>NC_141931.1:27694642-28968214 GCF_057802395.1 Ceratotherium simum simum | reverse complement strand
CTTCTAGAAGAAAACGTAGGCAGTACGCTCTTCGACATCGGTCTTAGCAACATCTTTTCAAGCACCATGTCTGACCAGGCAAGAGAAACAATAGAAAAAATAAACAAATGGGACTACATCAAACTAAAAATCTTCTGCACAGCAAAGGAAACCATCAACAAAACAAAAAACAACCTAACAATTGGGAGAAGATATTTGCAAACCATACATCTGATAAGGGCTTAATCTCCAAAATATATAAAGAATTCATGCATCTCAACAACAACAAAACTAACAACCCAATTAAAAAATGGGCTAAAGACCTGAACAGAAATTTCTACAAAGAAAATATATAGATGGCCAACAGACACACGAAAAGATGTTCAAAATCACTAACAGGGAAATGCAAATCAAAACTACAATGAGATATCACCTCACACCCGTCAGAATGGCTATAATTAACAAGACAGGAAACAACATGTGTTGGAGAGGATGTGGAGAGAAGGGAAATCTCATACACTGCTGGTGGGAGTGCAAACTGGTGTAGCCACTATGGAAAACTGTATGGAGATTCCTCAGAAAATTAAGGATAGAACTACCATATGATCCAGCTATTCCACTGTTGTGTATTTATCCAAAGAACTTGAAAACACCAATTTGTAAAGGTACATACACCCCTGTGTTCATTGAAGCATTATTCACAATAGCCAAGACTTGGAAGCAACCTAAGTGCCCATCAAGGGACAAAT
This sequence comes from Ceratotherium simum simum, assembly GCF_057802395.1. Lineage (NCBI taxonomy): Eukaryota > Metazoa > Chordata > Mammalia > Perissodactyla > Rhinocerotidae > Ceratotherium > Ceratotherium simum. The sequence goes on along the minus strand of NC_141931.1, from coordinate 28,967,486 downwards.
GGATAAAGAAGATGTGGTATATATACACAATGGAATACTACTCAGCCATAAGAAACGATGAAATCCAGGAATTTGTGACAACATGGATGGACATTGAGGGTATAATGCAGAGTGAAATAAGTCAGAGGGAGAAGGTCAAATACCGTATGATCTCTCTCATTAAGTAGTAGATAATAACAACAATTAAGAAACACATAGGGACAGAGATTGGATTGGTGGTTACCAGAGGGGAAGGGGGGAGGGAGGAGGGTGAAAGGGATAATTCAGTACATGTGTGTGGTGATGGGTTGTAATCAGTATTTTGGTGGTGAACATGATGTAATCTATGCAGAAATAGAAGTATAATGATGTACACCTGAAATTTTTACAATGTTATAAACCAATGTTTCTGCAATAAAAAAAATCAATTCCAGGTTTAGTAAAGACCCAAATTTGAATGAGGAGACAAAAGATCTTTTACAAGATTCTCTACCTCTTGAATCTGTCCTGGGCTGTAACTTGCACTGGATGAAAAAATTTGCCAGAAACAATGGTGAGTCCATTCTGAGCTTAGACGTGAAAACGCTGTGCAAGTATCCACTCAATGTCTTGGCAAGATGCCACCTTGATGAGAAGAAGAACATACTAGTTGGCTATAGTTTAGTCAATTATATGAAAAATTATTTGGAACAGAGTTTATGCACCACTAACAACAGCCAAATCAACCTCCTAAAGCAGAGCTGCCTGGTTGTGATTCATTTAACTGAAAATACATCAGAGAGCCCAGCTAAGAAGAGAACTGCTTAGATGAGCCCAGGTTAATTGTCAAACTATAGAATCATGAGCCAAATAAATGTCTTTTGTAGTAAACCTCTAAATTGGGGATAGTTTGTTATGAAGCTATAGCAAATGGTACAATAATGGTCTCTCTACATGTAAATAAAAAGACAGAGAACTTAATAAAAATGGACAAAGACTTGAATAGGCACTTCATGAGGTAGTAACTCAAAGAGAATAAATATATAAAAATGAAACTACATTAGTAGTCAAGGAAGTGCAAACTAAGACGACAGTGATTTGGAGACTGAAGATCACTACTATGTCTGATGTTGGAAACCTAACCCCCACTGTGATGGTACTAGAAAGGGGCCTTTGCGTGGTGATTAGGTTAAGATGATGGCGCCCTCTTGAATGAGTTTAATGCCCTCATAAAAGAGACTTGAAAGAGCTCCCTTGCTCCTCCTACCATGTTAAGATACAACAAGAATTGCCAGACCTAAAAGAGATCCCTTACCTGAACACGTTGGCACCTTGATTTCAGACTTCCACGCACTAGAACAGTGAGAAATAAATGTCCATTGTTCATAAGACACCTAGTCTGTGGTATTTTGTTATAGCACCCAAATAGACTAAGAAAAATCACATAATCCAATTCCCTTATTTTAGAAAGAAGAAAGTGAGAGGTCAGTTGCAAAGGGCTACAGAGTACATCACAGACATCATGCTAGATCTAAAATCTCTGTTTTCACTCCAATCTGAATTCCATCCAGCCATGCTGACTCTCCTGTTGCCACAGTAGGAGAAAACCGATGGTAATACACAAAAGGCATACATGCATGGGAAATAACAGGTAACTCATCTGGGCCCAGGGATGTCTTGAGAACCTTACAAAGAAGCACACATGTGAAGGATATTCTTTAGGAGGCCTATGCCCACAGCCTCACTCATCACCTGCATGTTTTCTTTGATACGCTTCTCATTGTAACTCTTGGCCAGGACCACAACCCCATGCTGCAGCTGGTAGCAAAGAGCAATTAGTGCTGGAGTTCACTCGTACATTTTTGCCATGGCACAAAGAACTGGATCATCCAAGAGAAGTGGGGAACTCTGGTCTACCCTGGAAAGAAATGCAGAAATGGTGAAGACCTGAGACTCAGCATGCAGTTTTCTGGGAGGATTCCCAAAGAGATTCAAGAGGTCCACTCTAGGCCAGTGCTTCTCAAAAGGTGGTCTCCGCACCAGCAGCATAAGTATCATCTCGGATCCTGCTGGGAAGGCAAATTCCATGGCCTCACCCAAGACCAAGTGATTTAGAAACACAGGTGTGGCACCAGCATCCTGTGTTTATAAAGCCCTTCAGGTCATTTTAATGCATGCTTGAGTTCAGACCCGAGCTTCCAAATCATGAATTTTTTCAGGCGGTCCCATGGCTTAGCCATTGGGTACGTGCACTCTGCTACTGGCTGCCTGGGTTTGGATCCCAGGCACACACCGACCCACCACTTCTCCACCCATGCTGAGGCCATGTCCCACATACGCCAACTAGAATGATGTGCAACTAAGACATACAACTATCTACTGGGGTTTTGGCAGAAAAAAAAGGAGGAGGATTGGCAATAGATGTTAGCTCAGAGTTGATCTTTCTCAGCAAAAAGAGGAGGATTAGCATGAATGTTAGCTTGGGGCTGATATTCCTCACAATAAATAAATAAATAAATAAATAAATAAACAAATAAATAAATAAATAAATAAATAAATGTTAATAAATATCGAAATCATGACTTAAGCAATGGCTTTTGAATATTTGAAGATTTTAATGCAGGCATTTGTTATTGATTAATCTACAACCTGGGACATATAATGTAAAAGCATTGGCTGGATGATGGGGTGATAAATGAGAATGATTTCTTCACTACCTCTCCTCTCTCCCCCAAACCAGTTGTGAGTTAATTCCAGAAAACCAAGTAATGGTGTGATTAAATATGTTTCATCAAAAATACTGATTTTGGTAAACTCCCTGTTGTCTTCATTACCATTGTTTCGGGCATTGTTTTCCCAAAGCACTATAGGCAACCAGCACAATATCTTTTGATTTACAGAAATCCAAATGTTTCCTCTGATTGAGATAATGATGACATTCAACCTGCAGAATGCTAAGATAGAAGAGTGTCATACTATATTAAATGGAAATATTAATATGAAAGAGAAAGATTAAAAGGCAAAAAAGCTGAATAAGAAACTGTGTAATATTAAATTTAAACTGGAGTTATCAACATCAAGTAATGATTTTTTTTTACTTGATGTTTTAATAGTTTATAACATTGTGACATTTTGGGTTGTACATTTTTCTTTGTCCATCACCATATATATGTCTCCCTTCACTCCTTGTGCCCAACCCCTACCCCCACTGCCCCTGTTAACCACACTAGAGTTTTCTCTGTCCATGTGTTGGTTTATATTCCACATATGAGTGAGATCATACAGTATGTGTCTTTCTCTTTTTGGCTTATTTCACTTAACATAATACCCTCCAGGACTATCCATGTTGCTGCAAATGGGACGATTCTGTCTTTTTTTATGGCTGAGTAGTATTCCATTGTATATATATATATATACCACATCTTCTTGAACCAATCATCAGTTGAGGGACACTTAGGTTGCTTCCACTTCTTGGCTATGGTGAATAATGCTGCAATGAACATAAGGGCGCATAAGCCTCTTTGGACTGTTGATTTCAGATTCGTTGGATAGATTCCCGGTCGTGGGATAGCTGGATCATAGGGTATTTCTATTGTTAATTCTTTGAAAAATCTCCATACCGTTTTCCATAGAAGCTGCACTAGTTTGCATTCCCACCAGCTGTGGATGAGTGTTCCTGTTTCTCCACATCCTCTCCAACATTTGCTGTGTTTTGTCTTGGTGATTATAGCCATTCTAATGGGCATGAGGTGATATCTTAATGTTGTTTTGATTTGCATTTCCCTGATGATTAATGATGTTGAACATCTTTTCATGTGCCTATTGGCCATCTGTATATCTTCTTTGGAGAAGTGTCTGTTCATTTCCTTTGCCCATTTTTTGATCGGGTTGTTTGTTTTTTTGTTGTTCAGTTGTGTCAGTTCTTTATATATTACGGAGATTAACTCCTTGTCAGATATATGTTTTGCATATATTTTCTCCCAGCTGGTGGGTTGTCTGTTCATTTTGATTCTGGTTTTGTTTGTCTTGTAGAAGCTCTTTAATCTGATAAAGTCCCACTTGCTTATTTTTTTCTTTAGTTTCCCTAGCCTGGGTTTGCAAGTCATCCAAAAGATTCCTTTATGACCAATGTCAAATAGTGTGTTGCCTAAATTTTCTTCTATGAGTTTTATGGTTTCAGGTCTCACTTTCAGGTCTTTGATCCATTTTGAGTTAATTTTTGAGAATGGTGATAGCAGATGGTCCACTTTCATTCTTTTGCATGTGGCTGTCCAGTTCTCCCAACACCATTTATTGAAGAGACATTCCTTTCTCCATTGTATGCTTTTAGCTCCTTTGTCAAAAATTAGCTGTCCGTATATGTGTGGTTTTATCTCTGGGCTTTCAATTCTGTTCCATTGATCTGTGTGTCTGTTTTTGTGCCAGTACCATGCTGTTTTGATTACTGTTGCTTAGTAGTGTGTTTTGAAATCAGGGATTGTGATGCCTCCAGCTTTGTTTTTTTTTCTTAGGATTTCTTTAGCTATTTGGGGTCTTTTGTTGCCCCATATGAATTTTAGTATTCTTTTTTCTATTTCCGTGAAGAATATCATTGGGATTCTGATTGTGATTGCATTGAATCTGTAGTTTGCTTTAGGTAATATAGACATTTTAACTATGTTTATTCTTCCAATCCATGTGGATGCGATGTCTTTCCATTTCTTTATGTCATCATCTATTTCTTTCAATAATGTCTTGTAGTTTTCATTGTAGATCTTATACCTCCTTGGTAAGCTTTATTCCTAGATATTTTATTCTTTTTGATGCTATTGTAAATGGTATTATCTTTTGGAGCTCTCTTTCTGTTCGTTCGTTATTATTATACAGAAATGCAACTGATTTTTGTCAATTGATTTTGTACCCTGCGACTTTGCTATAGTTGTTGATTATTTCTCATAGTTTTCCAACAGATTCTTTAGGGTTTTCTGTTTATAAAATCATGTCATCTGCAAATTGTGAGAGTTTCACTTCATTGCCTATTTGGATTCCTTTTAGTCCTATTTCTTGCCTGATTGTCCTGGGCAAAACCTCCAGTTCTATGTTGAATAAACAAAATTGACAAACCCTTAGCCAGACTTACTAAGAAAAAAAGAGAAATGGCTCAAGTAAATAAAATTAGAAATGAAAGAGGAGAAATTACAATGGATACTGCAGAAACACAAAGGATTATAAGAGAATACTGTGAGAAATTGTATGCCAACAAATGGGACAATCTAGAAGAAATAGATAAATTCTTAGACTCATACAACCTCCCAAAACTGAACCAAGAAGAAATGGTGAATCTTAATAGATCAATCACAAATAAAGAGATTGAAATAGTAATCAAAAACCTCCCAAAAAATAATAGTCCAGGACCAGATGTTTTCTCTGGTGAATTTTACCAAACTTTCAAAGAAGATTTAATACCCATCCTTCTCAAACTATTCTAAAAAATAGAGGAAGATGGAACACTTCCTAACTCATTCTACAAGGCCAACATCACCCTGATACCAAAGACAGACAAAGATAATACAAAGAAGGAAAATTACAGCCAATACCGCTGATGAACATAGATGCAAAAATCCTTAACAAAATATTGGGAAACCGAATACAACAATACATTAAAAAGATCATACACCATGATCAAGTGGGATTTATACCAGGGACGCAGGGATGGTTCAACATCCACAAATCAATCAAAGTAATACACCACATCAACACAACAAAGAATAAAAACCACATGGTCATCTCAATAGACACAGAGAAGGCATTTGACAAGATACAACATCCATTTATGATAAAAACTCTCAACAAAATGGATATAGAAGGAAAGTACCTCAACATAACAAAGGCTATGTGTGACAAACCCACAGCCAACATCATACTCAATGGGGAAAGACTGAAAGCCATTCCTCTGAGAACAGGAACAAGACAAGGGTGTCCCCTCTCACCACTCCTATTCAACAAAGTAACAATTTAAATAAAATAAAATAAAATTATATCTCTGTTCCCTAAAACGGAAAAAAAAAATTGAAAATGACATTCCTGAGAACAAGCACTCTACGGTGCACATCTTAGTTACTCAACACCATTGTACAGTACAGGGCGACATGGCTAACTCCAGATCCAGGACAGGAAGAAAACTGTTTGAGCCTCAGACATCAAATTGTGCCACAAATTGCTCAAAGACTCAGAAAGGGACGTGTAAGGGACAAAAGAACCAGTGCATTGGGGATCTCACTGGTGACATTTTAGATTTGAGCATCAAAGGGAATAATGACTAAAAGGAATTATTACACATATAGTAAATAAAATTCCATGAGTCCATAGTGATGAGAGACAGTGAGAGAACAAAAACGTTTCTTCCCACTGATGGGGATTATTACAGTAACTGCTTTCTTGGAACACTAATAATTAAAGGAAGGGAATTAAGCTTGTACCCTGCCTTATAGGAATAATTGTAGTTTAACCTGACTTGATGAGTGAATTTTCTGTTTGTAACAAAATATCTGGTAAAAGACCTATAAAAGAATGTTTAAAATTGAAAATAATTATTTACAAATCCCAATGAAATAACTAATTCAGGCTAAAATCATTGATGGCTACTCAACTATTATGTGAAAACTTGGGGGCAATATGACTTCCCCTAATGACAGTTATCACCCAACCTATTCCCAGGTAATTTCAATTCGGAAAATATGCATTTAAAAAGAAAAGACCTGGCGACCACTGTTTAACCAAGAGAACAAAACTAACAGCTCTCGGGGTCAGCCCAGTGATGTAGTGGTTAAGTTCACGTGCTCCACTTCAGTGGCCCGGGGTTCATATGTTTGGATCCTGGGCACTGATCTATGCACCGCTTACCAAGCCATGCTGTGGCAATCGTCCCACATAAAATAGAGGAGGGTGGAAACAGATGTTAGCTCAGAGCCAACCTTTCTCAGCAAAAATAAAAGGATTGGCAATGGGTGTTAGCTCAGGGCTGGTCTTCCTCACCAAATAAAAACAAAAACTTGCATCTCTCCTAGTGGGACAATACGTCATGACAAGCTTCCTACTGGAACACTCCAGTAGGGACACATTTGAGGGAAACAGCATGCAAAGGATATTTTCTTGCCAAAAATGTTTAACCTTAATGTAACAAGGCATTCAGATCTACCTTCTAATTTACAGCAACAGGGAAGAGAGGGACAAGTTAATTAACATCAGATAAAAGATAAATCAGATAAATCCATAATATTTAACAAAAACCTGTCAGATATAATAGTAAAAAAAAAAGGTTGAGTGACCATTCTTGGTTGAGAAACCTTAAGACACATGACTGAAAGCAATATCTGGACCACAACTGGCTCCTAAATAGAAAAGATGATCTATAAAAGATATTGGAAAACAATACAGAGGACTGAATATGGATTTGATACTAGATGACAAGACTTCTGAGGTCTGTAGGGGTGAATTGTCAAGTCTACTGTTTACTTTGAAGAGGGTCAGTAAAATATTATACATCCATATGCAGATAGATGCATATATATATATATATATATATATATATATATATATATACACACACATATATTTGACAACCTGGCAAAATGTGAAAAATGTTGAATATAGGAGGGAAAGCAAGGATGTTCTCTATCATAGTGTTAACTTCTCTGAATGTCTAAAAATTTTCGTAATATAAATCGAGAGGAAAAACTAATGTTATAATCACATGAATGTTTTAACATTTGTAATTGAAAATCAACAGTGATATAACACTATATGTCAAATTCTTGAATTTTATAGGCCACATTTCACAATTGAAGATTCTTACTTCTTGACTCAAACTTATACCTTGAGGACATTACGGTAAATGAAATAAGACATTCACAGAAAGACAAGTACTACATGAAACCAGTTATGTGAGGAATCTAAAACAGTCAAACTCATAGAATCAGATAAAAGAATGGTGGCTGCAAGGGGAGGGAGGAGGGAGAAATCAGGAGTTGCTAATTGTGGGCATGAAGTCTCAATTATTTAAGATGAATAAGTTCTAGAGATCTGCTGTATAACTATAACTCCATAGTTGGCAATATTATATTGTATTGTATACTTAAAAATTTGGTACCAGGGCAGATCTCATGTTAAGTGTTCTTACCACAATGAAATAAAAAATGGAACAAAAAAAGTAAGAGCACAGAACGAGACACAGAATCACGTGTCTAAGAGGTTGATTTAAGGGTAGATATCGATGAGGTGAACCAGACTAAGACTGAGTAAATCACAAGGTGTGCTGTATGTTCCAGCTAAATGTTCATGAGTGTTGATTTCATCCACCATTAGTATCACCATAAACCATCCACCTAGCCTGGATGACTTTCACAGTCATTTTTTTTGTATCTATGTTTCCTACTCAAAGACCCCTGAAAGCAGAGATACAAAGACGAAGGATTCAGGCATCCAAACCCCACACAAGCCCTAACACCCACCTCATCTTATTTTCACTCTTTATTTACTGCTCATTCCATGATTTCATGCCCTTCCTTCCTGGACACAATTCCCTCAAATGACTTTCACCCATCCCATCTCTGGACATCCTTTACAGCTCAGGGAAATGTCACCTTCCCTCTAAGGTCTGGGTAACTATCCTAGCCCTCAATCAACTCCTTTGCCTTCCCTAAATTCTTATGGACAATTTAGAACTAAAGTCTGACCACTTTTTTCCCTAAGACTTTACAAATGAGATACAATTATAGATTCTATTCAGGCCTATCTATACAGAGGCTCTGCTCTCTAGAATCTTCAGTTCCATAAAGTTAAGATGAATGGGAGGGGAGGCCAAACAGACACCTAGCAGTAGTGAAAGAAGAAGGAGATGAAGAACAGAAAGGAGAGGAGGCCAAGGGTGCTCACCTGGTTGCAGACGGGCTTGTACTTGAGCCCTGGCTTGTTCAGGATCATCTCCAGCTGCCTGTGGTTAAAGTTGGACACCCTAATGGACTTGGTCAATCCTGCATCCTTACACTTCTCCATGGCCTGGGGGGAAAGGGATGGTGAAGAATCATTTGTGCAATTGGCTATAGATCAAGAGTAAATGTAAGTAAAATCTGTTAAAAGGAACAGTTGTCAAGAAATGACAATGAAGCCAAATGGCATGAATATGAAGAAGAGAAATAGTAGCAAATTAAACAGGGCAAGAATGTAGTGACAGCAAGAATAAGAATATCTGTTTTCTCCTTAGAAAAATGTGAAAGAGTATTACACATTGAAGGAAAGAGATGCCTCTCTTCATTGTCCCAAAGTCTCCTACTCCAATTCTCCTATAGACATTTCCCTAGTGATTTCCTCCACATCTCTCCAGCATACCGTTTCTTTAAAGTTCATGAATTGCTGAATCCAAAGATGCAGAGCCAAATCTCATAAGTGGAAAAAATGAACTAGATTCCCCCTCTCCTGGCTTCCTTCTCTGTGCTCTCTCCTCCAAGCACTCACCTCTCACATGGCACAGAGATGTCCTGTGTCAAATATTACTTTTCCATGTTCATCTTCCAGAAAAAGATCTTTGCCTGGCTGGAGGAGAAGCAGTCATGTTAGTGATGTCACAAAATAATTTCTCCACACTTAGCCAGGCTGACAGGTACACCTAGGGCCAGGACACTAAACCTTCATGAGGTAGGTGGGGTAACATTCTAGATATTAACATTTGCAAAGTGATTTACATATGGAGTTGGAAGGAATGTCTTTAAGAGACAAGCTTCCTCTAATCTCTTATACTTATATATTTTCATAAATACCATCTCCCTGGTTCTAAAGGAGACTCATAATGACTTATGTTATCCTTGTTTGCCCCCCAAACTTTCCTCTTAAAAAAGGCCTCCCTTACACTGAGAATGGCAGTAAGTTACGTGTCCTTATTTCCAGAGTGACTATTAAAATCTCAATCCACACTACACAGTCAGAGTTCCTTGTCCCTTTGAACATTTGATTTTCCAAGGGCAGACATATTAACCAAACAAGGTGATTTGACATTCTCTTAAGGATTAATATAGATGGTGGAAGATACAGACATATTGTCAATTGTTAATGACTATGAGCCTTGAACTGCCTCAAGGCCATATTTGCTACCAACAGGAAATGTTGCAACAAAAATAAAGCAAGCCATTAGTAATGCAAAGTTAAGTCATAGGGAAGATGAGATATTTCAGAAGACTTTTCTAAATCTATAAATATATCCATTGCTTGTACATCCCATTTACATAGTCCAATAAACTCTTTTGCATAGGATAGCTTGAGAAGCTTTCTATAACTTAAAGTCAAGAATTCTACATAACACAATCCTTAGTGGTTAAGGGCAGTCCACAAAATTCCATGTGAAGATAGCAAATGGTGTAGGCAATGTTTCACAGGTCCCAGTGAAGGCTGCTAGTTTTAGACACAACAAAAGGAAGTACCACCAAATCTGCTTTCAACTTGAAATGGTGAGTGTGGAGATCAACTCATTATGCACAATTGTAAGGCAGTTGAATTGCTCACCACAGTTGTGTGAAACTCTGTGTTGTGACATCCCCGAGAGAAGCAGGAGTCATAATCTGGACTGTGTGTTGACCATGCCTATTTTTAGTTCCACAAATTTTTGAAAGAGAAGATTTGAGATTGTTGAACTCTTTTCTCTTTGAGGCATGGAAAGGAAATTAAGGATTCAAAAAATTTTGGGAATTCTTCTCTAATATAATAATCCCTACATCCTTCTAAGGAAAATCTTAATTCAACCATCCATACAAGTTGATAGACATTCTGACACAAGATGTAAGATAGGTGTGACCATGCAAATTGCCAACCTTCAGAGCCATTGGGGAATGAATAATATAGAGATCAACATAATCTAGTTGAAGATTTTTCAGAGACTTTTCCAGGGCTAGTCAGACCAACTCTGGTTGAAGGAAAGTGAGCCAAAGCTGCAGAGGTCAAAGAATGGAAGTTGTGCTGGATTAATACTTTATTCAGTTTTGTTTTTCTTGTTTCATCTAATAATTAGACTTTTCTCTACTGGTTGGAAACTGATGATCACAGAGGAAATATGTTTTTTTCCACCTTGATTCCCTTTTAATATGACTTACCCATAGACACTCTATTATTTTTTTATTTATTCAGAGTACATCTACTATGGAAGGAAATGATCCAAAAGATAAAAAGTGTTATTAAATAATAACAATGCCCATTATCTGAATTGTGCTTGATGTAGTTTACAAAGCTGTTCACAAATGTTGCCTAATTCTCTCAAAGTTTCAACCCTATGGGGAATAAGTAACATCCCGTTTTGTAGACAACTGGAGAGAAAAAGTGCTTTGACCATATTCCTATGTGCTGGGCTCAATTCAAGACACTGTAGCTATATCTTGTTTAATACACAAAGTGCCTCTTATATTGCTCTCTCTTACTGATGGAAGTGGGAAGTGAGATTCAGAATGTTAAGAAAGTTTAGTAAGTCACCCAGATGATAAGGAAAGCTATAATCTGGTCACAGTTCAGTCTGATTCAATAGTCCATGCTAAATCACACTGATATGGTCTGAGTCTCTGAAAAGTAAAGTGACTTTAATTTAAAATCATAAAATTTGAACAAAGCAATGATGAGAAAGCCATCATCTTTTTTTGACACTAGATTTAGTACATGAATATGTGTGAAGAAAGTTGTACCAATAAGCGCAATTCACCAAACTACTGGTCTTATCATGTAATTGTCATCTCCACACAATCACATTCACACAAGGGTCTACATACACGCCACATGTGCAGCATCTTTGAAGTGTAGAATATGTCTTTTTTCTTAACAATGCCATCTTCAATTTTGTTTCAAATAGCCAGTCCAACCTCATTTTCATTATTGTACCGATGAGCACAATCGATATGGTGAAACCCAGCACCTATAGTTAATTTGGTGGCCTCCATAGCTTTGCTTTTAGGAGCCTAAATGAGCAACCAAAAGTAGTAAGTAATTGGATATCCACATTATTGAGATATAGCTAAGGCACAATTTGACCTCCCCAGTATTAAAACTATTCCTTATGTCTCAGGTTAGTTCTTCATGAGTGGTGATGGACCCATGGCAATTTGCCTGGGTCTTTCCTGATAAGTAATAACATTTTGGCATACCAAGAACTCCTTTAACCCTGGGCCATCACTGGATGATCATCAGCGTCAAATGGCCCCACGACTACCCCCAGGTTCAGTGGTTTCCTAAAAGAACTCATGAGATTCAGCATATAATGGTAGCCATGGATATGATTTATATTGTGAGGCTTACTAAGTAAAATCAACAAAGGAAAAGTACATGGGAAGAAGTCTCAAGAAATAAGGTGATCAGTTTTAAGAGTGCTCTACCAGTGTGGAAAAACAGAACACACTAAATAAAAATTGCATATAAATTTAAAAAGTATATATTTAACTTGTACAACTTCATGATTTCATATGTGTACACTGTGAAATTATTACAACAATTAAGCAAATTAAAATACCCATCACATCACACAGTCAACTTCTTTGTGTATGTGTGGTGAGAACACTTAAGGTCTCCTCTTTTAGCAGTTCTCAAGAATATAATACACTATAATTGACTATAGTCACTACGCTATATATTCTTTCTTCAGAACTTATTCATCTGATAACTGACAGTTTGTACCCTTTGACCAACATTTCCCCATTTTCCCCACTGCCCCCTTCCCCAGCCCCTGGTGACCACTTCTCTACTCTCTGCTTCTATGAGTTTGAATTTTTAGATTCCACATATAAGTGGTATCATGCAGTATTTGTATTTCTGTGTATGTCTTATTTCACTTAGCACAATTTCCTCCAAGTTCATGATTTCCTTCTATTTTAAGGCTGAATAATATTCCATTTCTTTTCAAGTATTGCATAAGCTTTCTTTATTCATTGATTTTGCTAGGAACTAGATACTTGGTATAACTGCCCTCTGCTGGTCATGCTCTTTCCTTAGGTGTAGGGGCATTCAGAGGTTTTCCAAAGGTGAATCTTCAGTGATATCCTTGACCCTTCTCTCCCCTTCATCCACTTTCCACTACAAAGTAAACAAGGCCTGCCCTCTGTCTCCAAAATGTCTTTTTAAATATTTCCTTCTGTTTTATAGATTAGAAAGTGAGAGTAAACTTTTAAGTACTACTCCCTTGTCACACAACTAGTGTAGAGACAAAATTGATAGGCAAACTTCAGGATTGCAGACTAGTGACTTTTCCACTTTGCTCCCTCTTATGTCCAAGGTCCAACTCTACCTATTTGCTTTAATTGAAAATCATAAAAAGGGGAAGAATTGAAAACTTGCCTTAGAAGACTAGCTTATTCCCTCAAATGATATTGTGTTTTCCATTCAAGATAAATTCCCAAGCAGTAGGAGAAGTATGAGGGAAACTACAGGTGGAGTATTTAATGCCTGGTACTCAGCAGGCTACTCCACAACAGAACAGTAACTCTTTCCCATCATTTGTCATTCATCTCATCTCAGGGATCTTTTACCACAAATATTTTTCTGATCACGACTTCTTGATGAGAGGAAAGTTTTTTTGAATTGCAGAATATACAGAGAAACCACTCCCATGTAATCACCCTCAAAGCTGGGCAGCTGATAGTCAATGTTCTTGACTGCTGAGTTTCATCTCTTTTGCCACCCTGGGAAATATATTGAAACAGGAGGAAAATCTGGAATAATCTGTAGGTGACCAGAGGGTCAGACCCTGATGCAGAGTGAACACTGACTACCTTGTCTCCTTGTATAAGGAAAGGTTCTAACCTGAATACAAGAAACAAGCAAGCCTCCAAGAGTCACACAGGAACTCAATGACTTAACAACCCAGGTCAACTTCCACTCATGCTAGGTCCATTTCCCTTTGAATCTTCAACCTCAAGACCACTACTGTTACCTCTCCAGGTGCATAGGTGCCAAATCCCAGCACGGGAATGAAGTGACCATCATTGATTTCAACATGCCAACATTTGGGATCCATTGCCTGTGGCTCTTCTCTCTAAGCAGACTCTCTTTTATTCTTCTGCCCTCACAGGTTATGTGAATAACAAGAGGGTAACATCTAAGTCCACTGTCCAACTGTTAGTAAATGGATTGTAGGAGGTTAAAGTAGTAACCCATGGAGTGAGAAGAGAATTGGAAACAATTAACTTGTTTTGTTTTGTTTTGTTTTTATCAAAGAGTAATCTCAGTGAATTATTACATATTGATAAAGAAATCGTTGATTTCTTAACAAAATAATTTTTTATTTAGGATCTACATGCATTAGCAAATTATTACAAGAGAGTGCTGAAAATTATTTAACAAATATTAGACTAGAAACATTCACATAGCAATGTTTTTTTTTGTTTTTTGCCATGATGATTCCCCTCCTTGATCAGAAATCATTTCAAACAATTAAATATCTTACACCACACACACACATACGCATGCGTACACACACACACACACACACACACACACTTCAATGGAATGATTAAAGCGCATTTTTCAAAAAGTGGACCCTCAATAAGAATTAAAACTTTGAATTGAAAGAAAAGTTGGTTTTTTACCATTCCCATCTGCAAAATTATTTTTGTTTCTTTTTCTTTTCTTTTTAAGAAGAATATACACTCCTAACAACAGTGCAATCTTGAAAAGGATGCCAAGAAAGACCTTCTGGCTAGGTAACTATTTGAGTATTAATTATTAACAGTTTTTGGACATCATTTGCAGCATGCAAACAGAACCTTAGAGTGTTTACATATTTAACCTACTTATACAAATTTTAGAAAACTATCATGATGTTACTACCAAAAAAAACGATGAATATTTTATATAGTTTATTATCTTACTCAATAGTTTAATGAGAAAAAAACTGGCAACAACTTAAATTACAGTAACTTGGGAGGAGTAAGGGAAATTAAGACACATTGCCACAAAGGAATATTATGAAGCCATTTAAAATTCAACTCATAGACTGATGTCAGCAAAACAGAGGTCTAGGAAGCTCTGAGTTCCCTCATGGAAACATAAGGAAACCATCATAAACTAGCTGAAATAACCTTATAGGAGCTCGGGCAAACAGTCAAACAAAGATCTACAGCAACAAAGTGAACACCAGTTAGGAAAAAGCCAGATTCAAAGTGGTAGGAAATTTCATCATGCTTTTAGCCCCCGTTGCTCCTCCTCCTGCCTGGCACAGTGCAGGCTTGGTCTGTAAGAGGCATTAGCCCAGTTCCCAGTTACCTCTCTCAAACCAGAGTGATCAGAGAAGATCTTATTTGCAATGTTCTAAGCTATTTTGGGGCTGCATGAAAGACTGTTGTCTGTTTTACCTAAACCTAAGCTTGAACCAAAAAGCAGACAAAATGGCTCATTATAGCTGTACGGGGACTATAGGTGCACAGATGCCAGAGGCAAGAGATTAAGAGTGAAGACATAGTATAGACCACATAAAGCTCTGAAGGGAAGCTGCTGTGTGTATTTTTGGGATATTAAGACTTTCAAAATGCAGCCATCTATTCAGGGGAATTAAAAATGCTGCACACAGGCCAGGTAAGATGCATCGTCAGAAAAGAACTGAATACAACTTCAGATTTCATGTTGGACTGATTGCAAGACTAGGAACATGCCAAGCTAATAAGTGAAGGACTGTCATGGCACAGAAGAAATCTGCCAAGAATGGGAGAGCTGGCTGTTTTTTCTAATGCCCAATGAAACACACATACAAACATACAAAATAATAAATAAATATAATTATCGACTGAAAAGAAAAAAAAATGCAGCAGAAACTGTTCCCAATAAAGCATAGGCATTGCACTTAGTAGACAAAGCATTTTAAAACAACAGTCTTATATGTGCTGAAATTGCTAAAGGAAAAATTTGACAAAAAACTAAGCAAAATCAGGTAAATGACATCTGAATAAAATGATAATATCAAAAAAGACATAGAAATTAGGAAGCTTAATGAATAGAAAGAAAAAAAAACAAGAAATGTGAACAGACACTAAAGAACTTATAGAACACCATCATGTGGACTAATATACACATTATCGGAGTCCCAGATATAGAAGTGAGAAAGAATGGGACAGAGAGATTATCTGAAGAAATAATGAACAAATACTCTCCAAGCTCAATGTAAGACATGAATCATCAGCAATCATCAACAAAATCCAAGAAGCTCAGAGAATTACTGGTAGGATACAGTTAGAGATATCCTCACCAACATAGATTATGTTCAAACTGTTGAAAAAAAAAAAAGACAAGAGACTAACTTGAAGCACCAAAGGAAACATGATGCATCAGGTACAAGGGATCCTGGGTAAAAGTATCAACAAATTTTTCATCAGAGACCTTGGAGGACATGAGGCAGTGAAATGATATATTTTAAGTGCTAAAAGAAAAAAAAATCTGTCAACAAAGATTCTGTATCAGGCAAAAATGCATTTCAAAATGGAGGATGTAATTAACACAATATCAGATAAACAAACGATGAAAGTATTAATTACCACTAGAACAACTCTACAAGAAATGTAAAGAGAGTCATTCCAGTTCAAATGGAAAAACACCACTCAATAACTTAAAGCCATATGAAGATATTCAGACATCTGGTAAACATAAATATATGGACAAATATAAAATCATGTACTTTTGTAATTTTGGTTTGTAACTCCACTTTTTCCTTTCTACAAGATTTAAAAGATGAATGCATAAAAATAGTTATGCATCTATGATAACATGTACACAATTATAAAGATGAAATTAGTGACATCAATAACATTAATTGGGAGAGGGAAATGGAACTGTCTAGGAGTTGAGTTTTTGTATTATATTGCAGTTAAACTGGTATCAATTCAAAATAGATTATTATAACTTTACAATATTATCTGTAATACCCATGATAACCAAAAAGAAAATAACAACAGAATATACAGAAGTGAAAATGAGAAGGGGACCAAAACATTTGACAATCAAAAATCATCTAAACACAAAGGAAGGTAGTAATGGAGGAAAAAAGGATTGAAGTTATATAGTAAAAAATTAAAATGTAAGCCTTTCCCTAACATTAATTAATTTACACATAAATAAACTCCCCAAACGTAAAGGTATAGGTGGGTAGAATGGATTATAAAACAAAACAGGATAAAGTGTGTATTCCCTATAAGAGACTCACTTTGGATCTAAGGACGCAAATAGTTTGCAAGTGTATGATGGTAAAAGATATTCCATGTATATAGTAACCAAAAGAGAGTTGGCATGGCTATATCAATAACAGACAATAAATATTTTTTAAGACACAAATTGAGACAAGAGACAAGAAGGTTATTATATATTTATAAAAAGATCAGTCCACCAAGAATATAGAACAATTAGAAGCATATTTGTACCAAACATCAAAGCTCCAAAATATAGGAAACATACATTGACAGAATTGAAGGGAGAAATGAATATGAATACCACTACAAAACTAGTTGGAAAATTCAATGCCCTACTTTCAATAATGGAAAAAAGACAACCAGACAGAAAATGAATAAGGTAATAGAAAAGAGAGTACTATGAACAATTGTATGCTAACAAATTGAGAAACCCTGACGAAATGGAAAACTCCTAGGAACACTATAACCTGCAAAGACTGAATCATGAAGGAATAAAAAACCTGAATATACCTATAACTATTAAGGAGATTGAATCACTAATTTAACATTCATGGAAAAGAACACCCCAGTACCAGATTGCTTAACTAGTGACTTCCACCAACCCTTTAAACCAGGATTAACAACAATCAGTTTTAACTATTGCAAAAAACCTGAAGAGAAGGGAACACTTTACAACTCATTCCAGGAGGCCAGCATTACCCTGATACAAAGCTAGACAAAGATACTACAAGAAAAGTAACTAAAGACCAATATTCTCTATGATTTGAGAATGAAAAATTCTCAAAAAACAGTAGAAAACTGAATTCAGAAGCACATGAAAAATTTTATCCCGTGAACAAGTGGGATTCATTCCTGGAATGCAAGGACTGTTGAACATATAAAAATTAGTAAAAGCGATAAACCACATTAACAGGATGAGGAAATAACCACATGGTCATCTCAATTGATGTGGAAAAGGCACTTGACTAAACTCAAAACCCTTTCATGATAAAAATTACCCAGCAAACTAGAACAAGAAAGAAGCTCCCTCAACACAGTGAAGGCCATATATGAAAAACCCACAATTAACCTCATACTCATTGGTGAAAAACTGAAATCATTATTCCTTAAAATCAATAATATGAAAAATTTGTCTACATTTGCCACTCATAGCATAGTATCGAAAGTTCCAGTTACAGTAATGAGATGAGAAAAAGAAATAATACACATCCAAGATGGGAAAGAAGAATTAAAATTATCTCTGTTTCTAGATGAAATCATCTTATAAGTAGAAAACCCTAAAGATCAAACAAGAAAGTATTGGAACTAATAAATAATATCAGCGAAGGTGCAGGATACAAAATCAACACAGAAAAATAAATGACATTTCTATACCGTAACAATGAACCACTTGAGATGGAAGTTTAAAAAACAACTCCATTTATAATAGTATGAAAAAGAATAGAATACTTAGGAATAACTTAACTAGGGAGGCAAAGGTCTTATAGAATCAAATTTTAAAAAGTTGTTTAAAGATGTTAAAGAAGACACAAATATTTGGAAAGACTTTCCTGTTCATAAATGAAAGACTTAATATTAGGATAGCAATACTAAGCAAAGTGATTTACACATTCAATGAATTCCTTATACATCCCAACAGCAGGTATAGCTTCTCTCTTCTCACAGTGGATCTCCTGCACACACATGTAATGACCCTATTGAGATCCACCAGGTTAGAAGTTCCAATGATGATTAACCATCAGTGAGGAGGTTGTCCAGAATTGGGTGGCCCCAGTGACTACCTCAAACTGGGGATGTTCAGGATTTGCCCCATGATCTGAATTATAGAGACGACAAATTGATGACACAGATATCAAGAATATACTAGTTGGTATTCCACAGCCTGAACTTTCCTTGTTCCCTTTCTGGTTGTGTATGTTATATGAATTTCACCTTTAGAATTTTCTTTCTTATTCAGCCTGATAATTCAACTCTGATAATTCAACTCCCCTGCTATCTGTCCCACTGAAGTCACTCATTGAAACGGCAGGTGTCCAGTCAGAATGTTGTTAAATTTTAATATCCAGACACACTCAAGGGGGAAGATAGTGCTGCTAGCAGCAGTTTGGGGTTAGCTGTTTCTCCTTTTCAGAGAATTCAACATCCCTCAATACAAAGGGCTATTGCCTGCCCATAACACTGTTTTAACCTTTGTTCTGGTCACACTGCATTCTGTGTATGAGCTTCTGAGTAGACATAGAAAGGAAGCACTGGTGGGGATGTGGTCCTAACATGATGAACACTATACTAATTGCTCTCAGCATCTCAAAGGAGATTTCAGAAGCACTTCTTCAGCTGTGTTAAGAGATGCAATCACCAACCAGCCTGAACCAGTCCAAGCCCCACCACAAGAGTGACACCTGTGCAGATGGGCCAAGAAGTGCCCAAGGGTTACACTTGCATCATTTTAATGTGAAAATCTCTGCCCCATGAGGAGTTTAGGCCTTATTACCATAACATGCATTGTATGTGGAAGCATGTTTTCAAGTCGCACTAGTGAGAGCGAATATCCACCTCTACATCTGGTGATGAAACTTCCCTTGTGAATAATCATTCCCCTTCCAAAATAAAAGGTGTCTGTTTTCCCTTCTTCAGGAGACACGACTTTGGAAACTATGTATTATTTTATTATGATTTTGTTCCTTTATCTGTAATAGCCAATTGTTTATATTTCTAAATGAAAATATATTATTTTTGAAGAAACAGGTTAAATTTAATTTTAAATTCCATGGATTTGCACATTTTATTGCACAATTCATCACTATAGGGATGGTTAACTTTTCCCTCTTCTCTTCTAGGTTCTGTGGCTGATCTAATAATTACATTGACATAAGACAGATTAACAGGAGAAATGCAAATTTAATTTCATACATACAGGAACCCATAATAATAGGAGGCCCACAGAAGTGACCAAAGCAGGCAGCTTTTCTACCTTTTAGACAAGGAACAATACACTTGTGAAGAATTGACAAAACAAGGGGGTTTGGGATTGGGGTAGCAAGTTAGTGAGGAAGTAACAAGGTTTCTTTATACACTCTTCTTAGCCCTGAATTCCCTATCTCTGGAGATAAAGATGCCTTGTACCCTCCTGGTGTAGGGAGGGTAATTTCATATGGGAAATTTATTTCATGCTGTCAGAGGGACAAAGGAAGTTCAGTGTCCTTCTTGCAATGGCTCTTTCTTAAGTAACTTTAATTCAAAATACTCAATATGCCAACATGGCATATTTTTTGGTGGCATATTCCACTCCCCTTCATCACAATGAACTTCCCAGCATGCGCCAGCCTCAATGTATTTAGACTCCTACAACGCCTCCTTCTCAACCTGTTTGACCACCTCTGTTCAGACCTCTCCCTGATCTTGAACTTTGACTTCTGAATTTGGCCCCACTGCCTAGAATTGCTTCGATCTCTATCCTGTTGCCTATGTAAATTATTCTGAGACCTTTGTGCTTGCAAAACCAGCTCAGCTACCAGCAAATCCCCTTTATTCCCCAGGTCATACCAGGGACTATAGGATTATTAAATGTCTGTAGGTATTTTGTGGTCTTTGAAGCAAATTGCCTCCTTAGATCATCCTCCATGTCTGCACTTCCCCGTCAGCACTTATTCTCAATATTCTTCAAAGCTGAGTTTCTATTTGCCTGCTGATTCCTCTATTTTATTTTAGTTTCCTTTAAACAACTTCCTTAACAAATTAACGCTTGACATAGTAGAAAATATTAGTGACTGACAATACCTTACACTATAAGAAACATAATATATTAAATTGGAAAAATTATGTGAACCCACACTTTTAAAATAAAGTCTCCAGCTCTATTTCTCCTAATGGAGTCAAAGAGTACCAGTAGCACATTTACTCATCACCAATTTCAAGTGGAACACTAATGATCAGAGTTTGGTCCCTACCTTTATTTCCCTCTAAAAGAAATCTGACTTCTTAGTGAGTAGCTATTTTTATCTTGCATCAGGAAAATTCACGACAGAACTGAACATTGTGTTGTTGCCAGAAATCAAGGCTACTTGAAATGGCTGCCAGCAATATCTCTGAAAAAACAAATGTGTCAACTGAGAGAATCCTGTTAGACCAGTGGTGACAATTTGAACATGAAAATAATGTTAGCGTTGCAATTTGAAAAAAGTTGAGTCTATGAAAGGCCATGAGTTTCTAAGTATACTGAAAAACAGAAGACTAAGATGAAGTTTAGGAAAAGGCAGTTGAAAGACAAAAGAAGGATGAACAAAAATAAAATATGTTTAATTTCTCACTGATTTTAATAAGCTGAGGAAGATAAATGTATAGGAGTAATTTTTCTCCCTCTATATTAATGTCAGGTTCTAAAATAGGGCCATGTACCTCTCTATTTTTGTAAGCCGGAAATTGAGAGCGGGCCAAGTAGTTCTGAAATGTGCCAAGTAGAAGAAGGACTGTCAATCGCAACTGGGCCACACCAAAGGAAGGTTAAGCACTCCAGTGGTCAGGCACATTACCCAGGTTCAAGCAGAGTGCAACAGCGTGGAATGAGCTAATTAAATATTAAGCGTTATGTAACGCTGATAAATGGAAACTCTAAAAGTTGTGCCAATTCAGGAGACACCAGGTTGCGAAAATATTAAAACTTATGAGAAAGGCCAGAGGCATGGACATTTAAAAAAGTGTGCAGAAAGTAAAGTTTTATCATAAAAAGAGAAGTCAGTTTGATGATCAGTGGCTTGTATTGGAATCATTCTTGGAGAGGCAACCATACCAGAATTGTTTATTACATGTACTAGCTTTCTTGTGGATTCTTTGCGATTTTATATAAAAGAGCAAGTCATCTGTGATTAGAGACAGTTTTACCGCTTCCTTGCCAATTTGGATTCCTTTTATTTCTTTTTCTTGTCTAATGGCTCTAGCCATGTCCAGAAAAGTGTTGAATAGCAGTGGTTAAAATGAGAACCCTGTCTTGTTCCCAACTTTATGAGGAACACATTCAGTCTTTCAACATTGAGTATGATGTCGCATGTGGGTTTTTGATATACAGCTTTGTTGAGAGTTTAACTAAACTACCCCATGACATTGCTGCCTTGGCATACATTTTGTGTGGCTCAGTGGACTGCAGGGGCGCTAAACTGACTCAAGCCTCTCCTGTATGCACATGCCCAAGATAACAGTGTGGTTTTTTTTGATGTTTTAATAGTTTTTAACATTGTAAAATTTTGGGTTGTACATTTTTGTTTGTCCATCACCATATATATGACTCCCTTCACCCCTTGTGCCCACTCCCTACCCTCATTTCCCCTGGTAACCACAACGCAGTTTTCTCTGTCCATGTGTTGGTTTATATTCCACATATGAGTGAGATCATACGGTGTTTGTCTTTTTCCTTCTGGCTTACTTCACTTAACATAATACCTTCCAGGCCCATCCATGTTGTTGCAAATGGGACGATTTTGTCTTTTTTTATGGCTGAGTAGTATTCCATTGTATATATATACCACATTTTCTTGATCCAATCGTCAGTTGAGGGACACTTAGGTTGCTTCCACTTCTTGGCTATGGTGAATAATGCTTCAATGAACATAGGGGTGCATAAGCCTCTTTGGATTGTTGATTTCAGGTTCGTTGGATAGATTCCCAGTAGTAGGAGGGCTGAATCATAGGGCATCTCTATTTTTAATTCTTTCAGGAATCTCCATAGTGTTTTCCATAGAGGCTGCACCAGTTTGCAGTCCCACCAGCTGTGGATGAGGGTTCCTGTTTCTCCACATCCTCTCCAACATTTGCTGTTTTTTGTCTTGATGATTATAGCCATTCTAACAGGCATGAGATGATATCTTAGTCTTGTTTTGATTTGCATTTCCCTGATGATTAATGATGTTGAACATCTTTTCATATGCCTGTTGGCCATCTGTATATCTTCTTTGGAGAAGTGTCTGTTCATTTCCTTTGCCCATTTTTTGATCTGGTTGTTTGTTTTTTCGTTGTTCAGTTGTGTGTGTTCTTTATATATTATGGAGATCATCCCCTTGTCAGATATATGTTTTGCAAATATTTTCTCCCAGCTGGTAGGTTGTCTGTTCATCTTGATTCTGGTTTCGTTTGTCTTATAGAAGCTCTTTAAACAAGTCCCAATTATTTATTTTTTCTTAAGTATCCCTAGCCTGGGTAGGCATGTCATCTGAAAGATTCCTTTATGACCAATGTCAAATAGTGTGTTGCCTATATTTTCATGTATGAGTTTTATAGTTTCAGGTCTCACCTTCAAGTCTTTGATCCATTTTGAGTTAATTTTTCTGAATGGCGATAGCAGATGGTCCACTTTCATTCTTTTGCATGTGGCTGTCCAGTTCTCCCAACACCATTTATTGAAGAGACTTTCTTTACTCCATTGTATGTTCTTAGCTCCTTTGTCGAAAATTAGCTGTCTGTATATGTGTGGTTTTATCTCTGGGCTTTCAATTCAGTTCCATTGATCTGTGTGTCTGTTTTTGTGCCAGTACCATGCTGTTTTGATTACTATTGCTTTGTAGTAAGTTTTGAAGTCAGGATTGTGATGCCTCCTGCTTTATTCTTTTTTCTTAGGATTGCTTTAGTTATTCAGGGTCTTTTGTTGCCCCATATACATTTTAGTATTCTTTTTTCTGTTTCCATGAAGAACATCATTTGGATTCCTATTGGGACTGCATTGAATCTGTAGATTGCTTTAGGTAATATAGACATTTTAACTATGTTTATTCTTCCAATCCACGTGCATGGGATATCTTTCCATTTCTTTATGTCATCATTGATTTCTTTCAATAATGTCTTGTAGTTCTCATTGTATAGGTCACTCATCTCCTTGGTAAGATTTATCCCTAGGTATTTTATTCTTTTTGATGCAATTGTAAATGGTATTATCTTTTTGAGCTCTCTTTCTGCTAGTTCATTATTAGCATACAGAAATGCAACTGATTATTGTCGATTGATTTTGTACCCTGCTACTTTGCTGTAGTTGTGGATTATTTCTAATAGTTTTACAATGGATTCTTTAGGGTTTTCTCTATATAAAATCATGTCATCTGCAAATAGTGAGAGTTTCACTTCTTCATTACCTATTTGGATTCCTTTTATTCCTTTTTCTTGCCTAATTGCTCTGGCCAAAACCTCCAGTACTATGTTGAACAGGAGTGGTGAGAGTGGGCATCCCTGCCTAATTCCTGTTCTCAGAGTAATGGCTTTCAGTCTTTCCCCATTGAGTATGATGTTGGCTGTGTGTTTGTCATAAATAGCCTTTAATATTTTGAGGTACTTTCCTTCTATTCCCATTTTGTTGACAGTTTTTATCATAAATGGATGTTGTATCTTGTCAAATGCCTTCTCTGCATCTATTTAGATGACCATGTGGTTTTTATTCTTTGTTTTGTTAATGTGATGTATCACGTTGATTGATTTGCAGATGTTGAACCATCCCTGCATCACTGGTATAAATCTCACTTGATCATGTTGTATGATCTTTTTAATGAATTGCTGTATTTGGTTTGCCAATATTTTGTTGAGGATTTTTGCATCTAGGTTCATCAGCGATATTGCCATGTAATTTTCTTTCTTTATATTGTCTTTGTCTGGCTTTGGTATAAGTGTGATGTTGGCCTTGTAGAATGATTTAGGAAGTGTTCCATCTTCCTCTATTTTCTGGAAGAGTTTGAGAAGGATGGGTATTAAATCTTCTTTGAATGTTTGGTAACATTCACTGGTGAAGCCATCTGGTACTGGACTTTTTTTTTTAGGGAGGTTTTTGATTACTATTTCAATCTCTTTACTTGTGATTGATCTATTCAGATTCTCCATTTCTTCTTGGTTTAGTTTTGGGAGGTTGTATGAGTCTAAGAATTCATCCACTTCTTTTAGATTGTCCAATTTGTTGGTATGTAATTTCTCATAGTACTCTCTTATAATCCTCTGTATTTCCATGGTATCCGTTGTAATTTCTCCTCTTTCATTTCTAATTTTATTTACTTGAGCCTTTTCTCTTTTTTTCTTAGTAAGCCTGGCTAAGGGTTTGTCGATTTTGTTTATCTTCTCAAAGAACCAACTCTTTGTTTCATTAATCCTTTCTACTGTTTTTTTTTTGGTCTCAATTTCATTTTCATTTATTTCTGCTCTGATTTTTATTATTTCTCTCCTTCTGCTGACTTTGGGCTTTGTTTATTCTTCTTTTTCTAGTTCTGTTAGGTGTAATTTAAGGTTGCTTATTTGGGATTTTCCTTGGTTGTTAAGTTGGGCTTGTATCGCTGTCAGTTTCCCTCTCAGGACCGCTTTTGCTGCCTCCCATATGGTTTGGTATGGTATATTTTCCTTTTCATTTGTTTCCAGATAGTTTTTGATTTCTCCTTTAATTTCATCAATGATCCATTGGTTGTTAAGTAGCATGTTATTTAATCTCCACATTTTTGTCACTTTCCCAGTTTTTTTTTCATGGTTCATTTCCAGTTTCATAGCATTATGGTCTGAAAAGATGCTTGTTATGATTTCAATCTTCTTAAATTTATTGAGGCTTGCTTTGTTTCCCAACATATGGTCTATCCTTGAGAATGTTTCATGCTCGCTTGAGAAGAATGTGTAGTCAGCTGTTTTTGGATGGAGTGCTCTGTATATGTCTACTAGGTCCATCTCGTCCAGATTTTCATTTAAGTCTACTATTTCTTTATCAACTTTTTGTCTGGATGATATATCCATTGATGTAAGTGGGGTATTAAGATCCCCTACTATTATTGTGTTGTTGTTGATGTCTCCTTTTAGGTTTGTTAATAGTTGCTTTATGTACATTGGTGCTCCTATGTTGGGTGCATATATATATATATATATATAAGTGATATGTCTTCTTGGTGGAGTGTCCCTTTTATTGTTATATATTTCCCTTCTTTGTCTTTCTTAACCTGTTTTACCTTGAAGTCTACTTTGATATAAGTATGGCAACACCTGCTTTCTTTTGTTTGCCATTAGCTTGGAGTATTGTCTTCCATCCTTTCACTCTGAGCCTGTGTTTGTCTTTAGTTTTGAGATGTGTTTCCTGGAGGCAGCATATTGTTGGGTCTTGCTTTTTAATCTATCCTGCCACTCTGTATCTTTTGATTGGAGAGTTCAATCTATTTACATTTAGGGTAATGATTGATATATGAGGGCTTAATGTTGCTGTTTTGTCACTTATTTTCT
The DNA here is from genome assembly GCF_057802395.1 of Ceratotherium simum simum. Lineage (NCBI taxonomy): Eukaryota > Metazoa > Chordata > Mammalia > Perissodactyla > Rhinocerotidae > Ceratotherium > Ceratotherium simum. Next base: position 28,941,144 of record NC_141931.1, on the reverse strand, counting down.
GGTTCTTTTGCATTTCCTTTGTTTCTTGTCCCATTTGTTTTGGACTGCCAATTCAGTTTGGTTGTTCTGTCTTATGACTCTTCTAGTTTTCTCTTTGTTTATCATATGTGATTTTGTTTTGATTATTTGTTTACTAGTTACCTTGAGGTTTGTGTAAAAAATCTTGAGTATGAGATAGTCCATTATCTGATGTCCTCCTATTTCCTTATACTAAGTCAATTCAATCACTTTCCTCTTCCCCTTCTAAGTCATTCTTGTTACACCTTATTCTATCTTGTGTTGTGGCTGTGTGTTTACAGTGATGAGGTTAAATTTATTTTTGGTGACTTCCTTCCTTTGATCTTTGATTTTAGTATTTAAGTGGTTGCTAACCTATTCTGGTAAAGATCTACTATTTTTCTGAGTTTATCTACCTATTTTTCTCCTTGCTCCCAGCTTTGTATTCCTTTTCTCCTCTTTTTTTAGGCCTGAGGGCCTTCTTCAGTATTTCTTGTAGTGGGGATCATATGGCCATGAACTCCCTTAGCTTTTGTTTATCTGGGAGAGTTACTATTTCTTAATCATATTTGAAGGATATTTTTGCTGGATAGAGTATTCTTGGCTGAAAGTTTTTGTCTGTCAGTATTTTGAATATATCATTCCAGTCTCTCCTAGCCTGTAAAGTTTCTGTTGAGAAATCCGCTGAGAGCCTGATGGGAGTTCCTTTGTATGTTATTTTTTGTTTATGTCTGGCTGCCCTTAATATTGTTTCTTTGTCATTGACTCTGGCTAGCCTTACCACTAGGTTTCATGGAGAGGTCCTTTGCCTGTTGACATATTTAGGTGACCTGTTGGCTTCGCTTACTGGTATTTCCTGCTCCTTCCCCAGACTTGGGAAATTCTCAGCTATTATTTTTCCTTGAATAGGCTCTCTGTTCCTCTTTCCCTCTTTTCGTCCTCAGGAATACCTATACTTCAGATGTTACATTTCCTAATAGAGTCAGATATTTCTTGGAGACTTTCTTCATTTCTTTTTAGTCTTAGTTCTCTCTACTCTTCCATCTGGAGCATATATGTATTCCTATCCTCTAAAATGCTAATTCTTTCCTCCATATTGTCTGCTCAGTTCTTCAAAGATTTCAGATTCTCCTTTATCTCCTCCATTGTGTTCTTCATGCCCATCAGCACTGATTGGTTTTTCTTTATGGTTTCAATCTCTTTTGTGAAGAAACTCATAATCTCATTGAATTGTTTGCCTGTGTTGTCTCGTATTTCGTTGAGTGTTTTTAAGATAGTTATTTTGAAATCTCTGTCATTTAGATTATGGATTTCTGTGTCTTCAGGGTTGATTTCTGGGTGCTTGTCATTTTGCTTCTGGTCTGGTGATTTCATGTATCTTTGCATTGTGGTTCCTGTGTTGGCTTTATTTTTCCTCATCCTGGAAATCTCTGGTTACAATTTCCACCCACCGCCATTGTGTGGTGGTAAAGGGCTGTGTAATCTGAGGCCCCGGTGCTCTGCCGTGGTTTTTCCCTGCGATCAGTGGGTCAGATTGCTTGGTCTGGTCTGGTCGGCTGAGCTGCAAGGTCCAGTTTTCCGGGAGGCGGGACTTTCTCTTTTGCCCTCTGGGTCCCTGATGTAGGGAGCTTCTCCTTTGCCCCTCGTTATCCGCTCTCTGGGGTGCTCAGATGTAGATGGTAGTCCTGTGGCTCTTCTGAGTCCTCTGTGTGAGAGTTTCCTACTGTCTGAGAGAGCCTGAAGAGCTACGGTTTCCGCAGTGGGCTGCCCCTCCCCCCTCTCTGGGAGCCACAGGAACCGGGATGGCTGATCTGATGGGGAGGGAGAGGAGTTCTCCTCACCTCTCCTCACTTCCTCCGTGGGCCCAGCACATTCCACTCTCAGATGTGCGGCAGTGTGGATCTTTCCGATCTTGCTTTTCACTGTCTGGGATTCCGTTGTTGGTCTGTGTCTCTTCCTTTTGTTGTATCTTATCGGGGAAAGAGTTCACGGGAAAGCTCACTCTGCCATGAAGCTCAATAACAGTGTTTTTGAATACCCTAAAAAGGCAAGGATGGCTCCTTTTAATGCCCTGGAAGCCATTTTAGCTAGTGGAGTATGAGCAAATGGCACAGCCTCTGTGTTTGCCCCTCAGCAATCAGAAGCAGCAACCCATAATCAAACACAGAACACTGATACATGGAACACAAGTTCCTTATTTCCCACCCAGGCTCCAGCAAGACACACCAGAACCTCTGGTTTCCATCCATATATTAACTGTGATTTATCAATAAGCTTTCTCTTGGATGTGGCAAGCTTTCAAAGAGACCCCAGAGTTGCAGAATCCTTACTTCAGAAGATTCTACCCACACAGTTGTTGTCTAGGTGGAGAGATGGATTCCTGGTTCTTCCCAGTCTGCCATTTCCCTGAAGACTCTCTGTACAATATTTAGGCTTCCCTTTAAATGTATCATTTTACTTTCAGATCTGGTCAGATTATTGAAATCCCAGGAAAACATTGAAATAGGTAGCCATATCCCCAGAAAGTTAAAACTGAACTAGAAATAATGAAAATATAGAATCTTTTGAAAGAAGTTTAACTGTTAGTATAGTAATATATTTTACAATCAATGCTTTCATACTTTTTCCTGCAGTTTGTTTCATTGCTGATGTTAAATTTGCAGTTTCAATACAAACTGTTTCAGAGATACAATTTTTCAAAAAATTAATGAATTTTTAGTTTATTTTAATCAATAAAATGTGATTTTCATGTTTTGATTGGCAGAGTAAGTTTAATCTACTTAGCATGAAACTAAGGATAACTAGTTGTAGATATTATTCTTCTCCAGACATAATTTGCATTAGGCACACTCTGACCACTGTCAAAGGCTTTGTTAAGTGATTCCCTGATAGGGTAAGACCTAGTGCTTGGTGTCTTGTGACATTTATCAAAACTACCTTGAATGTCACATTCCCTTTCAAGATTATGGTTCCCTATCTTTCAGCAACTCCTCCTCCCATCCTTCCGGTTTTCGTACTGCAAAGAAAAGTGTTCAGAGTTCAAGATAATTCCTGTATGTATAGATTCTGTGGAAGAGATGTTACCTAAGTTATGAGGCCAATGGTTTGTGGTGTCTGTACCATCTGAGAGATTAAAGCATTAGACATTTGCCCTTTGCCCTCTTTAAGTTTGCCTGCTGTGTCAGTCCTCTTTGGAATGGACAATGCTTCCACACCAAGGAGTATACCTGGGATAGACAGGGCTCGCAAGTGGTGTTGGCAGAAGGACGCAGGCAGGGTAGGGATGTCCTTAATGAGAACAGGAAATCCCACAGTGATGGGGAAGCAAGTGATTGATAGCTGATCTATGGGAAAGGGGATCACAAAATAGATGGGCTATGAAGGGAGGAAGTGGAGGTATCAGTTCCACAGTACCCCTGATATCCCATCTCTGGAATGATCTGTAAGAGAGGGTGATGTGAAGTGAAGTAGGTGACATATGAGTCAAGAGTTGAGGGAGGAGAACAGTAGATGGGACAGCACAGACACAGACTGTGCATGATTCATGCTGTCCTCTAGAGGGGTCTTGCACTTCACCCCTGGGGAGGACTGTGGTAAGCAATTAGTGGAAGCCTGGATGGGGTGAGAGGAATACATGGTGGAGGGCAGATGGGCATTGACTGTGGTGTTGATATTCACATATGTCATTGCTGATCTAGACATTGGCAGGATAGATGAATGTGTGGTGGTTCAGTAAAGTCAGTGATCTGGCCAAGTCCAACTGACGATTTGTTTAAAGGCCCAGTTGTCATCCGAGGAAGATGGACACGTATATTGGTGGTGCTGATGTGGCAGTAGGGAAGAGCAGCAAGGGGAGGTATAATGTCAGGGAGTGAGCAGTACAGTGTGGCATGGGAGAGCAGGGATGTGTGTTCTCTACAGTAGGAGAGAGAGAGGGTGTCAGTGGAGGTGTCGTGTTGGAATGTATATGCACTGGTGTAAGAGGGACAGAGGGTATCAGTGGTGTCCATGCGATGGCATGGGTATCTTCTAGTGCTAAGGAGAGTGGTTATTAGTGGGGCCTCCTGCTGGCCTGTGAATCCTCTAGTGTAACTGATAGGGTGGATGTCATTGGAAGCCTAGTGTTGTGACAGATACTATCTACTGTACTGGAGAGAGTGTGTATTATTGGAGGCCTCATGTTGGCACAATGAATCTCTAGTGTATGTGACATAGTGGGTGTCGGTTGAGGCCTGGTGCTGGGATGGGTGTTGTAGAGTGTAAAAGGGAGTGTGGGTTTTGAGTGGGAATGGGTGTTCTCTAGTATAAAAGAGAGGGTATTGGAGGCCATGTGCAGCAATGGATAATTTATCAGGTAAGATAGGATTTTTGTATGAGTGGAGGATTCTTTTAGGGAAGGATATTCAATGAGATAAGGGACAGAGAAAGTGTCAGTGGAGGCCTTGTGATGGGATGGGTATTTTCCAGTGCTAGAAAGAGAGGTGTTATTCGTGGAGGCCTCCTGGTGGTATGTTTTGAGGCCAAGAAAAGTCTCCCATAGTTTTTCAGAGTGTACAGAGGGAGGGTACTTCTCCAGGGAGCCATGTAAGCTAGATAGCGTGGCAATGTTGGTGGGCACCTTTGTTTTAAGAGTTATGTAATCACTGCACTTGAACCCAAAGAAGGGGACGTGAGTTACGTTGGAGTCCCAGTCATGAGGGGAAGGACTCACCATGGTGCAGGTGTCTTTGAGCAAGCTGGGTCACAGGGCCAACAAACACCAACCTCAGAAAGTCAGTGGTGTCAGCAGGGTCCAGTGTTTGAGGAAGCAGTTTGTGAAAAGTTGGTCACTCAGAGGTGCATAGTTGTAGTCTCGGGGGGGCCCCCCCCGTGGTGTCCTTGGGGAATGGAAGGCTATCAGAGCCCATCATATGCAGTGGCGAGTCCTTGGACTGGGGAGACGTTGTCTCTCTGGACCTGGGAAACCTTCCCAAGTGGCTACCAGCTCAGGTGGTGTGGGGTTCTTAACTCTAAGCTCTCTAAGATGAAAATCGGCCTGGGCAATCTGGGGGACCTGCTGGCATTCTTGGCCTCAAGATCTGGACTTTCAAGTATCAGATGGATCTCAAAAGTTGGCAAAGTCCTGGCCTTCTTGTACAACAATTTCTGAGCCTGACCACACAGCTTGTTTACTGGAAGCACATTGGAAAGCCAGCGTAACTGAGATGGTAGGACAGTTGATAAATAATCCTCAGTTTTACCTGGATAAGTCATTACAGGTGTCATGGGCAATCTGGGTTCATGTCAGTAAGAGTACAGGTGGATTCACCTCAGGTAAAATGTGTTCAGCTTAATAATGGCCTTGTGAGTGGTTTGGCACGTGGGCTCTCCAGGCTGTCCATCTGGCATGTGACCATTGTGCTCACCTAGGATCTGGATGAACCATATGCAGTGGTAAGCAGTTCTGAACAAGTTGTGGAGAGACTCAGTACATTTCCAGTTTGAAAATATCCAATTGTTCCAGGGGCATGTTTGATTGTCCAGAAGCTTATAATCATCCTCAAGACAAAGCATTTGAACCTGAGTGTCACAAACTAGCCAAGTACCAAGACTGGATACAGACACAACCAGCTGGCATAAGGGCTGACAGTTGCATTTGACAGATTTGGTTCTTGTCCACTTTGTAGCCACTCTCCCAGGGAGCTGTACCATTACCAGGGAGAGTCAGACAGTGGTGGAGGTAGGGGCCTTTTTTGTCCATATCCATAGGAGTATGGCCCCCTGAATATCTGTGTGTGCTTTGGGGGCTCCACCGAAAGCACAGGAATTTCTTCCCTGGTCATTTTCGGTTATGGCTAGCATTCACTACATGGAGTTTGACATGTCCTCCTCTAGTGGTCCACGCTGGTCCTGAAGTCAGCCCTGGGACAATTATTTCTATTTCCTACAAGGGATCAGAGAGGGCATTAACCAGCCTTTATATCCTGTGAACCCAGGCAAAGTTTTTGGAGCAGGGAGAAGAGACAGGCTTTTCCTGAGGGTCTCACAGCAGGGCCATCAGGGGTCCCTTGGGACCTTTTATTGTCACTGTGTTGTAGGATGTGCCCCACCCTCAGCCCTCATGGGAGGATGGATGATTAGGAAATGAAAGCAGAAGTGGGTGAGGAGGTAAATATAAAAATAGACTCTTGGTGAACATGGAATCCTTTACCTCCCCTTGAAAATTAATAAAGGGAGACATGGCAGCTTATGAAAGTTGGTATGGGGGTCTTTTAAGGCCCACCAGTCTAGAATGTAATAGCACCAAGGCCTAAGGCAGGAGAAAGACTCATTTGGGGAGACCATTGTCTGATTGTAACTTACATAGCAATTCCCTCAGGAGGCCATTATGTCTTTTAGTTAAACTTGCCGCTGAAGGCAATAAGAGGGTGAAAATCCCATTGTATGTCTTGTTCTGGCTGGGAAGTCAGGTGGGTGCCTTGATCAGAGTCTATGATCAAAGGTACTGACAGAGACTAAGGCTTGTTTCGTTGAGTCTGTGCTTGCTTGTCCTGTGGGGTAGTGAGCATTGGTCTGCTGTGTGCATACCATGTAAGAGCATATCATGTGGCACCTGAGGAGGGCAGTGGAGCAGTACAATCCATTTGCCACATGGAGTAAGGTAACCGCCTGCAGGGAAGATCTCCCCACGGAGAGAGTCTCCAGTGTTTACCTTAGTTACAAGGGATACAGTTATGGATGGCTGTTTTGTCCAGGGACAGTCCCAAGGCAGATCATGGATACCATTATGGCCAGGAGTCCTCTGAGCCCATATGGCCAGCTATAGGGCAGAGTAGATGCATTGGGGTAGTTTATTTGTGATCCTGATACTCAGGTCTAGCCAATGCAGCTCTTTGAGTTTTTGATAGATTGTCTGCTGCAGAATTAATGGAGCCTCTGGTGTATGGGCCGCAGTGAGAGCTGAGTCGTGGGTAACCCAAAAGGGAGGAGAAAATCCATCAATGCCTGTCGAATGTGGCCTGCTCAAAGTGGTTTCCCTTGTCATAAAAAATTATGCTTTTTAATTTTCCAAAGACCCTTAGCAGCTACCCATGAATAAGTGAAAACGTAAACCTCATGTAAGCCTCTCTTCAGAACATCTTGGGACGGCCAAATGGATATCTTTCAACCCTGCCACTGAGCAGAGGCCTCTGTCCCATCCCCATCAGCGATGTGCTAGATTTGTGCGTAATGCTACCATTCTCCTGTGAGCTTCATTCTGTGTGATGGCCTCACTGCTATGGTCCCAAGGGGCTCCTCATTTTCCAAGGGGGCAGGCAGGGGGTTGCCTCCACTTCCCCTTGGTTTCAGGTGAGGGGCTGAGAATGGGGGAGGTCATCCTCCTGGAGTTTGGTCCTGTCCTGAGAAAGCTATTGCCATTTAACAAAGGAGGCTGCATGTCTGGGCCCAGCTGCCCACGTGAAGGGTCTCTTACCCATGGCAGAGAAGAATCTGAGTCCTCAGGCCACAGACTAGGGCCCAGGACCTCAGTCTCCAAGAGAGTTCAGTGGATCAAGTATCTGCTTTTCTAAGGTGTCTCCTAAATGTTCCCTGTGGCGGTCATTTGGTCCTTAAACCCATGGGCACCCCTTAGGGCCATGCTTGGTCCATAAACTCCAGGAGGCATAGTGCATAGTGTCCAGGGCCTCGCTGGACAGTCAGAACCTGGAACCAGGGACCAGGCCTGCTACACAGCTTGTGTGTTTATTCCAAGGCCTGCTGTTCTGTCCCCCCACTGGAAGGAAGCAGACTCTCTAGTAATTTGGGAAATTGGTGTGGTAAAATCAACAAGAATGATATGTGTTTTATCCCAATGTGAACAAGCCCAGGAGGTGTTGTGCCTGTTTTCATATTCAAGATACTTTAAGCAACAAAAGTTGCATGGTGGTTTCAGGAACTGTTCCTATGTCAGAGCACCACATAAAGTTTACCAAAGAATCTGACTGATTTGGCAAGGCTGTTATATCTTGTGAGGGGCAATGGCTCAGACTTTATTTGGTAAAAAACTTAGGAGAGACTTAAGATCTTGAGTCTCCTGTTCTAAAGCAAGGGCCACAAATAGATATCTTCTATGTAATGCCAAAATGAGGTACTATTTAACTGTTTAAATCCTAGTAGCAGAGGTTGTGTGATACCACAGGGCTATTAGGGTACCCACAGGATGATGAGATAACATTGAATGAGTGCCATCATACATGAGGGAAAATCAGATACAGGTATTGAGTAAAACATGGTAGATAAATCAATGCCAGCAAGGTAGTCACCTGGATTCCTTTGTGTCCTGGATGACTTCAATAATGTTTGGCAGGACAACCATATTTAAGTAAAAATAGTCAGCTGAGAGTCAAAGCTCAATTTTGTCTGCCTTTAAAACTGGCTGCAGAAGGCTATTAAATGGAGAATTATTGTTTGAATTATAACATTTCCCACAACGAGATCTTTAAGAATGGGATACAGCTCCTCCATCCCTTGTCTCAGATGCCATTGGAGAGTATTGACAATTTTTCCTGAGAGATGCAATTCCACGGGTTCCCATTTTGTGTGTCCCAACAACAATGCCAACGATTTAATCCTGTTCCAGGTGAAAACATGACAGGTGAAATTTTCCATGGGTTCTGAGGGGAACACAAAAGTTAACTCTGAGAAAAAAACAGAACCTGTGGACTGTGGTTATCTTGTGGTTGGAACAGGACACCCAACAAAGGAAGGAGTGAGGGAGCATGCAGTTGCTTTTACATATATTTCTGTCAATGGGAAAGTTCTTGAAAGAGACAAATTTTAAGGCTGAAGTAACTGAATCACTGAATTTGCTGGTTAAATCTGAATTGGCCTGATTCAGCTTTCCACTATGCAGCAAAGGTGGAGGCTCATGAAGGAGAGTCAGGAAGAAGAAGGAGCCATGAGTGGTAGCCATCCATTAAAGGAGTGAGATTGAAGCTTGAAAGAAGTCATGTGTAGAGTGAAGCCTAAGTATTTGTAAATGTGGATTAACAATTAAATGAAAATGTAAAATTGGATGAAAAAACTTTAGAAGCAAAATATTTTTAACTGGGAAAATAGCACTGATTAATCTCTTTTACATGAAGTCACCAGAATATACTGTTGTCATTGGCTTTGGTAGATTAAGAGAAATCAGGTAGGTAAATCACTAATTAATTTAAGTAAAAGTACATAGCTATTGTTTATACTTTCCTGTTTATGGCATCTGTTGAAGTTTTCATTTTGTTATCCAAAAAATTTATTTTTTGTGAGACTTTCAATTAGTTCTTTCTCTCATCTGTCTTTTCTTACATACTTAGTTTTGTTGTCCTATCAAAAATATTTATCCTTTATTAATTCATTTGAGAGTGAAAAACCAAATTATTTTCATGTTATGCTCAAATTACTCCACTTTTATTATTTCTTTTCGTGTGATTTTTTTCCCTATTTATTGGGTCATTTGGTTCTTTTTCATGGTGGCAGATTTTCTTGTTTGCTTCATTACTTTTTATTTGAGAAATGATCACATTCTTACATGTCTTGGGGTTGTGTGGTAACTCTCATGGTTCCAGATCTCAGGTTAGGATTTAGGATGACTGCATTCTTTCTTCTGAATGTCAAGTTTTCTGATGTCAATGTCAAATAGACCAATATTGGTATAACTCTTTGGCCTTTTACTTGGAGCATCTTAGCTGAATCTCTCTAAGGGATCCCAAGATTTCTCAACCTCTTTCTGTTTTGAACTGCAATTTTCATAGGCTTTGACTGTCAAAGACTGGTTTTGACAGCTTCAATTCCACACAATAAAATGCAGAAATTATCACTAAGCTAGTAATTTTGACCAGTTGCCTCAGTTCTACAACTACAAGACCTTTCTTGCAGTCTTCGTTGGGCATCGGTGCCCTTCACAGACCACGCCACTTCAGGATTCATCTCTGAACATTCCTTTAGGTCCAGAGAATATCTTCTCTTTACCTTTGTGCTAATGCAAGCCAGTATGAAATGAAATCATTACTTTGTTATGCAGGTTATGAAAGAATTTTGACATCTCTAAATGCTGTGCAGGCAGAAAATGTCTAGCCTAGGAGAGCTGCCATAAACCTGCAGAGATGAGCAGGTCAACTCACAGAGGTGGATGGTCTCTTGAGGTCTGACTCCACTCTCCTTATGAAGGAAATACGCCCTTGGAAACCAGTTTCCCGGAAATGACTCCACCTGATCTTATGTGATTAAGCCTGGCAACCTGCTAAGCTAGTTCACAAAGATGTAGGTGATGACCAGAGAATGACCTCATCTCCTGTTCCAGTTCATCTTCACAGACCTCAGAACTCTCAGAAACACCAACACCTTGACTCTATGAGTATCAGATCCTTTAATAGTTATGTCATGAGACAGTCACAAAATACGACTGTTAGCAGGTACTCAAAAAGTTTTTTTAATTAGAGGGAATAAAACTTTAGTAAGAATAAATTTGAACCATACATTTTTTATCTTTATTAATAGACTTTACTTTTTAAAGTAGTTTTGAATTTACAGAGAAATTGCACATACAGTACAGAGATTCCACATACGGTCTCCCCTTCTGCCTCCTTTTCCCTATATTAACATCATTCCATTACTGTGGGACATTTGTGACAACTGATGAGCCAACTTTGAAACATTATTATTAACTAAGGTCCATGGATTATGTTAGGGTTCCTTTCTGTTGTACAGATTTATGAATATTGAAAAATGTATATTGATATGTATCCACCATTACTGTCTACATACAGAACGGTTTCATCACCCTAAAATTCCTCTGTGCTCCACTTATCCATCCTTCCATTTATCTCTTCTTCTAACTCCCTTTCAACCTTGATCTTTTTACTTTCTCCACAGTTCTGTTTTTTCCAGAATGTCAAATAGTTGGAATCATACCCTACAGTGCCTTTCGAGACTGGTTTTTTTCACTTAATAATATCCATTGAAGGTTCCTTCATGTCTTTTCACAGCTTGATAGTTCATTTTTCTTATCACTGAATAAGATTCTACTGTATGGATAAAATAACGTATCCATATCCTAAGAACCTCCATACATAATTTGGCAATTATTAAAAATTATTATAAACATCTGTGTAAGGTTTTTGTGTGGACACATGTTTTCAACTCCTTTGGGTAAATACCAGGGAGCACAATTGCTGGACCATATAGTAAAAGTATGTTTAGTTTTATAAGAAACTGCCAAACTATCTTCCAAAGTGGCTGTACCATTTTGCATTCCCGTTAGCAATGAAAGAGAGTTCCTGTTGTTCCACACCATCTCTAACATTTGGTGTTGTCACCGTTTGGGGTTTTGGTCATTCTAATAGATGTATAGTTGCATTTCTTTTTTTTAATTGGCAATTCTGCAATGAGAAACATTGATAAACTTTCCATATGCTTATTTCCAATCTGTAAATATTCTTTGGTAAAGTGTCTATTCTGTTGTTTTGTTCATTTTTAAATTGGGTTTTTTCTTTTCTTATCGTAGAGTTTTAAGAGTTCCTTGTGTATTTTGGATATTGATCTCTTTATTAGATATATGGTTTGCAAATATTTTCTCCCAGTCTGTGACTTGTCTTTTCATTCTCTTTATAGTGTCTTTCACAAGGCAGAATTTTTTCTATTTTAATGAAATCTAATATTTTTTTTTCTTACATGGATTATGCATTTGGTATTCTGTCTAATACGTTATCACCATGCTGAAGGTCATCTAGATTTTCACCTATGTTATCTTATAGAGTTTTATAGTTTTGCATTTTATATTTAGGTCTGCAATTCATTTTGAGTTAACTTTTGTGAAAGGTCTAAGGTCTGAGTCTAGATTCAGTTTTTGCATGTGGATGTCTAATTGTTCCAGCACCATTTGTTCAAAAGACTATTTTTCCTCCATTGGACTACCTTTGCTCTTTTGTCAAAGATCAGTTAACTCTATTTGTGTGGGTCTATTCCTGGGCTCCCTATTCATTGATTTATTTGTCTGTACTTGAACCAATACCACACAGACTTGACTGCTGTAGCTTTCTAGTAAGCCTTGAAACTGAGTAATGTCAGTCCATTATCTTTGTTGTTGACCTGCTCCCATTAAGTCCTGGGTCTCTGTATTCACCTGCCTCTCCAATTTTGGGGTCTGCAATTTGTCCTGTGACTTCAATTTTCTGATAGATCTAAGGAAAGTTGTTGATTTTGTTGATGCTACTCATATAGGCAGAACGCGTTAAATGATAATCTTTATATTATACACAGGCATTAAACTTTATTCTTATTATCTTTAAGCTAAGTCAGCATATAGAGCCTTGGACCCATCTCGATGCATGTCCAGTCTCTGGGTAAACGGGAACATTGGTCATAAGGGAGGAAAAACAGAAGATTGTTTGGAACTGAGACCAGACCTTGAAGGCCAACCTGGAGAATAGATGTCTGAAAAAACTGTGTTCTAAAAACAGTATAATGCTTACCTGCACATAATGCCCCCTATATAACTAGCCTATAGTCTTTGTTCTAGGAAGAAGGGCCTTTGAGGACATTAGTCTGTCATCTTTCGACTTTGGTGGCAAAAAAGAACAAACTCCTTCTCTTTCACCGACTGGCCTCCTGACTTCTTGGTTAGTCTCATGGTGAGCAGAATGACGACATTGCTCAGTAACAATTCTTAGTTTGTTTATCTTTTTTCTTGTTATGAGGGTGGAAGTGTTGACTTCCAAGTTCTTTGCCACTGAGACCAGAAACTGGAATGCTAGATTTTCAATCTTATTAAAATGTGTCTCTCTTTTCTTAACAGTTCTGAATTAATCAGAAAATACATGAGCCTTTGCATCTTCTCCTTATCTTTTTCCTGACTGAAGCAGGTCTAGAGAGTTTACTTGCCTACCTCTGTCATATACACTGATCTTCCCAGGCGAACAACACTTTAAGATGAATTTTAACAAACTGACTAAAAAAAAGTCCCAGGACACACTATAAAAAATAAGAGGTGGCCAGCCCCCGTGGCTTAGTGGTTAAGTGCACGCGTTCCGCTACTGGTGGCCCAGGTTCGGATCCCGGGCGCGCACCGACGCATCGCTTCTCCAGCCATGCTGAGGCCGCATCCCACATACAGCAACTAGAAGGATGTGCAACCACGACATACAGCTATCTACTGGGGCTTTGGGGGAAAAAAAAGAGGAGGATTAGCAGTGGATGTTAGCTCAGAGCTGGTCTTCCTTAGCAAAAAGAGGAGGATTAGCATGGATGTTAGCACAGGGCTGATCTTCCTCACACACACAAAAATAATAATAAAATAAAAAATAAAAATAAAAGGGGTAGAACTGCAGCCTAACAAAAGGATTCAATCCCAATAATTATGCACTAGATCTTAAAAACATAAGGTTATGTTACAGTTATACAAATATGAACTAAAATCTGAGAACATATACAGCCTCCTCTAATTTAAAGGATGAAACATTTTAGCAAAGACTGTGAATTTAACAGCTTGGTGGTTAGGTCTCAGCTGATGAGCATGGCTTTAGAAAGCCCAGTGATTATGGAGGTGAATGTGGTCATGAGAGGAAGCAATAGTGGCAGGTATAGGTGTTAGAAAGTGTACCCAGGTCCTGAACAACTGTCAGTCTCAAAGTTCTGTGATTGTCACTGTTTGGTCCATCATTGTCTTAAATTTGAACAAAGTGTTCTATAATAAATATTTGGTTCCTTACAATTACATGATTAATTTTGTACCCCTAAAAATTATAAAATATAAATGTACATTTTTAATAAAAGATGTTCCTAAAAGTTAACAACTGTTGTGAGTTATTTTCATCTATATATTCCCAAATGGTGTTTGAAAATTTAGGATAACTGGAATTACTAAATGTATTTGCCATATTAATATTGATTTACAGAAAATATTTAATGACAGGAATATTTTGTACCTTGTTTTTGCAAGTGTGCCTTGCTTTGTGTTTGAAACATTTAAAGGATCAAGTATATCAAATTAATATTTTTTGAACCTGAGAAAATTTCATAAATATGAAGTTAAAGTTCAGGGTAATTTGATCAGTCAATTGTTTCTTTGAATTTCTGCCCAACTGGAAGCCAGCAAGCTCATTACTGTTACCTGGGCACATGTGACAATCTAGTCCTGATCCTCAGCTCTGGCCCTTTGGTAAAATACTGTGTAAAGTTTCTTTTTATCTACAGGACTGAAGTAGTGAAGAAGCATATTCCAAAGTTTGCCAAACAGATATGTGCTCAACTCCCTCCTCCTAAAACTTCTGTATGTCTGAGTCCTAATCATCTTTACAGGTTGGTTCCCCTCCCACCTCCTGGGCCAGGCCTGTCACAAGGATACCTCGTTCTGGGATTTCCTGGAGGTCTTATGGAAAGGAGTGTTTGCACTGCTGGTCATCCTTGCAATATGTGTCTCACCTTGCACACACATGTAGTGTGTTCTCTTGTTCCTTGAGGGATAAAGGAACACTGACATATAAATGCCTGCTAACTACTACTTCCTTTGAGGCTGAAATCTCTATTCATCTTCCTCCAGAAATGTCTATAAAATTTCTGTTATCCTATCCCATATCCCTTCACCCCAAATTCTAGGCAAATCAGTTTTTGGCTCTCATGAGACAGAAGGGAAGACAATATACAAAACAGAGACTGGAGTAGGTACGAGTCTTTAGGGGAAGAAATCTTTAATTTTTATAGAAAGTGACAAAAATTGAGTGCCTTTCCTTCCTGACCTATGGACTTAAGTCTAGCTGAGTATGAGATGTTAAGCAGCATGGATGGAAACTACGCTGACCTGTCAAATCCCCAACATCTCAGACTTTTCCCACCTCATTATCCATACTCAAGATTTCTGGTAGAAGTCAGGACAAAGGGCTTCATGTCAATATTCATCAGAAAATGGATACTCGGGTTGGTCAGCAACACTAGAATGAGAAAAAACAATGCATATATGGCTTCAATGACTCTGTTTCTAGGGTAGTAGAGAAGGGATTTCTAAGAAGATGTCATTAGGGTCAAGTTAGACATTTTATTTCCTGACTGGGTTTGGAGTATGCCTTTCTTTAACAAACATGAATTTATAATAATTAAAAAAAATAATAATAATAATTAAATTATTCAAATGGTATTCCCTGCCCAGAATTTAATACACAGAAGATGCAGAGTCAAATATTCAAATATGTTCTTCGCCCTAGCTACTTCTGTCAATAAAGCAGCACGATAAACTGTCCTTTCTTATTCCAAATTCTCTGTGGAAGAAGAGACTGATGCTGCCTTATTTTGAGCATGACAAGTCCAGCCACATATTTGGCAGTAATAAATACTTTAGAGTGATACAGTGTACTGAATGTATTTTCACTTCCATTTTTAAAATGCATTAATTATTTACTAACTACCTACCACATACAACACATCCAGTTAGATTCAGAAATGGAAAGGATGTTACATAAACGTTGGGTCCCATCTCCAAGGAACTTACTATACAATAATGAGGTCTCTATTCAGTAATAACCCAAAATATAAAGTGATAGAAATATTATGGCTTCTTATTAAAATATCTAATTTATTGGAAGAATGACTGATTGAATACCACTCTCTCTTTCTCTCTGCATTATTTCCCTATCTTCTTCTTCATTTGTCTCTACGTTAATAAATATATTATCAAGGAGAATAATAAATCTACAAACTTTTGAGTATTGATAACTTACCAATGTGCTAATCCCTTTCTATACATTATCACATTTATTACTATTATGAATTAAAATTCTCACAGGTAGAAGTAAGGTGCATTCTTCCCTTTCCCCATTTCTAATGAAAGTATTTTCTCAAAATCCCAGAACTTAGACCATGAAGGAATAGTAAATATCTTTTGTTTGGTACAAATTCTCTCCAATTTTGGTTAAATATATCTTCTTGAAAATTTTGTCCTCTTCATCGTGATCTCCATATTTCTCAAACTTTAAAACAAAAATTCCTATTGACCCCACAAGACCAGCCTTTCTGGAGGGAAATGCACTATTTCAGCCCTGAACAAACATGCAATGAAAAGGAGAAGGAAGAGATCTCAAAACATATGAAGGACGCAAATTTGGCAGGATATTATGAGGATTCCACACAGAGGGTGGGGTGATGGGCATTTCTGGCATAAGTCAGAGGCTTGATGGAGAATCCTTTAATCTGATAAAGAATTGAGAAGTTGGGAGAAGAAGATGATAAACAATTTTGTTAACATAAATTAGGCTACACTGGTGATATCCACAGTGTGTGTCAACTAGATTGTTGTAACAATGGGAGGCCTACGTGGAAGATGTAGCTTCAGCAATGATATCGAGCTTCTTGGAAGGTTACATGGACTGATGAGGGCAAGATCTGTGTGTGTAAGTCCAAGCTGACACTGGTCCACTCACTCTGTCACTGTGTCAGTGAACAAAGCTCTGGAGTGAGTCTGGGATGACATTCCAGAAAGCTTCTGTCTCATCCCTGACTCAAACTGGCCTCTGTCTTCCTGGCATTGAGGTAAATTTTACCAATCATCATACATTCATTACCAGAAAATAAATTGAGGCAAACATATTTAACAAAGTCACTCACTTTTGAAAAGAAAAATATCGAAGATTTCGGTTTAGGCCATCTAGGACTTTCATGTCCTCTGAAGTCAACTGGAATTCATAAACCTATCACAGAAGTGGAAAGATTTTTATGATTTCTAGATCACATAATTGCCAATCTGGAAAATTCAAGAGAATCAAACCGAAGTGTGCAGAAACAATACTCAAAATGTCTTAGAAGGTTCCCAAAGTTTCTATGGACGGCAAGCAAAACACTCAGTGATAACACATATCAGGGAAAAAATTAAACAGGAATCCATCACTATATATAACATATTGAAACGCACAAGACTACAGATAAAAAAGAGATCTTTAAAACAGTGAGGAACAGAACTGACATTATTCAAAGAGATAAGGTCATGTACTTAGAAAATATAGAAGAATCTAGAAATAATTAAAAAAAAAAACAACACATAATTTAGTAATTTTGATGAATACAGGTGGAATTCTATAATCCATCAATGAACACTTAGAATGTGAATAAAAAAATTTTAGAGATAATTCAAACCAATAATTGTCCAAATACTAATGACGTCATGTTCAAAAGACACAGTAACTGATTTGAAGAGGATATCACTGTCTAAATGTGGGACACTTTAAAGATTAAAAGTGATGTCAGTAATGGCTAATATGTTGAACCAAAGAAATCCATCAATCCACAATAGTACTCCAAGATAGTGATAGATAGAGAAGTTAAAGAGATACATAAATAGATATTTCCATCACTTGATTGATAGCAAGCAAAATGTCAACAAGTAACAAGAGATGAATCTGAGTAACACATTTATTGCATTATTCTTTCAAAATTCCTTCTTTCAAAATTTGAAAACCTTAAAAATAAACAATTAGTAAAAGTCATCAAAAGGATATATATTTTACCAGTTATTTATATAAATTCATTTGTGGAGAAAGATATGAAATTTATTAAATATATAAAGAACACCTATGTAATTAAAAATTCATATCATAATCATGGACTGGAAGTCTCAATATTGTAAAGAAGTCAGTTTTCTCCAAATTGATCTACAGTTTTGATGCAAAATTAACCAAAGATTTACACCGTTATTTTTCATGAAAGTTGATGTGAGTCTATATTTTAGATAAAAGAACAACTAGTCAAGAATACCCAAGACCCATTCTTAAAGAACAAAAATATTTACCATTCTGAAAAGCAAGACTTATTTTCCAGTATAATTAGACAGTACAGAAAAGTAAGTACTTGAATACAAGAGAGAGGCAGGAAACGGACTGAGGGACATGTGATATACGACACAGAAGACAATGAAAATTTGTGGGAGAATAAGGACATTTGAATTTCCATTTAAGCAAGTACATATTTGGGTCCAATTTCACATGGTATTAAAAAATCAATTCCAGGTGTAGTAGAGATTTGAATGAGAAGACAAAAGCACTTTTGCAGGAGCCTCTCCCCCTTGAATCTGTCCTGGCCTCTACCTTGCAATGGACAATAAAATTTGCCAGAAGAAGTGGTGAGATTGTTCTGAGCCTACACATGAAAAGGCTTTGCAAATATCCACTCACTGCCTTGAGATCATGCCACTGTGAAGTGATGAAGAACAGGCCAGTTGGCTGTAATCTAGCCAATTGTATCAAGAATTATATGGAATAGAGTTTACATACTTCCGATAGCCAAATCAGCCTCCTAAAGCAGAGCTGCCTGGTTGCTCTGCATTTAACTGCAAATACATGAGAGAGCCCAGCCAGGAAGGTCACTGCTTAGTTGAGCCCAAGCTGATTGTCAAACCACAGAATCATGAGCCAAATAAATGGTTTTTGTAGTAAATCTCTAAATTGGGGAGTTTGTTATGCAGCTATAGCTATTGGTGTACTAATTATGGTCAACAACACATAAAAAGAAGAAAGCCAACAGCCTAGTAAAAAGAGAAAAACATCTGAACAGGCACTTCACAAAAGTTGAAACTCAAGGATACTAAATAGATAAAACTGACACTACATTAGTATTTAAGGAAATGCAAACTAAAACCACAGTGATTTGGCGATTGAAGATCACTGCTATAGTCTCAATGTTTGTGTGCCCCCAAAATCAGATGCTGGAAACCTAATCCTCACTGTGATGGTATTAGATAGTCGGGTCCTTCAGCAGTGATTAGGTCATGACAGTGGAGCCCTCTTGAATGAGATTAATGCCCCCATGAAAGAGACTTGAAAGAGCTGCCTTGCCTCTTCTACCATGTTAAGATACAATGAGAAGTCTGTGACCCAGAAGGGAGCCCTCACCCGACCACATGGCACTCTGATCTCAGACTTCCAGCCTCTAGAACTATGAAAAATAAATATGTGTTGTTCATAAGCCACTCAGTCTGTGGTATTTTGTTATATCAGGCCAAACAGACTAAGATAATCACATAATACAAATCATTCATTTTGGAATCGAGAAAATGAGATTTACTTGCACAAGGCTACAGAGTACATTGCAGACATGACACTGGGAGTAAAACCTCCTTTTTGTATCCATTCTTACTTCCATCCAGCCATTCTGCCTCTGCTATTGCCACAGTGGGAGAAAACCAGTGGGAATACAAAAAAAGCGTACATGCAAGAGAAATAATAGGTAACTCATCTGGGCCCAAAGTTGTCTTGAGAGCCTCACAAAGAAGAACAAATGTGAAGGATATTCTTTAGGAGCCCTGTGCCCACAGCCAAACTCATCACCTGCGTGTTCTCTTTGATCCGCTTCTCATTGTAACTCTTGGCCAGGACCACCACCCCACGCTGTAGCTGATAGCGAAGAGCAATCAGTGCTGGAGTTTGCTTGTACTTTTTTGCCATGGCACAAAGAACTGGATCATCCAAGAGAACTGGGGAGCTCTGGTCTACCCTGGATGGAAATGCAGAAATGCTGAAGACCTGAGACTCAGTATTCAGTTTGTTAGGAAGCTACCCACTCAGACTCCATATGTCCATTCTAGACCAGTGCTTGTCAACATGTGGTCCCTGGGCCATGAGCATTGGTATCATCTGGGAACTTGTTAGGAAGGCAAATTCCGTGGCTTCACTCAAGACCAACAGATTCAGAAATTCAGCTGTGGCACCCAACAATCTGTGTTTTCAAACCCTCCAGGTCATTTGGATGCATGTTTGATTTCAGACCCATTCTTCCAAATCATGGATTTTGTCTGTTTTACTTCTCAATGGCTGTCTTTCTTCTCTTATCATAACCCTCAAAGTAAGAACAAGAGTATGAAAGAAGAAAGAGAGAAAAAAGGAATGATTGTTTTTATTTTAAATGTTCTAAGATATTGATAAAAATTGAGTAGTCTCAACATCAGAAGTATTCATTTTATCATTACTTACAGTGTGCAATATTTGTGTAGAAGTTTACAAAAATGTTTCAGACTGTAATTTTTTTGTCATGATAAACCTGAGAGTTACTTGTTATTATCCTGATTTTAAACATAAAGTAAATGAGGCTTAGAGAGTCTACTACTAGAAATGTGTTAATTAGTTAATCAATATGTAAATCATGATTTAAGATTTTGGTTTTTGTCTCAGTTTTTGGATTCTTTATAGATTTAAATTCAGGTGTTTGTTACTGATTAACCTACAACCAGATACATGCAGCATAAAATCATTGGCTGGGTGATGGGATGTTAAATGGTAAAGATTTCTTCTATCCCTCCCTCTCTCTCCAAGCCACTTAAGAGTTAATTTCAGAAAAATTAGTATAGTATGATTAAAAATATTTCATCAAAAATAGTGTTTTAGGTAAACTCCCTGTTGTCTTCTTTACCATTCTTTTGGACGTTGGCTTCCTAAAGCACTATATGCAACTAGGACAATATCCTTTGATTTGCAGAAATCCAACAGTTTCCTCTGGTTGAGATAAGGGTGACATTCCACCTGTAGAATGTCAAGACAGAAAAGTGTCAGATTTTATGATATGGTAATATTAATATGAAAAAGAAAATTTAAAATTAAAAAAATCTGAATAAAAATTATGTAATATTAATTTTAAAATGGAAATATAAGTATCAAGTAATGATTTTTTTAAAAAAATATTATATGTCTGTTCCTTAAAAGAGTAAAAACAAAAAAATGCCATTCCTGAGAACAAGTGACTCTATGGATGGAATCTTGCTTACTCAATACCATTGTACACTACAAGGAGACATGGCTAATTCCACATCTGGGATGGGAAGAGAACTGTTTGGTCCTTGGACATCAAATTGTGCTAGAAAGCAAGAAATTCCTCAAAGACACAGGAAGGGACGTCCAAAGGACAAAAGAACCAGTGTGGTGGGGATCCCACTGGTGACACTGGGTAAATTTGAGCATCAAAGGGAATAGTGAGTAAAAGTAATTATAACACGTAGAGTAAATAAAAATCCATGAGTCCGTAGTGATGAGAGAGAGAGAAGAAAAATGTTTATTCCCAATGATGGTGATTATTACAGTAGCTGCTTTCTCAGAACATTGATAAAGGAAAGGAATTAAGATTTTACTCTGCCTTATAGGAATAATTGTATTTTATCCTGGCTTGATGAGGCAATATTGTGTTTACAATAAAACGTCAAGTAAAAAAAAATTATAGAATAGTGTTTAAAATTGAAAATGATTATTTAAAAATCCCAATGAAATAACTAATTCAGGGTAAAATCATTAATGGCTACTCAATTATTATGTGAAAACTCATGGGCAATATGACTTCTCCTGATGACAATTATCACTCAACAGATGACTAGGTAATTTCAAAGGGGAAAATATACATTTACAAAGAAAAGACCTGGCTAACAGTAGCTTAATCAAGAAAACGAAACTAACATCCCTCAGAGTGGTACAACTTTTCATGACAGGCTTTCTAAAAGAGTGCAACTTGAGGGAAAAAGCATGCAAAGGACATTTTCTTGCCAAAAACGTTTAACCTTTATGTAATAAGGCATTCAGATCTAACTTCTAATTTATAGAAACTGGGAAAAGAGAAACAAGTTGATTAACATCACAAGATAAAGATCGAATAAATAGAGAATATTTGACAAAAACCAATCTGGATGTCATGGTAAAAAAAGGGTAGAGTAACAATCTAGATTAAGAGAGCTTAAGAAACATGATTGAGAGTAATATGTGGACCACAACTGCCTCCTGATTAGAAAAGGATATCTATAATAAACATGGGAAGACATACGATTTGACATATGTCAACCCATATGTAAGATTCAATATGGATTGGATACTAGAGGATAAGCTTTCTGAGGTCTGTAGATGTGAGTTGTCCTGTCTACAACTTACTTTGAAGAAGGTCAGCACAATATGACATATATGTATGCAGATAGATCCACATATATATAAATATATTTGGCAATATGGGAAAATATGTAGAATTTTGAATGTAAGAGGGAAATATGGATGTACTCTATTATACTCAAGTTCACTGAATGTCTGAAAATTTTCATAGTAAATATTGAGAGTAAAACTAATACTAGAATCACATGAATATTTTAACATTTATAATCACATCATATGCCAAATTCTTGAATTTTATAAGCCACATTTTCCAATTGAATACTCTTACTCCTTGACTCCAAGTTATACCTGGAGAACATTACGGTAAATGACATAAGACAGTCACAGAAGGACAAGTACTACATGATACCAGTTATATGATGAATCTAAAAGAGTCAAATTCATAGAATCGGAGAGCAGAATGGTGGTCGCCAGGGACAGGGAGTAGGGAGAAATTGGGAGTTGCTGATTGTGGCCACAAATATTTTTTTTTTTAATTTTTTGTTTATTGCAGTAACATTGGTTTATAACATTGTAAAAATTTCAGGTGTGCATCATTATACTTCTATTTCTGCATAGATTACATCATGTTCACCACCAAAATACTAATTACAACCCATGACCTCACATACCAAATTATCCCTTTCACCCTCCTCCCTCCCCCATTCCCATCTGGTAACCACCAATCCAATCTCTGTCCCTATGTGTTTGTTTATTGTTGCTATTATCTACTACCTAATGAAGGAAATCATATGGTATTTGACCTTCTCCCTCTGACTTATTTCACTTTGCATTATACCCTCAATGTCCATCCATGTTGTCACAAATGCCTGGATTTCATCGTTTCTTATGGCTGAGTAGTATTCCATTGTGTATATATACCACATCATCTTTATCCAGTCGTCCCTTGATGGGCACTTAGGTTGCTTCCAAGACTTGGCTATTGTGAATAAGGCTGCAATGAACACAGGGGTGCATGTACCTTTACAAATTGGTGTTTTCAAGTTCTTTGGATAAATACCCAGCAGTGGAAGAGCTGGATAATATGGTAGTTCTATCCTTGATTTTTTGAGGAATCTCCATACTGTTTTCCATAGTGGCTGCACCAGTTTGCACTCCCACCAGCAGTGTATGAGAGTTCCTTTCTCTCCACATCCTCTCCAACACATGTTGTTTCCTGTCTTGTTAATTGTACCCATTCTCACGGGCGTGAGGTGATATTTCATTGTAGTTTTGATTTGCATTTCCCTGATAGTTAGTGATTTTGAACATCTTTTCATGTGTCTGTTGGTCATCTGTATATCTTCTTTGAAGAAATGTCTGTTCAGGTCTTTTGCCCATTTTTTAATTAGGTTGGTAGTTTTTTTGTTGGTAAGATGCATGAGTTCTTTATATATTTTGGAGATTAAGCCCTTATCAGATGTATGGTTTGCAAATATCTTCTCCCAATTGTTACGTTGCCTTTTCGTTTTGTTGATGGTTTCCTTTGCTGTGCAGAAGCTTTTTAGTTTGATGTAGTCCCATTTGTTTATTTTTTCTATTGTTTCTCTTGCCCAGTCAGACATGGTGTTTGAAAAAATGTTGCTAAGACCAATGTCGAAGAGTGTACTGCCTATGTTTTCTTCTAGAAGTTTCACAGTTTCAGGTCTTACATTCAAGTCTTTAATCCATTTGGAGTTAATTTTTGTGTGTGGTGTAAGGTAAGGGTCTACTTTCATTTTTTTTGCATGTGGCTATCCAGTTTTCCCAACACCATTTGTTGAAGAGACTTTCTTTTCCCCATTGTATGTTCTTGGCTTCTTTGTCAAAGATTAGCTGTCCATAGATGTGTGGGTTTATTTCTGGGCTTTCGATTCTATTCCATTGATCTGTGTATCTGTTTTGGGGGCAGTACCATGCTGTTTTGGTTACTACAGCTTTGTAGTATATTTTGAAATCAGGGAGTGTGATATCTCCAGCTTTGTTCTTTTTTCTCAGGATTCATTTAGCTATTCGTGGTCTTTTCTTGTTCCATATAAATTTTAGGATTCTTTGTTCTATTTCTGTGAAAAATGTTGTTGGAACTTTGAGAGGGATTGCATTGACTCTATAGATGGCTTTAGGAAGTATGGACATCTTAACTATGTTAATTCATCAAATCCAAGAGCAAGGAATATCTTTCCATTTCTTTGTGTCTTCTTCAATTTCTTTCAGAAATGTTTTATAGTTTTCGGTGTGCAGATCTTTCACCTCTTTGGTTAAGTTTATTCCTAGGTATTTTATTATTTTTGTTGCAATTGTAAATGGGATGGTATTCTTAATTTCTCTTTCTGCTACTTCGTTGTTAGTGTACAGAAATGCAACTGATTTTTGTATGTTGATTTTGTATCCTGCAACTTTACCATATTCGTTTATTACTTCTAAAAGTTTTCTGGTGGATACTTTAGAGTTTTCTATATATAAAGTCATGGCATCTGCAAATAGTTACAGTTTCACTTCTTCCTTTCCAATTTGGAACCCTTTTGTTTCTTTTTCTTGCTTGATTGCTCTGGCTAGGACTTCCAGTACTATGTTAAATAGGAGTGGTGACAGTGGGCATCCTTGTCTGGTTCCTGTTCTTAGAGGGATACCTTTCAGTTTTTCACCATTGAGGATGATATTAGCTGTGGGTTTCTCATATATGGTCTTTATTATGTTGAGGTACTTTCCTTCTATACCCATTTTATTCATAGTTTTTATCATAAATGGATGCTATATCTTGTCAAATGATTTCTCTGCATCTATTGAGATGATCATGTGATTTTTATTCTTCATTTTACTAATGTGGTGTATCACGTTGATTGATTTGCAAATGTTACACCATACCTGCATACCTGGAATAAATCCCACTTGATCATGGTGTATAATTTTTTAACGTATTGTTGGATGCGATTTGCTAGTATTTTGTTGAGGATTTTTGCATCGATGTTCATCAGTGATATTGGCCTATAAGTTTCTTTTTTGTGTTGTCCTTGTCTGGTTTTAGTATCAGGGTAATGTCACCTTCCTAGAATGAGTTAGGGAGCTTCCCCCCTCCTCAATTTTTTGGAAGAATTTCAAAAGGATAGGTATTAAGTCTTCTTTGAATGTTTGGTAGAATTCACCAGGGAAGCCATCTGGTCCTGTACTTTTATTTTTGGGGAGGTTTTTGATTACTGTTTCGATCTCCTTACTGGTGATTGGTCTATTCAAATTCTCTACTTCTTCTTGATCCAGTTTTGGAAGGTTCTATGATTCTAAGAATTTATCCATTTCTTCCAGATTGTCCAATTGGTTGGCATATAGCTTTTCATAGTATTCTCTTATAATTTTTTGTATTTCTGAGGTGTCTGTTGTAACCTCTGCTCTTTCATTTCTGATTTTACTTATTTGTGCCTTCTCTCATTTTTTCTTGGTGAGATAGCTAAAGGTTTGTCAATTTTGTTGATCTTTTCAAAGAACCAGCTCTTGGTTTTATTAATTTTTTCTATTGTTTTTTTGGTCTCCATTTCATTTATTTCTGCTCCGGTTTTTATTATTTCCCTTCTTCTACTGATTTTGGGCTTTGTTTGTTCTTCTTTTTCATTTCCTTTAGGTGCATTGTTAGATTGTTTATTTGAGATTTTTCTTGTTTGTTGAGATAGGCCTGTATTGCTATAAACTTCCCTCTTAGAACCGCTTTTGCTGTATCCCATAAATTCTGGAATGTCATACTTTCATTTTCATTTGTCTCCAGGTATTTTTTGATTTCTTCTTTGATTTCTTCGTTAACTCAGTCGTTGTTCAGTAGCATTTTGTTTAATCTCCATGTATTTGTGGCTTTTCTGATTTTCCTCCTATAGTTCATTTCTAGTTTCATACCGTTGTGGTCAAAAAAGATGATTGGTATTATTTCAATCTTCTTAAATTTATGGAGACTTGTTTTGTGGCCTAATAAGTGACCAATCCTGGAGAATGTTCCAGGTGCATTTGAAAAGAACGTGTATTCTTCGGTTTTTGGATGGAATGCTCTGTATATATCTACTAGGTCCATCTGTTCTTGTGTGTCGTTTGAAGCTAGTGTTTCCTTATTGATCTTCTGTTTGGATGATCTATCCATTGGTGTAAGTGGAATGTTAAAGTCCCCTACTATTATTGTGTTACTGTCTATTTCTGTTTTTTTGTCTGGTAGTAATTGCTGTATATATTTAGGTGCACCTACATTGGGTGTGTAGATATTTACAAGTGTTATATCCTCTTGTTGGATTGTTCCCTTGATCATTATGTAATGTCCTTCTTTGTCTCTTTTTACAGTTTTTGTTTTAAAGTCTATTTTGTCTGATATGAGTACTGTTACCCCAGCTTTCTTTTCGTTGCTATTTGCGTGGAGTATCTTTTTCCATCCCTTCACTTTCAGTTTGTGAGTGTCTTTAGGTCTGAAGTGTGTCTCTTGTATGCAGCATATATATGGGTCTTGTTTTTTTATGCAATCAGCCACCTTATGCCTTTTAATTGGAACATTTAGTCCATTGACGTTTAAAGTAGCTATTGATAAATATGTACTTACTGCCATTTTTTAACTTTTCTTTTTTTTCAGTGTTGTAGTAATCCCTCTCTGTTCCTTTCTTCTTCTATACAGAATTGATGGTCACTTTAGTTTGACCTCTGTCTGAAAGCTCTACTCTTTAATTCCCCTCTTCCCTCTGTTTATGTTTTTGATATCATATCTAACCTTTTTTTTGTGCATTTGTATCCATTACATTCTTATCATGGAAATAGATAATTTTTCCTATTTGTGGTCTTCTCTTTTCCCCTTAAATCAGTCCCTTTATCATTTCTTGTAGTACTGGTTTCTTGGTGACAAACTCCTTTAGTTTTTGCTTGTCTGGGGAAATTTTGACCTCTCCTTCCATTTTGAATGATAACCTTGCTGGGTAGAGTATTCTTAGCTGTAAGTTTTTTCCTTTTAGCACTTTAAATATATCATGCCATTCTCTTCTAGCCTGTAAGGTTTCTGCTGAGAAGTCAGCTGATAGCCTTATGGGGTTTCCTTTGTACGTAACTTGACTTCTCTTGTGGCTTTTAGGATTCTCTCTTTATCTTTAATTCTGGACATTTTGATTATATTGTGTCTCAGTGTGGGCCTCTTTGGGTTTATCTTGTTTGGGGCTCTCTGTGCTTCCTGTACCTGGATGTCTGTTTCCTTCCTTAGGTTAGGGAAGTTTTCATCTATTATTTCTTGAAATAGATTCTCTCACCCCTTGTCTCGCTCTACTCCTTCTGGGACACCTATAACATGGATGTTAGTGCGCTTGATGTTATCCCAGAGGTCCCTTAGACTGTCCTCACTCTTTTTAATTCTTTTCTCTTTTACCTGTTCACCTTGGGTAATTTCTTCTAGTCTTTTGTCCAGCTCACAGATCTGTTCTTCTGTATCCTCTACTCTGCTTTTGAGTCCCTCTAATGAATTTTTCATTTCCAGTATTGTATTCTTCATTTCTGATTGGTTCTTTTTTATATCTTCCATTTCTTTGTTGACATTCTCACTGAGTTCATCTATTCTTCTCCCCAGATCAGTGAGCATCCTTAACACTCTTAGTTTGAACTCTCTGTCAGGTAGGTTGCTCATTTCTGTTTCACTTAGTTCCTTTTCTGGGGTTTTGTCCTGTTCCCTTACTTGGAATGTATTCTTTTGCCTCCTCATTTTGCCTCTTTCCCTGTGCTTGTGTCTACGTATTAAGTAGGTCAGCTAAGTCTCCTGCTCTTGGATAGGTGACCTTATGTAAGTGATGCCTTAGGATGCTTCCAGTGTGCTTCCCTCAGTTCTCAATGTTCCAGGGGTGACCCCTATGTGAGCTATGTGTGTCCTCTTTGTGGCCTGTTTGCTCTCCCTGTAGGCACCTAGGGAGGCTGAGTTATGTTCCTGGCCAGATGTTGTAATGCTCATCTGCTTGTAGTTGTTGTGGGCCCTTCAGTCTCTTTATCATGCGTGGGGAGCCCCAGCACAGTTGGCTGCCAGTTCTAATAGCACATTTGTGTTGCAGTATTTCTTTTAAGTGAGTAGGCCCCCAGTGTATCCAGTTGTTAGGCTCAGGGTCTTACAATTGCTGTAAGCCTCTAGCCTATTAGGTCTCTTGTCAGCTCTCTGAGGATTGCAGGATTGCAGCTGGGTGGGGCTGGCCTCAGGCACAGGAGCACCCAATTGTTTCAGGCTTTGGAAGGTAGGGCAAACCCCCTATGTGGGTCTTTGAGAAGCACAAGTTTTCTGCAGCTGACAAGCCCTGCCGCCCACAGGTCCACACACACACTCAACACAGTCCTGTCCTGTATGCGTGCCCTGACCTCCCGAAGCGGACCCAGTCTCTCCACAGCGGGAGCCCCACACACTCCACCACTGTCCCACACTCTCCACCTGCTCCTTGTGCACACCCTGCCCCACTAAAGTCTGCTCAGTTGCCATGCTGCAGAGAATCCAGTCACCAATCTTTGCAGGCCCACTCCTCTACTCTCTGCTTCTATGAGTTTGATTTTTAGATTCCCTATAAAGTGGGATCATGCAGTATTTGCCTTCCTGTGTCTGTCTTACTTCACTTAGCATAATGTCCTCCAGGTTCATACAAGTAGTTACAAATGGCATGATTTTCTTCTATTTTAGAACTGAATAATATTCCATTTCTTTTTAAGTATTTCAGAAGCTTTCTTTATTCAATGATGTTGCTAGGAACTAGATATTTGATCTAACTGCCCTTTGTTGGTCATGCTCTTTCCTAAGGTTTAGGGGCATTCAGAAGTTTCCCAAAGGTGAAGCTTCAGTGATATCCTTGATGCTTTCCTCCTCTTCATCCCATTTTCCACTACAAAGTAAACAAGTCCTGTCATTTGTCTCCAAAGTGTCTCTTCTGTTTCCTTCTGTTTTTTAGATAACTTAGTGAGACTCAACAATTAAGTACTAGTCCCTTGTCATATAACTCTTATAAAGACAAAACTGGAAGGCAAACTTCTGGCTTTCATTCTGGTAACTTGTCCTCTTTGCTCCCTCATATGTCCAAGGTCCAACTCTATCTATTTGCTTCAATGGAAAGTAATAACAAAGACAAAGAATTGAAATCTTGTCCTGGAAGACTGTAACTTAGTCCCTCAAATGATACCATATTTTCCATTACAGATAAATTTCCAAGTAGGATGAGAAGAACGAGGGAAACTAGAGGTGGAATATTTATTGCCTGGCACTCATCTGACTACCCTGCAGCAGAACAGCAACTCTCTCCCATCACTTGTCATTCACCTCATCTCCAGAATATTTTACCACAAATATTTTTCCAGATCACATCCTCTAGGTGGGAGATAATATTTTTTAATTGCAGAAATAGACAGATAAACAACTACCATGCAATCACTCTCAAAACAAGGCAGCTGATAGTCAGTGTTCTTCACTGCTGAGTTTCATCTCTTTTGCCAACCTGGGAAATAGATGGAAATTGGAGGAAAACCAGAATAATCTGTAGGTGTCAACATGGTCAGACCCTGATGCAGAGTGAACACTGAGTACTTTGTCTCTTTGTAAAAGGAATGATTCTAGCCTGGTTACAAGAACCAAGTGAGCCTCCAAGAGTCACAAGGAACTCAATGACTTGACAACCCAAGTCAGCTTCCACTCATGCTAGGTCTATTTTCTTTTGAATCCTCAACCCCAAGACCACTATTGTTACCTCTTCAGGTGAGTAGGTGCCAAATCCCAGCACAGGAATGAAGTGTCCATCATTTAATTCCACACGCCAATCTTTGGGATTCATTGCTTGTAAGACCTCTGTATCAGCCGACTCTGTTTTAGTCTTCTGCCCTCATCAGTTATGTGAATCACAGGAGGGTAATGCCCAAGTCCACAGTCCAACTGTTAACAAAGATATCGTAGGAGGAGCAAGGTTAAAACAGTAAGCCACAGAATGAGAAGAGAATTGGAACCATTTACCTTGTTGGTTTGGTTTTATCGAAGAGGAATCTTACTAAGCTGTTATGTAGTGATAATGAAATCATTAATTTATTACACAAGTAAATTTTTCATTCAGAATCCAAGAAAATTAGTAAATTATTGCAAGAGATTTGCTGAACTAATATTGACCATATGTTAGTCTAGAACCCTCCAGATAGTAATCTCCTTTTTTTGTTTTTCCATGATGAAGCCCCTTAATCATACATCCTTTGCAAAAATTAAGTATCTCACTTCATACACACATACATATACACACACAAACAAACATACAAAATTAGAGGAATAATTAATGAACATTTTTTAAAAAGTTGAACTTCAGTAGAGAATTAGAATTACAAATTGACAGAAAATTTGCCTTTTTTACCTTTGCCATAAGCAAAGTTATCTTTTTTTCTTTTTTCTTTGCTTTATGAAAGAATATCCCATCCTAACAAGGGTGCAATCCTGAAAAGGGTACTCAAAAAAAACATTTTGGCAAGGTGATTATTGGAGTACTAATAATTAACAGTTTTTGGATATCAATTGCAGTATGAAAACAGAATCTTAGACTGCTTACATCTTTCATCCAGTTATATAACTTTTAGAAACCTATCATGATGTAAGTAACAAAAAAAATGATGAATATATTATATAATTTATTATCTTGCTCAACAGTGTTCACTAAAGAAGAAACTTGAAACAACGTGAATTACAATAAATTTGGTAGGAATTATGGAAATTGTGGTGCATTGATACGGTGGAATATTATGAAGCCATTTAAAATATAACACATAGAGTGATGTCAGCAAAATGGTGGAATAAGAAGATCTAAGTTCTCCCCTGGCAATATAAGAAGACAGAACCTAGCTGAAATGACCTTATAGGAGCTCTGGAAAACAGTGAAAGATCTACAGCAACAAAGTGAACACCCAGTTAGGAAAAAGCCAGATTCAAAGTGGTAGGAAATTTCATTATGTATTTACTCACCCTTGTCCCTCCCCCTGCCTGGCACAGTGCACTTGGTCTGTAAGAGGCATCAGCCCAGTTGCCTGTTATCTCTCTCAAACAAGAGTCAACATTGAAGATCTTATTTGCAATGTTATAACCTATTTGAGGGCTGCCTGAAAGACTGCTGTCTGTTTTGCCTAACGCTAAGCTTGAACTGAAAAGTAGCTGGAATGGCTCATTATTGCTATAGGGGCTCTATAAATTCATAGATGCCAAGGGGAGCGTATTAAGATTGGAGACATATAATAGACCACATAAAGCTCTGAGGAGAATCTAGGGTGTATATTTTTGGGACATTAAGACTTTCCAAAAGCAGCCATGTATTCAGCAGAATTAAAAAAGCAACACACAGGCCTGGCAGGATGCGTGCTCAGAAAAGAACTGAATAGACCCTCAGCTTTCATGTCGGGCTGATCCCACGACTAGGAGCAAGCCAAGCTAACAAGTGAAGGATTGTCAGGACACAGAATAAATCTGCGAAGAGTGGGAGAGTTGGTGTTTTTTTCTAATGGCAATCAAACACACAAAACAACATACAAAAAAAAATACTTTTATTGACTAAAAAAATAAAATAAAATAACAAGAACGGTACCTGAACAAGTATAAGCATTGGACTTAGTAGATAAAGTGTTTTAAAACAACTGTCTTATATATGCTGAAATTGCTAAAGGAAAAATTTCACAAAGAACTAAAGGAAATCAAGTTAATCATATAAGAATAAAATGATAATATCAAAAAAGATATAGAAAATATGGAGCCTAAGGAACAGAAAAAGCAAAATGAAGAAATGTGAACAGACCCTAATGGACTTACAGGATACCATCATGTGAATTAATATACACTTTATTGGAGTCTCAGAAGGGGAAGAGAGGAAGAATGGGACAGAGAGATTATTTGAAGATATAATGAACAAAAACTCCCAAAGGTGAATGTAAGACATGAATAATCAATGAATTCAAGAATCTCAAAGAATTACAGGCAGGATAAATTCAAAAATACCCACACTTACATAAATTATATTCAAACTGTTGATAAACAAAGACAAGAGACTATCTTGAACAGCAAAGGAAACATGACTCATCAGGCACAAGGGATCCTGGATAAGACTATCAACAGATTTCTCATCAGAAACCTTGGAAGATATAAGACAGGAGGATGATGTATTTAAAGAGCTATAGAAAAGAAAATGAACCTATCAGCAAAGAATTATCTATCAGGTAAAAATGTCCTTCAAAAATGAGGGAATAATTAAGACAATATCAGATAAAGAAAAGCTGAAAGAGTTCATTACCATTAGAAATGCCCTACAAGAAATATATAGAGAATCATTCAAGTTCAAATGGAAGGACACTAGACAGTAACTCAAAACCATATGAAGATGTAAAGAACCCCAGTAGATGTAAATACATGGAAAGAAATAAAATTGTGCACTTTTGGTTTGTAACTTTACTTTTTCATTTCTACAGCATTTAAAAGAAGAATGCATAAAAATAGTTATACATCTATGTTAATATGACAATGTATAAAGATGAAATTAGTGACATCAATAACATTAATTTGGAGAGAGGAATGGAACTGTATCAGAGTAGAGTTTTGGCATGGCATTGAAGTTAAATTGATATCAATTCAAAATAGATTATTACAACTTTACAATATTATCTGTAACCCTCATGAAAACCACATAGAAAATAATAATAGAATATACACAATTTAAAGTAAGAAGGGAATCAAAACATGTCACAACCAAAAATCATCTAAACACAAAGGAAAGTAGTGATGGAGGAAATAAGGGACTTAAGTTAGAAAGAAAAAAAAAATAAAAAGTAAATTTTCCCCATCAGTAATTACTTTACATGTAAATAAACACCA
The DNA here is from genome assembly GCF_057802395.1 of Ceratotherium simum simum. Taxonomy (NCBI): domain Eukaryota; kingdom Metazoa; phylum Chordata; class Mammalia; order Perissodactyla; family Rhinocerotidae; genus Ceratotherium; species Ceratotherium simum. Next base: position 28,908,453 of record NC_141931.1, on the reverse strand, counting down.
CCAATCAAAGAGTATAGATTGGCAGAATGTATTTAAAAAAAAGCAAGATCAAGTATGTTCTCTGTAAGAGACTCACTTTATATATAAGGACACCAATAGTTTGAAAGGAAAAGATGGTAAAAGATATTCCACGTATATGGCAACCAAAAAAGAGCTGGTGTGGTTGTACCAGTAACAGAGAAGAAAAGATTTAAGACAACACTGTAACAAGAGCCAAAAATGTTTCTTATATATTGATAAAAGAGTCAATCCACAAAGAACATAGAGCAATTAAAAACATATATGTACCAAACATCAGTGCTCCAAAATATATCAAAACCAGATTGACTTAATCGGTGGGAGCAATAGACACCACTACAAAACTAGTTGGAGACTTCAATATCCCACTTTGAATAATGGATAATACTACGATACAGAAGATAAACAAGAAAATAGAAAAGAGAGTACTGTGAACAACTGTAGGTGTACAAATTGAGAAATCTTGATGAAATGGAAAATTCTTAGAAATACATACCCTTGAAAGACTGAATCACAAAGAAATAGAAAAGCTGAGTAGTCCTATAACTCTTAAGTATATTGATTCAGTAATCAAAAATCTCCCAACAAAGAAAAGCCCAGGACCAGATTGCTTCACTAGTGAACTCCACTAAGCATTAAAGCAAAATTAAGACAATTATTCTTAACTCTTGCAGAAAATTGAAGAAGAGGGAACACTTTCTAACTCATTATAAGAGGTCAGCACTACCCGATACAAAGCCAGACAGAGATACTATGAGAAACTAAATTAAAGACAAATATTTCATAAGGTTTGAGAAGTAAAAATTCTCAAAAAAACATGTTAGAAACTGAATTCGGTAGCATACTAAAAATTTTACACCAGGACAAAGTGGGATTCATTCGCGGAATGAAAAGGTTGTTCAACATACAAAAATTAGTAAATGCCATGCACCATATTAACAGGATGAAGCAGAAACCACATGATCATCTCAGCTGAGGTGGAAAAAGTGCTTGAGAAAACTCAACACAGTTTCCTCATAAAAAACACTCAACAAACTCGAAAGAGAAAGAATCTTCTTCAACATAATGAAGCCCATATGTGAAAAAACCTCAACCAACATACTGAAGAGGGAAAGAGAGAAAGCATTTTCCATTAAGAACAATAAAATGAAAAATTTACCTGCTTTTCCACTCATAGTCAGCATAGTGTTGGAAGTTCCAGTTACAGTAAAGACAAGAAAAAGAAATAACATGCATCCAAAATGGGAAGCAAAATGTAAAATTATCTCTGTTCCAAAATGACAAGATCTTATATGTAGAAAATCTTAAAGATCAAACAGCAAACGGTTGGAACTAATAAATGATCTCAGCTAGGGTGTGGGATACAAAATCAACACAGAAAAATCAATTACATTTCTATACACTAACAATGAACAATCTTTGGGGGAAATTTATAAAAACAATTCCATTTATAATAGTACGAAAATGAATAAAATAATTAGGAGTAACTTAACTAAGGAGGCAAAAGACTTGTACAGTCAGAATTACAAAACTTGCTTAAATAAACTAAAGAAGAGACAAATACATGGAAAGATAATCAGGTTCATAAATGAAAGACTTAATATTGGGATGGCAATGTTAATCAAAGCGATGTACACATTCAATGGTTTCCCTCCATATCCCAACAGCCAGGTATAGCTCCTCTCTTCTCACAGTAGATCTCTTGTACCCACATGTAATGACCCCCCTGAGAGTCACCAGGTTAGCAGTTCCAAGGATCATTCATGATCAGTAGGAGGTTGTCCAGAACTGGTTGGCTCCAGTGACTACCTCAACTTGGGAAGATTCAGGATTTATGATCCGTGATCTCAATTATACAGACCACAAATTGGTGACACCGAGATCAAGAATATACTAGTTAGTATTCCATAGCCTGACCTTTCCTTGTGCCCTCTCTGATTGTGGATGTTATTTGAACTTAACCTGCAGAATTTTCTTCCTTAGTCGCCCTCTTGATTATTCAGCTCCCCTGCCGTCTGTCCCACTGAAGTCATTCATTCAAATGGTTGGTATTCTGTCAGAATGTTGCTTAATTTTAATACCCAGAGACACTCAAGGGGAACTATAGTGTTACTAGTAGCAGTTTGGGGTGAGCTGTTTCTGTTTTTTAAGGAATTCAACATCCTCTGATGCAATGGTCTATTGTCTGACCATAACTGTGTTATAACCTTTACTCCAGTCACACTGCATTCTGAGTATTAGCTTCTGAATAAAGAGAAGAAAGTGCTGGGGGGATGAGATCCTAATGTGGTGAACACCATATTTATTATACTGTTGATATACATGTTGCAAACGTCTGGATTAATATTAAAATTATTTCTATTTTTCTCTGCTCCTTCACAGACCTGAGTCACGGTCAGTTTTCCATGCTTTAGGAAAGGATGGTGGTTGTTCTTTTAATTAATTTATGAAAAGAAAGAAAGATCAAAACTCCAAATCTCTTTATTTTCTGTAGAATTATAGTGTGGGTAGAACAGACTTTATCCTAGTTAGCAATATTGATAAGTGGGTCTCCATCATTAAGTATAGACAAGATGATATTTTAGGGCTGCCTTATAATTAATGAATATCAGTTAACTATGTGCAAGAGTTAGAATAGAATAGTATTAGGTAAAATTTCTAATAGAATAGAATAGGTAGAATTTCTGATTACAACTTTAATGAAGATGAAGAAAGAATTTTAGTTTCCTGAACTACAAACTCTGAAAGAGAGCAGATGTGCCTTTGGGGAACTAGTGGGAAGCTGTTCTGCCATTCTCATTGTCAGTGTGGAGGTCTGAGACACACAGCCTGCACCAACTAAGCAAAGGACCCCTACTGACCTCCTGACCCTGGTGCTATGGGACCCTGCTCTGAATTAATAAAATTTGACTTCATTCCAACCAGTGATTCCTTCCTATGATACTTTAGAACGTAATACTCAAAATGCAGTGTGAACTAAACAAATATTAGAACAGTGAATGGTCAGACAATAGCCCATTGCATCAAGGATGTTAAATTCCTTAAAAAGGAGATTCAAAGAATGCTTTATAAAACATACCTCGTAGGCATTATTAGATGTTTCCAAAAAAAAAAAAAAAAAAAACCATAAACTACTCAACAACTTTAAAAGGACTTCCCAAACGCCAGTCTACAAAATAGCTACATTCAACCCACCTCTGAAGCTTTTATAAAAGTTCAGATTCCTGGGCCCACCTGGGGATTTAGAAGGAAATAACCAGGGAAGTGACCAAGGCTACCTGTGGGTAACAAGACCTTTATGCGGATTTGGCTCCAGTTGGGCTTGGACTGGAGGAGACTGTGTTTAGGGAAATACCAGAAGAACCAAGTTCACTGCCACTGAGGACTCTTTGAGCAAGCCAGGAGCTACACTCTCTAGTTTGTTGCCATATGGAGGGGTTCATTACAAACAGTAGGACCATGGCTGTCAGGCACTAATGTCACCCCCTCCATAACATGCTGGTCTCACTTGTGCAGATAAAGAACAAGCAGGGACAGCTAAGACTTCAAGAAGTTGTGTTGGTTGTGGGAAGGAAAGGCATCTTGTGGAGACTGGAAGCAAGAGGGAAAGCCTGGGACACAGTGACTTCTGCCTTCACCAGACCCAGCCACATAGAGGGAAGGACAGAAGGGACCTGACTCTTGGTGTGCTTTTCTTTTGGGAAGGTTAGGGCAGGCTCTAACTTGTAGGATAGATTATGTATCACAGAGGGACCAGCCTGGACTTTCCCCTATTCAACCAATGACCAGTTAGAATCATCCAGCCTCCCTAATTTCACTGGAGGAACTGGCTGGTCCACTGGGGCTTGTGCTTGACCACTCTGGGTTGGTGGAGTTGGTGGAGATTCAAATTTTCCCCAGTTTATACAATGAGGCTGAAGAAGAAAACAGTATGTCAAGAGACCTCAGGATTTCCCAGTCCTGGAGGAGAGGGAGAAGAGGGGATTCTGGAGTTATAAATAGGTATTGTTCGTGTTCACCAGTCAATAATTGCTTGATTTTCTCCTTACTCATTCCATACAAGAGAAATATCAGTGTACAGAGAACATCAAATATTTGCTCAGCAAAGAGGATATTGACATTTTTTTTAAATTATGCTTCCAGTAGTACTTGTCCCCAGGAAGTGACCTATTTTGTCTAATGAATTCTCTGGGAGGAGAGTGGGGTCATATGGTATTCTATGGGAACAAAAATAGAGTATACTTGAGCTTGACACAGGCTTATAGGTGTGGTGTGTGGGTCTAAGGGGCTATGCAAGCCAAAGGTAAGACTTCATTGCTTTGGAAAAGGCAGGGGATGGTAGACGCTCTATATGAGAAGAGATGGAAGGGAGGGAGGGTGGAGAGGGGATCTGAGGCACTGTTGTTGCCCTGGGAGGAATTTTGGGGAAAAACAGGGATGTTTAAGAAGATATTCACAAAGTTTGAATTATGATGTTTGATGAGATTCATAACCCATAGACTATGAAGTAAAATCTACTTCACTCACTATTGTGTCAGAGGGGTTCTGTCTGAAGAGCAAAATGTGCCCTGAATGAAACCTGAAGATGAGTGAAGGAGAAGCTGAAACTCTTTTGGGGATCACTGCCTCTTCTGTGTCATCTTTTCATTTTAATAAAATTTTCGCAGTTCTATCATCAAACCCTTGGAATCCACTGGGGCTCCTCCTCTCAGAGGATGACTCAGCAATTTCCACAGATTTTGAAACCTCTGGCTGGTACACAGTGCAGGGAGTTGTAAAGAGAAAATTATTAACTTCTATGGCTGATTTGGTTAGAATACAACTGGGTCAAGAAAACCTATCTCAAATTGGCTTAAACGCCACAGGAATGTGTTACCTCCATAATAAGAAGTCAAGAGGAAGGGCCACCTCTGGGTGAGCCACAGGAGGTCCAGATCTTCTACAATACTCTCTTGGCTCTTCCTTCATCTGTGTATTGACATCATCCTTGGGATGGGTGAAGACAGTGCTGCAATTTCAGACATCACATCTCAATAGGACATATCCAGTCGAAGGAGAGAGACTGCCCGTGTTAAGAAGTGAGGGAACCCCTCTTAGAAGCCCTGCAGCCGAGTTCCTCCTATGTGTCACTGGCCAGGAGTGGGTCACGGTCCTCTTCGCAAGGTGATTACATGTCAAGGGCAATGGAGTGAACATGTGTGACCTAAACAAACCATTTGGAGTACAATGTGTGTTTGGAATGCAAACACCTTCACCACTGTAATCATAGTGAGAACCTGACGGTCTTTAGATTAGACATTTCAGATCTTGGCCACACTTAGATCTGCCTCAGGAGCTTTTAAAACATATGTATACCTACGCTTTACTATGGTCAAACAAATACGAATCTCTGATGGGTGTGGGTCTCAGCTTCAGATAAAAGGGTCCACATAAATAAAAGCAGAGCCATTGTTTTAGTTGTGGAGACATTTGCCCTATATGATTGGCACCAGGAGGGACTAAGAGGTGAAAAAGCTAAGAGGCCTCACCCAGCACCAGTGTGCTTAAAGGAGAAATATAGAGAGAATGTGTGATGTCTGATTAGATTTCAATTTATTGCGATTTCAATTTATTTCAGTTTCAATTTATTGCAGTTAGTATATGTAAATTTCTATGGGAACTGAAAGGATTAGAAGGGGAATAGGAGACTCAGTGACTACAGTTCATGATGAATCAGGAACCTAATGGGTTGAGGTGTAGTAGAAACCACAGAGTATTAAAATTGAACTGGGTGGAATGTGTCAAAGTTAAGATTTCATAGATTAAGCTGTTCTAAGAAGTAAACATGGGAGTAGTTACCTCATGTACTGTAGGTACAAGTAGAAACTCTTAGACGTTGAGTACATCAGAACACTGAGAAGCTTGAGTTGTCTGCATGAACAAGGATGATGTCAACATACCCTGGGAAGGAATTGTAAACCAAAACCATGAAGGGAGTGTACTGAGAAATGGGTAAGATACTAGTGTCAAGATAATGTCAGCCTTAAAAGAACAGTTACGTGCTTCTCTCTTTCTAAGGGTTTAACATCCCCAGTGTGATGGGCTATTGTGTAACTCTTCCCTGTTCCAACTAATGCTCTGATCACACTACTTTCTGAATATTAGATTCCAATACAATGGTCAGTTTGCAGTTATCTTACTTGTCGTATTTGTAGCATTTGACTCTTCTCCTTGAAATACTTCATTTGTCTTCCAAGACAAAACAATCTCCTGCTTTCCCTTATAGCTCACTACCCCTCCTTCACAACCTCCCTTGTTGGTTCTTTGACTTTTTTAAACAACTTCTTAATGATGGGATCCCTCATGGCTCTTCTCTTCTATGTCCACACTCACTCATCTAATTTCTGATCAGTTGCCTTTGTGGCTTTAAAATGACAACCATATTCTTTCCAATCCCAAATTTTTATCTTTGGTCTTGACGTGTCCTCTCCCTGTAGACTTGTGTGCTCCACTGTCTACACAACATCTTCACCTGGATACCTAATAGGCTGTCAAACATACACGTCTAAAGTTAAATTCATCATCTTCCCACAAAAATTTGCTCCTCCTCATCATCTCCATCTCAGCAAATGGCAACTCCTTCCTTACAATTCCTTATCTCAAAATGTCTGAAGTCTACTTTGACTCCATATTTTCCTTTTCCCTTATATTCAAAATGTTAGAAATTCTTCTTAACTCTACTTTTAAAATACATCCCTCTTCTTAAGAATTTCTGACCACGTTCACTAATCATATGATGGTCCAAGCCAATATCATCTCTCACATGAATTTTTGTAAAGAGCCCTAATAGAGGGTTTTCTGCCCTTTTTTCTTCTCAACATAACATCCAGACTGATGCCTTTAAAACATGTCAGCTCATGTAGCTACTATGTAATCATTCTCCATTTCTCTCATAAAAAAATTTTTAAGTCTTTCAAAAGCCAGCATGACATAACCAACACCTTATTGCAAATCTGGACCTTATCTTTTACTACTATCTCCCTTGCTCACTAAACATCACCAACATCAGCCTACTTGCTGTCACTTAAGTATTATAGGAACACTCTTTCTTCTTGGCCTTAGCATTTTCTATTCCATGTCCAGGAATACTCTCCCACACATCCACATAGCTCACTCTGTTGTCTCATTCAAATATCTGCTCAAACACCTTCTCAGTGAAGACTTCTCTCATCGTCCTACTTAAAATAGCACCTAATTCTCCCACTGCCCACCACTATCTCTTTTCATGCCTGCTTAATTTTTCTGCATATATTCTGTCAAGCATCAAGAAGGATCTAAGATTTTAACCTGACTCAAGTTAACAAATTAATTTGCCACAGTTTCATGGACGCTTGTAGAAGTCATGAAACTTTTCAGTCAGAGAAAAAGGATAGTTTATAACTCACTGCAATAGCTGTAGTGAAGGTAACAGCATTTTTTCCAGTTTTATTGAACTATAGTTGACATATAAGTTTGTGTAAGTTTAAGGTTTATAAAGTGAGGATTTGATACATGGATATATTCTGAAAATGTTTCCCTTGTTAAGGTTTGCTGTACTAGGTTCTTGAACCTGCATTTCCACAGGGTGAAGTGAAGGGGCCCGCATGACACTTGAACTTGCACGTTGACTCATAGGAGGAAAACCTGTATCTAGGGAACTCAGATGGATTATAGCAAGCACTGAGCATCTCGGCCCTTTCTCTTCAGGGAGATATTTTGTTTATATTCCTGGACAGTAAACATACCTTCAGTTTCTTTGGAGGGAGTCACTATCTCTACCTTCCAAGGCTATTCGGTGGAGAAACCTCCTGAACACAAAATGTGGAATGCAGGGTACTCGGTGACTCTGTTTATCAGGTGTACAGAAATGTGAGACTGTGCAGAATTATTTCCCCACAGGCACTTATGCATTTCTAACAGCTCAGTGCTCCCTATTTACTTCATGGTCTTCTTCCTCCACTAGCCTGTAATCTCAAGACATTTCTCATTTTAATTTAATTCTTGTCTATTTTATTCACTGATAAAACAATTTCTAGCACATGAACGATGTTCAGTAAGGATTTTGCTGAATGAATAAATTAATCAATGGCAAAATATACAAGAACTAATCAAAATGCCACAACATAGGCAGATGATTGAGACATTAAAGAAATTAATAAGACGTAATGCTTCACAACAAGCAAAATATCATACTGAATTTTTAATAATATTTGATAGCTTGGGAAATACTTACATTAAGGTAAAAAACAAAGTACACAATCTATATATTGAAGATTATTTCAATATTTTAAATAAACATACAATCTCACATTTCTATAGGAAAATAATGAAGGAAAATGCACTGAGAGTTCAAGGATTTTTAAATGAGCTAATTACGAGTTATTTTTGCTTTCTATTTTCCCTTTTATTTTCCAAGTTTGCTATAATTTGTATAAATTATTTTAATAAGGAAAAGCAAACATCCTTGTTTTGAAGTCTTTATTTTTTCATAAAATAAAAAAAAGTAAATGAAACTGAAAAAACTAGGCCAGCAGCCTGAAACTAGAGACGCTGCTTTGAATCACCTCCACCAAGTACAGAAATCCTCTCTACACCCTTAGGAGCAGGAAATTCTGGTAGATTTCATAGTGGGTATCTGCCAGTCAATATTCTTCAGAAAATGGATAATAAGGGTGATCAACAGCACTGAAAGAGAAGAAGGGATATTAATGCCTTAACTCTGTCTTCACACGGTCAAAGAGAGGGTTTCTCTGAGGATGGTGTCAGGATAGGCTGAAAACTAGTTTTACTACCACGTCCCTCCTTCTACTCCGACACACACACATGCAGACTCCCTGTCCATGTGCAAACCCCACCTGCATGCCTAATTCCCACATCCCCATGGAATATAAGTGCCAACGTGACATGTAGTTTGATTTAGATTAGAATTTGCATTTATTGAAGTGAGAACTATGGCTAAGATTTTGTAGCCATTTCAGCCCCTGTGCAACTTTTGTCTCTAGCCAATGAGAATGATCACAATAATGATTTTGCTGCTCTTTTTCATGCATTCATTCAATGTATATGTACAAAGAACCCTCAACAATTCAGGGTCCCTCCATTAAAGAACTTCTAATCTACTCAAGAGACAACATGTACACCTACATAACCACGCCTACAAAATGTCATTACTGTTTTCTGAATTTAGGATTTATGAGAATACTTGTTATTCAATCACTAGTATTACTGTTGTTTTCTTACTTTTCCATATTATTATTTTCCTTTTTACATTTGTCCTTTTCTATTCAATTTCATTAAAGAGTGCATTCTGAGCAATTCTACGGGCCAGGAGCTGTGCTGTTAACTTAGGACCACAAAGAAGAGTGAGACTAGGTATTCACAGCCTAATGAAGGAGATCATATGCTTCTATTTAAAAGCCTTTGGGAATGGAAAAGTTACTTACTCAGAATCATGATATAGTTTTACAAACAAGAAGGAGAATTTTGAGATCTTTCTTTTAGAACTAAACTTTTATTTTCTAACTAAAATTTTATTCCCCTTATGTCTAAACTCTCTTCCAAACTTCTTAATTCAATGAGTCTTCTTTCTCTTCATCCTGAGATGCTCCTGCAGGAACTGAACAACTGGAATCCTGTGTTTGTAACCAAGTCAAAGTCAAAGCAAGTGGAGGCTCCCAGCAGGTAGTCTGCTGCGGGACAAAGGCCTCCCTGGAGTAAGCCTTGACTCAAGAAACAGAGAAATCCAGAGGATCTAATGTTGGTGTGTGCCATTGGGGACACATCAATCACTAACGTTAGGGTCAATTAAATTCAAGATCCATTTATAATTCAATTTTTTGTGTGTGCGTGAGGAAGATCAGCCCTGAGCTAACATCCATGCCAATCCTCCTTTTTTTGCTGGGGAAGAACGGCCCTGAGCTAATATCTATTGCCAGTCCTCCTCCTTTTTTTTTTCCCCTTTTTGTCCCCAAAGCCCCAGTAGATAGTTGTATGTCATAGTTGCACATCTTTCTGGTTGCTGTATGAGGGATGCTGCCTCAGCATGGCCGGACAAGCAGTGCGTCAGTGCACGTCTGGATCCGACCCCAGGCTGCAAGTAGCAGAGCACGTGCACTTAACCACTTAGCCACGGGGCTGGCCCCTATAATTCAGTTTGATGAGATGACATGGCTTAGGAAATGGGAGTTGTGATGGGAAAACAGGCCAACTGAGAGATGAATTCAGAAGAAATGCATGGTGTCTTGGAACAGGAATGTCCGTTAAGGAGAAATGATATTGGACACTTAGGAGAGGAAGTGGAAGCAGGGCCATGGTATGACTTTCCCGGCACCTATGCACTTTTGCCTCCCTGGGGCCCTTCCCTTGTCAAAAATATTAACATTACATTTTACTATTGTGTTACGATAAAAATGAATAGAATCCAGGCTGGATTCATTATTATACAGGCATTTTTAATATAATCATTTTTCTCCTGATTTTAAAAAGAAGTAAATATGAATCATTTTATAGGCCCTAAAAGTAAGTGGGCTATAGGCCCTGAGCTGTCCATGTTGAGCGGGTAAGTCAGCCCTGTGTGGAAGCTTACCAGACACAGTGACCAGAGTCACAAAATAGTGAGTTCACCATGATATAAACTTTGGCAATTTTACTTATGGTCTGTCCTGGGCTCTGCTCTCGTTTATGTTGGGACAGAGACTGAGCCCTAGAGTCACCTCTGGTCTGAGTCTACAGGAAGCTCCTGTTTTACTCCTACAATGGAACTCAGGCCCGTCTTCCTGATTTGGGGAAGCTTACTTCCTCTGATAACCTACATGCTACAGAAAACAACCTGTGAAAAGCAGTCTACAGGGCACTTACAATAGCATTTTGTCATATCGGAAATTTCTGTTGAGGCCATCAATTGCTTTCATGTCTTCTGGAGTCAATTCAAAGTCAAAAACCTGAAATGAAGGAAAGAATCACATTTAACTCTCCCCCAAGGCAGCTGGCTTCCAACTGGGAACTTGAGGACTTTACAGCTGGACAGAGCCAAGCAGAGTGTCCAGGGAAGCCTTCCCTGTCACCAGCTTCTGGGTGTACTAGCCTCAGAACTCTTCTGCCTGTGTTCTCCACCTCTCCTTCCCCACTTCTTCTCCTTCTCTCTCCACTTCACAAAAGAAAGGCTCACAACTCATCAATCCCAAATCTTTCCAAGTGAATTTATTGTAACAGAAAGGAAAAAATTCCTTTTTTTCCAAACAAAGAGACAGTTGGACAATATGGACAAAATACTTGCTGACTTGGCCAGACTTAGGGCAGGTTTTTCCTTCCCCACCAGACCCTAGAGTTTGACAGCCTTGAACTTAAGCAAGTGTTGGAAGGAAGAGCAATCTCCCGTGCAGGCCTCTCCAAGAATCTGTGGCCCTCGGTAAAAGCTTTCCTGGATTAACTGTTGGACAACACCACCTGCTCATGCTAACCACAAACACCATCTCTCTCTAGGGGTTTTTACTCTTCCCTATAAAATAAAACTCTTTCAAACTGATCTTTGAGATACTTACAGATCTTACATTCAGAGAGTTCTCCCTTTTGAACAAAGTCTCTCTTACTTAAGTCCAGATTTGTTTTTACTTGATGATACATAGCCCCTAATGGAGACTCAATTAATAGCAAAGCAGACAGATCTTTGGTAAGAAATATGAAAATGGGAAGGCCATCATTTAATCCTGGGGACAACTTCATGGAGAACTCAGTGTCTTATCTTTCTTTCTTTCTATCTATCTATCTATCTATCTATCTATCTATCTATCTGTCCCCCTGTCATTCATCTTTAAAATATACTCCAAAAGTGATTTGGTTGTCATGGGTATATGTATTAACATGTTGAGCTAAATTAAAAAATAAAATGGGATTATTTTCTGACTGGTTTAACAATGAGATTTAGATTTCTGTATTCGATATTTTAATAAATTGAATGAACTAACCAACAGCTTCAAGGTTTTAGAGCAAATACCTTATAAACAACATGGTCCAATGTCATCTTTTGCATATATTAAGCTGATGATGAAGTTTTTACCTGTGACCTTAAAATGGGATAGAGCTTATGTAGTTTTTAACAATTCGCATGAGGCTCGCAACAAAATAAGTTTAAGACCACTGATTAATCTAAAGGACCAGGAGATGTATGAGGGAGAAACTTTACTCATTTGTTTGTTAATTTAGCCTGTCTGTAAACTTAGATCTAGTTTCTGATATGCCAGGAGCTCTGCTGGGGAAACATGCTAAAAGATGACCCAGAAGGAGTCACTATATTTAGAATCACACAATCAAAAGAGTACAGTGACATATAGATGAACAATTTTAGTTTAATAAGGAAAAACTCACAAATAGAGCCTTACCTAGACCTATGGTGGTCAACAACTGTGCTGGGATATCTGGTGATTCAACAAAGCAGCTAATGCTATTTGGTTTGATATTGACTTACAAATATGGGGTCATCAAGTAGAAAAGTTGAGGAAGTGGAACCAGGGTTTTAAAAGAGTTTTAGTGCATGGAAGGACTCCCACAAGTGATTTAAAAAAAAAAAAAAAAAAAAAAAAAAGATGAAATCTTCTCAGTGTCACACAGCTAGGAAGCAGCAAAGCCAGGCCTAGAGTCCATAAAACTTAGGACTCTGAGGCCAGTGTTCTTTCTTTCCACCTTTCCAAGCTGACCCCATTGGGAATGATGCATGGGAATGAATGAACATGCGTGGTTGCTGAAAACCATGAGAGATGGCCCCCAAGGCAGTACTTGCCCCTCACTCTGGATACACTATTCGACCTATACCTGGAAGTTCTCTTTGATTCTCTTCTCATTGAAGCTCTTGGCTAGGACCACCACCCCCCGCTGTAGCTGGTAGCGCAAGACGATCTGGCCTGGGTTTCGATTGTGTTTCTTGGCAATGACATTCAAGATTGGATCCTCCAATAGATATGGACTATCCTTTTCCACCCTGAAAACAAAAATCAAAAAAAAAAAAAAACATTTGAATAGTGTAGGAATGAAAATTTAGAGAGTTATTTTCCTCAAATTCCTCTGATAATTGAGATAAGTAGGTACAATATGGTATGATTAAAAAAGAGTTTCATAGGCCCAGCTCCATGGCCAAGTGTTTAATGTTCCACAGAGTTCGAATCTTCGGCAGCCCAGGTTCACATGTTTGAATCCCATGCACAGACCTACTCTGCTCACCAACTGTGATCTGGCAGTGTCTCACCTACAGAATAGATGAAGACTAACACAGATGTTGGCTCAGGGCTATCTTCCTCAGCAAAAAAAAGAGTTGCATGAATAATGGTAGAGATTCATTCATAATTGCACAAAACTGGAAGCAACTAATATTTCCATCAACAAGTGAATGGAGAAACGACTGTGGTATTTATATCCATACAATGGAACATTACTCAGTAGTAAAAAAGGAATGAACTAGATACCTGTAACAATGTGAATAAATCTCATAGATGTTATGCTGAGCCAAAGAAGCTGGAAACAAAAGAGTATATACTCTATGACTTATTTTACTTGTGAAGTAAAGAAGATACTAACTTAATCTAAGCTGAGAAAAGAAATCAGAAAGATGGCTGCGTTGGGGTGAGGAAGAATTGTCTGGAAAGGACACAAAGCAACTTTGTTGGGAAATAGAAAGTTTCTGTACAATGATAGGGGTCAGGTTATACAGTACATCCATTTGTCAAAATTCAACAGCTAAGATTTATGCATGACAAGCTGTGTAAATTTTACCATTAAATCACATTAAAAAACAACCCACCTATTCCACTGCTGGGTATTTATCCAAAGAACAGGAAAATATCAATGCATAAAGATACATGCACCCCTGTGTTCATTGCAGCGTTATTCACAATAGCCAAGACTTGGAAGCAACCTAAGTGCCCACCAAGGGATGAGTGGATAAAGAAGATGTGCTATATATAAGCAATGGAATACTCCTCAGCCTTAAGAAACAATGAAATCCAGCCATTTGTGACAACATGGATGGACATTGAGGGTATTATGCAAAGTGAAATAAGTCAGAGGGAGAAGGTCAAATACTGTATGATCTCACTCCTTAAGTAGTAGATAACAACACAACAAACAAACACATAGAGACAGAGATTGGATTGGTGGTTACCAGAGGGGAAGTGGGGAGGGAGGAGGGTGAAAGGGATAATTAGGCACATGTGTGTGGTGATGGATTTTAATTAGTATTTGGTTGGTGAACATGAGAACATGATTTAATCTGTGCATACATGGAAGTATAATGATGTAGACCTGAAATTTATGCAATGTTGTAAACCAATGTTACCACAATAAACAAAAAATAAATTAAAAAAAAATAATAATATTTGGAGTGGAGTTCCCAGCAGGCGGGTGGACAGAGGAAGTAGAATGAAAGAATGTTGGTGATGATTGAAGTTCAGGGATGGTACCTGGGAATTCATGGCACTCTTTTATTTTATTTAGATAAAACTGGTTCAGAACATTGTATAAATTTCAGGGATACATAATGATGTATAATGATACTTCGATTTCTGTGTAGACTACATCAGATTCAGCAACAAAAGACTAATTACCATACATCATTGTACACATGTGCCCTTTCACCCATTTCACCCTCTCCCTCAACTCTTCTTCTCTGGTAACCACCAATCTAATGTCTTTATGCGTTTGTTTGTTGTTGTTGTTATCTTCTATTTATGAGTGATATCATATGGTATTTGACATTCTCCATCTGATTACCTTTCTTAGCATATTACCCTCAAGGTCCATCCATGTTGTTACAAATGGCAAGATTTCATCGTTTTCATGGCTGAGTGGTATTCCATTGTGTATAAATACCACATCTTCTTTATCCATTCACCCTTGATCACTCCACTATTGTGTTCACTTGTATATGTTTGAATTCTTCCATAACAAAATGTTAAAACTTAAGTTAAAAAAGGGTTTCTTCCATGAATAGAGTTGCTGACTTAGGTTATCACTAATATTATCATTACCAGATTGGGTCTCTATGGGACCCCAGGGCACTGTAGGCAACTACAACAATGTCCTTGGACTTGCAGAATTCCAGCAGTTTGCTCTGGTTGAGGTAAGGGTGACATTCCACCTGTAAGTTGCCAAGAACAAAAGGTATTAGAATCCATGAGCCAATAATATGTAAATTTGAAAAGTCCTTGGAAGGATTATCTAACACCACATTAATATTGTTACTGTATTTTTCAGATTGACACCTTTTTCCATGCACCTTCTGAAATACCTTCCAATGCTGTTGGTTTTCAGAAATGATAAAATAATTCTCTTCTTACATTTTTACTAGCGTTTAAAATGACTGAAGACATGTACAACAGGTTGTGGCCTCTAATTGCCATTTTGCACTGAAAGAAATCAAGATTTCTTAGAAAAATGGTTGAATCCAGGTCTGCGCAAAAATGCTACACATGGACCCTAGAACATCTTACACTCTAGAAAGTGAAGAAGATAGGAAAGACAATGAGGCATGTCAAAGGACTCAGGAGCTCACTTGAAGAATCAATAAAATGATTACAATTTGATCATCAATAAGTACAGTAACTATATTGGATGGGAAAACATAAAATTCATAAATTCGCAATGACATATATATAAGTGATGAAGTCTTAGATGTAACCTCCAGTTACAGGGGTACAAAGACAGAGTACCATGTCAAACTGTATCACGAGGATCAATCAGTAACATCAACTGTGTGGGAAAAGTTAAAGGAAAAAGGGCTTTGTTTCTTTCACAAATAAATTAAAGGAGAAAGAGGAATAAGAAGAAGAAGAAGGAGAAGGAGAAGGGGAAGGGGAAGAGAGAAGGAGGAGAAGTAGGAGGAGAAGGAGGAGGAGAAGAAGAAGAAGAGGAAGAGGAAGAAGAGGAAGAGGAAGAACAAGGACAAGAAGAATAAGAATAATAATAAGAAGAAAGACAGGGAGGAAGAAATGAGAGAAAGGAAGGAAGGACGAAAGAAAGAGATGAAGGAAGGAAGGAAGGAGGAAAGGAAAAGAAACACAGAAAAAGAAAGAAAGAGAAAAAGAGAAATGAAAAATATGGGAGGAGGAAGAGGAGGAGAAGGAGGAGGGATATAATTTAACATAATTTGAGTTATTTTCTACAAATAGATTTTTAGAAATGAAATAAGTAGGACAAAGAGTATAGATATTTGAATGGTTTCTTGCACAATTTTCACTTTTACAAAACAGCAATACAACTTTACAATGTCACAGTACTTAAAAATTGGCAGCATTCACTGTTAATTTTAGAAATTATTTATTTCATTATGATTTCTCCATTTCCTCACTTTCCACTCCTTTGCTTTTCTCTCTGGTTTTTTCTCTCACTTCTCTGTAACTGCTCCTGCAAGGTTTCCATAAAGTCCATGCCATTAAATCCATAACTGTTTCCATCCCTGTTGGGATTGGCTGCTCCTCAGCAGGAGCCACCCTTTGGCTCCTGCAAACATTTTTCCCTCTTCTTTGGCTTTCCTGACACCACACTCTCCTCATTTTCTCTCTCCTTCTCTGGGAACTCCTCTTCAGTCTCCTAACCAGTGCCTCTTTGCCTGATCCTTAAACGTTGACTTTTCTGCCCTCTTCCTGTTCATTCTGTGAACTTTTCCAGGAGAGCAAATCCACTTCTGTGAATTTAATTACCATCCATAAAACAATGACTCCAAGATTGGTACCTGTAGCCGTGATCGCCTTCCTGAGCTCTAGACCGGTATTGCCATCTGCCAACTCAGAATCTCTACTTGAATGTCTCATAGGAACCTCACACCCATCTCTGAAGAATTGAACGAATACTCTTCCCATGCCACTCAACCCATTCCTTCTTTGGTATTTCCTATGGCAGTAAAAGGAACTATCATTATACAGCTGACATCAAGACAGTAACTTGGGGCCAGTACTTAAGGAAGAGGGTGTAAAGAGCAGAAAACAAGGAAGCCCCAGTGGCACCGGGCTCACCTGGTTGCAGACGGGCTTGTACTTGAGCCCTGGCTTGTTCAGGATCATCTCCAGCTGTTTGTGATTGAAATTGGACACTCCGATGGATTTGGTTAAACCTGCATCTTTACACTTCTCCAGGGCCTGGGAAGGAGGGACATGTGTGATATAACTTTCGTGTAGTTTGTTCCTTTCATTTTACACTGAATGTTTTAAAAACTGCAAATCAGTTTCACATATATCACAATTTTACTGAACCTGTTTTATCACTTGGATACATTTTTTCCTAAAGACCTTTATTGCTAGGCACACATACTTTGTCTCCTTGCTTCTATTACATGCACACCAAGGATGATAAATTGAAATGAAGATGCTTTCAATTCCACTCCTCATCTCATTCGATGTGCCTATCTTCCAGTTAGGCATCTAATAGTTCTTTAACATATCGCACCAGGGTCAACAGCAGAGAGAAACTCTCAAGTTTCACTATTAGAGGTTTTGGCTGCTTCCTTTTTCCTAGAATGGTGGAATACATGGTTTGAAGGGCTACATAAGGGCAGATTTCACTCTCCTTCTGCAGTCCACCATTCTGTAAGTCAGACACAGCCTTCCTTCCCTCCATGGGGGTAAGGAAGACTGACTTGGGATGGAGCTCTAACTCTTCTTGAGTTTGCTCTGATCATCCCCTTATAAGGCTCCCAGGCTGAACTTGATAGGTGGGGCAAAGAAACTCCTACTTTGAACTATAGAAGTTTAGAGGAAAAATAAACCTTAGAGGTCATCCCATTCAGGTCCCTTCCTTTACTGATGAGAACACCACTGTACAGAGAATGGGCAGTGATACGGCTGAGGACAGACTATTGATGGGGCCAGACTCCCAATCCAGTAATTTATGCCTTGTCACACAGTGTCCCTTGCGTTTCAGTGGCAGTACTTACCTCCCATGTGTCACGAAGGTCCACTATATCTAAAATAACTTCCCCACTGGCATCCTTTGGTATAAGCTCCTCCCCAGGCTGGAACGCAGATGGGGGAGAGAATGAAGAAGAGATTTCTTTTAAAGAATGACCTTCCATGTGCCTAAGGAGTTTGGTCACAAAACCTTCGAGAGGCTAAACAGAGTGTGTGTGTGTGTTGTGTAAGATAAGACGTGGGAGAAGGAAGATCAACAGCACCTGAGACACTGTAACAAAGTGCCTCTCCCCATATTACCTCCACCCTCCTATCCACACACACCCCTGAACTGCATTACGAATGAATTCTCCTTTGGTTGGAATTGGTTTTACTTCCCAGGGACAGGCTGGTTTGTATGAAAGGACTTACTTTCACTTTTGAGCTATGTGTTTTAGCTCCAGTTTATGATAACCCAACTCAGAGATAGTTAGGATACCAGATGTGCTCAGTGGACATCCACTATGATGGGAGGTTGCATCAGCAAAGCCCAAAGGAGCCCAGTTGTGTAATATGGACCATCCCATGGTACCTCATTCTTTATTGGGACTGAGAGGTCCATTTAGGAGGGACTCTCCACCTAAAGAGATGAGGATTTCTTATTGTATCTCTTCAGTCTGTTGTAATTCAGCATTATTGAGGACCCTCATCAGTAAGAGACTACAGACAGCAGCACCTGAGAGACTCTAGCAAAGTGCCCTTCCCCCAATTACCTCTACCCTGCTCTTCACACAAACCCCTGAACCTCACTAAGAATGAATTCTCCCCCATGGTTGGAATTGATTTCATTTCCCAGGGACACATTGGTTTGGATGACAGGACTTACCTTTACTATTGAGGAATGTGTTTTATCTCCAGCTTATGATAATGCAACTCAGAGATAGTGAGGATACCAGGTGTGCTCAGTGAACATCCACTGTGACTGATCCTTTGGATCAGCAAAGCCCAAAGGATCCCAGTTGTGTAAAATGGACCATCCCAGGGTGTCTCACTCTTGATTGTGACTGAGAGGTCCATATGGGGGGGACTCTCCCCCTAAAGTGGTGGGAATTTCCCATTGTATCTCTGCAGTCTGTTGTAACTCAACATTCTTGAGGACCCTAATCACTAAGAGACTACAGACAGCAGCATGTCAATCAGACATGTAAGGTGGTGTCCTCAACTCTTTGAGGTAGAGACACTGAGATCATTGAATTTCAGTGCTTCTGAAGGCTTCGGGATGAGGAAAAAAAAATTTTGAGAGTGAAGTGACACAACTATCAAGGAGACTTGTAAATCATTTAGCAATTCTATCCACCACACTCAAAACATACCTCTCTCAGTAAGAACCCAGAAAACCCAGCTGTAATGAGAGAATGGAAGTGCAACAGTGGTGCTGGAATACCCTTGGGTATAAGAAGGAAAAACAAAAGCACACCTTCATAGCAATTGGCACATGAATGATAAAGAGATCTACGTAGTCCAGACCAAGTTTCTTCAATGATCTTTCCAGGGCTGGTCGAACCAATTCTGGGTGAAGGAAAGTAGCCCAAAGCTGCTGTGACCAAAATAAATAAAAAATGGCTTATGATTTCACACATTTGAGGACCCAAATTATATCTCACTGTTAAAAGACTGAGAAGCGAGTAACAAACCACTGTGGTGGTCTAAAAATAAGATGTGCTTGGGCTAAATTTATGTGATGTAGTATAAATGAGATCCTTAATGGGAATGGAGATTTATTTGAGTGACTCTAAGAAAACTATGAATAATACTTAGATGGCCCAGGAAAAGCAACCTAACTGTTTCAAAGATGAGAAATGTCATCTCTGGAAGGACAGCCAAGAAATGTCAGGCCAGGGGAAATGGAACCTACTGTCTTGTATAATAAACACCTGGAAACAGTTCTGTTGAGAGGTCCGCTTTCTAAAAATTCATTATCACTTATGTCGACATACGTAAGATAATTCTGTAGAGATCTCAGCTCTCTTGACACTGGAAGCAGAGTTTCCCACTTCAGAAAATTTTACATATTTCAGTAAACTCAATGCTGACTTGAAACAAGTACTTCCTAGTCTTGCTCCCTTTTCTGAATTATATGTCAGCCTCACTTGAAAATGTCCTTAGGGAATCTACTGACGATTAAAAGGAGTAGACTCATTCCATAGTGGTTCAGTCAATTCATACAACAGATAAAGAAGAAAAGTATCATTACTTGTGCTTCACATATGAATGCTGGCTGATGTTCAGAGAGTTTGAGCAACCAGGTCTCACCCTTAATACATTTCGGGGAAAAGCAAGCCTTTTCTGTTTTCTATTTTTCTATAATGGTCCTCTACAATGTTAGGAGATAAATAAATTATGCAAAACAACACCAAAGTTCTTTTTTGTTTTTTCAAAATAACATATCTGATCTGACAACGACCTCTCGTCACTCCACCCACAGCACCTTGGTGGTGTAGAATATGTCCTCTCTCTTCACAGTACCATCCACCATCTTCTCTAGAAGGGCCTTGCCAATCTTCTCCTCATTTTGATAGAGATGTGCCGAGTCGATGTGACGGAAACCTACATCAATAGCTATTTTGGTGGCCTCTTCAGCCTTGCTCTTAGGAACCTATAAAATATGAATAAAGAGGGTCGGAAATCCATCCAACTTAGAGAGAAGCAATTTATTTCCTTCATAGCATTGCACCTGCTGTTTTTCCATTTCTCCTCTCCATCTGTTTGATGGTGCAAGCTTTGGAAACAAACCTGTCTTCTGGGGGCACAGACTAAACTCCAATATGACCTCCAGTCTAAGATGACTTAGTGAAATATCTTCTCCGTAGAACAAGGGAAATCAACTCTCAGTCAATAAACAATTCATTGTAAGGAAGTAAATAACAGGAAAATTTCTGACACCTGGACAAAACTTTTAAAGATATAGATGTGGACATAGATATAGATATAGATACAGTTGTCAGAAGCTATTTTTAGCTAAGAATTGGAAATTTGTGCATAAAACTGGTACATGCTCCATCCAGTTTCTAACCAACTGAGCTCTTAAAGTCATTCATGATTGTTTTTTTAGCCTTCATCCCCCAGGTGCTCTCATTCAACATTTATGCAACAAGCAATTATTCAGTGCCTCCTGTTTTCCTGACATCGTGCTAGACTCTGAAGCCCTGGGGATTTAACCATTAACAGAAGACACGTGCTTAAAACTCCTGAAAGAATATGTAGCAGTAAGATCCTTGACTTTGGTCTTGGAAATCTTATTTTGGATTTGACACCAAAAGCAAAGGCAATAAATGCAAAACTGAACAGGTGGGACCACATCAAAATAAAAAGCTTCTGCATAGCAAAGGAAACCATCAAGAAAATTAAACAGCCACTTATGGAATGGGAGAAAATATTTGCAAACCACATATCTGATAAGGGGTTAATATGTTAAGTATACAAGAAACCCAAACAACTCAATAGCAAAAAAAATAAATAATCCAATTTCAAAATGGGCAAAGGACCTGAATAGACATTTTTCCAAAGAAGACATACAAGTGGGCAATGGGCACCTAAAAAGATGCTCAGCATCACTAATCATCAGGGAAATGTAAATCAAAACCACAATGAGATATCACCTCACACATGTTAGGATGGCTGTTATCAAAAAGACCAAAGATAACAAATGCTAGCAAAGAAGTGGAGTAAAGGGAACCCTTGTGCACTGTTGGTGGGAATGTAGATTGGTGCAGCCTCTGACGGAAACACTGTGGAGGTGCCTCAAGAAATTAAAGATAGAATTACCATATGATCCAGCAATTCCACTTCTGGGTATTTTTCTAGAGGAAACAAAATCATTATCTCAAAGATATATCTGTCCTCCTGTGTTCATTTCAGCATTATTCCCAATAGCCAAAGTATGAAAACAACCTGTGTGTCCATTGATGGATGAATGGATAAAGAATACATGGTCTGTACATACAATGGAATATTATTCTGCTTTGAACAAGATGTAAAGCTTGTCATTTAAAACAATGTGGATGAAGCTGGAGGGTGTTATACTAAGCGAAATAAGCCAGACAGAGAAAGACAAATACAGAGGGGGACAATTGGAAAACAAAATTGAGTTCATAGAAACAGAGAGTAGAAAAGTGGTTGCCAGGGGCTAGATGTTGGGGGAAAAGGGGAGAGGTTGGTAAAATGGTACAAACTTTCAGCTATAAAGTAAGTAATGTCTGAGGATCTGATGTATACCCTGCTGACTATAGTTGCTAACACTTTTCTGTATAATTGAAGTTCGCTAAGAGAATAGAATTTAAATGTTCTGCCCCCCCAAAAAACAAAAGGTAAAGATATGAAGTTATGAATGTGTACACATCATCTTGCCATACACTTTAATTATAGAAATATCATACGCTTTAATCTTAGAATTTTATGTCAGTTTTACCTCAATAAAGCTGAAAAAAATTTAATAATAAAATTTTCCCATTGGATTAAAGGGAAAATAATAGTTAATTTTCAGGGGATTGTGAAGAGGATTAAATGATAAATGTACTGTACGGAGTTCATCCCTGTGAGAAGCACAGAAGTCATTCTACTATATCTGCTTGACACTCAACATATCCATGTACACAGACCTAGACTTCCAGCTCTAAGCACCTACCACTCTGCCTGGGGGATTTCTATCACCGCCAGAGTCTTCAGGAGAGGCTCTCAATAATTAGGTAAATAGGATGTCTTGTCCACTGGATGCTACTTAGCCTCTATACTTAACCATTCCAGTACTTAAGCAATGGGCCCATGAATGGTATAGCCATGGTGGAAGAGATTAAGACTATGCATGGTGCAACTGCACAGGCTTTTTCTCACCTTGGATGTTTGAGATCCCACTATTTTGAGATAGCTAATCTGTCAGCACCAGCAGAGACTGACACTGAGTCTTCGTTAAGTACCGTTCCTTGAGGAGACAAGATAACCCCTGGGTGACAAGTTCACTATGTTAAACTCTCCATCTAACTGGGAATGGAAGCAGCAATTCATCTTTACTGAGACTGACAGCATTCTATGTATGAGTAGTCATCTCCTTTCCAAGTCCCTCAGACATTACTATGTAAGGGCTACAGAGAGTTGGATTTATCACAATAGGATCCCATGTAACATGGCCTATTTGTTCTGTTTGCTGTGGTCCCTTTCTGTCTTTAACAATAGTAATAAATGTTGGATATAACATAGATAAGACATACCCTATGCTTAAGCTATAATGGTGGATACAACGGACAATTATGTCATTGCAAACAAACTGGCCCTAACAGTTATTAGCTATTGATATTTCGTGTCATAGCTCTACCAAGATGGAGTGTATTGATCTCCATCATTTATGTGGGCACTCCCTCCCAAGCAACCCCATAGCTGCCCCTGCTTCACCATAACTAGACCTTGACACTTTAAGTGCATTGCACTCGACCACATGGATGTGTGAAGAATACATTTGATGAGAAGCACAATTCTGTCTCCGTTGTTACTTTATGCCTCCTAAGTTTTCTTTTCTAATACCTAACGTTTTGAATAATAGTGGCTTCTGATATGGAAAAAGCTTTCAATGACGGAAACCTTTGGCAAATCTTTGGCAAATACTTCCGGCCCTGAGAAACCTACAGCAAAGCTGCTACAAAGTAGTAACATTACTTGTCCTTTCCTTCTGTGACCACTGCCCATTAGGAGTTTCTAACAAAGAGAAAAGTGACCATGATCCTAGATTTGACTCATGTAAGAAATAAG
This sequence comes from Ceratotherium simum simum, assembly GCF_057802395.1. Lineage (NCBI taxonomy): Eukaryota > Metazoa > Chordata > Mammalia > Perissodactyla > Rhinocerotidae > Ceratotherium > Ceratotherium simum. The sequence goes on along the minus strand of NC_141931.1, from coordinate 28,884,751 downwards.
AATAATAGTTTACCTGGGACAGTTGTTGAGTAATTAAAGATGATACATAGAAATTACTTTAAATACGCGGTAAACATTCAATAGTGTTAAGTAACCCAGATAATAATAATGATAATCCACCCTCAAAATACTCATCCTCTGAATCCCCAGAGTCAACCACTTGTCATCCCACTTAGTGAAAATTTAGAGAGGGTGAAATGGAGGCTCTCTCTTTTTGACAGAGGGGAGGATTGAGATTCAGAATGTTAAGAAATTGTAGTAAGTCACCCAGATGATAAGGAAGCTATAATATGATCACAATTCTGTCTGATTTAGTAGTCCATGCTAAATCACACTGAAATGGTCTGAGGGTCAGAAAAGAAGAGTGACTTGACTTTAATTCATAAAATCTTAACAAAGCAATAATGAGAAGGCCATCATCATTTTTTGACCCTAGAATTAATACATGAATATGTTTGGAAAAAGTTGTACCAATAAGCACAATTCACCAAACAACTACTGGTCCAATCATATAATTGTCATATTCACACAATCATGGTCATGCAAGGGCACATGCACACAGCACCTTTGAAGTGTAGAATATGTCTTCTCTCCTCATAGTGCCATCTCCAATTTTGCTCCAGATGGTCCCTTCAACCTCCTTTTCATTATTGTAACTAAAAGGAGAATCAATATAGTGGAACTCAGCATCTATAGCTAATGTGGTGACCTCCATAGCTTTGCTTTTAGGAACATAGATGAGCAAACAATGGTAGTAGCTGGATTTCCGCATGATTGAAATATAGCTAAGGTAAAAATTTTTATCCTCCTGATAATCATCTTTCCCTCATGTCTTCGGGTAGTTCTGCATGTGTGGTGATGAACCTATACCAATTTGCCTGGGTTTTCCCCGGTAAGGACTAAAAGTTGGTTATCCCATGGACCTGTTCAATCCCAGGCGATCACTGGTTGATCACTAGCATAATAAGTCCATAAGACCACCTCTGTGTTAAGTGATTTGTTGAAAGAGCTCACAGGATTCATCATATAGTTGTAGTCATGGATATGATTTATATTGTGAGAGGTTACAAAGCAAAATCAATAAAGGGAAAATGTACATGGAATGAAGTCTGAAGAAACAAGGTCAAAGCTTGCAAGAGTCCTCTATGAGTGTAGTCACAGAGAACACGATAAATAAAAGTAGTATGTAAATTTAAAACATATATATTTTAGGTATATAGAGAGATGTTTTCATATATGTATACAACGTGAAATTATTACCACAATTGAGCTAATTAACATATCCAACACATCACATAGATAAATTTTTGTTTGTGCTGAGAACACTTAAGATCTACTCTCTCTCTCTTTTTTTTTTTTTTTAGTGGTTTAAAACAATAAAGTTTATTTCTTAGTTGTGCTACATATCCATCATGGGTTGGCCAGCACTCAGCTTTCTAATGTTCTCTCTCAGCCAGACTCAGGCTGACAGAGTAGCCACCACTGGCACCAGTTCTTAAAATGACTTGAATTCCACTAAGCAAAGCAAGTGTACACCCAACTTCCCTGGCCACATCCAACTTTAAGGAGCTACTGCAAGGGTTGGCAAACTACAGCCCACAGGCCAGCCAACTGTGTTTATAAATAAAGTTTTATTAGAACATAGCCGTAGCCATTTGTTTATGTATCATCTACAGCTGCTTTCACCATAGAGTTGAGTAGCTGTGACAGAGACTGTATGCCGTCCACAAGCCTAAAATAGTTACTACCTGATCCTTTAAGAAAAAGTTTGCAGATCAGCTAACTAAGACAGTAGGCCAAAGATCTACTCTCTTAGCAAATCTCAAGAATATGATACATTATTATTAACTATAGTCACCATGCAGTACATTAGTTCTCCAGAACTTATTCATCTTACCAGTGAAATGTTGTACCCTTTGACTATCATCTCCCCATTTTGCCCACCAGTCCCTCCCACAGCCCCTGGTCACCACACCACTATTCTCTGCTTCTATGAGTTTGACTGTTTTAAATTCCATTTATAAGTGGGATCATGCAGTATTTGTCTTTGTGTATCTGGCTTATTTCACTTTGAATGATGTGCTCCAGGTTCTTCCAAGTGGTTGCAAATGGCAGGATTTCTTCTGTTTTTAGGCTGAACAATATTTTCTTAGTTATAAAGGATTTCAGAAACTTTCTTTTTTCAATGATAATGCAAGGAATTAGACACTTGGCCTTACTGCTCTCTGCTGGTCATACTCTTTCCTTAGATGTGGGGGAATTCAGAATTTTATAGAGGCTGAAGCTTTGGAGATATCCTTGACCCTTTCCTCCCCCTCATCCCACTTGGCACTACAAAGGGAAAAAGTCCTGTCATCTGTCTCCAAAATGTCTCTTTGAATATTTCCTTCTGTTTTATAGATGAGAACGTGAGACTCAAAGTTTAAGTACTAGTTCCTTGTCATACAAGTAAATAGGCTAAAGACAAAATTGGAAAGCAAATTCTGGCTTCCAGTTTAGTGACTTGTTCACTTTTCTCCCTCTTATGTCAAAGGTCCAACTCTATCTATTTGCTTCAATGGAAAATAAATTAACAAATAATAAGATTTGAAACCCTGCTCTGGAGACTGTAGCTTATTCTCCAAAAATATATTATATTTTCCATTCAGGATAAATTCCCAAACAGGAGGAGAAGAACAAGGGAAACTACAGGTGGAGTATATAGTGCCCGGCACTTAGCAGGCTACCCCACAGCAGAACAGCTGTGGGGTCACTTCATCTCCAGGACCTTTTACCACAAATATTTCTCTTGATCATGGCTTTTTGTGGGAGGACAGATCTCCTGAATTCCAGATATAAAGATAAACCACTGCCCTGCAATCACACTCAAAGTAAGGCAGCTGATAGTCAGTGTTATTTGACTGCTGACTTTCCTCTCTTTTTCCAACCTAGGAAATAGATGGAAACTGGAGGAAAACCCAGAATAATCTATAGGTAATCACAGGGTCAGACCCTGATGCACAGCAAACACTGACTACTTTGTCTGTTTGTATAAGGTTTGATTCTAGCCTGGTTACAAAAATTAAGTGAGCCTCCCAGAGTCACCCAGCAACTCAATGATTTGACAACTGAGTCAGTTTCCACTCATGCTAGGTCCATTTTCTTTTGAATACTCAAACCCAAGACCACCATTGTTACCTCTTCAGGTGCATAGGTGCCAAATCCTAGTACAGGAATGAAGTGGCCATCATTTAGTTTCACACGCCAACATTTGGGATCCATTGCCTGTTGCTCCTCTGTCTAAGCAGATTCTGCTTTATTATTCTGCCTTCAAACGTTATTTGAATAACAGGAAGGTAACACCCAAGTCCAAAATCCAACTGTTAGCAAATGGATTGTAGGAGGAGCAAGGTTAAGCAGTAACCTATGGAGTAAGAAGAGAATTGGAAACAAGTTAACTAGTTTTGTTTTGTTTTTATCAAAGAGTAATCTCAGTGAATTATTATATAGTGATAAATAAATCATTAATTTCTTACAAAATAAATGTTTTATTTAGGATCTACATACATTAGTAAAGTATTACAAGAGATTGCTGAAAATTATTGACCAAATATTAGACTAGAAACATTCACATACCAATGTCTTTTTTGTTTTTGCCATGATGATGCCCCTTCTTGATCAGAAATCATTTAAAACAATTAAATATCTTACACCACACACACACATACGCATGCATACACACACACACACTTCAGTGGAATGATTAATGTGCATTTTTCAAAAAGGTGACCCTCAATAAAGAATCAAAATTTCGAATTGAAAGAAAAGTTGGCTTTTTACCATTCCCATCTGCAAAATTATTTTTTTCTTTTTCTTTTGTTTATAAGAAGAATATCCACTCCCAACAACAGTGTAGTCTTGAAAAGGATGCCAAAAAAGACATTCTGGCAAAGTGATTATTTGAGTATTAATTATTAACAATTTTTGGACATCATTTGCAGCATGCAAACAGAACCTTAGAGTCTTTACATATTTAACCTAGTTATATAAATTTTAGAAAACGATCATGATGTAATTACCAAAAAAAAGATGAATATTTTATATAGTTTATTATCTTACTCAATAGTTTAATGAGAAAAAAACTGTGAACAACTTAAATTATAGTAACTTGGGAGGAGTAAGGGAAATTAAGACACATTGCCACCAAGGAATATTATGAAGCCATTGAAAATTCAACTCATAGAATGATGTTAGCAAAACGGAGGTCTAGGAATCTCTGAGTTCCCCCATGGAAACATAAGGAAACCACCATAAACTAGCTGAAATAACTTTATAGGATGTCTGGAAAACAATCAAACAAAGATCTACAGCAACAAAGTGAACACTCAGCTAGGAAAAAGCCAGATTCAAAGTGGTAGGAAATTTCATCATGCTTTTATCCGCCCCCCTGCCCCTCCTCCTCCTGCCTGGCACAGTGCAGGCTTGGTCTGTAAGAAGCATTAGTCCAGTTCCCAGTTACTTCTCTCAAACCAGAGTGATCAGAGAAGATCTTATTGGCAACGTTCTAAGCTATTTTGGGGCTGCCTGAAAGACTGCTGTGTGTTTCACCTAACTGTAAGCTTGAACGGAGAAGCTGAAGGAATAGCTCCCTATATTTGAAGGAGGACTATAAATGTATTGATACCAGGAGTAACAGATTGAGGGTGGAGACGTAGAATAGACCATATCAAGCCCTGAAGAGAAGCTGGGTTTGAATTTGGGGGATATTAAGACATTCAAAAAACAACCGTCTATTCAGAAGAGTTAAAAAAGCGAAACACAGGCAAGGCGAGAAGCATGGTCAGAAAAGCACAGAACAGATGTTCAGCGTTCATATTAGGCATTTCCCAAGACTAGGAGCGTGTCAAGCTAACAAGAGAAAGATTGTCAGGTCATAGAACAAATTTTCAAAGAGTGAGCCAGGTGGCTGTTTTTTCAAATGTCCAATTAAACACACACTAATCATACCAAAAAAAAAAAAAAAAGAAAGAGAGAGAGAGAGAGAAAGAGAAAGAAAACACGATCCGTTAAACACAAGAAAATAATTTAGGAGAAACTGTTCCTAAAGAAGCACAGGCATTGGACTTCATAGACAAAGAGTTTTAAAACAACTCTCGTATATATGCTGACATTGCTGAGAAAAATTTGACAAAGAACTAAAGGAAATCTTGTAAATCATATATCATAAACTGATAATATCAAAAAAGAGATAGAGGGGCCGGCCCAGTGGCACAAGCGGTTAAGTGCGTGTGCTCCACTGTGGCGGCCCGGGGTTCGCCGGATCAGATCCCGGGTGCGCACTGACACACCGCTTTTCAAGCCATGCTGTGGTGGCGTCCCATATAAAGTGGAGTAAGATGGGCACGGATGTTAGCTCAGGGCCAATCTTCCTCAGCAAAAAAGAGGAGGATTGGCAGATGTTAGCTCAGGGCTGATCTTCCTCACAAAAAAAAAAAAGAAATATTGGAGGACAAATGGCAGTGGGTTAATATGTTTAAAGTGCCAAAAGAAAAAAAAAAAACTGTCATCCAAGAATTCTATATCAGATCTAAGTGTCTTTCAAAATTTAGGGTATAATTAAGATAATCTCATATAAATATCTGCTGAAAGAGTTAATCACCATTAGAACTGCCCTATAAGAAATGTTAAGGGAGTCAGTCATGTTCAATGAAGGACACTAGACTGTAACTCAAAGCCATATTGAGATATAAAGACCTCCACTAAAGGTAAATATATGGGCAAATATAAAATCATGTACTTTCATAATTTTGGTTTGTAAATTTACTTTTTGATTTCTACAAGAATTTTAGAGATGATGCATGAGAATAATCATGCATCTATGTTAAGATGTACACAATGCATAAAGAGGAAATTAGTGTCATCAATAACATAAATTGGGAGAGAGTATTAGAGCTGTACAGGAGTAGAGTTTTTGTATGGCCTTGCAGTTAAATTGGTATCAACTCAAAAAAGATTATTTTAACTTTATAATCTTATCTGTAATCCTCATGGTAACCAAAAAGATAATAACAATAGATGTTACACAATTGAAAATAAGAAGGGTGTCAAAACACATCATCTAAACAAAAATCATCTAAACACAAAGCAAAATAGTAATGGAGGAAATAAGAGACTTAAGTCATATAAAAAAAAACTAAATGTGTAGGTCTTTCTCTATCAGTAATTCCTTTAACTGTAAATAAACGCCCCCAAACAAAATATATAGATTGATAGAAAGGATTAAAAAAAAAAAACAGGTTGAAGCATTAGTTCTATATAAGAAACCCACTTTGGATCTAAGGACACAAATCATCTGAAAGGGAAAGATGGTAAAAGATATTCCATGTATGTAGTAACCAAAAGACAGCTGTTGTGGCTTTACCAGTAACAGGTAAAAGAAGTTTAAGATAATTTGTGACGAGACAAAAATGATATTATATATTGATAAAACAGTCAATCCACCAAGAATATAGGATAATTATAAACATTTATATACCAAAAATCAGAGCTCCAAAATATATGAAACCCACATTGACAGAAGTGAAGGGAGAAATAGATACCACTACAAAACTAGTTGGAAACTTAAATTCACCACGTTCAATAACGGATAAAACAACCAGACAGAAGATCAACAAGGAAATATAAAAGAGAATACTGTGAAGAATTGTAGGCCAAGAAATTGAGATATTCTGATGAAATGGAAAATTCCTACAAAGACTGAATCATGAAAGAATAGAAAACCTGATTAGGCCTATAACTATTAAGAGAATTGCATAAGAAATCAAAAACCTCCCAACAAAGAAAAGCCCACAACAACATTACTTCACTAGTGAATTCCACTAAGCCTCTAAAGCAGAATTAGCAACAATCATGTTCTGATAGACAGCTGCAATTTCCTTATTTTGTCTCTTCATTTATCTCCTTGCTCAAAGCTTTGTAAACCTTAGCCTTTTTGTTTCAGGTAGGATGGGTTCATTTCTTGTAAGGCAGGTCTGGTGGTGATGAACTCCCTCAACTTTTGTTTATCTGGGAAGGCTTTTATTTCTCCATCATATCTGAAGGATAATTTTGCTGCATAGAGTATTTTTGGCTGAAAGATTTTGTCTTTTGAATATATCATTCCATTTTCTCCTAGCCTGTATGGTTTCTGTTGGGAAAGCTGCTGAATGCCTTACAGTGGTTCCTTTGCAGGTTATTTTCTTCTGCCTTGCCGCCCTTAATATTTTTTCTTTGTTCTTGACTTTTGCCAGTTTTACTACTATATACCTTGGTGAAGGTCTTTTAGCATTGATATAATTAGGAGTGCTATTGGTTTTGTGTATTTGTAAGCCTGGTTGCTCCCTCAGGTTTCGGAAATTCTCAGCTATTATTTCTTTGAACTAGCTCTCTGTTCCTTTATCCCTCTGGAATACCTATAATCCTTTTATTGTTTTATCTAATTGTGTTAGATATTTCTCAAATAATTCCTTCATTTAAAAAAAAAATTTGTTCTCTCTTCCTCCACTTGAAGCAATTCTATATTTCTATCCTCTAAATCGCTGATTCTTTCCTCCATAACTTCACCTCTATTTTTTAAAGATTCTAGATTATTTTCTATTTCATTAATTGTCTTCCTCATATCTAGAATGTCTGCTTGATTTTCTTTTATACTTTCAATCTTTCTGGTAGAGTATCCCTTCTTTTCATTGATTATATTCCCAAGCTCTTTGAACCATCTTTCTGAGTTTTGTAACTCATTGAGTTTCTTTTTTTGTTTTTCATTGAGTTCCTTTTTGACAGTTATTTTGAATCCTTTGTAAATTTCTGTGATTTCAGGTTTGGTTTCTGTAGACTTGTCATTCTCCTTCTGCTCTGTATTGTTGCTGTAGTTTCCCATGGTGTCTGATGAACTAATCTTTTGCTGGGGCACTTGTGGTGGTATTAGGTTGCAGATTCCACCTGCTACCACTGGAGGGAAGCAAGAACTGTGTTTCTGATCCCATTCTGTCTGCTGGAAGTTGTGGGGTATTATGGGTGCTTGCACCAGCCAAGAATGTGTTCACCTCCACACATACCTCCACACATAGATCTGCTGCTGCCTTTTCTTAGGGTTGCCCCAGGCTCTGTGGTTGGTGGGTGGGGCTTCCTCACAGGGTCTGAGCCCGGCCCACTCCTTGAGACCATGTTGGCCCTGTGGGCTCTCCCATCAGATGGGAAAGTAATCATACGGTGACTCAGGGCTGCCACTGCCTGCTCCCACAGTTGCTCCAAGATGCATTCCCCTCTTTGGGGTCATAGTGGTACTATGGGCATTTATGGCAGCCAAGAAATCATTCCCCTGGGCACTCAGATCAGCTGTCCCCTCTTACTCCAGTCATGCCAGCTTCTGTGCTTGTTGGGAGAGACCTCCCAATGTGGTCCAAACCTGGTCCACTCCCTTTGACTATGGTGGCACTGTGGGCTCTCACACTGGACAGGAAAGTGATCATGTGGGGTCTCAGGGCTGATGTCACCTGTCTCCACAGTCTCACTGAGATACACTGCTAACCTTGGGGGCCTCAGCAGTACTATTTTTGCTCCTTTTGGGAGAGTGGTCACTTGTATGCACAGGGCTGCCTAGGGGGCCATAGAGTGCTCACCTATATCCACCACATACCCTGAGGTAGTCCATCCATCTTCAGAGGTATTGCTGCATGAGTCTCTCCGGCATCCTGTTGTGCTTTGTAGGTATCCTCCACTGATCAATGAATGTCCGTTTAGTTGTAGTTCAAAGAGGGAGAGACAGAGGGAACAGCTCACACCTCCATGTTACTGATGTCACTCTTAGAGATAAATTTTAAAAATACGTAATATAATTTAGTAATTTTGATGAATACAGATGGATTTCTCTATACCATCAATGAACAGTTACAATGTGAAAAAATTTTTTTCAAGATAATTTAAACCAATTATTGTCCAAATACTAATGAAATCATGTTCAAAACACACAATGACTGGCTTGAGGAGGATATCACTATCTAAATATGGCACACTTTAAGCATCAAAAAGAATGCTATTAATGACTAATTGGATTAACCAAATAAATCCGTAGTAATAGTCCACAATAGTGATAGATACAGAAGATACACAAATAGATAGGTGATAGATAAATAGATTGATATGCAGATAGATAGATGGCAAAATGTCAATAATTTCACAATTGATGAACCTAAATCAAGCATGTAGTTCATTATTCTTTCAACGTTTCAGTACATTTGAAAATCTTCACAATAAAAACTTAGGAAAGATTCATCAAAAGGATATCAAACTTACTAGTTATCTAAGAATAAATCTAACAAAAACATATGTAAATGCCTTTGTGGAGAAGGTTATGAAATATGTTAAAATACATAAAGAACAAGCAAGTAATTAAAAAATCGTATCACAATCATGGATTGGAAGTCTCAATATTGTAAAGAAGTCAGTTTTCTCCAAATTTATCAACAGTTTCAATACAATGTGAACCAAAGACTTTCGCACTTATTTTTCGTGGATGTTGATAAGTCATACTATATTTTACATAAAAGAACTAGTCTAGAATAGACAAGACATTTTTCAAAAAGAAAAAGGAATGAATAAATAATTTTTCCATTCTGAAAAGCAAGACTTATTTTCCGCTATAATTAGACAGTAAAGAAATGTGTGTAGTTGAATAGAGACAGAGGCCAAAAATGGACTGAGGGACATTTGACGTATGACAGAAATGACAATGAAAATGTGTGGGAAAATACAGACAGCTAGATTTGCATTTAAACACAGGTATATTGGGCCAATTTTCACATCGTATTAAAAAATAAATTCAAGATGTATTAGAGACGAAATTTGAATGAAAAGCCAAAAACAATTTTTGTAAGATTCTCTACCCCTTGAGTATGGCCTGGACTCTAGCTTGCATGGGACAATAAAATTTGCCAGAAGCTGTGGTGAGTCCATTCAGAGCCTAGACATGAAAAGGCTTTGCAAGTATCCACTCATTGCCTTGAAATCCTACAACTGTGATGAGATGAATAACAGGCTAGTTGGCTATAGTCTAGCCAACTATATGAAAAATTATACGGAAGAGAGGACGCACACCTCTGACGACAGCCAAATCAACCTCTTAAAGCAGAGCTGCCTGGTTGTTATGCATTTAACCACAAATACATGAGAGACCCCAGCCAAGAACAGAACATTTTTGTTGAGGCCAGGCTGATTGTCAAACCACAGAATCATGAGCTAAATAAATGGCTTTTGTAGCAAACCTGTAAATGGGGGATAGTTTGTTATGGAGCTATAGCTAATGGTAAAACAATGGTCCTCTACACATTAAAAAAACAAACAACTTAATGAAAATGGACAGAGACTTGAACAGGCACTTCACAAAAGTGGAAACTCAAGGAGAATAAATACATAAAAAAATGAAACTATATTAGTATTCAAGGAAATGCATACTAAAACCACAGTGATTTGGAGACTGAAGATTACTGCTACAGGCTGACTATTTGTGTGCCCCCAAAATCATATGCTGGAAGCCTAACCCTCACTATGATGGTATTAGACAGTGCAGTCCTCGAGTGGTGACTAGGTCATGACAATGGAGCCCTCTTGAATGAGGTTAATGCCCTCATGACGGAGAACTGAAAGAGCTCCCTTCCCTCTTCTAACATCTTAAGATACAATGAGAAGTCTGTGACTCAGAAGAGAGACCTCACTCAACCATGCTGCAACCCTGATCTCAGATTTCCAACCTCTAGAACTGTGATAAATAAATTTCTGTTGATCATAAACCACCAGGTCTATAATATTTTGTTATAGTAACTCAAATGGACTAAGAAAATCACATAACCAAATTCCCTCATTTTAGAATAAAGAAAATGAGATTTAATTGCACAGGGCTACAGAGTACATTGCAGACTTAATGCATGTACTAAAATCTCTGTTTTCTGCCCAATCTGAATTCCATCCAGCGATGCTGCCTCACCTATTGCCACAGTAGGAGCAAACCGGTAGGTATACACATAAGCCATACATGCGTGGGAAATCACAGGTAACTCATCTGGTCCCAAAGATGTCTTGAGAGCCTCGGGAAGATGAACAAAGGTGAAGTATATTGTTTAAGAGTCCTGTGCCCACAGCCTCACTCATCACCTTCATGTTCTCTTTCATCTGGTTCTCATCGTAACCCTTGGCCAGGACCACAACCTTATGCTGTAGCTGGTAGCAAAGGATAATCAATGCTGAAGTTTGCTCATACTTTTTTGCCATGGCACAAAAAGCTGTATTGTCCAAGAGAACTGGGGAGCTCTGGTTTATCTGAAAGGAAATGCAGAAATGTTGAAGACCTGAAACAAGTATTCAGTTTGTTAGGAGTCTTCCCAAACAGACCAGGTAGGTCCAGTCTACACCAGTGCTGCTCAAAAGGTGGGCCCTGGACCAGCAGCATCAGTATCATGTGGCACCTTGTTAGGAAGGCAAATTCCATGGCTTCACCCAAAATCACCTGATTCTGAAACTCAGGTGTGGCACCAAACAGTCTTTGTTTACAAAGCCCCCAGGTCATTTTGATGCATGCTCGCGCTGAGACCAATGCTTCCAAACTCATGGATTTTTTCTCTTTTACTTCTCAGTGTTTTTTTTTTTTTTAATTCTGTGATCATTGCTTCAAGTGAGAACAGGAGTATGAAAGGAGAAAGAGAAGAAAAACTGGGATATTTTCTGTCTTAACTTTTCTAATATAATGATTAAAATTGAGTAGTCCCCAAAAGAGAACTATTCACTTTGTAATTACAGATACTGTGCAATGTTCCTATAGTAGTTTATAAAAATGCTTCAGACTGTAAATTTTTCTACCAGGATAAACCCGGGAGTTACCTTTTATTATCCAGATTTTAGACATAAAATAAGTGAGGCATACAGAGTGTATTACTATAAATATGTTAATTAGTTAACAGATACCTAAACCATGACAAGCTTAGGTTTTTCATCTCAATTTTTGGATCACATACAGATTTTAGTGCAGACATTTGCTATTGACTAATCTCCAACCAGACATATATAATGTAGAAGCATTGGCTAATTGACGGTATGATAAAGCAGAAGGATTTCTTCCATCCCTCCCCTCTTTCCCCAAGCTGGTTGACAGTTAATTCCAAAAAAATGAGTATGGTATGAATAAAAATATTTCATCAAAAGGAAGTTTTAGGTAAACTCTCTGTTGTCTTCATTACCATCCTTTTAGATGTTGGGTTCCAAAGCACCATAGGTAACCAGGGCAACATCTTTTGATTTGCAGAAATCCAACACTTTGCTCCGGTTGAGGTAAGGGTGACCTACAATGAAAAGATAGAAAAGTGTCAGATTATATGAAAAAGCAATACTAATATGAAAGAGAAATATTATAAGGGAAAAAAGCTGAATAAAACATGTGTAATATTCAATTTAAACTGGAAATATCAAATCAAGTAACGAATTTTAAAAGGTAAATGTTGTATCTCTGTTCTGTGAAAGGGTAAAAAAAGAAAAGAAATTAAGATTCTTGAGAACAAGCAACTCTATGAACCAGGTTTTGGTTACTCAATACTGTTGTATACTACAGGAGACATGGCTAATTCCAGATTTGGAACAGGAAAAGAACTGGCACATCAAATTGTGCCACAAAGCAACAAATTACACAAAGACTCAGGAAGGGATGTCTAAAGGACAGAAGAACCAGTGTGATAGGGATCCCACTGGTGACATTTGGGTACATTTGAGCATCAAATGGAATAATGAGTAAAAGCAATTATAACACATAGAGTCCATAAAAATCCATTAGTCCATAGCGATTAGAGAGAGAGAGAAATAGAACAAAAATATTTGTGCACACTGATGGTGATATTACAGTAACAGCTTTCTCAGAACTTTGATAATTAAAGGGAAGGAACTAAGCTTTTACCTTGCTTTATAAGATCAATTGTATTTTATCCTGAGTTGATGAGGGAATGTTCTTTTTACAGTAATAAATGTCAAGTGAGAAAATTAAAGAGTGTTTAAAATTGAAAATAATTATTTACAAATCCCAGTGGAAGGACTAATTCAGGGTAAAATCATTGATGGATACGCAACATATTATGTGAAAATTTGTGGGCAACGTGACTTCCCCTGATGGCAATCATCACCCTACAGTTTGCTAGGTAATGTAAAATGGGAAAATACACATTTACAAAGAAAAGACCTGGCTACCATTAGCTTGAAGAAGAAAACAAAACTAACATCTCTCATATTGCACAACTTGTCATGACAGGCATCCTAGTGGAGTGCAATTTTAGGGACACAAGCATGCAAAGGGCTTTTTCTGGCCAAAAGTGTTTAACTTTAATGTAATACAGCATCCATATCCAAATTCTAATTTACAGAACCTGGGAATAGAGAGACAAGTTAATTAATATGACAAGATAACAATAGGATAAATCCAGAGTATTAAACATTAACCTATCTGGAGGTCATGGTATAAAAAATCTTGAGTGCTCACTCTAGGTTAAGGGAGCTTAAGAAACATGAGTCATAGTAATATGTAGACCATAATCAGCTTCTGATTAGAGAAGAATCTACAAAAGACATTGGGAAAACCACGTGGAAGTTTAATTATGGATTGGATACTACATCCTAAGCTGTCTGAGGTCTGTAGGAGTTAATTGTCATTTCTACAGCTTACTTTGAAGAGGGTCAGCAAAATATCACATATATGCATGCAGACAGATCTGCATACATATATATATATTTTCCAATGACAAAGTATGAAAAATTTTGGATGTAGGGGGGAAAATACGGATGCTCTGTATCATACTCAACTTTTCTGAATGCCTGAAATTTTTCATACTAAAAGTTAGGAGTAAAACTAATACTAGAATCTCATGAATTTTTTAACATTTATAATTAAAAATCATAGTGCTATATCACTGTATGTCAAAGTCTTGAATTTTATAAGCTACGTTTTTCAATTAAGACTCTTACTTCCTGACTGGAAGTGGTACCTTCAGGACATGACAATAAGTGAGATAAGACATTCACAGAAGGATAAGCACTATACGATATCAGTTATATAAGCAATCTAAAATAGTCAAACTCATAGAATCAATGAGCAGAATGGTGGTCGCCAGCAGCTGGGAGGAGAGAGAAATTGGTAGTTGTTAACTGTGGACATGAAGTCTTAAATACGCAAGATGAATAAGTTCTAGAGATCTGCTGTATGATATTATCTACATAGTTAACAATATTGTACTGTATTGTATACTTTAAAAATGTGTTAAGAGGTTAGATCTCATATTAAGTGTTCTTAACAGAAAGAAAACAAAATAGAATTTAAAAAAAGTAGGAGTTCAGAAGAAGACACAGAATCATGTGTCTAAACTGTTAATTTAAAGGTAGAAATCAGTGAGGAGAACAAGATTAAGACTGAGTAAATCACAAAGTCAGCTCTATGTTCCTGCCAAATGTTCCTGAGTGTTTGTTCCATCCACCATTAGTATCAACAGAAACCAGTCACTTCATCCTACTAACCTGGGTGACTTTCATAGTCTCCAGTTAATTTTTCTTGTATTTATGCTTATTACTCAAAAGTCCCTGAAAGCAGAGATATCAAGACAAAGGATTCAGGCATCCAAACCCCACAAAAAGCCCTAACACTAACCTTATCTTATTTTTTACTATTTCCTTATATAGTATCCATTCTATGTTTTCATGACCTTCTTTTCGGTGCAAAATTCTATCCAAATCACTGTCACCCATCCAATCTCTGGCCATCCTTTACAGCTCAGGTAAATGTCACCTTCCATCTAAGGTTTGGTAACTATTCCAGCCTTCCATCACCTCCTTTACTTTCCCTAAATTCTTACACACAACTTAATACTAAGTTCTTATCATTCTTTTCATGAAGTCTTTACAAAACAGAGATACAATTATGGCTTCTATTACAACCCTTCTACACAGAGGTTCTGCTCTCTAGAATCTTCTGTTCTGCAAGGGTAGGATGAATAGGAAGGGAGGCCAAATGGACATCTGACAGTAATGCAAGAAGGAGATGAAGATGAGAAAAGAAAGGAGAGGAGGCCAAGGGTGCTCACCTGGTTGCAGATGGGTTTGTACTCGAGCCCTGGCTTGTTCAGGATCTTCTCCAACTGCCTGCGGTTCAAGTTGGATACCCTGATGGACTTGGTCAGTCCTGCATCCTTACACTTCTCTATGGCCTGGGGAGGAAGGGGTGGTGAAGAATCATTTCTACCAATGGCTATAGATCAGGAATAAATGTGGAATTCATCTATTAAAAGGAGCAATTGTCAAGAAATGACAATGAAACCAATTGACATGATTACCAAGGAGAGAAAAAGTGGTAAATTAAACAGGGGAAGAATGTAGTGAGAGCAAGAATAAAAGTTACTATCTTCTTCTTGGAAAATGCGAGAGAGTATTACACATTGAAGGAAAGAGATGCCTATCTTCATTGTACCAAATTCTTCTTCTCCATTCCTCTCTATAAACGTGTCAGTAATGATTTCCTCTGCACCAATACAGCATACCAGCACTTTTAAAGTTCATGAATTGTTGAATGTGATAATCCATAGTCTATTGTCACAAGAGGAACAAATGAACCAGATTCCCCCGTTCTTGGCTTCCTCCTCTATGTTCTCACCTCCCATGTGGCACACAGATCCACTGTGTCAAATATGACTTTTCCATGTTCATCTTTTGGGACAAGTTCCTCCTCAGGCTGGAACAGAAGCAGTCATTTTAGTAGTGTCACAAAATAATTTCTCCACACTTATCTGGGCTTCCAGGTACATCTAGGGCCAGGACACTAAACCTCCATGAGTTAGGTGGTGCAACATTCTAGATACAAATATTTTCAAAGTGATTTGCATATGGAGTTGCAAGGAACATCTTTAGGACACAGGCTTCCTCTAATCTCTTACACGTATTATATGTTTTAATAAATACCATTTTCCTAGGTCCTAATTGGGGCTCACAGTGACTTATACATCTTTCTCTAACCCCTATACTTTCCTTTTGCAAAAGTTCTTCCTAGCACTGGGAATGACAGTAAGTTACCTGGCCTTATTTCCGAAATAACTATTGCAATCTTGACCCAGGCTAGACGATCAGAGATCCTTATCCCTCTGATCTTTTGATGGTCCAAGGGCAGACACATGAAACAAACAGGGACAAATGAGGCTCTCTTTAGGATTAATACAGATGATGGAAGACCCAGAGACTCTCTCAAGTGTTAATGATCTTGAGCCTTGAACAGCCCCAAGGCCATGTTTGCCAACAACAAAAAATGTTGAGACAAGAATAAAACAAATCCATAATAATGTAAAGAAAAGTGGACATTTCTGAAGACTATTCCAAATCCTTGTATCTATCTATGGCTTGGACATCATATTTACATAGTCCAATAAAGTCTTTTGCATAGGACATCTTGAGTAGATTTCTAGAACTAAAATCAAGAATTCTACATAACACAGTCCTTACTGGCTAAGTATAGCCTACAAAATATCATTGTGAAATACCCAATGGTATAGGCAAGGTCTCACAAGTCCCTATGAAGGCTGCTAGTTTTAGACACCCCTAGAGGGAGCACCACTAAATCTGCTTTCCACTTGAAATGGTGAGAGAGGAGATCAACTCATTATGCACAAGTGTAAGGTAATTTCATTGCTCACCACAGCTGAATGAAAATCTGTGTTTGTGACATCCCCAAGAGACTCAGGAACATGCCTATTTTTATTTCCTCAAGTTTTTGAGGCAGAGGATTTGAGATTGTTGAACTCGTTTCTCTTGGAGGCCAGGAAATGAAATTAAGGATTTATAAAAAGTCAATAAAAATATAATCAGGAATTACCATTTTGAGGATTCTTCTTTAGTGTAATAAGCCCTACATCCTTATAAGAAAAACACTTAATTCACACATCTATGCAATCCAATAGACATTCTAACACAAGAAGTAAAACAGATGTCACCACGCAAATTGCCAACCTTCAGAGCCATTGGAAAATCAATAACATAAAGATTGATATAGTCCCGTTGATGTTTCTTTAGAGCCTTTTCCAAGGCTGATCAGACCAAATCTGGTTGAAGGATACTGACCCAAGCCTGCAGATAATACAGAATGTAAGTTGTGTTGGATTAATACTTCAGTCAGTTTTGCTTTTCTTGTTTCACCAAAGAATTTGACATTTTTCTGCTGGCTGGAAACTGATGACCACAGAGGAAAATTATTGCCTTCCCTTTTAATCTGACTTAACCATAGAAACTCTATTATTTGTTTGCATTTATCATTGGCACATCAATTAACAATGGAAGGAAATAACCCAAGAGATGAAATGTGTTAGCAAATAATAACCATGCTCATTATCTGAATTACGTTTGATGGAGTTTACAAAACAGTTCATAAACATAGCCTAATTCTATCAAATGTTCAATCATATGGAGAATATTAGGCATCTCTTTTGTGTAGATAACTGTAGGGAAAAAATGGTTTGAACATATTAATATGTGCTGAATAGAATTCAAAACAGTTTAGCTACATTTTGTTTAAACTCAAAGTGCCTGTTATATTGCTCTCTTATTGACGGAGGTGAGAATTGAGATACAGAATGTTAAGAAATTTTAGTAAGTCACTCAGATGACACGAAAAGCTATAAACTGATCACAGTTATCTCTGATTCAGTAGTCAATGCTAAATCACACTGATATTGCCTGAGGATCAGAAAAGTAAAGTGGCTTTACGTTAAAATCATAAAATTTGAACAAAGCAATGATGAGAAAGCTACCATCATTTTTGATACTAGATTTAATATGTGAATATGTGTGAAAAAGTTCTACCGATAAGCACAATTCACCAAACAACTACTGATCCTATCATATAATTGTCATCTCCAACACAATCACATTTACTCAATTGTACACACACGCACCCCAAATACACAGCACCTTTGAAGTGTAGAATATGTCTTCTCTCTTCATAGTGTCATCTTCAATTTTGCTTTGGATGGCTGGTCCAACCTCCTTTTCATTAATTTACAAATGTGAGGAATCAATACAGAAAATCCCAGCATCTGTAGCTAATTTCATGACCTCTAAAGCTTTGCTCTTAAGAACTCAGATGAGCAACCAAAGGTAGTAGTTTGATATCCATATGATTTTGAGAAAGCTAAGGCACAAACTTTGTCTTGCCAAGAATCAACTTTTCCTCATGTCTTAGGTTAGTTCTGAATGTGTGGTGATCAACCCATGGCAGTTTGCCTGGGTCTTTCCTGATAAGTAATAAAAGTTAGGCATCTCAGGAACCCCTTAAATCCTGGGCAATCACTTGTTGATCACAAGGATCAAAGGTCCCCAAGACCACCCAAGATTTGATGGTTTGCTAAAAGAACTCATAGGACTAAGCATCTAGTTGTAGTCATGGATATGATTTATATTGTGAGAGTTTACTAAGCAAAAGCAACAAAGGGAAAAGGTACATGGAACCAAGTCTCAAGAAACAAGGTGAAAGATTTTAAGAGTCCTGTAACAGGGTGGCCACACAGAATACACTAAATAAAAAATGGAATTAAAAAAGTATATATTTAAGTTATACAACGTGATATTTTCATATATGTATACATTGTGAAATGATTACCAAAGTTAAGGTAATTAACATATCCATCACCTCACATACTCAACTTTGTTCTGTGTGTGGTGAGAATACTTAAGAGCTACTACCTTAGCAAACCTCAAGATTATAATACATTACTATTAACTATACTTACCGTACTGACACTAGTTCTCCAGAATTTATTCATCTTATAACTGAAAGTTTGTTCCTTTTAACCAACATCCTCCCATTTTTCCCGTTGCCCTCTCCTCCAGCCTCGGGTCAGCATCCTTCTCCTCTCTTCTTTTATGAGTTTGATATTTTAGATTACATATAAAAGTGGGATCATACAGTATTGATCCTTCTCTGTCTGTACAGTATTGTTTTATTTCACTTAACATAATGCCCTCCAGCTTCATCCAAGTGGTTGCAAATGGCAGGATTTCCTTCTGTTTTAGGGATGAGTAATATTTCATTTGTTTTTATGTATTTCAGAAGCTTTATTTTCGCAGTGATATAGCTAGGAACTAGATATTTTGTCTAACTGCCCTTTATTGGTCATGCTTTTTCCTTAGGTGCTGGAATGTTCAAAGGTTTACTGAAGCATAAGTTTCAGTGGTATCTTTGACCATTCCTTCTCCTTCATCCAAATTTGAGCTAAAATGTAAACAGTCATCTAATCTCTCTCAAAATTTCTCTTTGAAATGTCACTTCTGTTTTACAGATGAGAAAGTGAGGCTCAAAATTTAAGTACTAGTCCTTTGTCATACAACTAAATAGTCTAAAGACATAATTGGAAGGCAAACTTCTGGCTTCCAGTCTACTGATTTGTCCATCTTGCTCCCTCTTATGTTCAAGGTCCAGTGCTACCTATTTGCTTCAACTGAAAGTAGTGACAAGAACCAAAAATTGAAACCTAGCCTGGAAGACTGTAGCTTATTCCCTCAAATGATATTGTATTCTTCATTTGGAAATACAATTGGGATTCTCCTTCGTTTGGGATAAATTGCCAAGAACTACAGATGAAGTATTTATTGCTGGCACCATGCAGGCAACCCCATAGAACAGTAACTCTCGCCCATAATTTTCCATTCACCTCATCTCCAGGATCTTTTACCACAAATATTTCTCTGAATAATTTCTTCTTGGTGGGAGGAAAGATTTCTTGAATTGCAGAAATAGACTGAGAAACCACTCCAGTGCAATCACACTCAAAGCAATGCAGCTGATAGTGTTCTTGACTGCTGAGTTTCCTGTCTTTTGCCAACCTGAGAAATAGATGGAAACTAAAGGAAAGCCCAGTATAATCTGTAGGTGACCACATGGTCACATCCAAATGTAAAGTGAACACTTGCTACTTTGTCTCTTTATACAAGGAATGGTTCTAGACTGGTTACAAGAATGAAGAAAACCTCCCAGAGTCACAGAGGAACTCAGTGACTTGACAACCCAGGTTGGCTTAGATTCATGCTAGGTCTATTTGCTTTCAAATTCTCAAGCCCAAGACCACTATTGCTACCTCTTCATGTGTATAGGTGCCAAATCCCAGTACATGAATGAAGTGACCATCATTTAATTCCATGTGCCAACATTTAGGATCCATTTCCTATTGCTCCTTGTCTAAGCAGACTCTGTTTTATTCTTCTGCCTCCACAGTTTGTGTGAATAACAGGAGGGTAACAGTCAACTCTACTGGCCAACTATTAGCAAATGGATTGTAGGAGGAGGAGGGTTAAAGCAGTAACCTATGGAGTGAGAAGAGAATTGGAACCAGTTAACTACTTTATTTATTATCATTGAGCAAACGTAATGAATTATTGTATAGGGATTTCTTTCAAAATAAATTTTTTATTTAGGATCCACATACATTAGTAAATTATTAGAAGAGATTGGCTGAACAACTATTTACCATATGTTAGACTGGAAACCTCCAGATATCTGTCTCTTTTTTGTTTTTGCCATGATGATGCCCTTCCTGATCACACATCATTTGAAACAATTAACTATCTTACACCACACACACACACACACACACACACACACAAGTTAGAGGAATGATTAATGATCATTGTTCAAAAAACTGACCCTCACTGAAAAATTAAAACGTCACATTGAAAGAAAATTTGTCTTTTTACCTTTCCCATCAGCAAAATTATTTTTGTTTCTTTTTTTGTTGCTTTATTCAAACAATATCCAGTTCTAACAAGGGTGCAGTTCTCCAAAGGGTGACAAAAAAAAATTCCAGAAAATTTATTATTGTAGTATTAATTATTAACACTTCTTGGATATCATTTGCAGTAAGCAAATAGAATCTTAGAGAGTTTATATCTTTTAGTTTATATCTTTAACATTCAGCAAACTATCATTTAGTAACTACAAAAAAACTGATGAATATTTTGTATAATTTATTATCTTACTGAACAGTACTCATGAAAGAAAAAGTTGGACAACTTAAACTATAATAAACATGGGAAATTATGATGAATTGTTCCAATAGAATATTATGAAGCCACTGAAAATTAAAGACATAGAGTGATGTCAACAAAATGGTGGAATAAGAAGCTCTAAGTTCTTCCATGGAAACATAAATAAACAACCATAAACTAGCTAAAATAATCTTATAGGCACAGTGGAAAAGAATCAAACAAAGATCTACCTCAATAAAGTGAACATCTAGGTAGGAAAAAGCAAGATTAAAAGTAGTAGGAAATTTTGTCATGATTTTACTCACCTTTGCTCCTCCCCCTGCCTGGTACAGTGAAGTCTTGGTCTGTAAGAGGCATTAGCCCAGTTCCCAGTTACTCTCTCAAACAAAAATGATCAGAGAAGATCTTATTTTCAATGTTCTAACCTCTTTGGGGCTTCCTGAAAGATTGCTATCTTTTTCACCAAACTCAAATCTTGAACTGAAAAGCAGCTGGAATGGCTCATTACAGCTGAAGGATGACTACAGATGCACAGATTCCAGAGGCAAGAGATTAAGAGTGAAGACATAAATGAGACCATATAAAGCCCTGAGTAGAGGCTGTGTTGTTAACTTTTGTGATGTTAAGGCATTCCAAAAGCAGCCATTTATTCAGGGTAAAAAAAAAAAAAAGCCACACACAAGCCAGGCCAGATGCGTGCTCAGAAAAGACCTGAATAGACATTGAACTTTCCTGTTTATCTGATCCAAAAGCTAGGATCATTTCAGGTTAATAGGTGAAGGATTGTCAGGACATAGAATAAAACTGCAAAGAGTGGGAAAGGTGGCTGTTATTTCAAATGCCTAATAAAACACACATACAAAAAAAATTATCCACTAAAAAGAAGAAAATAAATTGGCAGAAAGTGTTCCTGAACAAGCATAGGCTTTGGACTAGTAGCCAAAGTATTAAAACAATTGTCTTATATATACTTAAATTGCTAAAGGAAAAAAATTGACAACTAAAGGAAACCAGGTAAATCATATAAAAATAAAATGACAATATCAAAACAGTATAGAAATTATGGAGCCTAAGGAATAGGATGAAAAAAAATGAAGCAATGTGAACAGACCCTAAAGTTCTTGTAGGACACCATCAGGTGGACTAATATAAGCATTACCGGAATCCCAGAAGGAGAAGTGAGAGAGACTGAGGCGGAGAGATTATTTGATGAAATAATGAACAAAAACTCCCCAAACTGAAGGTAAGACATAAATAATCAACAAATCTAATAAACTCAAAGAATTATAGGTAGGACAAACTCAAAGAAATCCACAACCACATACACTATATTCAAACTGTTGAAAAACAAAGACAAGAGACTATCTTGAAGTAGCAAAGGACACATGACTCATTGGGTAAAGGGATCCTGGGTAAGACTATCAACAGATTTCTCATCAGAAACCTTGGACAAGATAAGGCAGTGGTGTGATATATTTAAAGTACAGAAAGAAAAATAAAATGTGTCCAGCAAGAATTCTACATCAAGTAAAAATGTCCTTCAAAACTGAGGGAGTACAGGGCCACCCTGGAGGTGTAGTGGTTAAGTTTGCCTGCTCTGCTAGGCTGGGGTTCACAGGTTCAGATCGTGGCACAGACTTATGCACCACTTATCAAGCCATGCTCTGGTAGGCATCCCACATATAAAGTAGAGGAAGATAGGCACAGATGTTAGCCCAGGGCCAGTCTTCCTCAGCAAAAGGAGGAGGGTTGGAAACAGATGTTAGGTCACAGCTAATCTTCCTCACCAAAAAAAAAAAAAAACAAACAAAAAAAGAGGGCATAATTGAGATAATCTCAGATAAACAAAACCTAATAGATTATACATAATAATGTTTTAATTACTATTAGAACAGCCCTACAAGAAATGTAAAGTGAGTCATTCAGGTACAAATGAAAAGACACTACACAGTAACTTAAAACCATATGAAGATATAAAGAACTCCAGTAAAGGTAACTATATGGGAAAATATAAAATCATGCACTTTTGTAATTTTGGTTTTACCTCTACTTTTTCATTTCTACAAGATTTAAAAGATGAGTGCATAAAAATAATTATGCATCTATGTTAATACATACACAAAGTATAAAGGTAAAATTAGTGACATCAATAATATAAATTGGGAGGAGGAAACAGAGTTGTATAGGAGTAGAGTTTTTGTAGGGCATTACTGTTAAATTGATATCAATTCAAAATAGATTGTTATAACTTTACAATGTTATCTGTAATCCCCATGGTAACCACAAAGAAAATAAAAATAGAGTATACAAAATTGAAAAGGAGAAGGGAAATAAAACACGTCCTCTAGACAAAAAAATCATCTAAGCACAAAGGAAGGTAAACATTTAAGAAATAAGGGACTTAAGTCACGTAGAAAAAATAAAAAAATAAAAACATAAGTCTTTCTCTATAAGTAATTACTTTAAGCGTAAAAAATTCCCCAATCAATCAAAAGGTATAGATTTATGGAATGGATTAAAAAAAAAAACAGGATCAAGTATATGTTCTCTATAAGAGACTCACTTTGGATCTAAGGACACAAATCATTTAAAAAGGAAAGATGGTAAAACATATTCCCTGTCTATACTAACCTAACAAGAGCTGACCTGGCCATACCAGTAACAGATAGAAAAGAATTTCTAAGACAAAAATTGTGACAAGAGACAAAAAGTTCTATTATATATTGATAAAAGTGTCAATCCACCAAGAATATAGAACAATTACGAGCATATATGTACCAAACATCAGAGGTCCAAAATACATGAAAATCACTTTGGCAGAGTTGAAGGGAGAAATAGACACCACTACAAAACTAGTTGGAAACTTCAATGCTCCACTTTCCATAGTGGATAAAACTATGGAAAGAGAGTACTATGAATGATTGTATGCCAACAAATTCAGAAATCCTAATGAACTGGATACTTCCTAGAAACATATAACCTAAAAGACTGAATAATGAAAGAATATGAAACCTGAGTAGATCTATAACTATTAAGGAGATTGAGTTAGTAATTAAAACTTCCCAACAAAGAAAAGCCCATGATCTCATTGCTTCACTAGTGAATTCCGCCAAGCCATTAAAGCTGAATTAACAACAATCATTCTTAACTCTTGAAAAAATTGAAGAGGATGGAAGAGCTTCTAGGGCATCCTATGAGGCCAGCATTACCCTGATACAAAGACAAAGGCATTAGAATAAAATCAACTAAATACAAATATTCCATATAGTTTGAGAATTAAAAATTCACAAAAAATACTAAAAAATTGAAACCAGCACCATAGTAAAATTTTATATCATGACTAAGTGGGATTCATTCGTGGAATGCAAGGATAGTCCAAAATACAAAAAGTGGTAAATGCAATACACAACATTAAAATGATGAAGGAAAAACCACATGATCCTCTCAGCCGATGTGGAAAAAGCACTTGACAAAACTCAACACACTTTCATGATAAAAAACACTCAACAAATGAGAAAGAGAAAGAATCTTCCTCAACATAATGACACCCACATATGAAACACCACAACTGACACCATACTTGATGATGAAAAGCTGAAAGAATTTCCCCTTAAGATCAATAACAACAAAAATTTGCCTACTTTTGCTTCTCATAGTCAGCATAGTTTTGGAACTTCCAGTTACAGTAAAAAGACAAGGTAAAGAAATAATATCCATCCAAATGAGAAGGAAGAAGTAAAACTATCTCTGTTCCAAGATGACATGATCTTCTATGTAAAAAACCCTAAAGATCAAATAACAGTGTTAGAACTAATAAACAATTTCAGCAAAGGTGCAGGTAACAAAATCAACACAGAAAAATCAATTACATTTCTATATACTAATAAAAAAATCTGAGAAGGAAATTTTAAAAAATTCCATTTATAATAGCATAAAAAGAATAAAATACTTAAGAATAACTTAAGGAGGTGAAGGAATTGTACAATCAAAATTGCAAAAGTTGCTTAAAGAAATTGAAGAAGACACAAATATATGCAAATACAATCATGTTCATAAATGAAAGACTTAATATTATTTTGGCAAAACAAATCAAAGTGATTTACTCATTCAATGTATCCCTTACATAAATCCCAACAGCCACCTACAGCTCCTCTCTTCTCACAGTGGATCTCCTGGACCCACATGTAACGACCCTATTGAGAGCCACCATGTTAGAATTTCCTCATGGTCAGTGAGGAGCTTGTCCAGAAATGGGTGGGCCTAGTGATTATCTCAAATTGGAGATGTTCAGGATTTGCTCCATGATCTGAATTACAGAGACCACAAATTGATGACATTGAGATCAAGGATATACTAGATGGTATTCCAGAGCCCAACCTTCCCTTGTGCCCCCTCTGATTGCGGATGTTATCTGAGTTTCACTTGCTGAATTTTCTTCCATAGTCAGCCCTCTGATTTGACTCCCCTCTCATCTGTCTCACTTAAGTCACTTATTCAAAAGGCAGGTGTCCTGTCAGAATGTTGTTAAATTTTAATATCCAGACAAACTTAAGGGGAATTATAGTGCTGCTAGTAGCAGTCTGGAGTTCCCTGTTTCACTTTTTTAAGGAATTCAACATTCCCAATGCATTGGGCTATTGTCTAACCATAACTCTGTTCTAACCATTGCTCTGGTCACATTGCATTCAGAGAATCAGTTTCTGAATAAACATGGGAAGGAAGCACTAGTTGGGATGAGGTCCTAAACCGACAGAAACTATGCTGATTGTAGTTTTGAAGTATATACTTTGAAAGTGTCTGGATTAATATTAAAATTATTTATATTTTTCTGTACACCTTCACAAACCTGAGTCATGGTCAGTTGACCATGCAATGAGATGGGATGGTGGTTGTTCTTTTAATAAATTTCTGAAATGAAAGAAACATCATAGTTACTATTCTCTTTATTTTCTATGGAATGATAGTGTGAATAGAACAGATTTGCTCCTAGTTAGCTATATTGATAATTAAGTTTCAAGCATTATACATAGACAAGAGGATATTTTAGGACTGCCTTATGAATCATGGACATCAGTTAACTATGTACAAGAGTTATAATGAATAATATTAGGTATAATTTCTAATAAAATAGAATAGATAGAATTTCTGATTACAGTTTTAATGAAAATAAAGTAATAAGTTCAGTGTCCTGAACTACAACCTTTGAACCAGAACAGATGTGGCTTTGGGGGAACTAGTGGGAAGCTGCTCTGCTTTTATCATTGTCAGTGCCGAGGTCTGAGACACAAAGCCTGCACCAACTAAGCAAAGCACCCCTACTCACACTCTACACCCCAGTGCTATGGAACCATGTTCGTAATTGGTAATATTAGGACCTCATTTCAACCAGTGCTTCCTTCTTATGTTTATTCAGAACCTAATACTCAGAATGTAGTGTGACTGAGGGAAAGGTTAGAACAGGGAATGGTCAGATGATAGCGCATTTCATAAGGGATGTTAAATTCCTTAGAACGAGAGAAGTAGGTGACTGTTATTCTAACACTGACATCATCTTGACTTTACTATCTTACCCACTTCTTCATACACTTCCTTCATTGCCTTTATAGTGTTATATGTTTATAAAGTTTATAATTCCCTCCAAGGATATGTCAACATCATCCTTGTTCATGCAGACAACTTAAGCTTCTCAGTGTTCTGACACCCTCAACTCCTGAAGAGTTTCTACCTGTACCTACACTACATGAGGTAACTACTCCCAAGTATACTTTTTAGAACTGCTTCATTTCTGAAATCTTAACTGTAATACTGTCCATCTCGATCAATTCTCTTACTCTGTAGTGTTGACTACACCTCAATCCATAAAGTTATTTATTCACCAAGAATTGTTATCACTGAGTCTTTTTTATCTCCTTTTAATCATTTCAGTTCCCATAGAAGATTACGTATTCAAATTAGGGTAAGTAATAAATTAAATTGAAGTAAATCAGACTCCACTGATTCTCTCTACATTTCTCCTTTAAGCATATCAGTGCTAGGTGAGGTCTCCTGGCTCTTTCACCTCTTAATCTGTCCTTGTACCAATCATACATGGTGAAAATGAAGATATGCATAGCCTCAATTGGTAGAGAAAATCCACCAATGCCTGCCAAACGTGGACTACTTAAAGTGGTTTCCTTTGTAATAATATATTAAGATTTTACAATTTTCCAGGCCA
This sequence comes from Ceratotherium simum simum, assembly GCF_057802395.1. Classification (NCBI taxonomy): domain Eukaryota; kingdom Metazoa; phylum Chordata; class Mammalia; order Perissodactyla; family Rhinocerotidae; genus Ceratotherium; species Ceratotherium simum. Next base: position 28,857,486 of record NC_141931.1, on the reverse strand, counting down.
TTTACCAAGACTGTTAACAGCTGCCCATGAATAAGTAAAAACACGGACCTCAGGTAGATCCTTCAGCACATTTGGAAGAGCCAAATGGATAGAGTTCAACCTTGCCAACTGAGCAGAGCCCTCTGTCCCATCCCAGTCAGGGATGTGCTACAGTTGATTGGAATGGCACCAATGGCCCGTGAGCTCTATTCTATGTAATCACATCACTGTCCTTGTCCCAAGGGGCTGCTCGTTTTGCCAATGGGACAGGCAGCATGGGCATCTTCACTTACCCCGTGGTTTTAGGTGAAGGCCTGAGCGAACTTCTCCTGGAGTTTGGTCCAGTCCTGAAGGAGCTATTGACATTTAACCAAGGAGGCTCTGTGTCTAGGCCAGGCTGCCCACACGAAGGGTCTCTTCTCCTTGGCAGAGAGGAATCTGTGTCCTCAGGCCACTAACTGGAGCACAGAACCTCAGTCTACAAGATCCCAGTAGGCTCAAGTATCTGTTTTCTAAAGTGTCTCCTCAAGGTACCTTATGGTAGCAGTTTGCTCCAAAAACCCCTTAGGGCCATGCTTGGTCAATAAATTCCAGGAAGCATTGTGGTGGTAGTCAAGGCCTCAGTGGAAAGTTGGAACCTGGGACCAAGCCTGCTGGACACCTTGTGTGTTAACCCAAGGCACACTGCTGCAGTCCCCCCACTGGAAGGAAGCAGACTCTCTAGTAATCTGAGAAATTGGTGTGCTAAAATTGACAAGAAGGAAGTGTGTTGTTTCTGAAGATGAAGAAGACCAGGAGCTGTTGTGCTTGTTTTCAGGTTCAAGGTAGTCTAAGCAGGGCCGGCCCCATGGCTTAGCGGTTGAGTGTGTGCGCTCTGCTACTGGCGGCCCGGGTTCGGATCCTGGGCACGCACCGACACACAGCTTCTCTGGCCATGCTGAGGCCACGTCCTACATACAGCAACTAGAAGGATGTACAACTATGACATACAACTATCTACTGGGGCCTCTGGGGGGAAAAAAAGAATAGGGACTCTATAGAGTATCATAGTTAAGATGTAACTAGTGTCTGTAAGCAATCTAAACCTTAACTGCCAAAGAGGATGAAATAAAGAGCTAAGTGTCACAAAAAATAAGATGCCCTAAGTAATGAAAGTTACTTGGTGGCCTTGGTAATTGTTTGTCCTACAGAGGGCCACATAAAGTTACCCAAAGAATCTGACCAGTTTGGCAGGCCCTTGAATTTTGTGAGGGGCAATGGCCCATCCTCTATTTTATAAATGACTTGTGAGACTGAAGTCCTTGGTCACCTGTTCTAAAGCAAGTTCCCACAAAAAGATATTGTCCATGTAATGCCAAAATGTGATATTATTTAACTTTTTCAGTCCCAGTGGCAGAGGTTTTGTGACATTGCAAGGTTACTGAGTACCCATGGGAGGCTGGAAGAAGGTTGATTGAGTGCCTTCCAACAGGAGGGCAAATGGATACAGGTATGGAGTAAAACATGGTAGCCAAATCAATACCTGCAAGGTAGTCACCTGGAGTCCTTCACATGTCCCTGATGACTTAAATAATATTTGGCAGAACAACCACATTTAAGTTACAATCTTCACTCAAAAAATGGATTAAAGACTTGAATGTAAGACCTGAAACCATGAAACTTCTAGAAGAAAACATAGGAAATACGCTCTTCAACACTGGTCTTATCAACATATTTTCAAGTACCGTGTCAGACCATGCAAGAGAAACAATAGAAGAAATGAACAAACTGGACTACATCAGACTAAAAAGCTTCTGCAGAGCAAAGGAAACCATCAACAAAAAGAAAACTCAACATAACAGTTGGGAGACGATATTTGCAAACCTTATATCTGATAAGGGGTTAATCTCCAAAATATATAAAGAACTCATACATCTCAACAATAACAAAACTAACAAACCAAGTAAAAAATGGGCAAAAGATCTGAACAGACATTACTCCAAAGAAGATATACGGATGCCCAACAGGCATATGAAAAGATGTTCAATGTCATTAACTATCAGGGAAATGCAAATCAAAACTACAATGAGATATCACCTCACACTCGTCAGAATGGCTATAATTAACAATACAAGAAACAATAAGTGTTGGAGAGGATGTGGAGAGAAGGGAACTCTCATACACTGCTGGTGGGAGTGCAAAGTGGTGCAGCCACTATAGAAAACAGTATGGAGAGTCCTCAAAAAATTAAGGATAGAACTACCATACAATCCAGCTATTCCACTGCTGAGTATTTACCCAAAGAACAGGAAAACACCAATGCGTAAAGGTACATGCACCCCTGTGTTCATTGCAGCATTATTCACAATAACCAAGACTTGGAAGCAACCTACGTACCCATCAAGGGACGAATGGATAAAGAAGATGTCGTATATATACACGATGGAATACTACTCAGCTATAAGAAACTATGAAATCCAGCCATTTGTGACAACATGGATGGACATTGAGGGTATTATGCTAAGCAAAATAAGTCAGAGGGAGAAAAGCAAAGACTATGTGATCTCACTCATAAGTGGAAGATGAAAACAACAAAAAACAATCACATAGAGACAGAGATTGGATTAGTGGTTACCAGAGGGGACTGAGGGAGGGAGGAGGGCGAAAGGGATGATTAGGCATGTGTGTGTGGTGATGGGTTGTAATTAGTATTTGGATGGTGAACATAATGTAATCTATGCACAAAGACAAGTATAATGATGTACACCTGAAATTTATATGTGGTTATAAACCAATGTTACTGCAGTAAAAAAAAAAAAGGTTGAAATTAAAAAAAAAAGCTGTACTCTTCAGCTGTGAGTCATCACTCAATTTTGTCTCCATTTAAAACTGGACATAGGAGGTTTTTAAATGGAGAATTATTGCTTGAATTTTAACATTTCCAGCAGCGAAGTCTTTAATAATGGGACACAGCTCCTCCATAAGTTCTCTCAGACTTCATTGGAGCATATTAACGATTTTTCCAGGTGGATGCAGTTGCACAGGCTCCAACTTTGTGTGTCCCAACAGCAATCCTGGTTATTTGATGTTACTCCAGGTGAGAATGTGAAATGTGAAAGTTTCCATGGGTAAAGGGGAACACAAAAGTAACCTGTGAGCAAACAAAGCCTGTGGACTGCCATTATCTTCCAGTCAGAAAAAGAGAGCCAGCAAAGGAATGAGCGAGGGAGCTTGCAGTTGCCTTCACACATATTTCTGTGGAGGAGAAAGTTCCTGAGACAAATTTTAAGCCTGAAGTGACTGAATCACTGAATTTTCTGGTTCAATCTGAATTGACCTGATTCAGCTTTCCAACATGGAGCAGAAGTGGAGGCTCATGAAGGAGAGTCAGGCAGAAGAAGGAGCCAAGAGTGGTAGCCAAGCGTAGAAGGAGTGGAATTTTGCTTGAAAGTTATGTAAAGAGTGAAACCTAAAGATTTGTAAGTATGGCTTAATTGAATATAAATATCAAAAAGCTTTAGAGGCAAAATATTTTTTGCTGGGAAGATAGCACTGATTAATTTCTTTTACATGGAAGTTGTCAGAATATACCGTGTTCATTGGCTTTGGTAGATGAAGAGAAATTAAGTTCTAAAATTAATCGCTAATTTAAATAAAAATTCATAGTTGTTAGGTCTAATCTCTTTTTTACAGCATCTGTTGAGGTTTTGCTTTTGTCATTCAAGCAAGCAGAATGAGCCTGTTGCTCATTAACAATTCTTAGTTTATCTTTTTTCTTGTTATGAGGATGTAATTCTTGACTTCCAAGTTCTTGACCTGTGAGACAAGATATTGTAACTCTAGCATTTTCAATATTATCAAAAATTTTCCCTCTTTTGTGAACAGATCTGACAATACAGTTTCTTGAGTCTTAGCATCTTCTCCTTATCTTTTTTCTGCCTGAAGCAGATCTATGGAGTTTACTTGGCTACCTTTGTCATATACACTGATCTTCTCAGGGTAGTAACACTTTAAGATGAATTTCAATCAATTGACTAAAAAAGTGCCCAAGGAGACCTTATATAAAATAGAAGGGGTACAATTTCAGCCTACCAAAAGGATTCAATCCCAATAATTATGCACTAGGTCTTAAAAACATAAGGTTTTGCTACAGTCATACAAATCTGAACTAAAATCTGAGAACATATATGACCTCCTCTAATTTAAAGGATGAATCATTTTAGGAAAGACTGTCGGTTACAGAGCTTTTTGCTTTGGTCCCAACTGAAGAACATGGCTTTGGAAAGCCCTGTGGTTGTGACAGATGAATGTGGTCATAAGAGGAAACAAGAGCTGCAGGTATAGGTGTTAGAATGTGTACCCAGGTCCTGAACAATAGTCAGTCTCAAAGCTCTTTTATTGTCCCTGTTGGGTCAAAGATTGTCACAAATTTTAACAAAGTGTTCTGAAAATAAAATTTGGTTCCTTACAATTACATGATTAAGTGTGTACAACTAAAAATTGTAGAAAATAAATGTATATTTTTTATAAAAGATGTTCCTAAAAATTAACAAATGTAAGCTATTTTGCATGCATATATTTTCAAATGATGTTTAAAACTTTAGGAGAATTGGAATTACTAAATGTATTTGCCATATTAATATTGGTTTACAGAAAATATTTATTGGCTTAGGAATATCTTATGTTTTGTATTTGTAAGCGTGCCCTTCTTTGTGTATGAAACATTTAAAAGGATCAAATGTATCAAACTAATATTTTTTGAAACAGAGAAAATTTGATAAACATGGAGTTAATGTTCAGAGTGATTTGATCAGTCAGTTGTTTCTTTGAATTCCTGTTCAACTACTACCCGGCAAGCTCATTACTATTTCCTGGGCACATGTGGCAGTCTAGTCCTGACTCTCAGCTCTGGCTCTTTGGTGAAAAACAGTGGAAAGTTTCATTAATGTGCGAGAGAGAAGCAGAAAAAGAGGCATTTCCCAAAGTTTCCCAAACAGATATATGCTCAACTCCCTCCTCCTAAAATTTCTGTATGTCTGAGTCCTAATTATCCTTCCAGGCTGGGTCCCCTCCCACCTCCTGGGCCAGCCCTGTGACCAGGATACCTCAGTCTGGGAATTCTGGAGCTCTGATTCCCCGTGCTGTTGAACGAGAGCCTTTGCAATTCTGGTCACTCTTGCAATATGTGCCTCACCCTACAGACATATGCAATGTGTTTTCTTGTTCCCTAATTACTAAAGGAACACTGACTGATAAATACCTGCTAACTTCTACTTCCCTAGTGGCTGAAAACTCTACCCACCCCAGTCTGGAAATGTCTATAAAATTGCTGTTATTGTATCCCATTTCCCACCCACCCCAATTCTAGGCAAATCAGATTTTGGCTCTAATGAGTCAAAAGGAAACAAACTATACAAAACAGACAGTGGAGTAGGTACGAGTCTTTAAAGGAAAAATCTTTAATTTTTACAGAAAGTGACAAAAATGGAGTGCTTTTCCTTCCTCATCTATGGACTTAAGTCTAGCTGAGTAGGAGTTGCTAAGCAGCATGGATGGGACCCACACAGACGTGTCTGATCAGCAACATCTGAGATGTTTCCTGTCTCACTATCCACAAGCAGGGCTTCTGGTAGAAGGCAGGACAGTGGCCTCCATGTTACTATTCATCAGAAAATGGATACTCAGGGTGCTCAGCAACACTACAGTGAGAAAGAACAATGCATTACATGGGTTCATTATCTCTGTTTCTAGGAATGTGCATTCCTCCCTTTCCCTAATTTATGATGAAAGTCTTTTCTCCAAATACCAGAACCTTAGAGCATGAAGGAAGAGTAAGGATACTTCGGTGGCTATAAATTCTCTCCAACAATTGTGTTTTTGCCTCCACATTCTTCCATAGTTTAAATCTCTCTTCTTGAAAACTTTGTCCTCTGCATCAAGATCTCCACACATCAGAAAACCTAAACCAAGAAATCCTATTGATCCCACAAGACCAGCCTTTCTGAAGAGAAATGCAGATTTTGGTCCTGAACAAACATGCAATGAAAGGGAAGAGAGAGACTTGGAAACTAATGAAGGACATAAAATTGGCAGCATCTCACGAAGATTTCATATGGGATGATGGTCATTTCAGGCATGGGCCACAGGCTTGATGGAGAATCCTTTAATCAGATAAAGAATTGAGAAGTTGGGAGAAGAAGATGATAAACACAGTTTTGGAAACATTGAATTAGCCTACACTGGTGATATCCACAGTGTATGTCCACTAGATTGTTATAGAAATGGGAGGCTTATGTGGAAGATGTAGATCCAACAATGATATTGAGCTCCTTGGAAAGTTCCATGGAGCAATGAATGCAGGACATATGTGTGTAAGTCCAAGCTGACTCTGGTCCACTCAGACTGTTGTGGTGTCAGCGAACAAAGCTCTGGAGTGAGTCTGGGATGAGATTCCAGAAAGCTCCTGTCTCATCGCTGACTCAAACTGGGCTCTGTCTTCCTGGTATTGAGGTAAATTTTAACATCATCATAGACATCAGAAAATGAATTGAGGCAAACACATTTGCCAAAATCACTTACATGTGAAAAGGAAGATATCGAAGATTTCGGTTTAGGCCATCTAGGATTTTCATGTCCTCTGAAGTCAACTGGAATTCAAAAACCTATCACAGAAGTAGAAAGATTTTTATGATTTTTAGATTGCACAATTGCCAATCTAGAAAATCCAAGCAAATCAGATGAATGGTGCAGAGGCAATACTCAAAATATCTTAGAAGTTTCCAAAATTTCTTAAGGACATCAAGCAAAACACTCAAGTGGTAATAAACATCAGGCAAAAATTAAATAGAAATCCATCCCTAGATATAATGTATTGAAAGTGCATGAGACTACAGATGAAAAGGAGATCTTTAAAAGAACAGAAGGAACAAAGCTCACATTATTCAAAGAGATAAGGTAGTGTACTTAGAAGATCCAGAAGAATCTAGAGATAAATTTCAAAAATACATAACATAATTTAGTAATTTTGATAAATACAGGTCGATTTCTATATCCCATCAATGAATATTTAGAATGTGAAAAAAAATTTTATCAAGATATTTTAAACCAATAATTGTCCAAATACTAATGATGTCATGTTCAAAGTACAAAGTGACTAACTTGAAGAGGATAGCACAGTTTCAAAGCAGAACACTTTACACATCAAAAAGAATGTCAGTAATGATTAATACGTTGAACCAAACAAATCCATAAACGTAATACTACAAAACAGTGGTAGATAGAGAAGATAGATAGATAGAGAGATAGAGAAATAGATAGATAGATAGAAGACACGATGTCTACAATTTCACAATCAATCAGTCTAAGCAAGGCATTTATTGCATTATTCTTTCAAGTTTTCTGCACATTTCAAAATTTTCAAAAGAAAAAGTTATCAAAATGATATCAAATTTACTATTTATCAATAAATACAACAAAATATTATGTGAATGCTTTTGTGGGGAAAGTAATAAAATTTATTAAAATTATATAAAGAACACCTAAGTAATTAAAAATCCATATCATAATCATGGATTGAAAATTTCAATACTGTAAAGAAGTCAATTTTCTACAAAGTGATCTACAGTATCAATGCAATATGAACCAAAGACTAACACTCTTATTGTTCATAGAAGTTGATAAGTGATACTATATTTTACATAAATTAACAACTATTCAAGAAAAGCCAAGATATTCTTAAAGAAGAAAAATTAAGAAAAAATTTTATTATTCTGAAAAGTAAGACTTATTTTCCACTATAATCAGACAGTACAGAAAAGCAAGTAGTTGAATAGAAGAGAGAGGCCAGAAATGGACTGAGGGACATTTGATATAAGACAGAGATGACAATGAAAATCTGTGGGAAAATATTGACAATTGGATTTCCATTTAAACATATACATATTTGGGTCCATTTTCACATGATATTAAAAATTAATTTCAAGTGTATAGAGACCCAAATTTGAATGGTAATACAAAAACATTTCTGAAAAATTCTCAACTCCTTGAATCTGGCCTGGCCTGTAACTTGCACTGGACAATAAAATTTACCAGAATCAGTGGTGAGTCTGTTCTGGACCTAAACATGAAAACGCTTTGCAAGTGTCCACTCACTGCCTTGGGATCATGCCACTGTGATAAGATGAGGAACAGTCTAGTTGGCTATAGTCTAGCCAACTGTATGAAGAATTATATGGAACAAAGTTTACATACCTCTGACAGCAGCCAAATCAACCCCCTAAAGCAGAACTGAGTGGTTATTCTGCATTTAACTGCAAAAACATGAGAGAGCCCAGCCAAGAAGAGAACTGGTTAGTTAAATTCAGGCTAATTGTCAAGCTACAGAATCATGAGCCAAATAAATTTTACATTGGGGCTAGTTTGTTATGCACCTATAACTAATGGTAGACTAATGGTTTCTCCGTACATAAATAAAAAGACAGACAACTTAATAAAAATGGACAAAGACTTGAACAGGCACTTCAAAAAAGTGGATACTCAAGGAGAATAAATACATGAAAATGAAACTACATTAGTATTCAAGGAAATGCAAACTAATACCACTGTGATTTGGAGACTGAAGATCACTGCTACAGTCTGATATTTGTGTGCCCGCAAAATTCATATGTTGGAAACCTAACCCCCATTGTGATGCTATTAGACAGTGGGGCCCTTGAGTGGTGATTAGGTCATGAGCATGGAGCCCTCTTGCATGAGATGAATGTTCTCATAATATATACCTGAAAGAGCTCCCTTGTCCTTTCTACCATCTTAAGGTAAAATGAGAAGTCTGTGACCCAGAAGAGACTCCACATCTGGACACACGGTACCCTGATCTCAGACTTCAGCCTATAGAACAGTAAGAAATAAATTTCTGTTGTTCGTAAGACACCCAGTCTGTGATATTTTGTTATAGCAACCCAAATGGACTAAGAAAATCACATAATCCAATTCTCCATTTTAGAATGAAGAAAATGACACATCGCTAACACAGGGCTACAGAGTAAATTGCAGACTTCATGTTGGAGCTAAAATCTCTTTTTCCAACCAATCTTAATTCCATTGAGCCATCCTGCCTCTCTTGTAGCCACAGTAGGAGAAAACTTGCAGAAATACATTAAGGTGTACATTCATGGGAAATAACATCTGGGCCCAAAGATGTCTTGAGAGCCTTACTAAGAGGAACACGTGTGAAAGATATTCTTTAGAAGCCCTATACCCACAGCCTCACTCATCACCTGCATGTTCTCTTTGATCCGCTTCTCATTGTAACTCTTGGCCAGGACCACCACCCCACGCTGCAGCTGGTAGCGAAGGGCAATCAGTGCTGGAGTTTGCTCGTATTTTTTTGCCATGGCACAAAGAACTGGATCATCCAAGAGAACCGAGGAGCTCTGGTCTACCCTGGAAGGAAATGCAGAAAGGCTGAAGATCTGAGACTGAGTATTCAGTTTGTAAGAAGCTTCCCAATCAGAACAGGTAAGTCCACTCTAGGTCAGTGCTTCTCAAAATGTGGTCACTAGACAAGCAGCATCACTGTCATATGGGATCTTGTTAGGAAGGCAAATTCCATGGCTTCACCCAAGACCAACTGATTCAGAAACTTAGGTGTGGCACCCAGTAATCTGTGTTTACAAAGCCTTCCAGATCATTTTGTAGCATGTTTGAGTTCTGACCAATGCTTTCAAACTTCTGGATTTTTTCTCTTTTACTTCTCATTGGCTGTTTTTCTTTTTTGATCACAGCCCCAAAGAAAGCAAAAGAGCATGAAACGACAAAGAAAAAGGAAAAGACTGGGATATTTTTTAACTTTTGAAAGTTATTGATAAAAATTGAGTAGTTCCAAAATGAGAACTGTTCATTTTATCATTACTTACAGAGTGTGATATTTCTATAGAATTTTACAGAAATGCTTCGGATTGTAATTCTTTCTATCATGATGTACCCAAGAGTTACATATTATTATCCAGATTTTAAACATAAAGTAAGCGAGGTTTAGAGAGTGTATTACTAGAAACTTGTTAATTAGTTAATAAATATCTAAATAATGACTTAAGCTTATGTATTTTGTCTCAATTTTTAGATTATATATAGATTTTAATGCAGACATTTGTTACTGATTAATCTTCAACCAGACACATATAATGTTAAAGCATTGGCTGGGTGATGAGATGATAAAGGGGAAGGATTTCTTCTGTCCCTCTCCTCTCATCCCCAAACCAGTGGAGAGTTAATTTCAGAAACCTAAGTATAGTACGATTAAAAATATTTCATAAAAAATGGCATTTTAGGTAAACTCTTTGTTATCTTCATTACCTTCTTTTTATACGTTGGGATCCCAAAGCACTATAGGCAACTAGGACAATATCTTTCAACTTGCAGAAATCCAATAGTTTGCTCTGGTTGAGATAAGGATGACATTCCACCTGTAGAATGCCAAGACTGAAAAGTGTCATATTATATGAAATGGCAAAATGAATATGAAAGCGAAAGGTTAAAAGAAAAAAAAAGCTGAAAAAAACTGTTTATTATTAAATTTACACTGGAAATATAACATCAATTAAGGATTTTTTAAAAAATAAGTATTATACCTCTGTTCCCTTAAACAGGAAAAAAAAAAAATAACGTTCCTGAGAACAAGTGACTCTAGGGACCAGATCTTTGTTACTCAATACCATTGTACACTATGAGGAGACATGGGTAATTCCATATCTGGGACAGGAAGAGAACTGTTTGAGCCTTGCACATCAAATTGTGCCAGAAAGCAAGAAATTCCTCAAAGACTCATGAAGGGATCTCTAAAGGACAAAAGAACCAGTTTGATGGGGTGAAATTTGGGTACATTTGAGCGTCAAAGGGAATAATAACTAAAAGCAATTGTTACACATATAGTAAACAAAAATCTATGAGTCCATAGTGATGCGAGAGAGAGAATGAACAATATAATTGTTCCTATTGATGATGATAATTACAGTAACTGCTTTCTTGGAACATTTATGGCTAAAGGGAAGGAATTTAGCTTTATCCCTGCCCTATAGGAATAATTGTAATTTTATCTTGACTTGATGAGGGAATGTTCTCTTTATAATAAAAATTTCAAGAAAATTAAAAAGAATGTTTAAAATTGAAAATAATTATTTACAAGTCCCAATGAAATAACTAATTCAGGGTGCAATCATTGATGGATATTCAACCATTACATGAAAATATGGGGGCAATGTGACTACCCATGATGACAATTACCACCGAACAGATCGCTAGATAATTTCAAAGGGGAAATACACATTTACAAAGAAAAGACTTGGCTAGCACTAGCTTAACCAAGAGGACAAAACTAACATCTCTCATAGGGGGACAACTTGTCATGACAGGCTTCCTACTGGAGTGCAATTTGAGGGACACAGCATGCAATGGAGATTTTCTTGACAAAAACATTTAACCTTAATATAAGAAGGCATTCAGATCTGGCTTCTGATTTACAAAACTGAGAATAGAGAAACAAGTTAACATCACAATATAACAATCAGGTAAATCCCGAATATTCAACAAAAAACTATCTGGATGTCATGGTAGAAAAAGTGTTGAGTGACCATTCTAGGTTAAGACAACTTAAGAAACACGACTCAAAGTAATATGTGGAGCATAATCGGCTTCAGATTAGAAAAGAAGATCTACAGAAAACATTGGGGACATCATAGGGAAGTTTGAATATGGATTGGATACTAGACAATAAGCTTTCTGAGAACTGAAGGGGTGAAGTGTCATGTCTACAGCTTACTTTGAAGAGGATCAGCAAAATAGCACATATATGTATGCAGATAGATCCACATATACACACATATATTTGGCAATGTGGCAAAATGTTAAAAATTTTGAATGTAGGTGGGAAAATATGGATGTTCTCTATCATACTTTTAACTTTTCTGAATGTATGAAATTTTTCATAATAAAAGTTGGGAGTAAAACTAACGTTAGAATCTCACATAATTTTTTTTAACATTTATAACTGAAAATCATGCTGCTATATCACTATATATCAAATTCTTGAATTTTATAACCTACATTCTCCAGTCAAAGAATTTTACTCCTTGACTCCGCGTTGTACCTTGAGGACACTATGGTAAATGAAATAAGACAGTTGCAGAAAGACAAGTACTACATGATACCAGTTATATGAGGAATCCAAAATAGTGAAGCTGATAGAATCAGAGAGCAGATTGGTGGTCACTACGGGTTGGGAGGAGCGAGATATCGGGAGCTGCTAATTGTAGGCGTGAAGTCCCAATTATGTAAGATGAATAAGTTCTAGAGATCTGCTGTATAACATTGTCCTCATATTTAACAACATTGTATTGTGATGTATTCTGTACTTCAAAATCGTTAAGAGGCTAGATCTCATCTTGTGTTCTTACCACAATAAAATGAAAATTGAATAAATAAAGTAGGGGCACAGACCCAGACACACAATAATGTGTCTAAACAGTTAATTTAAGGGTAGAAATCAACGAGGAGAACCAGATTAAGACAGAGTAAATCACAAGGTCTGATCTATGTTCCTGTTAAATGTTCCTGAGTGTTGATTTCATCCATTAGTATCTCCATAAAACAGTAACTTCATCCCTCTGGCCTCGATGACTTTCATAGTCTCCAGATAATTTTTCTTCTATCTATCCTTCCTATTCAAGGACCTCTGAAAGCGGAGATACCAAGATGAATGATTCATGCATCCAAAACCTATAAAAACCTCTGATACATATGTCATCTTATTTTCACTCTTTCCTTACTTATTTCCCATTTCATGTTTTCATGACCTTCCTTTCTATACCCAATTCCATCCAAATCACTTTCACCCATCCCATCTCTGGACATCTTTTACAACTCAGGGAAATGTCACTTTCTCTCGAAGATCTGGTAACTATTCCATCCCTCTATCACCTCCTTTACTTTCCCTAAATCCTTAGCCACAATGTAGCACTAAGTTCTTGCCACATTTTTCACAAAGATTTTACAAAACAGAGACACAATTATGGGTTGTATGCACACCCTTCTAGACAGAGGCTCTGCTCTCTAGAATCTTCTGTTCCATGAAGGTAGGATGAATAGGAGGGGAGGTGAAATAGAGATCTGGCAGTAGTACAAGAAGAAGGAGATGAAGAACAGAAAGGAGAGGAGGCCAGGCGTGCTCACCTGGTTGCAGACGGGCTTGTACTTGAGCCCTGGCTTGTTCAGGATCTTCTCCAGCTGCCTGCGGTTAAAGTTGGACACCCCGATGGACTTGGTCAGTCCTGCATCCTTACACTTCTTCATGGCATGGGGAAGAAAGGGTGGTGAAGAATCATTTGTGCAATTGGCTGTAGATCAATAATAAATGCAAGAAAATCTGTTAAAAGGAGTAACTGTCAAGAAACGACAAGGAAGCCAATTGGCATGATTACCAAGAATAGAAAAAGTAGTGAATTAAAGAGGGGAAGAAGGTAGTGACAGCAAGAATAAGGATTACTGTCTTCTCCTTAGAAAAATGTGAGAGAGTATTACACGTTGAAGAGATACCTTTCTTTGTTGTCCCAAATTCTTCTGTTCTATTCCTCTCTGTAAACATTTCAATAATGATTTCCTCCACACCAATACAGTATACCAACTGTTTTAGAGTTTGTGATTTGCTGATTGTGATGGTGCATGGCCTAGTCTTTCAAGTGAAAGAAATGAATCAGTTTCCCCCTCTCCTGGCTTCCTCCTCTGTGCCTTCTCCTCCAAGAACTCACCTCCCACGTGGCACAGAGATCACTGTGTCAAATATAAGTTTTCCATGTTCATCTTCTGATAAGTTCCTACCCTGGCTGGAAAAGAAGTGGTCATTTCAGTGAGATTACTAAATAATTTTTGCACACTTAGCCAGGGTGCTGGGTATATCTAGTGCCAGGACACTAAATTTCCCTGAAGTAAGTGATGCAACATTCTAGATAGTAATATATGCAAAGTTATTTGCATATGGAGTTGTAAGGAATGTCTTTGGGAGACAGGCCTCCACTAATCGCTTACACTTATACATTTTAATAAATACCTTTTTCTAGATTCCAATGAGAACTCATAGTGACTTATATTACTCTTGTCTGTCTCTAAACTTTCATCTAGAAAAAGGATTATCGTGCACTGGGAATGACAATAAGTGACATGGCCTTATTTCTAGAATAACTAATGCAATAGTGACCCAGGCTAGGTAATCAGAGTTCCATATCTCTCTGAACATCTGATGGTAGAAGAACAGGCATGTGAACAATAGAGGTTCCCTTCAGGATTAATACGGATGCTGGAAGATTCAGAGATGCTCTCAGTGTTAATGACCATGAGCCTTGAACAGCGTTAAGGCCATATTTGACACCAATGGAAAATGTTGTGACAAAAATAAAGCAAACCAATAGTATTGCAAATAAAAGGAGATGTTTCTGAAGACTATTCTAAATTCTTAAATTTATACATGGCTTGGACTTCCCATTTACATAGTCCAATAAACTCTTTTGCTTAGGATAGCTTGAGTAACTTTCTATAACTAAAATCAAGAATTCTACAAAATACAGTCCTTAATGGCTAAGTACAGTCTACAAAATTCCATTGTGAAGGTGTCCAGCAGTGTAGGTAATGTCTCCCAAGTCCCTATGAAGGCTTCTAGTTTTAGACCCACTTAGAGGGAACACCACCAAACCTGTTTTCAACTTGCAGTGATGAGAGAGGTCATCAACTCATTATGCACAAGTAAGGTAGTTTGATTGCTCACCACAGCTGTGTGAAAACACTGTGTTTCTAACATCCCCAGAGGCTCAAGAGTCATAACCAGGATTGTGTGTTGAATATGCTTTTTTTCATTTCCTGAAGCATTTGAGGCAGAGGATTTAAGACTGTTGAACTCTTTTCTTTTGGGGCATGGAAAGGTAATCAATGATTCAAAAAAAGTCCATAAAAAGAAAATCAGGAATCATTTTGGGGAGTTTCTCCTCTAGTGTAATAATCCCTATATCGTTCTAAGAAAAATTTTAATTCAACCATCTATGCAAAACTGATAGACATTCTGACACAGGAAGTAAAATAGGTGTGACCACGCAAATTGCCAACCTTCAGAGCCGTTGGTTAATGAATAATATAGGCCTGGGACTTTCATGGTAAGTAATAAAACTTGGGCATTCCAGTAACCTCTTCAATCTCAGGCTATCACTGGTTGATCACTAGCATTGGAAGTCTCCAAGGCCACCCCAGGATTCATTGATTTTCTAAAAGAGCTCCTAGGACTCAGCATATAGTTGTAGTCATGGACATGATTTATATTGTGAGATGTTACTAAGCAAAATCAACAAAGGGAAGAGGTACATGGAATGAAGTCTCAAGAAACAAGGTGAATGCTTCTAAGAGTCCTCTACCAGTGTAGTCACACAGAACATACGAAATAAAAATTGCATACAAATGAGAAAACTATATATTTAAGGTGTTCATCATGTTTTCATATACTTATACATTGTGAAATGATTCCCACAATTAAGATAATTAAAATATCCAACACCTCACGTAGTTAACTGTTTCATGTGTGTGCAGTGAAAATAGTTAAGATCTACTCTCTTAGCAAATCTCTAGAATATACTACATTTACTAATAACTATAATCACCATGCTGTACATTAGTTCTCTAGAACTTATTCATCTTATAACTGAAATTTTGTACCCTTTGAACAACATCTCCCTATTTTTCCCACTTCCCTCTCCCCCAACCCCTGGTCACCACACCACTACTCTCTTTCTATGAGTTTGCCAGTTTAGATTGTATATATAAATGAGATCATGCAGTATTTGTCTTTCTGTGTCTGGTTTATTTCACCTGCATAATATGCTCTGGGTTCATCCATGTGGTTGCAAACAGCCGGATTCCTTCTGTTTTAAGGTTGAATAATATTCCATTTCTTTTCAAGTTTCTCAGAAGCTTTCTTTTTTCAATGATTTTAATAAGAACAAGGTAATTGGTCTAATGGCCCTCTGCTCGTTATGCTCTTTTCCTTAGGTGTAGGGGCTTTTAAAGGTTTACTGAAGTTGAAGTTTCAGTGGTATCCTTGATCTTTCCCACTCCTTCATCCCACTTTGCACTACAAAGTAAACAAGTCCTGCCATCTGTCTCCAAAACATCTCTTTGAATATTTCCTTCTGTTTTATATATGAGAAAGAGAGACTCAAAGTTTAAGTACTGGTCCCTTGTCATACAACTAAATAGTCTAAAGAAAAAATGGGAAGGCAAATTTCTGGCTTCCAGTCTAGTGACTTGTCCACTTTGCTCCCTCTGATGTCCAAGGTCCAACTATATGTATTCGCTTCAAACAAATGTCATAACAAGGACCAAGGATTGAAACGTTGGCCTGGAAGACTGTAGCTGATCCCTTCAAATGATATAATATTTTTCATTCGGGATAAATTCCCAAGCAGTAGGAGAAGTTCAAAGGAAACTACAGGTGCAGGATTTATGGCCTGGCATTCAGCAGGCCACTGCACAGCAGAACAGAAACTCTCTCCCAGAATTTGTCATTCACCTCATCTCAAAGACATTTTACCACAAATATTTCTCTGGATCATGTCTTCTTGGTGAGCAGACAGATTTCTTGAATTCCAGAAATATACAGAGAAATCACTCCCATACAATCACTCTCAAAGCAAGGGAGCTGGTAGTCAGTGTTCTTGACTGATGAGTTTCATTTTCTTTGCCACCCTGGGAAATAGATCAAAACTGAAAGAAAACCCAGAATAATCTGTAGGTAACCACATGGTCAGACTCCAGTGTAGAGTGAACACTGACTACAATGTCTCTTGTATAAGCCTGGTTACAAGAATAAAGTGAGCCTCCCAGACTCGCACAGGAACTCAATGACTTGACAACTCAGGGCAGCTTCCTCTCACACTATGTCTATTTTCTTTTGAATACTCAACCTCAAGACCACTATTGGTACGTCTTCAGGTGTATAAATGCCAAATCCCAATACAGGAATGCAGTGGCCATCATGTAGTCCCACACATCAATATTTGGGTTCCATTGTCTGTTGCCCTTCTATCTAAGCAGACTCTGTTTTATTCTTCTGCCTTCGTACATTATGTGAATAACAGGAAGGAAACATCCAAGTCCACTATCCAACTGTTAGGAAACAGACTGTAAGAGGAGTAAGGTTAAAGCAGCAACCCATGGAGTAAGAAGAGAATTGGAACCAGTAATTTGTTTGTTTGTTATTAAAGAGTAATCTTAAAGAATTATTATATAGTGATAACGAAATCATTAATTTTTTCCACAAGTAAATGTTTTATTCAGGATCCACATACATAAGTAAATTCTTCCAAGAGATTTGATGAACAGTTACTCAGCAAATGTTAGACACAAATCTCCAGATACCAACCTCCTTTTTGGTTTCACCATGATGAAGCCCCTTCTTAATCATACAGCATTTGAAACAATTAACTATCTTCCAACACACACACACACACACACACACACACACACACACACAGAGACACATTTTAGAGGAATGATTAATGAGCATTTTTCAAAAAGTTGACCTTCAATGAATAAGAAAAACTTGAAATTCAAAGAAAATTTTCCTTTTTACCTTTCCCATTAGCAAAATTACCTTTGTTTCTTTTTTCTTTGCTTTATAAAAAGAATATGCAGTCCTAACCAGGGTGTAATCCTGAAAAGGATGCCTAAAAAAGACATTCTGGCATGGTGATTATTGGAGTATTAATTATTAACAGTTTTTGGATATCATTTGCAGCATGCAAATGGAATACTAGTGTGTTTACATCTTTCACCCAGTTACATAACTTTTAGAAATCTGGGGCCAGCCCGTTGGCATAATGGTTAAGTTCGCATGCTCCACTTCAGCAGCAAAGGGTTCACTGGTTCAGATCCCAGGTGCAGACCTACGCACCACTTATCATGCCATGGCAGTGACAGGTGTCCCACAGATAAAATAGAACAAGATGTAGACCAATGTTAGCTCAGGGCTAATCTTCCTCAACAAATAGAGGAAGATTGGCAACAGATGTTAGCTCAGGTCTAATCTTCCACACCAAAAAATTAGACATCTGTCATGATGTAACTACCAAAAAAACTGACATTAATTTTATATAATTTATTATCATACTCAAAAGAATTCATAAAAGAAAAAAATAGGAAACAACTTAAATTACATAAACTTGGGAGGAATTAAGGAAATTATGATGCATTGATACAATGGAATATTATGAAGCCATTTAAAATTGAACACATAGAGTGATGTTAGCAAAACGGTGGACAAGGTAGCCCTGAGTTCTCCCATGGAAACATAAGGAGAAAATCAAAAACGAGCTGAAATAACCTTATAGTAGCTCTGGGAAACAGTCAAACAAAGCTCTACAATAACAAAGTGAAAGCCTAGTTAGGAATAAGCCAGATTCAAAGTGGTAGGAAATTTCATAAAGTTTTACTCACCCTTGCCCCTCCCCTCGTCTGGCACAGTGCAAGCTTGGTCTGTAAGAGGCATCAGCCCGGTACCCAGTTACCTCTCTCAAACCAGAGTGATCATAGACGATCCTATTTGCAATGTTCTAACCTGTTTGGGGGCTGCCTGAAAGACGGCTGTCTGTTTCGCCCAACTCAAAACACGGACTGAGAAGTAGCTGGAATGGCTCATTACAGCTGCAGGAGGACTATAGATGTGCAGATGCCGGGGACAAGAGATTAAGGGTGGAGACATAAAATAGACCCTATAAAGCTCTGAGTAGAAGCTGGGCTGTGAACTTTTGAGATATGAAGGCATTCAAAAAGTAGCCATGTATTCAAGGGAATTAAAAAGCCAACACAGGCCAGGCCAGATGCATGCTCAGAAAAGAACTGAACAGACCTTCAGCTTTCAGGTTGGGCTGGTTCCAAGACTGTGAGCATGTCAGGCTAATAAGTGAAGGATTGTCAGGATACCAAAAAAATCTGCAAAGAGTGGCATAAGTCACTGTTTTTTAAAATGTCTAATTAAACACACACACAAACGTACAAAAAAAAAGAAGAACCATTCAAGAGAAGAAAATAAATTGGCAGAAACTATTGCTAAACAAGAATACACACTGGACATCATAGAAAATAGTTTCAAAACAACTGTCTTATACATGCTGAAATTGCTAAAGGAAAAATTTCAGAAAAAACTAAATGAAATCAGGTAAATCGTACATAAGTGAAATGATATTATAAAAAAAGATATAGAGGGGCCAGCCCAGTGGTGTAGCAGTTAAGTTCTCTTGCTCCACTTTGGTGGCCCGGGGTTCGCAGGTTTGGATCCCAGGCACGGACTGGCTCATTGCTTGTCAAGCCATGCTGCGGCAGCATCCCATATAAAGTAGAGGAGGATGGGCACAGATGTTAGCCCAGGGCCAATCTTCCTCAGCAAAAAGAGGAGGATTGGCCTTGGATGTTAACTCAGGGCTAATCTTCCTCACAAAAAAAAGGTATAGAAATTATGGATCTTAAATAATGGAAAGAAAAAAATGAAGAAACTTGAACAGACCCCAAAAGACTTATAGGTTACCATCATGTGGACTAATATACAGGTTATTAGAGTCCTAGATGGAGAAAAGAGAAAGAGTGGGACAGAGAGATTATTTGAAGAAATAATGAACAAAATCTCCCCAAACTGGATGTAAGACGTGAATAATCAACAAATCCAAGAAACTCAAAGAATTTCAGGAATGATAAACTCAAAGATATCCACACCCACATACATTATATTCAAACTGTTGAAAAACAAAGATAAGAGAGTATCTTGAAGCAGGAAAGGAAACATGACTCATCAGGTACAAGGGATCCTGGGTAATGTTACCAACAGATTTCTCATCAGAAAGCTTGGAGGACACAAAGCAGTGAGGTGATATACTTAAAGTGCTAAAACAAACAAAACAAAATAACCTGTCAATCAAGAATTCAATATTAGGTAAAAATGTCCTTCCAAAATGAAGCAGTAATTGGGGCCGGCCTGGTGGTATAGTGGTTAAGTTCTGTGCACTCAACTTTGAGTTTGGATCCTGGGTATGGACCTACATCACTTATCAGCCATGCTGCAGCAGGGAACCACATACAAAATAGAGGAAGATGGGCACAGTTGTTAGCTCAGGGGCCAGTCTTCCTTGGGGAAAAAGAGGAAGATTGGCAACAGGCATTAGCTCAGAGCCAATATTCCTCACCAAAAATAAATAAAAATGAGGCAGGAATTAAGACAATCTCAGATGAACAAAAGCTTAATGAGTTTATTATTATTTAAACACCCCTACAAGAAATGTAAAGGAGTCATTCAGCTTCAATGAAAGGACCCTAGACAGTAACTCAAAGCCACATGAAAACATAAGACCTCCAGTAAAGGTAAACATATGGGCAAATATAAAGTCATGTACTTTCATAATTTTGGATTGTAACTTTACTTATTCTTTCTACAAGATTTAAAATATGAATTCATAAAAATAATTATGCATCCATGTTAATATGTGCAAAACATAAAAGATAAAATGAGTGACATAAATAACATTAACAGGGACAGGGGGATGGAGGAGTATAGGAGTAAAGTGTTTGTATGGCATTACAGTTAAATTACTATCAATTCAAAACAGATTGTTAAAATTTTACAATATTATCTGTAATCTCCATGGTAGTTACAAAGAAAATAACAATATAGTATACACAACTGAAAATAAGAAGGGTATCAAAACACGGCAATGTCAAAAATCATCTAAACACTAGGGAAGGTAGTAATGGAGGAAATAAAGGACTTAAGCCATACAGAAAAAAATAAATTGTAAGTCTTTATCAGTAATTACTTTACATGTAAATAAACTTCCCCAATCTAAAAGTATAGATCGGTAGAACGGATGTAAAAAAGACAGGATCAAGTGTATGTTCTCTATAAGAGACTGACTTTGGATGTAAGAACACAAATAGTTTGAAAAGGAAAGATGGTAAAAGATATTCCATGTATATAGTAACCAAAAGAGTCTTGGCATGGCTATACCAGTAACAGACAGAAAAGATTTTTAAGACAAAAATTGTTACAAGAGACAAAAAAGTCTATTGTATGTTGATAAAAAGGTCAATGCACCAAGAATATAGAACAATTATAAACATATATGTACAGAACATCAGAGCCCCAAAATATATGAAAACCACATTGACAGAATTGAAGGGAGAAATAGACAACACTACAAAACTAGTTGGAAACTTCAGTAACCCAGTTTCCATAATAGATAAAACAACCAGACGGAAGATCAATAAGGAAATAGAAAAGAGAGTACTATGAACAATTGCATGCCAAGAAATTCAGAAATCCTGATGAAAAGGAAACTTCCTAGAAACACATAACCTAAAAAGACTGAATCACGAAGTATAGAAAACCTGAGTACACCTATAACTATTAAGGATATTGCATCAGTAATTAAAAACTTCCTAACAAACAAACAAAAAAAAAAGCCCAGGACCAGCTTGCTTCACTATTGAATTCCACTAAGCTTTTAAAGCAGAATGTACAAAAATCATTCTTAACTCTTGCAAAAAACTGATGAGGACAGAACACTTTCTAACTCATCCTATGAGGCCAGCATTAACCTTATGAAAAGCTAGAGAAAAACACTACAAGGAAATCAACTAAAGACAAATATTCCATCTGATTTGAGAATTAAAAAATCTCAAAAGAAATACTAGAAAACTGAATTCAGTAGCATACTCAAAATTTTATACCATGACCATGTGGGATTCATTCCTGGAATGCAAGGATTGTTCAACATACAAAAACTAGTAAATGCCATACACCACATTAATTGGATGAAAGAAAAACCACATGATCATCTCAATTGATGTGGAAGAAGCACTTGACGAATCTCAACACTCTTTCGCGGAAAACAAAAAAAAAAACTAAACAAACTAGAAAGAGAAAGAATCTTCTTCAAGGTAATGAAGCTCATATATGAAAAACCCACAACTAACACCATACTCTATGGTGAAAAACTGATAACATTTCCTCTTAAGATCAATAATATGAAAAGTTTGCCTGCTTTTCCACTCATAGTCAACATAGTATTGGAAGTTCCAGTTACAGTAAAAAGACAAAAAAAATTAATACTATCCATCCAAAATGGGAATCAAGAAGTAAAATTTTCTCTGTTGCAAGATGAGATGATCTTATATGTAGAAAACCCTAAAGATCAAACAACAAACTTTTGCAACTAATAAATAATTTCAGTGAAGGTGCAGGGTACAAAATAAACACAGAAAAATCAATTTCATTTCTATATACTAACAATGAACAATGTGAGAAGGAAATTTAAAGAAAGCAATTCTATTTACTAGAGCATGAAAAAGAATAAAATACTTAGGAATAACAACTAAAGAGGCAAAACTTGTACAATGTAAATACAAAAAATTTTTAAAGAAATTATAGAAGACAGAAACATATGGAAAGACAATCATGTTCATAAGTGAAAGAGGTAATATTAGGATGGCAATACTAACCAAAGTGATTTACACATTTAATGGATTCCTTATATATATCCCAACAGCTAGGTGTATGCCCTTTCTTCTCACAGTGGATCTCCTGCATCCACAAGTAATGACTCTATTAAGGGTACCGCATTAGAAATTGCAAGGATCATTTACCATCAGGAAGGAGGTTGTCCATAATTGCTGGTGGACCTGGTTACCTCAAATTGGGGATGTTCAGAATTTGCCCCATGATCTTAATTATAGAGACCACAAATTCATAACACTAAGATCAAGAATATACTATTTGGGCACCGGTCAAGTGGCATTGTGGTTGAGTACACACACTCCACTTTCCGCAGCCCAGGTTTTGTGGGTACAGATCCTGGACATGGGCCTGCACTCTGCACATCAAACCATGCTGTGGTAGCATCCCACATACAAAATAGAGGAAGATTGGCACAGATGTTAGCTCAGGGACAATCTTCCTCACTAAAAAAACAAAAACAAAAAACAATACACCAGTTGATATTCCACAGTCTGACCTTCCCTTGTGCCCTCTCTGATTGTGGATGTTATATGAATTTCACCTGCTAAATTTTTTTCCTTAGTCAGCCCTTTGATTATTCAACTCCCCTGCAATCAGTCCTATTGAAGTCACTCATTCACATAGCAGGAGTCCTGTCAGAATGTTGTTAAATTTTAATATCCAGAAACTCTCAAGGGGAATTATAGTGTTGCTAGTAGCAGTTTGGGGTTATCTACTTAGCTCTTTCTAAGGAATTCAACATCCCCTGATGCAATGGGCTATTGTATAACCATTCCCTGTTCTAACCTTTGCTCAAGTCACACGGCATTCTGATTATGAGTTTCTGGGTAAACATAGAAAGGACACACTGGTTGCGATGATGTCACAATTTGATGAAGA
The DNA here is from genome assembly GCF_057802395.1 of Ceratotherium simum simum. NCBI lineage: Eukaryota > Metazoa > Chordata > Mammalia > Perissodactyla > Rhinocerotidae > Ceratotherium > Ceratotherium simum. Next base: position 28,834,061 of record NC_141931.1, on the reverse strand, counting down.
CTGTACTTACTATAGTGTTTATATATATAAGATGTATCGATTAATATTAAAATTATTTCCATTTTTCTCTATTCCTTCACAGATCTGAGTCATGGTCAGTTTTCCATGATTTGGGAAGGGATGGTGGTTGTTCTTTTAACGAATTTATGCAAAGAGAGAAAGATCAAAGTTTCTATTTTCCTTATTTTCTGTGGAATCATAGTATAGATAGAACAGATTTGCTCCTAGTTAACATCATTAATAAGTGGGTTTCCAACATTCAATATAGACAAGAGGATATTTTAGGACTGCCTTATGAATAATTAATGTCAGTTAACTATGTGCATGAGTTAGAATATAATAGTTTTTGGTATAATTTCTAATAGAATAGAATAGGTAGAAATTCTGATTATAGCTTTAATGAAGATGAAGAAATCAGTTCATCTTCCTGAACTACAACATCTGAAAGAGAACAGATGTGGCTTTGGCGGAAGTAGGGGCAAGCTGCTTTGCCATTCTCATTCTCAGTGCCAAGGTCAGAGACACATCCTGTAACAACTGAGCAAAGCACCCCCACCCACCCCTACACCCCAGTGCTACCTAACCATGTTCTGGATTGGTAAGATTTGGACCTTATCCTACCCAATGTTTCCTTCCTATGTTTACTCAGAACCTAATACTCAGAATGGAATGTGACTGGGGCAAAGATTGGAATAGGGAATGGTCAGACAATAGCCCATTGCATCAAGGATATGAAATTACATAAAAAGGAAATACAGGGAATGCCTTATAGAAAATGCCTGGAAGCATTATTGGACATTTCCCAACAACAACAACAAAAAAAACTACTCAAAGTCTTTAAAAAGGACTTCCCAATACCAGTCTACAAAACAGACACATTCAACTCATGCCTGAAGGTTTCATACAAGTTCAGATTCCCATGCCAACCAGCATACTTCAGAGAAAACAACTAGGGAGTTGACTTTGGTTCCCTGTAGTTAACAAGACCTTTGTGTGCATTGGACTCGACTGTGGGCTTGGACTGGAAGAGATTCGGGTTTACAGAGATACCAGGAGAACCACATTCCCCAGCACTGAGGACTCTTTGAGTAAGCCAGGACCTCGGTCAGGAGCTACACCTTCTAGTTTGCGTCCAATCTAGAAATTTTCCTTACAAACAGTGGGACCATGACTAACATGCACTAACGTCACCCCCTCCATAACATGCTGGTCCCATTTGTGCAGACAAAGGAAAAGCAAGGGACTGCTAGGACTTTGTGAAGTTATATGAGTTGTGGGAAGGAAAGGTGTTTTGCAGAGACTGGAAGCAAGAGAGAAAGTCTGGGACACTTAGCAACTTCTGCCTTCACTGAACCCAGACACTTGGAATGAAGGATGGAAGGGGCCTGAGTCTTGGTGTGCTGCTCCTTTGGGGGCACTAGAGCAGTCTCTGACTTGTAAGATAGACAATGTATCACAAAGGGCTCAGACTGGATATTCCCCTATTAATCCAACGACCAGTTAGAATCCTCTAGCCTTTCAAGGTTCACTGGAGAAATTGGCTAGCCCACTGAGACTTGTCCTTGACCGGTCCACGTTAATGGAGTTGGTGGGAATTCAAACTTTCCTCTGTTTATACAATCAGGCTGAACAAGAAAACTGTATGTCAAAAGACTTCTTTATTTTCCAGTCCTGTAGTAGAGGGAGAAGAAGAAGGCATCCTTGAGTTATTAATAATTATGGCTTGTGTTCACCAGTAAATAAGAGTTTGATTTTCTTCTTACTCATTCCCTGCAAGGAATTGTCAGTGTACAATTCAGTGTACAGAGAACAGCAAATATTTGCTCAGCAAAGGCTATATTGATATGGTTTAAAAAACAAAAGGTAATGTTGCCTGCAGTCCTTATCTCTAGAAAGTGACCTGTTTAGTCTAATGAATTCTCTGGGGGGAGAATGAGTTCACGTTTTGTTCTGTGGGAACAAAAATAGAGTACACTCGAACTTGACAGAGGCTTGTGGATGTGGTGGGTGTGGCTGAGGGGTGTGCAGGCCAAAGTTCAGACTGCATTGCTCTGGAAAAGGCAGGAGATAGTAGAGGCTGTATGGGAGGAGGGATGGAAGGGAGGGAGGACACCAGGCAATGCTGTTGCCCTGGAAAGAGTTTTGGGAAAAAAATAGATATTTATAAAGTTTGAATTCTGGTATTTGATGAAATTTATAATCCATGGAATTTGAAGTACATCCACTCACTCACTATTGTGTCAGAGACGTTCTGTCTGAAGAATGAAATGTGCCCTGAATGTGGCCACAAGATAAGATAAGGAAAAGCTGAGGTTCTTTTGGGGGTCATTCCCTCTCTGCATCATTTTTATTTTAAAATCACCCAGTATTATCATCAAACCCTTAAAATCCACTGGGATTCCTGCTTTCCAAACATGACTCAGCAATTTACACAAATTGTGAAACTCCTGGCTGGTGCATAGTGCAGGTAGCTGTAAAGAGACAATTGATAACTTCGATGGCTGTTTCAGTTAGGATACAACTAAGTCAAGAAAACCTTTCTCAAGTTGTTTTAAACCCCACATAAATGTGTTACCTCCACAACAAGAAGCCCAGAGGAATCACCAGCTCTGGGTCAGTCAAAGGACGTCTAGATCTTCTCATATATTCTCTTGGCTCTTCCTTCTTCTGTGTACTGGCATCATCCCGGGCTGGGTGGAGACAGTGCAACAATTTCAGACAACTAATTTCAACAGAACATATCTAGTCAAAGGCAATGGGCCACCTGTGTTAAGCAGTGAGGGAAACTCTCTTAGATGCCCCCCAGCACAGTTCCTTTCATGTGTCTTTGGCCAGGATTTTGTCACAGTCCTCTTCCCAAGGTAATTACATGTCAAGGGCAATGGAGTGAACATGAGTGATCTAAACAAACCATTTGGAATACAACAGGTGTTGGGAAGGGAAACACCTAGACCACTGAAATCACAGTGAGAACCTGATGGTCTTTAGATTAGACATTTCATATCTTGGCCACACTTAGAACTGCTTGGTGAGCTTTTAAAGCATAGTGATGCCTAGGCTTTACTACAGTAAAACAAATAAGAATCTCCAGTAGGTGTGGGTCTCAGCTTCAGATAGAGGTTACCACATAAATAAAAGTAGATTAATAGTGTTGGTTTTAGAGACATTCAACCTGTATGTTAGGTACAAGGACAGACTAAGAGGTGAAAAAACTAGAAGACTTCGCTCAGCGCAAACATGTTTAAAGGAGAAATTCACAAAATGAGTAGAGTTTAATTTAACTACAATTTTATTTCTTACTTAACCTAATTTGAATGTGTAAACTTGTAAGGGAACTGAAAGGATGAAAAGAAGGAAAAAAGACTCAGTGATTACAATTCTTGATAAATCAAGAACTTGATGGACTGTGGTGTAGTAGAAGCCACAGAATAAGTGAATTTATCAGGATAGAACGTGTTAAAGTTAAGATTTCAGAGAAGAAGCAGTTCTAAGAAGTAAACACGTGAGTAGTAACCTCAGGTAGTGTAGGTACAAGTAGAAACTCTCAGGAGTTGAGGACATCAAAACACTGAGAAGTTTGAGTTGTCTGCATGAACAAGGATGATGTCAACATATTCTGGGAAGGAATTATAAACTAAGACCATGTTGAGAGTGTACCTAGAAGTGGGTAGGATGGTAGGGTCAAACTGATATCAGCCTTAAAAGGACAGTTTTTTTACTAATGTGGTTTTTCCACTTGGTATCTGAGACGAAAATCTAGGGTTTCAGTACTTAGTGCTTGGTGATATAATTATTTCTCCTAGAAATATTAGGAAACTGAGGATTAGCTGCCCCCAAATTGGCCACAGAGCTAGTGGAGTAGACTGAGTAATGGTTCCAAAGATGTCTATGCCCTAATCCCTGAAACCCGTGAATATGTCACCTTGCATGTCATAAAGGACTTTGTAGATGTGATTAAGGATCAACATATAGGAGGATTTCCCTAGATTACCCGGGAAGGACCAATGTAATCACAAAGTCCTTAAAAGTAGACTTAGAAGGGTTTCAGCCAATAGAGGAAATGTGAGGATAGAATCATAGATATGAGATTCGAGGATGTTGTGCAACTGGTTTTGGAGATGGAAGAAGAGTCCATGAGACAATAAATGAAAGTGTCCTCTAGAAGAGAGAAAAGTCAAAGAAATGGATTTTCACCTAGAGATTCAAGGAATGCAGGCCTGCAGACAATTTGATTTTAACCCGTTGAAACTGAGTTTGATCTTCTGAACTCCAGAAGTATAAGATAATAAATTTGTGCTGTTTCAAGCCATGAAGTTTATGGTAACCTGTTATAGGAGCAACAGGAAACTAATACAGACACGATTCCAGGAATTCTCCACTCCCTCTCATGCATCATGGATTTTCCTCTCTCTACTGGAATGTTCTAAGAGCACAGGGGCATGCTGTTATTTCTCCTATCACAGACAATCCTCACTTGACTTAATTTTTTCTTCTTCAACTGCCCAATTCTGTGGTCCTCTTTATAGAAAATTCTTTGAAAACTGTCTATGTTCTGTCTCTAATTGCTCTCTTCCCACACTTTCTTGAACCCACTTTATTCAGGCCTTAGTCTTCATCATTCTATCAAAATTGCCATTGATGTTGTTAAGGTCGGTTGCCAAATGCAATGGTCAATTTCATTCCTCATCTCACTTGTCCTGTTAGCAGCATTTGACTCTTCTCCTTGAAACAATTCCTTCATTTGCCTTCCAAGACAGAACCACCTCCCACTTTCCGTCATATCCCACTACCCCTCCTTCTCAGTCTCCTGTGCTGGTTCCTCCAATTTTTAAAAATAATTTCTTAATGATGGTATTCCTCATAGCTCTTCTCTGTCTGTCCCCACTCACTCATCTAATCTCACCTTTGATTATCTGCCTTTGTGGATTTAAAATGACAACTATATTCTGACAAAGCCCAAAAATATATCTTTGGTCTAGACCTTTCCTCTCCTCTCGACTTGTATGCCCCATTGTCTATACAGCATCTTCACCTGGTTACCTAACAGGCATCTCAACACACATGTCTAAAATTAAACTCATCATCTTCCCATGAAAATTTGCTCCTCCACAATGTCTCCATCTCATCAAATGGCAATTCCTTCCTTCCAGTTCTTTATCTCCAAATGTCTTGAGTCAACTTTGACTCCTTTTTTTCCTTTTACCGTATATTCTATATGTAAGAAAGCTTTATTGTCTCTACTTTTAAAATAGATCCATATTCTAACAACTTCTGACCACCTTGACTGCTCATACTACAGTCACAGCCATCATCATCTCTGAACTGAATTTTTGTAGGGATCCATAAAGAGAGGTGTTTTCCGTTTATTCCTCTCAACATAACATCTAGACTGATCCTTTTAAAATGTGCCAGCTTACGTAGCTACTCCAGAACCATTCTCAATTTCTCTCAGAAAGAAAGTTCAAGTCCTTTTGAAAGCCTACATGACATAGCCCTTCCCAACAGGGCAGATTGGGACTTTATCTTCTACTAGTATCTCCCTCGCTCACTAAAGGTCACCAGCATTAGCATACTTACTGTCACTTAAATATTATAGGAACACTCTTTCTTCTTGGCCTTAGCATTTTCTGTTCCGCATCCAGGAATACTCTCCCACGCACATCCACACAGCTCACTCTCTTGTCTCATTTCAATTTTTGCTTAAGAGCCACATTCTCAGTGAAGTCTTCTCTGACCATGCCATTTAAAATAGCCCCTAACATTCCCACTGCCCACCACTACTTCCTTTCCTACTGGCTTAATTTTTCTCCATGTCTCTGTCAAGCATAGTGAAGGATCAAAGATTTTAAACTGACCTGCAAGCTAAAAATTAACATGCAACAGTCTCATGTATCCTGGTAGAAGTCATGAAACTTGTGGGTCAGAGAAGAAGGACTATTTATGACTCACAACCATAGCTGTAGCCAAAGTAACAGCATAATTTCTGAATTTATTGAAATGCAGTTGGCCTATAATGCTGCATAAGTTTAAGGTTTACAATATGATGATTTGATACACGAATATATTGTGAAAATGTTTCCCAAAATAAGTTTTGCTGTGCTAGATCCTTGAACTCCCATTTCTACAGAGTGAAGTGAAGGAGCCCACATGACACCTGAACCTGCAGGTTGACTTACAGGAAGGAAATCTGAGTCTCAGGAACTCAGATGGATTATAGCAGGCACTGAGCATCCCTGTCATTTCTGTGGAGGGAGATATTTTCTTCATATAACTGGACAGTAAACATGGCTTCCATTTCTTTGGAGGGAGCCACTATCTCTACATTCCAAGGCTGTTTGCTAGACAAACTTCTTGAAAAAATATTGTGGAATGCAGAGTAGTCAGCGCCTCTGATTAAGGCATATGGAAATGTGAGACCATATGGAGTTGTCTCCCAACAGACACTTATGTATTTCTAACAGTCAGTACTCCTTATGTCCTTCATGGTCTTCTTTCTCCACTAGCCTGTAAACTCAAGACGCTGCTCATTTTAATTTAACCCTTGCCTATCTTATTTATTGTTAAAACAATCTCTGGCAAATAAAGAATGTTCAATAAAGTTTTTGTTGAATGAATAAATGAATCAATGGCAAAATAAACAAGAACAAATCAAAATGCCAAAACGTAGGTACACGATTAAGAAATTAAATCTATTAATAAGATGCACTGTTTTACAACAAGCAAAATATAATACTGGAAATTTTAATAATATTTGATAGCTTGGGAAAATACTTTCATTAAGTTAAAAAAAAGGATAAAATTGGTTTATTGAAGATTATTTCAATATTGTAAATAAACACATACCCCATATTTCTTTAGGAAAATCATTAAGGAAAATTCACCAAAATTCAAGAAATTTTAAATGAGCTAATTACAAGTTGTTTTTATTGTCTTTCTTTTGTTTTTTATTGTATAGTTATCTATAATTTGTATATATTATTTTAATAATCACAAAATGCAAACATCCTTATTTTGAAGTCTTTATTATTTCATAAAATGAAAATGAAAAAAAAGAGAGGACAGCATCCTGAAACTAGAGACACTGCTTTGAATCAACCCCACCAAGTACAGAAATCCTCTCCACACCTGTAGAAGCAGGAAATTCTGGTGGAGCTCATGGTGGATAGCTGATGGTCAATATTCTTCAGAAAATGGATAATGAGGGTGATCAACAGCACTGAAAGAGAAGGAGGGATATTAATGCATTAACTGTGTCTTCACACCATCAAGGAGATGGATTCTTGCAGGATGTGGTCATGATGGGCTGACAACTAAATTCACAACCATGTCCCTCCTTCTACTCTGACACACATACGTGCAGTCTCCCTGTCCATGTGCAAACTACACCTGCATGCCCAATTCCCACATCCCCATGTAAATAAACGCCAAAGTGGCAGAGACTTTGATTTAAATGACAACTTATATTTATTTATAAGTAAGAACTACGGCTAAAATGCTGTGGTCTTTTCAGCACCAGGTGTAACTTTTTTCCCTAGCCAGTGAGAATGATCATGGTAAGGATTTTGCTGCTCTTTTTCACACATTCATTCAACTAATATGTACTGAGCACCCTCAACAATCCAGAGTCCCTCCATTAAGGAACTTCTAGTCTATTGAGGAGACAACATGTACACCTACATAACCACACCTACAAAATGTCATTACAGTTTTCTGCATTGATAATTCATAAGAATACTTGTTATTCAATCATTAATATTATTGTTGTTTTCCATTTTTTTCCATGTTATTATTTTCCTTTTTAAATTTGTCCTTTTCAATTCAATTTCATTGAAGAGTGCATTCTGAGCAATCCTATGGGCCAAGAGCTGTGCTGTTGACATAGGACCACAAAGATGAGTGCAACTAGGCATTCACAGCCTAATGAAGGAGATCATAGACTTATACTTAATAGCCTTTGTGAAGAGAAAAGTTATTTTCTCAGAATCATGATATAATTTTACAAACAAGAAGGATAATTTTGTGATCTTTCTTTTGGAACTCAATCTTTACTCTATAACTATAATTTTATTCCTCTTATCTCTAAACTCCCTCCCAAACTTCTCAGTTCGATGAGTGTTCTTTCTCTTCATCCTGAGATGCTCCTGCAGTAACTGAACACCTGGAATACTACATTTGTGAACAAGTCAAAGTCAAAGGAGGTGGAGGCTCCCAGGGGATGGTCTCCTGATGGACAAAGACCACCCTGGAGTAAGACTTGCCACAAGAAACAGAGAATCCAGATGAAGTCGTTTTGGGGTGTGCCACTGGGAGCACATCAGTCACTAATGTTAGGGTCAGTTAATTTCATGATCCATTTAAAATTCAGTATGGGGAGATGTCACGGCTGAAGAAATGGGAGTTGTGATGGGAAAAGAGACCAATGAAGAGATAAATTTGGAAGAAATGGATACTATCTTGGAACAGAAATGCCCATTAAGAGAAATGTCACTGGACACTTTGGAGAGTTAGTGGAAGCAGGGCCACAGTAGGACTTGCACAGAACCTATACACATTTGCCTTCCTGGGCCCCTTCCTCCAAAAAATATTAATGTTACATTTCACTGTTGTGTAAGGATAAAAATGAATAGAACACAGCCTGGATTCATTCTTATGTTTGCATTATTAATATAATCATTTTTTCTCCTGATTTTAAAAGGAATTAAAGATGATACATTTTGTAGGCTCCTAAAAGTATAGTGGGCTGTAGGCATTGTGCCTTCCCTGTTGAATGGGTAAGTGGCCCTGTGTGGAAGCTCACCAGACACAGAGACTAGGGGATTAAAATTAGTGAATTTCCCATGATGCAAACTCTGGCTATTTTACTTGTGGCTTGGCTTGGGCCTCACTCAATTTTATGTTGGGTCAGAGACTGAGCCCTGGAGTCACCTCTGGTCTGAGTCTACAGGAAGCTCCTGTTTTACTCCTACACCAGAAATCAGGTCTGTGTTCCTGATATAGAGAAGTCTACTTCCTTTGTTAACCTGCATGCTACAGAAAACAACCTGTGAAAAACAATCTACAGGTCACTTACAAGAGGAATTTACAATATCTGAAATTTCTGTTGAGGCCGTCGATTGTTTTCATGTCTTCTGCAGTCAATTCAAAGTCAAAAACCTGAAATGAGGGAGAGGATCACATTAAACTCTCCCCCAAGGCAGCTGGCTTCTCCCTGGGAACTTGAGGACTTTCCAGCTGGATGGAGGCAAGGAGAGCGTCCAGGGAAGCCCTCCCTGTCATCAGCTTCCAGGCGTAGTGGCCTGAGAAGTCTTCTGCCTGTGGTCTCCACCTCTCCTTCCCCACTCCCTCTCCTTCTCTCTCCACTTCACAAAAGAAAGGCTCACAACTCATCAGTCCTAAATCTTTCCAAGTGAATTGACTGTGACAGAAAAGAAAAAAACAAAGGGACAATAGGACAGTCTGGACAGAATACTTGCTGACATGATCCAACTTTAGTCAGATTTTTCCTTCCCCATCAACTCCTAGAATTTGACAGCCTTGAACTCAAGCAAGTATTGGGAGGAAGAGCAACTCTCCATTAGGTTGTCTCCAAGTATCTGTCACCCTTCAGAAAAAGCATTCCCTTATCAACCATCTGACTATATCCCCCGCTCATGCCAACTCCAAACACCATTGTCTCTCTTGTGGTGTTTACTCTTCCCTGTAAAAGAAAACTCTTTCTGATTGATATTTGCGACATGTCTTACATTCAGAGAGTTATCCCTTTCAATAAAGTTTCTTTTCTTTAAGTATTGATGTTTTTTTATTTTTCAATGCATAGCCCCTAATGGAGACTTTAATAGCAAAGCAGACTCATCTTTGGTGAGAAATATGAAAGTGGGAAGCTCATTATTTAATAGCAGGGACAACTTATGGAAAACTCAGTGCCTTATCTTTCTATCTGTCTGTCTATCTAACTATCTATCTGTCTGTCAGCTACCTGTCCACCTGTCATTCATCTTAAAAATATACTCCAAAAGTGATTTGGTTATCATAAGCATATGTATTAACATGTTGAACTGAACTGAAAAATAAAATGGGAAATTTTTCTGATTGGTTTAACTATGAGATTTATATTTGTGTATTTGATATTTTTATAGATTGAACTAAATCTACAGCTTCAAGGTTTTAGAGCAAATACATTATAAATAATATGCTCTGAATGTCTTCTTCTGCAAATATTAAACTCGTGACAGAATTTTTAGCTGTTGCCTTAAAACGGGATAGAGTGTAAGTAGTTTTTCACAATTCTCATGAGGTTGACAACAAAATAAGTTGAAGACCACTGATTGAACTAAGGGATCAAGAGATGTATGAGGGAGAATTTACAGAAAAACTTTACCTGTTCGTTTGATAATTTCATCCATCTATAAACTTGTATATCTAGATCCTACCTCCAAAGAGCTCTTCTGGGGCAAATGTGCGAAAAGATGACCCAGGAGAATCACTATATATAGAGTTTCATTGTCTAGAGAGCACAGAGACATGTAAGCTAACAATTTTAGTTTAATAAAGAAAAACTATCTAACAGAGCCATGCCAAGTGCCATGGTGGTCAACAATGGTGCTGAGGTGTTGTGATGGTTTAAGAAAGCAGCTAATGCTATTTGGTTTGATATTGACAAACAAATAGGGGCTCATCCAGTAGAGTCGGGAAGGAGAGGAACCTTGGTTTTAAAGGTTCCTCTGCAAAGAAGGACTCCTAAAACAGATGGAAAAACAGAGATGAAATGTGCTCAGTGTCATACAGGTAGGAGGCGGCAAAGTCGGTCCTAGAGGCCATAATACTTAGGACTCTAAGGCCAGTGCTCTCCCTTCCCACCCTTCCAAGCTGCCCTCATAGAACACAGAGAGAGATACATAGGATTGAATGAACATGTGTGGGGGTTGAAAGGCAAGAGAGATGGCCCCACAGCAGCACTGGTTCCTCCCTCTGGAGAGACCCTTCAGCCTGTACCTGGAAGTTCTCTTTGATTCTCTTCTCATTGAAACTCTTGGCCAGGACCACCACCCCCCGCTGCAGCTGGTAACGCAGGGCAACCTGGCCTGGGCTTCGGTTGTGTTTCTTGGCAATGGCATTCAAGATTGGATCCTCCAAGAGATATGGACTATCCCTTTCCACCCTGAAAACAAAAATCAAAACATACATATTTGAAGGGTACTGGACTGAAAATCCAGATTAATCTTTTCTCCATGTACCTCAGGTAATTCGGAGAAGTAGGCATAATACGGTATGATTAAAAAAGAGTTTCATGAATATTCATAGAGATTCATGCATAATAGTACCAAACTGGAAACCACTAATATTTCCATTGATGGGTGAATGGAGAAGCAACTTGTGGCATTTATGTCCATACAATGGAATACTACTACTCAGCAGTAAAGGAGATTGAAGAAGATACTTGCAACAACGTGGATAAATCTTACAGATGTTATGCTCAGCCAAAGAAGCTGGAGAGAAAACGGTATATATTCTATGACTTCTTATATAAATGAAGTACTAGAACATACCAAATAATCTAAGTTGAAAAAGAAATCAGACTGATGGTTGCCTGGGATGGGGACGAATGGTCTGAAAAGGAACACAAAAGAACTTTGTTGGGAGAGAGAAAGTTTCTGTTTCATGACAGGGGTCGGGTTATAGAGTATATACATTTTTCAAAATTAGACAACTAAGATTCATGCATGACAAGCTGTGCAAATTTTACTTTAAGAAATTATTTAAATTGGGCTGGCCCAGTGGTGTAGCCATTAAGTGCACGTGCTCTGCCCCAGCTGCCCAGTGTTCTCAGGTTCGGATCCTGGGCGTGCAGCGACACACCACTTGTCAAGCCATGCTGTGGCGGCGTCCCATATAAAGTGGGGGAAGATGGGCATGGATGTTCGCCCAGGGCCAGTCTTCCCCAGCAAAAAGGAGGTGGATTGGCATCGGATGTTAGCTCAGGGCTGATCTTCCTCACAGAAAAAAAAAAAAAGATTTACCTTAAATCACTTTACAAAATAATATTTAGGGTGGGTTTGGAGTAGATTTATGTAGAGAGGAAACAGAACGAAAGAATCTTGGTGATGGTTGAATCCCAAGGATGGTACCTGGGATTCACTACACTATTTTTTTTTTATTTAGGTAACATTGGTTTATAACGTTACATGAATTTCACGTGTACATCATTATACTTTGATTTCTGTGTAGACTACATCATGTTCACGCCCCAAGATACCATCCATCAATACACATGTCCTGTCACCATTTTCACCCTCCTCCCTCCCCACTCCCCCTAAGGTAACCACCTCTCTAATCTCTGTATCTGTTTGTTTGTTGTTGTTGTTTTTATCTTTGACTTATGAGTGAGATCATATGGTATGTCTCTGTCTGAGTTATTTCACTTAAGATAATACCCTCAAGGCCCATCCATGTTATCAAAAATGTGAAGATATAATCTTTATTGTGGCTGAATAGTAGTTCATTGTGTATAAATACCACTTCTTTTTTATCCATTAATCCAGTGATCACTACAGTGTTGTGTTCACAATTTATATTTGAAATTTTCCACAATAAAATGCTAAAAATTAACTTAAAAAAAGTGTTTCTTTGGGGTTGGTCCTGTGGCGTAGCAGTTAAATGAACATGCTCCACTGCTGGCAGTCCGGGTTCAGATCCCAGGCATGCACAGATGCATTGCTAGTCAGGCTGTGGGCTCTGGGCTGACCTTCCTCACAAAAAAATAAATAAATAAAGTGTTTCTTCATCAATAGAGTTGCTGACATAGGTTCACTCTGATATTCTCATTACCATTTTGGGTCTCTATGTGACCCCAGGGCACTGTAGGCAACTACAACAATATCCTTGGTCTTGCAGAACTCCAGTAGTTTGCTCTGGTTGAGGTAAGGGTGACATTCCACCTGTAAGTTGACAAGATCAAAAAGTATCAGAATACAAAGCCAATAACATGTAAATCTGAAAAGACTTTGAAGGAATATCTAACACTACATTAATCTATGTACTATATTTTTCAGATTGGTGCTTTTTTCCCATGTACATTCTGAAAATACCTTCAAATGTTGTTGGTTTTCAGAAATGATCAAACAATTCTCATTTTATATTTTGCTTAGTGTTTAAAATGATTAAAGACTCGTACAACCAGGTTGTGGCCTCTAAATGTCATTTCCTACTGAAAGTAACCAAGATTTCTTAGAAAAATGGCTGATTGTGGGTCTGGGCAAAAAGCTACAAATTGAGCCTACAACAATTACACTCTAGAAAATGAATAAGAAAGGAAAGACAATGAGGCATGTCAAAGGACTCAAGAAATCACTTGATGAGGCTAGAAAATGGTGATAATCTGATCATCAATAAGAAAAGTAACTACATTGGATAGGAAAACATCATATTTGTTAAAATTCATGAATTCACAATGACATATGTATGTGATCAAGTATTTCTATGTACCCTCCAATATACAAGGGTACAAAATACAGTATCGTATCAAACTGTATCACAGGGATCAATCAGTTACATCAATTGTGTGGGAAGACTTAAAGGAAAAACAGCTTAGTTTATTTCACAAATTAATTGGAGAGAAAGAAAAGAAAAAGAAAAAGAAGCAGGAGGAGGGGGAAGGAGGGGGAAAGGGAGGGACACATTTTGACATATTTTGAATTATTTTCTAGAAGCAGATTCCTAGAAATGAAATAACTAAGACAAAGTGTATAAATATTTGAATGGTGTCTGGAATAATTTTCAATCTGTTTTACAGAAAAGCTATACAGCTTTACAATGTCACAGTGTTTAAAAATTGGCAGCCTTGGGTGTTATTTTTAGAAATTATTTCCTTTAATCATATTTTCCCATTTCCTCACTTTCCACTCCTTTGCTTTTCTCTCTGGCTTTTTCTCTCAGCTCTGTGTAACTGTTCCTGCAAGGTTTCACCGACTCCATGTAATTAACCCAATAACTGTTTGCATCCCTATTTGGATTGGCTGCTACTCAGCAGGACCCACCCTATGGCTCACAGAAATCTTTTCATGCCTCTTCTTTGGCTTTCCTGACACCATACTCTCCTCATTTTCTCTCTCCCTCTCTGGCAATCTCCTCTTCAATCTCCTAACCAGTGCTTCTTTGCCTAATCCTTAAATATTGACTTAATGACGATCCATGAAGAAATGATTCAAAAATATAGCCCTGACTGCCTTCCTGAGCTCTAGACCACTATTGCCATCTGCCAACTCAGTGTTTCCACTTGGACGTCTCATAGGAACCTCACACCCACCTCTGAAGTATTGAACCAATACTCTTCCCATGCCATTCAACCTGTTCCTTCTTTGGCATTTCCTATGGCAGTAAAAGGAGCTACGATTACACAAGTGACATCAAGACAGAAATTTTATGGACTGTTAATTGAGGGAGAATGAGTGAAGGGCAGAAAGCAATGAAGACCTAGTGGGCTCCAGGCTCACCTGGTTGCAGACGGGCCTGTGCCTGAGCCCTGGTTTGTTCAGGATCATCTCCAGCTGTGTGTGGTTGAAATTGGACACCCCAATGGACTTGGTTAATCCTGCATCTTTACACTTCTCCAGAGCCTGGGGAGGAAGGAAATGTGTGGTAAACGGTTCGTGTACTTTGGCCCTCTCATTTGACATTGAATGTTTTAAAAACAGGAAATCTGTTATCACATATATCATGATTTGACTGAACCCATTTTATCGCTTGAATACATTTCCTAATGTCCTTTACTGCTATACACATATATTTTGTCTCCTTGATTCTATTACATGGACATCCAGGATGATAAATAGACATGAAGACGCTTTCAATTTCCCTCCTCATCCCCTTCCATGTGCTTGTTTCCAGTTGACATTTAATAGCGACTGGATTAGCTATTGTGCAATGGTGTCTCAGTCAAGGGCGAAGAGAAACCCTCAGGATTTCCTAGTAGAGTGTTTGGCTGCTTATTCTTTCCTAGAAGGGTGGAAGATGTGGTGGGAAGGGCTACATAAGTGCATGCTTCACTCTCCTATAGTCCACTCTGCTGCTAAGTCAGACAAAGCTTTCCCTCCTTCCATGACTTGTTTGTCCATCTTGGGATGGAGCGCTAACTCCTCTTAAGTTTGACTGAATATCACTTATAGGGCTCCTAGGCTCAGCCTTATGATTGAGCAAAGAAATCCATACTTAAAACCACAGAAGTTTAGATGAAGAATAGGCCTTAGAGGTCATCCCATTCAGCTCCCTTCCTTTACAGATGAGAACACCATGCTATAGAGAAGTGTAGCAATGTGGCCGAGGACAGACAGCTGATTGGGCCAGACCCCATTCTTTATGACTCTAATCCAGTGATCTCCACCTCGTCACTCAGAGTCTCTTGTACATCAGTGGAGGTACTTACCTCCCATGTGTCACGAAAGTCCACTGTATCTATAATTATTTTCCCACTGGAGTCTTTTGGCTCAAGCTCCTCCCCAGGCTGGAATATGGAGAAGAGAGAGGATAAAGAAGAGTTTTTTTTTTTTCCTTTTTAAGAATTACTTTCCTGTGCCTAAGGAGCTTGGTCACAAAACCTACAAGAGCCTAATCGGAGTTTTTGTGTGTGTATGTATCTGTGTGTGTGTGTGTGTCTGTGTGTGTGTGTGTCTGTGTTATAAGGGAAGATATGGGAGGAAGAAAGATCAGCAGCACCTGAGAGACTGTAGCAAAGTGCCCCTCCCCCAGTAACCTCTGCCCTTCTATCCACACAAACCCCTGAACTTCACTAAGAATGAATTCTCCCCCAAGGTTGGAATTGATTTCATTTCCCAGGGACACACTGGTTTGGACTTACCTTTACTATTGAGGAATGTGTTTTATCTCCAGCTTATGATAATGCAACTCAGAGATAGTGAGGATACCAGGTGTGCTCAGTGAACATCCACTGTCACTGATCCTTTGGATCAGCAAAGCCCAAAGGACCCCAGTGGTGTAAAATGCACCATCCTAGGGTGTTTCACTCTTGATTGTGACTGAGAGGTCCATATGGGAGAGACTTTCCCCCTAAAGAGGTGGGGATTTCCCATTGTATCTCAGCAGTCTGTTGTAACTCAACTTTCTTGAGGACCCTAATCACTAAGAGACTACAGACAGCAGCATGTCACTTAGACATGTAAGGTGGTGTCCTCAATTCTTTGAGGTGGAGACACTGAGATCATTGAATTTCAGTGCTTCTGAAGGCTATGGGATGAGGATAAAAAAGTTTTTGACAGTGAAGCGACACAACTGTCAAGGAGACTTGTAAATCATTTAGCAATTCTATCCACCACATTCAAACCTACTTCTCTCAGTAAGAACTCAGAAAACCCAGCCAGAATGAGAGAAGGGAGGTGCAACAGCAGTGATGAAATACTCTTTGGCATACCAGGGAAAAGCAGAAGCTGACCTTCATAGCAATTGGAAAATGAATGATGAAGAGATTGACATAGTCCAGTCCAAGTTTCTTCAGTGATCTTTCCAGGGCTGGTTGAACCAATTCTGGTCGAAGGCAGGTAAGCCAAAGCTGCATTGATAAAAATAAATAAAAAATGGCTTATTATGTCCCACATTTGTGGACCCAAATTAAACCTCATAGTTGAAAGATTGAGAAGTGAGTAACAAACCACTGTGGTAGTCTAAAAATAAGAGCTGTTGGGGATAAATTTATATGACAATATAAATGAGCTTCTCAAGGGGAACTGAGATCTATTTGAGTGACTCTAAGGAAAGTGTACAAATACTTGGATGGCTGAGGAAAAGCAACCCAAATGTTTCAAGGATTAGAAAAGTCATCTCTGGAAGGAAAGTCAAGAAATGTGAGGTAAGGGGAAAAGGAACCTATTGCCCCATATAATAAATGCCTGGAAAGAGCTCTGCTGAGAGGCCTACAATCTTACTACATGTTATCACTGATGTTGAAATACATAGGATTATTCTGTAGAGACCTCAGATCTCTTGACATTGGAAGCAGAGTTTTCCACCTCAGAAAATTATACACATTTCCGTAAACTCAATGCTGACATGAAAGAACTATTTCCTAGTCTGGCTCCCTTTTCTTAATAATATGTTATTCTCACTAGGATATGACCTGAGAGAATCTGCTGAAGGATAAAAGGAGTGTACTCACTCCATAGTGGCTCAGTCCTTCCTTACGACAGATGAAGTATCATTATTTGCGCTTGACATATGAATGCTGACTGATGATCAGAGAGGTTGAGCAAAGGGGTCCCACCCTTAACACATTTCAGGGCAAAGCAAGCTTTTACTGTATTTCTATCATGGGCCTTTGCAATATTAGGAGATAAACAAATTAGTCAAAATAATACCATTTTTTTTTTTTTTACAAAATATTGTATCTGTGATGACAGCAACCTCTCATCACTCCCCTCACAGCACCTTGGTGGTGTAGAATATGTCCTCTCTCTTCACAGTACCATCCGCCATCTTGTCTCGGATGGCCTTGCCAATCTCCTCCTCATTTTGATAGAGGTGTGCCGAGTCGATGTGACGGAAACCTACATCAATAGCCACTTTGGTGGCCTCTTCAGCCTTGCTCTTAGGAACCTATAAAATATTAACAAGAAGGGTTGGAAATACACCCGACTCAGAGGGAAGCAATTTATTTCCTTCATAGCAGTTTCACCAGTTGTCTCTCCCTATCTCCCATTCCCCTGCTTGATGGTGCAAGCCTTGGTAAGAAACCTTTTGTTTCTCCTAGAGGGGTAGAGACTAAACTCAAATATGACGTCTAATCTGAAATAACTTAGTGAAATGGGCTTCACCATAGAACACAGAGAATCCAGTCTCTCTCAATAAAGGATTCGTTGTAAAGAGGTAACTAACAGGAGAACTTCTGACATATGGAGAAAAAGTCTAAAGATATAGATGGGGAGAGATGTTGATCTATATGTAGAGGTAGATATAGGTATAGCGATAGAGATATAGAGATACATATAAGTATAGATGATATAGATATAGATACGAATATAGATTCCAGTATCTATTTTGAGGCTAGAATTGGAAATGAGTCCATAATATCCATTCTCCATCCAGTTTCCACTCAACTGGGCTCTTAAAGTCATTAATGTGTTTTTTGTTGTTGTTGTTATCTTTCATATCCCAGGTTCTCTCTTTCAATATTTATGCAAGAAATATTCAAGTGCCTCATGTGTGCCTGATATTGTGCTAGACCCTAGATCCCTGGGAATTTAACCATTAACGAAAGAGACCTGCATAAAACTCCTAAAAGTAAACATAGTGGTAAGCTCCTTGACATTGGTCTTGACAATCATGCTTTGGATTAGACACCAAAAGCAAAGGCAATAAATGAAAAAATAAATAGATGGGACTACATTAAAATAAAAAGCTTCTGCACAGAAAAGGAAACCACCAACAAAATTAAATGGCAATCGGTGGAATGGGAGAAAATATTTGCAAATCACGTCTGATAAGGTGTTAATACTCTAAATATACAAAGAAGGCATACAGTTGAATAGCAAAACAATAAATAACCCAATTTAAAAATGGGCAAAGGATCTGAATAGACGTTTTTCCAAGGAAGACATACAAATAGTCAATGGGTACCTTCGAAGGTGCTCAACATCACAAATCATCAGGGAAATGCAATACAAAACCACAATGAAATATCACCTCACACCTGTTAGGATGGCTATTATCAAAAAGACAAGAGATAACAAATGCTAGGAAAGATGTGGAGAAAAGGGAACCATTGTGCTCTGTTCGTGGGAATGTAAATTGGTACAACCACTGAGGAAAACAATGTGGTGTTGTGTCAAGAAATTAAAGATAGAATTACTATCTGCTCCAGCAATTCCACTTCTGCATATTTGTCTAGAGGAAACAAACTCATTATCTCAAAGGGATATCTGTACTTTCTTGTTCATTTCAGCATTATTCCTAATAGCTAAAGTATGAAAACAACCTAAGTGTCCACTGATGGATGAATGGATAAAGAATATATGGTATATGTATACAATGGAATATTATTCAGCTTTGGACAAGAAGAAAAGCTTGTCATTTGTAAAAACATAGATGAAGCTGGAGGATATTATACTAAGTGAAATAAGGCAGACAGGTAAAGACAAATACTGTAAGGTGGAATCTGAAAAAAATTCAAATTCATAGAAAGAGTAGAAAAGTGCTTGCCAGGGGCTAGATGTTGGAGCAAAATGGGAGCGGTTGGTAAAATGGTACAAACTTTCAGCAATAAGAAAAATAAGGTCAGAGGTCTAATGATCTAACATGGTAATTATATTTGATAATACTATATTGTATAACTGAATTTTGTTAGAGAATATAATTTAAATGTTCTCAACAAGGAAAAAAAAGTTCAATATAGGAAGTGATCCTTGTGTTAAGCTTCAGGAGTAGAATCTTTTCACAAAGTGTACATGTACCACGTCATCATGTCACACATTTTACTCATCTTAGAATTTTGTCAATTTTACCTGAAAAAAGTTGAAATAAAATTGAAAAAAATAAAGCATACCAATTGGTTTAAAGGGAAAATAATAGTTAATTTTTAGAAAGCTTGTAAGGAGGATTAAATGAGAAGTGTACTATATGGAGTCCATTATTGTGACAGACACAGTTGTCACTCTACCTATATCTGCTAGGCACTCAATGTATCCGTGTAGACTGACCTAGACTTCCAACTGTGAGCACCTATGGCTCTGCATGGGGGATTTCTATGACCACCAGAGTCTCCAGGAGAGGCTGTCAATAATTTGGTAAAGAGGATATCTTGTCCCCTGGATGCTACTTAGCCTCTGTACTACTAGTGCCTACACAATGGGCTCATGAATGGAATAGCCATAGTGGAAGAGATTAAGATTACGCATGGGTCAATCTCATGGCCAACACCAAAGTTGTTTGAGCTACCGCTATTTTGATATGGGTGACTGTCAGCAGCAGCAGAGACTAACACTGAGATTTGGTAAGGCATCCTTCTGCTAGGAGAAAGGCCAAGCACTCAGTGGCAAGTTGACTACATTAAACTCTCCATCTAACTGGGGATGGAAGCCACAATTCATCTTTACTGAGACTGATAACATTATATTATGAGTTGCTATCTCTTTTCCCAATTCCTCAGACAGCTTACTATGTAAGGGCTACAGAGAGTTGGATTTATCCTTATAGGATCCCATGTAGCATTGCCTAGTTGTTCTATTCTCTATGGTCCTCTTCCCTATTTAACAACAGTAATAAAAATTGGATATAATCTAAGTAAGACATACACTATGCTTAAGCTATAATGGTGTATACATTGGATAATTATGTCATTGCAAACAAACTGGCCCTGTCTGACTGCTATTAGCTATTGATATTTCGTGTCATAGCTCTACCAAGACAGAGCATATTGGTTTCTGTAACTTATAGGTGCAATCCCTCCAAAGTAACCACGAAGCTGCCCCTACCTCATTTTGACCAGTGTTTGACACTTTTTAAGTGTATTGCAGTCAACCACATGGATGTGTGTATTATACATTTGATGAGAAGCAGAATTCTGTCTCCATTGTTACTTTATGCTGCCTATGTCTTCCTTTCTAATACCTAATACTTGGAATGAGTGGCTTCTGATACAACAAAGGTTTCAATGTTGGAAACCTCTGGCAAATTGATTGTCAAATACTTCCAGCACCAAGAAACTTACAGCAAAGCTACTACGAACTGGTCATGTTACTTGTATTTTCCTCCTGTGCCCAGTGTGCATCAGGGATTTCTAACAAAGAGAAGAGAGACTCAGAATGAGGCAGCAGACGAGTTCACGGAGAGTAGCCTGAGCTTAGATTTTTACATGTGTAAGAAATAAGAATAATAGTTTACCTAGGAGAGGTGTTGAGGAATTAAAGATAATACATGGAAAGAACTTAAAATACATGGTAAGTATTCAATATATGTTAAGTAACCAAAATAATAATAATGATAACCGACCCTCAAAAGACCCAGCCCCTGAAGCCCCAGAGTGAACTGCTTGTCATGCCACTTAGTGAAAGCCAGAGATGGTGAAAAGGGTGCTCTCTCTTATTGACAGAGGTGAGAATTGAGATTCAAGGTGGTAAGAGATCCTAGTTAGTTCACCCAGATTATAGGAAGCCTATAATATGATCACAGTTCTGTCTGATTCAGTAGTCAATGCTAAATCACACTGTTATGGTCTGAGGCTCAGAAAAGTAAAATGATTTTACTTTAAAATCATAAAATTTGAACAAAACGATGAAAAAACCATCATCTTTTTTGACACTAGATTTAATATATGAACATGTGTGAAAAATATTGTACCAATAAGCACAATTCACCGAACTACTGGTCCTATCATATAATTGTCATCTCCACACAATCATGGTCACAAACGTGCACATACGTGCATCACATAAACAGCACATTTGAAGGGTGGAATATGTCTTCTCTCTTCACAGTGCCATCTTCAATGTTGCTTCATGGACTGTGCAACTGCCTTTTCATGATTTTACAAATGAGTGGAATCACTATGACAGAAGCCAGCATCTATAGCTAATTGGGTGACCTCCACAGCTTTGCCCTTAGGAACCCAGATGAGCAACTAAAGGTAGTAGTTGGATATACACATGACTGAGAGAGAGCTAAGGCACAAAGTTTGACCTTCCCAAGCATCAGCTTTTCCTCAAGTCTTAGGTTAGCTCTACATGTGTGGTGATGAACCCATGGAAGTTTGCCTAGGCCTTTCCTGGTAGTAATAAATGTTCAGCATCACATGAACGGTTTCAATTCTAGGCCAACACTGGTTAATCATTGACGGTCCCCAACCCCACATGTGGGGTCAATGATCGGCTGAAAAAATTCACAAGATTCAACATATTGATTTAGTAATGGATATGATTTATATTGTGAGAACTCACTAAGCAAAATCCATGAAGTGAAAAGGTACATGGAACGAAGTCCCAAGAAAGAAGGTGAAAACTTCTAAGAATGCTCTAGCAGTGTAGTCACACAGAACACACTAAATAAAAATTATATACAAATAAAAAATTAAATATTTAAGGTGCACAACATAATGTTTTTATACAAGTATACATTATGGAATGATTACCACTATTAAGTTAATTAACATATCATCACATCAGAAAGTTAACTTTTGTGTGTGTGGTGAGAACACTTAAGATCTCCTCTCTAGCAAATCTGAAGAATATAATACTTTATTATTAATGATAGTCACCATGCTGTACAACTGTACTCCAGAACTTACTAATCTTATAACTTAAAGTTTATACCTTTTGAACTATATCTCCCCATATTTCCCACTGCCTCCTCCCCCACTCCCTGGTCCGCATTCCTCTCTTCTTCTAGGAGTTTGACTTTTTTAGATTCCATATATAAGTGGGATCATGCAATGTTTGTCATTCTGTGTCTGGCTTATTTCACTTGCATAACGTGTTCCAGCTTCATCCATCCGCTTGCAAATGGCAGGATTTCCTTCTGTTTTAAGGCTGAATAATAATCCATTTCTTTGTAAGTATTTCAGAAGCTTTCTATTTCAGTGATGCTGTGAGGAACTAGTTACTTGGTAACTGCCATCAGCTGGGTATGCTCTTTCCTTAGGTGGAGGGGCATTCAAAGGTTTACCAAAAATGAGGCTTCAGTGGTGTCCTTGACTCTGCCCTCCCATTCATACCACTTTGCACTACAAGGTGAACAAATCCTGTCATCTGTCTCCAGAATGTTTCTCTGAACATTTACTCCTGTTTATAGATGAGAAAATGAGACTCAAAGTTTAGGTACTAATCACTTGTCATATAACTAAATAGTCTAAAGACAAAATTGGAAGACAAACTTCTAAGATTCCAGTCTAGTGACTTGTCCTCCTTGCTCCCTTTTGTGTCCAAGCTCCAACTCTATTTGCTTCAATTGAAAGAACTTTACAAAGGAAAAGAATTGAAATATTGCCCTGGAAGACTAACTTATTCCCTCAAATGATATACTTTCGGGATAAATTCCCAAGCAGTAGGAGAGGTATGAGGCAAACAACAGGTGGAGTATTTATGGCCTGACACTCAGCAGGCTACCCCACAGCAGAATAGCAACTCTTTCTCAACATTTGTCATTCGCCTCATCTCCAGAACCTTTTAGCACAAATATTTCTCTGGATCACGTCTTCTTGGTGGGAGGAAAAATTTCTTGAGTTGCAGAAGTAGACAGAGAAACCACTCCCATGCAATAACCCTCTAAGCAAGAGAGCTGATTATCAGTGTTCTTGACTGCTACGTTTCGTGGTTTTTTGTCAACCAGGAAAATAGATGGAAACTGGAGGAAAACTTGGAATAATCTGTGGGTGACCGCACGGTCAGACCCCAATGCAGACTGAACATTGGCTACTTTGTCTCTTTGTACAAGGAATAGTTCTAGCCTGGTTACAGGAATCAAGTGAGTCTCCCAGACTCACACAGGAACTCAATGATTTGACCACCTAGGTCAAATTCCACTCATGCTAGGTCTATTTTCTTTCTCATTCTCAAACCCAAGACCACCATTGTTACCTCATCAGGTGCATAGGTGCCAAATCCCAGTACAGGAATGTAGTGGCCATCATTCAGTTCCACACGCCAACATTTGGGATCCATTGTCTGTTAGGCCTCTGTCAAGCCGACTCTGTTTTATTCTTCTGCCTTCACAGGCTATGTTAATAACAGGAAAGTAACACGCAATCCACAGGACAGCTGTCAGCATATGGATTGTAGGAGGAGCAAGGTTAAAGCAGGAAGCCATGGAGTGAGAAGAGAATTGAAACTAGTTAATTTGTTTGTTTGTTTTTTCTCAAAGAGTAATCTTAGTGCATAAGTATCAAGTGATAAAGAAATCATTAATTTTTTGCAACAAGTAAATTCTTTTTCCTCAGGATTTGCACATATGAGTAAATTATTACAAGAGATTTGCTCCACAATTATTGACCACATGTTAGACTTGAAATTTCCAAATGCTAATCTATTTTTCTTCCTGCCATGATGAAGATTCTTCTTGATCATACATCATTTGAAACAATTAACTATCTTACAGAACACACACACACACACACACACAATTTAAAGGAATTATTAACGAGTAATTTTTGAAAAAGTTGACCATCAAGAATGAATTAAAATGTCAAATTGAAAGAAAACTTACCTTTTTATCTTCCCCATCAACGAAATTACTTTGTTTCCTTTTTCTTTGTTTATTAAAAGAATATCCAGTCCTAACAAGGGTGCAATCTTGAAAACGGTGCCAGAAAAAGACATTCTGGCAAAGTGATTATCAGAGTATTAATTATTAACAGTTTTGAGATATTATTTTCAGTATGGAAACAGAATATTTGAGTGTTTATTTGTCTCACCCTGTAATATATCTTTTAGAAAATGATCATGATGTAACTACCAAAAAAACCTGATGAATATTTTATATAATTTATTATATTACTGAAGAGTATTCATGAAAAAAAAAACTGGAAACAATTTATATCACAATGATCTTGAGAAGATTTAGACAGATTTCAATGCATTGGTACAAGGGAAAGTTATGAAGCTGTTTAAAAATTGAACACATAGAGTAATATTAGCAAAATGATGAACTAGGAAGCTCTAAGTTCTCCCATGGAGACATAAGGAAACAAGCAGAAACAAGCTGAAGTAACCTTACAGGAGCTCTGGAGAATAGCCAAACTAAGATCTACAGCAACAAAGTCAACACCCAGTTAGGAAAAAGCTAGATTCAAAATGGTAGGAAATTTCATCATGTTCTTACTCCCCCTTGCCGCTCCTCCTGCCTGACACAGTGAAGGCTTGGTCTGTAAGAGGCATCAGCCGAGTTCACAGTTACCTCTCTCAGACCAGAGTGATCACAGACCTTATTTGCAATGTTCCAACGTATTTGTGGGCTTCCTGAATGACTGCTGTCTGTTTCACCTAACTCTAAGCTTGAGCTGAAAAGCAGCTGGAATGACTCATTACAGCTGCAGGGGGAATATAGATGCACAGATACCAGTGGCAAGAGACAAGGTGTGGAGACATAAAACAGACCACATGAAGTCCAGAGGAGATGCTTGGATGTGAATTTGGGGAATATTAAGACACTCGGAAACATCCATGTATTGAGGGGAATTAAAAAAGCCACACACAGGCCAAACAAGATGATCCTCAGAAAAGGATAGAATAGACCTTCAGCTTTCAATGACGAGCTGATCTCAAGACTAGGAGCATATCAAGCTAGTAGTGAAGGATTGTCAAGATAGAAAAAATCTGCAAAGAGTGGGAGAAATGGCTATTTTTTCAAATGCCCAATGAAACACACACAAAACATACAAAGAAAAAAGAAAATATGACCGATTAAAGAGAAGAAAACAAATTGATAGAAACTGTTTCTGAACAAGCACAGGCATTGGGCTTAATAGAAAAAAAGTTGTAAAACGACCATCTTATACAGGCTGAAATTGCTAAAGGAAAATTTTGAGAAAGAAGTAAGGGAAACCAGGTAAATCATATGTGAATAAAATGACAATATCAAAACTGGTATAGAAATTTGGAGCCCAAGGAACAGAAAGAACAGAATGAAGAAATGTCAACAGACTGTATGAACATATGGGACACCATCATGTGGACTCATATACACATTATTGGAGTCCCTGAAGGAGAAGAGGAAGAGAACGGGACAGAGAGATTATTTGAAGAAATAATGAACAAAAACACCTCAAACTTGATATAAGACCTGAATAATCAATGAATCCAAGAGACTCAAAGAATTTCATGCAAGATAAACTCAAAGATGTGTACACCCACATATGTTATATTCAAAATGTTGAAAAACAAAGACAAGAGACCATCTTGAAGCAGCAAAGGAAACATGACTCATCAGGCACAAAGGATCCTAGGTAGAACTATCAACAGTTTCTCATCAGAAACTTTGGAGGACATTAAGTATTAGGATGACATATTTAAAGTACTGAAAGAAAAAGAAAAACTGTCAACCAAGAAATCTATATCAGGTAAAAATTTCCTTCAAAAATGAGGGAGAAATTAAGATAATCTCAGATAAACAATACCTCAAAGAATTCATTACTATTGGTACAGACTGAAAAGGAATGTACAGGGAGGAATTCAGGTTGAGTGAAAGGACACCAGACGGTAAATTTAAGCCATCTGAATATAGAAAGAGTTCTGGTAAAGGTAAATATATGGGCAAATATAAAATAATGTACTTTTATAAATTTACTTTGTAATTCTACCATTTCTCCAACATTTAAAAGATGAATGTATAAAAATAATTATGCATGTATGTTAATATGTACACAATGTATAAAGATGAAATTTGTGACATCAATATCATGGATTTGGAGAGGGGAACAGAGATGTATAAGACTAGAGATTTTGTATGCTATTTCAGCTAAATTGATATCAATTCAATATAGATTGTTATAACATTATAATGTTATCTGTAATCTCATGGTAACCACAAAGAATATAAACATAGAATATACACAATGGAAAATAAGAAGGGCATCAAAACAAGTTGTTTAAGAAAAAATCATCTAAACACAAAGAAAGGTATCAATGGAGAAAAGAAGGGACATAAGTCATATAGAAAAAAATAAAAATGTCACTCTTTCCATATCAATAATTAGTTTTAATGTAAATAAAATCCCCCAATCAAAAGATATAGTTGGATAGAATGGATTAGAAAAACATGATCAAGACTATATTCTCTATAATTGACTTACTTTGGATCTAAGGACAAAAATAATTTGAAAGGGAAAAATGATAAAAGATATTCCATGTACAACTGAGAGAGAGCTAGCATGTCTATACAAGTAACAGATGAACAAAATTTGAAGACCAAAATTGTGACAGGAGACAAAAAGGATATTGTATATTGATAAAAGTGTCAATCCACCAAGAATTTAGAAGAATTGTAAACATATGTGTATGAAACATCAAAGATCCAAAGTATATGAAACCCACATTGACAAAACTGAAGGGAGAAATGAATACCACTATATAAAACTAGTTGGAAATATCAATAACTCACTTTCGCTAATGGATAAAACTAGCAGACAGAAGATCAATAAAGAAATTGAAAAGAGAATACTACGAACAATTTTATGCCAACAAATTTAGAAATCCTGATGAAATGGAAAATTTCCAGAAACACATGACCTAAACGACACAATTATGAATGAATATGAAACCCGAGTAGACGTACAAATAAGGAGATTGAATCAGTAATTAAAAATCTCCCAACAAAGAAAAGCCCAAGACCTCATTGCTTCACTAGCGAATTCCACCAAGCCTTTAAAGCAGAATTAACAACAATCGTTCTTAACTCTTGCAAAAATTTGAAGAGGACTGTACACTGTCTAACTCATTCTATGAGGCCAGCATTACCCTATAAAAAGCCAGACAAGCATTCTATGAGAAAATAAAGTAAGTCAAATATTTCATATGGTTTGAGAATTAAAAGTTCTCAAAAAAATAAGACAAAACTGAAGTCAGCAGCATATTAAAAATTTTACCCATGCCCAAGTGGGATTCATTACTTCCATGCAAGGATGTTCAACATACAAAAATAAGTAAATGCAATAGACCACTTTTAACAGGATGCAGTAAAAACTACATGATCCTCTCAGTTGATATGAAAAAAGCACTTGAAGAAACTCAACATCCTTGCATGAGAAAAAACACTCAACAAACTAGAAAGAGAAAGAATCTCCCTCAGCACAATGAAGTCCATACATGAAAACCCCACAACTAACATTGTGCTCCATGCTGAAAGACTGGAAGCTTTTCCCCTTAAGATCACTAATAGGAAATATTTGCCTGTTTTTGCCACTCATAGTCAACATGGAATTGGAAGTTCCATATACCAATAAGACAAAGAAAAGAAATAATATTCATCCAAATTGGGAAGGAAGAATCAAAATGGTCTCTGTTCCAAGATGACATCATCTTACATGTAGATAACCTTAAAGATCAAACAGCGAGCCGTTGGAACTAATAGACAGTCACAGTAAAGGCACCAGATACAAAATCAACACAGAAAAATCAATTACATTTCTATACACTAACAATGAACAATCTGAGAAGGAAATTAAAAATAAACAATTTCATTTACTAGAGCGTGAAAAAGAATAAAATAATTAGCAATAACTCAACCAAGGAGGCAAAAGATTTGTATAATTAAAATTACAAAGTTACTTAAAGAAATTAAAGGTGCACATATATGGAAAGACAATCATGTTCATAGCTAAAAGAGTTAATATTAGGATAGCAATAATATCCAAAGTGATTTACATATTCAATGGAGTTTTTTACAAATCCCAACAGCCAGGTGCAGAGCTTCTCTTTTCTCAGTGGATCCTGCACTCACACATAATGACTCTAGTAGAGCCACCAGCTTAGAAGTTCCAAGGATCATTTACGATCATTGCGGAGGTTGTCCAGAACAGGGTGGCCCCATTGACTACTTTGTTTTGGGGATGTTTGAGATTTGATCCATGACCTCAATTATAGAGAACACAAATTGATGGCACTGGGATCAAGAATATACTAGTTGCTATTCCACTGCCTGACCCTCCTTTGTTCCCTCTCTGATTATGGATGTTATTTGAATTTCACCTGCTGAATTTTCTTCCTTATTCAGCCCTCTGATTATTCAACTCCCACTGCCATCTGTCCCACTGAGGTCACACATTCAATAGCAGGTGATCTGTCATAATGTTGTTAAATTTTAATATCCAGGTGCACTCAAGGGGAATTATAGTGTTTTATGTAGTTGGTTGGAGTTACCTTTTCTCCTTTTTAAGCAATTAAACATCCTCAAATGAAGTGGGCTGTTGTCTAAACATAACTCTGTTCTAACCTTTGCTTTGGTCATATTGTATTCTGAGTATTAGCTTCTGAAGAAACGAAGGAAGGATGCACCCCTTTTGATGAGGTCTAAATCTGACAAGCACTGTACTTATTGTAGTGTTGATTTAAATATATAGGTGTATATATATATATATATAAAATATATATTATATAATATATATAATATATATTATATAATATATATAATATATCACTTAATAATATAATATATAATATATATATATATATATATATATATATATATAATGTATCTAGCTTAGTACTAAAATTCTTCTTATTTTACTCCACTCCTTCACAGACCTGAGTCATGGTGAGTTTTCCATGCTTTGGGAAGGGATGGTGGTTGTTCTCTTAATTAATTTCTGAAAAGTATGAAAAATCAAAGTTTCAATTCTATTTATTTTCTGTGGAAATATAGTGTGGGTTGAGCAAATTTGCTCCAAGTTAGGAATATTGATAAATGGGTTTCCAACATTAAATATGGACACTAGGATATGGTAGGACTGCCTTATACATAATGAATATTAGTTAGCTATTTTCAAGGGTTAGAACACAATAGCATTATGTTAAATTTCTAACAGAATGGAATAGATATAATTTCTGATTACAGCTTTTATGAAGGGGAAGATCAGTTCAGCTTCCTGAACTGCCAATCTGAAAGAGAGCAGATGTGGCTTTGAGGGAACTAGTCAGAAGCTGCTCTGCCATTCTTGTCATCTGTGCCAAGGTTGGAGACACACAGCCTACATCAATTAAGTGATTGATGTGATAAATTAAGTGATTTAGTGATAAATTAAATTGAGGTTAAATATGTCTTCACTCATTCCCTCTACATTTCTCCTTTAAAAAGATTTGCTTCTGGGTGAGGCCTCCTGACTCTTTCATTTCTTGGTCTGTCCTTATACGGACCATACAGGGTGAGAGCTGAGACATGGGTAACCCTAATGGGAGAAGAAAATCCACCAACACCTGTCAAATGTGGACTGCTCAAAGCTGGTTTTCCATGTAATAAAAAATTATGCTTTGTCCATCTTCCAGGCCATGTCATAGGACCGTTAGCAGCCGCCCATGAATAAGTAAAAACATGGCCCTCAAGTAGGTCTCTGGTCAGGTAATCTTAAGAGGGCCAAACAGAGAGCTTTTAACCCAGCCAGTCGAGAAGAGTCCTGTGTCCCATCACAGTCAGGAAATTGTTTGAGGCAGGAGGAATGCTGCCAATGGCCAGTGAGCTCCATTCTGTGTAATGGTGTGACCAAAGAGAAACAAAGATTTGTTTAGCCATCACATAAGAGGGCCTATAACTCGAATGCCAGGGTGGTGACAAGAAAAGAGGTTTGTTTTTGAAAGGCAGCCAGATGAGGAGATGGTAGTTAAAACTCAAAACCACCTCCCCAAAGGGAAAGAGGCAGAGGTTTTTATCTGGGGTTTTAGGTAAAGGAGCAGGATCCTGTGCTGTGTTGTAGGTAGGTGAGGGGAGAATGGGTTGGAGTTTTAGGTAAGAGAGGGGGAGCATGTCGCCTTGCTGGTTAGTGCATTCCTACCAGCCTGCATTGGGCCATGAAAACTGTATTTCCTTTCCCCTCAGTATCTGGACTTTCTGGTTCGTTTTGTTTTGTTTTGTTTTTTGTGTTTTTTATGTGAGGAAGGTTATCCCTGAGCTAACATCTGTTGCCAATCCTCTTCTTTTTGCTAAGGAAGCTTGGCCCTGAGCAAACATCCATGCCCATCTTCCTGTATTTTATGTGGGACACCACCACAGCATGGCTTGATAAGTGGTGTGTCCGTCTGCACTCGGGATCCAATTCCATGCACCTGGTCCACTGAATCAGAGTGAGCGA
The DNA here is from genome assembly GCF_057802395.1 of Ceratotherium simum simum. Taxonomy (NCBI): domain Eukaryota; kingdom Metazoa; phylum Chordata; class Mammalia; order Perissodactyla; family Rhinocerotidae; genus Ceratotherium; species Ceratotherium simum. The sequence goes on along the minus strand of NC_141931.1, from coordinate 28,803,298 downwards.
ACTTAACTGCTATGCCACCAGGCCAGCCCTTCTAGTTAGTTTTCATCTTCAGCCTGCAATTGGCCTTGTGAGGCTTAATCTCGACATCTGGACCTTGACTTCCTGAGAAAAAGACCTCACTCATATATTAAGGAGAGACAGAAAGAATTAGTTTTAAACAACAGGTTATTATGCTGAGTATGCATAGCTACAGTTGGTAAAGGTTATCTCAAAGTTTTTGCTCTGGGGAAGACTTTTTCTCTGTCATTCTCAGTTTCAATGCCCACAGTCATATGATCATTTCTCAATCTTGGGTAATTGGGGTGAAGACCTACCTACCTGCTGCTATAAGAAGGTAAAGGTCAGAGTCAGAGGTATGAAACTGTTTTACCTTTTTTCAAAAAATATTTGGGACACCAAGTGGGGAGAGTGAGATATTCTTTGCATGACTATTATTTTTGAACTCTGGTCAATGGCTTTGGAAGAACACTTAAGTACACATTTTATAATTACATAGGCAACGACACAGATTGCAAAATATACTGCCCAAATTTTAGTATCCCCTTCATAATAGACCTCTGTCCTTGGGGAATCCAAGAGAAGAGGCCTGTAAACCAATCAAGGTTGGTGCCAAGAACCTCAGGTGAAATCTCTTGTAGTCAAGTAGCCTGCTGTCTAATAGTCCAACAATTCAAGTAAGAACCTGAGTGTCATCCATTGCTTATCGTTACGAGACCATCTTTTGAATGCCACTTGTGGTCTGTTTGCAGGGCTTCAGGAATAAGAAAGGTCACAGTTTTCAATGAATCCAAATTACAAGGAGGGAAAAAATTGAAAATGTTAGTTTGGACCAGGTATTTGAGGAAACCAGAAGAATTCAGGATCCAATCCAGTGGATCGATAGTTAACTAACACCTCAAAGACAATTAAGAGAACCAGCATCCAACATCTACAAATGTGTGGTATAGTTTCGATGCAAATATATTTTTTTCTCTCTAAAATCACCCTATTTTTGCAAACAATAACCAAATTAAGATTCATTGGTTTGCAAAATCAGTCTAGTTTCAAGAACCTTGGCCCAATTATTTACATAAGTACAGCAAGAATAGCAATTCATCATATGCTCTTTTAAATCTGCTGTGCTGGGACTTTTTATAAGGAATTTAATTAAACTTTAAAGACCTCTTGAGGCTAGAGAAACCAAGCCAAGAACTTGTCCTCAGACTCTGCCTGCAACACTCAATAGATTTGGATGAATTCCTCTCTTCTCAAGTACCCCCAAATACTTGAGGTTCTTGCACCTGCCAGGGAAGTGACCTTCTTTATTCACCTGGTAACATTGCTGGGAACCCTACAAGCAAGGGACCAGGCCAATATTTCCAAGTGGCATCATTTGTTATATAAAGTCAATCCATGTTCCTTAAACTTGTACGGTCATATCTGAGTCTATGCATGTTTCTCTCATATGACATTCAAGTCAAAGACTTGGCAATATAATAAGTTTTTCCAATTTGTGTCCTGCTATAAGTTGAACAGATTCTTATTGTACTTATGTAAATACATACATTGCCGTGAAAATAAGAATACTCACTCATTAAGAGTTTTCAAATTCAGGTGGAATCAGGTAGGGAGAAAAAGATAAATGTTTCAATTCTGCTTAAAAATTGCTATAAGTCAGTGTTGGCTTAAGAGAAAAGAGAAAAAGATTCCTTAAACCTGGAAAAACAAAACATCCAAATAATCGGGATATTTTAAACAAAAAGTCATGAAACTTATAATCATCCTCATCAAGTTATTTAGTCCCATCTAATCAATTTTTGATCTTTTGTTAACAGTTTTAGAGGCCATCAGTTTCTCCATTAGAGTTCTGTAATTTCTCACCCAGCTCAGATTTATAATTTGAAAGCTTATCACAAACCTCTATTTTAGAATGTGTGTCAGAATCCTTTCCATGAATCTCTCCGAAGATGAAACGTGTTTGCAAAAACATCAGAGTAAAACAACAACTATCTGCAAATAACAAAACACACAAAAATGCCAATTGACAATGACAGCTGTCTATTTCTGTGACATACAACTCTTTGAGATAATAACTAGAATTATGACTGACAACCAGGACAGATAAGAATTTTTCGAATGTTATATAAATTTTTAATAATAACATTTATATTAGTAGCATTTACCCACACAATAAAACCTAAGAGGGTTTATCATCGTGTATTTGACAATGTGTCTCATGTAATTTAACATACCAAATAAGCCTAATTACGTCAATATTTTTCTCCATAAAGAATGAGAGAACAAATTCTTTGAGAAGTTCCATGGCCTATTGGAAATTCTCAAAGATCCTTTTTAAGTCTAAGGAAAGATTTTAATTTGGGGGAAAATTTGTGAAAAACATCAAGAGATTTTAAAACACTTGGCCAAATAGGAAACAGTTCTTAGTTACCTATTCTATCAAAGAGATAGACATAATAATAATAAAATAATAATTATTATTTTATAATAATAATAAAAATAATAATAATAATAATTATAATAATAATAATAAAAATAATAATAATAAAAAAACTCAATAGAGAATTCTCAACCTTTTTGAATATATGAATTTTTCTTAGCTAAATAAATTTTCTCTCTTTTAGGTAGACTAACACAAAGGTAAAGAAAAACTTTTTATATCTTCTTCATCAAGAGCAGACCAAAAGTTCAATAAAATTATCTTGTTAAGAAAGAGAAAGCCAGGGCCGGCCCCGTGGCTTAGCGGTTAAGTGCGTGCTCTCCGCTGCCGGCGGCCCGGGTTCGGATCCCGGGTGCGCACCGAGGCACCACTCCTCCAGCCATGCTGAGGCCGCATCCCACATACAGCAACTAGAAGGATGTGCAGCTATAACAGACAACTATGTACTGGGGCTTTGGGGGAAAAATAAATAAATAAAATCTTTAAAAAAAAAAAAAAAAAAAAAAAAAAGAAAGAGAAAGCCAAATGTTAATTTTTCACCAGTTTACTTTTGATATTGAAACTTATTTACTTGATTAAATTCATTTCATTCATTTTAGCCAACTTGACCATGCATAAAACTCCTCAGGTTTTTACTTCTACAAACCTTCTGTACCTTACTTTTAACATTCAAAATTTGTCCCATGCTTTCTTTCCTAGTACTTGAGGAAAATTTATCTTAACAAAACAAACAAAAGTATCTATAATTTTTATACCTTCTTTACTGAAAACATACATTATACTTTCCTTGTGTATAGACTTTCTGGAAATTTATGTTCTATCATGGAAAATTTCTGAGCATGCATAAAACATGTTTATCAACAAACACAAGCATTTTTCAGTCTCTCTAAAATGAGAGGCAAAAGACAGACAAATTTATGCTTAGTAATCAATTATTAATATTTTATCTTATTTGGAAATTTATCCAGATAGTCAAAGAAATTTCATTGTTTAATTTAACGAAACTATAAAGTTTTAAGTTACCAAAAAGATTATGGAAGCTATTTTTCAAGCATACATGCCATAAAACATTATTATTGCATCCAAATGCTCTTACACATTTTTATCTGTTTAAATTATTTGTTCCCAACAATTATGTTTAGATAATTCACAAATCTTCACATGACATTAAAGCATTTACCCTTTATCTTAAGTTGTTTTAAGTACATATACTATAACACATAATTAATGTTAAAAATTTCCCCAAAAGGTCTTTATCTTTTTCTCATCTATTTAATTTACTTGCTACCAACAATTATATTTAGATTGCCTACAAAAGCCTTATGAGACATCAAATAAAATATGCTATTAGTCTATTTTTTTTACTGATAAGTTTTGTAGAAGAGATAACATGTCTGTATCATATCCAATGTTGATAACTCTGAAAACATGCTTATTTTAATCAAACAAACATAAGTAAGGTTTCATTTACCAAAGATCATTTTATATCATGTTAGCTTGAAAGACATTTGAGTTCGTTTTTATTACATTTAAAAGTAAATTGTATAAGCACTTACTTCAAGGCACTTAAATAGAGTTCCTTTAGAAATAATGACATTCAGAGGAAGACAAATACATATAGAGACAGATAGACACAAACAGATAGCTTCAAATTTTTAAACAGTTCTCTGGTACAAAACTCAAAAGAATAATTTGGTCCAAACTGTTCTTCTACGAGATAGACCTGTTCAGATGGCGAAATATTTTTATGAAAGAATCTTTTCTTTTTGCTGTAAGGCTCCTTTTTAGAGCTGTTTTGGAAATCATTTTGTCTTTTAGAAGCTTCTGCATATTAATCAAATACTGCATTCCATTGTCTCTGAGAGGTTTGAATCCTCTCTTTTAAGGGTGACACATAAGTGGACTCATCTGAAAAAGAAGTTCCCCAAAATTTCCATTATAATTTCAAATTATCTCAAAATTTTACTTATTTTCATTTGTTTAATTTTAGGTCAGCAATTTCAGGGGAGTTGAAGTGAGGGAGCTCAGCCAGAGAGGAGAGAGGAACAGCAGATTTCATACTGTTTCAGTAGCAAGTCCCTGGTACAACTGACACCCTCCAATCTGACATGTTTTTTATTTCATGATTGACGTCTAAAGAGGCAGTAATGTCTTCCTGATTTTGTTTAGAAGCCTCAACATATTAAAGCGGCTTCCCATTGATTGTTTAATTTCATAGCTGGCTTTTGCCAATTACGTATGCAATTACATCAGTTTCAGTAAACCGAATTGTCCCATTTTGGCATTTTAAAGTGAGCTCTCCTTTAGCATGTTTAACTAATGTTACCTGAAGGATGGACTTATAAGTTCTTAGACTGCCCGGCAGGAGAAAGATTCCTCAGCAAGACACAATGTTTTCCCCTACAACATACTCTATAATACAGTCAGGCAAAAGAGATGCCATCATTTCATATCAAATACATTTAAGTATACTAATTTTTTCTTACAAAATTTTATCTCAATTTTATCAACTCTAATATCTCTAATCATAGTTTCTATTAGGATTCCATCAACAAGTCTCAGTTTTATAATACTGTATAGGGGAAGCATTCCCAGCTGGACATATCATCCATTCCCAAAAACCATTCAGGGAAAGTTGACATGACCTCTTCATAAAATATTATCTCAAACATCTTGATCTTTTTTTTTTTTTTTTAAAGAAGGTTGCTTTCTTTTTTATTTATTTTATTTATTTATTTATTTTTGTGAGGAAGATAAGCCCTGAGCTAAGATCCATGCTAATCCTCCTCTGTTTGCTGAGCAAATTTGGCACTGAGCTAACATCTATTGCCAATCCTCCTCCTTTTATCTCCCTAAAACCCCAGTAGATAGTTGTATGTCATAATTGCACATCCTTCTAGTTGCCGTATGTGGGACGCGGCCTCGGCATGGCCAGAGAAGCGGTGCGTCGGTGCGCGCTCGGGATCCAAACCTGGGATGACAGGAGCGGAGCATGCACACTTAACCACTAAGCCACGGGGCCGGCCCTCAAACATCTTAATCTTTATAATTTTATCAACCTTAAAAGCCTAACTGTTGCCCTAAGCAATTGTTGGTCAGCTTTCTCATTGTGATTTGTGCCTTCAGGCTTTTTTAAAAAAAATTTTTCCAAAGTGGGGTGAATAGAATGGGCTTGTTTGAATTTCTTTAATATTGGGGAACAAATAGGGGGTCCCTTTAGTCTGCCACCTTATGCTATGTTTTATGAAAACCTTTGTTTTAACCCCATTAATGTCAATCTTATTTATCCCATTTTTCTTTTTAACAACTAGCTAAAGATTTCCATCCTGCTGGGATGAGTCCTGTGATTTTCCCTCTCTGATTCCTCTTTGTTTTTACCCCTTTTGGTATATATTTTCTTTACCCCACTATCTTTAAACCCCTTTAAAATTTTTCACCTTGTTGAAGAGTCATTTTATTTTTTTCTCAGTTTCTTTTCATTTTTTTTTAATTAATATTTTCATAAGGATTTCTAAGACCATGAGTGGAAGCTAAGATCTCAAATTTGATTGTTTCCTCTTTTTCTTTTTCATAAGTTTTTACCTGAAAACATTCCAATTTTGCAATATATAACCCAGAGGGCCGACTCTGGGAATTGAATCTACGTTTTCCATCATGACATCACTCACACACATCCAATATACACATTCAGCTACACACACACCAGTATCAAAACAAATGGCGTCAAGAGTTACTTTATAAGAACAAGACTCTAGCAACCTGAAACAAAACCCCTGAAACAGAGGCAAACAAATGAAACCAAAAGAAATGGGGCCTGGAGTTCTCTCTGAGCAAGATCCCCAGTCCTTTCAACTAAATCAGAGCCACCCCTGACCAAACTCCAACAACCTGGTACAAAACCCCTGAAGAAGAAAGAAACAAACAAAAGGAAAAATAACACTCAGTCAGCTTTAATGAAGAAACTCACCAAAAAGGATGTCTGTTCCAGACCAGAAGCAAAAACAAATGAATAAAAAATCTAAAGCCTGTTTCCTCGCCAGATGAAAAATGTTCCTATCGCCTGTGGTACACGGTCAAATGGAAATTATCTGGCAGAGCCTCTAAGGCAAATTGCTTAGGCAGCTGCTGGACTGCTTTCCAGAAAATAGCAGTCATCCCAGGGCCACAGAGCCAGGGGTAAGAGCCTCTTGGCTGGCTCCCCAAATTGTTACTGAACACAAATGCTGGTTTGTTTACCCACCACACAGGAGGGCCAATAACTGGAATGCCAGGCTTTTCACAAGGAAAGAGGTTTATTATGGAATGGCAGCCAAATGAGGAGAAGGAACTTAAAACTCAAAACTGCCTCCTTGATGGGAAAAAGGTAGACGTCTTTATCTGGGGCTTTAGGTAGGCGTGATGGAGCATGTGTGATGGTTTAGGTAGCAGACAGAGAGCATCTGCTAGGGTTTTAGGTATGGGAAGAGAAGCACGAGGCATTGTTGGTTGGCACCTTCCCACTAACCTGTGTTTGACCTTAAAGACTTAATTTCTTTTCCTTGGACTGTCTGGGCTTTTCTAGTTCGTTTTCATCATCAGCCTGTGTTTGGCTTTATGAGGCTGAATCTTGATGTCTGAAACTTGAGTTCCTGGGAAAGACAGCTCACTCTTATAATAAGGAGAAACAGAAAGCCCTGATTAGTTTTAAGCAACAATTGATTATGCTGAGTATGCAAATCTGGAGTAGAAAGGCTTATCTCAAAGTTTTTGCTCTAGGGAATATTTTAACTACTTTGTTCTCAGTTTCAAAGTGTCACTGTGATCCCCAAGGGGCTCCTCATTTTGCTATAATATTAGGCAGAGTGGGCACCTGCACCTCCCCCATGGTTGCTGGTGAGGGGCTGAGCATAACAGAAGTCATCCTCCTGGAGTTTGGCCCAGTCCTGAAGGAGCTATGGTCATGTAACCAAGGACACTTTGTGTCTGGCCCAAACTGCCACATGAAAGGTCTCCTAGGCATGGAGAGAGGAATCTGAGTCCTTAGGCAACTGATTGATGCCCGGGACCTCAGGCTCTAAGACAATCCAGTAGGCTCAAGTATCTGTATTTCTAAGGTGTCTCCTGCAAAGTGTCTTGTGACTTACTTGACCCCAAACCCACGGGTGGCATTAAGGCCATGCTTGGGCCGTAAACTCCAAGAGGCATAGTGTGTGGTAGCCAGGGCCTTACCAGAAATTCAGAACCAGAGACCAGGGACCAGTATTACTGGCAAGCTTGTGTTTTAATCCCAAGACCCTATGTTGTAGTCACCCCACTGGAAGGAAGCAGTTTTTCTAGTAATTTGAGAAATTGGTGTGGTAAAATTGACAAGAAAGATATGTGTCGTCTTTGAAGGTGTACAAAGCCAGGAGGTGTTATACCTGTTTTCAGGTTCAAGGGGGCCTAAAAAACAAAACTTGCTTTGTGGTCTCAGGAATAATTTGTCAGTCAGAGGACCACATGACATAAACCAAGGAATCTGACCAATTTGGCAGGCCCTTGAATCTTAAGAGAGGCAATGGCCCAGCCTCTGTGTTATAAAACACTTGTGAGAGACTTAAGATTTGGGTCACCTATTCTAAAGCGAGCCCCACAAAAAGATATCATCCACATGATGCCAAAATGTAGTGTATTTAGCTGTTTCATTCCTAGTAGTAGAGGTTGTGTGACATGGCCAGGCTACTGAGGTACCAAGGGAGGCTGGGAGAACATTGATTGAGTGCCCACATAATGAAGGAAAACCAATATAGGTATCGAGTAAAACATGGTAGCCCAATCAGTGCCAGCAAGGTAGTCACCAGGAGTCAATTGCATGTCCTGGATGACTTCAATAATGTTTGACAGGACAATCACATTTAAGTTACAATAGTCAACCATTGAGTCTTCACTCAATTTTGTCTCCCTTTAAAACTAGTGATAGGGGGGCTATTAAATGGAGAATTATTGTTTGAATTATAACATTTCCAGAAAATATATCTTTAGTAGAGGAACATTATTCCTCCATACCTTGTCTCAAATGACATTGGAGAGTATTAACAATCTTTCTGGTGGACGCCATTCCACAGGCTCCCATTTTGTGAGTCCCAACGAGAATGCCAGTGATTTGAGCTTATTCTAGGTGAGAACATGACATGTGAAAGATTCCATGGGTTCTGAGGGGAACACAAAACTGACTTGTGGAAAAAAAACAGAGCCTGTGGACTGCCATTATCTTCTGGTTAGAATAAGAGAGCCAGAAATGGACGGAGTGAGAGAACATGTAGTAGTCTTCACATATATTACTGTGGATGGGAAAGTTTCTGTGAAAAAGTTTAAGCCTGAAGGGATGGAATCATTGAATTTTCTGGTTAAATCTGAATTGGACTAATTCTTCTTTCCACTATGCAGCAGAAGTGGAGGCTCATGAAGGAGAGTCAGAAAGAAGAAGGGGCCAAGAGCAATAGCTATGCATGCAAGGAGTTAGATTGAAGCTTGAAAGCAGTTATATAAAGAGTGAAGCCTAAGTATAATGTGGCTTAACAATTGAGTGCAAATACCAAAAAGTTTTATAGGCAAAATAATTTTTACTGGGAAAATAACACTGATTAATCTCTTTTACATTGAAGTAGTCAGAATGTACTGTTGTCATTGGCTTTGGTAAATAAAGACAAAACAAGTAGTTTCCAAAAACAATCAGTAATTTCAATAAAATTCGTAGCTACTCTGTCTAGCCTCCTGTTTATTGCATATATTTAGGTTTTCCTGCTTTTATTCAAATAATTTATTTTTCATAAACTAATATCTTCCAATTAGTTCTTTCTCCCATCTGTCGTATATGGTGTCCTTGTCCTTTCATAAATGTTTGTCCCTTCTTACAACTTTTGAGAATGCTAAACCAAATTATTTACATATCATGCTAAATGACTCCATCGTTTTTATTCCTTCTTGTGTGAATTTTTTGCTATTTGTTGGGTCTGTTAGTTCTTTCTCATGGTGGTAGAATTCCTTATAAGCCGCAATATTGTTGATTTGAGGAACATTGTATTGTTCTTGCGTGTCACAGGGTTGTGTGGCAATTCTCATATTTCCAGGCCTTATGTCAGAAGTCAGGATGATTGCACTCTTCTTTCTGAACATCTAGTTCCCTGACATTGAAGCCAAATAGCCTAATATCAGTATAATTCTTTGGCCTTTTACTTGGACTATCTTAGCTGAATCTCTTTAAGGAATTCCATGATTACTCAACCGTTTTGTGTTTGGGACTGCAATTTCCATGGGCTTTTGCTGGTGAGGACGATTTTTGAGACCTTTAATTCCACAGAATACAATGAAGAAATTATTGACAAGCTTGGGATTTTTCCCAGTTACCACAGTTCTACAAGTACAAAGCTGTTTTTAGACATAGGTGCCATTCACAGACCACGCTGTCTCAGGCTTCATTTCTGAACCTTACTATCATTCCAGGGAATAATGGCTCTGTACCTTTGTGCTACTGAAAGCAAGTGGGGAATGAAATCCTTAAGTTTCAGGGCAAGTTATGAAAGAATTCTGGTATCTCTAAATGTTGTGCAGGCAGAAAATATCTAGCCTAAGAGAGCTGCCACAAACCTGCAGACATAAGCAGGTCAACTCATAGAGGGGTGTGGTCCCTTGTGGTCTGATTCCACTTTTCTTATGAAGGAAATACCCCCTTGGAAACCAATTCCCCCAAAGCGATTCCACATGATCTCATGTGATTAAGCTTGGAAATCTGCTAACCTAGTTCACCAAGATGTAGGTGATTACCAGAGAATGATCTCATCTGCTGTTCCAATGTACCTTCACAGATCTCATAATTATCAGAAAGACAGACATCTTGACTATGTGAGTGTCAGAGCCTTTTAAAAGTTATGTCATGAGACAGTCACAAAATCTGACTCTTAGCAGTTGCTCAAAAACTTTTTTTAATTAATGGAAATAAGCTGTTAGAAGGACTAAAAACTAGACCATATATTTTTTATTTTTATCAATAGACTCTATTTTTAGAGTACTTTTGGATTTACTTGAAAATTGCACATAATGTACAGAGTCCCTTACAGTCCCTCACCACACACCCTGCAACTTATGTTTTCCTTATTATTAGCATCTGGTGTTACTCTGGGATATTTGTGACAACTGATGAACCAATATAGATACTTTATTATTAACTAAAGTCCACTCCCTACATACAGAACAATTTCATCATCCTGATAATCCTCAGTGCACCTCTCATCCATCCTTTTCCGTCTCCCTTCCTTTTAATTCCTGGCAACCTTGACCTTTTAACTGTCTCTATATATTTTTTTTTCCCCAGAATGTCATACAGTTGGAAGTATACAGCATGTAACCTTTTACAACTGTCTTTTTTCACTTAGTAATATTCATTGAATGTTCCTCCATGTCTTTTCATGGCTTGATAGTTTATTTCGTCTTATCACTGAAAAAGATTATCCTGTATGGATACAGTTATGTATCCATATCCAATGAACCTCTATATAATTTGGCGATTATTAAAAGTCATTATAAACATCTGTGTGAAGGTTTCTGTGTGGACACAAGTTTTCAACTCAATTGGGTAAATACCAGTGTGCACAACTGCTGGACCATGTAGGAAAAGTACATTTAGTTTTGTAAGAAACTGCCAACCTATCTTCCAAATTGGTGTACCATTTTGCATTCCCACTAGCAATGAAAGTGAGTTCCTGTTGCTCGACATCCTCGCCAGAATTTGGTGCTGTCACTGTACTGGATTTTGGCCATTTTAATAGATGTGTAGTGGTGTCTCTTTTTTTTTTTTTTTTTTTGCAATTCCCTAATGATAAATGATGTTGAACAACTTTTCATATGTTCATTTGCCATCTGTATATCTTCCTTGGTGAAGTGTCTGTTCAGATACTTTGCTCAATTTTTTCTTTTATTTTGTGAGGATCATCAGCCCTGAGCTAACATCTGCCAATACTCCTCCTTTTGCTGAGGAAGACTGGCCCTGGGCTAAATCTGTGCCCAACTTTCTCCACTTTACATGGGACACCGCTATAGCATGGCTCGATAAGCGGTGCGTCTGTGCGTGCCTGGGATCCGAACTGGAGAACCCCGGGCTGCCGTAGCAGAGCACACGCACTTAATAGCTTACGCCACTGGACTGGCCCCTATTTCACTCATTTTTAAAATGGGTTGACCATTTTCTTAATATGAAGTTTTAAGTGTTCTTTGTATATTTCGGATACTAATCCTTTATTAGACACAGCTATGGAAATATTTTCTCACAGACTGTGGCTTGTTTTTTCATTATCTTTACAGTGTCTTTCACAGAGCAGAACTATTTTTATTTTAATGAAATCTAACAATTCTTTTCTTACATGGATTGGGCATTAGGTGTTGTGTCTAAATAATCATCACTGTGCCCAAGGTCATCCACATTTTCACCTACATGATCTTGTAGAATTTTATAGTTTTGCATTTTACATTTAGTTCTATAAGTGATCTTGAGTTAACTTTTGTGAAAGGTATAAGGTCTGAGTCTAGATTCATTTTTGGTATATGGATGTCTTGTTGTTCTAGCACCATTTGTTGAAAAGACTTTTCTTCTCCATGGGGTTGCCTTTGGTATTCTGTCAAAGATCAGGTAACTCTATTTGTGTACGTCAATTTCTGTGCTCAGTATTCTGTTCCATTGGTTGGTTTGTCTGTATTTTCACCAGTACCACACTGTCTTGATTGCCGTAGTTTTATAATAAGTCTTGAGACTGATTAATGTCAGTCCAACCCATTTGTTATTCTTCTGCTCCCATAAAGTCAGGATTATCTCTATGCATCTGTCTCTCCGATTTGGGGGTCTGTAATTTTCTCTGTGACTTCAATTTTCTGATGGATTTAAGGAGAGCTGCAGATTTTTAGTTTATCTTTTTTCCTGTTATGAAGGTGGAATTATTGACATTGTAGGTATTTACCTATGAAACTGGAAACCAGAAGTTTAGCTTTTTCAATATTATTAAAATTTGGCCCTATTTTGTGATCAGTTCTGAATTAAACAATATATTTTCCTGAGCCTTTCCCACTTCTCCATATCTTTTTCCTGCTTGAAGCACACCTAGGGAGTTTATCGGTATCATATACACTGATCTTCCTAGGAGAGTAAAATATATATACATGTATATATTTTTTAATATATTGACTAAAAAAATGTCCAAGGAGACATTGTAAAAAATAAAAGAGATCAACTGCAGCCTATCTAAAGGATTCAATCCGAGTAATTATGCACTGGGTCTTAACAACATTAAGGTTCTCTGGCAGTCATACATATGTGAACTAAAATCTGAGAATATATAGAAGAATAGCAGTTGTGTTAGATTAATACTTCAGTCAGTTTTGTTTTCCTCATTTCACTGAATAATTAGACATTTTGCTACTGGCTGGAAACTGACAACCACAGAAGAAAAATACTTTTTTTATTTCTTGGGTTCCATTTTGAACTGACTTACCCATAGAAACTTTATTATTTGTTTGAATTTATCATTGGTACATCTACTATCAGTGGAAGGAAATGACCCAAGACATAAAAAGTGTTATCAACTAATAACTATGCCCATTATCGAGATTCTGTTTGATGAAGTTTACAAAGCAGTTAACAAACTTAGTCTAATTCTATCAAATGGTCAATCCTATAAGGAATAATTAGTATCCCTTTTGTTTAGATAACTGCAGTGAAAAAGAGCTTTGAACATATTAATATTGCTGGACACAATTCAAGACACTCAAGCTATATCTTGTTTAATACACAAAATGCCTCTTTTATTGTTCTCTCTTACTCATGGTGATAAGAATCAAGATTCATAATGTTAAAAGAATGGATTAAGTCATCCAGACAATAAGGGAAGCTATAATCTGATCACAGTTCTGTCTGATTCAATAGTCCATGCTAAATCACACTAATATTGTTTGAGGCTTAGAAAAGTAAAGAGACATTACTCTAAAGTCATCAATTTGAACAAAGCAATGATGAGAAAGCCATCATCCTGTTGACACTATTGTTAATACATGAATATGTGTCAAAAAAGTTGTACCAATAAGCAAAATTCACCAAACAAGTACTGGTCCTATCATATAATCGTCATCTCCACACAATCACGTTCACTCATATGCACACACACCACATACACAGAACCTTTGCAGTGTAGAACATGTCTTCTCTCTTCACAGTGCCATCTTCAATTCTGCTTTGGATGGCCCATCCAATCTCCTTTTCATTAGTGTTCGAAAAAGCAGAATCAAAATGGCAAGACACAGTATCTACAGCTACTTTAATGATCTCCACAGCTTTGCTCTTAGGAACCTAGACGAAGAACCAAAGGTATTAGTTAGACATTATCAAGATTGAGCGAGAGCTAAGGCACAATCCTTGACTTTCCCAAAAATCAACTTTTGCTCATGTCTCAGGTTAGTGCCACATGTGCAGTGATGAATCCATGGCAGTTTGCCTGAATCTTTCCTCTTAAGTAATAAAAGTTGGGCATCCCAGGAACCCCTTCAATCCTGGGCAAACACTGGTTAATCACAAGCATTGAAGGCCGCCATGACCACTCTGGGTTCAATGATTTGCTGAAAGAACTCACAGGATTCAGCATAAAATTGTAGTCATGAATATTATTTGTATTGTGAGAGGTTACTAAGCAGAATCAACAAAGAGAAAAGGCACATTGAATGAAGTCTCAAGAAACATGGTGACAGCTTCTCATAGTCCTCTACCAATGTAGTCACACAAAAGACATTAAATAAAATTGTATATAAATTTTAAAAGTATATGTTTGTTATAAAATGTGATTTTTTCATATATGTATACATTGCGAAATGATTACCACAGTTAAACAAATTAACATATCCATCACCTCACACAGTTAATTTTTTTGTATGTGTGATGAGATCACTTAAGATCTGTTCTGTTGGACAATCTCAAGAAAAATAGCATATTATTATTAGCTGTATTCATCATGCAATGCATTAGTTTTCCAAAACTTATTCATCTTATAGCTGATAGTTTGTACACTTTGACCAACATCTCCCCATTTTTAAGGCCAAATAACTGTCCATTGCTTACCAAGTATTTCAGAAGTTTTCTTTTTTCAATGATATTGCAAGTTACTAGATACTTGGTCTAACTGCCCTCAGCAGGTCATGCTCTTTCCTTAGGTTTAGGGGCTTTCAAAGGGTTACCAAAGCTAAAGATTCAGTGGTATCCTAGACTATTCCTTCCCCTGAATTCCACTTTGCACTAGAAAGTAAAGAATTCCTGTCATCTGTCTCAAAAATGTGTCTTTGACTGTTTCCTTCTGTTTACAGATGAGAAAGTGAGACTCAAAGTTTAAGTACTAGTTCCTTGTCACACAACTAAATAGTCTAAAGACAAAATTGAAAGGCAAACTTCTGCCTTCCAGTCTAATGACTTGTCCACTTTGCTCCCTCTTATGTCCAAGGTCCAACCCTATGCATTTGCTTCAATCAAAAGTACATTAACAAGGACAAAGAATTGAAACCTTGCCCTAGAAGACAGTAGCTTATTTCCAGAAATGATATTGTGTTTTTCATTCAGGTTAAAGTCCCAAGAAGAAGGAGAAGTTAAAGGGAACCTACAGGTGAAATATTTATGGCCTCACAATCAGCAGGCTACCCCACAGGAGACCAGCAACTCTCTCCCATAATTTCTCATTCACCACATCTCCACAAATATTTCTCTGGATTATTTCTTCTTGGTGGGAGGAAAGATTTATTGAATTCCAGAAATAGAGAAATCACTCCCATTCAATCACCCTCAAGACAAAACAGCTGATAGTGTTCTTGTCAACTGAGTTTCATGTTTTTTGTCAACCTGGGAAATAGATTGAAACTGAAGGAAAACACAAAATAATCCATAGGTGACAACACGGCCAGACCCCAATGCAGAGTGAACATTGCCTACTTGGCTCTTTGTATATGGAATGGTTCTAGCCTGGTTACAAGAACCAGGTGAGGCTCCCAGAGTAACAAAGGAACTCAAGGACTTGACAATTCAGGTTTGCTTCCCCTCATACCAGGTCTATTTTCTTTTGAATCCTCAACCAAAAGACCACTATCGTTACCGCTTTAGGTTCATAGGTAGCAAATCACAGGACAAGAATGAAGTGACCATCATTTAATTCCACATGCCAACATTTGGGATCCATTGCCTGTTGCTCCTCTGTCTAAGCAGACACTGCTTTATTCTTCTGCCTTCACAGGTTATAGGAATAATAGGAAGAAAACAACCAAGTCCACTGTCCAACTGTTAGCAAATGGATTTCAAGAGGAGCAAGGTTAAAGCAGTAACCCATGGAGTGAGAAGAGATTGGAAATAGTTAACTTTGTTTTTTATCAAAGAGTTATCTTAGTTAATTATTATATAGTGATAAAGAAATCATTCATTTTTTACTCAGTACAAGTAAAATTGTCACTTAGGATGCATATACATTAGCAAATTAGTACAAGAGATTTGCTGAAAAATTATTGAACATATGTTAGAATAAGACCTCCAGATACCAATCTCTGTTTTTGATTTTGCCGGGAAGAAGCCCCTTCTTGATCATACATCATTTGAAACAATTAACTATCTTACAGAACACACATACACACACACAGACACACACACACACAATTTAGAGGAATGATTAATGACAATTTTTCAAAAAGTTGACCATCAAGAAAGAAATAAAACTTCAATTGAAAGAGTGTTTGCCTTTTTACCTCTACCATCAGCAAAATTATTTTTGTTTTTCTTTTATTTGCTTTATAAGAAGAGTATCCAGTCCTAAAAATGGTGCAATCCTGAAAAAGGTGTCAAAAAAGACAACCTGGCAGGGTGATTATCAGCATATTATTTGTTAAATTTTTGAATATTATATGCTCTATGCGAAAAGAATCTTAGAATGTTTATTATATCTTTCACCTAGTTACATAACATGTAGAAAACTATCACAATGAAACTAATGAGTATTTTACATAATTTATTATCTTACTCAACAGTATTCATGAAAGACTTAATTGGAAACAACTGAAATTACAATAAACTTGGGAATAGTTAGGGAAATTGTGATGCATTAACATAATGGAATTCCGTGAAGCCTTTTAAAATTAAACACATAGAGTGACGTTGGCAAAATGGTGGGCAAGGAAACTCTGAGCTATCCCATGGAAACCTAAGGAAACAATCAGAAACTAGCTGAAATAACCTTATAGGAGCTCTGGAAAACAGTCAAACAAAGATCTACAGCAACAAAGTGAACACCGAGTTTGGAAAAATCCAGATTCAAAGTGATAGGAAATTTCATCATGTTTTTACTCACACTCATGCCTCCCCCTGCCTAGCACAGTGCAGGCTTATTAGAGGCATCAGCTCAGTTCCCATTTAACTCTTTCAAACCAGAGTGATCACAAATCTTTTTGCAACAATCTAACCTATTTGGGGGCTGCCTGAAAGATTGCTGTTGGTTCTGCTTAACTCAAGACATGAACTGAAAAGTAGGCAGAATGGCTCCTTACAGCTGCAGGGGGACTATAGATGCACAGACGCAAGGGGAAGAGATCAAGGGTGGAGATATGCGTTAGACCATAAAAATCCCTGAGGAGAAGCTGGGGTGTGAATTTTGGGGATATCAAGGCGTTCAAAAGCAGCCATGTTTTTCAGGAGAGTTAAAACAGTCACACATAGACTGGGCAAGATGCGTGCTCAGAAAAGAACTGAATAGACCTTCAACTTTCATGTTGGGTTGATCTCAAGATTATGAGCACGCCAAGCTAATAAGTGAAGGACTGTCAGGGCATGAAAAGATCTGCAAAGAGTGGGAGAGATGGCTGTTTTTTCAAATGCCCAATCAAACACACAAACAAACATACACACACACAAACACACACAAAAAAGGAAAAGATGACCCATTCAAGAGAAGAAAATAAATTGGCAGAAACTGTTCCTGAACAACCACTGTCATTGGACTCAGGAGACAAAGAGTTTTACAACAATTGTCTTATATATGCTGATATAGCTAATGCAAAATTTGACAAAGAACTAAAGGAAATCAGGTAAATCACATACGAGTAAAATGATAATATCAAAAAAGATATAGAAATTATAGAGCCTAAGGTACAAAAAGAAAATAATAAAGAAATGTGAACAGTCACTAAAGGACTTATAGGACACCCTCAAGTGGACTAATATACACCTTATTGGAGTCTCAGAAAGAGAAAAGAAAGAGAATGACACAGATAGATTATCTGAAGAAATAATGAACAAAAACTCCCCAAACTGGGTGTAAGAAATGAATAACCAATAAATCCAAGAACCTCAAAGAATTACTGGTAAGGTAAACTCAAAGATATCCACAACCACATACATTATATTCAAGCTTTTGAAAAAGTTTGAGACTTTTCAACCTCAAACACTCAGTCTCAAAGACAAGAGACTATCTTGAAGCAGCAAGGGAAACATGACTCATTGGGAACTAGGGATCCTGGATAAGATTATCAACATATTTCTCATCAGAAACCTTGGAGGACATAAGACAGTGTAATGGTATATTTAAAGTGCCAAAAGAAAAAACAAACCTGTCAACCAAGAATTCTATATCAGATAAAAATGTCCTTCAAAATGAGGGAGTAATTAAGACAATCTCAGATAAACAAAAGATTTTTGAGTTTATTACTATTTGATCTGCCCTACAAGAAATGTAAACAGATTCATTCAGGTTCAATGAAAGGATACTAGACAGTAAATCAAAGCCAGATGAAGATACAAAGACCTCCAGTAAAGGTAAATATATGCACAAATATAAAATCATGTACTTTCAAATCTTTAGTTTCTATTTCTACTTGTTCATTCCAAAAAGATTTAAAAGATGAATGCATAAAATTAATTATGAATTTATGTTAATATATACACAATGTATAAAAATGAAAAGAATGACATCAATAACATAAATTGCAAGAGGGGAACAGAGCAGTAAAAATGTACAGTTTTTTATAGCATTACAGTTAAATTAATATCAATTGAAAATAGATTATTATAACTTTGCAGTGTTATCTGTAATCCCCAAGGTAACCACAAAGAAAATAACAATAAAATATATACAACTGATAATGAGACAAGAGTCAAAACATGTCACTACCAAAATTCATTAAACACTAAGGAAGGCAGTAACAGAGGAAATAAGGGAAATAAGTCAAATAGAAAAAAACAAAAAATGTAAGTCTTTATCAGTAGTTACTTTACACGTAAATAAACATCCTCATACAAAATGTATAGTTTTACAAAGTGGAAAAAAAACAGGATCAAGTATCTCCTCTATAAGAGACTCACTTTGAATAAAAGGACACAAATAGTTCGAACGGGAAAGATGGTAAAAGATTTTCCATGTATAGACAACCAAAAGAGAACTGGCATGGCTATATCAGTAACAGACAAAAAAAAATATTTAAGAGAAAAATTGTGACAAGAGACAAACGTTCTATTATATATTAATGAAAGAGTCGATCCACCAAGAATATAGAACAATTATAAACATATGTGTGCCAAACATCGGAGTTCCACAATATATGAAAACCACGTTGACAGGATTGAAGGGAGAAATAGACACCACTAGAAAACTAGTTGGAAACTTCAATACTTCACTTTCCATAATGGATACAACCTCCAGACAGAAGATCAATAAGGAAATAGAAGAGAATACTATGAACAACTGTATGCCAATAAATTGAGAAATCCTCACGATATGGAAAATTCCTAGAAACACACAAACTACAAAGGCTGATACATGAAGGAATATAAAACCTGAGTAGACATATAACTATTAAGGAGGTGGATTCAGTAATTAAAAATATCCCAACAAAGAAAAGCCTAGGACCAGAATGCTTCATCAGTGAATTCCACCAAGTGTTTAAAGTAGTGTTAACAATCATTCTTAAGTCTTGCAAATAACTGAAACGGAGGGGAACTTTCTAACACGTTCATTGAGGCCAGCATTACCCTGATACAAAGCCAGACAAATACATTAAGAGAAAACAAACTCTAGATACGTATTCCATCTGATTTGAGAATTAAAAATTCTCAAAAACATATTAGAAAACTGAATTCAGCAGCATACGCAAAATTTTATACCATAACCAAGTGGCATTCATTCCTGGAATGCAAGGATTGTTCAACACACAAAAATTTGTAAGTGCAATACACCGCATCAATAGGATGAAGGAAAAACCACATGATCCTCTAAGTTGATGTGGTAAAAGCATTTGGTGAACTCAACCCTCTTTCATGATAAAAGACATTCAGCAAACTAGAAAGAGAAAGAATCTTCCTCAACGTAATGAGGCCCATGTATGAAAAACCTACAACTAATATCATACTCGATGGTGAAAGAATGAAAGCATTTCTCCTTAAGATCAATGATACGAAAAATTTGCCTGCTTTTGCTTCTCATAGTCAGCATTGTTTTGTAACTTACAGTTACAGTTAAGAGAAGATAAAGAAATACCACCCATCCAAAATGGGAATGATGAAGTAAAATTACCTCTGTTCCAATATGATATAATCTTATACGAAGTAAGCTCTAAAGATCAAACAACAGACTGTAGGAACTAGTATACAAATTCGGCAAATGTGCAGGATACGTAATCAACACTGAAAAGTCAATTACATTTCTATACACTAACAAAAACAATCTGAGAAGGAAATTACAAAATGATTCCATTTAAAATAGCATGAAAACGAAAAATTACTTAAGAAAAACTTAAATAAGGAGGAAAGAGACCTGTACAACTAAAATTACAAAAGTTGCTTAAAGAAATTGAAGAAGACACAAATATATGGAAACAAAATCATGTTCCTAAATGAAAGACTTAATATTAGGATGGCAATACTTACCAAAGTAATTTACATTTTCAATGGATTCCTCATGTATATCCCAGCAGCCAGGTACAGCTCCTCCCTTCTCACAGTGGGCCTCTTGCTGCCACATGTAATGACCCTATTAAGAGCCACCAGGCTAAAACTTCCAAGAATCATTCCTTATCAGTAAGGAGGATGTGCAGAATTGGGTGGCCCCAGGGATTACCTCACATATCGCGTGATCAGGATTTCCCCAGTAAAAACTCAAATTGGAGATATTCAGGATTTGCCTCATAATCTCAATTATAGAGACCAAAAATTGATGACACTGAGATCAAGAATATACTAGTTGGAATTCCACAGCACAACCTTCCTTGTGCCCTCTCTATTTGTAGATGCTATTTGAATTTACCCTGCTGAATTATCTTCCTTATTCAGCCCTCTGATTATTCACTTCCCCTGTTATCTGTCCCACTGAAGTCACTCATTCAAATGGCAAGTGTCCTGTCAGAATGTTGCTAAATTTTAATATCCAGACACATTCAATGGGAATTATAGTGTTGCTAGTAGAAGTTTGGAGTTAACTGATTCTCCTTTTTAAGGAATTCAACATCCCCAATGCAATCGGCCATTGTCTAAATATAACCCTCTTCTAACCTTTGTTCTGATCACAGGCATTCTGAGTATTAGCTTTGGAATAAACATGGTAAGGAAGCACTGGTTGGGATGAGGTCCTAATATGATGAACACTATACTGGTTATAGTGTTGAAATATATATATTGAATGTGTCTGGTATATATTAAAATTATTTATATGTTTCTTTACACCTTCACAGACCAGAGTCATGGTCAGTTATTCATGCCTTGGAAAAGGATGGTAGTTATTCTTTTAATTAATTTGTGAAATTAAAGAAAGATCAAAGTTTCTATTCTCTTCATTTTCTGGGGTATTAGTGTGGGTAGAGCAGAATCGTTTCTAGATATTGATAAGTGGGTTTCCAACATGAAACACAGACAAGAGGATATTTAAAGATTGCCCTGTAAATAATGAATATCATTAACTATGTGCAAAAGTTAGAAAAGAGTAGTACTAGGTATAATTTCTAATAGAACAAAATAGGCAGATTTTCTGAGTACAGCTTTGATGAAGATGAAGAAGTAAGTTAAGTTTCCAAAATTACAAACTTTGAAAGAGAACAGATGTGGCTTTGGGAGAACTAGTGAGAAACTGCCCTGCCTTTCTCATTCTCGGTACCAAGGTTGGAGACACAGCCTGCACCAACTAAGCAAAGCAGCCCCACCCATCCCCTACACCTCAGTGCTAGGGAACCATGTTCTGAATTGGTAAGATTTGACCTCATCTCAACCAGTGCTTCCTTCCTATGTTTATTCAGAACCTAATACTCGGAATGCAGTGTGACTGGAGCAAAGATTAGGATAGGAAATGGTCAGACAACATCCCATTGCATCAGCGATGTTAAATTCCTTAGAAAGAAGAAGCAGAGAATGCCTTACAAAACAATCCCTACAGGCATTATTGTATGCTTCCAAACAAAAACCATAAACTACTGAAAGTCTTTTAAAAGGACTTCCCAAATACTAGTTTACAAAGTAGCCACATTCAACTCACCTCTGAAGCTTCCTTAAAAGTTCAGATTCCCAGGCCCACTGGAGGATTCAGGAGGAACAACCAGGGAGTTCACCCTGGCTACCCTTAGGTAACAAGACTCATATGTGAGGATTTACCTCCAGTGTGGACTTGGACTGGAAGAGATCTGGGTTCACACAGATACCAGGAGAACCAAGTTCACCACCACTCAACACTCTTTGAGCAAGCCAGGACCTTAGTCAGGACTACAACCTCTCATTTGCCTCCAATCTGGAAGATTTCCTCACAAACTGGAGAGCCATGGGTATCAGGCACTGAAGTCACCCCCTCCATAACAGGCTAGTGACACTTGTGCAGACAAAGAACAAGCAAGGACTGCTAGGACTTTGTAATGTTTTATGGGTTTTGGGAAGGAAAGGTATCTAGTGGAGACGGGAAACAGGAGGGAAGCTCAGGGAACTTAGCAACTTCTGCCTTCACTAGACCCGCATACTTGGAGGGAAGGTCGAAAGGGGCCTGAGCCCTGGGTTGCTGCTCCTTTTTGGAATCTAGGTGCCTCTGACTTGTAGGATAGTCTATTTATTACAGAGGGCCCAGGCTGGACATTCCCCTATTAATCCAATGACCAGTTAGAATCGTCCAGACTCCCAAGGTTCACTAGAGGAACTGGCTGGTCCACTGGGGCTTGTGCTTGACCTGTCTGGGTTAGTGGAGTGGTGGGGATTCACACTTTCCCAGTTTATACAATCAGATTGAACAAGAAAACTGTACATCAAGAGACCTCAGGTTTTCCCAGTCCTATACGAGAGGGACAAGAAGAGAACATCCTGGAATTATAAATAAGTAATGCTCAGGTGCCACCAGTAAATAATTGCTTTATTTTCTCCTCACTCACTCCCTATAAGAGAATGTTCAGTGTACAGAGAACAGCAAATATTTGCTCAGCAAAGGACATATGGACATGGTTTATAAAATAAATAAAATTTTGTTGCCAGAAGTACTTGTCCCTAGGAAGCAGTCTGCTTAGTTTAATGGATTCTCTGTGGGAGAGTGTGGTCATGGGGTGTTATGTGGAAACAAAAATAAAGTACACTTGAACTTGACACAGGCTTATGGGTGTGGTGTGTGGAGCTGAGGGGCTGTGCAGGCCAAAGTTCAGACGGCATTGCTTTAGAAAAGGCAGGAGATGGTGGAGGCTGTATGGGAGGAGGGATGGAAGGGAGGGAGGGTGGAGAGAGGATGTGAGGCACTGACGGGGCCCTGGGAGGAATTTTGAAAAGAAACCAGAGATGTTTAAAGAGATATTAATTAAGTTTGAAATATGGTGTTTGATGAAATTCATAACCCATGGAATTTGAAGTACAATCCACTACACACACTACTGTGTAATGGAGTGCGTTCTGTCTGAAAAGCAAAATGTGTCCTGAATCTGCCCTCAAGAAGAATGAAAGAAACGCTGAGGCTCTTTTGGAAATCACTCCTTCTACTGCATCATTTTTTACTTTAAAATCACCCAATACTGTTGTGAAGCCCTTAGAATCCACGGTGGCTCCTGCTCTAAGAGGATGACTCAGGAATTTCCATAGATTGTGAAACTCATGGCTGGTGCATAGTGCAGGGAGTTGTAAAGAGAAAATTAACATCAATGGCTGCTTTGTTAGGATACAGCCAGGTCAAGAAAACCTATTTCAAATTGGTTTAAACACCACAGAAATGTGTTACCTCCATAACAAGAAGTCCAGACGAAGGGCCATGTCTGTCCGGGTCAGCCACAGGAGGTCCAGATCTTCTCTAATATTCTCCTGGCTCTTCCTTATTCTATGTATTGGCATCATCCTTGGGCTGGTTGAGGACACTGCAGCAATTTCAGACATCACATCTCAACAAGATATATCCAGTCAAAACAGAGGGGCCACCAGTTTTAAGGAGTGAGGGACCCTGTCTTAGAAGCCCTTAGCACCGTTCCTCTCGTGTGTCATTGGCCAGGATTGGGTCACATTCCTTTTCCCAAGGTGATTACATGTCAAGGGCCATGGAGCGAGCATGAGTGATCTAAACAAACCATTTGGAATAGAATGGGTGTTGGGAAGGCAAACACCTTGACCACTGAACTCATAGTGAGAACCTGATGGTCTTTAGATTAGACATTTCAGACCTTGGCCACAATTAGAACTGCTTGGTGAGTTTTTAAAATAAAGGGATGCATAAATTTACCACAGTCAAACAAATAAGAATCTCCAGTGGATGTGGGTCTCAGCTTCAGATGAAAGGATCCATATTAATAAAAGCAGAGCAATTTTCTTGTTTTTAGGTGTATTTATCCTCTGTGATTGGTACAAGCACAGACTAAGAGGTGAAAAAGCCAGGAGGCCTCACCCAGAAGCAAATCTGTTAAAAGATGAAATGTAGAGAGAATGAGTGGAGTCTGATTTCACTTCAATTCAATTTATTATTTAACCTAATTTGAATGGGTAAACTTCTATGGGACTTGAAAAGATGAAAAAGGAGAAAGAGACTCAGTGACTGTATTTAATGGTGAATCAAGAACCTAATGGATTGAGCTGGAGAATATACCACAGTGTAAGAGAATTGATTGGGTGGAATGTGTCAAAGTTAAAATTTCAGAGATTAAACACTTCTAAGAAGCAAATATGGGAGCAGTTACCTCGTGTAGTGTAGCTACAAGTAGAAACTCTCAGGAGTGAGGATGTCAAAACACTGAGAAACTTGAGTTGTGTCCGTGAACAAAGACGATGTCAACATATCCTGGGAAGGAATTATAAACTAAGACCACGAACGGAGTGTACTGAGAAGTGGGTAAGATAATAGGGCTGAGATGATGTCAGTCTTAAAAGAAAAGTTACCTGCTTCTCTCTTTCTAAGGAATTTCACATCCCTGATGCAATGGGCTATTATCTAACAGATCCCTTTTTAACCTTTGCTACAATCACACTGCACTTTGATTATTAGATTCCGATCCAATGGCCAATTTTTAATCCTCATTTTACTTGTCCTATTAGTAGCATTTGACTCTTCTCCTTGAAACAGTTCCTTCATCTGCTTTCCAAGACACAAAAATCACCTGCTATCCCTTGTACCTCAGTAGCCCCTCCTTCTCCAAGTCCTCTGCTGGTTCCTCCACTTTTGTAACAACTTCTTAATGATGGGATCTTTCATTGCTCTTCTCTTCTCTGTCCACACTCACTCATCTAATCTAATCTCTGATCATCTGCCCTTGTGGCTTTAAAATGGCCACTATATTCTGACGAATCCCAAATATGTATCTTTAGTCCAGACCTCTCCTCTACTTCTAGACTTGTACGCCTTGCTGTCTACACAGCATCTTCACCTAGTTACCTAATAGGCATCTCAAACATACATGGCTAAAATTAAAGTCATCATCTTCCTGTGAAAATTTGCTCCTCCACATGGTCTCCATCTCAGCAAATGGCAAATCCTCCCTTCCAGTTCCTTATCTCCAAATGTCTTGAGTCAACTTTGACTCCTTTTTTTTCCTTTTACCATATATCCTATATGTAAGACAGCTTTGTTGTCTCTACTCTTAAAATACATCCGTATTCTAACAACTTCTGACCACATTGACTGCTCATACCATGGTCATAGCCAACATCATCTCTGAGCTGAACTTTTGTAGGACACCCTAAAGAGAGTTTATCTCCCTTTTTTCCTCTCAACATAACATCTAGACTGATCCTTTTAAAGCATGTCAGCTTATGCAGCTACTCCACAATCATTCTCAATTTCTCTCAGAAATAAAGTTCAAGTCCTTTTGAAAGCCTACATGACATAGCCCTTCCCAACAGGGCAGATCGGGACTTTATCTTCTACTAGTATCTCCCTCGCTCACTAAAGGTCACCAGCATTAGCATACTTACTGTCACTTAAATATTATAGGAACACTTTCTTCTTGGCCTTAGCATTTTCTGTTCCGTGTCCAGGAATACTCTCCCACACATCCACACAGCTCACTCTCTTGTCTCATTTCATTTTTTAGTTAAGAGCCACCTTCTCAGTGAAGTCTTCTCTGACCATGACATTTAAAATAGCCCCTAACATTCCCACTGCCCACCACTACTTCCTTTCTACTGGCATAACTTTTCTCCATATCTCTGTCAAGCGTAACAAAGGATCAAAGATTTTAAACTGACCTGTAAGCTAAAAATTAACTTCCCACATTTTCATGTAACCTGGTAGAAGTCATGATACTTGTGGGTCAGAGAAGAAGGACTATTTATTACTCACAACAATAGCTGTAGCCAAGGTAACAGCATATTTTCCAGATTTATTGAAATATAGTGGGCATATAACACTATGTATGTTTAAGGTTTACAATATGATGATTTGATACATGAATAGATTGTGAAAATGTTTCCCACAATAAGGTTTGCAGTGCTAGGTCCTTGAGCCCCCAATTCTACAGGGTGAAGTGAAGGCGCCCACATGACACCTGAACCTGCAGATTGACTTACAAGAGGGAAACCTGGGTCTCAGGAACTCAGATGGATTATAGCAGGCACTGAGCATCCCTGTCATTTCTGTGGAGGGAGATATTTTCTTCATATAACTGGACAGTAATCTTGCCTTCCATTTCTTTGGAGGGAGCCACTATCTCTACATTCCAAGGCTATTTGCTAGACAAACTTCATGAAAAAATAGTGTGGAATGCAGGGTAGTCAGTGCCTCTGATAATCAGGCATATGAAAATGTGAGACCATATGGAATTGTCTCCCAACAGGCACGTATGCATTTCTAACAGTCAGTACTCCTTATGTCCTTCATGATCTTCTTCCTCCACTAGCCTGTAAACTCAAGACACTGTTCATTTTAATTTAATCCTTGCCCATTTACTTGTTGTTAAAACAATGTCTGGCACATAAAGGATGTTCAGTAAAGTTTTTGCTGAATGAATAAATGAAACCATGGGAAAATACACAAGAACTAATCAAAACGCCAAAACATAGACAGATGATTAAGAAATTAAATGAATTAATAAGATGCACTTCTTGACAACAAGCAAAATATAATACTGGAACTTTTAATAATATTTCATAGATAGGGAAAATATTTTCATTAAGTTAAAAAATAGGATACAGTTGGTTTATTGAAGATTATTTCAATTTTGTAAATAAACACAGACCCCACATTTCTATAGGAAAATTATTATGGAAAATGCACCAAAATTCAAGAAATTTTAAATGAGATAATTAAAAGTTATTTTTATTATCTTTCATTTCCTTTTTATTTTCTAGTTATCTATAATTTGTATATATTATTTTAATAATCACAAAATGCAAACATCCTTATTTTGAAGTTTATTATTTCACAAAATGAAAAAAAAATGAAAATGAAAAAAAGAGAGGACAGCATCCTGAAACTAGAGATGCTGCTTTGAATCACCTCTGCAAAGTACAGAAATCCTCTCCACACCCTTAGAAGCAGTAAGCTTCTGGTGGAGCTAATGGTGGATAGCTCATGGTCAATATTCTTCAGAATATGGATAATGAGGGTGATCAACAGCACTGAAAGAGAAGGAGGGATATTAATTCATTAACTCTGTCTTCACACCATCAAGGAGGTGTTTTGACTGAGGATGCAGTTAGGATGGGATGAAAACTAAATTCACAACCATGTCCCTCCTACTACCCTGACACACATACGTGCAGGCTCCCTGTCCATGTGCAAACTCCACCTGCATGCCCAATTCCCACATCCACACATAAATAAATGCCAAAGTGGCAGAGCGTTTGATTTAAATGACAATTTATATTTTTATAAGTAAGAACTATGGCTAAAATGCTGTGGTCTTTTAAGCACCAGGTGTAACTGTTGTCCCTAGCCAATGAGAATGATCATGGTAAGGATTTTGCTGCTCTTTTTCACACATTCATTCAACTAATATGTACTGAGCACCCTCAACAATCCAGAGTCCCTCCATTAAGAAACTTCTAGTCTATTGAGGAGACAACATGTACACCTACATAACCACACCAACAAAATGTCATTACTATTTTCTGCATTGATAATTCATGAGAATACTTGTTATTCAATAATTAGTATTACTGTTGTTTTCCATTTTTTTCCATGTTCATGTTTTCCTTTTTAAATTTTTCCCTTTAAATTCAATTTCACCAAATAGTGCATTCTGAGAAATCCTAAGGGCCAAGAATTGTGCTGTTGACATAGGACCACAAAGATGAGTGAGACTAGCATACACAGCCTAATGAAGGAGATCATAGACTTACACTTAAAAGCCTTTGTAAAGAGAAAAGTTACTTTCTCAGAATCATGATATAATTTTACAAACAAGAAGGAGAATTTTGTGATCTTTCTTTTCGAACTAGATCTTTATTCTATAACTATAGTTTTATTCCTCTCATTTCTAAACTCCCTTCCAAACTTCTCAGTTCGATGAGTCTTCTTTTTCTTTATCCTGAGATGCTCCTGCAGTAACTGAACACCTGGAATACTACATTTGTGAACAAGTCAAAGTCAAAGGAGGTGGAGGCTCCCAGGGGATGGTCTCCTGATGGACAAAGACCACCATGGAGTAAGACTTGCCACAAGAAACAGAGAATCCAGATGAAGTCGTTTTGGGGTGTGCCACTGGGCACACATCAGTCACTAATGTTAGGGTCAGTTAATTCCATGATCCATTTAAAATTTACTCTAGTGAGATGACATGGCTGAGGAAATGGGAGTTGTGATGGGAAAAGAGGCCAATGAAGAGATAAATTTGGAAGAAATGGATGCTGTCTTGGAACAGGAATGCCCATTAAGAGAAATGTCACTGGACACTTTGGAGAGTTAGTGGAAGCAGGGCCGCGGTAGGACTTGCACAGAACCTATGCACATTTGCCTTCCTGGGCCCCTTCCTCCAAAAAATATTAATGTTACGTTTCACTGTTGTGTAAGGATAAAAATGAATAGAACCCAGCCTGGATTCATTCTTATGTTTGCATTATTAATATAATCATTTTTTCTCCTGATTTTAAAAGGAATTAAAGATGATACATTTTGTAGGCTCCTAAAAGTATAGTGGGCTGTAGGCATTGTGCCTTCCCTGTTGAATGGGTAAGTGGCCCTGTGTGGAAGCTCACCAGACACAGAGATTCGGGGAATAAAATTAGTGAATTCCCCGTGATGCAAACTTTGGCAATATTACCTGTGGTCTGACTTGGACCCAATCACATTTCTGTTGAGTCAGAGACTGAGCCCTGGAATCAGCTCTGGTCTGAGTCTACAGGAAGCTCCTGTTTCACTCTTACACCAAAAATAAGACCTGTCATCCTGATTTAGAGAAGTCTAGTTCCTCTGCTAACCTGCATGCTACAGAAAACAACCTGTGAAAAACAATCTACAGGTCACTTACAAGAGTATTTTAGCATATCTGAAATTTCTGTTGAGGCCGTCAATTGTTTTCATGTCTTCTGCAGTCAATTCAAAGTCAAAAACCTGAAATGAGGGAGAGTATCACATTAAACTCTCCCCCAAGGCAGCTGGCTTCTCCCTGGGAACTTGAGGACTTTCCAGCTGGATGGAGGCAAGGAGAGCGTCCAGGGAAGCCCTCCCTGTCATCAGCTTCCAGATGTAGTGGCCTGAGAAGTCTTCTGCCTGTGGTCTCCACCTCTCCTTCCCCACTCCCTCTCCTTCTCTCTCCACTTCACAAAAGAAAGGCTCACAATTCATCAATCATAAATCTTTCCAAGTGAATTGACTGTGACAGAAAAGAAAAAAACAAAGGGACAATAGGACAGTCTGGACAGAATACTTGCTGACATGATCCAACTTTAGTCAGATTTTTCCTTCCCCACCAGCTCCTAGAATTTGACAGCCTTGAACTCAGGCAAGTATTGGGAGGAAGAGCAACTCCCCATTAGGTCGTCTCCAAGTATCTGTCGCCCTTCAGAAAAAGAATTCCCTTATCAACTATCTGACTATATCCCCCGCTCATGCCAACTCCAAACACCATTCTCTCTCTTGTGGTGTTTACTCTTCTCTGTAAAAGAAAACTCTTTCTGATTGATATCTGTGACACGTCTTACATTCAGAGAGTTCTCCCTTTCAATAAAGTTTCTTTTCTTTAAGTATTGATTTTTTTTATTTTGCAATGCATAGCCCCTAATGGACATTCCATTAATAGCAAAGCAGACTGATCTTTGGTGAGAAATATGAAAGTGGGAAGCTCATTATTTAATAGCAGGGGTTACTTATGGAAAACTCAGTGCCTTACGTTTCTATCTGTCTGTCTATCTAACTATCTATCTGTCTGTCAGCTACCTGTCCACCTGTTCAGTCATCTTAAAAATATACTCCAAAAGTGATTTGGTTATCATAAGTGTATGTATTAACATGTTGAACTGAACTGAAAAATAAAATGGGAAATTTTTCTGATTTGTTTAACTATGAGATTTATATTTATGTATTTGATATTTTTATAGATTGAACTAAATCTACAGCTTCAAGGTTTTAGAGCAAATACATAATAAATAATATGCTCTGAATGTCTTCTTTTGCAAATATTAAACTTGTGATAGAATTTTTAGCTGTTACCTTAAAACGGGATAGAATTTAAGTAGTTTTTCACAATTCTCATGAGATTCACAACAAAATAAGTTGAAGACAACTGATTGATCTAAGGCACCAGGAGATGTATGAGGGAGAATTTACAGAAAAACTATACTTGTTCATTTTTCATCCATCTATAAACTTGTATATCTAGATCCTACCTCCAAAGAGCTCTTCTGGGGAAAAGGTGCGAAAAGGTGATCCAGAAGAATCACTATATTTAGAGTCTCATGGTCTAGAGAGAACAGAGACATATAAGCTAACAATTTTAGTTTAATAAAGAAAAACTATCTAACAGAGCCATGTCAAGTACCATGGTGGTCAACAACGGTGCTGGGGTGTTGTGATGGTTTAAGAAAGCAGCTAATGCTATTTGGTTTGATATTGACATACAAATAGGGGCTCTTCTGGTAGAGTTGGAGAAGGAGAGGAACCTGGGTTTTAAAGCTTCCCCTGCAATGAAGCACTCCTACAACAGATGGAAAAACAGAGAGGAAATGTGCTCTGTGTCATACAAGCAGGGGGCGGTAAAATCGGGCCTAGAAGCCATAATACTTAGGACTCTAAGGCCAGTGCTCTCCCTTCCCACCCTTCCAAGCTGCCCTCATAGAACACAGAGAGATATACATAGGATTGAATGAACATGTGTGGGGGTTGAAAGGCAAGAGAGATGGTCCCACAGCAGCACTGGTTCCTCCCTCTGGAGAGACTCTTCAGCCTGTACCTGAAAGTTCTCTTTGATTCTCTTCTCATTGAAACTCTTGGCCAGGACCACCACCCCCCGCTGCAGCTGGTAGCGCAGGGCAACCTGGCCTGGGCTTCGGTTGTGTTTCTTGGCAATGGCATTCAAGATTGGATCCTCCAAGAGATATGGACTATCCCTTTCCACCCTGAAAACAAAAATCAAAACATACATATTTGAAGGGTACTGGACTGAAAATCCAGATTAATCTTTTCTCCAAGTTCCTCAGGTAATTCAGAGAAGTAGGCGCAATGCGATATGATTAAAAAAGAGTTTCGTGAATATTGGTAGAGATTCATACATAATAGTACCAAACTGGAAACCACCAATATTTCCATTGACGGGTGAATGGAGAAGCAATTTGTGATATTTATGTCCATGCAATGGAATACTACTCAGCAATAAAGGAGATTGAAGAAGATACCTGCAACAACGTGGATAAATCTTACAGATGTTATGCTCAGCCAAAGAAGCTGGACAGAAAACAATAAATATTCTATGACTCCTTATATAAGTGAAGTACTAGCACATACCAAATAATCTAAGTTGAAAAAGAAATCAGACTGATGGTTGCCTTGGGATGGGAAGAATGGTCTGAAAAGGAACACAAAAGAACTTTGCTGGGAGAGAGAAAGTTTCTGTTTCATGACAGGGGTCGGGTTATAGAGTACATACATTTTTCAAAATTAGACAACTAAAATTTATGAATGACAAGCTGTGTAAACTTTACTTTAAAAAATGATTTATTTCACTTTGCATAATACCCTCTATGGCCATCCATGTTGTCACAAATGGCTGGATATCATCGTTTCTTATGGCTGAGTCATATTCCATTGTGTATATATACCACATCTTCTTTATCCATTCGTCCCTTGATGGGCACTTAGGTTGCTTCCAAGTCTTGGTTATTGTGAATAACGCTGCAGTGAACATTACCAGAGGGGAAGGGGGGAGGGAGGAGGGCAAAAAGGATAATTTGGCACATTTGTGTGGTGTTGGGTTGTAATTAGTATTTGGGTGGTGAACATGATGTAATAGATGCAGAAATAGAAGTATAATGATGTACACCTGAAATTTATACAATGTTATAAACGAATGTTAACTCAATAAACAAAAAATTATAAAAAAAAGTGATTTACATTGGGCCGGCCAGGTGGTGTAGCGATTAAGTGCATGCGCACGGCTGTGGCGGCCCGGGGACCGCAGGTTCAGATCCCGGGCGCGCAACAACACACCACTTTTCAAGCCATGCTGTGGCAGCGTCCCGTATAAAGTGGAGGAAGATGGGCACGGATGTTAGCCCAGCCCATCTTCCTCAGCAAAAAGGAGGAGGATTGGCATCAGATGTTGGCGCAGGGCTGATCTTCCCCATAGAAAAAAAAATGATTTACATTAAATCACTTTAAACAATAATATTTAGAGTGGGGTTGCAGTAGATGTATGTAGAGAGGAAACAGAATGAAAGAATGTTGGTGATGGTTGAAGCCTAGGGATGGTACCTGGGAACTCACTACGCTATTATTTTTTTATTTAGGTAACATTGCTTTATAACATTACATGAATTTCACGTGTACATCATTATACTTCGATTTCTGTGTAGATTACATCTTGTTCACAACCCGAAGACTAATTACCAT
This sequence comes from Ceratotherium simum simum, assembly GCF_057802395.1. Lineage (NCBI taxonomy): Eukaryota > Metazoa > Chordata > Mammalia > Perissodactyla > Rhinocerotidae > Ceratotherium > Ceratotherium simum. The sequence goes on along the minus strand of NC_141931.1, from coordinate 28,770,391 downwards.
CCATCAATACACGTGTCCTGTCACCATTTTCACCCTCCTCCCTTCCCGCTCACCCTAAGGTAACCACCTCTCTAATCTCTGTATCTGTTTGTTTGTTGTTGTTTTCATCTTTGACTTATGAGTGAGATCATATGGTATTTCTCTGTCTGAGTTATTTCACTTAGAACAGTACCCTCAAGGCCCATCCATGTTATAAAAATGTTAAGATTTCATCTTTTTTGTGGCTGAATAGTAGTTCATTATGTATAAATACCACTTCTTTTTTATCCATTCATCCATTGATCACTACAGTGTTGTGATCACAATTTATATTTGAAATTTTCCACAATAAAATGCTAAAAATTAACTTAAGAAAAGTGTTTCTTGGGGGCGTGCCCCATGGCGTAGCAGTTCAGTGCACACGCTCCGTTGCTGGTGGCCTTGTTTCGGATCCCAGGTGCACACTGATGCACCGGTTGTCAGTCCATGCTGTGGTGGCATTAGCTCAGGTCTGATCTTCCTCACAAAAAAAAAAAAAATGTGTTTCTTCATCAACAGAGTTGGTGACATAGGTTAACTCTAATATTCTCATTACCATTTTGGGTCTCTATGGGACCCCAGGGCACTGTAGGCAACTACAACAATATCCTTGGACTTGCAGAACTCCAGTAGTTTGCTCTGGTTGAGGTAAGGGTGACATTCCACCTGTAAGTTGCCAAGACGAAAAGCTATCAGAATACAGGAGCTAATAACATGTAAATGTGAAAAGATTTTGAAAGGCGATCTAACACTATATTAATATATGTACTATATTTTTCAAATTGGTGTTTTTTCCCATGCACCTTCTGAAAATAGCTTCAAATGCAGTTGGTTTCGTTTTCAGAAATGATCAAACAATGCTCATTTTATATTTTTCTTAGTGTTTAAAATGATTAAAGACTCGTACAACCAGGTTGTGGCCTCTAAATGTCATTTCCTACTGAAAGAAACTAAGATTTCTTAGAAAAAATGGCTGATTGCAGGTCTGGGAAAAAAGCTACAAATTGAGCCTAGAACAATTACACTCTAGAAAGTGAATAAGCCAGGAAAGACAATGAAGTATGTGAAAGGACTCAGAAAATCAATTGAAGAGGCAATAAAATGTTGTAATATGATGTTCAGTAAGAAAAGTAACTACGTTGGATAGGAAAACATCACATTTGTTAAAATTCATGAATTCACAATGACATATGTATGTGATCAAGTCTTTCTATGTATCCTCCAATATACAAGGGTACAAAATACAGTATTGTATCAAACTGTATCACAGGGATCAATCAGTTACATCAATTGTGTGGGAAGACTTAAAGGAAAAAAGGCTTAGTTTATTTCACAAATTAATTGGAGATAAAGTGATGAAAAAGAAAAAGAACCAGGAGGAGGAGGAAGCGGGGAAGGGAGGGACACATTTTAAGATATTTTGAATTATTTTCTAGAACTAGATTGGTAGAAATGAAATAACTAAGACAAAATGTATAAATATTTGAATGGTGTCTTGAGTAATTTTCAATCTGTTTTACAGAAAAGCTGTACAGCTTTACAATGCCACAGTGTTTAAAAATTGGCAGCCTTGGGTGTTATTCTTAGGAATTATTTCCTTTAATTATAATTTCCCATTTCCTCACTTTCGACTCCTTTGCTTTTCTCTCTGGCATTTTCTCTCACCTCTGTGTACCTGTTCCTGAGAGGTGTCACCGACTCCATGTCATTAACCCAATAGCTGTTTCCATCCCTATTTGGATTGGCTGCTCCTCAGCAGGGTCCACCCTATGGCTCACACAAACCTTTTCATGCCTCTTCTTTGGCTTTCCTGACACCGCACTCTCCTCATTTTCTCTCTCCCTGTCTGGCAATCTCCTCTTCAATCTCCTAACCAGCACCCCTTTGCCTAATCCTTAAATATTGACTTAATTACGATCCATGAAGCAATACTCAAAAATATAGCCCTGACTGCCTTCCTGAGCTCCAGACCACTATTGCCATCTGCCAACTCAGTGTTTCCACTTGGACGTCTCATAGGAACCTCAAATCCACCTCTGAAGAATTGAACCAATACTCTTCCCATGCCATTCAACCTGTTCCTTCTTTGGCATTTCCTATGGCAGTAAAAGGAGCTATCATTACACAGGTGACATCGAGACAGAAATTTGAGGACTGTTAATTAAGCAACAATGACTGAAGGGCAGAAAGCAATGAAGACCCAGCGGGCTCCAGGCTCACCTGGTTGCAGACGGGCTTGTGCTTGAGCCCTGGCTTGTTCAAGATCATCTCCAGCTGTTTGTGATTGAAATTGGACACCCCAATGGACTTGGTTAATCCTGCATCTTTACATTTCTCCAGAGCCTGGGGAGGAGGGAAATGTGTGGTAAACTTTTCGTGTACTTTGGCCCTTTCATTTGACATTTAATGTTTTAAACACAGGAAATCTGTTATCACATATGTCACGATTTGACTGAACCCATTTTATCACTTCAATACCTTGTTTCCTAATGTCCTTTATTGCTATACACACATATTTTGTCTCCTTGCTTCTATTACATGGACATCCAGGATGATAACCAGACTTGTAGATGCTTTCAATTTCCCTCCCCATCCCCCTCCATGTGCCAATTTCCACTTGGCATCTAATAGCAACTGGATTAGCTATTGCGCAATGGTGTCCCAGTCAAGGGCGAAGAAGAACTCTCCGGATTTCCTAGTAGAGGGTTTGGATGCTTATTCTTTCCTCGAAGGGTGAAACGTGTGGTGGGAAGGGCTACATAAGTGCATGCTTCACTCTCCTATAGTCCAATCTGCTGCTAAGTCAGACACAGCATTCCCTCCTTCCATGGGCTTGTTTGTCCATCTTGAGATGGAGCACTAACTCCTCTTAAGTTTGACTGAACATCACTTATAGGGCTCCTAGGCTCAGGCTGATCATTGGGCAAAGAAATCCATACTTAAAACCACAGAAGTTTAGATGAAGAATAGCCCTTAGAGGTCATCCCATTAAGCTCCCTTCCTTTACAGATGAGAACACCATGCTACAGAGAAGTGCAGCAATGTGGCCGATGACAGACAACTTATGGGGCCAGAACCCATTCTTTATGACTCTGATCCAGTGATCTCCACCTCGTCACTCAGAGTCTCTTGTACATCAGTGGAGGTACTTACCTCCCATGTGTCACAGAAGTCCACTGTATCTAAAATTATTTTCCCACTTCCGTCTTTTGGCACAAGCTCCTCCCCAGGCTGGAATATGGAGAGGAGAGAGAGGATAAAGAAGAGTTTTTTTTTTTGTTTGTTTGTTTTTTTTAAGAATTACTTTCCTGTGCCTAAGGAGCTTGGTCACAAGACCTACAAGAGGCTAATCGGAGTGTTTGTGTGTATTTTTCTGTGTGTGTGTATGTGCGTCTCTGTGTTATAAGAGAAGACATGAGAGGAAGAAAGATCAGCAGCACCTGAGAGACTGTAGCAAAGTGCCTCTCCCCCAATTACCTCTACCCTTCTCTTCACACAAACCCCTGAACTTCACTAAGAATGAATTCTCCCCCAAGGTTGGAATTGATTTCATTTCCCAGGGACACACTGGTTTGGATAACAGGACTTACCTTTACTATTGAGGAATGTGTTTTATCTCCAGCTTATGATAATGCAACTCAGAGATAGTGAGCATACCAGGTGTGCTCAGTGAACATCCACTGTCACTGATCCTTTGGATCAGCAAAGCCCAAAGGACCCCAGTGGTGTAAAATGCACCATCCCAGGGTGTCTCACTCTTGATTGTGACTGAGAGGACCATATGGGGGGGACTCTCCCCCTAAAGTGGTGGGGATTTCCCATTGTATCTCTGCAATCTGTTGTAACTCAACATTCTTGAGGAACCTAATCACTAAGAGACTACAGACAGCAGCATGTCAATCAGACATGTAAGGTGGTGTCCTCAACTCTTTGAGGTGGAGACACTGAGATCATTGAATTTCAGTGCTTCTGAAGGCTTTGGGATGAGGAAAAATAATTTTTGACAGTAAAGTGACATAACTGTCAAGGAGACTTGTAAATCATTTAGCAATTCTATCCACCACACTCAAACCTACCTCTCTGAGTAAGAACCCAGAATACCCAGCTGGAATGAGAGAAGGGAGGTGCAATAGCAGTGAGGAAATACAGTTGAGCATAACAAAGGGAAGAAGAAGCTGACCTTCATAGCAATTGGCCCATGAATGATGAAGAGATCGACATAGTCCAGTCCAAGTTTCTTCAGTGATCTTTCCAGGGCTGGTCTAACCAATTCTGGTCGAAGGCAAGTAAGCCAAAGCTGCAGTGATAAAAAGAAATAAAAAAATGGCTTATGATTTCCCACATTTGTGGACCCAAATTAAACCTCATAGTTAAAAGATTGAGAAGTGAGTAACAAACTACTGTGGTGGTCTAAAAATAAGAGCTGCTGGGGCTAAATTTATATGACTTCATATAAATGACCTCCTTATGGTGAACTGAGATCTATTTGAGTGACTCTAAGCAAAATGTAAAAATAGTTAGATTGACGAGGAAAAGCAACTTCAGTGTTTAAAGGGTTAGAAAAGTCAACTCTGGAAGGAAAGTCAAGCAATGTGAGGTAAGGGGAAATGGAACCTACTGTCCCATATAATAAATGCCTGAAAAGAGCCCTGCTGAGAGGCCCACATTCTTAGAACACGTTATCACTGATGTTGAAATACATAGGATAATTCTGTAGAGACCTCAGCTCTCTTGACATTGGAAGTAGTGTTTTCCACCTCAAAAAATTTTACGCATTTCAGTAAACTCAATGTTGACATGAGAAACGTATTTCCTAGTCTGGGTCCCTTTTCTTAATAATATGTTATTCTCACTAGGATATGTCCTGAGAGAATCTGCTGAAGGATAAAAGCAGTGGATTCACTCCACAGTGGCTCAGTCCATCCATACGACAGATGAAGAAGAAAGTATCATTATTTGTTCTTCACATATGAACACTGACAGATGATCAGAGAGGTTGAGCAACGGGGCCCCACTCTTAACTCATTTCAGGGCATAGAAAGCTTTTTCTGTTTTTCTATCATGCAATATTAGGAGATAAACAAATTAGTAAAACCAATACGGACTTTTATTTTTTTGCAAAATATTGTTTCTGTGATGACAGCAACCTCTCATCACTCCCCTCACAGCACCTTGGTGGTGTAGAATATGTCCTCTCTCTTCACAGTACCATCCGCCATCTTCTCTCTGATGGCCCTGCCGATCTCCTCCTCATTTTGATAGAGGTGTGCCGAGTCGATGTGACGGAAACCTACATCAATAGCCACTTTGGTGGCCTCTCCAGCCTTGCTTTTAGGAACCTATAAAATATTAATAAGAAGGGTTGGAAATACACCTGACTCAGAGAGAGGCAATTTATTTCCTTCATAGCAGTTTCACCAGTTGTCTCTCCGTATCTCCCATTCCCCTGCTTGATGGTGCAAGCCTTGGTAAGAAACCTTTAGTCTGTCCTGGGGGGGCACAGACTAAAACCAAACATGACGTCTAATCTGAAATGACTTAGTGAAATGGGCTTCACCATAGAACACAGAAAATCAAGTCTCTCTCAATAAAAAATTTGTTGTAAAGATGTAACTAACAGGAAAACTTCTGGCACATGGAAAAAACATCTAAACATATAGATGGGGAGAGATGTTGATCTATATGTAGATGTAGATAGAGATATAGAGATACTTATAAGTATAGATGATATAGATATATACACAAATGTAGATTCCAGTACCTATTTTGAGGCTAGAATTGGAAATGAGTCCATAATATCCATTCTCCATCCAGTTTCCACTCAACTGGGCTCTTACAGTCATTAATGTGTTTTTTTTTGTTGTTGTTATCTTTCATATCCCAGGTTCTCTCATTCAATATTTATGCAAGAAATATTTATTAAGTGCCTCCTGTGTGCCTGACATTGTGCTAGACCCTAGAGCCCTGGAAATTTAACCATTAACAAAAAAGACCTTCATAAAACTCCTAAAAGTAAACATAGTGGTAAGCTCCTTGACATTGGTCTTGACAATCATGTTTTGGATTAGACACCAAAAGCAAAGGCAATAAATGAAAAAATAAAAGGATGGGACTACATCAAAATAAAAAGCTTCTGCACAGCAAAGGAAACCACCAACAAAATTAAATGGCAATCTGTGGAATGGGAGAAAATATTTTCAAATCACATATCTGATAAGGTGTTAATACTCTAAATATACAAAGAAGACATACAGTTGAATAGCAAAACAATAAATAACCCAATTTAAAAATGGGCAAAGGATCTGAATAGACATTTTTCCGAGGAAGACATACAAATAGTCAATGGGTACCTTCGAAGGTGCTCAACATCACAAATCATCAGGGAAATGCAATACAAAACCATAATGAGATATCACCTCACACCTGTCAGGATGGCTATTATCAAAAAGATAAGAGATAACAAATGCTAGAGAAAAGGGAACCATTGTGCTCTGTTCGTGGGAATGTAAATTGGTACAACCACTGAGGAAAACAATGTGGTGGTATGTCAAGAAATTAAAGATAGAATTGCCATCTGCTCCTGCAATTCCACTTCCGCATATTTGTCTAGAGGAAACAAACTCATTATCTCAAAGGGATATCTGTACTCTCTTGTTCATTTCAGCATTATTCCTAATAGCTAAAGTATGTAAACAACCTATGTGTCCACTGATGGATGAATGGATAAAGAATATATGGTATATGTATACAATGGAATATTATTCAGCTTTGGACAAGAGGAAAGCTTGTCATTTGTAACAACATAGATGAAGCTGGAGGATATTATACTAAGTGAAATAAGGCAGACAGATAAAGACAAATACTGTAAGGTGGAATCCGAAAAAAATTCAAATTCATAGAAAGAGTAGAAAAGTGCTTGCCAGGGGCTCGATGTTGGAGGAAAATGGGAGAGGTTGGTAAAATGGTACAAACTTTCAGCAATAAGAAAAATAAGGTCAGAGGATCTAATGTGTAACATGGTAACTATATTTGATAATACTATATTGTATAACTGAAGTTTGCTAAGAGAATATAATTTAAATGTCCTCAACAAGAAAAAAAAAGGTAAATATAGGAAGTGATCCTTGCGTTAAGCTTCACGAGTAGAAACTTTTCACAAAGTGTACATGTACCACGTCATCATGTCACACATTTTACTCATCTTAGAATTCTGTCAATTTTACCTGAAAAAAAGTTGAAATAAAATTGAAAAATTAAAGCATACTGATTGGTTTAAAGGGAAAATAATAGTTAATTTTTAGAAAGGTTGTAAAGAGGATTAAATGAGACGTGTACTATATGGAGTCCATGATTGTGACAGACACAGTTGTCACTCTACCTATATCTGCTAGACACTCAACGTATCCTTGAAGACTGACCCAGACTTCTAACTGTGAGCACCTATGGCTCTGCATGGGGGATTTCTATGACCACCAGAGTCTCCAGGAGGGGCTCTCAATAATTAGGTAAAGAGGATATCTTGTCCCCTGGATACTACTTAGCCTCTATACATGACTACTCTAGTGCCTACACAATGGGCTCATGAATGGAATAGCCATAGTGGAAGAGATTAAGACTACACATGGGCCAATCACATGGCCAACACCAAAGTTGTTTGAGCTACCGCCATTTTGATATGGGTGACTGTCAGCAGCAGCAGAGACTAACACTGAGTCTTGATAAGGCATCCGTCCTCTAGGAGAAAGGCCAACCCCTCACTGGCGAGTTGACTACAGTAAATTCTCCATCTGACTGGGGATGGAAGCCACAATTCATCTTTACTGAGACTGAAAACATTTATGTATGAGTTGCCATCTCTTTCCCCAGTTCCTCAGACAGCTTACTATGTAAGGGCTACAGAGAGTTGGATTTATCCTTATAGCATCCCATGTAGCATTGCCTAGTTGTTCTATTCTCTATGGTCCTTTTCCCTATTTAACAACAGTAATAAAAAAAATTGGATATAATCTAAGTAAGACATACACTGTGCTTAAGCTATAATGGTATATGCATTGGATAATTATGTCATTGCAAACAAACTGGACCTGTCTGACAGCTATTAGCTATTGATATTTCATGTCATAGCTCCAAGACAGAGCATATTGGTTTCTGTAACTTATAGGTGCAATCCCTCCAAAACAACCAAGAAGATGCCCCTACCTCACTTTGACCAGTGTTTGACACTTTTTAAGTGTGTTGCAGTCAACCACGTGGATGTGTGAATTATACATTTGATGAGAAGCGGAATTCTGTCTCCGTTGTTACTTTATGCTGCCTATGTCTTCCTTTCTAATACCTAATACTTGGAATGAGTGGCTTTTGATACAACAAAGGTTTCAATGTTGGAAACCTCTGGCAAATTGATTGTCAAATACTTCCAGCACCAAGAAACCTACAGCAAAGCTGCTACGAACTGGTCATGTTACTTGTATATTTCTCCTGTGCCCAGTGTGCATCAGGGATTTCTAACAAAGAGAAGAGAGACTCAGAATGAGGCAGCAGACGAGTTCACGGAGAGTAGCCTGAGCTTAGATTTTTACATGTGTAAGAAATAAGAATAATAGTTTACCTAGGAGAGGTGTTGAAAAATTAAAGATAATACATGGAAAGTACTTAAAATACATAGTAAGTGTTCAATATATGTTAAGTAACCTAAATAATAATGATAACCCACCCTCAAAAGACCCAGCCCCTGAAACCCCAGAGTGAACTGCTTGTCATGCCACTTAGTGAAAGCCAGAGATGGTGAAAATGGTGCTCTCTCTTATTGACAGAGGTGAGAATTGAGATTCAAGATGGTAAGACATTCTAGTTAGTCACCAAGATTATAGGAAGCCTATAATATGATCACAGTTCTGTCTGATTCAGTAGTCAATGCTAAATCACACTGTTATGGTCTGAGGCTCAGAAAAGTAAAATGATTTTACTTTAAAATCATAAAATTTGAACAAAACGATGAAAAAACCATCATCTTTTTTGACACTAGATTTAATATATGAACATGTGTGAAAAATATTGTACCAATAAGCACAATTCACCAAACAACTACTGATCCTATCATATAATTGTCATCTCCACACAATCACGGTCACAAACGTGCACATACATGCACCACATACACAGCACATTTGAAAGGTAGAATATGTCTTCTCTCTTCACAGCGCCATCTTCAATGTTGTTTCATGGACTGTGCAACTGCCTTTTCATGATTTTACAAATGAGTGGAATCACTATGACAGAAGCCAGCATCTATAGCTAATTGGGTGACCTCCACAGCTTTGCCCTTAGGAACCCAGATGAGCAACTAAAGGTAGTAGTTGGATATACACATGACTGAGAGAGAGCTAAGGCACAAAGGTTGACCTTCCCAAGCACCAGCTTTTCCTCACGTCTTAGGTTAGCTCTGCATGTGTGGTGATGAACCCATGGAAGTTTGCCTGGGAATTTCCTGGTGAGTAATAAAAGTTCAGCATCACATGAACGGTTTCAATCCTGGGCCAACACTGGTTGATCACTGATGGTCCCCAACCCCACCCGTGGGGTCAGTGATCTGCTGAAATAATTCACAAGATTCAACATATTGATTTAGTAATGGATACGACTTATATTGTGAGAACTCACTAAGCAAAATCCATAAAATCAAAAGGTACATGGAACGAAGTCCCAAGAAACAAGGTGAAAACTTCTAAGAATGCTCTAGCAGTGTAGTCACACAGAACACATTAAATAAAAATTGTATACAAATAAAAAATTAAATATTTAATGTGCACAACATAATGTTTTTATATAAGTACACATTATGAAACGATTACCACTATTAAGCTAATTAATATATCCATCACATAAGAAAGTTAACTTTTGTGTGTGTGTGGTGAGAACACTTAAGATCTCCTCTCTTAGCAAATCTGAAGAATATAATACTTTATTATTAATGATAGTCACCATGCTGTACAACTGTACTCCAGAACTTATTCATCTTATAACTTAAAGTTTATACCCTTTGAACTATATCTCCCCATATTGCCCACAGCCTCCTCCCCCACTCCCTGGTCCCCATTCCTCTCTGCTTCTATGAGTTTGACTTTTTTAAATTTCATATATAAGTGGTATCATGCAATGTTTGTCTTTCTGTGTCTGGCTTATTTCACTTGCATAATGTGCTGCAGGTTCATCCATCTACTTGAAAATGGCAGGATTTCCTTCTGTTTTAAGGCTGAATAATATTCCATTTCTTTCTAAGTGTTTCAGAAGCTTTCTGTTTCTATGATGCTGTGAGGAACTAGTTACTTGGTAACTGCCATCAGCTGGGTATGCTCTTTCCTTAGGAGGAGGAGCATTCAAAGGTTTACCAAAGATGAGGCTTCAGTGGTGTCCTTGACTCTGCCCTCCTGTTCATACCACTTTGCACTACAAAGTAAACAAATTCTGTCATCTGTCTACACAATATTTCTCTGAACATTTACTCCTGTTTATAAATGAGAAAAGGAGACTCAAAGTTTAGGTACTAATCCCTTGTCATATAACTAAATAATCTCAAGACAAAATTGGAAGACAAACTTCTAAGATTCCAGTCTAGTGACTTGTCCTCCTTGCTCCCTTTTGTGTCCAAGCTCCAATTCTATTTGCTTCAATTGAAAGTACTTTTAAAAGGAAAATAATTGAAACCTTGCCCTGGAAGACTGTAGCTTATTCCCTCAAACGATATTATATTTTCCATTCGGGGTAAATTCCCAAGCAGTAGGAGAGGTATGAGCCAAACAACAGGTGGAGTATTTATGGCATGACACTCAGTACGCTACCCCACAGCAGAATAGCAACACTTTCTCATCATTTGTCACTCACCTCATTTCCAGAATCTTTTAGCACAAATATTTCTCTGGATCACGTCTTCTTGGTAGGAGGAAAAATGTCTTGAATTGCAGAAGTAGACAGAGAAACCACTCCCATGCAATAACCCTCTAAGCAAGAGAGCTGATTATCAGTGTTCTTGACTGCTATGTTTCGTGGTTTTTTGTCAACCTGGGAAATAGGTGGTAACTGGAGGAAAACCCGGAATAATCTGTTGATGACTGCATGATCAGACCCCAATGCAGACTGAACATTGGCTACTTTGTCTCTTTGTATGAGGAATAGTTCTAGCCTGGTTACAGGAATCAAGTGAGTCTCCCAGACTCACACAGGAACTCAATGATTTGACCACCTAGGTCAACTTCCACCACTCATGCTAGGTCTATTTTCTTTCTCATTCTCAAACCCAAGACCACCATTGTTACCTCATCAGGTGCATAGGTGCCAAATCCCAGAACAGGAATGTAGTGGCCATCATTCAGTTCCACACGCCAACATTTGGGATCCATTGTCTGTTAGGCCTCTGTCAAGCCGACTCTGTTTTATTCTTCTGCCTTCACAGGTTATGTTAATAACAGGAAAGTAACACGCAATCCACAGGACAGCTGTCAGCATATGGATTGTAGGAGGAGCAAGGTTAAAGCAGGAAGCCATGGAGTGAGAAGAGAATTGAAACTAGTTAATTTGTTTGTTTGTTCTCAAAGAGTAATCTCAGAGTATAATTATCTGGTGATAAAGAAATCATTAATTTTTTGCAATGAGTAAAATTTTTTCCTCAGGATTTGCATATATGAGTAAATTATTACAAGAGATTTGCTCCACAATTATTGACCACATGTTAGACTTGAAATTTCCAAATACTAATCTATTTTTCTTCTTGCCATGATGAAGATTCTTCTTGATCATACATCATTTGAAACAATTAACTATCTTACAGAACACACACACAGACACACACGCACAATTTAAAGGAATGATTAACGAGTAATTTTTGAAAAAGTTGACCCTCAAGAATGAATTAAAATGTCAAATTGAAAGAAAATTTACCTTTTTGTCTTTCCCACCAGCAAAATTACTTTGTTTCCTTTTTCTTTGTTTATTAAAAGAATATCCAGTCCTAACAAGGGTGCAATCCTGAAAACGGTGCCAGAAAAAGACATTCTGGCAAGGTGATTATCAGAGTATTAATTATTAACAGTTTGGGGATATTATTTTCAGTATGGAAACAGAATATTTGAGTGTTTATATGTCTCACCCTGTCATATAACTTTTAGAAAATGATCATGATGTAACTACCAAAAATACCTGATGAATATTTTATATAATTTATTATCTTCCTGAAGAGATTAATGAAAAAAAAAAAGGAAACAATTTAAGTCACAATGATCTTGAGAAGATTTAGACAAATTTCAATGCATTGGTACAAGGGAAAGTTATGAAGCTGTTTAAAAATTGAACACATAGAGTAATATTAGCAAAATGATGAACTAGGAAGCTCTAAGTTCTCCCATGGAGACATAAGGAAACAAGCAGAAATTAGCTGAAATAACCTTACAGGAGCTCTGGAGAACAGCCAAACTAAGATCTACAGCAACAAAGTCAACACCCAGTTAGGAAAAAGCTAGATTCAAAGTGGTAAGAAATTTCATCATGTTCTTACTCCCCCTTGCCCCTCCTCCTGCCTGACACAGTGAAGGCTTGGTCTGTAAGAGGCATCAGCCGAGTTCACAGTTACCTCTCTCAGACCAGAGTGATCACAGACCTTATTTGCAATGTTCCAACGTATTTGTGGGCTTCCTGAATGACTGCTGTCTGTTTCACCTAACTCTAAGCTTGAGCTGAAAAGCAGCTGGAATGACTCATTACAGCTGCAGGGGGAATATAGATGCACAGATACCAGTGGCAAGAGACAAAGTGTGGAGACATAAAATAGACCACATAAAGTCCAGAGGAGATGCTGGGATGTGAATTTGGGGAATATTAAGACACTCGGAAACATCCATGTATTGAGGGGAATTAAAAAAGCCACACACAGGCCAAACAAGATGATCCTCAGAAAAGGATAGAATAGACCTTCAGCTTTCAATGACGAGCTGATCTCAAGACTAGGAGCATATCAAGCTAGTAGTGAAGGATTGTCAAGATAGAAAAAATCTGCAAAGAGTGGGAGACATGGCTATTTTTTCAAATGCCAAATGAAACACACACAAAACATACAAAAAAAAAAAAAAACACAAAATATGACCGATTAAGGAGAGGAAAATAAATTGGCAGAAACTGTTCCTGAACAAGCACAGGCATTGGACTTAATAGAAAAAAAGTTGTAAAACATCCATCTTATACATGCTGAAATTGCTAAAGGAAAATTTTGAGAGAGAAGTAAGGGAAACCAGGTAAATCATATGTGAATAAAATGACAATATCAAAAATGGTATAGAAATTTGGAGCCCAAGGAACAGAAAGAACAGAATGAAGAAATGTCAACAGACTGTACGGACATATGTGACACCATCATGTGGACTAATATATACATTATTGGAGTCCCTGAAGGAGAAGAGGAAGAGAATGGGACAGAGAGATTATTTGAAGAAATAATGAACAAAAACACCTCAAACTTGATATAAGACCTGAATAATCAATGAATCCAAGAGACTCAAAGAATTTCATGCAGGATAAACTCAAAGATGTCTACACCCACATATGTCATAATCAAAATGTTAAAAAACAAAGACAAGAGACCATCTTGAAGCAGCAAAGGAAACATAACTCATCAGGCACAAAGGATCCTCGGCAGAACTATCAACAGTTTTCATATCAGAAACTTTGGAAGACATAAAGCAGTAGGATGACATATTTAAAGTACTGAAAGAAAAAGAAAACCTGTAAACCAAGAAATCTATATCAGGTAAAAATGTCTTTCAAAAATGAGGGAGAAATTAAGATAATCTCAGATAAACAATACCTGAAAGAATTCATTACTATTATTACAGCCTGACAAGAAATGTAAAGGGAGTCATTCAAGTTGAATGAAGGGACACCAGACAGTAAATTTAAGCCATCTGAATATAGAAAGAGTTCTGGTAAAGGTAAATATATGGGCAAATATAAAATAAGGTACTTTTATAAATTTATTTTGTAACTCTACTTTATCATTTCTCCAACATTTAAAAGATGAATGTTTAAAAATAATTATGCATATATGTTAATATGTAAACAATGTATAAAGATGAAATTTGTGACATCAATAACATTGATTTGTATAAGACTAGAGCTTTTATATGATATTTCAGCTAAATTGGCATCAATTCAATATAGATTGTTATAACATTATAATGTTATCTGTAATCCCATGGTAACCACAAAGAATATAAACATAGAATATACACAACTGAAAATAAGAAGAGCATCAAAACAAGTTGTTTAAGAAAAAATCATCTAAACACAAAGAAAGGTATCAATGGAGAAAAGAAGGGACATAAGTCATATAGAAAAAAATAAAAATATAACTCTTTCCATATCAGTAATTAGTTTTAATGTAAATAAAATCCTCAATCAAAAGATACAGATTGATAGAATGGATTAGAAAAACAGGATCAAGACTATATTCTCTATAATTGACTTACTTTGGATCTAAGGACAAAAATAATTTGAAAGGGAAAAATGGTAAAAGATATTCCATGTACAACTGAGAGAGAGTTAGCATGTCTATACAAGTAACAAATGAACAAAATTTGAAGACAAAAATTGTGACAGGAGACAAAAACAATATTGTATATTGATAAAAGTGTCAATCCACCATAATTAGAAGAATTGTAAACATATGTGTACGAAACATCAAAGATCCAAGATATATGAAACACACATTGAAAAAACTGAAGGGAGAAATGAATACCACTACAAAACTAGTTGGAAACATAAATAACTCACTTTCGCTAATGGATAAAACTAGCAGACAGAAGATCAATAAAGAAATGGAAAAGAGAATACTATGAACAATTTTACGCCAACAAATTTAGAAATCCTGATGAAATGGAAAATTTCCAGAAAAACATGACCTAAACGACACAATTATGAATGAATATGAAACCTGAGTAGACGTACAACTATTAAGGAAATTGGATCAGTAATTAAAAATCTCCCAACAAAGAAAAGCCCAAGACCTCATTGCTTCACTAGTGAATTCCACCAAGGCTTTAAAGCAGAATTAACAACAATTGTTCTTAACTCTTGCAAAAATTTGAAGAGGACTGTACACTGTCTAACTCATTCTATGAGGCCAGCATTACCCTTATAAAAAGCCAGACGAGGATACTATGAGAAAATAAATTAAGTCAAATATTTCATATGGTTTGAGAATTAAAAGTTCTCAAAAAAATAAGACAAAACTGAAGTCAGCAGCATACTAAAAATTTTACCCATGCCCAAGGGGGATTCATTACTTCCATGCAAGGATGTTCAACATACAAAAATAAGTAAATGCAATACACCACTTTAACAGGATGCAGTAAAAACTACATGATCCTCTCAGTTGATATGAAAAAAACACTTGAAGAAACTCAACATCTTTCCATGAGAAAAAACACTCAACAAACTAGAAAGAGAAAGAATCTTCCTCAGCACAATGAAGTCCATACATGAAAACCCCACAACTGACATTGTGCTCCATGCTGAAAGACTGAAAGCTTTTCCCCTGAAGATCAATAATAGGAAATATTTGCCTGTTTTTGCCACTCATAGTCAACATGGAATTGGAAGTTCCATATACAAATAAGACAAAGAAAAGAAATAATAGTCATCCAAAATGGGAAGGAAGAATCAAAATGGTCTCTGTTCCAAGATGACATCATCTTACATGTAGACAACCTTAAAGATCAAACAGCGAGCCGTTGGAACTAATAGACAGTCACAGTAAAGGCACCAGATACAAAATCAACACAGAAAAATCAATTACATTTCTTTACACTAACTATGAACAATCTTAGAAAGAAATTGAAAAAAAAAAACAATTCCATTTACTGGAGCATGAAAACGAATAAAATAATTAGCAATAACTCAACCAAGGAGGCAAAAGACTTGTATAATTAAAATTACAAAGTTACTTAAAGAAATTAAAGAAGGTGCACATATATGGAAAGACAATCATGTTCATAGCTAAAAGAGTTAATATTAGGATAGCAATAATATCCAAAGTGATTTACATATTCAATGGAGTTTTTTACAAATCCCAACAGCCAGGTGCAGAGCTTCTCTTTTCTCAGTGGATCCTGCACTCACACGTAATGACTCTAGTAGAGCCACCAGCTTAGAAGTTCCAAGGATCATTTACGATCATTGCAGAGGTTGTCCAGAATAGGGTGGCCCCATTGACTACTTTGTTTTGGGGATGTTTGAGATTTGATCCATGACCTCAATTATAGAGAACACAAATTGATGGCACTGGGATCAAGAATATACTAGTTGCTATTCCACTGCCTGACCCTCCTTTGTTCCCTCTCTGATTATGGATATTATTTGAATTTCACCTGCTGAATTTTCTTCCTTATTCAGCCCTCTGATTATTCAACTCCCACTGCCATCTGTCCCACTGAGGTCACACATTCAATAGCAGGTGATCTGTCATAATGTTATTAAATTTTAATATCCAGGTGCACTCAAGGGGAATTATAGTGTTTTTCGTAGTTGGTTGGAGTTACCTTTTCTCTTTTTTAAGGAATTCAACATCCCCAAATGAAATGGGTTGTTGTCTAATCATAACTCTGTTCTAACCTTTGCTTTGGTCACATTACATTCTGAGTATTAGCTTCTGAAGAAACAAAGGAAGGATGCAATGATCTGACAAGCACTGTATTTATTGCAGTGTTGATTTAAATATATAGGTATGTATATATAATGTATCTAGATTAGTACTGAAATTCTTCCTATTTTACTCCACTCCTTCACAGACCTGAGTCATGGTGAGTTTTCCATGCTTTGGGAAGGGATGGTGGTTGTTCTCTTAATTAATTTCTGAAAAGTATGAAAAATCAAAGTTTCAATTCTCTTTATTTTCTGTGGAAATATAGTGTGGGTTGAGCAAATTTGCTCCAAGTTAGGAATATTGATAAATGGGTTTCCAACATTAAATATGGACGCTAGGATATGGTAGGACTGCCTTATACATAATGAATTTTAGTTAGCTATTTGCAAGGGTTAGAACACAATAGCATTAAGTATAATTTCTAACAAAATGGAATGGATATAATTTCTGATTACAGCTTTTATGAAGGGGAAGATCAGTTCAGTTTTCTGAACTGCAAATCTGAAGGAGAATAAATGTGGCTTTGAGGGAATTAGTCGAAGCTGCTCTGCCATTCTTGTCATCAGTGCCAAGGTTGGAGACACACAGCCTGCATCAACTAAGCAAAACACGCCCAATCACCACCTACACCTCAGTGCCTTGGAACCATGCTCCTAATTGGCAATATTAATACTTCAACCCAATCACTGGTTCCTTCCTATATTTATTCAGAATCCAATAGTCAGAATGCAATGTGTCTGGAGCAAATGTTAGAATAAGGAATGATCAGACAATAGCCCATTGCATTGGGGATGTTAAATTCCTTAGATAGAAGAACCAGACTGTTCTTTCAATGCTGACATCATCTTGACCCCTACTCTCCTACCTGCTTCTCTCTACACTCCCTTCATTGTCTTTATAATGTTTATATGTTTATAAAGTTTATAACTCCTTCCTAGGGTATTTTGACCCACCATCCTTGCTCATGCAGACAACTCCCGATTCTCAGTGTGTTGATGTTCTGAACTCCTGAGAGTTTCTACATGTACCAATGCTTAATGAGGTAACTAATCCCATGTTTAATTCTTAGAACTGCATCATTTATAAAATCTTAACTTTAACACATTTCACCTGATCAGTTCTTTTCTCTGTGGTTTCTACTACACCTCAATCCATTAAGTTATCAAATCATCAAAAATTGTCATCACTGTATCTTTTTTCTCCTTTTCATCCATTCAGTTACCAAAAAAGAATACATATTCAAATAAGGTTCAGTGATAAATTAAATTGAAGTTAAAAATGTCTTCACTCATTCCCTCTACATTTCTCCTTTAAAAAGATTTGCTTCTGGATGAGGTCTCCTGGCTCTTTCATTTCTTGGTCTGTCCTTATACCGACCATACAGGGTGAGAGCTGAGACATGGGTAACCCTAACGGGAGGAGAAAATCCACCAACACCTGCAAAATGTGGACTGCTCAAAGCTGGTTTCCCATGTAATAAAAAATTATCCTTTGTCCATTTTCCAGGCCATGTCATAGGACCGTTAGCAGCCGCCCATGAATAAGTAAAAACATGGCCCTCATGTAGGTCTCTGGTCAGGTAATCTTAAGGGGGCCAAACAGACAGCTTTTAACCCAGCCAGTCGAGAAGAGTCCTGTGTCCCATCACAGTCAGGGAATTGTTTGAGGCAGGAGGAATGCTTCCAATGGCCAGTGAGCTCCATTCTGTGTAATGGTGTGACCAAAGAGAAACCAAGATTTGTTTAGCCATCACATAAGAGGGCCAATAACTCGAATGCCAGGGTGGTGGCAAGAAAAGAGGTTTATTTTCTAAAGGCAGCCAGATGAGGAGATGGTAGTTAAAACTCAAAACCACCTCCCGCAAAGGGAAAGAGGCAGAGGTTTTTATCTGAGGTTTTAGGTAAGGGAGCCGGATCATGTGCTGTGTTGTAGGTAGGTGAGGGGAGAATGGGTTGGGGTTTTAGGTAAGAGAGGGGGAGCATGTCGCCTTGCTGGTTAGTGCATTCCTACCAGCCTGCACTGGGCCATGAAAACTGTATTTCTTTCCCTTCAGTGTCTGGACTTTCTGGTTCGTTTTGTTTTGTTTTGTTTTTTGTGTTTTTTATGTGAGGAAGAATAACCCTGAGCTAACATCTGTTTCCAATCCTCCTCTTTTTGCTGAGGAAGCTTGGCCCTGAGCAAACATCCATGCCCATCTTCCTGTATTTTATGTGGGACACCACCACAGCATGGCTTGATAAGTGATGTGTCTGTCTGCACTCAGGATCCAATTCCATGCACCCGGTCCACTGAATCAGAGTGAGCGAACTTAACCTCTATGCCACCAGCCCAGCCCTTCTATTTAGTTTTCATCTTCAGCCTGTAATTGGCCTCGCGAGGCTTAACCTTGACATCTGGACCTTGACTTCCTGAGCAAAAGACCTCACTCATATATTAAGGAGAGACAGAAATAATCAGTTTTAAACAACAGTTTATTAGGCTGAGCATGCATGGCTACAGTTGGTAAAGGTTATCTCAAAGTTTTTGCTCTAGGGAAGATTTTATCTCCGTCATTCTCAGTTTCAATGACCACAGTCATATGATCATTCCTCAATCTTAGGGAATTGGGGTGAAGACCTACCAACCTGCTGCTATAAGAGGGTAAAGGTCAGAGTCAGAGGTATGAAACTGTTTTACCTTGTTTCAAAAAAATATTTGGGGTACCAAGTGGGGAGAGTGAGATATTCTTTGCATGACTATTATTTTTGAACTCTGATCAATGGCATTGGAAGAACACTTAAGTACACATTTTATAATTACATAGGCAACCACACAGATTGTAAAATATACTGCCCAAATTTTAGTATCCCCTTCATAATAGACCTCTGTCCTTGGGGAATCCAAGAGAAGAGTCTTGTAAACCAATCAAGGTTGGTGCCGAGAACCTCAGGTGAAATCTCTTGTAGCCAAGTAGCCTGCTGTCTAATAGTCCAACAAGTCAAGTAAGAACCTGGGAGTCATTCATTACTGATCATTAGGAGACCATCTTCTGAATGCAACTTGTGGTCTCTTGGGGCTTTATTCGTCCATTCAGAGTTCCCTCTGGGTCTTTTGGATTATCTTAGAACATACAAAGGGTCTCCCAAATTTAGGCTTATCCTGTGTCAGCAAGCAACCAGGAATTTAATAAGAAGCATTTATAGCAACAGGCATGAAGATTGTCCAAATATGGGCTATTGTGGTGCTCTCTCTGAGGTTTACACCAAGCTGTCCAGCTTCAGTTTGCAGGGCTTCAGGAATAAGAAAGGTCTCAGTTTACAATGAATGCAAATTAAAAGGAGGGAAAATTTGAAAATGTTAGTTTCGACCAGTTATTTGAGGAAACGAGAAGAATTCAGGGTCCAATCCAGTGGATAGAGATTTAACTAACACCTCAAAGAGAATTAAGAGAACCAGCATCCAACATCTACAAATGTGTAGTACAGTTTCGATGCAAACATATTTTTTCTATCTAAAATCATCCTATTTTTGCCAATGATAGCCAAATTAAGATTCATGGATTTGCAAAATCAGTTTAGTTTCAAGAACCTTGGCCCAATTATTTACATAAGTACAGCAAGAATAGCAATTCATCATATGCTCTTTTAAATCTGCTTGCTGAGACTTTTTATAAGGAATTTAATTAAACTTTAAATTCCTCTCGAGGCTAGAGAAACCAAGCCAAGAACTTGTCCTCAGACTCTGCCTGCAACACTCAATAGATTTGGATGAATTCCTCTCCTCTCAAGTACCCCCAAATACTTGAGGTTCTTGCACCTGCCAGGGAAGTGACCTTCTTTATTCACCTGGTAACATTGCTGGGAACCCTACAAGCAAGGGACCAGGCCAATATTTCCAAGTGGCATAAATTGTTACATAAAGTCAATCCATGTTCCTTAAACCTGTGTGGTCATATCTGAGTCTATGCATGTTTCTCTCATATGACATTCTAGTCAAAGCCTTGGTAATATAACCAATTTTTCCAATTGTGTCTTGCTATAAGTTGAAAAGACTCTTATTGAACTTATGCAAATAACTATACGGCTATGAAAATAAGAATACTCACTCATCAAGGATTTTCAAATTCAGGAGGAATCAGGTAGGGAGAAAAAGATAAATGTTTCAATTCTGCTTAAAAATTGCTGTAAGTCATGGATAGATTAAGAAAAAAGATAAAAAGATTTCCTTAAATCTGAAAAAACAAAACATCCAAATAATCAGGATATTTTAAACAAAAAGTCGTGAAACTTATAATCATCCTCATCAACTTATTTAATCCCATCTAATCAATATTTGATCTTTTGTTAACAGTTTTAGAGGCCATCAATTTCTCATTTAGAGTTCTGTAATTTCTCACCCAGCTCAGATTCATAATTTGAAAGTTTATCACAAACCTCTATTTTAGAGTGTGTGTCAGAATCTTTTCCATGAATCTCTCCGAAGAAGAATCATGTTTGCAAAAACATCAGAGTAAAACAACTATCTGCAAATAACAAAACATACAAAAATGCCAATTGACGATGACAGCTGTCTATTTCCGTGACATACACTTTGAGATAATAACTAGAATTATGACTGACAATCAGGACAGATAAGAATTTTTGGAAGGTCATATAAATGTTTAATAAAAAAATTTATATTAGTAGCATTTACCCACACAATAAAACCTAAGAGGGTTTATCATCGTGTATTTGACAATGCGTCTCATGTAATTTAACATACTGAATAAGCCTAATTACTTCAATATTTTTCTCTTTAAAGAATGAGAGAACAAACTCTTTGAGAAGTTCCATGGCCGATTGGAAATTCTCAAAGATCCTTTTTAAGTCTAAGGAAAGATTTTAAGTTGAGGGAAAGTTTATCAAAAACATCAAGAGATTTTAAAACACTTGGCCAAATAGGAAACAATGCTTAGTTATCTATTCTATCAAAGTGACAACAGAAATAATAATAATAATGAAAAAACCCAAAGAGAAATCTCAACTTTTTGAACATATGAATTTTTCTTAGCTAAATAACTTTTCTCTCTTTTAGGTAGACTAACACAAAGATAAAGAAAAACTTTTTATATCTTCTTTATCAAGAGCAGACCAAAAGTTCAGTAAAATTATCTTGTTAAGAAAGAGAAAGCCAAATGCTAATTTTGCACCAGTTTACTTTTGATATTGAAACTTATTTACTTGATTAAATTCATTTCATTCATTGTAGCCAACTTGACCATGCATAAAACTTCTCAGGTTTTTACTTCCACAACCCATCTGTACCTTACTTTTAACATTCAAAATTTGCGCCATGCTTTCTTTCCTAGTACTTGAGGAAAATTTATCTTTATTAACAAAACAAACAAAATTATCTCTAATTTTTATCCCTTCTTTACTGAAAACATACTTTATACTTTCCTTGTATATAGACTTTCTGGAAATATATGTTCTATCATGGAAAATTTCTCAGCATGCACAAAACACGTTTATCAATAAACCCAAGCATTTTTCAGTCTCTCTAAAATGAGAAGCCAAAGACAGACAAATCTATGTTTAGTAATCAATTATCAATATTTTATCTAATTTGGAAAGTGATCCAGATAGTCAAAGAAATTTCAACGTTTAATTTAACAAAACTATAAAGTTTTAAGTTGCCAAAAAGATTATGGAAGCTATTTTTTAAGCATACATGCCATAAAACATTATTATTGCATCCAAATGCTCTTACACATTTTTATCTGTTTAAATTATTTGTTCCCAACAATTATGTTTAGATAATTCACAAAACTTCACATGTCGTTAAAGCATTTAGCCATTATCTTGTTTTAAGTACATATACTATAACACATAATTAATGTTAAAAATTTCCCCAAAAGGTCTTTATCCTTTTCTCATCTATTTAACTTATTTGTTCCCAACAATTATATTTACATTGCCTACAAAAGCCTTATGAGACATCAAATAAAATATGCTGTTAGTTTATTTTTTTTACTGATAAGTTTTATAGAAGAGCTAACATGTCTGTATCATATCCAATGTTGATAACTCTAAAAACATGTTTATTTTAATCAAACAAACATAAATAAGGTTTCATTTACCAAAGATCATTTTATATCATGTTAGCTTGAAAGACATTTGTGTTTGTTTTTATTACATTTAAAAATAAATTGTATAAGCATTTACTTCAAGCCAATTAAATAGAGTTCCTTTAGAAATAATGACATTCAGAGGAAGACAAATACATATAAAGACAGATAGACACAAACAGATATCTTCAAAATTTTAAACAGTTCTCTGGTACAAAACTCAAAAGAATAATTTGGTCCAAACTGTTCTTCTACGAGATAGACCTGTTTGGATGGCCAAATATTTTTATGAAAGAATCTTTTCTTTTTGCTGTAAGGCTCCTTTTTAGAGCTGTTTTGGAAATCATTTTGTCTTTTAGAAGCTTCTGCATATTAATCAAATACTGCATTCCATTGTCTCTGAGTGGTTTGAATCCTCTCTTTTAAGGGCGATACATAAGTGGACTCATCTGAAAAAGAAGTTCCCCAGATTGTCCATTATAATTTCAAATTATCTCAAAATTTTACTTATTTTCATTTGCTTAATTTTAGGTCAGCAATTTCAGGGGAGTTGAAGTGAGGGAGCTCAGCCAGAGAGGAGAGAGGAGCAGCAGGTTTCATACTGTTTCAGTAGCAAGTCCTTGGTACAACTGACACCCTCCAATCTGGCATGTTTTTTATTTCATGATTGATGTCTATAAGTTCTTAGACTGCCCAGGAGGGAAAGATTCCTCAGTGAGACACAATGTTTACCCCTACAACACACTCAATAATACAATCAGGCAAAAGAGACGCCATGATTTCACATAAAGTCTGTTTAAGTATACTAAATTTTTCTTGCAAAATTTTATCTCAATTTTATCAACACTAATGCCTCTAATCATAGTTTCTATTTGGATTCCATCAACAAGTCTCAGTTTTATAATACTGTGTAGCGGAAGCATTCCCAGCCGGACATATCATCCATTCCCAAAAACCTTTCAGGGAAAGTTGACATGACCTCTTCATAAAGTATTATCTCAAACATCTTGATCTTTTTTTTTTTTTTAAAGAAGGTTGCTTTCTTTTTTAATTATTTTATTTATTTATTTATTTTTCTGAGGAAGATCAGCCCTGAGCTGAGATCCATGCTAATCCTCCTCTTTTTGCTGAGAAATATTGGCTCTGAGCTAACATCTATTGCCAATCCTCCTCCTTTTATCTCCCCAAAACCCCAGTACATAGTTGTATGTCATAATTGCACATCCTTCTAGTTGCTGTATGTGGGACACAGCCTCAGCATGGCCGGCGAAGCGGTGTGTCGGTGCATGCCCGGGATCTGAACTCGGGCCACCAGGAGCAGAGCATGCGCACTTAACCACTAAGCGATGTGGCCGGCCCTCAAACATCTTAATCTTTATAATCTTATCAACCTTAAAAGCCTAACTGTTGCCCTAAGCAATTGTTGGTCAGCTTTCTCATTGTGATTTTTGCCTTCAGGCTTTTTAAAAAAAATTTTTCCAAAGTGGGGTGAATAGATGGGCTTGTTTGAATTTCTTTAATATTGGGGAACAAGTAGGGGGTCCCTTTCCTCTGCCACCTAATTTCCCTCTCTGATTCCTCTTTGTTTTTCCCCTTCAGTATATATTTTCTTTACCCTACTGTCTTTAAACCCCTTTAAAATTTTTCACCTGGTTGAAGAGTCATTTTATTTTTTTCTCAGCTTCTTTTTATTTTTTTTAATCAATATTTTCATAAGGATTTCTAAGACCATGAGAGGAAACTAAGATCTCAAATTTGATTGTTTCTTATTTTTCTTTTTCATAAGTTTTTACCTGAAAACATTCCAATTTTGCAATATATAACACAGAGGGCCGACGCTGGAAATTGAATCTGTGTTTTCCATCATGACATCACTCACAGACATCCAATATACACATTCAGCTACACACACACAAGTATCAAAACAAATGGCATCAAGAGTTCCTTTATGAGAAAAAACTCTGGCAACCTGAAACAAAACCCCTGAAACAGAGGCAAACAAATGAAACCAAAAGAAACGAGGACTGCAGTTTTCTCTCTGAGCAAGATCCCTAGTCCTTTCAACTAAATCAGAGCCACCCCAGACGATATTCCCACAACCTGGAGCAAAACCCCTGAAGCAGAGAGAAACAAACAAAAGGAAAAATAACACTCAGTCAGATTTAATGAAGCAACTCACCAAAAGTATGTCTGTTCCAGACCAGAAGCAAAAACAACCAAACAAAAAATCTAAAGCCTGTTTCCTCGGCAGACGAAAAATGTTCCTATGGCCAGTGGTACACAGTCACATGTAAAGTATCTGGCAGAATCTATAAGGCAAATTGCCTAGGCAGCTGCTAGACTGCTTCCCAGAAAATGACAGTCAGCCCAGGGCCACAGAGCCAGGGGAAAAGAGCCTCCTGGATGGCTCCCCAAATTGTTACTGAACACAAATGCTGGTTTGTTTACCCACCACACAGGAGGGCCAACAACTGGAATGCCAGGCTTGTCACAAGGAAAGAGGTTTATTATGGAATGGCAGCCAAATGAGGAGAAGGAACTTAAAACTCAAAACTGGCGCCTTGAAGGGAAAAAAGGTAAAAGTATTTATCTGGGGTTTTATGTAGGGGTGAAGGAGCCTGTGTTGGTATTTTAGGTAGGAGAGAGAGAGCATCTTCCAGGGATTTAGGTAGGGGAAGGGGAGAATGTGGCTTTGTTGGTTGGCACCTTCCCACTAGCCTGTGTTTGGCCTTAAAGACTTAATTTCTTTTCCTTGGACTGTCTGGGCTTTTCTGGTTCGTTTTCATCATCAGCCTGTGTTTGGCTTTATGAGGCTGAATCTTGATGTCTGAACCTTGAGTTCCTGGGAAAGACAGCTCACTCTTATACTAAAGAGAAACAGAAAGCCCTGATTAGTTTTAAGCAACAATTGATTATGCTGAGTATGCAAATCTGGAGTTAGAAAAGCTTATCTCAAAGTTTTTGCTCTAGGGAATATTTTAACTACTTTTTTCTCAGTTTCAAAGTGTCACTGTGATCCCCAAGGGGCTCCTCACTTTGCTATAGTATTAGGCAGAGTGGGCACCTGCACCTCCCCCATGGTTGCTGTTGAGGGGCTGAGCATAGCGGAAGTCATATTCCTGGAGTTTGGCCGTGTTCTGAAGGAGCTATTGTCATGTAACCAAGGACACTTTGTGTCTGGCCCAAACTGCCACATGAAAGGTCTCCTAGGCATGGAGAGAAGAATATGAGTCCTTAGGCAACTGATTGACGTCCAGGACCTCGGGATCTAAGACAACCCAGTAGGCTCAAGTATCTGTTTTTCTAAGGTGTCTCCAGCAAAGTGTCTTGTGACTCACTTGACCTCAAACCCATGGGTGGCATTAAGGCCATGCTTGGGTCATAAACTCAAAGAGGCATAGTGTGTGGTAGCCAGGGCCTTACCAGAAATTCAGAACCAGAGACCAGGGACAATTCTCACTGGAAAGCTTGTGCGCTAATCCCAAGACCCTATGTTGTAGTCATCCCACCAGAAGGAAGCAGTTTTTCTAGTAATTTGAGAAATTTGTGTGGTAAAATTGACAAGAAAGATATGTGTTATCTCGGAAGGTGTACAAAGCCAGGAGGTGTTATGCCTGTTTTCAGGTTCAAGGGGGCCTAAAAAACAAAACTTGCTTTGTGGTCTCAGGAATCATTTGTCAGTCAGAGGACCACATGAAATAAACCAGGAATCTGACCAATATGGTAGACCCTTGAATCTTATGGGAGGCAATGACCCAGCCTCTATGTTATAAACCACTTGTGAGAGACTTAAAATTTTGGGTCACCTATTCTAAAGCAAGCCCCACAGAAAGATATTATCCACATAATGCCAAAATGTGATGTATTTAGCTGTTTCGTTCCTAGTAGTAGAGGTCGTGTGACATGGCCAGCCTACTGAGGTAACAAGGGAGGCTGGGAGAACATCGGTTGAGTGCCCACATACATGAAGGCAAACCAGATATAGGTATCGAGTAAAACATGGTAGCCCAATCAGTGCCAGCAAGGTAATCACCGGGAGTCATTTGTATGTCCTGGATGACTTCAATAATGTTTGACAGGACAATCACATTTAAGTTACAATAGTCAACCATTGAGTCTTCACTCAATTTTGTCTGCCTTTAAAACTGGCCATAGGGGGCTATTAAATGGAGAATTATTGTTTGAATTATAACATTTCCAGAAAAGATATCTTTAATAGAGGAACATTATTCCTCCATATCTTGTCTCAAATGACACTGGAGAGTATTAACAATCTTTCTGGTGGACGCCATTCCACGGGCTCCCATTTTGTGAGTCCCAACGAGAATGCCAGTGATTTGAGCTTATTCTAGGTGAGAACATGACATATGAAAGATTCCATGGGTTCTGAGGGGAACACAAAAGTGACTTGTGGAAAAAAAAACAGAGCCTGTGGACTGTCATTATCTTACGGTTAGAATAAGAGATCCAGAAATACAGGGAGTGAGAGAACATGTAGTAGTCTTCACATATATTTCTGTGAATGGGATAGTTTCTGTGAAAAAGTTTAAGCCTGAAGGGATGGAATCATTGAATTTTCTGGTTAAATCTGAATTGGACTGATTCAGCTTTCCACTATGCAGCAGAAGTGGAGGCTCATGAAGGAGGGTCAGAAAGAAGAAGGGGCCAAGAGCAATAGCTATGCATACAAGGAGTTGGATTGAAACTTGAAAGCAGTTATATAAAGAGTGAAGCCTAAGTAAAATGTGGCTTAACAATTGAGTGCAAATACCAAAAAGTTTTAGAGGCAAAATAATTTTTACTGGGAAAATAACACTGATTAATCTCTTTCACATTGAAGTCGTCAGAATGTACTCTTGTCATTGGCTTTGGTAAATAAAGAGAAAACAAGTAGGTTGTAAAAGCAATCAGTAATTTCAATAAAATTCAAAGCTATTGTGTCTAACCTCCTGTTTATTGCATATATTTAGGTTTTCCTCTTTTTATTCACATAATGTATTTTTCATAAACTAATATTTTCCAATTAGCTCTTTCTCCCACCTGTCCTACATGGTTTCCTTGTCCTTTCATAAATGTTTGTCCCTTCTTACAACTTTTGAGAATGCTAAACCAAATTATTTTCCTGTCATGCTAAATGACTCCATCATTTTTGTTCCTTCTTGCGTGAAGTTTCTTGCTATTTGTTGGGTCTGCTAGGTTTTTTTCATGGTGGTAGCATTCCTTAGATGTTTCAATATTGTTGATTTGAGAAACATTGTATTGTTCTTGCGTGCCACAGGGTTGTGTGGCAATTCTCAAATTTCCAGGCCTTATGTCAGAAGTCAGGGTGATTGCACTCTTCCTTCTGAACATCTAGTTCCCTGACATTGATGCCAAATAGACTAATATCGGTAAAATTATTTGGCCTTTTACTTGGACTATCTTAGCTGAATCTCTTTAAGGAATTCCATGATTACTCAACCGTTTTGTGTTTGGGACTGCAATTTCCATGAGGATGACGTTTGACAGCTTTAATTCCACAGAATACAATGAAGAAATTGTTCATACGCTGAGGAATTTGCCCAATTAGCACAGTTCTACAAGCACAAGGCTTTTCTTAGACATAGGTGCCATTCCCAGACCACACTGTATCAGGTTTCATTCCTGAACCTAACTATCATCCCAGGGAAGATCGGCTCTCTAACTTCGTGCTACTGAAAGCAACTGTGGAATGAAGTGCTTAAATTGCAGGGCAAGTTATGAAAGAATTCTGATATCTCTAAATGTTCTGTGGGCAGAAAATGCCTAGCCTAAGAGAGCTGCCACAAACCTGCAGACATAAGCAAGTCAACTCATAGAGGGGTGTGGTCCCTTGTGGTCTGATTCCACTTTTCTTGTGAAGGAAATACCCCCTTGGAAACCAATTCCCCCAAAGCGATTCCACATGATCTCATGTGATTAAGCTTGGAAATCTGCTAACCTAGTTCACCAAGATGTAGGTGATTACCAGAGAATGATCTCATCTGCTGTTCCAATGTACCTTCACAGCTCTCATAATTATCAGAAAGACGGACATCTTGACTACGTGAGTATCAGAGCCTTTAAAAGTTATGTCATGAGACAGTCACAAAATCTGACTCTTAGCAGTTGCTCAAAAACTTTTTATAATTAATGGGAATAAACTGTTAGAAAGACTAAAAACTGAACCATATATTTTTTTATTTTTATTAATAGACTTTATTTTTAGAGTACTTTTGGATTTACATGAAAATTGCACATAATGTACAGAGAGTTCCCTTACCGTCCATTACCACACACCCCGCACCCCTTGTTTTCCCTATTATTAGCATCTTGTGTTACTCTGGGATATGTCCGAGCCAATATAGATACTTTATTTTTAACTAAGGTCCATGGTTAACATGTACTCTGTTGTAAAGCTCTTTGAATACTGAAAAATATTTATGGATATGTATCCACCATTACTGTCTGCATACAGAACAACTTCATCATCCTGAAAATCCTCTGTGCACCTCTCATCCATTCTTCTCTGTCTCTCTTCCTTTTAACTCCTGGCAACCTTGACCTTTTAACTGTCTCTATAGTTTTTTATTTCCCAAGAATGTGCTACAGTTGGAAGCATACAGTATGTAACCTTTTGCAACTGTCTTTTTTCACTTAGTAATATGCATTGAAGGTTCCTCCACGTCTTTTCATGGCTTGATAGTTCATTTCTTCTTATCACTGAAAAAGATTATCCTGTATGGATACAGTTATGTATCCATATCCAATGAACCTCTATATAATTTGGCAATTATTAAAAGTCATTATAAACATCTATGTGAAGATTTCTGTGTGGACACAAGATTTCAACTCCCTTGGGTAAATACCAGGGTGCACAACTGCTGGACCATGTAGGAAAAGTACATTTAGTTTTGTAAGAAACTGCCAACCTATCTTCCAAATTGGTGTACCATTTTGCATTCCCACTAGCAATGAAAGTGAGTTCCTGTTGCTCGACATCCTTGCCAGAATTTGGTGCTGTCACTGTACTGGATTTTGGCCATTTTAATAGATGTGTAGTGGTGTCTCATTTTTTTTATTTGCAATTCCATAATGAGAAATGATGTTAAACAACTTTTCATATGTTCATTTGCCATCTGTATATCTTCTTTGGTGAAGGGTCTGTTCAGATATTTTTCTCATTTTTTTTTTTTTTGGGAGGAAGATCAGCTCTGAGCTAACATCTGCCAATACTCCTCCTTTTGCTGAAGAAGACTGGCCCTGGGCTAAATCCATGCCCAACTTCCTCCACTTTATATGGGACGCCGCCACAGCATGGCTCAACAAGCCGTGCGTCTGTGTTTGCCCTGGGTCCGAACCTGCGAACCCCAGGCCACTGTAGCAGAGCACATGCACTTAACAGCTTATGCCACCAGACTAGCCCCTATTTTGTTCATTTTTAAAATGGATTGACCATTTTCTTAGTATGAAGTTTTAAGTGTTCTTTGTATATTTTGGATACTAATCCTTCATTAAACAAAACTATGGAAACATTCTCTCATAGACTGTAGCTTGTTTCTTCATTATCTTTACAGTGTCTTTCACAGAGCAGAAGTTTTTTATTTTAATGAAGTCTAACAATTCTTTTCTTACATGGATTGGGCATTAGGTGTTGTGTCTAAATAATCATCACTGTGCCCAAGGTCATCCACATTTTCACCTCCATGATCTTGTAGAGTTTTATACTTTTGCATTTTACATTTAGTTCTATAAGTGATCTTGAGTTAACTTTTGTGAAAGGTATAAGGTCTGAGTCTAGATTCATTTTTTGTATGTGGATGTCTTGTTGTTCTAGCACCATTTGTTGAAAAGACTTTCCTTCTCCATGGGGTTGCCTTTGGTATTCTGTCAAAGATCAGGTAACTCTATTTGTGTATGTCAATTTCTGTGCTCAGTATTCTGTTCCATTGGTTGGTTTTTCTGTACTTTCACCAGTACCACACTGTCTTGATTGCTGTAGCTTTATGACAAGTCTTGAGACTGAATAATGCCAGTCCAACCCATTTGTTATTCTTCTGCTCCCATAAAGTCAGGATTCTCTCCATCCATCTGTCTTTCCGATTTGGGGGTCTGTAATTTGCTTAGTGACTTCAATTTTCTGATGGATCTAAGGAGAGCTGTAGATTTTTAGTTTGTTTGTCTTTTTTCCTGTTATGAAGGTGGAATTGTTGACATTAGAGATATGTACCTATTAAACTGGAAACCAGAAGTTTAGCTTTTTCAATATTATTAAAATTTGGCCCTCTTTTGCGATCCGTTCTGAATTAAGCAAGATATTTTCTTGAGCCTTTCCCACTTTTCCTTATCATTTTCCTGCTTGAAGCACACCTAGGAAGTTTACCATTGTCATATACACTGATCTTCCTAGGGGAGCAAAATACATATTTCAATATATTGACTAAAAAATGTCCAAGGAGATACTATAAAAAATAAAAGGGATACCACTGCAGCCTATCTGAAGGATTCAATCCCAATAATTATACACGAGGTCTTAACAACATTAAGGTTCTGCAGTGATACAAATGTGAACTAAATTCTGAGAATATATATGGTTAAATAGTATAAGTTGTGTTGGATTAATACTTCAATCAGCTTTGTTTTCCTTGTTTCACTGAATAATCAGACATTTTTCTACTGGTTGGAAACTGACAGCCACAGAAGAAAAATATGTTTTTATTTCTTGGGTTCCATTTTGAACTGACTTACCCATAGAAACTTTATTATTTGTTTGAATTTATCATTGGTACATCTACTAACAGTGGAAGGAAATGACTCAAGACATAAAAAGTGTTATCAAACAATAACTATGCCCGTTATCAAAATTCTGTTTGATGAAGTTTACAAAGCAGTTAACAAACTAAGTCTAATTCTATCAAATGGTCAATCTTATAGGGAATAATTAGTATCCCTTTTGTTTAGGTAACTGTAGTGAAAAAGAGATTTGAACATATTAATATTGCTGGACACAATTCAAGACACTCAAGCTATATCTTGTTTAATACACAAAATGCCTCTTTTATTGCTCTCTCTTACTTATGGTGATAAGAATCAAGATTCATAATGTTAAAAAATTGGATTAAGTCATCCAGACGATAAGGTAAACTATAATCTGATCACAGTTCTGTCTGATTCCATAGTCCATGCTAAATCACACTAATATTGTTTGAGGCTTAGAAAAGTAAAGTGACTTTATTCTAAAGTCATCAATTTGAACAAAGCAAGGATGAGAAAGCCATCATCCTGTTGACACTATTGTTAATACATGAATATGTGTCAAAAAAGTTGTACCAATAAGCAAAATTCACCAAACAAGTACTGGTCCTATCATATAATCGTCATCTCCACACAATCACGTTCACTCATATGCACACACACCACATACACAGAACCTTTGCAGTGTAGAACATGTCTTCTCTCTTCACAGTGCCATCTTCAATTCTGCTTTGGATGACCCATCCAATCTACTTTTCATTAGTATTCAAAAAAGCAGAATCAAAATGGCAGAACCCAGTATCTATAGCTACTTTGATGACCTCCACAGCTTTGCTCTTAGGAACCTAGACGAAGAACCAAAGGTATTTGTTAGACATCCACATGATCGAGAGAGAGCTAAGGCACAATCCTTGACTTTCCCAAGAATCTTCTTTTCCTCATGTCTTAGATTAGTTCTGCATGTATAGTGATGGACCCATGGCAGTTTGCCTGAATCTTTCCTATTAAGTAATAAAAGTTGGGCAGCCCAGGAACTTATTCAACCTTGGGCAAACACTGGTTGATCACAAGCATTGATGGCCCGCATGGCCACTCTGGGTTCAATGATTTGCTGAAAGAATTCACAGGATTCAGCATAGAATTGTAGTCATGGGTAACATTTGTATTGTGAGAGGTTACTAAGCAGAATCACCAAAGGGAAAAGGCACATTGAACGAAGTCTCAAGAAACATGGTGACAGCTTCTCATAGTCCTCTACCAATGTAGTCACACAAAACACATTAAATAAAATTGTATATAAATGTTAAAAGTACATGTTTAAGGTGTAAATTGTGATGTTTTCATATATGTATGCATTGTGAAATTATTACCACAATTAAACAAATTAACATATCCATCACCTCACATAGTTAATTTTTTTGTATGTGGGGTGAGATCACTTAAGATCTGCTCTGTTGGACAATCTCAAGAAAATAACACATTATTATTAGCTATACTCATCACGCAGTACATTAGTTTTCCAGAACTTATTCATTTTATAGCTGATAGTTTGTACACTTTGAACAACATCTTCCCATTTTTAAGGCCAAATAATAGTCCATTGCTTACCAAGTATTTCAGAAGTTTTCTTTTTCCAATGATATTGCAAGGAACTAGATACTTGGTCTAACTGCCCTCAGCTGATCATGTTGTTTCCTTATTTTTAGGGGCTTTCAAAAGATTACCGAAACTGAAGATTCAGTGGTGTCCTTGACTATTCCCTGATGCATTCCACTTTGCACTACAAAGTAAAGAATTTCTGTCATCTGTCTCAAAAATATGTCTTTGACTGTTTCCTTCGGTCTATAGATGAGAAAGTGAGACTCATAGTTTAAGTACTAGTTCCTTGTCACACAACTAAATAGTCTAAAGACAAAATTGAAAGACAAACTTCTGCCTTCCATTCTAATGACTTGTCCACTTTGCTCCCTCTTATGTCCAAGGTCCAACCTTATGCATTTGCTTCAATCAAGAGTACACTAACAAGGAGCAAGAAACCTTGCCCTGGAAGACAGTAGCTTATTCCCAGAAATGATGTTGTATTTTTCATTCCGAATGAAGGAGAAGTTAAAGGGTAACTACAGGTGAAATATTTATGGCCTCACACTCAGCAGGCTACCCCACAGCAGAACAGCAACTTTCTCCCATAATTTCTCATTCACCTCATCTCCAGGGCCTTTTACCACAAATATTTCTCTGGATTATGTCTTCGTGGTAGGAGTAAAGACTTCTTGAATTCCAGAAGTAGTCAGAGAAACTACTCCCATGCAATCACCCTCAAAGCAAAACAGCTGATAACATTCTTGTCAACTGAGTTCATGTTTTTTTGTCAAACTGGGAAATAGATTGAAACTGAAGGAAAACACAAAATAATCCATAGGTGACTACACGGTCAGACCCCAATGCGGAGTGAACATTGCCTACTTTGCCTCTTTCTATATGGAATGGTTCCAGCCTGGTTACAAGTACCAGATGAGCCTCCCAGAGTAACAAAGGACCTCAATGACCTGACAATTCAGGTTGGCGTCCCCTCATACTAGGTCTATTTTCTTTTGAATCCTCAACCCAATGACCACTATCGTTACCACTTTAGGTTCATAGGTAGCAAATCCCAGGACAAGAATGAAGTGACCATCATTTAATTCCACATGCCAACATTTCGGATCCATTGCCTGTTGCTCTTCTGTCTAAGCAGGTTATATGAATAACAAGGAGAAAACACCCAAGTCCACTGTCCTACTTTTAGCAAATGGATTTCAGAAGGAGCATGTTTAAAGCAGTAACCCATGGAGTGAGAAGAGATTGGAAATAGTTAACTAGCTTATTTTTTACCAAAGCGTTATCTTAGTGAATTATTATATAGTGATAAAGAAATCATTCATTTTTTACTCAGTACAAGTAAATTTGTCACTTAGGATGCATATACATTAGCAAATTAGTACAAGAGATTTGCTGAAAAATTATTGAACATATGTTAGACTAGAGACCTCCAGATACCAATCTCTATTTTTGATTTTGCCAGGAAGAAACCCCTTCTTGATCATACATCATTTGAAACAACTAACTATCTTACAGAACACACATACACACACACAGACGCTCACACACAATTTAGAAGAATGATTAATGACCATTTTTCAAAAAGTTGACCATCAAGAAGGAAATAAAACTTCAATTGAAAGATAATTTGCCTTTTTACATTTACCATCTGCAAAACTATTTTTGTTTTTCTTTTATTTGCTTTATAAGAAGAGTATCCAGTCCTAAAAACGATGCAATCCTGAAACGGGTGTCAAAAAAGACACTCTGGCAAGGTGATTATCAGAGTATTAATTGTTAAATTTTTGAATATTATGTGCTCTATGCAAAAGGAATCTTAGAATGTTTACTATAGCTTTCACCCAGTTACATAACATGTAGAAAACTATCACAATGCAACTACCAAAAAAACTGATGAATATTTTACATAATTTATTATCTTACTCAACAGTATTCATGAAAGACTTAGTTGCAAACAACTGAAATTACATTAAACTTAGGAATAGTTAGGGAAATTATAATGCATTGATATAATGGAATATCATGAAGCATTTCAAAATTGAACACATAGAGTGAGGTTTGCAAAATGGTGGGCAATGAAATTCTGAGCTCTCCCATGGAAACATAAGGAAACAACCAGAAACTAGCTGAAATAACCTTATAGGAGCTCTGGAAAACAGTCAAACAAAGATCTACAGCAACAAAGTGAACACCCAGTTAGGAAAAAGCCAGAGTCAAAGTGGTGGGAAGTTTCATCACGTTTTTACTCACACTCATCCCTCCTCCTGCTTGGAATAGTGCAGGCTTATTAGAGGCATCAGCTCAGTTCCCACTTAACTCTTTCAAACCAGAGTGATCACAGATCTTTTCTGCAATATTCTAATCTATTTGAGGGCTGCCTGAAAGATGGTTTCTCTTTTGCCTAACTCAAAACATGAACTGAAAAGTAGGTGGAATGGCTCCTCACAGCTGCAGGGGGAATATAGATGCACAGTTGTGAGGGGAAGATATCAAGGATGGAGATATGAGATAGACCATATAAAGCCATGAGGAGAAGCTGGGGTGTGAATTTTAGAGATAACAAGGCATTCAAAAAGCAGCCATTTTTTTCAGGAGAGTTAAAACAGTCACACATAGGCCGGGAAAGATGCATGCTCAGAAAAGAACTGAATAGACCTTGAACTTTCATGTTGGGCTGATCCGAAGACTATCAGCATGCCAAGCTACTGAGTGAAGTACTGTCAGGGCACAGAAAAGATCTGCAAAGAGTGGGAGAGATGGCTGTTTTTTCAAATGCCCAATCAAACACACACACAAACATACATACACACACGAACACACACAAAAAGGAAAACATGACCCATTCAAGAGAAGAAACTAAATTGGCAGAAAGTGTTCCTGAACAAGCACAGGCATTGGACTTCAGAGACAGAGTTTTACAACAATTGTCTTATATATGCTGATATAGCCAAAGCAAAAATTTGACAAAGAACTAAAGGGAATCAGGTAAATCATATACGAATAAAATGATAATATCAAAAAAGATATAGAAATTTTAGAGCTTAAGGAACAAAAAGAAAGTAACAAAGAAATGTGAACAGACACTAAAGGACTTTTAGGACACCATCATGTGAACTAATATACACCTTATTGGAGTCTCAGAAAGAGAAAAGAAAGAGAATGACACAGATAGATTATCTGAAGAAATAATGAACAAAAACTCCCCAAACTGGATATAAGATGTGAATAATCAACAAATCCAAGAACCTCAAAGAATTACTGGTAAGGTAAACTCAAAGATATCCACAACCACATACATTATATGCAAACCGTTGAAAAAGTTTTAGACTTTTCAGCCTCAAAAACTCAGTCTCAAAGACAAGAGACTATCTTGAAGCAGCAAGGGAAACATGACTCATTGGGTTCTAGAGATCCTGGATAAGACTATCAACATATTTCTCGTCAGAAACCTTGGAGGACATAAGACAGTGTAATGGTACATTTAAAGTGCTAAAAGAAAAAACAAACCTGTCAACCAAGTATTCTATGTCAGATAAAAATGTCCTTCAAAATGAGGGAGTAATTAAGACAATATGAGATAAACAAAAGATTTTTAGTTTATTACTATTTGATCTGTCCTACAAGAAATGTAAACAGAATCATTCAGGTTCAATGAAAGGATACTGGACAGTAAACCAAAGCCAGATGAAGATATAAAGACCTCCACTAAAGGTAAATAGATGCATAGATATAAAATCATGTACCTTCAAAACTTTAGTTTCTATCTCCACTTGTTCATTTATAAAATATTTAAAAGATTAATGCATAAAATTAATTATGAATTTATGTTAATACATACACAATGTATAAAAATTAAAAGAATGACATCAATAACATAAATTGCAAGAGGGGAACAGAGCTGTAAAAAAGTACAGTTTTTATATAGCGTTACAGTTAAGTTAATATCAATTGAAAAAAGATTGTTATAACTCTTCAGTGTATCTGAAATCCCCATGGTAACCACAAAGGAAATAACAATAGAATATATACAACTGATAATGAGACAAAAATCAAAACATGTCACTACCAAAATTCATCTAAACACTAAGGAAGGCAGTAACAGAGGAAATAAGGGAAATAAGTCAAATAGAAAAAAACAAAAATGTAAGTCTTTATCAGTAGTTACTTTACATGTAAAGAAGCTCCCTCATATAAAATGTATAGTTTTGAATAGTGGAAAAAAAAGCAGGATCAAGTATCTCTTCTCTATAAGAGTCTCACTTTGAATCAAAGGACACAAATAGTTTGAAAGGGAAAGATGGTAAAAGATATTCCATGTATATAGTAACCAAAAGAGAACTGGCATGGCTATATCAGTAACAGACAAAAAAGAATTTTTAAGAGAAAAATTGCAGCAAGAGACAAAAAAGTTCTATTATATATTAATAAAAGGGTCAATGCACCAAGAATATAGAACAATCGCAAACATATATGTGCCAAACATCGGAGTTCCACAATATATGAAAACCACGTTGACAGAATTCAAGGGAGAAATAGACACCACTAGAAAACTAGTTGGAAACTTCAATACTTCACTTTCCGTAATGGATAAAACCTCCAGATAGAAGATCAATTAGGAAATAGAAGAGACTACTACGAACAACTGTACGCCAATAAATTGAGAAATCCTCACGATATGGAAAATTCCTAGAAACACATGACCTACAAAGGCTGAATCATGAAGGAATATAGAACCTGAGTAGACCTATAAATATTAAGCAGATTGAATCAGTAATTAAAAATCTCCCAACAAAGAAAAGCCTAAGAACAGAATGCTTCACCAGTAAATTCCACCAAGTGTTTAAAATAGCTTTAACAACTATCATTCTTAACTCTTGCAAATAATTGAAGAGGGGGGGAACTTTCTAACTCATTCATTGAGGCCAGCATTACCCTGATACAAAGCCAGACAAATACATTAAGAGAAAACAAACTCTAGATACGTATTCCATCTGATTTGAGAATTAAAAATTCTCAAAAACATATTAGAAAACTGAATTCAGCAGCATACGCAAAATTTTATACCATAACCAAGTAGCATTCATTCCTGGAATGTAAGGATTGTTCAACATACAAAAATTGGTAAATGTAATACACCACCTTAACAGGATGAAGGAAAAACCACATGATCCTCTAAGTTGATGTGGTAAAAGCATCTGGTGAACTCAACCCTCTTTCATGATAAAAGACATTCAGCAAACTAGAAAGAGAAAGAATCTTCCTCAACGTAATGAGGCTCATGTATGAAAAACCTACAACTAATATCATACTCAATGGTGAAAGAATGAAAGCATTTCTCCTTAAGATCAATGATACGAAAAATTTGCCTGCTTTTGCTTCTCATAGTCAGCATTGTTTTGTAACTTCCAGTTACAGTTAAGAGAAGAAAAAGAAATACCACCCATCCAAAATGGGAATGATGAAGTAAAATTACCTCTGTTCCAAGATGATATAATCTTACACGAAGTAAGCTCTAAAGATCAAACAACAGACTGTAGGAACTAGTGTACAAATTCGGCAAATGTTCAGGATACGTAATCAACACTGAAAAGTCAATTACATTTCTATACACTAACAAAAACAATCTGAGAAGGAAATTACAAAATGATTCCATTTAAAATAGCATGAAAAAGCAAAATTATTTAAGAAAAACTTAAATAAGGAGGAAAGAGACCTGTACAACTAAAATTACAAAAGTTGCTTAAAGAAATTGAAGACGACACAAATATATGGAAATAAAATCATGTTCCTAAATGAAAGACTTAATATTAGGATGGCAATACTAACCAAAGTGATTTACATTTTCAATGGATTCCTCATGTATATCCCACCAGCCAGGTATAGCTCCTCCCTTCTCACAGTGGGCCCCTTGCTGCCACATGTAGTGAACCTATTAAGAGCCACCAGGCTAAAAGTTCCAAGAGTCATTCATTATTAGTGAGGAGGTTGTCCAGAATTGGGGGGCCCCAGGGATTACCTCAAATGGCGGGTGATCAAGATTTCCCCAATGAAAACTCAAATTGGAGATATTCAGGATTTGCCTCATAATCTCAGTTATAGAGACCAAAAATTGATGACACTGA
Source organism: Ceratotherium simum simum (assembly GCF_057802395.1). Taxonomy (NCBI): domain Eukaryota; kingdom Metazoa; phylum Chordata; class Mammalia; order Perissodactyla; family Rhinocerotidae; genus Ceratotherium; species Ceratotherium simum. Next base: position 28,731,132 of record NC_141931.1, on the reverse strand, counting down.
GATCAAGAATATACTAGTTGGAATTCCACAGCACAACCTTCCTTGTGCCCTCTCTATTTGTAGATGCTATTTGAATTTACCCTGCTGAATTATCTTCCTTATTCAGCCCTCTGATTATTCACTTCCCCTGTTATCTGTCCCACTGAAGTCACTCATTCAAATGGCAAGTGTCCTGTTGGAATGTTGCTAAATTTTAATATCCAGACACAGTCAAGGGGCATTATAGTGTTGCTAGGAGCAGTTTCGAGTTACCTGTTTCTCCTTTTTAAGGAATTCAACATCTCCGATGCAATGGACTGATGTCTAACTATAACCCTCTTCTAACCTTTTTTTTTTTATCACAAGCATGCTGAGTATTAGCTTTGGAATAAACATGGGAAGGAAGCACTGGTTGGGATGAGGTCCTAATATGATGAACACGATACTGATTATAGTGTTGAAATATATATATCAAATGTGTCTGGATTAATATTAAAATTATTTATATTTTTCTGTGTGCTTTCACAGACCTGAGTCATGGTCAGTTATCAATGCTTTGGGAAGGTATGGTAGTTATTCTTTTAATTAATTTCTGAAATTAAAGAAAGATCAAAGTTTCTATTCTCTTTATTTTCTGGAGGATTAAGGTGTGTAGAGCAGAATCGCTTCTAGATATTGATAAGTGGGTTTGCAGCATGAAACACAGACAAGAGGATATTTAAAGACTGCCCTATAAATAATGAATATCATTAACTATGTGCAAGAGTTAGAAAAGAGTAGTATTTGGCATAATTTCTAACCAGAATATCTGAGTACAGCTTTAATGAAGATGAAGTAAGTTCAGTTTTCAGAATTACAACCTTTGAAAGAGAACAGATGTGGCTTTGGGAGAACTAGTGAGAAACTGCCCTGCCTTTCTCATTCTCAGTGCCAAGGTTGGAGACACAGCCTGCACCAACTAAGCAAAGCAGCCCCACCCATCCCCTACACCTCAGTGCTAGGGAACCATGTTCTGAGTTGGTAAGATTTGACCTCATCTCAACCAGTGCTTCCTTCCTATGTTTATTCAGAACCTAATACTCGGAATGCAGTGTGACTGGAGCAAAGATTAGAATAGGAAATGGTCAGACAACATCCCATTGCATCAGCGATGTTAAATTCCTTAGAAAGAAGAAGCAGAGAATGCCTTACAAAACAATCCCTATAGGCATTATTGTATGCTTCCAAACAAAAACCATAAACTACTGAAAGTCTTTTAAAAGGACTTCCCAAATACTAGTTTACAAAGTAGCCACATTCAACTCACCTCTGAAGCTTCCTTAAAAGTTCAGATTCCCAGGCCCACTGGAGGATTCAGAAGGAACAACCAGAGACTTCACCCTGGCTACCCTTAGGTAACAAGTCTCATATGTGAGGATTTACCTCCAGTGTGGACTTGGACTGGAAGAGATCTGGGTTCACACAGATACCAGGAGAACCAAGTTCACCACCACTCAACACTCTTTGAGCAAGCCAGGACCTTAGTCAGGACTACAACCTCTCATTTGCCTCCAATCTGGAAGATTTCCTCACAAACTAGAGAGCCATGGGTATCAGGCACTAAAGTCACCCCCTCCATAACAGGCTGGTGACACTTGTGCAGACAAAGAACAAGCAGGGACTGCTAGGACTTTGTAATGTTTTATGGGTTTTGGGAAGGAAAGGGATCTTGTGGAGATGGGAAGCAGGAGGGAAGCTCAGGGAACTTAGCAACTTCTGCCTTCACTGGACTTGCCTACTTGGAGGGAAGGTCGAAAGGGACCTGAGCCCTGGGTTGCTGCTCCTTTTTGGAATCTTGGGTGGCTCTGACTTGTAGGATAGTCTATTTATTACAGAGGGCCCAGGCTGGACATTCCCCTATTAATCCAATGACCAGTTAGAATCCTCCAGCCTCCCAAGGTTCACTGGAGGAACTGGCTGGTCCACTGGGGCTTGTGCTTGACCTGTCTGGGTTAGTGGAGTGGTGGTGGGGATTCACACTTTCCCCAGTTTATACAATCAGACTGAACAAGAAAACTGTACATCAAGAGACCTCAGGATTTCCCAGTCCTATAAGAGAGGGACAAGAAGAGAACATCCTGGAATTATAAATAAGTAATGCTCAGGTGCCACCAGTAAATAATTGTTTTATTTTCTCCTCACTCACTCCCTATAAGAGAGCAAATATTTACTCAGCAAAGGGCATATGGACATGGTTTATAAAATAAATAAAATTTTGTTGCCAGAAGTACTTGTCCCTTGGAAGCGGCCTGCTTAGTTTAATGGATTCTCTGTGGGAGAGTGTGGTCATGGGGTGTTATGTGGAAACAAAAATAAAGTACACTTGAACTTGACACAGGCTTATGGGTGTGGTGTGTGGGTCTGAGGGGCTGTCCAGGCCAAAGGACAGATGGCATTGCTTTGGAAAAGGCAGGAGATGGTGGAGGCTGTATGGGAGGAGGGATGGAAGGGAGGAAGGGTGGAGAGAGGATGTGAGGCACTGACGGGGCCCTGGGAGGAATTTTGAAAAGAAACCAGAGATGTTTAAAGAGATATTAATTAAGTTTGAAATATGGTGTTTGATGAAATTCATAACCCATGGAATTTGAAGTACAATCCACTACACACACTACTGTGTAATGGAGTGCGTTCTGTCTGAAAAGCAAAATGTGTCCTGAATCTGCCCTCAAGATGAGTGAAGGAAAAGCTGAAGCTCTTTTGGAAATCACTCCTTCTGCTGCATCATTTTTCACTTTAAAATCACCCAATACTGTTGTGAAACCCTTAGAATCCACAGGGGCTCCTCCTCTCAGAGGATGACTCAGCAATTTCCATAGATTGTGAAACTCATGGCTGGTACATAGTGCAGGGAGCTGTAAAGAGAAAATTAACATCAATGGCTGCTTTGTTAGGATACAGCCAGGTCAAGAAAACCTATTTCAAATTGGTTTAAACACCACAGAAATGTGTTACCTCCATAACAAGAAGTCTAGAAGAAGGGCCAGGTCCAGGTCAGCCACGGGAGATCCAGATCTTCTTGGATATTCTCTTGGCTCTTCCTTCTTCTGTGTATTGGCATCATCCTTGGGCTGAGTGAAGACAGTGCAGCAATTTCAGACATCACATCTCAACAGGATATATCCAGTCAAAAGAGAGGGACCACCAGTTTTAAGGAGTGAGGGACGCTGTCTTAGAAGCCCTCAGCACAGTTCCCCTCATGTGTCAGTGGCCAGGATTGGGTCACAGTCCTCTTCCCAAGGTGATTACATGTCAAGGGCAATGGAGTGAACATGAGTGATCTAAACAAACCATTTGGAGTACAATGGGTGTTAGGAAGGCAAACACCTTGACCACTGAAATCATAATGAGAACCTGACGATTTTTAGATTAGACATTTCAGACCTTGGCCACATTTAGAACTGCTTGGTGAGTTTTTAAAATAAAGGGATGCCTAAACTTTATCACAGTCAAACAAATAATAATCTCCAGTGGGTGTGGGTCTCAGCTTCAGATGAAAGGATCTATATTAATAAAAGGAGAGCAATTGTCTCGGTCTTAGGCGTATTTATCCTCTATGATTGGTACAAGCACAGACTAAGAGGTGAAAAAGCCAGGAGGCCTCACCCAGAAGCAAATCTGTTAAAAGATGAAATGTAGAGAGAATGAGTGGAGTCTGATTTCACTTCAATTCAATTTATTATTTAACCTAATTTGAATGGGTAAACTTCTATGGGACTTGAAAAGATGAAAAAGGAGAAAGAGACTCAGTGACTGTATTTAATGGTGAATCAAGAACCTAATGGATTGAGCTGGAGAATATACCACAGTGTAAGAGAATTGATTGGGTGGAATGTGTCAAAGTTAAAATTTCAGAGATTAAACACTTCTAAGAAGCAAATATGGGAGCAGTTACCTCGTATAGTGTAGCTACAAGTAGAAACTCTCAGGAGTGAGGATGTCAAAACACTGAGAAACTTGAGTTGTGTCCGTGAACAAAGATGATGTCAACATATCCTGGGAAGGAATTATAAACTAAGACCACGAACGGAGTGTACTGAGAAGTGGGTAAGATAATAGGGCTGAGATGATGTCAGTCTTAAAAGAAAAGTTACCTGCTTCTCTCTTTCTAAGGAATTTCACATCCCTGATGCAATGGGCTATTATCTAACAGATCCCTTTTTAACCTTTGCTACAATCACACTGCACTTTGATTATTAGATTCCGATCCAATGGCCAATTTTTAATCCTCATTTTACTTGTCCTATTAGTAGCATTTGACTCTTCTCCTTGAAACAGTTCCTTCATCTGCTTTCCAAGACACAAAAATCACCTGCTATCCCTTGTACCTCAGTAGCCCCTCCTTCTCCAACTCCTCTGCTGGTTCCTCCACTTTTGTAACAACTTCTTAATGATGGGATCTTTCATTGCTCTTCTCTTCTCTGTCCACACTCACTCATCTAATCTAATCTCTGATCATCTGCCTTTGTGGCTTTAAAATGGCAACTATATTCTGAAAAATCCCAAATATATATCTTTGGTATAGACATCTCTTTTCCCTCTTCTACCTATAGACATGAATTCTCCACAGTCTACACAGCATCTTCACCTGGATATCTAACAAGCTTCTCAAAAATACATGTCTAAAATTAAACTCATCATCTTCCCATAAAAATTTTGTCCTCCACATTGTCTCCATCTCAGCAAATGAGATCTCCTTCCTTCTAGTTCCTTATCTCAAAATGTCTGGAGTCAAATTTGACTCCTTTTTTTACCTTTTATGATATGTCCAATATGTTAGAAAGCCTTGTTGACTCTACTTTTAAATTATATACATATTCTAACAACATCTAAATACCTTGACTGCTCATACCATGGTCCATCCAACATCATCTCTCACCTGAATTTTTGTAGAGAGCCCTAAAGAGGGTTCTTTTCCCTTTTTTCTTCTCAACATAACATCTAGATTGATCCTTTTAAAACATGTCTGCTCATATAGCTACTCGGCAATCTTTCTCCATTTCTCTCAGAAAAATGTTAAAGTTTTTTGAAAGGCTACATGGCATTGTTACCCTATTGCAGATCTGGACCTTATCGTCCACTGCTATCTCCCTCGCTCACTAAAGGTCACCTGCATCAGCCTACTTGCTGCCACTTAAGTGTTATAGGAACATTCTTTCTTCTTGGCCTTAGCATTTTCTGATCCATGTCCAGGAATACTCTCCCATACATCCACTTGGCTCACTCTCTGGTCTCATTCCAGTTTTTGCTCATGTCACATTCTCAGTGAAGTCTTTTCTGACCATCCTATTTAAAATAGCACCTAACACTCCCACTGCCCACCACTATCTCTTTTCCTCCCTACTTAGTATTTTCCCATATCTCGTTCAAACGTCATGAAGGATCTAAGATTTTGACCTCACTTGTGAGCTAACAAATTAACTCGCCACAGTTTCAAGGATGCTGGTAGAAATCCTGAAACTTGTCAGTTGGAGAAGAAGGACTCTTTAGTATTCACAACAATAGTTGTAGCCAAAGTAACAGCATTTTTTTTCCAGCTATAGTTCCAAATATAGTTTGCATATAAGATTGTGCACATTTAAAGTTTAAAATGTGATCATTTGATACACAGATGTATTGCAAAAGTATTTCCCGCAATAAGGATTGCTGTGTTAGGTCCTTGAGCTCCCATTTCTACAGGGTGAAGTGAAGGGGCCCACATGACACCTGAACTTACAGGGTGACTTACAGGAGGAAAACATTTGAGTCTAGGGAACTCGGGTGGATTATAGCAGGCACTGAGCTTCCTTGCCCTTTCTCTGGAGGAAGATATTTTATTTATATTCCCGGACAGTAAACACGCCTTCCATTCCTTTGGAGGGAGCCACTATCTCTACATTCCAAGGCTCTTTGCTGGCCAAACTTCTTGAAAAAATAGTGTGAAATGCAGAGTAGTCACTGCCTCTGCTTATCAGGATACAGAAAGGTGAGACTGTGCAGAATTATCTCAGAATTATCCCCATTTCTAACAGCTCAGTGCTCCTTATTTCCTTTGTGGTCGTCTTCCTCCACTAGCCTGTAAACTCAAGACACTTCTCATTTTAATTTAATTCTTGTCTATTTTATATATGCCTAAAACTATGTCTGGCACATAAAGCATGTTCAATCAGTTTTTGATGAATGAATAAATGAGTAAATGGCAAAATACACAAGAACTAATCAAAATGCCAAACTATAGGCAGATGACTAAGAAATTAAATAAATTCATAATATGATCTGCTTTACAACAAACAAAATACAGTAGTGGAACTTTTAATAATATTTCATACCTTGGAAAAATACTTATGATAAGTAAAAAAAAGTATGCATTCTGTATGTTGAAGACTATTTCAAAATTTTAAATAAACACACAACCCCACATTTCTATAGGAAAATCATGAAGGAAAAGGTACTGTGTTTCTCATAAAATGAAAAAAAAAAAAAAAAGAAATGGTTATAATAAAAAGAAAGGCCAGCAGCATGAACCTCCAGACACTGCTTTGAATCACCCCCACCAAGTACAGAACTCCTCTCCACACGCTTAGAAGCAGTAAAGTCTGGTGGAGCTCATGGTGGATAGCTCACGGTCAATATTCTGCAGAATATGGATAATAAGGGTGACCAGCAGCACTGAAAGAGAAGGAGGGATATTGATACATTAACTCTGTCTTCACATCGGAAAAGAGAGAGTTTCTCTGAGGTTGTGGTCAGGATGAGCTGACAACTAGATTTATTATCACATTCCTCCTTCTACCCTGACACACATACATGCCGGCTCCCTGTCCATGTGCAAACTACACCTGCACGCCCAAATCCCACATTACCGTGTAATGTAAATAACAAAGTGACATATAATTTGATTTATATTACAAGTTATAATTATTTATAAGTAAGAACTATGGCTAAAATGTTGTGGTAATTTCAGCCCCAGATGTAACTTTTGTCCCTAGCCAATGAGAACCATCACAGTAACTATTTTGCTGATCTTTTTCACACATTCTTTCAACAAATTTATACTGAAAACCCACAACAATCCAGGATCCCTCATTAATGAACTTCTATTCTATTGAGGAGACAACATGTACACCTAAAAACAACACCTACAAAATGTCATTACTGTTCTCTGCATTTATAATTCGTGAGAATACTTGTTATTCAATCATTAGTATTACTGTTGTTTTCTTTTTTTTCTATATACTTATTTTCCTTTTTAAATTTGTCCTTTTCAATTCAATTTCATTGAAGAGAGCATTCTGAGCAATTCTATGGTCCAGGAGTTGTGCTGTTGACATAGGACCACAAAGAAGAGTGAGACTAGGTATTCAAAGCCGAATGAAGGAGATCATAGATTTACACTTAAAAGCTTTTAGGAACAGAAAAGTACTTTCTCAGAATGATTACGTAGTTTTACAAACATGCAGGAGAATTTTGAGATCGTTCTTTTGGAACTAAAACTTTATTCTGTAACTCAGATTTTATTCCCCTTTTCTCTAAAATCCCATTAAAACTTCTCAGTTCGATGAGTCTTCTTTCTCTTCATCCTGAGATGCTTCTGCAGGAACTGAAGAACTGGAATGCTACATTTGTGAACAAGTCATAATCAAAGGAGGTGGAGGCTCCCCAGTAGTTAGTCTCCTGATGGGCAAAAGCCACCCTGGAGTAAGCCTTGACGCAAGAAACAGAGCAATCCAGAGGATCTTATCACGGTGTGTGCCACCGGGGACACATCAGCCACTAACATCAGGGTCAATTAAATTAATGGTCCATTTATAATTGCATTTGGTGAGATGACATGGCTGAGGAAATGGGAGTTGTGATAGGGAAAAGAGCCCAATGGAGAGATAAAATTGGAAGAAATGGGTGATGTCTTGAAACAGGCATGTCCATTAAGAAGAAATGTCACTTGACACTTAGGAGAGGAAGTGGAAGCAGGGCCATGGTATGACTTTCACAGAACCTATACACATTTGCCTTCTTGGGCCCCATCCTCCATAAAAAATATTAATGTTACATTTTACTACTGTGTTAGGATAAAAATGAATAGAATCCAGTCTGGATTCTTTATCACATAGACATTATTAATATAATAATTTTTCTCCTGATTTTAAAAAGAATTAAAGATGAAACATTTTATAGGCTGTAGGCCTATAAATTTAGTGGTCTGTAGGCACTGTGCCACCCGTGTTGAATGGGTACGTCAGCCCTGCATGGAAGCTCACCAGACACAGAGACTAGGGGCATAAAATTAGTGAATTCACCATGATGCAAACTTTTGCGATTTTACTTATGGTCTGTCCTGGGCTCGCATCTTTTTTCCCTTGGGTCAGAGACTGAGCCCTGGAGTCACCTGTGGTCTGAGTCTATAGGAAGCTCCTGTTTCACTCCTACATTGGAAATCAGGCCTGTAGTCCTGATTTAGGGAAACTTAGTTCCTCTGCTAACCTGAATGCTGCAGAAAACAAACTGTGAAAGATGATCTACAGGTCACTCACAATAGTACTTTTTCATATCGGAAATTTATGTTGAGGCTGTCACTTGCTTTCATATCTTCTGGAGTCAATTCAAAGTCAAAAACCTGAAATGAGGGAGAGGATCACATTAAACTTTTCTCCAAAGCAGCTGGCTTCTACCTGGGAACTTGAGGACTTTCCAGCTGGACAGAGGCAAAGAGAGTGTCCAGGGAAGGCTTCCCTGTCATCACCTTCCTGGTGTACTCGCCTGAGAACTCTTCTGCCTGTGTTCTCCACCTCTCCTACTCCACTTCCTCTCCTTCTCTCTCCTCTTCACAAAAGAAAGGATCACAACTCATCAATCCCAAATGTTTCCAATTGATATGCTTGTGACAAAAAAGAAAAAAATACATTTTTTTCCAAACAAAGGGACAGTTGGACAATCTGGACAGAATACCTGCTGATTTGTCCAAACTTTGGTCAGGTTTTTCCTTCCCCAGCAGCCTCTAGAATTTGACAGCCTTGAACTTAAGCAAGCACTGTGAGGAAGAGCAATGCCCTGTAAGGTCCTCTCCAAGAATCTATTGCCCTCTGGAAAAGCTTTCCTTTAACAACTGTTGGACCACACCACCTGCTCATGCCAAACCCCAAACTCTATTCTCTTTCTAGGAGTGTTTACTCTTCCCTGTAAAAGAAAACTCGTTCAAATTGACCTTTGAGACACTATTCATCTTACATTCAGTGAGTTCTCCCTTTTGATTAAAGTCTCTATTATTTAAATCCAGATATGTTTTTACTAGACAATGCATAGCCCCTGATAGAGAGTCCATTAGTAGCAAAGCAGACAGATCTTTGATAAGGAATATGAAAGCAAGGAGCTCATTATTTCATACCAGGGACAAATTGATGGAAAACTCAGAGCCTTATCTTTCTTTCTACCTATGTATCTATGTATCTATGTATCTCTCTACCTACCTACCTACCTACCTATCCACCTGTCATTCATCTTAAATATATACTCCAGAAGTGTTTTGGTTGTCATGGGCATATGTACTTACATGTGAGTTGAATTGAAAAATAAAATGGGATTTTTTTCTAAATGTTTTAACAATGAGATTTAGATTTCTGTATTTGATATTTTCATAAATTGAATGAACTAAACCTACAGTTTCAATGTTTTAGAGCAAACACACTAAAAATAATATGCTCCAATCTCATCTTTTGCAAATATTAAACTCATGATCAAATTTTTATCTGTTATCTTAAAACGGGATAGAGCTTAAGTAGTTTTTCACAATTCTCATCAGCTTCACAACAAAATAAGTTGAAGATGACTGAATGATCTAAAGTTCCAGGAAATGTTATGAGGGAGAATTTAGGGAAAAACTTTACTCATTTGTTTAATTTGATCTGCCTATAACTTATGTCTAGCTTCTGATTTTCCAGGAGGTCTTCTGGGGAAAAGGTGACCCAGAAGGAATCACTACATTTAGGATCACATCATCTAGAGGGCACAGCAACATATAAATGAACAATTTTAGTTAACAAAAAACTCACTAACATAGCCGTGCCTAGATATACGGTGTTCAACAACTGTGCTGGAGTGTCCTTGTGGTTTAACAAAGCAGCTAATGCTATTTGGTTTGATATTTACATACAAATAGGGGCTCATAAGCTAGAGAAGTTGAAGAAGTGGAACTAGGCTTTTAAAAGATTTTTAGTGCATGGAAGGACTCCTATAACTGAATAAAAAAAAAAACAGATGAAATATGCTCAGTGTCATACAACTAGAAAGAGGCAAAACCAGACCTAGAAGCCACAAAATTTAGGACTCTGAGGCTAGTTCTCTCTCTTTCCACCCTTCCAAGCTTCCCCCATAGCACATAGGGAGTGATGCACAGGGTTGAATGACAATGGGTAGGTGCTGAAAGAGATGGCCCCCAATACAGAACTCATTCCTAACTCTGAAGAGACTGTCCAGCCTGTACCTGGAAGTTATTTTTGATTCTCTTCTCATTGAAGCTCTTGGCCAGGACGACTACCCAACATTGCAGCAGGTAGCATAGGGCCACCTGATTTGGGTATCGATTGTGTCTCTTGGCAATGTCATTCAAGATTGGATCCTCCAAGAGATATGGACTATCCCTTTCTACCCTGAAAACAAAAATCAAAAAACACATATTTGAAGGGTGTAGGAATGAAAATCTAAAGAGTCCTTTACCCCAAATTCCTCAAAGAATTGAGAGAAGTTCAGCCAATATAGTATGATTAAAAAAGAATTTCAAGAATATGTGTAGAGATTCGTTCATAATTGTGCCAAACTGGAAACGACTAATATTTCCATCGATGGGTGATTAGAGAAGTAACTTGTGGTATTTATGTCCACGCAATGGAATATTACTTAGCAGGAAAAGGAAATGAACTAGGTACCTCCAACAGCGTGAGTAAATCTCACAGGTGTTATGCTGAGCCAAAGAAGCTGGATGCAAAAGAGTATATACTCTATGAGTATTTTTATATGTGACATACTAGAACATACCAAACTAATCTAAGTTGGAAAAAGAATTCAGAAGGATGGTTGCCTTGTGGTAAAGAAGAATAGTCTGGAAAGGACAGCAAAGAACTTTGTTGGGAAATAGAAAATTTCTGTATCATGATAGGGGTCAGATTATACAGTACACCATTTTTCAAAATTTGACAGCTAAGATTTATGCATGACAAACTGTGTAAATTTTATCATTAAATCACTTTAAAAAAAATATTTAGAATGGGAGTTGGAGTAGGTGGGCGTCTACAGGAAATGGAATGAAGGAATGTTGTTGATGACTGAAGTCCAGGGATGGTACCTGAGAATTCACTACATTATTTTATTTTATTTAGGTAACATTGGTTTATAACATTATATAATTTCAGGTGTGCATCATTATATTTCGATTTCTGTTTAGACTACATTGTGTTCACCACTTAAAGATCAATTACCATCCATCACCATACGCATGTGCCCTGTCACCCCTTTCGCCCTGCTCTCTCCCCAGTTTCCCTCTGGTAACCACCAATCTAATGTTTTTATCTATGTGTTTGTTTGTTTTTGTCATGGTTCCTGTTATATTCTACTCATGAGTAATATTATACGGTATTTGACTTTCTCTATCTGACTTATTTTACTTAGCTTAATACCCTCAAGGTCCATAAATGTTGTCGCAAATGGCAAGATTTCACCTTTTTCAACACTGACTGGTATTACCTTGGGTATATATACCACATCTTCCTCATCCATTCATCCATTAATCACTACACTACTGTGTTCACTTGTATATGTTTGAAATCTTCCATAATAAAATGTTAAAACTTAAGAAAAGTATTTCTTCATCAATAGAGTTGCTGACATAGATTAACTCTAATATTCTCATTACCATTTTGGGTCTCTATGGGACCCCAGGGCACTGTAGGCAACTACAACAATGTCCTTGGTGTTGCAGAACTCCAACAGTTTGCTCTGGTTGAGGTAAGGATGACATTCCACCTGTAAGTTGCCAACAACAAAAGGTATCGGAATACATTAGCCAATAACATGTAAACTTGAAAAGTCCTTTGAAGGAATATCTAACACTACGTTAATATTATACTGTATTTTTCAGATTGGTACTTATCCCCATGCACCTTCTGAAATAGCTTTAAATGCTGTGGCTTTTCAGAAATGATCATACAATCGTCTCCTTATATTTTTATTAGTGTTTAAAATGACTAAAGACTCATGTAGCAGGTTGTGGCCTCTAAATGGCATTTCCTACTGAAAGAAACAAAAATTCCTTAGAAAAATGGCTGAATGCAGGTCTGGGCAAAAAAGCTACATACTGAGCCTGGAACATCTTACACTCTAGAAAGTGAAGAAGATAAGAAAGACAGGCATGTCAAAGGACTCAGGAAATTATGGGAAGAGACAATAAAATGTTGACAATGTGATCATTAATAAGAATAGTAACTACATTGGATGGGAAAACCGTATTTGTTAAAATTCATGAATTGACAAGGACATATATATGTGATGAAATCTTAGATCTAACCTCCAGTTACAGGGTTACAAAGACAGAGTACCATGTCAAACTGCATCACTGAGATCAATCAGTAACATCAATTGTGTGAGAAAAGTTAAAGGAGAAAAGGCTTTCTTTCTTTCACAGATAAACTGAAGGAGGAGGAGGAGGAGAGGGAGGAGGAGGAGAGGGAGGAGGAGGAGAGGGAGGAGGAGGAGAGGGAGGAGGAGGAGAGGGAGGAGGAGGAGAGGGAGGAGGAGGAGAGGGAGGAGGAGGAGAGGGAGGAGGAGGAGAGGGAGGAGGAGGAGAGGGAGGAGGAGGAGAGGGAGGACAAGAAGAATATGAAGAAAAAGAAAAGAAGAAGTAAGACGAGGAGCAGGAAGATGAGAGAAAAAGAGAGGGACATATTTTAACATATTTTGAATTTTTCTACAAATAGATTCCTAGAAATGAAACAACTAAGAAAAAGAGTTTAAATATTTGAATGGTCTCTTTCCAAATTTTTAAACTGTTTTACAAAAATCTATACAACTTTACAATGTCACAGTGTTTAAAAATTGGCAGCATTGAGTGTTATTTTTAGAAGTTTTTTCTTTTCATTATGATTTCTCCATTTCGTCACTCTCCATTCATTTGCTTTTCTCTCTGGCTTTTTCTCTCACCTCTCTGCAACTGCTCTTGTGAGGTTTCGATGAAGTCCATGTCATTAAACCCAATAACTGTTTCCATCCCTGTTTGGATTGGCTGCTCCTCAGCAGGATCCATTCTATGGCTCCCGCAAACATGTTCATCCCTCTTCTTTGGCTTTCCTGATACCACACTCTCCTCTTTTTTTCTCTCCCTGTCAAGCAACTCCTCTTCAGTCTCTAACCAATGTCTCTTGGCCTGATCCTTAAATTTTGACTTTTATGCCTTCTTCCTATTCCTTCGATGACCTTTCCCATGAGAACAAATCGACTTCTGTGAGTTTAATAACGATCTATAAAGCAACAACTCCAAAATCTGTACCTCTACCCCTGACTGCCTTCCTGAGCTCCAAACAAGTATTGCCATCTGCCAACTCAGCGTCTCCACTTGGATGTCTCATAGGAACCTCAAACCCATCTTTGAAGAATTGAACCAGTACTCTTCCCATGCCACTCAACCTCTTCCTTCTTTGGCATTTTCTATGGCAGTAAAAGGAACTATCATTACACAGGAGACTTCAAGACAGAAACTTGGGGACTGTTAATTAAGGAAGAGGATATGAAGAGCACAAATCAAGGAAGCCCCAGTGGACTCTGGGCTCACTTGGTTGCAGACAGTCTTGTACTTGAGCCCTGGCTTGTTCAGGATCATCTCCAGCTGTTTGTGGTTGAAATTGGACACCCCAATGGACTTGGTTAATCTTGCATCTTTACACTTCTCCAGGGCTTGTGGAGGAGGGAAATGTGTGGTAAACTTTTCGTGTACTTTGGCCCTTTCATTTGACATTGAATGTTTTAAAAACTGGAAATCTGTTATCACATATATCACGATTTGACTGAACCCATATTATCACTTTGATACATTTTTTCCTGATGTCTTTTATTGCTAGCCACAGGTACTTTGTCTCCTTGTTTCTATAACATGCTCACTCAGCATGATAAATAGACATGAAGATGCTTTTACTTCCCTTCCCTCCCCCGCTTCCATGTGCCTGTTTTGCTGTTAGGCATCTAATAGTCATTTAGCAAACAGAGTCAGAGTTAACGGCTAAGAGAAACTCACAGGTTTTCCTAGTAAATGGTTTGGCTGCTTCCACTTTCCTAGAATGGTGACAAACATGGTATGAAGGGCTAGAAAAGGGCAGGCTTCACTCTCCTACCTTCCCCCCTTCTGCTAAGTCATATACAACATTCTCTCCCTCCATGGGCCTGTTTATCTGTCCTGGGATGGAGCTCTAACTCCTCTTGAGTTTGCTCTAATCATCCCCACATAGAGCTCCGAGGCTTAACCTGATCAGTAGAGCAAAGAGACTTTTACTTAGAATCATAGAAGTTTAGATGAAAAATAGTCCGTAGAGGTCATGCCATTAAGCTCCCTTCCTTTACAGATGAGAACACCACTGTACAGAGAAGGGCAGTGACATGGCTGAGGGTAGACAACTGATGGGGCCAGAACCCATTTCCTCTGACTCCCCATCCAGTGATTTCTGCCTTGTTACCCAGCGCCTCTTGGGTGTCAGAGTCAGCACTTACCTCCCATGTGTCACGAAAGTCCACTGTATCTAAAATAATTTCCCCATTGGCATCCTTTGGCACAAGCTCCTCCCCAGGCTGGAATACAGAGAGGAGAGGTGACGAAGATGAGGGATTTTATTTAAAGAATGACCTTCCTGGTGCCTAAGGAGCTTGAAAGTGACAAAACCATCAAGAGGCTAATCCAAATGTTTGTTTGTGGATGAACATATTTGTGTGTTTTTGTTGTATAATAGAAGACATGGGGGAAAGAAGATCAGAAGCATCTGAGAGACTGTAGCAAAATCTCTCTCCCCCAATGACCTCCAGCCTCCTGTTCACACACACCAATGAACTTCAGTAAGAATGAATTCTTCCCCAAGGTTGGAATTGATTTGATTTCCCAGGGACTGGCTGGTTTGGATGACAGTATTTACCTTTGCTACTGAGCAATGTGTTTTAGCTTCAGTTTATGATAACCCAACTCAGAGGTAATGAAGATACTGAATGTGCTCAGTGAATGTCGACTATGATGAGAAGTTGGATCAGTGAAGCCCAAAGGAGCCCAGTTGTGTAATATGGACCCTCGCATGATACTTCACTCTTGATTGGAAATGAGAGATCCATATGGGAGGGAGTCTCCCCCTAAAGAGGTGGGGATTTCTTATTGTACCTCTGCAGTCTGTTGTAACTCAACTTTCTTGAAGACCCTAATCACCAAGAGACTACAGACAGAAGCATATCACTTAGAAATGTAAGGTCATGTCCTCAACTCTCTGAAGTGGAGGCAGTGAGATCATTCAATTTCAATCCTTCTGAATGCTATAAGTTAAGAATAAAAATAATCTTGATGGCGAAGTGACACAACTGTCAAGGAGGCTCACGAATCATTTATCAATTCTATCCACCACACTCAGACCTACCTCTCTCAGTAAGAACCCAGAAAACCCAGCCAGAATGAGAGAATGGAGGTGCAACAGCAGTGATAGAACACCCTTGGGCATAACAAGGAAAAGCAAAATCTAACCTTCATAGCAATTGACACATGAATGAGGAAGAGATCAACATAGTACAGTCCAAGTTTCTTCAGTGATCTTTCCAGTGCTGGTCAAACCAATTCTGGTCGAAGGAAAGTAGCCCAAAGCTGCAGTGACCAAAATAAATAAAAAATGGCTTGTAATTTCCCATATTCAGGGACGCAAACTAAACATCATCGTTAAAAGATTGAGAAGTGAGTAACAAACCATTGTGGTGGTCTAAATATATGAGGCGCTGGGTCTACATTTATGTGACTTGGTAAAAACGAGCTCCTTAATGGGAACTGAGATTTATTTGAGTGACTGTAACAAAACTGTGATTAATACTTAGATGGCCCAGGAAAAACAACCTAAGTGTTTCAAGGATTAGAAAAGTCCTCTCTGGAAGGAGAGTCAAGAAATGTCAGGTAAGGGGAAATGGAAACTACTGTCCCATATAATAACTGCCTGGAAACAATTCTGCTGAGAGGACTGCTTTTCAAGAATTCAGTATCACAGATGTCAACACACGTAGCATAATTCTGTATAAGTCTCAGCTCACTTGATATTGGAAGCAGGGTTTCCCACCTCAGAAAATTTTACACAATGCTGACTTGAAAAAAGTATTTCCTAGTCTGATTCTCTTTTCTGAATAATATGTCAGCCTCACTTGGAAATGTCCTGAGAAAAATCTCCTGAAGAATAAAAGGAGTGGAATCACTCCATAGTAGCTCAGTCAATCCATACAACAGATATAGAAGAAAAGTATCATTATTTGTGCTTCAAATATGAATGCTCATTGATGATCAGAGAGGTTGAGCAACTGGGTCCCATCTTTAACACATTTCAGGGCAAAGCAAGCCTTTTCTGTTTTCTATTTTTTTATAATGGGCCTCTACAATGTTAGGAGATATATAGCTAAGCTGACAGCAAACTCTTGTCACTCTGCCCACAACACCTTCCTGGTGTAGAATATGTCCTCTCTCTTCACAGTACCATCCACCATCATCTCTCCGAGGGCCTTGCCAATCTACTCCTCATTTTGATAGAGGTATGCAGAGTCGATGTGATGGAAACCTACATCAATAGCCACTTTGGTGGCCTCTCCAGCCTTGCTCTTAGGAACCTATAAAATACGAATATGGAGTGTTGGAAATCCACCCAACTCAGAGAGAAGCAATTTATTTCCATCATAGCATTTTCACCAGCTGTCTCCTGTTGTCTCTGGTTCCCCAGTTTGATGGTGCAAACCTTGATAACAAACCTGTCCTTGGGAGGCACAGACTAAACTCCAACATGACCTCTAATCTAAAGTGACTTAGGAAAATGGGCTTCACCGTAAAATACGGACAATCAAGTCTCTATCAATAAAGAATTCATTGTATGGAAGTAACTAACAGGAAACCTTCTGACGTGGAGAAAACTTCTAAAGATATAGATGTAGATAGATATAGATATACATATAGATATATACGGTATAGATATAGATACAGATATCAGCATGTATTTTGGGCATTGAATTGGAAATGTATCCATAATACTGGTATATTATCCATCCAGTTCTACCCAACTAAGCTCTTGAAGTCATTCATGATTGTTTTTTTAGCCTTCATTCCCCAGGTGCTCTGATTCAACATTTATGCAACAAGCATTTATCAGTGCCTCCTGTGTGCCTCGCATTACGCTACATCCTGAAGCCCTGGGGATTTAACCATTAACAATAGACACCTGCTTAAACCTCCTAAAAGAAAGTGTAGAGGTAAGCTCCTTGACTTTGGTCTTGGCAATCGTATTCTGGATTTGACACCAAAAGCAAAGGCAGTAAATGCAAAAATAAACAGGTGGCACTACATCAAAATTAAAAGTTTCTCCACAGCAATGACACCATCAACAAAGTTAAATGGAAACCTGTGAAATGGGACAAAATATTTGCAAACCACATATCCGATAAGGGGTTAATATATTAAATATACCAGAAAGCCATGCAACTCAATAACAAAAAAAATATAATTAGCCCAATTTAAAAATTGGGCAAGGGCCTGAATAGACATTTTTCCAAAGAAGACACACACATGTCCAATGGACACATAAAAAGCTGTTCAGAAATACGAATCATCAAGGAGACGCAAAGCACAGCCACAGTGAGACGCCACATCACAACTGTTAGATGCTCACAAGGATGTGAGAGAAGGGAACCCTTATGCACTGTTGGTCGAAAGGTAAATTGGTATGCTCTCTGAGGAAAACTGTGTGGAGGTGCCTCGAGAAATAAAAGATAAAGTTACCATACGGTTCAGCAATTCCACTTCTGGGTATTTCTCTAGAGGAAACAAAATCATTATCTCAAAGAAATATCTCTACTTCCTTGTGCATTTCAGCATTGTTCTCCCAGCAAAAGTATGGAAACAATCTTTGTGTCTATTGATGGGTGAATGCATAAACAGTATGTGGTATATATATATATATATATATATACACATACACAATAGAATATTATTCAACTTTGGACAAGAAGGAAAGCCTGTCATTTGCAAAAACAAGGATGATATTGGAGGGTATTATACTTAGCAAAATAAGCCAGACAGAGAAAGACAAATACTGCACGGTGAAATCTGAAAAAAATTCGAGTTCCTAGAAACAGAGAGTAGAAAAGTATTTGCCAGGGGCTAGAGTTTGGGGGAAAAGGGAAGACATTGGTAAAATGGTACAAACTTTCAGCTAAAAAACAAATAAGGCTTGAGGATCTGATTTATAACATGGTCGCATAGTTGATAATACTGTACTGTATAACCGACATTTGCTAAGAAAATAGAATTTAAATGTTCTCACCGGAAAAAAAAAAAAGGTAAATATATGAAGTGATACATGTGTTATACTTGATGAGAAGAACCTTCTCACAATGTATACATGTACCAAATCAACATGTCATATGCTTTAATCATCTTAGAATTTTATTCATCAATTTTACCTCAATAAAGCTGAAAACAATTTTAAATATAAAGTGCACCAATTGGTTTAAAGAGAGTATAACAGGTAATTTGCAGAAAGGTTGTGACGAGGATTAAATGAGAAATGTACTATATGGAGTCAGTTATTATGCCACACAGTTGTCACTCTACCTATACCTGCTTGGCACTCAAAATATCCTTGTACACCGACCCAGACTTCCAACTGAGAGCATCTATGCTATCCCAGTCTCTGCCTGGGAGACTTCTATCACCACCAGAGTCTTCAGGAGAGGATCTCAACAATTAGGTAAAGAGGAGGTCTTATCCACTGGATGCTAATTAGCCTCTACAGCTGATCACCCCAGTACTTACATGATGGGCCCATGAATGGACTAGCCATGTTGAAAGGTATTAGGACCATGCATGGACAAACTTCATGGGCTACTTCTTACCAAGGCTGTTTGAGCTCCCGCTACTTTGACATCGGTGACTGTCAGCAGAAGCAGGGACTGACACTGAATCTGGTAAAGAACCGTTCCTCCTGGAGACAAGGCAGCCCCTGGGTGGTGAGTTGATTATATTAAACTCTTGATCTATCTGGGGACAGAGCAGCAATTCATCTTTCCTGAGACTGATAACATTCTATGTATGAGTTGCCATCTCTTTTCACAGTCCCTCAGACAGCATTACTATATAAGGGCTACAGAGAGTTGGATTTATCATTATAGGATCCCATGTAACATTGCCTATTTGTTCTATTCTCTGTGGTCCTTTTCTGTCTTTAACAACAGTAATAGAAGTTGGATATTACATAGGTAAGACATACCCTGTGCTTAATCTATAATGGTGGATACAATAAACAATTATGTCATTGAAAACAAACTGGCCCTATCTGATACCCATTAGCTATTGATATTTCATGTCACAGCTCTACCAAGATGGAGCATATTGGTCTCCATCATTTATGGGAGAAATCTCTCCTGAGAAACCCCAAAGCTGCTTCTACTTCACGGTGATCATATGTTGACACTTTAAATGCATTGCAGTTGACCAGGTGGATGTGTGAAGAATACATTTGGTGAGAAGGACAATTCTGTCTCCATTGTTACTTTGTGCCTCCTAAGTCTTCCTTCCTAATAGATAACACTTAGAATAATAATGGTTTCTGATATGAAAAAATGTTTCAATGATGGAAATCTTTGGCAAATTCTTTGGCAAATACCTCCATCCCCAAGAAACCTACAGCAAAGCTGCTACTAAGTAGTCACGTTACTTTCTCTTTCTTCCTGTGCCCACTACCCATCAGGAGTTTCTAACAAAGAGAAGAGTAACTCTGACTGAGGCAGGAGATGAGTGCAGGGAGAGCAACCTGAGCTTAGATTTTACACTCGTAAGAAATAAGAATTCTAGTTTACCTAGGAGAGTTGCTGAGGAATTAAACGTAATGCATGGAAATTACTTAAAATACATGCTAAGCATACAATATATGTTAAATAATTGAATATGTTAAATCAAAATGATAACTATGATAACCCACTCTCAAAATTCCCACCTTCTGAATCCCCTGAGACAACTACTTGTCATCCTACTTAGTGAAAAGTTAGAGATGGTGAAATGGAGGCTCGCTCTTATTGACAGAGGTGAGAATTGAGATTCAGTTTCTTAGGAAATTTTAGTAAGTCACCCACATGTCAAGGAAGCTATAATCTGATCACAGTTCAGTCTGATTCATAGGCCATACTAAACACTGATATGGTCTGACCATCAGAAAAGTAACGTGACTTTACTATAAAGTCATAAAATTTGAACAAAGCAATGATGAGAAAGCCATCATCTTTTTTTTTTTTTGTCCTGAGGAAGATTCACCCTTAGCTAACATCTGTGCCAATCTTCCTCTAGTTTGTATGTGGGTTGCCGCCACAATGTGGCCACTGACGAGTGGCGTGGGTCTGCACATGGGAAGCGAAATCGGGCTGCCCAACCAGAGTGCAACAAACTTAACCACTAGGCCATGGGGCCATCCCCCAACATCATTTTTGATGCTATACTTAATTCATGAATATATGTGAAAAACTTGTACCAATAAGTACAATTTACCAAACAACTACTGGTCCTATCATATAATTGATATCTCCACACAATCACATTCACACATTTGACACACATACACCACATACACAGCACCTTTGAAGTGTAGAATATGTCTTCTCTCTTCACAGTACCATCTTCAATTTTGCTTCGGATGGCCTATTCAGCCTCCCTGTCATTAGAGCGAGAAGTGGAACCAGTTAACTTTTCTGTTTGTTTTATATCCAAGAGAAAACTTAACGAATTATTGTATGGTGCTAAATAACTCACTAACTTGTTGTACAAGTAAATTTTTTGTTTAGGATCCACATGCATTAGTAAATTATCACAAGAGATTTGCTGAACAATTATTGACCATATGTTAGACTATAAACCTCCAGATACAAATCTCTGCTTTGTTTTTGTCATGATGAAGTTTTTTCTTCATCATAAATCATTTGACATACACACACACACACAAACAAACAATTCGGAGGAATGCTTAATGAGAATTTTTCAAAAACTTGATCATCAATAATGAATTAAAACTTCAAATTGAAATAAAATTAGCCTTTTTACCTTTCCCATCATCAAAATTATTTTTGTTTTTTTAATTTACTTTATTGAAAGAATATCCAGTCATAAAAAGGGTGCAATCCTGAAAAGGGTGCCGTAAAAAGACAATCTGGCAAGGTGATTATTGGAGTATTAATTATTAACAGTTTTGGATATCATTTGCAGCATACAAACCAAACCTTAGAGTGTTTATATCTTTCACCCAGTTATATAACATTTAGAAAACTATCAAGATGTAACTAACAAAATAACTGGTGAATATTTTATATAATTTATTATCTTAGCAGTATTCATGAAAGAAAAAACTGGAAACAACTTAAATTATAATAAACTTTGGAGGAGTAAGGGAAATTAAGAGGCATTGAGACAATGGAATATTATGAAATGATTTAAAATTGCACACATAGAGTGATGTCAGCAAAATTATGGACTAGGAAGCTCTATGCTACCCCACAGGAACATAAGGAAACAACAAGAAACTAGCTGAAATAATCTTATAGGAGCTCTGGAAAACAGTCAAACAAAGATATACAGCAACAAGATGAACATCCAGTTAGGAAAAAGCTAGATTCAAAGTGGTAGGATTTTTCATCACATTTTTACTCACCCTTGCCCCTCCCCCTGCCTGACACAGTGTAGGCTTGATCTGTAAGTGACACCAGAACAGTTCTTGGTTACCTCACTCAAATCAGAGTGATCATAGAAGATATTATTTGCAATATTCTAAGCTCCTTGGGTGCTGCCTGAAAGACTGGTGCCTATTTCACCTAACTCTAAGCTTGAACTGAAAAGCACTGGAATGACTCATTACAGCTGCAGGGGGAATATAGATGCACAGATGCCAGGGGCAAGAGATAAATGGTGGGGACATAGAATAGACCATATAAAGCTCTGAGGAGAAGCTGAGATGTGTGTTTTTGGGATATTATTCCATTCTAAAAGCAGCCATCTATTCAGGAGAATAGATGCATGCTCAGAAAAGAAGTGAATAGACTTTCAGCTTTCATATTGGGCTGATCCCAAGACTAGGAGCATGCCAAGCTGGTAAGTGAAGGATTGTCAGGACACAGAACAAATCTACAAGGAGTGCGAGAGATGGCTGTTTTTCCAAATTCCCTGTTAAACAAGCATACAAAACATACAAAAAAAAACAAAAAAAAAAAAACAAGAATACGCGACTCATTGAAAAGAAGAAAATAAATCAGAAAAAACTGTTCTGGAACAAGCACAAGTATTGGACTTAGTAGAAAAAGTGTTTTAAACAAGCATATTACATATGCTGAAATTGCACAAGGAAATATTTGACAGAGAACTAAAGGAAATCAGGTAATTCATGAAAGAATAAAATCATAATATTGAAGAAGACATAGAAATCATGGTACCTAAAGAACAGAAAGAATAAAATGCAGAAATGTGAACAGAATCTAAAGCACTTATAGGACACTAACCTGTGGACAAATATACACATTATCAGAGTCTCAGAAGGAGGAGAGAGAGAGAATGAGACAGAGAGATTATCTGAAGAAATAATAAACAAAACTCCTGAACTGTAATATAAGACTTGAATAACAAATCCAAGAATGTAAAAGAATTACAGGTAAGATAAACTCAAAGATATCCACACCTACACACATTAAATTCAAAAAATTGAAAAGCAAAGACAAGAGAATATCTTCAAGCAACAAGGAAACACGACTCATCAGATACAAGGGATCCTGGATGAGATTATCAACAGATTTCTCATCAGAAGCATTGGAGGACGCAAGGCAGTGAGATGATATATCTAAAGTGCTGAAGGAAAAAAACCTGGCAACCAAGAATTTTATATCAGGTAAAACTGTCTTTCAAAAAGAAGGGATTAATTGAGACAATTTCAGATAAACAAAACCTGAAAGCATTCATTACCATTAGAACTGCTCTATAAGGAGTGTAAAGAAAGTCATTCAGATTCAAATGAAAGGACACTAGTCAGTAATTTAAAGCCATATGAAGATACGAAGACTTCCGGTAAAGATAAATATATGGGCAAATATAAAACTATGGACTGACTTACCTTTGGTTTGTAACTCTATCTTTTTAATTCTATAAGATTTTAAAGATGCGTTCATAAAAGTAATTATGCATACGTTTTAATATGTACACAATGTATAAAGATAAATGTAGTGACATTGATAACATAAATTGGGAGAGGGGACCAGAGCTGTATAGGAGTAGAGTTTTTGTATGGCACTTCAGTTAAATTGGTATCAATTCAAAATATATTGTTATAACTTTACAATGTTATTTGTAATCTGTATGGTAAGCACAAAGAAAATAACAATAGAATATACACAACTTAAAATGATAAGGACATCAAAACGTGTCACTACTAAAAATCATCTAAACAGAAAGGAAAGCAACAATCGAAGAAATACAGGACTTAAGTCACACATAAAAAAATTAAAAATGTAAATCTTTCTCCATCAATAATTACTTTAAATGTAGATAAACTCCCCTAATCAAAAGGTATAGATTGGTAGAATGGATTTAGAAAAAAAAACAGGACCGAGAGTGATGTCAACATCATGGCAGAGAGCCTCTCCCCTTAAACTCTCCCCCCTATAACACAACAAAAAGGACATTCATATACCAATATAGGATGTTCACATAACACAAACAATGTCTGAGAGATCCACTCAGCCATATGTCTGAAGGGGGAGGTGGTGGACTCTCCAGAGGAAGTAGAAGGAGGTAAGGAGAACACTCCATTCCCAACAGCAGTGACTCCAGGTCAACTTGGCTCTCATAGAAAGAGGAGGGAGGGGCAGCCCTGCATGGGAAAACCATCACTCACCAGGTTCCTTCACAGCCCATGGCTAACTCCTGCAGGGAGGTTACTGAACTGTTGTGGTGGTGCCTTCATCAAGCTAGCACCCCAGGAGAGCAGATAGTGAAGGAAGGCAAGAAGCCCTTGGTATTGGGCAGGTAAAATGAAGTGCCACTCCCCCTGCTCTGCAGTCCAACACAGCTGGTCTTCCAGAGCACCTGCAGATTGTGGTGGGCTCAGAACACACAGCTCTTGACACCAACCCAGTCGCGCCAGGTAGAAGCTGCAACCAGACGTTATCACTATGAGGAGAAATAAATCCACACCAACAAACAATATACAAAAATATATTAAATCTCCTGACTAGAAGTAAAATGACAAACACCCAGAAATGAATCCCGAAGGCACAGAAATTTATAATCCAAATGACAGAGAATTCAAAATAGCTATCATAAAAATGCAAAACTAGTTACAAGAAAATGCAGATAGTGAAATGAAATCAGGAACTTCTTCACAAATGAGATTGAAACTATAAAGAAAAACCAATCAGAAATGTTAGAGATGAAAAACACAATGGAAGAGATAAAGCAAAATCTGGAACCTTTAAAGAATAGAGCTGAAAATATGGACATAAGAATTAGCAACCTAAAAGTTAGGAAAGTAGAAATGTTCCACATGGAGGAGGAGAGAGAACTAAGACCAAAAAGAAATTAAGAAATTCTCCTAGAAACATCTGAATCAATTAGGAAATGCAACATAAGGATTACAGTTATTCCGGTGGGAGAACAGAGGGAAAAAGGAGCAGAGAGCTTGTTTAAAGTAATAATACCTGGGAACTTTCCAAACCTGAGGAAAGAGCTGGAATTACAAGTGAATGAAGTCAATAGATCTCCTAACTATATCAACATACAAAGATGCTCTCCAAGGCATATAGCAGTAAAGCTGGCAAAGGTCAGTGACAAAGGAAAAATATTAAGGTCAGCAAGACAAAAAAAAAATAATAATAATGTATAAAGGAACTCCTATGAGGCTTTCAGCAGAAAACTTACAGGCTAGAAGAGAGTGGAATGATGTATTCAAAATTCTGAATGACACAAACTTTCAGCCAAGAATACTCTGTTCAGTGAAAATATCCTTCAGATATGATGGAAAAATAAAAACTTGTCCAAATAAACAAAAGCTCAAGAAGGCCCTCATACCTGAAAAAAAAAAAAAAAAGAGAAACAGGATACAAAGTCTTGAGCAAGGATAAAAATAGGTAGACAAAATCTGCTTTGGATCAGAACAGGTTAGCAAACACTTAATTATAACATCAAAGATAAAGGAAGGAAAACACCAAAAATGAATATAACATTGTCACTTTAACCACAAACTCACAACACAAGTTGGAATAAGTTGTGACAATAATAATTTAGAAGGTTAAGAGGAAAGGGACGGAATCAACTTAGTCTAAGGAAATAAGAGGCTATCAGAACATAGACTATCTCATCTAGAATATATTTTTTATAAACCTCATGGTAACCACTAAACAAACAATCAGAACAGAGATGCATATGATAAATAAAGAAAAAACTAAGAAAATCATCATAGAGAACTACCAAACTGAATTGGTAGTCTGTGACACATGGGATGAGAAACAAAGGAAATGCAGAAGAACCAGAAAATGACTGATAAAATAGTTGCATTAAACCCTGATATATCAATAATCACTCTAAATGTAAATGGATTGAATTCCCCAATCAAAAGACACAGAGTGGCAGGATGGATTAAAAACAAGAACAGCAGATGGCCCAGTGGTGCAGCAGTTAAGTGCATGCAGTCAGCTTTTGTGGCCCAGGGTTTGCTGTGGTGGTGTCTCATATAAAGTAGAGAAAGATGGGCATTGATGTTAGCCCAAGGCCAATCTTCCTTGGCAAAAATAGGAGGATTGGCATCAGATGTTATGTCAGGGTTTTCTATATATAAAATATATCATCTGCAAATAATGAAAGTTTCACTTCTTCATTGCCTATTTGGATTCCTTTTATTCCTTTTTCTTGCCTAATTGTTCTGGCCAAAACCTCCAGCACTATGTTGAATAAGAGTGGTTAAAGTGGGCACCCTTGTCTTGTTTCTGTTCTCAGAGGAATGGCTTTTAGACTTTCCCTGTTAAGTATGATGTTGGCTGTGGGTTTCTCATAAATGGCCTTTATTATGTTGAGGTACCTTCCTTCTATACCCATTTTATAGAGAGTTTTTATCATAAATGGATGTTGGATCTTGTCAAATGCCTTCTCTGCATCTATTGGGATGATCATGTGGTTTTTATTCCTCGTTTTGTTAATGTGGTGTATCACGTTGATTGATTTGCAGATGTTGAACCATCCCTGTGTCCCTGGTATAAATCCCACTTGGTCATGGTGTATGATCTTTTTAACATATTGCTGTACTCAGTTTTCCAATATTTTGTTGAGGGTTTTTGCATCTATGTTCATCAGCTATATTAGCTTCTAATTTTCCTTCTTTGTATTGTCCTTGTCTGGCTTTGGTATCAGGGTGATGTTGGCCTTATGGAATGTGTTAGGAAGTGTTCCATCTTCCTCTATTTTTTGGAATAGTTTGAGAAAGATGGATATTATATCTTCTTTGAATGTTTGGTAAAATTCACCGGAGAAGCCATCTGGTCCTGGACTTTTATTTTTTGGGAGGTTTTTGATCACTGTTCCAATCTCTTTGCTTGTTATTGGTCTATTCAGATTCTCTATTTCTTCTTGATTCAGTTTTGGCAGGTTGTATGAGTCTAGGAATTCATCCAGTTTGTTAGCATATAGTTTTTCATACTATTCTCTTATAATTCTTTGTATTTATGTGACATTTATTGTAATTTCTCCTCTTTCATTTCTAATTTTATTTATTTGAGCCTTTTCTCTTTTTTTCTTAGTGAGTCTGCCTAAGGGTTTGTCAATTTTGCTTATCTTCTCAAAGAACCAACTCTTTGTTTCATTAATCCTTTCTACTGTTTTTTTTTTTTTTTTTTGGTCTTAATTTCATTTATTTCTGCTCCAATTTTTATTATTTCTCTCCTTCTGCTGACCTTGGACTTTGTTTGTTCTTCTGTATCTGGGTCTGTTAGGAGTAATTTAAGGTTGCTTATTTGGGCTTTTTCTTGTTTGTTAATGTGGGCCTGTATTGTTATGTGTTTCCCTCTCCTGACCTCTTTTGCTGCATTCCATATGAGTTGGTATGGGAATCACTTGTTTTAAGAAGTGACAGAAACTCTCTTAGAGACACCTCAGCACAGCTCCTCTCATGTGTCATTGGCCAGGATTGGGTCACAGTTATCTTCCCAAGGTGATTACATGTCAAGAGCAATGGAGTGATCATGAGTGATCTAATAAAACCATTTGGGGTTCATTGAGTATTGGTAAAGCAAATACCTTGACCACTGAAATCATAGTCAAAATCTGATACAATTTAGATTGGATATTTCGGAACTTGGCCACACTTAGAACTATTTGGTGAGCTTTTAAAACACAGGAATACTTAGGCTTTACTAAAGTCAAACAAGTAAGAATCTCCAGGTGAGGTGTGACTCAGCTACAGATAAATGTATCCACATAAATAAAAGCCAAACAGTTGTCTTGGTTTTAGACACCTTTATCCTGTATGATTTGTACAAGGACAGACTAAGAGGTAAAAAAGCCAGGAGGTCTCACCCTGCGCCAACATGTTTAAAGGAGAAATGTAGATAGAATAAGTGGAATCTGTTTAAACTTCAATTTATTTTCTTACTTAACCTAATTTGAATATGTAAACTTTTATGCAAAGCAAAAGGATGAAAATGAGAGAAAAAGACTCAGTGATTACAATTCTTGATGAATCAATAACTTGATGGATTGAGGTGTAGTAGAAAACATAGAGAGAATTGATCCAGGTGGAATGTGTTACAGTTACGATTTCAGAGATGAAGCAGTTCTAAGAAATAAACATGGGAGTAGTTACTTCATGTAGTGTAGGTATAAGCAGAAACTCTCAGGAGTTGAGTACGTCAAAACACTGAATAGCTTGAGTTGTCTGTGTGAACAAGGATGATGTCAACATACCCTGTGAAGGAATTACAAACTAAGACCATGAGGAGTGTTTACTGAGAAGTGGGTAAGATGGTATGGTCAAAACAATATCAGCCTTAAAAGGACAGTTTTTTTATTAATGTGGCTTTCCACTTTATATCTGAGATGAAATCTAGAGTTTCAATACTTATGACCTTGTTATACAATTATTCTTACTAGAAAGTTCTGGAAACTGAGGTTTAGTTTCCCCAAATTAACCACAGAGCTAGTGCAGTAGACTGAACAGTGGACCCAAAGATGTCCATGCCCTAATCCCTGAAAACTGTGAATATGTCACCTTGCATGGTATAAAATACTTTATAGAAGTCATTAAGAATCAAGAGATGGGAGGATTCCCCTAGGTTATCCAGGGAGGCCTAATGTAATCACAAAGTACTTGTAAGTAGGGCCAAGGAAGTTTTCAGTCAAAGAGGACATGTGAGGATAGAACCATAGATAAGACATTCGAAGATGCTGTGCAGCTAGCTTTGGAGATGGAGGAAGAGTCCATGAGACAAAGGATGAAAGTGTCCTCTTGAAGCTGTAAAAGGCAAGGAAATGGATTTTCCCATAGAGGTTCAAGGAATGCAGGCCTGCTGATGCTTTGGTTTCAGCCATTTGAACCTGAGTTTGAACTTCTCTGAACTCCAGAAGTGTAAGATAATAAATTTGTGTTGTTTCAAGCCACAAAGTTAGTGTAACCTGTTATAACAGCAATAGGAAACTAGTACAGACATGATTCCAGCAATTTTCCCCTCTGTCTCCTGTACCAGCAATTTTCCTCTCTCTACTAGAACATTCTAAGAGCACAGGAGCATGCTGTTGTTTTTCCCATCGCTGACAATCTTCATTTGACTTCATTTTCTTCTTCTGCAACTGCTCAATTCTGTGGTCCTCTTTATATCAACTTCTTTGAGAACTGTCTGTGCTCTTTCTCTAATTGCTCTCTTCCTACACTTTTTTGAACCCACTCTATCCAGGCTTTTGTCTCCACAATTATCTCAGAACTGCTCTTGACTTTGTTAAGGTCAGTTGCCAAACGCAATGGTCCATTTCAATCCTCATCTTACTCGTCCTGTTAGTAGCATTTGACTCTTCTCCTTGAAACAGCTCCTTCATTTGCCCTCCAAGACAAAACAATGTCCCACTTTCCCTCCTACCTCACTAGCCTCTCCTTCTCAGCCTCCTTTGCTGGGTCCTCCACTTCTTAATGAGGGGATCCCTCACAGCTCTTCTCTCTCCACACTCACTCATCTATCTAATCTCTGATAGCTGCCTTTGTGGCTTTAAAATGACAATTATATTCTGACAAATCCCAATTACATATCTTTGGTCTAGACTTCTCCTCTCTCACTAGACTTGTATGCCCCGCTGTCTACAGAGTATCTTCACCTGGATACCTAACAAGCTTCTCAAACATACATGTCTAAAATTAAACTAATAATCTTCCCACAAAAAATTTGCTCCTCCCACATCATCTCCATCTCAATACATGGAAACACATTCTTTACAATTCCTTACCCCAAAATGTCTGGTATCAATTTTGACTTGTCTTTTTCCTTTTACCATGTATCCAGTATGTAATACAGC
Organism: Ceratotherium simum simum; assembly: GCF_057802395.1. Taxonomy (NCBI): domain Eukaryota; kingdom Metazoa; phylum Chordata; class Mammalia; order Perissodactyla; family Rhinocerotidae; genus Ceratotherium; species Ceratotherium simum. The sequence goes on along the minus strand of NC_141931.1, from coordinate 28,701,326 downwards.
CTTGTTGACTCTACTTTTAAAATAGATCCGTGTTGTAACAACTTCTGACCATGTTGCCTGCCCATATGATTGCTCAAGACAACGTCATCTCTCATTTGAATTTCTGTAGAAAGCCCTAACAGAGAGGTTTTCTCCCCTTTTCCTTCTCCACATAAAATCCAGAGTTATCCTTTTAAAACATGTCAGCTCACGTAGCTACTCTGCAATCATTCTCCATTTCTCTCAGAAAAAAATTTCAAGTCCTTTTGAAAGCCTACATGACATTGACCCCTATTGCAAATCTGGAATTTATCTTTTACTATTATCTCCCTTGCTCACTAAACATCACCAGCATCAGCCTACTTGCTGTCACTTACATATTATAGGAACACTTCTTCTTCTTGGCCTTATGTTTTTCTGTTCCATGTCCAGGAATACTATCCCACACATCCACATACTTCACACTCTTGTCTCGTTCAAATTTTTGCTCAAGAGCCACCTTCTCAGTGAATTCTTTTCTGACCACCCTACTTGCAACAGCACCTAACACTCCCACTGCCCACCACTACTTCTTTTCCTACCGGCTTAATTTTTCTCCATACCTCTGTCAAGCATCATGAAGGATCGAAGATTTTAACTTGAATTGCAAGCTAACAAATTAACTTGCCACAGTTTCATGGATGCTGGCAGAAGTCATGAAACTTGTCGATGATCGAAGGACCCGTTAGTACTCACAACAATAACTGTAGCCAAAGTAACAACATTATTTCCAGCTTTACTGAAATATATTTAGCATATAACATTGTGTAAGTTTAAGGTTTACAATCTGATGATTTGATACATGGATGTATTGTGAAAATATTTCCAACAATAAAGTTTGCTGTGCTAGGCCTCTGAGCTCCCACTTCTATAGGGTGGAGTGAAGGGGCCCACATGACCCCTGAACTTGCAGGTTGACTCACAGGAGGAAAACTTGAGTCTAGGGAACTCGGATGGATTATAGAAGGCACTGAACATCCCTGTTGTTTCTCTGGAGGAAGACATTATCTTCATATTACTAGACAGTAGGCTTGCCTTCCATTTCTTTGAAGGGAGCCACTATCTCCACATTCCAAGGCTGTTTGCTGGGCAAACTTCTTGAGCCAATAGTGTGGAATGCAGGATAGTCAGTGCCTCTGCTTATTAGCTGTACAGAAAGGTGAGACTGTGTAGAATTACCTCAGAACAGGCACGTATCCATTTCTAACAGCTACATACTCCTTATTTCCTTTGTGGTCTTCTTCCTTCACTAGCTTGTAAACTCAAGACATTTCTCATCTTAATTTAATTCTTATCTAATTTATTTATTGATAAAACAATGTCTGGCACACAAAGGGTGTACCATAAAGTTTTTGCTGAATGAATAAATGAATCAATAGGAAAATATACAAGAACTAATAAAAATGCCAAAACATAGGCAGATTATTAAGATATTAAATAAACTAATAAGATGCACTGCCTTGCAACAAGCCAAATACATTACTGGAATTTTTAATATTTGATAGCTTGGGGTAATACTTACGTTAAGTAAAAAAAATGTATACAATCTGTATATTGAAGAATATTACTAAATTTTAAATAAACACACCTCCCCATGTTTCTATAGGAAAATGCACTGAGAGTTTAAGAATTTTTAAACGTACTAATTACTGGTTATCATTATTCTCTATCTTTGTCCTTTTATTTTCCAAGCTTTCTATAATTTGTATGTATTATTTAAAAAATAAGGAAAAGCAAATATTCTTACTTTGAAGTCTTTATTATTTCATTAAATGAAAAAAAAAAAAAAAGTAAAGAAAGGTCAGCAGTCTGAAACAGATGCTGCTTCGAATCACCTCCACCAAGTTCAGAAATCCACTCCACACCCTCAGAAGCAGGGAATTCTGGTGGAGCTCATGGTGGATAGCTCATGGTCAATATTCTTCAGAAAATGGGTAATAAATCAACAGCACTGAAAGAGAAGGAGGGATATTAATGCATTAACTCTGTCTTCACACCATCAAAGAGAGGGTTTCTCTGAGAATGTGGTCAGGATGGGCTGAAAACTGAATTTACTACCATGTCTCTCCCTCTACACCAACACACATGCATACAGGCTCCCTCTCCATGTGCAAACCCCAAGCGCATGCCCAGTTCCCACATCCCCACATAAATAAATGCCAAACTGACATGTAGGTTAATTTATATTACAATTTACATTTACTTATAAGTAAGAACTGTGGTTAAAGTGTTGTGGTCAACAGCCTCAGGTGTTACTTTTGTCCCTAGCCAATGAGAATGACCACAGTAAGGATTTTGCTGTTCTTTTTCACACGTTTGTTTAACAAATGTATACTGAGCACCCTCAACAATCCAGGATCCCTCCACTAAGGAACTTGTAATCTACTGAGGAGACAACATGTACAGCTACAAAATGTCATGCTGTTTTTTGAATTTATAAATTATGAGAATACTTGTTGTTCAATCATTAGTATTACCGTTGTTTTCCATTTTTTTCCATGTTCTTACTTTACTTTTTAAATCTGTTCTTTTCAATTTAGTTTCCAGTGCATTCTGAGTAATTTTATGAGACAGGATCTGTGCTGTTGACATAGGACCACAAAGATGAGTGAGACTAGGCATTCACAGCCTAATGAAGGAGATCATAGGATTACATTCAATGGCATTTGGGCATAGAAAACTTACTTTCTCAGAATCATGCCATAGTTTTACAAAAAAGCAGGAGAATTTTGAGATCATTCTTTTGGAACTAAATCTTTATTCTATAACTAAAATTTTATTCTCCATATCTCTAACTCGCTTCCAAAATTCTCAGTTTGATGAGTCTTCTTTCTCTTCATCCTGAGATCCTCCTGCAGGAACTGAATAACTGGAATGCTATGTTTGTGAACATGTCAAGGTCAAAGGAGGTGGAGGCTCCCAGGGGATAGTCTCCTGAGGGACAAAGGCCACCCTGAAGTCAGACGACACAAGAAACAGCAATCCAGATGAATTCATTTCAGGGCGCGCTGCTGGGGACACATCAGCCACTAACTATAGGGTATTGGCAACTCACAGGTGGAGTGTCACCCTTACCTCAACCAGAGGAAACTACTGGAGTTCTGCAAGTCCAAGGACATTGTTGTAGTTTCCTACAGTACCCTCGGGTCCCAGAGAAACCCAAGCTGGTAATGAGAGTATTAGAGTTAACCTATGTCACCAACTCTATTGATGAAGAAACACTTTTTTCAAGTTAAATTTTAACATTTTATTATGGAAAGTTTCAAACATAGAAAAGTGAACACAATAAAGTAGAGATCAACAGATCATCTGGATGTCTCCTGAGAGAAACTCCTGAAGGATAAAAGGAGTGGAGTCACTCCATTCGTGGCTCAGTCAATCCATACAACAGTTAAAGAAGAAAAGCATCATTATTCGTCATTCACATATGAATGCTGACTGATGATAAGAGAGGTTGAGCAACTGGAGCCCACCCTTAATACATTTCAGGGCAAACCAAGCCCTTCTTGTTTTCCGCTTTTCTATAATGGGCCTCTGCAATGTTAGGAAATGAATAAATTATTCAAATCAATACCAAAGTTGTTTTTTTTTCAAGATAACATATCTGATCTGACAGCAACCTCTCACCCCTCCCTCCACAGAACCTTGGTGTTGTAGAATATGTTCTCTGTCTTCACAGTACCATCTGCCATCTTCTCTCAGAGGGCCTTGCTGATCTCCTCCTCATTTTGATAGAAGCATGCCAAGTCAATAAGATGGAAACCTACGTCAATAACCACTTTGGTGGACCCTCCAGCCTTGCTCTTAGAAACCTATAAAATATGAATAAAGAGGGTTGGAAATCCACCCCACTCAGAAAGAAACAATTTATTTCCTTCAGAGTATTGTGACCAGCTTTTTATCCATGTCCCCTGTTCCCCTGTTTGATGGTACAAATCTTGGTAACAAACATGTCCTCAGGGAGCACAGACTAAATCCAATATGACCTTTAATCTGAAATGACTTAGTGAAATGGGTTTCACCATAGAACATGGAAAATCAAGTCTCTGTCAATAAAGAATTCATTTTAAGGAAATAACTAAGAGGGGAACTTTCGACACTTGGAGAAAACATCTAAAGATATAGATCAAGAGAGATATAGATGTAGATATAAGTATAGATATATATATAGATGATAGATATAGATTACAGCACCTTTTTATTGGTTAGAATTGGAAATGAGTCCAAAATACCCATCCTCCAACCAGTTTCCCCCCAACTGCACTCTTAAAGTCATTCATGATTGTTTTTTTACCTTTCATTCCCCAGCTTCTCTCATTCAACATTTATGCAGCAAGTATTCATTAAGTGCCTCCTCTATGCCTGGTATTGTGCTAGACCCTGACACTCTAGAGATCTAACCATTAACACAAGTGACTTGCATAAAACTCCTGAGATTAAACATAGGGGTAAGATCCTTGACATTGGTCTTGATGATCATATTTTGGATTTGACACCAAAAGCAAAGGCAATAAATGCAAAAATAAATAGATGGGACTATATCAAAATAGAAAGCTTCTGCATGGCAGAGGAAACCATCAACAAAATGAAATGACAACCTATGGTATCGGAGAAAATATTTGCAAATCACATATCTGATAAGGGGTTAATATTGTAAAAATGCAAAGAACACACACAACTGAATAGCAAAACAATAAATAACCCAATTTAAAAATGGGCAAAGGATCTGAATAGACATTTTTCCGAAGAAACATACAAATGGCCAATGGGTACCTGAGAAGATGCTCAATATCTCTAATCATTAGGGAAATGCAAAGCAAAACCATAATGAGACATCACCTCCCACCTGTGAGGATGGCTATTTACAAAAAGACAAGAGATAACAAATGCTAGCAAGGATGTGGAAAAAAGGGAACATTTGTGCACTGTTGGTGTAGCTACCTGATGTTGTAAAAGGGCAAAGATCAGGGTCAGAGAAGTGAAACGGTTTTACTTGTTTTTTTAAATATTTGAGGCTACTAGGTGGGAGAGAGTGAGATAAGCTTTGCATGAATATTATTTTAGTACTGTCATCAATGGCTTTAGAACAACACTTAAGTCCACATTTTATAATTACATAGATGACCAAACAGGTTAGCAAAATAGACCACCCAAGTTTTTGTACTCTCTTCATGATGGACCTCAATTCTTGGGGAACCTAGGAGAAGAGGCCTGTAAATCAATCAAGGTTAGTACTAAGAATGGCAGATGGAATCTGATGTGCACAGCTAGACTGCCGTCTAAGAGGCCAACAGGTAAGCTAAGACCCTGGGAGTCAGTCATTACTTATTTTTAGGAGACAACCTTCTGAACAGAACTTGTTGTCTCTCAGGGCTTTATTCGTCCCATTCAGAGTTGCCTCTGGGTCTTTTGGGTCATCTTTAGAATATACGAAGGGTCTCCCATAGTTAGGCATATACTGTGTAAGCAAGTAACCAGGTATTGAATGAGAAGCATTTACAGGAACAGGCATGAAGATTGTCCAAGCATGGGCTATCGTGGTGCTCTTTAAGTTTACACCAAGTTGTCCAGCTTCAGTTCACAGGGCTTCAGGAAAAAGAGAGGTCCCAGTTCTCAATGAATCCAAATTAAAGGGATACAAAAAATTGAAAATGTTAGTTTGGACCAGATATTTGAGGAAACTAGAAGAATTTACAATCCAGTCCAGTTGATAGAAAACCAACACCTCAAAGATAATTAACAGAACCAGAATCCAATATCCACAAATATGTAGTATAGTTTCTATGGAAGCATAATTTTTGTCTCTAAAATCACCCTATTTTTGCCAACAATAGCCAAATTAGGATTTATTGGTTTGCAAAATCAGTCTAGTTTCAAAAAATGTGTCCGAATTATTTATATAAGTACAACAAGAAGAGCAATTCATTGTATAGCCTCTTTTATTTTATTTTTTTCAGTTATGATTGATATTATTTTTGTGTGTGCAAATTTTTTTTAATTTTTTGTTTATTGTAGTAACATTGGTTAATAACATTGTATAAATTTCAGGTGTACATCATTATACTTCTATTTCTGTGTAGATTACATCATGTTCACCACCAAAATACTAATTACAACCCATCACCACACACATGTGCAGAATTATCCCTTTCGCCCTCCTCCTTACCTACTTGCCCTCTGGTAACCACCAATCCAATCTCTGTCTCTAAGTGGTTGTTTCTTGTTGTTATTATCTACTACTTAATGAGGGAAATCATACAGTATTTGACCTTCTCCATTTGACTTATTTCACTTTGCATAATACCCTCAATGTCCATCCATGTTGTCACAAATGGCTGGATTTCATCGTTTCTTATGACTGAGTAGTATTCCATTGTGTATATATACTACATCTTCTATATCCATTCATCCCTTGATGGGCACTTAGGTTGCTTCCAAGTCTTGGCTATTGTGAATAACGCTGCAATGAACACAGTGGTGCATGTATCTTTATGCATTGGTGTTTTCAAGTTTTTTGGATAAATACCCAGCAGTGGAATAGCTGGATCATATGGTAGTTCTATCTCTAATTTTTTGAGGAATCTCTATACCACCTTCTATAGGGGATGCACCAGTTTTCACTCCCAGCAGCAGTGTATGAGAGTTCCCTTCTCTCCACATCTTCTCCAACACATGTTGTTTCCTGTCTTGTTAATTATAGCCATTCTGACAGGTGTGAGGTGATATCTCATTGCAGTTTTGATTTGCTTTTCCCTGATAGTTAATGATGTTGAACATCTTTTCATGTGTCTGTTGGCCATCTGTATATCTTCTTTGGAGAAATGTCTGTTCAGGTCTTTTGCCCATTTTTTAATCGGGTTGTTAGATTTTTTTTTGTTAAGATGCATCAGTTATTTATATATTTTGGAGATTAGGCCCTTATCAGATGTATGGTTTGAAAATATCTTCTCACAATTGTAAGATTGTCTTTACGTTTTGTTGATGGTTTCCTTTGCTGTGCAAAAGCTGTTTAGTTTAGTTTAGTTTAGTTTAGTTTAGTTTAGTTTTTCTATTGTTTCTCTTGCCCGGTCAGACATGTTGCTTGAAAATGTGTTGCTAAGACCATTGTCAAAGAGCGTACTGCCTGTGTTTTCTTCTAGAAGTTTCATAGTTTCAGAACTTACATTCAAGTCTTTAATCCATTTTGAGTTAATTTTTGTGTATGGTGTAAGGTAAGGGTCTATTTTCATTCTTTTGCATGTGGCTGTCTTGTTTTCCCAACACCATTTGTTGAAGAGACTGTCTTTTCTCCATTGTATGTTCTTGGCTCCTTTGTCAAAGATTAGCTGTCCATACATGTGTGGCTTTATTTCTGGGCTTTTGATTCTATTCCATTGATCTGTGTGTCTGTTTTTGTGCCAATACCATGCTGTTTTAGTTATTATAGCTTTGTAGTATATTTTGAAATCAGGGAGTGTGATACCTCCAGCTTCGTTCTTTTTTCTCAGGATTCCTTTAGCTATTCGGGGTCTTTTGTTGTTCCATAGAAATTTTAGGATTCTTTGTTCTATTTCTGTGAAAAATGTTGTTGGAACTTTGATAGGGATTGCGTTGAATCTATAGATTGCTTTAGGAAGTATGGACATCTTAACTATGTTAATTCTTCCAATCCAAGAGCACAGAATATCTTTCCATTTCTTTGTGTCTTCTTCAGTTTCTTTCAGCAATGTTTTATAGTTTTCCGTGTACAGCTCTTTCACCTCTTTGGTTAAGTTTATTCCTAGGTATTTTCTTCTTTTTGTTGCAATTGTAAATGGGATTGTACTCTTAATTTCTCATTCTGCTACTTCGTTGTTATTGTATAGAAATGCAACTGATTTTTTATGTTGATTTTTTATCCTGCAACTTTACCATATTCGTTTATTACTTCTAAAAGTTTTCTGGTGGATTCTTTAGTGTTTTCTATATACAAAATCATGTCATCTGCAAATAGTGACAGTTTCACTTCTTCCTTTCCAATTTGGATCCCTTTTATTTCTTTTTCTTGCCTGATTGCTTTGGCTAGGACTTCCAGTTCTATGTTAAATAGGAGTGGTGACAGTGGGAATCCTTGTCTGGTTCCTGTTCTTAGAGGGATAGCTTTCAGTTTTTCACCATTGAGAATGATATTAGCTGTGGGTTTGTCATATATGGCCTTTCTTATGTTGAGATACTTTCCTTCTATACCCATTTTATTCAGAATTTTTATCATAATTGGATGCTGTATCTTGTCAAATGCTTTCTCTGCATCTATTGAGATGATCATGTGATTTTTATTCTTCATTTTATTAATGTGGTGTATCACATTGATTGATTTGCAAATGTTAAACCATCCCTGCATACCTGGAATAAATCCCACTTGATTGTGGTATATAATCTTTTTAACGTATTGTTGTATGCAATTTGCTAGTGTTTTGTTGAGGATTTTTGCATCGATGTTCATCAGTGATATTGGCCTGTTTTTTGTGTTGTCCTGGTCTGGTTTTGCTATCAGTGTAATGTTGGCTTTGTAGAATCAGTTAGGGAGTTTCCCTCGCTCCTCAATTTTTTGGAAGAATTTGAGAAAGATAGGTATTAAGTCTTCTTTGAATGTTTGAATTCACCAGGGAAACCTTCTGGTCCTGGACTTTTATTTTTGGGGAGGATTTTGATTACTGTTTTGATCTCCTTACTGGTGATGGTCTATTCAAATTCTCTACTTCTTCTTGATCCAGTTTTGGAAGGTTGTATGATTCTGAGAATTTATCCATTTCTTCCAGATTTTCGAATTGGTGGCATATACCTTTTCATAGTATTCTCTTATAATCTTTTGTATTTCTGAGGTGTCTCTTGTAATTTCTCCTCTTTCATTTCTGATTTTACTTATTTGAGACTTTTCTCTTTTTTCCTTCGTGAGACTAGCTAAAGGTTTGTCAATTTGGTTTACTTTTTCAAGAAATCAGCTCTTGGTGTTATTAATTTTTTCTATTGCTTTTTTAGTCTCTATTTCATTTATATCTGCTCTGATTTTTATTATTTCCCTTCTTCTACTGATTTTGGTCTTTTTTTGTTCTTCTTTTTCCAGTTCTTTTAGGTGCATTGTTAGACTGTTTTTTGAGATTTTTATTGTTTGTTGAGATAGGACTGCATTGCTATAAACTTCCCTCTTAGAACTTCTTGTGCTGTTTCCCATAAATTCTGGCATGTCGTATTTTCATTTTCATTTGTTTCCAGGTATTTTTTTATTTCTCTTTTGATTTCTTTATTGACCTAATCATTGTTCGGTAGTAGCATTTTGTTTAATCTCCATGTATTTGTGGCTTTTCTGATTTTCTTCCTATAGTTGATTTCTAGTTCCATACCATTGTGTTCAGAAAAGATGCTTGGTATTATCTCAATTTTCTTAAATTTATGTTGATTTGTTTTGTGGCCTAATATGTGATCAGTCCTGGAGAATGTTCCATGTGCATTTGAAAAGAAGATGTATTCTTCGGTTTTTGGATAGAATGCTCTGTATATATCTACTAGGACCATCTGTTCAAGTGTGTTACTTCAGGCCACTGTTTCCTTATTGATCTTATGTTTGGATGATCTATCCGTTGGTATAAGTGGAGTGTTAAAGTCCCCTACTATTATTGTGGTACTGTCTATTTCTCTTTTTATGTCTGTTAATAATTGATTTATATATTTAGGTGCTCCTACGTTGGGTGCATAGATATTTACAAGTGTTATATCCTCTTGTTGCATTGTTCCTTTGATCATTATGTAACGCCCTTCTTTGTCTCTTTTTACAGTTTTTGTTTTAAAGTCTGTTTTGTGTTATATGAGTATTGCTACCCCAGCTTTCTTTTAATTGCCATTTGCGTGGAGGATCTTTTTCTATCCCTTCACTTGCAGTTTGTGAGTGTCTTTAGGTCTGAAGTGTGTCTCTTGTATGCAGCATATATATGGGTCTTTTTGTTTTATCCAATCAGTCACCCTATGCCTTTTAATTGGAGCATTTTGTTCATTGAAATTTAAAGTAGCTATTAAGTATGTTGTTACTGCCATTTTTTAACTTTTTTGTTTTCTCAGTGTATTAGTAGTCCTCTATACAGAATTGATGGTCTCTTTATTTTGACTTCTGTCTGAAAGCTCTACTCTTTAACTCCCTTCTTCCCTCATTTTATGTTTTTGATATCACATCTAACCTCTTTTGTGTGCATTTGTATCCATTACCCTCTTTTCATGGAAATAGATCATTTTTCCTATTGGTGGTCTTCTCTTTTCCCCTTAAATCAGTCCCTTTAACATTTCTTGTAGCACTGGTTTCTTGGTGACAAACTTCTTTCATTTTTGCTTGTCTGGGAAACTTTTGATCTCTCCTTCCATTTTGAATGATAACCTTGCTGTGTAGCGTATTCTTGGCTGTAATTTTTTTCCTTTTAGCACTTTAAATATATCATGCCACTCTCTTCTATCCAGTAAGGTTTCTGCTGAGAAGTCAGCTGATAGCCTCATGGGGTTTCCTTTGTATGTAACTTGTCTTTCTCTTGCGGGTTTTAGGATTCTCTCTTTATCTTTAATTCTGGACATTTTGATTATGATGTGTCTTGGTGTGGGCCTCTTTGGGTTTATCTTGTTTGGGGCTCTCTGTGATTCCTGTACCTGGATGTCTGTTTCCTTACTTACGTTGGGAATTTTTCATCTATTATTTCTTGAAACAGATTCTCTGCCCCTTTGTCTCACTCTTCTCCTTCTAGGACACATATAACACGGATGTTAGTGCACTTGATGTTGTCCCAGAAGTCCCTTATACTGTCCTCTCTCTTTTTAATTCTTTTTTCATTTACCTTTTCAGCTTGGGTAATTTCTTCTAGTCTTTCATCCAACTCGTAGATCATTTCTTCTGTATCCTCTACTCTGCTTTCGAGTCCCTCTAGTGAATTTTTCATTTCCAGTATTGTATTCTTCATTTCTGATTGGTTCTTTTTTGTATCTTCCATTTCTTTGTTGATGTTCTCATTGAGTTCATCCATTCTTCTCCCCAGATCAGTGAGCATCCTTAACACTCTTTGTTTGAACTCTGTCAGGTAGCTTGCTCATTTCTGTTTCACTTAGTTCCTTTTCTGGGGTTTTGTCCTGCTACCTTATTTGTAATGTTTTCCTTTGCCTTATCATTTTGCCTCATTCCTTGTGCTTGTGTCTGTGTATTAGGTAGGTCAACTACATCTCCTGCTCTTGGATACGTGACTATATATAAGTGATGCCTTGGGAGGCCTGCAGTGTGCTTCCCTCAATTCTCAATGTTCCAGGAGTGACCCCTATGTGGGCTATGTGTCCTTCTTTTGGGCGTGTTTGCTCTCCCTGTAGGTGCCCTGGGAGGCTGAGTTATGTTCCTGGCCAGCTGTTGTAGTGCTCAGCTTCTTGTAGTTGTTGTGGGCCCTCAGTCTCTTTATCAGGTGTGGGAAGCCCCAGCACAGTTGGCTGCAAGTTCTAATACCACATTTGTGTTGCAGTATTTCTTTTAAGTGAGTAGGCCCCCAGCGTGGCAGGTTGTTAGGCTCAGGGGCTTACAGTTGTTATAAGCGTCCAGCCTATAGGTCTCTTGTCAGTTCTCTGAGGATTACAGCTGGGTGGGGCTGGCCTCAGTCACGGGAGCATCTAATTGTTTCAGGCTTTGGAAGGTGGGGCAAACCCCCATGTGGTCTTTGAGAAGCACAAGTCTTCTGCAAGTGACAAGCTCCACCACCCACAGGTCCACACACACAGTCAACACAGTCCTGCCCTGTGTGCACACCCCAACCTCCTGAAGTGGACCCAGTCTCTCCATGGCAGGAGCCCCACATACTCCACCACCACCCCACACTCTCCACCCACTCCTTGTGCACACCTAGCCCCACTGAAGTCGTCTCAGGTGCCAGGCTGCAGAGAATCCAGTCACCAATCTATGCAGGCCCACAAGTTACCTGAGGGTTTGTTGTTGGGTGGGGCCAGTCTCTAGTATGGACTGCCTGCCCTGGCTGAGCTGGATTCAATCGGTGCTCTAGCGGGTGGGGCAGACCCTGGGCTAGCAGGCCTCAGGGAGAACTCCAATGGTGTCTGTGTCAGTACACCCACACCAGGCCACAACAATGGCCACCGCCAATGTCCTAGTCCCTGGAGATGTCTCACCTCTCACTGCAATGCACTCAGAGCCTCTCAGGTGAGTCTCTTTTCACCACAGCACTGTGCACCTTTCTTTCTGGTGATTTTAGCTTGCTTTCTGAAATGGATGAGTTTGCGTGTGGGGTCTTTAAGTGCCGGTTTTAATATCTTTGTGAACCAGTTTTTCTGGGGGTACTCCTCAATTTTTTAGTAGCATGCAAAGTCAGATATTATGCCACTCATCTCTATTGTACTGGGTCCACAAAATGCATACAGTGGGAGCGTGCCCTGGCTCAGGGACCAGCTCCTCCAGGGAGGGCTGTGTACCTTTAGGCTGCTCCCAGGCAGCCATGATGCTGGCACCTTGTGAGGGCGGTGTTTTCTCTCCCCAGAAGGGAGTGTCTGCCTCTTCCACCTCAATTAGGATTGTCCTTTGCAAGAGTTCCTCTTATCCAGTTTTCAGTTCTTTCTCAGGGGTAACTTTTCCACGAGTGTTGTAAATTGGCTGTGTCTGCTGGAGGAGGTGAGTTCTGAGTCTGCTTATGCTGCCATCTTGAATTCTCTCTGTATAGTCTCTTTTAAATCTGCTTTGCTGGAACTTCACATAAGGAATCTCAGATTGAATTTTAAAGGCCTCTTGAGGCCAGGAAAGCCAAACCAAAGACTTTTCATCAGAGTCTGCCTGCAGTACCTACAGATTTGGGTGATTCCTCTTTTCTCGAATTCCCCAAAATACTTGAGATTCTGGCACCTGCATTGGAAGTCTCCTTCTTTATTCATCTGGTAAGCTTGCTGGGAACCTTAGAAGCAAGGTGCCAGGCCAATATTTCCAAGTGTCATTATTTGTTACATAAGGTCAATCCTTTTTCCTTAAACCTATATGGTCATATCTGAGTCTATGTATGTTTCTCTCATACAACATTCCAGTCAAAGCTTTGGTAATAAAACCAGTGTTTCCAGTTGTGGTCTACTGTAAGTTGAACAGATTCTTATTGAATTTATGGAAAGAACTATAGTGCCAAGAAAATAAGAATACTAAGTAATCAAGAGTTTTCAAATTCTGGAGGGATCAAGAAGGGAGAAAAAGATAAATGCTTCAATTCTGCTTACAAATTGCTATAAGTCAAAGTTTAAGAGACAAGAGAAAAAGGTTTTCTTAAATCTGGAAAAACAAAGTATTAAAATAATCAGCAATATTTTAAATGAAAAGCATAAAAATTATAATCATCTCCATTAGCTTATCTGTACCATATAATCAATTTTTGATCTTTTTTTAGGAGTTTTATGAGGTGATTAGTTTCTCCATTAGAGTTCTGTAATTTCTTACAGAGCTCAGTTTTTTTTTTAATTGATGTTTTAATGATTTCTAACATTGTGAAATTTTGGGTTGTACATTTTTGTTTGTCCATCACCATATATATGACTCCCTTCACCCCTTGTGCCCACCCCCCACCCCCACTGCCCCTGGTAACCACAGTCCAGTTTTCTCTGTCCATGTGTTGGTTTATATTCCACATATGAGCGAGATCATACAGTGTTTGTCTTTCTCTTTCTGGCTTATTTCACTTAACATAATACGCTCCAGGCCCATCCATGTTGTTGCAAATGGGACGAATTTGTCTTTTCTTATGGCTGAGTAGTATTCTATTGTATATATATACCACATTTTCTTAATCCAGTCGTCAGTCGAGGGACACTTAGGTTGCTTCCACTTCTTGGCTATGGTGAATAATGCTGCAATGAACATAGGGCTGCATAAGCCTCTTTGGATTGTTGATTTCAGGTTCGTTGGATAGATTCCCAGTAGTGGGATGGTTGGATCATAGAGCATATCTATTTTTAATTCTTTCAGGAATCTCCATAGTGTTTTCCTTAGAAGCTGCACCAGTTTGCAGTCCCATCAGCTGTGTATGAGGGTTCCTGTTTCTCCACATCCTCTCCAACATTTGTTGTTTTTTGTCTTGGTGATTATAGCCATTCTAACGGGCGTGATGTGGTATCTTACTATTGTTTTGATTTGCATTTCCGTGATGATTAGTGATGTTGAGCATCTTTTCATGTGCCTATTGGCCATCTGTATATCTTCATTGGAGAAGTTTCTCTTCATTTCCTCTGCCCATTTTTTGATCAGGTTGTTTGTTTTTTTGTCGTTTAGTTGTGTGGGTTCTTTATATATTATGGAGATCAACCCCTTGTCAGATGTATGTTTTGCAAATATTTTCTCCCAGCTGGTTGGTTGTCTGTTCATCTTGATTCTGGTTTCATTTGTCTTATAAAAGCTCCTTAATCTGATAAAGTCCCACTTGTTTATTTTTTCTTTAGTTTCCCTAGTCTGGGTAGGCATGTCATCTGAAAAGATCCCTTTAAAACCAATGTCAAATAGTGTGTTGCCTATATTTTCTTCTATGAGTTTTATAGTTTCAGGTCTCAACTTCAGGTCTTTGATCCATTTTGAGTTAATTTTTGTGAATGGCGATAGCACACGGTCCACTTTCATTCTTTTGCATGTGGCTGTCCAGTTTTCCCAACACCATTTATTGAAGAGACTTTCCTTTCTCCATTGCATGTTCTTAGCACCTTTGTCGAAAATTAGCTGTCCGTATATGTGTGGTTTTATTTCTGGGCTTTCAATTCTGTTCCATTGATCTGTGTGTCTGTTTTTGTACGAGTACCATGCTGTTTTGATTACTATTGCTTTATAGCATGTTTTGAAGACAGGAATTGTGATGCCTCCTGCTTTGTTTTTTTTTCTTAGGATTTCTTTAGCTATTCGGGGTCTTTTGTTGCCCCATATAAATTTTAGTGTTCTTTTTTCTATTTCTGTGAAGAATGTCTTTGGGATTCTGATTGGGATTGCATTGAATCTGTAGATTGCTTTAGGTAATATAGACATTTTAACTGTGTTTATTCTTCCAATCCACGTGCATGGGATATCTTTCCATTTCTTTATGTTATCATGGATTTCTTTCAATAATGTCTTGTAGTTCTCATTGTATAGGTACTTCACCTCCTTAGTAAGATTTATTCCTAGGTATTTTATTCTTTTTGATACAATTGTAAATGGTATTATCTTTTTGAGCTCTCTTTCTGTTAGTTCATTATTAGCATACAGAAATGCAACTGACTTTTGTAGATTGATTTTGTACCCTGCAACTTTGCTGTAGTTGTTGATTGTTTCTAATAGTTTTCCAAAAGATTCTTTAGGGTTTTCTATATATACAATCATGTCATCTGCAAATAGTGAGAGTTTCACTTCTTCGTTACCTATTTGGATTCCTTTTATTCCTTTATCTTGCCTAATTGCTCTGGCCAAAACCTCCAGTACTATGTTGAACAGGAGTGGTGAGAGTGGGCAGCCCTGCCTCGTTCCTGTTCTCAGAGGAATGGCTTTCAGTCTTTCCCCGTTGAGTATGATGTTGGCTGTGGGTTTGTCATATATGGCCTTTATTATGTTGAGGTACATTCTTTCTATTCCCATTTTACTGAGAGTTTTTATCATAAATGGATGTTGTATCTTGTCAAATGTCTTCTCTGCATCTATTGAGATGATCATGTGGTTTTTATTCTTTGTTTTGTTGATGTGATGTATCACTTTGATTGATTTGCGGATGTTGAACCATCCCTGTGTCCCTGGTATAAATCCCACTTGATCATGGTGTATGATCTTTTTAATGTATTGTTGTATCCGGTTTGCCAATATTTTGTTGAGGATTTTTGCATCAATGATCATCAGCGATATTGGCCTGTAATTTTCTTTCCTTGTATTGTCCTTGTCTAGTTTTGGTATCAGGGTGCCGTTGGCCTCGTAGAATGATTTAGGAAGTGTTCCATCTTCCTCTATTTTTTGGAATAGTTTGAGAAGGATGCGTATTAAATCTTCTTTGAGTGTTTGGGAAAAATTCACTGGAGAAGCCATCTGGTCCTGGACTGTTACTTTTTGGGAGGTTTTTGATTACTATTTCAATCTCTTTACTTGTTATTGGTCTATTCAGATTCTCCATTTGTTCTTGGTTCAATTTTGGGAGGTTGTATAAGTCTAAGAATTTATCCATTTCTTCTAGATTGTCCAATTTGTTGGCATATAATTTCTCATAGTATTCTCTTATAATCCTCTGTATTTCCGTGGTATCCGTTGTAATTTCTCCTCTTTCATTTCTAATTTTATTTACTTGAGCCTTTTCTCTTTTTTTCCTAGTAAGCCTGGCTAAGGGTTTGTTGATTTTGTTTATCTTCTCGAAGAACCAACTGTTTGTTTCCTTAATCCTTTCTAATGTTTTTTTTTTGTCTCAATTTCATTTATTTCTGCCCTGATTTTTATTATTTCTCTCCTTCTGCTGGCTTTGGGCTTTGTTTGTTCTTCTTTTTCTAGTTCTGTTAGGTGTAGCTTAAGGTTTCCTATTTGGGCTTTTTCTTGTTTGTTAAGGTGGGCTTGTATCGCTTCGTGTTTCCCTCTCAGGACCGCTTTTGCTGCATCCTATATGGTTTGATATGGCATATTATCATTTTCGTTTGTTTCCAAATGTTGTTTAATCTCCACATTTTTGTCACTTTCCCAGTTTTTTTTTTCATGGTTCATTTCCAGTTTCATAGCCTTATGGTCTGAAAAGATGCTTGTTATTATTTCAATCTTCTTAAATTTATTGAGGCTTGCTTTGTTTCCCAACATATGGTCTATCCTAGAGAATGTTCCATGCGTGCTTGAGAAGAATGTGTAGTCAGCTGTTTTTGGATGGAGTGCTCTGTATATGACTACTAGGTCCATCTCGTCCAGTTTTTCATTTAAGTCAAATATTTCTTTATTGACTTTTTGTCTGGATGATCTATCCATTGTTGTAAGTGGGGTGTTAAGATCCCCTACTATTATTGTGTTGTTGTTGATGTCTCCTTTTAGGTTTGTTAATAATTGCTTTATGTACATTGGTGCTCCTATGTTGGGTGCATATATATTTATAAGTGATATGTCTTCTTGATGGAGTGTCCCTTTTATCGTTATATATTTCCCTTCTTTGTCTTTCTTAACCTGTTTTATCTTGAAGTCTACTTTGTCTGATATGAGTATGGCAACACTTGCTTTCTTTTATTTGCCTTTAGCTTGGAGTATTGTCTTCCATCCTTTCACTCTGAGCCTGTGCTTGTCTTTAGTGCTAAGATGTGTTTCCTGAAGGCAGCATATTGTTGGGTCTTGCTTTTTAATCCAAACTGCCACTCTGTATCTTTTGATTGGAGAGTTCAATCCATTTACATTTAGGGTAATTATTGATATATGAGGGCTTAATGTTGCTGTTTTGTCACTTATTTTCTGGTTCTTTTGCATTTCCTTTGTTTTTTGTCCCATTTGTTTCGGACTGCCAATTCAGTTTGGTTGTTCTCTCTTATGATTCTTCTAGTTTTCTCTTTGTTTATCATATGTGGTTTTGTTTTGATTATTTGTTTAGTGGTTACCTTGAGGTTTTGGCAAAAAATCTTGTGTATGAGATAGTCCATTATCTGATAGCCTCCTATTTCCTTATACTAAGTCAATTCAATCACTTTCCTCTTCCCCTTCTAAGTTGTTCTTGTTATACCTTATTCTATCTTGTGTTGTGGCTGTGTGTTTACAGTGATGAGGTTAAATTTATTTTTGGTGAGTTTCTTCCTTTGATCTTTGAGTTTAGTATTTAAGTGGTTGCTAACCTATTCCGGTAAAGATCTACTATTTTTCTGAGTTTGTCTACCTACTTTTCTCCTTCCTCCAAGCTTTGTGTTCCCTTTCTCTTCTTTTTTTCAGGCCTGAGGGCCTTCTTGAGTATTTCTTATAGTGGGAGTCTCGTGGCCATGAACTCCCTTAACTTTTGTTCATCTGGGAGAGTTACTATTTCTCCATCATATTTGAAGGATATTTTTGCTGGAGTATTCTTGGCTGAAAGTTTTTATCTTTCAGTATTTTGAATATATCATTTCAGTCCCTTCTAGCATGTAAAGTTTCTGTTGAGAAATCCGCTGAGAGCCTGATGGGAGTTCCTTTGTATGTTATTTTTTGTTTTTGTCTAGCTGCCCTTAATATTGTTTCTTTGTCATTGACCCTGGCTAGCCTTACCACTAGGTGTCGTGGTGAAGGCCTTTGTCTGTTAATATATATAGGTGTCCTGTTGGCTTCGCTTACTGGTATTTCCTGCTCCTTGCCCAGATTTAGGAAATTCTCAGCTATTATTTCCTTGAATAGGCTCTCTGTTCCTCTTTCCCTCTCCTCTCCCTCAGGAATACCTATAATTCTTATGTTGCATTTTCTAATACAGTCAGATATTTCTCGGAGTCTTTCTTCATTTCCTTTTAGTCTTAGTTCTCTCTCCTCTTCCATCTGGAGTATATCTGTATTCCTATCCTCTAAAGTGCTAATTCTTTCCTCCATATTGTCAGCTCTGTTCTTTAGAGATTCCAGATTCTCCTTTATCTCCTCCATTGTGTTCTTCATCTCCATCAGCACTGATTGGTTTTTCTTTATGATTTCAATCTCTTTTGTGAAGAAACTCCTAATCTCATTGAATTGTTTGTCTGTGTTGTCTCGTATTTCGTTGAGTGCTTTTATGATAGTTATTTTGAAATCTCTGTCATTTAGATTATGGATTTCTTTGTCTTTGGGGTTGATTTCTGGGTGCTTGTCATTTTGTTTCTGGTCTGGTGATTTCATATATTCTTGCATTGTGGTTCCTGCGTTGGTTTTGTTTTTCCTCATCCTGGAAATCTCTGGTTGCAATTTCCACCTGCCGCCACTGTCTGGTGGTAAAGGGCTATGTAGTTTAAGCCCCCTGCACTCTGCCCGGTTTTTCTGCTGCGATCTGCAGTTTGTTTTTTTGTTTTTTTTTCCCGCTGCGATCCATGGGTACTGTCGTTTGGTCAGGTCTGCCGCGGATCGCTTGGTCTGGTCTGTCGTGGATCTCTTGGTCTGGTCTGCTGCGGATCGCTAGCTCTGGTCTGGTTGGTTGAGTTGCAGGGTCCGGTTTGCGGGGAGGGGAGAGCTCTCTCTTTTGCCCTCTGGGTCCCTGATGTGGGAGGCTTCTCATTTGCCCCTCTTTATCCGCTCTCTGGGGTGCTCAGATGTTGATGGTTGCCCTGTGGCTCTTCTGAGTCCTCTGTGCGGCAGTTTCCCACTGGCTAAGAGATTCTGAAGAGCTATGGTTTCCCCGCCGAGGGCCGCCCCTCCCCCCTCTCTGGGAGCCCCGAGGACCGGGATCGCTGATCTGATGGGGAGGGAGAGGAGTTCTCCTTACATCTCCCCGCTTCCTCCGGGGGCCCAGCATGTTCCGCTCTCAGATGTGCGGCAGTGTGGATCTTCCCGCTCTAGCTTTTCACCGTCTGGGATTCTGTTGTTGGTCTGTGACTGTTCCTTTTGGTGTATCTTGTCCGGGGAAGAGTTCACGGGAAAGCTCACTCTGCCATGATGCTGACGTCACTCCTCCCGAGCTCAGTTTTATATTCTGAAAGTTTATCACAAAGCTGTATTTTAGAGCTAGTGTCAGAGTCCTTTCCATGTATCACTCTGAAAATGAGAAATAATTGCAAAAACAGAACAGTAAAACAACTGCTTGCAAATAACAAAACACCCAGTAATTGCAATTGACAAAGACACACGGCTGTTTTTGTGACATACAACATTGGGAGATAATAACTAGAATTTTGACTGACAACCAGAACAGATAAGAATTTTTGGAATGTTATATAATTTTACTTTTAAAAAAAGTTTATATTGGTAACATTTACCAACAGAACATAATTTAGGAAGGTTTATCATCATTTATTTGACAATTCTTCCTATGAAATTTAAGATACCAAGTAAGCTTGAATAATTTAACATCTTTCCTTTATAGAATGAGAGAAAAAATTCTTTGAGAAGTCCCAGGGCTGATTGGACATTCTCAAAGTTCCTTTTTAAGTCAAAAGAAAGACTTTAATTTGTGTGTGGGGGGGAGTTTGTGGAAACTATCAAAAGGTCTTGAAACACTTAGTCAAATGTGAAACAATGCTTAATTACCCATTCAATTAAAGTGACAACAGAAACAGTCAAAAAAGCCTTAATAGAGATACTTCAGTCTTTTTGAACACACTTATTTGTTTTAACTAAATAGATTTTTGGTCTTTTAGGTAGACTTACTCAAAGGTAAAGAAAAACCTTTTATAACCTTGTTACCAAGAGCAGTCAAAGTTCAAGAAAATTATCTTTTTAATAGAAAAAAAGCCAAATTCTAACTTTGCAACACCTTAATTTTGATATTGAAACTTATTTAGTTAATTAATTTCATTTCAATCTTAGCCAAATTAACCATGCATAAAAATCCTCAAGACTTTACTTCCACAAACCTTCTGTCACTAACTTTTCACATTCAGAAGTTGTCCTATGGTTTCTTTCCTTTTCTCTTTCCTAGTACTTTAGAATAAATTTATCTTTTTTAACAAAACAAATGAAAATATCTCTAATTTTTATACCTTTTTTACTGAAAATATATCTTTTACTTTCCTTGTATAGAGTCTTTCTAGAAATATATGCTTTCTAATAGAAAATTTCTCAGCATGCACAAAACATGTTTGTCAGCAAACAAGTATTTTTCAGGTTCTCTGAAGCAAGAAGGCAAAGACAGACAAATCTATGCTTAGTAATCAATTTTTAATGTTTTTTCTCATTTGGAAAGTGATCCAGATAGTCAATGAAATTTTATCATTTAACTTAGCAAAACTCTAAAGTTTTAAGATACCAAAAAGATTTTGGAAGCTATTTTTTAAGCATATATATCATAAAATTTAATTACTGCTCCCAAAATCTCTTACCCATTGTTACCTATCTAAGTTATTTCTTCCTGACAATTATGTTTAGATCACTCACAAAAGCTTCATGTGATATTAAAGCAATTTAAATCATCTTAACTTGTTTTAAGTGCATATACCGTAACATATAATTATTGTTAAAAAAAGTTCCCCAAAAGGCCTTTATCCTTTTCTCCTCTATTTAGTTTACTTGCTCCCAATAATTATATTTAGATTGCTTACAAAAACCTCATGAG
Source organism: Ceratotherium simum simum (assembly GCF_057802395.1). NCBI lineage: Eukaryota > Metazoa > Chordata > Mammalia > Perissodactyla > Rhinocerotidae > Ceratotherium > Ceratotherium simum. Next base: position 28,680,153 of record NC_141931.1, on the reverse strand, counting down.
AAATCAACCAAAATCTGCTATTATTCTAAGTTATTTTTTTTACTGACAAGTTTTGTAACAGAGATAACATGTCTGTATCATGCCCAATGTTGATAACTCTGAAAACATGTTTATTTTAATCAAACAAATTTAAATAAGCTTTCATTTACCGATGATCATTTTATATCACGTTAACTTGCAAGACATTTGAATTAGTTTTTATTACATTTAAAAATAATTTATATAGGCATTTACTGCAAGTCAATTAAATAGAGTTCCTTTAGAAATTATACCATCCGGAAGCAGACAAATACATATAGAGACAGATAGACACAAAAAGAGATCTTCAACATTTTAACTAGGACTCAGGTACAAAACTCACAAAAATAGTTGGGTCCAAACTGTTCTTGTGCTAGATAGACCTGTTCAGATTGCCAAAGATTGTTATTAAAGATTCTTTTCTTTGTGCAGTTAAAGATCATTTTAGAGCTGTTTTGGAAATCATTTTGTCTTTTAGAGGTTTTTGCATATTGATCAAAGACTGCATTCCATTGTCTCCAAGAGATTTTGAATCCTCTCTTTTGAGGGTGACACTTTAGGTGGACTCATGTGAAACAGAGGTTGCCCAGAATGGCCATTATAATTTCAAATTATCTCAAAAGTTTACTTAATTTTATTTGCTTAATTTTAGATCAGGAATTTTGGAGGACTTGAAGTGGGGGAGTTCAAACAGAGAGGAGAGAAGAGCAGCAGACTGGATTTTGTTTTGGTAGCAAGGTCCCTGGTGCAGCTGACACTCTCCAATCTGGCATGTTTTTATTTGATTATTTTCTTTTAAAGAGACAGTAAGATACTCCTGATTTCATTCAGAAGCCTCAAAAGATTAAAATAGGCTTCCCATTAGTTGTTTAATTTTATAGCCAGCTTTTTCCAATTGCACATGAAAATACACCAGTTGTGGTGAATTGAAATTGTCTGCTTATGGCCATTTTAAAATGAGGTCTCCTTTAGCATGTTTAACCAATACTGCCTGAAGAGTGGATTTATATGCTCTTACAATGTCAGATAGGGGAAATGGTCCCCAGTGAGACACAATGTTTATCCTTACAACATAATTTATAAAACATTCAGGTGGAAGAAATGCCATCGTTTCACATAAAGTCCATTTAAATATACCACTTTTCTGACAAAATTTTATCTTAATTTTATCAACTCTTACATCTCTAATCATAGTTTGCAATATGATTCCATCAAGATATCTCAGTTTTATAATACTGGATAGGAGATGCATTCCCAGCCGGACATAAAATCCATTCCCCAAAAACATGCAAGCAAGGTTGTCATGACGTCTTCATATAATATTAGCTCAAACATTTTAATCTTTATAATATATCAACTTTAGCAGCCTAAGTATTGTCCCAAGAATTTTTTGGTCAGGTTTATCATCGTGATTTCTGCCTTCTGGCATTAATTTTTTTTTTTCCAAGCTGAGTTAAATATAATGAGCTTTTTTGAGGTCCTTTAATGTTGGGGGACCAGAAGGGGCTCTCTTTAGTCTGTCCAACCTTAGGTAGTGTTTTATTAAAAGATTTGTTTTATCCCCATTAATGTCCATTTTATTTACCCCATTTTTCCTTTTAATAACTAGCTAAAGATTTCCATCCTGCTGGGATGAGTACTGTGACTCTTCCCTTTCTGATTCCTCTTTTTTCTTTATTCCTTTCAGGATGTGTTTTCTCTACCCCACTGTCTTATTTCCTAAAAATCCCTTTAAAATTTTTCAACTTGTTGAGGAGTCCCTTTGTTTTTTTCTCGACTTCTTTTTATTTTTTGCTAACTTAATGTTTTCATTAGGATCTGTAAGACCATGAGAGGAAGCAGAGACCCCAAAATTGATTGTTTCATCTTTTCCTTTTCCATAGATTTGTAACTGAAAACATTCTAATTTTGCAATACATAACCCAGAGGGCTGCCACTGGGAACTGAATCTGAGTTTCCTATCATAGCATCACCCACACACATTGTAAACATTCACAAACACACACTCAAGTATCAAAACAAGTGGAGCCAAGATTTAGTCCCCTCTGAGTGAGGTCTCTAGTCCTTTCAACAAAGTCAGGCCCCCCCAACCTTGACTAAACTCCAGCAACTGGGAACAAAACGCCTAATGCAGAAGCAAACAAATGAAAGGAAAAAGAAGACTTCAGTCACTTTTAAAAAGGCAACTAACCAAAACAAATGGGGCCCAGAGATTTCTCTGAGTGAGATCTCTAGTTATTTCAACAAAATTGGAGTGCCCCCAGCCAAACTCCAGCAACCTGGAAGAAAACCCCTGCAGCAGAGGCAAACAGACAAAAGGAAAAATAATATTTGGTCAGTTTTAATGCAGAAACTCACCAAAAGGACCTCTGTTCCAGACCAGAAGAAAAACATACAAACGAACAAACAAAAAATCTAAAGCCTGTTTCGTTGCCAGAAGAAAAATGCATTTAGGGCCAGCAGTGCAGATCAGATGGAAAGTACCGGGCCCAGTGCCTAAGGCAAATTGCCTAGGCAGCTGCTGGACTGCTTCCCAGGAATTAACAGTCATCCAGCGCCAAGGAGCCCTGGGCAAAGGACCTCCTGTCTGGTTCACCAAATTCTTACTGAACACAAACACAGGTTCCTTTACCTGCCACACAGGAGGGCCAATAAGTGGAACTCCAGGCTTTTCACAAGGAAAGAGGATTATTTAAAGGCAGCCAGATGATGACATGGTCGTTAAAACTCAAAACCACCTCCTTGAGGGGAAAAAGGTAAGGGTTTTTATCTGACGTTTTAGGTAGGGGAGGTGGAGCATGTACTGTTGTTTAGGTAGAGCCCAGGGAGCACATGCTGGGGTTTTAGGTAGGGGAGGGGGAGCATGTGGCATTGCTGGTTGGTGCCTTCCCATGAGCCTGCATTTGGCCTTGAAGACTGAATTTCTTTCCCTTGACTGTCTGGACTTTTCTGGGAAAGTTTTCATCTCCAGCCAGTGTTTGGCCTTGTGAGGTTGAATCTTGACATCTGGACCTTGACTTCTTGAGAAAAACAGCTCAGTCGTATACTAAGGAGGAACAGAAACAACTGGTTAGTTTTGAACAACAATTGATTATGCTGAGTATGCACAGCTGCAGTTAGCAAAGCTTATTTCAAAGTTTGGGCTCTAGGGAATAATATAAATCCTTCATTCTCAGTTTCAGTGGTCTCACTGCCATCATCCCAAGGGGCTCCTCATTTTGTCAAGAAGGCAAGCAGAAGGGGGACCTCCACCTCCACCATGGTTGTATGTGAGGGGCTGATCATGGGGGAGTCGTCCTCCTGGAGTTTGCCCCTGTCTTGAAGGAGGTATTACCATTTAACCAAGGAGGCTGTGTGTCTGGGCCCAGCTGCCCACATGTGAAGGGACTCTTCTCCATGGCAGAGAGGAGTCTGAGGCTTCAGGCCATTGACTTGGGCCCAGGATCTCAGTCTCAAAGACAGCCCAGTAGGCTCAAGTATCTGTTTTTCTGAAGTATCTCCTTCAGGCACCTTGTGGAAGTCATTTGGTCCCAAAATCCATTGATGGCCCTTTGGGCCATGCTTGGTCCATAAACTCCAGGAGGCACTGTGGTGGTAGCCAGGGCCTCTCTGAAAGTCAGAACCCAGGACCAGAGACCAGGCCTGCTGGACAGCTTGTGTGTTAGACCCAAGGCCCACTGTGGCAGTCCCTCCACTGGAAGGAAACAGATTCTCTAGTAATTTGAGAAATTGGTGTGGTAAAATGGACAAGAATGGTGTTTGTTGTCTCTGAAGATGAAAAAGCCTGGGAGGTTTTTCTTTATGCCTGTTTTCAGGTTCAAGGTGGTTTGAGCAACAAAAGTTGTTTTGTGTCTCAAGAATTGTTCACCCTTCAGAGGACCACATAAAGTTGACCAAGGGATCTGACCGATTTGGCAAGCCCTTCACTCTTGTGAGGGGCAATGATCCAGCCACTATTTTGTAAATAACTTGTGAGAGACTTAAGATATTGAGTCCCCTGATGTAAAGCAAGGCCCCACAAAAGGATACCATCCATGTAACGCCAAAATGTGGTATTATTTAACTGTTTCAGTCTTAGTGGCAGAGGATGCGTGACATGGCATGGCTACCAAGGTACACACAGGATGCTGGGAGAATGTCAGTTGAGTGCCTTCATACATGAAAGTAGAACAGATATAGGTATAAAGCAAAACATAATAGCCAAATTGATACCAGCAAAGTAGTCACCTGGAGTCTTGTGGAGGTCCTGGATGACTTCAATAATATTTGGCAGGACAATCATAGTTAAGTTATAATAATCAGCTATGAGTCCGCACTCTATGTAGTCTGCCCTTAAAACTGGCCATAGAGGCTATTAGATGGAGAATTATTGTTGGAATTATGACATTTCCAGCAAAGAGATCTTTAATAATGGGACATAGCTCCTCCATACCTTGTCTCAGATGTCATTGGCGAGTTTAACGATTTCCACTGTTGATGCAATTCCACAGGCTCCCATTTTCTGCGTCCGAGCAGCAATGACAGCAATCTGATCTTCTTCCAGGTGAGAATATGAAGTGTGAAAGCTTCCATGGGTTCTGAGGGGAACAAAAAAGTGACCTGTGGGAAAAAATTAGAGCCCATGGACTGCCATTATCTTCTAGTCAGAACAAAAGAACCAGCAAAGCAAAGAGTGAGGGGTCGTGAAGTTGCCTTTCCATATATTTCTGTGGATGGAAAAGTTTCTGAGGGAGACTAATTTTAAGCCAGAAGCGACTGAATCACTGAATTTGCTGGTTAAATCTGAATTGGCCTGATTCAGCTTCCCACATGGAGCAGATGAGAATGCTCATGAAGGAGAGTCAGGAAGAAGAAGGAGCCGAGAGCTGTAGCCATGCAAAAAAGAGTGTGATTGAAGCTTGAATGAAGTTATGTAAAGAGTGAAGCCTAAATATTTGCAAACGTGGCTTAACAATTGAATGCAGAAAGCTTTACAGGCAAAATAATTTTTACTGGGAAAATAACACTGATTAATCTCTTTTACGTGGAAGTTGTCAGAGTATAATCTTGCCATTTGGCTTTGGTAGAAAAAGAGAAATCAAGTAGGTTCTAAAAGCAACCACTAATTTAAATAAAAACTCATAGCTATTGTGTCTGGTCTCCTGTTTATTGCATCTATTGAGATTTTCCTCTTTTTATTCAAATCTTTTTCATAAACTAATACTTTCCAGTTAGTTCTTTCTCTCATCTGTCATTTCTTACTTACTTAATTTCCTTCTCCTTTCATGTATGTTTGGCCCTCCTTAATTCCTTTGAGAGTGCTAAACCAAATTATTTTCATGTTATGCTCAAATTGCTCCATTATATTTATTTCTTCTTGTGTGATTTTTTTGCTATTTGTTGGGTCTGTTAGTTCTTTTTCATGGCAGGGGAAATCTTTGTTTGCTTCGTTATTTTTGATTTGAGAAAAATCTTGTTCCTGGATGTCATGGGGTTTTCTGGTAACTCTCATGATTCCATGTCTTATGTTAGGTTTCAGGATGATTGCATTCTTTCTTCTGAATGTCAAGTTTCCTGACATTGATGCCACATAATCCAATATTGGTATAACTCTTTGTCCTATTACTTGGAGTATCTTAGCTGAATCTCTGTAAGAGATTCCATGATTTCTCAACCTCTTTCTGCTTCGAACTGCAATTTCCATGGGGTCCTGCTAGCTAGAACTAATTTTGACAGCTTCAATTCCTCAGAATACAATGCAAAAATTATTGCCAAGCTAGGAGTTTTGCCCAGTTGGTTCAGTTCTACAACTACAAGGCTGTTCTTGCAGCCTACTCTGGGCATAGATGTCATTCACAGACAATGCCATCTTGGGCTTCATGTCTTAACCTTCCTATAGGCTCGAGGAATATCTGATATTTACCTTTGTGCTACTGCAAGCAAGTATGGAATGAAATTATTACATTGTTCTACAGATTATGAAGGAATTTGGGTATCTCTAAATTCTGTGCAGGCAGAAAAAGTCTAGCCTAGGAGAGTTGTCACAAACCTGCAGAGATAAGTTGGTCAAATCCCAGAGGTGAATGGTTCCTTGAGGTCTGATTCCGCTTTCCTTATGAAGGAAATACGCCCATGGAAACCAGTTTCTCCAAAATGACTCGACATGATCTCATGTGATTAAGCCTGGCAACCTGCTAACCTAGTTCACTAAGATGTAGGCCATTACCAGAGAATGACCTCATCTCCTGTTCCTCTTCACCTTCACAGACCTCAGAACTATCAGAAACACTGATATCTTGACTACCATGAGTATCTGAATCTTTAACAGTTGTGTCATGAGACAGTCACAAAATCGGACTCTTAGCATGTACTCAAAAGCTTTTATTTCTCTGAGGAAAATTTACCCTGAGCTAACATCTATGCCATTGTTCCTCCACTTTATCTGTGGGTTACTGCCACAGCATGGCTGACGAGTGGTGTAGGTTTGTGCCTGGGATCCAAACCTATGAAACCAGACTGCCAAATTGGAGCACAGTGAAGTTAACCACTATACAATGGGGCCAGCCTCTCAAAAAATTATTTTAATTAACAGAAGTAAACTGTTAGTAGGAATAAACAAGTGGACCATAGGTTTTTGTTTTTATAATAGACTTTATTTTTTACAGTTGTTTTGGATTTATAGAAAATTGCAAATATACAGAGAGTTCCCATATAGTCTCCCCACTCCAATTTCCCTATTATTACCACTTGCATTATGGTGAGACATTTGTGACAATTGATGAGCCAATATAGACACATTATTGTTAACTGAGTTCCATGGTTTACATTAACATTCCTCTGTGTTGTACAGCTCTATGAATTTTGAAAAATACTTGTTGACGTGTATCCGTCATTACTGTCTGTATACAGAATAGTTTCGTTATCCTGAAAATCTTCTGTGCTCCTCTTGTCCATCATTCCCTTTCTCTCTTCCTCGACACCACTGGCAACCTTGATATTTTTACTGTCTCCATAGTTTTGCTTTTCCAGAATGTCACATAGTTGGAATCTTACAGGATGTAGCCTCTTAAGACTGGCATTTTTCACTTAGTAATATGCATTGAAGGTTCCTCCATGCCTTTTCACACCTTGATAGTTCATTTCCTCTTATCACTGAATAAGGTTCTACTCTATGGATACAATTATGTATCCATATCCAATGAACCTCTGTACATAATTAGACAATTACGAAAAGCCGCTATAAACATCTCTGTAAAGGTTTTTGTGTGGACACATGTTTTAAACTCCTTTGGGTAAATAGCAGGGAGCACAATTGCTGGACCAGAAAGTAAAAGTAGGTTTAGTTTTGTAAGAAACTGCCAAACTATATTCTAAAGTGGCTGAACTATTTTGCATTCCCACCAGCAATGAAAAAAAGTTCCTGTTGCTCCACATCCTCACCAGCATTTGGTGTTGTCTCTGTTTTGGATTTTGGCCATTCTAATAGATGTGTAGTGGTACCTCATATTTTTTTTAATTTGAAATTCCATAATGACAATGATGTTGAGCAAATTTTCATATGCTTATTTGCCATCTGTATATCTTCTTTGGTGAAGTATCTGTTCAGATCTTTTGCTCATTTTAAAATTGTTTTTTTTTTCTTACCATGCATATTTAAGGGTTCTTTATATATTTTGGATGCTGATTCTTTATAAGATATAGTTTTGCAAGAATTTTCTCATACTGTGTGGCTTTTCTTTTCATTCTGTTTATGGTGTCTTTCATAAAGTAGAATTTTTTTTTTATTTTAATGAAGTCTAACAATGTTTTTCCTGCTTGGCATTAGGCATTGTGTCTAAAAAGTCATCACCATGCCCAAGGTCTTCTAGATTTTCACCTATGTTATGTTGTAAGATTTTATACTTTTGCATCTTACATTTTAGGTCTATAATTCATTTTGAGTTAAATTTTGTGAAAGATTTAAGGTCTGAAGCTACATTCATTTTCTGCATGCAGATGTCTAGTTGTTCCAGCACCGTTTGTTGAAAAGAATATTCTTTCCCCATTGGATTGTCTTTGTTCTTTTCTCAAAGATCAGTTAATTCTTCTTGTGTGGGTCTGTTTCTGGGCTCCATATTCTGTTCCATTGATTGATTTCTCTGTGTTGTCACCATTAGCACACAATCTTGATTGATGTAGCTTTGTAGTAAACTTTGAAATTGAGTAATGTCCGTCCAATCACTTTGTTGTTCTCCTGCTCCCAGTAAGTCATGATTCTCTGTATCCATCTGTCTCTCCAATTTTTGAGTCTGCAATTTGCCCTGTGACTTCAATTTTCTGATAAATCTAAAGAGAGTTGTCGATTTTTAGTTTATCTTTTTTCTTGTTATGTGGATGGAAGTCTTGACTTCCAAGGTCTTTACCTGTGAAACTAGAAACCAGGTTTCTAGCTTTTTCAATATTATTAAAATTTGGCCATCTTTTGTGAACCGTTCTGAATTAGTTAGACAATATAGTTTCTTGAGCTTTTGCATCTTTTCCTTATCTTTTTCATGCCTGAAGCAGACATAGGGAGTTTACATGGCTACCTTCGTCATATACACTGATCTTCCCAGAGGAGCAACTCTTTAACATGAATTTTAATAAATTGACTAAAAAAGTGTCCAAGGAGACAACATGAAAAATAAAATGAGTACAACTGAAGCCTACTTAAAAGAGTCAATCCCAATAATTATGTACTAGGTCTTAAAAATATAAAGTTATGTGACATTCCTACAAATGTGAACTGAAATCTGAGAACATATATGGCCTCTGCTAATTTAAAAAATGAATTATTTAGGAAAGACTCTGGGTTGCATTGCTTATTGGTTAGGTCCAAGCTGAAGAGCATGTCTTTAGAAAGCCCAGTGGTTATGACAGATGAATGTGGTCATGAGAGGAAGCAATAGTTGCAGGTAAAGGTGTTAGAATGTGTACCCAGGTTCTGAACAACTATCAGCCTCAAAGTTCTTTGATTGTCCCTGTTGGGTCCATGATTGTCCGAAATTTTAACAAAGTGGTCTGAGATACAAATTTTGTTTCTTACAATAACAGGATTAATTTTGTACCCTTAAAAATTGTAGAAAATAAAGATATATATTTTATAAAAGATGTTCCTAAAAGTTAACAAATGTTGTAAGCATTGGGCTATTTTTGCAAGCATGTATTATCAAATAGTGTTTGAAAATAGAGGAGAATTGGAATTACTAAATGTATTTGCCATATTAATATTGGTTTATAGAAGATATTTAACAGCTTAGGAATATTTTGTATTTTGTATTTGTAAGTGTGCCTTACTTTGAGTTTGAAACATTTAAAAGGATCAAGTATATCAAATTAATATGTTTTTCAACCTGAGAAAATTTGATAAATATGGAGTTAATGTTCAGGGTAATTTGATCAGTCAGTTGTTTCTTTGAATTCCTGCCCAATTACAACCCAGCAAGCTCATTACTGTTACCTAGGCACACATGGCAGTCTAGTCCTGACTCTCAGCACTAGTTCTTTGGTAAAATACCATGGAAATTTTCTTTTCATGTGCAGGAGAGAAGTAACAAAAGAGGCATTTTGCAAAGTTTCCCAAACAGATAAGTGCTCAACTCCCTCCTCCTAAACCTTCTGTGTGTCTCAGTCCTGATCATCCTTCCAGGCTGCTTCCCCTCCCACCTCCTGGGCCAACCCCACCACGGGGATGCCTCACTCTGGGATTTCCTGAAGCTCTGATGGAAGGGAGCCTTTGCATTGCTGCTCATCCTTGCAATAGGTGCCTCTGTTTGCAAACAAATGCAATGTGTCCTCTTGTTCCTTGAAGGGTGGAAGGAACACTGACTGATAAATACCTGCTAACTAGCACATCCCCAGAGGCTGAAAACTCTACACATCTCACTCCAGAAATGTCTATAAAATTGCTGTTATTGTATCCCATCTCACCCACCCCTCACCGCAAATTCTAGGCAAATCACTTTTTAACTCTAATGAGACCGAATAAAAGGAAATATACAAAACAGAGACTGGAGAAGGTCAGAGTCTTTAGAGAAAAAAATCTTTAATTTTTACAGAAAGTGACAAAATTGGAGTGCCTTTCATCCTGACCTGTGGACTCAAGTCAAGCTGTGTATGAGTTTTTAAGCAGCATGGATGGAACCCATGCTGACTTGTCTGATCCTCAACTTCTGAGATTTTTCCCGCCTCACTATCCACATGCAGGGCTTCTGGTAGAATTCAGGACAAAGGCCCCTGTGTTAATATTCATCAGAAAATGGATACTCAGGGTGGTCATCAACACTAAAATGACAAAGAGCAATGCACATATGGGTTCAATGACTCTGTTTATAAGGTGGTAGAGAAGTGATTTCTATGAAGCTGTCATTAAGATAAAGTTAAACATTTTATTTCCTCACTGGTTGTGAATTCTGCCTTTCTCTCTTTCACAAACATGACTTTATAATAATTAAAAATAACAGTTATTATGAAACTATTCTAATCACATGTCCTACCCAAAACTTAATGTACAGAACATGCAGAGTCAAATATTCCAATATATTCCTCTCCCTAGCTATATTTGTCAATAAAGTAGTAAGATAGCCTGTCCTTTCTTATTTCAAGTCCTCAGTAGAAGAAGATACTGGTTCTTCCTTGTTTTGAACAGGACATGTCCAACCACATGCTTAGCACTAATCAATACTTTAGGTGATACCAGTTACTGAATTCAATTTACTTCCATTTTTAAAATTTGTTAATTATTTAGGAACTGCCCACCACATACAGCCTATCCAGTTAGATTCAGAAATGGAAACAATGTCACATAAAAATTGGGTCCCATCTCTGAGGAGTTTACTGTACAATAGAGAGATTTCTATTCAGTAATAACCCAAAATCTAAAGTGGTAGAAAATTTTTATTGCTTATTAAAATATCTAATGTATTGGAAGAATGACTGATTGATTACCACTCTCTGTCTCTCTGCATTATTTTAATATCTTATTCTTCATTTGTCTCTTTATTAATAAAGATATTAACAAGGATAAAAATATTCTACCAACTTTTGAGATTTTCCAACTTGCCAGTATGGAATTCGTTTCCATACATTATCACATGTAGTCATATTTTGAATTAAAATTCTCACAGACAGAAGGAACGTGCACTCCTCCCTTTCCCTCATTTATGATGAAGGTGTTTTTCTCAAAATACTGGATCCTTAGAGCTTGAAAGAACAGCAAAGGTCTTTTGGTGGGTATAAGTTCTCTCCCACAGTAGTGCTTTTGCCTCCACACTGTTACTTAGTTTAAATCTCTCTTCTTGAAAACATTGTCCTCTGTATTGAGATTTCCATATTTAAGAAAATTTGAACCAAAAATTCTCATCGATCCCACAAGGCCAGCCTTCTTGGAGGGAACTGTAGTATTTGGGTCTTAAACAAATATGCGGTGAAAAGGATGGGAGAGATTTATAAGCTTATGAAGGACATAAACTTGACAGGATCTCACGAAGATTCCACATGGGCTGATGGGCATTTCTGGCATGGACCACAAGCTTGATGGAGAAGCCTTTAAGCTGATAAAGAATTGAGAAGTTGGGAGAAGAAGATAAACACAGTTTTGGAAACACTGAATGAGGCTACACTGGTGACATCCACAGTGTACGTCCACTAGGTTGTTGTAGAAACGGGAGGCCTGCGTGGATGACGTAGACTCAGCAATGATATTGTGGTTCTTAGAAAGTTACATGGTGTGACGAGTGCAGGATGTACGTGTTTTTAACTCCAAACTGACACTGGTTCAATCACCCTGTCATTGTGTCACTGAACAAAGCTCTGCAGTGAGTCTGGAATGAGATTCCAGAAAGTTCCTGTCTCATCCCTGACTCGAACTGGCCTCTGTCTTCCTGGTATTGCAGTAAGTTTTAACAGTCATCATACACTCATTATCAGAAAATAAATTGAGGCAAACATAATTACCAAAGTCACTTACATGTGAAAACGTGCATATCGAAAATTTCGGTTTAGGCCATCTAGGAGTTGCATATCCTCTGAAGACAACTGGAATTCAAAAACCTATCACAGAAGTAGAAAGATTTTTATGATTTTTAGATTGCATGATTGTCTGCCTGGAAAATCTAAGCAAATCAGACTGAATGGTTCAGAGGCAACACTCAAAATGTCTTAGAAGTTTCCAAAAGTTTTTAAAGACATCAAGCAAAATACTCAAGTGGTAAAAGACATCAGGCAAAAATTAAGTGGAAATCCATCCCTGGATATAATATATTGAAACTGCATGAGACTACAGACAAAAAGGAGATCTTTTAGAAAGTGAGGGATCAAAGCTGACATTATTCAAAGAGATAGGGTCATGTACTTAGCAGATACAGAAGACTCTAGTAATAAATTTTAAAAATGCAACACATAATTTAGTAATTTTGATGAAAACAGATAGATTAATATATCTCATCAATGAAATGTTACAATGTGCAAAAAAATTTTTTCAAGATAATTTAAACTAACAATTGTCTAAATAGTAATAATGTCATGATCAAAGGATACAGTAATTGGCTTGAAGAGGATATCATTGTCTGAATGTGGGACACTTTAAGCATCAAAAAGAATGTCAGTAATGGCTAATATCTTGAACCAAATAAATCCATCAATCCATAATAATACTCAAAGATTGTGAAAAAGAATTTGGAGAAATAGATAACAGATAGATGGCAAAATTTCAACAACATAATAATTGATGAATCCAAGAAACACATTTCTTTCATTACTCTTTCACCTTTTTTGTATATTTGAAAACTTTCAAAATAAAAAGTTAGTAAAAGTTATCAAAAGGATCTCTAATTTACCAGTTATTTATGAATAAATTTAACAAAATTACTATGTAAATGCATTTGTAGAGAAAGTTATGACATTTTTAAAAAATACATAAAGATCACCAAAGTAAAAATTCATATTATAATCATGTATTGGAAATATCAATATTGTAAAAAAGTGATTTTTCTCCAAATTGAATTACAGTTTTAACTCAATATGAACCAAAGATTTATACTCTTATTTATCATGACAGTTGATAAGTGATACTATATTTTACAGAAAGCAACAACTAATCAAGAAAAGTCAAGATATTCTTAAAGAAGAAAAAAGAATGAAGAAAAAAACTTATTATTCTGAAAAGGACTATTTTTCCACTATAATTAGACAGTACAGAAAAGTAAGTAGTTGAAAAGAAGAGAGAGGCCAGAAATAGACTGAGGAACATTTGATATATGACAAGGAGACAAAGAAAATCTGTGGGAAGATATGGACTTTTGCATTTCCATTTAAACATTTACATATTTGAGTCCATTTTCATATCATATTAAAAACCATATTCCAGGTGTATTAGAGACTCAACTTTGAATAAGACAAAAACCCTTTTGCAAGATTCTCGACTCTTTGAATCTGGTCTGGCCTGTAACATGCACTGGCTAGTAAAATTTGCCAGAAGCTGTGGTGAGTCCATCCTGAGCCTAGACATGAAAAGGTTTTGCAAGTACCCACTCCCTGCCTTGGGATCATGCCAGTGTGATGAGATGAAGAACAGACTGGTAGGGATAGTATAGACAACTATGTGAAAAATTATATGGAACAGAATTTACACATCTCTGACAACAGCCAAATCAACTCCTAAAGCAGAGCTGCCTGGTTGCTGTGCATTTAGAAGCAAATACATGAGAGAGCCCAGCCAAGAGGAGAACTGCTTAGTTGAGCCCAGGCTAATTGTCAAACCAGAGAATCACGAGATAAATAAATGGCTTTGGTAGTAAAACTCTAAATTGGGGATAGTGTTACGCAGCTGTACTTAATGGTATACTAACATTCTCTCTAGATATAAATAAAAAGACAAACAACTTAATAAAAATAGACAAAGCCTTGAACAGGCACTTCACAAAAGCAGAAACTCAAGGAGAGTAAATACATGAAAATAAAACTCCATTAGTATTCAAGGAAATGCAAACTAAAACCACAGTGATTTGGAGACTGAAGATCACTGCTACAGTCAGATGTTCGCGTGTCTCCAAATCACGTGTTGGAAACCTAACCCTCACTGTGATGGCATTAGAAAGGGGGGTCTTTGAGCGGTGATTAGGTCATGTTGACTGAGCCTTCTTGAGTGAGATTCATGCCCTGAAAGAGGTCTCTTGCTCCTCCTACCATGTTAAGATCCAACGAGAAGTCTGCGCCCGGAAGAGAGCCCTCAATCGACCATGCTGGCACCTTGATCTCAGACTTCCCACCTCTAGAACTGTGAGAAATAAATGTCTGTTGTTCATAAGATGCCCATTCTGGTATTTTGTTATAGCAGCCCAAACAGACTAAGAAAATCACGTAACCCAATTCCCTCATTTTAGAATGTAGAAAATGAGATTGACTTTCATGGTGCTACAGAGTACATTGCAGAGTTAACGCTGGAACTAAAATCTCTGTCTTCTGTCCAATCTGAATTCCATCCAGACGCACTTCCTCTCCTGTTGCCACAGTAGGAGAAATGTGGTGGGATACACATAAGGCATACAAGCATGGGACATAAAAGGTAAGTCATCTGGGATCAAAATGTCTTGACAGCCTTACAAAGAAGAATGCACGTGAAGGATATTCTTTAGAAGCCCTATGCCCACAGCGTCACTCATCACCTGCATATTCTCTTTCATCTGCTTCTCATTGTCACACTTGGCGAGGACCACCACCCCACGCTGCAGCTGGTAACGAAGGGCAATCTGTGCTGGAGTTCGCTTGTTCTTTTTTGCCACGGCACAAAGAACTGGATCTTCCAAAAGAACCAGGGCACTCTCTTCTACCCTGAAAAGAAATGCAGAAATGCTCAAGACGTGAGAAAGAGTATTCAGTTTGCTAGGAGGCTTCCCAACCAGACCATGTAGGTCCACTATAGATCAGTGCTTCTCAAAATGTGGTCCCTGGACCAGAAGCTTCGCTATCATCTGGGACTTGTTAGGAAGATAAATTCCATGGCATCACCCAAGACCACCTGATTCAGCAACTCAGGTGTGGCACCTAGCAATATCTGTGTTTAGAAACCCTCCAGGTTATTTTGATGCATGCTTGAGTTCAGACTAATGCTTCCAAACTCATGAATTTTTCTCTCTTTTACTTCTCAGTGGCTGTTTTTCTTCTCTGATCATAGCCCTCAAATTAGGAACAAGAGAAGGAAAGAAGAAAGAGAAAGGAAAAGAATGGCATAGTTTTTATTTTAACTTTCCTAAGATATTGATAAAAAATGGGTTCTCCCAAAATTAGAACTGTTCATTTTGTCATTTCGTACAGTGTGCAATATTTCTATAGAAGTTTACAAAAATGTTTCAGGTTGTAATTTTTTCTACCATGATAAACCCGGAAGTTACATATTATTATACCAATTTTATTACCATAAAGCATGAGAGGCTTAGAGAGTGTATTACTAGAAATGTGTTAATTAGTTAATAAATATCTAAATCATGATGTAAGCTTATGTCTTTTGTGTTATTGTTTGGATTATATATAGATTTTAATGCAGGCATTTGTTATTGATTAATCCACAACCAGACACATATAATGTAAAAGCACTGGCTGGGTGATGAAATGATAAAGGAGAAGGATTTCTTCCGTCCCTCTCCTCTCTCCCCAAGCCAGATGAGAGTTAATTCCAGAAAATTAAGTTTGGTATCATTAAAAATATCATCTACAGTGTTTGTCTTTCTCTTTCTGGCTTACTTCCCTTAACATAATACCCTCCAGGCCCATCCATGTTGTTGCAAATGGGACGAATTTGTCTTTTTTTATGGCTGAGTAGTATTCCATTTTATATATATACCACATTTTCTTGATCCAATTGTCAGTCGAGGGACACTTAGGTTGCTTCCACTTCTTGGCTATAGTGAATAATGCTGCAATGAACATAGGGGTGCATAAGCCTCTTTGGATTGTTGATTTCAGATTCATTGGATAGATTCCCAGCAGTGGGATGGCTGGATCATAGGGCATCTCTATTTTTTATTCCTTGAGGAATCTCCATACCGTTTTCCATAGAGGCTGAACCAGTTTGCATTCCCACCAGCTATGAATGAGGGTTCCTGTTTCTCCACATCCTCTCCAGCGTTTGTTGTTTTTGTCTTGTTGTTACCAGGGGCAATGGGTGTAGGGGGTGGGCACAAGGGGTGAAGGGAGACATATATATGGTGATGGAAAAACAAAAATGTACAACCCCAAATTTCACAATGTTAAAAGCTATTAAAACATCAATAAAAAAATATCATCTAAAATGGTGTTTTAGGTAAACTCCCTGTTGATTTTATTACCATTCTTTTGGACGTTGGGATCCCAAAGCACTATAGGCAACTAGGACAATTTCTTTTGACTTGCAGAAATCCAACAGTTTGCTCTGGTTGAGATAAGGATGACATTCCACCTGTAGAATGCCAAGATGGAAGAATGTCAGACTGTATGAAATGTCAATATTAATATGAAAGAGAAAGGTTAAAAAGAAAAAAAAAGCTGAATAAAAACTGTGTAATATTAAATTTAATTTGGAAATATCAACCTCAAGTAATGACTTAAAAAAATAAATATTATATGTTTGTTCCTTGAAAGTGTAAAAAAAGAAAAAGAAAATGACATTCCTGAGAACAAGTGACTCTACAGATCAGATTTTGATTACTCACTACCATTGTTCACTACAAAGAGACACGGCTAATACCAGATCTGGGACAGGAAGAGAACTGTTGGAGCCTTGGACACCAAATTGTGCCAGAAAGCAAGAAATTACTCAAAGACTCTGGAAGGGATGTGTAGAGGACAAAAGAACCCGTGTGATGGGGATCCCACTGGTGACATTTGGGTACATTTGAGCATCAAAGGGATTAATGAATAAAAGCAATTATAAGATACAGAGTAAGTAAAAATCCACAAGTTCATAGTGATTAGAGAGTGAGAAAGAGACAGAGACAGAGAAGAAAATCTTTGTTCCTCTGATGGTGATTATTACAGTAATCACCTTTCTCAGGATTACAGTAACATCTTTCTCAGAACATTGATAATTAAAGGGAAGAAATTAAGCTTTTACCCTGCCTTATAGGAATAATTGTAGTTTATCCTGACTTGATGAGGGAATTTTCTGTTAACAATAAAATGTCAGGTAAAATAATATCAAAGAGTGCTTACAATTGAAAATAATTATTTCCAAACCCCAATGAAATAACTAATTCAGGGTACGATCATTGATGGATACTCAACCATTGCATGAAAACATGGGGCCAATGTGACTACTCATGATGACAATTACCACGCAACAGATTGCTGGATAATTTCAAAGGGGAAAATACGACTTAACAAAGAAAAGATCTGGCTACTATTAGCTTAACCAAGAGAACAAAACTAGCATCTTTCCTAGTGGGACAGGTTGTCATGACAGGCTTCCTACTGGAGTGCAAGTTGAGGGACAGAGCATGCAAAGGGCATTTCTTGTCAAAAATGTTTAACAGTAATTTAATAAGGCATTTCGATCTAACTTATTAATAGAAACTGAGAATAGAGAAACAAGTTAATTAACAGCACAAGATAACACTTGGAGAAATCCAGAATATTCAACAGAAAATGGTCAGGATGTCATGGTAAAAAAAGGTTTCAATGACCATTCTAGTTTAACAGAGCTTAAGAAACACGGTTGAAAGAAACAATTGGCTCCTAATTGGAAAAGACGATCCTATGAAAGACATTGGGAAATCCATACGGAAGATTGAATATGGATTGGATACTAGACCATAAGCTCTCTGAGGTCTGTGAGGGTGAAGCGTCATGTCTACAGCTTACTTCGAAGAGGGTCAGCAGAATAGTACATATATGTATTCAGATATATCCACACATATATAGACATATATTTGGCAACATGGAAGTATGTGAAAAACTTTGAATATAGAAGGAAAACATGGATGTTCTCTATCATACACTTAACTTCTCTGAATGTCTGAAAGTTTCCATAATAAAAATTGAGAGTAAAACTAATGCTAGAAGCAGATAAATGTTTTAACATTTATAATTGACAATCAATAGTGCTATGACACTACATGTCAAATTCTTGAATTTTTGTAAACCACATTTTCCAATCAAAGATGCTTACTCCTTGACTCTAAATTATACCTTGAGGACATTACGGTAAACGAAATAAGACATTCACAGAAGGACAAGTACTACATGATACCAGTTATATGAGGAATCTAAAATAGTCACACTCAGAATCAGAGAGCAGAATGGCAATCGCCAGGGGCTAGGAGGAGAGAAGAACTGGGAGTTGCTATTTATGGGCATCAAGTCTCCATTATGCAAGATCAATAAATTCTAGAGATCTGCTGTGTAACATTGTGCCTATAGTTAATAATGTTGTATTTTTTGTATTGCATACTTAAGAGTTTGTTAAGAGGGTAGATCTCATGTTAAGTATTCTTACCATAATAAAATAAAAATAGAACAAAAAAAGTAAGAGTGTGGAACCAGACACAGAATAAGGTGTCTAAACAGTTAATTTAAGGGTAGAAATCAATGAGGAGAATCAGACTAAGATTGAATAAATCACAAGGTCTGCTCTATGTTCCTCCTAAGTATCCCTGAGTGTTGATTTCGTCCACCATTAGTATCACCATAAACCATCCCTCTAAACTAGATGACTTTTATAGTCTCCAGTTAATTTATCTTGTATCTGTGCTTCCTTCTCAAAAACTCCTGAATGCAGAGGTACCAACATGAAGGATTCAGGCATACAAACCCTACATAAATGCATAACACCTACCTCATCTTATTTTCTCTCTTTCCTTATTTACTGTCCATTCCATGTTTTCATGACCTTCCTTCCTGTACACAATTTCCTCCAAATCACTTTCACCCATCCCATCTCTGGACATCCTTTACAGCACAGGGAAATGTCTCTTTCCATCCAAGGTCTGAACAACTATTCCAGACCTCTGTCACCTCATTTACCTTCTCTATATTCTTATGGGCAATTTAGAACTAAAGTCTCACCACTGTTTTTTTTGTTTTGTTTTGTTTTGTTTTCACTAAGACTTTACAAAACAGAGATACAATTATGGGTTCTATTCACACCCATCTAGACAGAGGCTCTGATCTCTAGAATCTTCTGTTCCATAAAAGTAGGATGAATAGGAGGGGAGGCCAAATAGGCATCTGGCAGTAGTGCAAGAAGAAGGAGATGAATAACAGAAAGGAGAGGAGGCCAAGGGTGCTCACCTGGTTGCAGACGGGCTTGTACTTGAGCCCTGGCTTGTTCAGGATCTTCTCCAGCTGCCTGCGGTTAAAGTTGGACACCCCAATGGACTTGGTAAGTCCTGCATCCTTACACTTCTCCATGGCCTGGGGAGGAAGGGGTGCCAAAGAATCATTTGTGCAAATGGCTATAGGTCAATAATAAATACAAGAAAATCTGTGAAAAGGAACAAGTGTCAAAACAAAAATGGAGCCAGCCCCAATGACCTAGTGGTTAAAGTTCAATGCTCTTACCATTTTGGGAGCTGAGTTTGGTTCCCGGTCACAGAACAACACCACTTGTCTATCAGTAGCTGTGCTGTGGTGGCAGCTCACAGAGAAGAACTAGAAGTACTTACAACTATGACATACAACCATGTAATGAGGCTTTGAGGAGGAAAAAGGAAGAAAAAAGAAGAGAGACAATGGATGCTAGCCCAGAGGGAATTTTTCTCTGCAAAAAAAAAAAAAAAAGCAAACAAAGAAAATAAAGAAAAAATAAATGACAATGAAGCCAATTGACATGATTATGAAGAAGAGAATAAGTAGTAAGTTATACAGGGAAAGAATGTAGTGACAGCAAGAATAAGAATTACTGTCTTCTCCTTAGAAAAATGTGAGAGAGTGTTACACATTCAAGGAAAGAGATTCCTATCCTTGCAGCCCCCAATTCTCATCTGTTTCTTTCTATGAACATTTCAGTAATGTTTTCCTCCACACCACTACAGCATACTCGTTCTTTTAAAGTTTATGAATTACTGAATCTGAAGATGCATAGATCATTCTCATAAGTGAAAGAAATGCGCCAGATTCTCCTTTTTCTGTCTTTCTCCTCTGTGCTCTCTCCTTCAGGCACTCACCTCCCATGTGGCACAGAGATCCACTGTGTCAACTATTACTTTTCCATGTTCATCTTTTGGAAAAAGTTCCTCCCCTGGCTGGAATAGAAGCAATCATTTTAGTGATGTCACAAAATAATTTCTCCACATTTAGCCAGACTCTCGGGTACATCTAGGGCCAGGACACTAAATCTCCACGAGGTGGGTGGTGCAACATTCTAGATGCTAATATTTGCAAAATGAATTGCATATGGAGTTGTAAAGAACATCTTTAGGAGACAGGCTATCTCTAGTTACATCTCTAATCGGTTACATCTATTATATGTTTTAATAAACACCATTTTTCTTGGTCCGAAAGAGGACTCATAGTTACTTATGTTACCCTTGTCTGCTGCCTATACTTTCCTCTTGCAAAAGGCCTCCCTTGCACTGGGAATGACAGTAAATTACAAGGCGTATACCCAGAATGACTATTACAGTCTTCACCAGGCTGGGCAGAGTTCCTTATCCCTGTGAACATTCAATGGTCCAAGGGCAGGCATATGAACCAAACAGGGTCATTTGAATTTCCCTTAAGGATTAAAATGGATGCCGAATGATCCAGAGGCATGCTCAAATGTCAAAGATGATGAGCCTTCAAATATCCCAAGGTCATATTTGCCATCAATGGAAACTGTTGTGACAAAAATAAAGTAAACTAATAGTAATGTAAAGTTAAGGGATAGAGAAAAGGAGACATTTCTAAAGACTATTCCAAATCCTTAGTTGTATCCATTGCTTGGACTTCTCATTTACGTAGTCTAATAAACTCTTTCACATAGGATAGCTTGAGCAGCTTTCTATAATTTAAAATCAAGAATTCTACATAACACAATCATTAATGTCTAAGTGCAGTCTACAAAATAGCATTGTGAAGATAGCCAACGGCGTAGCCAAGGTCTTGCAAGTCCCTCTGAAGGCTGCTAGTTTTAGACCAACCTAGAGGGAGCACCAACATATCTGCTTTCAACATGAAATGGTGAGACTCATTATGCTCAAGTGTAAGGCAAGTTTCACTGCTCACTACAGCTGCATGAAATTCTGTGTTTCTCAAATCCCAAGAGACTCAAAGTCATAATCAGGATTGTGTGCTGCACATGCCTATTTTTATTTCCTCAAGTTTTTGAGGTGGAGGGTTTGAGATTGTTGAACTCTTTTCTTTTGGAGGCATGGAAAGGAAATTAAGGATTCAAAAAAATGTATATAACAAGCTAATGAGGGATTATTATTTTGGAGAGTCTTCTCCAGTGTAATAATTGCTACATCCTTCTAAGGAAAATCTTAACCATCCGTACAAGTTGATCGACACACTGACACAGGAAATAAAATAGGTGTGATCATGCAAACTGCTAACCTTCATAGCCACTGGAAAGTGAATAATATAGAGATCAACATAGTCCAGTTGAAGATTTTTCAGAGTCTTTTCTAAGGCTGGTCGAACCAACTCTGGTCGAAGACAAGTGGCCCAAAGCTGCAGGGGTTGAAGAATGGAAGTTGTGTTGGATAAATACTTCAGTCAGGTTAGTTTTCGTTGTTTCACCTAAGAATTAGACATTCTTCTACTGGTTGAAACTGATGACCACAGAGGAAAAATACTTTTTTCCTTCTTGGGTTCCCCTTTGATCTGACTTACCCATAAAATCTCTATTATTTGTTTGGATTCATCATCAGTACATCTACTAACATTGGAAGGAAATGACCCGAATGATAAAAAGTGTTATCAAATAATAACCATGCCCATTATTTGAATTATGTTTGATGAAGTTTACAAGGCAGTTCAAAAATGTGGCCTAATTATATCAAACATTCAAACATTCAATCCTGTGGTGAATAATTAGTATCCCATTTGTTTAAATACCTGTAGGGAAAAAAGTGCTTCAAACACATTAATATGGGCTGGACACAATTCAAGTCACTTTAGATATATGTTCTTTCATACAGAAAGCAACTCTTATGTTACTCTCTCCTTGATAGATGTGAGAAGTGAGATTCAGAATGTTAAGAAATTGTAGTAAGTCACTCAGATTATAAGGAAAGCTATGATCTGATCACAGTTCCGTCTGATTCGTAGTCCATTCTAAATCACACTGATATTGTCTGAGGGTCAGAAAAGTAAAGTGATTTTACTTTAAAATCACAAAATTTGAACAAAACAATGATGGGAAAGCCATCATCTTTTTTTGACACTAGATTTAATACATGAATATGTGTGAAGACGGTTGTACCAATAAGCACTATTCACCAAACAACTCGTCCTACCATTTAATTGTCATCTCCACATCACGTTCGCACGTGGGAACACACACACACAACATACACAGCACCTTTGAATTGCAGAATAGGTCTTCTCTCTTCACAGTGCCATCTTCAACTTTGCTTCGGATAGCCAGTCCAACCTCCCTTTCATTACTGTATGCGTAAGCACAATCGATATGACGGAACCCAGCATCTAGACTTAATTTGGTGGTCTCGAAAGCTTTGCTCTTAGGAACCTAGATGATCAAAGATAGTAGTTGGATATACATGATGAAGAGATAGCTAAGGCACAACTTTGACTTCCCCAAGACTGAACTTTTCCTCATGTCTTTGGTTACTTCCACATGTCTGGTGATGAACCCATGGCAGTTTGCCTGGATCTTTCCTGGTAAGTGATAAAAGTTGGATATCCCAGGAACTCCTTCAATCCTGGGTAATCACTGGTTGATCAATAACATTGAAGGTCCCCAAGACCACCCCAGGTTCAGTGATTTTCTGAAATAACTCATGGACATCAGCTTGTGGTTATAATCATGGATATGATTTATACTGTGAGAGGAAACTAAGCAAAATCAACAAAGGAAAAAGTACATAGTACAAAGTCTCAAGAAAAAAGATGATAGCTTCTATGAGTCCTCTACCAGTATACTCATATAGAACAGAATAAATAAAAACTGTATATAAATGTAAACAGTATATATATGTTGTATAACATGATGTTTTCATAAAGCTATACATTGTGAAATGATTACCACAATTAAGCTAATTAAAATACTCATCACATCACGTAGTTAACTTCTTTGTGAAGTGCTTCGAGTGTGTGGTGAGAATACTTAAGAGCTCCTCACTTAGCAAATTTCAAGAATATAATACATTATATTAACCATAGTCACCATGCTGTACATTTGTTCTCCAGAATTCATTCATCTTATAACTGAAAGTTTGTATCTTTTGACCAACATCTCTCCATTTTTCCCACTGATGCGTGCCCCAAACCATGGTCACCACTCTTCTTCTGTCTGGGTCTATGAGTTTGACATTTTTGATTTCATACATAAGTGAGATCATGCAGTATATTTCTTTCTGTGTCTGGCTTATTTCACCTGGAACAATGTCCTCCAGGTTCATCCATGTGGTTGCAAATAGAATAATATCCTTCTGTTTTAAGGCTGAATAATATTCCATTTCTTTTTAAGTATGTCTGAAGATTTCTTTATTCATAAATGTTTCTGGGAACTAGAAACTTAGTCTATCTGCCCTCTGCTGGTCATGCTCTTTCCTTAGGTGTATGTGCATTCAGGGGTTTACCAAAGCTGAAGTTTCAGTGGTATCTTGGACGCTCCCCTCCCATTCATCCCACTTAGCACTACAAAGTAAACAAGTCCTGTCATCCATGTCCAAAACATCTATTTGAATATTTCCTTCTGCTTCATAGATGAGAAAGTGAGACTCAAATTTTAAGTACTAATCCCTTGTCATAAAACTAGTCTAAAGAAAAAATTGAAAGGCAAAGTTCTGGCTTCCAGTCTAGTGACTTTTCCACTTTGCTCCCTCTTCTGTCCAAGGTCCAACTCTACCTATTTGCTTCAATCAAAAGTAATAACAAAGACAAAGAATTGAAACCTTGCACTGGAGATTGTAGCTTATTCCCTCAAATGATATTATTTTTTCCATTCAGGACAAATTCCCAAGCAATAGGAGAAGCATGAGGGAAACTATAGGTGCAGTATTTATTGCCTGGCACTCTGCAGGCTACCCTGCAGCAGAACAGCAACTTTCTCCCATCATTTACCATTCACCTACTTTCCAGGACATTTTACCACAAATAATTCCCTTGATCTTCTTGGTGGGAGGAAAGATTTTTTAATTTCCAGAAATATACATAGAACAGACTCCCATGCAATCATGCTCAAAGCAAGGCAGCTGATAGTCAGTATTCATGACTGCTGAGTTTCATCTCTTTTGCCCCCCTGGGAAATAGATGGAACCTGGAAGAAAACCCACAATAATCTGTAGGTGACCAAATAGTCAGACCCCGATGCAGAGTGAACGCTGACTACTTTGTCTCTCTGTATAAGGAATGGTTCTAGCCTCTTTACAAGAACAAAGTGAGCCTTCAAGAATCACACAGGAACTCCATGTCTTGACAACCCAAGTCAGACTCCACTCATGCTATGTCTATTTTCTTTTGAATCCTCAACCCCAAAACCACAATTGTTACCTTGTCGGGTGCATAGGTACCAAATCCCAGTGCAGGAATGAAGTGGCCATCATTTAGCTTCACACGCCAGACTTTGGGATCCATTACCTTTTGCTCCTCTGTCTAAGCCGACTATTTTATTCTTCTGCTCTCACAGGTTATATGAATAACAGGAGGATAACACCCAAGTCCACTGTCCAACTGTTATCAAATGGATTGTAGGAGGAAAAAGGTTAAAGCAGGAAGCCATGGAGTGAGAAGAGAGCTGGAACCAGTTTAACTTGTTTGCCATCAAAGAGGTATCTTTATGAACTATTACATAGCAATAAAGAAATCATTACTTTCTTGCACAAGTAAATTTTTCATTGATTCACATACATTAGTGAATTATTACTAGAGGTTTGTTGAATAATTATTGACCATATATTAGACTAGAAACCTCCACATACTAATCTCTTTTTTTTTTCCATGATGAAGGCCTTTCTTGATCATACATCTGAAATCATTAACTATCTTACACCAAACACACACACACATACAAAGACAAACACACCACACACACATACACATACACAATTTAGGGGAATGATTAATGAACATTTTTCAAAAAGTTGACACTTAAGAAAGAATTAAAATTTCAAGTTGGAAGAAAATTTGTCTGTCTTTCCCATCAGCAAAATTATTATAGTTTCTTTTTTCATTGCTTTATAAAAAGAATAGCTATTGATAACAAGGCTGCAATCCTAAAAAGACTGCTCAGAAAAGACATTCTGGCAAGGTAATTATTCAAGTTAATTATTAACAACTTTTAGAAATCATTTGCAATATCCAAACAGAATTTTATTGTGTTTATATCTTTAACCTAGTTATATAACCTTTATAAAATTCTGCTGATGTAACTACCAAAAAAACTGATGAATATTTTATATAATTTTTTATCTTGCTCAACAGTTTTCATGAAAGAAAAAACTGGAAACAACTTAAATTACAATAAACTTGGAAGGAGTTAGGGAAATTATGATGCATTGATACAGTGAAATATTATGAAGCCATTTAAAATTGAACACATAGAGTGATGTCAGCAAAATGGTGGACTAGGAAGCTCTGAGTTCTCCCATGGCATCATAAGGAAAGAACCAGAAACTAGCTGAAATAATCTTATAGGAGCCATGGAAAACAGTCAAACAAAGATCTACAGAAAGAAAGTGAACACCCAGTTAGGAAAAAGCCAGATTCAAAGTGGAAGGAAATTTCATCATGTTTTCACTCACCCTTACCCTTCTCCCTGGCTGGCACAATGCAGGCTTGGTCTATAAGGGGCATCAGACCAGTTTCCAGTTGCCTCGCTCAAACAAGAGTTATCAGAGATATTATTTGCAATGTTCTAACCTATTTGGAGGCTGCCTGAAATACTGCTGTCTGTTTCACTTAACTCTAAGCTTGAATTGAAATGTAGCTGGAATGGCTCATTACAGCTCCATCAGCACCGTAGACGCATAGACGCCAGGGGCAAGCGATTAACGGTGGTGACATAGAATGGACTACATAAAGCACTGAGGAGAAGCTGGCTCTGAATTTTTGGGAGCCATATCTTCAGCCTTCTATTCAGAGGAACTAAAAAGCCACACACAGGCCAGGCAGGATGCATGCTCAGAAAAGAACTGAACAGACCTCAGCTTTCATGTCGCACTGATCCCAAGACCAAGAACAAGCCAAGCTAAACAGTGGAGGACTGTCAGGACACAGAACAAATCTGTGAAGAGTGGGAGAGACAGCTGTTTTTTCAAATGCCCAATGAAACACATACATAAACATACAAAAAAACAAAAACTAAAACAAAAACCCTTAGCCAATGGAAAGGAAAAAAATGGCAGAAACTGTTCCTGAACAAGCATACAAATTGGATTTAGCAGACAAAGAGTTTTAAAACAACTGTCTTATATATGTTGAAATTGCTAAAGCAAAAATTTGACACAGAAGTAAAGGAAATTAGGTAACTCATATAGGAATAAAATGATAATATCAAAAAAGATATAGAAATTATGGAGCCTAAGGAAGAGAAAGGAAAAAAAATGAAGAAATGTGAACAGACCCTAAAGGACTTATAGGACACCATCAAGTGGGCTAATATACATATTATTGGAGCCCCAGAAAGAGAAGAGAGAGAGAATGGGACAGAGAGATTATATGAAGAAATAATGAATAAAATTTCCCCAAGCTGAATGTGAGACATGAATAATCAACAAATCCAAGAGGCTCAAAGAATTACAGATAAACTCAAAGATATGCACACCCATAAACATTATCTTCCAACCTTTGAAAAAAAAAGGCAAGAAACTATGTTGAAAACAGCAAAGGACACATGAGCCATCAGGTACAAGGCATCCAGGATAAGATCTTCAACAGATTTCTCCTCAGAAACCTTGAAGGAGATAAGACAGTGAGATGATGTATTTAACGTCCTAAAAGAAAAAAAACTTCTCAATCGAGAATTCTATATCAGGCAAAAATGTGCTTCAAAAATGAGGGAGTAATTAAGACAATATCAGATTTTAAAAAAGCTGAAAGGGTTCATTACCGTTAGAACTGACCGAGAAGAAAATATAAAGGGTGTCAGTCAGGTTCAGATGAAAGGACACTAGACAGTAACTAACAGCCATGTGAAGATATAAAGACCTACGGTAAAGGTAAATATATGGGCAAATATAAAATCATGTTCTTTCATACTTTTGATTTGAACCTCTACTTTTTAATTTCTATAAAATTTAAAAGATGAAAGTCTAAAAATATTTATGCATCTATGATAACATGTACGCAATGTATAAAGACGAAATTAGAGACATCAATACCATTAATTCAGAGTGGGGACCGCCGCTGTATAGGAGTAGAGATTTTGTATGACATTGCAGTTAAATTGGTATCAATTCACAATAGATTATCATAACTTTACAATGTTATCTGTAAGCCCCATGATAACAACAAAGAAAATAACAACAGAATACATAGATGTGAAAATGATAAGGGAATCAAAACATATCACAACCTAAAATCATCTAAATACAAAGGAAGATAGTAATGGAGGATATAAGGGATATAAGTCCTATAGAAAAAAATTAAAATGTAAGTCTTTCCACATCAGTAATTAGTTTACATAATAACATAAATAAAATTTTTTACATAAATAAATATTTATTTACATAAATAAACTCCCCCAACCAAAAGGTATAGATTGGGAGAAAGGATAAAAAAAAATCAAAAAACATGATCAAGTATATGTTCCCTATAAGAGTCTCACTTTGGATCTAAAGACAGAAATATTTTGATAGGGGAAAATGGTGAAAGATATTCCATGTATATAGTAACCAAAAGAGAAGTGATGTGGCTATACCAGTAACAGACAACAATAATTTTAGGCCAAAAATTGTGACTAGAGACAAAAAGGTTTTCATATATTGATAAAAAGTCAGTCTACCAAGAATACAGAACAATTATAAACACATATGTACCAAACATCATAGATCCAAAATATAGGAAACCCACATTGACAGAACTGAAAGGAGAAATGGATACCACTACACAAATATTCAGAAAATTAATACCCCACTTTCAATAATGTATCAAACAACCAGACAGAAGTTCAACAAGAAAATAGAAAAGAGAGTACTATGAACAATTATATGCCAACAAATTGAGAAATCCTGATGAAATGTAAACTTCTAGGAGCACATAACCTACAATGACTGAATCATGAAGGAATATGAAACCTGAGTAGACCTATAACTATTAAGGGTATTGAATCACTAATTAAAAACCTACCAACAAAGAAAATCCCAGGACTAGATTGCTTCCCTAGTGAATTTTCACCAAGCCTTTAAAACAGAATTACTAACAATCATTTTTAACTCTTGCAAAAAAAAAATGAAGAGGAGGGACCAGGATTCTAGCAGACCAGCATTACACTGATACAAGGCAGACAAAGATATTAGAAGAAAACCAAATAAAGACAAATATTCTATATGATTAGAGAATTAAAAATTCACAAAAAATACTAGAAAACTGAATCTAGCAGCATACGAAAAATTTTATACTGTGATCAAGTGGGATTCATTCCTGGAATGCAAGGATTGTTCAACATACAAAAATTAGTAAATGCAATATACCACATTAACAAGATCAAGGAAAACCCACATGATCATCTCAGTTGTTGTGGAAAATCACTTGACAAAACTCAACATCCTTTCATGATAAAAAGCACTCAACAAACTAGGAAGGAAACATTCTTCCTCAACACAATGAAACCCATATGTGAAAAACCCACAACTAACATCATACTCGATGGTGAAAGACTGAAAACATTTCCCTTTACGATCAATAGTATGAAAAATTGGCCTGCATTTGTCACTCATACTCAGCATACAGCTGGAAGTTCCAGTTACAATAATGACAAGAAAAAGAAATAACACACAACCAAGATGGTAAGGAAGAAGTAAAATTATCTCTATTCCAAGACGATATTAAACAACAAACCATTGGAACTAATAAACGATTTCAGCAAAGGTGCAGGATACAACATCAACACAGAAAAATCAATTACATTTCTATACACCAAGAGTAAACAATCTGAGAAGGAAATTTTAAAAAACGTTCCATTTATAATAGCATGAAAAAGAATAAAATACTTAGGAATAACTTAACTAACACGGCAAAAGAATTGTACAATCAAAATTACAAAAAGTTATTTAAAGACATTAAAGAAGACAAAAATATATGGAAAGACAATCATGTTCATGAATGAAGACTTAATATTAGGAAGGCAATACTAGCAACAGATATTTATACATTCAACAGATTCCTTATATATCCCAACATACAGGCATAGTTCCTCTCTTCTCGTGGTGGATCTCCTGGACCCACATGTAATGATCCTATTAAGAGCCACCAGGTTAGCAGTTCCAAGGATCATTCACAATCAGTGAGAGTGTTGTCTAGAATTTGGTGTGCCAGTGACTACTTTGAATTGGGGATGTTCAGGATTTGCTTCTTGATCTCAATTATAGAGACCACAAATTGATGACACTGAGATCAAGAATATACTAGTTGGTATTCCACAGCCTGACCTTCCCTTGTGCCCTTTCTGATTGTGGATGTTATTTGAATTTCACCTGCTGAATTTTCTTCCTTATTCATCCCTGCGGTTATTCACCTCCCCTGCCATCTGTCCCATTGATGTCACTCTCAAATGGCAGGTGTTGTCTCAGAATGTTGTTAAATTTTAATGTTCAGACACACTCCAGGGGAATTATCGTGCTTTTAGTAGCAGTTTGGAGTTACCTTTTCTCCTTTTTAAGGAATTTGACATCCCCTGTGCAATGAGGTATTGTCTGACCATTCCCTATTCTAACCTTTGCTCCAGTGACACTGCATTCTGAATACGAGCTTCTGAATAAACACGGAAAGGAAGCACTGGTGGGGATGAGATCCTAATGTGATGAACACTATACTTGTTAACATGTTGAAATATATATATTGAATATATCTGGATTAATATTAAAATTATTTCTATTTTTCTCTACACATTCACAGAACTGAGTGATGGTCAGTTTTCCATGCTTTGAGAAGGAACGGTGGTTGTTCTTTTAATTAATTTCTGAAAAGAATGAAAGAACAAAGTTTTTATTCTCTTTATTCTATGTGGAATTATGGTGTGGGTAGAGACGATTTGATCTCAGTTAGCAATATTGATAAATGGGTTTCCAATATTAAATAAAAAACATTAAATATAGATAAGAGGATATTTTAGGACTGCCTTATATGTATGAATATCAGTTAACTAAGTGCAAGAGTTAGAATAGGATAGTATTAGGAATAATTTCTAATAGAATACAATAGGCAGAATTTCTGATTATAGCTTTAATGAAGAGGAAAAAATGAGTTCATTTTCCTGAACTACAACCTCTGAAAGAGAACAGATGTGGCTTTGGGAGAACTAGTAGGAAGCTGCTCTGCCATTGTCATCGTCAGTCTTGAGGTTGGAGACACACTCAGCACCAACTAAGCAAAACACCCCCACCCACCCCTACACCCCATTGCTATGGAACTTTGTTCTGAATTTTCATGATTAGGACTTCATTCCAAGCTGTGCTTCCTGCTTGTGTTTATTCAGAATGTAATATGCAGAATGTAATGTGACTGATGCAAAGATTAAAACAGGGAATGGCCAGGCAATAGCCCATTACATTGGGGATGTAAAATTCTTTAGAGAGAGAGAAGCACGTGACTGTTCCTTTAAGGCTGACATCATCTTTCCCCTACTGTCTTATCATCTTCTCAATATACTCCCCTCACAGTCTTTATAATGTTCATACATTTATAATTCCTTCCCAGGACATGTAGACATCATCCTTCATCATGCAGACAGTGCGAGCTTCTCAGTGTTTTGATGTCCTCAACTCCTGTGAGTTTCTACTTGTACCTTCACTACATGAGGTAACTGCTCCCATGTTTACTTCTTATAACTGCTTCATCCCTGAAATCTTAACTTTACCACATTCCACTCTGATCAATTCTCTTAGTCTGTGGTTACTACTACACCTTAATCCATCAAGTTATTGATTCCTTAAGAATTGTAATCACTCAGTCTTTTTTCTTCCTTTTTGTCCTTTTGGTTCCCATAGAAATTTACTTATTCAAATCTGGTTAAGTAATAAATTAAATTAAAGTGAAATCAGACTCCACTCATTCTCTCTATATTTCTCCTTTAAACAGAGTTGCTGCTAGGTGTGGCCTCCTGGCTCTTTCACCTCTTAGTCTGTCTTTGTACCAATCATACAGGGTGGGAGCCGAGATATGAGTAACCCAAGTGGAGAAGAAAATCCACCAATGCCTGCCAAATGTGGACTGCTCAAAGCTGGTTTCCCTTGTAATAAAAATTATGCTTTTCCATTTTCCAGGCCATGCAAGACTGTTAGAAGCCAGATGGATAGGATAAAACTCTGACCTCAGGTAGATCTTTCTTCAAGGCATCCTGGAAGGGCCAAATGGACAACATTCAACCCTGCAAACTGAGCAGAACCCTCTGTCCCATCCCAGTCAGGTATGTGCTAGAGGTGAGTTCAATGTTATCATTTGCCTGTGAGATCCATTCTCTATAATGGTGTATGGCCATCATCCCAATGGGTTCCTCATTTTGTCAAGGGGGCAGGTAGAGGGGGCACCTCCACATCCCCCCGTGGTTGCAGGTGAGGGGTTGAGTGTAGGGGAAGTCCTCCTCCTCGAATTTGGCCCTGTCCTTAAGGAGCTATGGCCATTTAACCAAGTGTCACCAACTAATTGCACTTCTTCAGTTATGGTAAGAGATGCAATCACCAACCATCCTCAACCAGTCCAAACCCCACCACAAGAGCGACACCTGTGCAGATGGGCCAAGAAGTGCCAAAGGGTTAACTTTGCTTCATTTTAATGTGAAGATCTCTGCCACAGAAGCAGCTTAGGCCTTATTACCATAACATGCATTGTATGTGGAAGCGTGTTTTCAAGATGGGCCTGCGAGAGCGAATACCCACCTCTACATCTGATAATCAAACCTGCCTTTTGAATATTCATTCACCTTCCAAAATAAAAGGTACCTGTTTGCCCTCACTTGTGAGCCATGGTTTTGCAGATGATTTATTATTTTATTGTGATTTTGTTCTTTTATCTATAATAGCCAATTTTTAAGATTTCTAAATGAAAATGTATTATTTTTGAAGAAACAGATTAAAATTTATTTTTAAACTCCACGGATGTGCAGTTGTTTTTGGACATTGGCCACTATAGAAATGGATAACTTTTCCCTTCTTCTCTTCTAGGTTCTTTGGTTGGTCTAACAATAAAATTGACATAAGACAGATTAACAGCAGAAAAACAAATTTAATTTCATACATATAGGAGCCCATTATGATATAAGACTCAGAGAAATGACCAAACAAGGTAGGTTTTTTAACTTTTAGACATAAAACAACAAATTTGTGAAGAATTGACAAGACAAAGGCATTTGGGCTTGGGTAGCAAATTAGTGAGGAAGTAACAAGGTTTGTTTATACAGCCTTCTCAGCCCTGCATTCCCTATCTCTGGAGATAAGGATGCCTTCTACCCTCCTGGTGTAGGGAGGGTAATTTCACATGGGAGATTTATCTCCTGCTTTCAGAGTGTCAAAGAAAGTTCAGAGTGTCCTTCTTGGACTGGCTTTTTCTTAAGTAACTGGTTCAAAATACTCCATATGCCAACATGGCATATTTTTTGGTGGCATATTCCACTCCCCTTCATCACAATGAACTTCCCAGCCTCAATATACTTAGAGTCCTAAAATGGCTCCTTCTCAACCTGATGGCTACCGACCTCCTCTGTTCAGATCGCTCCCTGTTCTTACACTTTAACTTCTGATCTTGGCCCACTACCTAGAACTGCTTCCATTTCTGTCTCGCTGAGTGTAGAAATTCTTCCGAGACCTTTAAGCTGGTGAAACGAGCTCAGCTACTGGCACATTCCCTTGTTCCCCTGGTCACACCACGGACTGTATGATTATTAAATACTTGTTGATATTTTGTGGTCTTTGATGCAGATTACCTCTTTGGCTCAGCCTCCCTCTCTGCAATTCCCCGTCAGTACTTATTCTCAATATTCTTCAAAGCTGAGTTTCCATTTGCCTGCTCATTCCTCCATTTTATTTTAGTTCCCTTTAAACAATTTCCTTAGTAAAGTAACTGTCGACACAGTAGAAAATATTAGTGGTTGATGATACCTCACACTTTAAGAAACATAATATATTAAATTGGAAAATTTATGTGAACTCATACCTTTAAAATAATGTTTCCAGATCTGTTTCTCTTAAAGGAGGCGAAGAGTATCCAGTAGCACATTTACTCAGCACAAATTTCATCTGCAATGCTAATGATCAGAGTTTGCTCCCTAATTCTATTTCCCTCTGAAAACATCTGCCTTCTCAGTGAGTTGCTATTTTTATCTTGCATCAGGAAAATTCAGGACAGAACAGAATATTGTGTTGTTGCCAGAAATCAAGGCTGGTTACCATGAGCTCTGGTTACCAGAGCAACAACTCTGAAAAAACAAAAGTGTCCACGAAGGAATTCCTGCTAGACCAGTTGTGACAACTTGAACATGAAAATAATGTTGGCATTGTCATTTGAAAAAAGTTGAGTCTAT
This sequence comes from Ceratotherium simum simum, assembly GCF_057802395.1. NCBI lineage: Eukaryota > Metazoa > Chordata > Mammalia > Perissodactyla > Rhinocerotidae > Ceratotherium > Ceratotherium simum. The sequence continues at coordinate 28,646,327 of NC_141931.1, read as the reverse complement.
GAAAAGCCATGAGTTTCTAATTATATAGAAAAACAGAAAACTAAGATTAAGTTTAGGAAGGTCAGCTGAAATTTAAAAAAAGGATGAACAGAAATAAAATATGTGTAATTTCTCATTGATTTTAATAAGTTAGGGAAGGTAAAGGTATATGAGTAATTTTTCTTCTTCTATGTTAATGTCAGGTTCTAAAAAAGAGCTATGTACTTCTCTGTTTTTGTAAGCAGGAAATTGAGAGCAAGCCAAGCATTTCTGAAAATGTGACAAGTAGAAGAAGGACAATTGATTCCATCTGGGCCACACCAAAGGAATGTTAAGCACTCCCATGGTGAGCACTGTTATCCAAGTTCAAGCAGAGTTCAACAGTGTGGAAAAGAGCTAATTAAAGACTATGCTTTATATAATGCTGACAAATGGAAACTCTAAAATGTATGTCAATTCAGGACACACCATGTTGTAAAAATACTAAAACCTACGCAAAAGGCAAAAGGCATAGACGTTTAAAAAAGTGTGTAGACAACATGGATGGACATTGAGGGTATTATGCAAAGTGAAATAAGTCAGAGGGAGAAGGTCAAATACCCCGTATGATTTCCTTCATTAAGTAGTAGATAATAACAACAATAAACAAACACATAGAGACAGAGATTAGATTGGTGGTTACCAGAGGGGAAGGGGGCAGGGAGGAGGGCGAAAGGGATAATTCTGCACATGTGTGTGGTGATGGGTTGTAATTAGTATTTGGGTGGAGAACATGATGTAATCTGAATACTTCTGAATAGAAGTATAATGATGTACACCTGAAATTTATACAATGTTATAAACCAATGTTACTGCAATAAAAAAAAAATTAAAAAAAAAAAGAAAAAAGTGTGTAGAAAGTAAACTTTTGCCATAAAAAGAGAAGTCAGTTTGATGATCAATGTCTTGGATTTGAATCATTCTAGGAGAGGCAGCCATACCAGAGTCCTACTAAGAATAAATCAATCATCCAAATTCAGCAATTGTGTCTATCTTTAAAACTGGCCATAGGAGGCTATTAGATGGAGAATTATTGTTTGAATTATAATATTTCCAGCAAAGAGTGGTTTAATAATGGGACATAATTCCTCCATACCTTGTCTCAGATATTGATAGTGTGGGAGATCAAGATTTGGCCACTCTGAAATATATCTCTTTACCTTGATTGTTTTCTCTGAGGGACATTTGACCTCCCCCACTAACTGCCTAAAGAATTTGACATGGTGGCTCCTTCCTGGAACAGATCTTCTATCATGATGGTTGTAAAGATAATGTAGGATAGAGGTTACAATAGAAAAGGCACCAAGCCTCTTTCATCAAAAACTCTGTCTCTCCCTGACCACGTTATCTATAGATGACCCTGAAAAGAATTGTCCTCCTGCCCTCTGAAGTCCCAGACCACTACCCACCCCCAACACGTTCCTTGCATTTAGCTGCAATACTTAAGCAAGCAGCTTAGACAGAGGGACGAGTTGCTCATTTCTGAGTTTCTCCCATGTATACATGTTATTAAACTTGGTATTATTTTCTCCTGCTAACCTGTCTTGTTAATTGTTTGGCCAGCCATAAGAACCTTAAGGAAAAGGGCTGAGGGAGATTCTCCCTCTTCTCCTGACAATAGAGAGTATAACGATTTTTCCTGGTAGACACAATACCACAGGCTCCCATTTTACGAGTCCCAACAGCAATGTCAGCGATTTGATCTTATTCCAGGTGAGAACATGACATGTGAATGTTTCCTTGGGTTCTGAGGGGAACACAAAAGTGACCCGTGAGGAAAAATAGAGCCTGTGGACTGTCATTATCTTTTGGTCAGAAAAAGAGAGCCAGCAAAGGAAAGAGTGAGGGAGGAAGCAGTTGACTTCACATGTATTTCTGTGGATGAGAAATTTTCTGAAAGAGACAAATTTTAAGCCTGAAGTGACTGAATCACTGAATTTGCTGGTTATATATGAATTGGCCTGCTTTTGTGTTCTGCTAAGGAGTGTAGGGGAAGAGGGAGAATCTCCCTCTGCTCATTCCCTTAAGGTTCTTATGGCTGGCCAAATAATTAACAAGACAGGTTAGCAGGAGAAAATAATACCAAGTTTAATAACATGTGTACATGGGAGAAACCAGGGACACTGCGTTTCTCAACACAATAGCAGAAATTTCTCATCTTAAATACCATCTTCAGCTAAAGACAAAGGAGGATGTTGGGGGAGGGGGAGTCAGTTACAGGAGATTACCACTAAAGCACAGTAAACAAGAGTAAGGTTATTATGCAGATTTAAGATCTCACCTTCCACACTGATAAGTTTCTAGAAACGAGGTCGTCCCCCCTCTTCCCAATACAGAGAGGGAGATACCTTTACATATGGAGATTTGCCTTATAAATATAAATGTTTTTCTGTCATCTCCTTGCAGGTCAATCTAGGGAATGTGGCCAGAGAGACAGAATTTTGGTAAGATGGGCTTGTTGGTGCCTTTCCTATTGTAATATCTATTTTACATTATATTACAGCCATCGGATAGAAGATCTGTTCCAGGAAGGAGTTACTATGTCAAATTCTTTAGGCAGTTAGTGGGGGAGGTCAAATGTCCATCAGAGAAAATAATCAAGGTAAAGAGATGTATTTCAGGGTGGCCAAATGTTGATCTCCCACAGGAGCATATATGGAGGCTCATGCAGGAGAGTCAGGAAGAAGGAGCCAAGAGCAGTAGCCAGGCATAAAAGAAGTGGGATTGAAGCTTGAAAGTTATATAAAGAGTGGAGCCTAAAGATTTGTAAATATGGCTTAAGAATTGAATGCAAATACTAAAAAGCTTTAGAGGCAATATTATTTTCACTGAGAAAATAGTGCTGATTAATGTCTTTTACATGGAAGTCATCAGAATACACTGATGTCATTGGCTTTGGTAGAAAAAGGGAAATCAGGTCAGTTCTAAAAGCAATCACCAGCTTAAATAAAAATTCATGGCTGTTGTGTCTAGTCTCCTATTTATTGCGTCTATTGAGGTTTTCCTCTTTTTATTCAAAAAAATTATTTTTCATAAGCTAATATTTTCCAATTAGTTCTTTCTCCTACCTCTCTTTTCTTACTTACTTAGTTTCCTTGTCCTTTCATAAATGCATAAATGTTTGTCTCTTCTTAATTCCTTTGAGAGTGCTAAACCAAATGATTTTCATCTCGTGCTAAAACGACTCTGTTATTTTATTTCCTTTTGTGTTATTTTTTCCCTATATGTTAGGTCTGTTGGTTCTTTCTCATGGTGGTAGATTTTCTTGTTTGCTTCATTATTTTTGATTTCAGAAACAATCATTTTCCTGCACATCTTGGGGTTTTGTGATAAGTTTTGCGATTCCAGGTCTTAGGTTAGGATTGAGGATGATTGCTCTCTTTCTTCTGAATATCAAGTTTCCTGATATTGATCCCAAATAGATCAATATTGGTATAACTGTCTGGCCTGGAGTATCTTAGCTGAATCTCTGTAAGGGATTCCATGAATTCTCAACCACTTTATGTTTAGAACTGAAATTTCCATGGCCTCTTACCTGCAAGACTATTCTTGACAGCTCCAATCCCACAGAGTACAATGCAGAAATTGAAGGAAATACCCCCTTGGAGACCAGTTTCCCCAAAACGACTCCACATGACCTCATGTGATTAATCCTGGCATCCTGCTAACCTAGTTCACTAAGATGTAGCTGATTATCAGAGAATGATCTGACCTCCTGTTCCAGTTCACCTTCACAGACCTCAGAACTATTAGAAGCATAGACATCTTGACTACATATATCAGATCATTGGACAGTTGTGTCATGAGACAGTTACAAAATCTGACTTTTACCAGATGCTCAATTTTTTTTTACCTAACAGCAATGAACTGTTAGAAGAAATAAAAATTGGACCATACATTTTTTTATTTTTGTTAACAACTTTATTTTTTACAGTAGTTTTGGATTTACAGAAAAATTGCGCATAAAGCACAGAGAGTTCCTACGTGGTCTCTTCCATGTTCCTAGACCCCCACTTTTCATATTATTTGGATTTTGTGTTATTGTGGGACATTTGTGACAACTGATGAGCCAATACTGATATATATTAACTAAGGTCCGTGGTTTACGTTAGGGTTCTTCTGGGTTGTACAGCTCTATGAATATTGAAAAATGCATATTGATATGTATTCACCATTACTGTATACATACAGAATAGTTTCCTCACCCAAAAATCCTCTGTGCTCCACTTATCCATCTTTCCCTGTCTCTCTTCCTCCAAACCCCTGGTAACCTTGATGTTTCTACTGTCTCCATAGTTTTGCTTTTTCCCGAATGTCATACAGTTGAAATAGTACAGTATGTAGCCTTTTAAGACTGATTTTTCTCACTTAGTGATATGCAATGAAAGTTCCTCCATGTCTTTTCATGGTTTGATAGTTCATTTCCTCTTATCACTGAATAAGATTCTACTGTATAGATCCAATTATGCATCCACATCCAAAGAAGCCACTTACATAATTGGCAATTATTAAAAGCTATTATAAACAATTGTGTAAAAGATTTTGCATGGACACAAGGTTTCAACTCCTTTGGGTAAATAGCAGGGAGCACAACTGTTGGACCATATAGCAACATATGTATAGTTTTGTAAGAAACTGGCAAATTATCTTCCAAAGTGCTTTCCAGATTTTGCATTCCCACCTGTAATGAAAGAGAGTTGCTGTTACTCCACATCCTCGCCAGCATTTGGTGTTGTCATTGTTTTGGTTTTGGCCAATCTAATAGATGTGCAGCAGTATCTCGTTTTTTTTTTTTTTTTTTAATTTGCAGTTCCATAACGGCAAATGATGTTGAGCAACTTTTCATATACTTATTCAGCACCTGTATATCTTCTTTGGTGAAGTGTCTGTACAGATTTTTGCTCATTTTAAAATTGGGTCCTTTGTTTTCTAACTATGGAGTTTTAAGCGTTCTTTGTATACTTTGGATACTTATCCATTATTAGATATAGTTTTGCAAGTATTTTCTCATAGTCTGTGGCTTGTCTTTTCATTCTCTTCACAGTGTCTTTCACAGAGCAGAATGCTTTTTATTTTAATGAAATCTAACAATCGTTTTCTGACATGGATTGAGCATTCAGTGTTGTGTCTAAAAAGTCATCACCATGCCCAAGATCATCTAGATTTTCACCCATGTTATCTTGTAGAGTTTTATAGTTTTGCATTTTACATTTAGGTCTATAGGTCATTTTGAGTTAACTTTTGTGAAATGTGTAAGATTTGAGTATAGATTCACTTTTTACATGTGGATGTCTAGTTGTTCCAGCACCATTTGTTGAAAAGACTATTCTTTCTCCATTGGATTGCCTTTGCTCTTTTCTCAAAGATCAGCTAACTCTATTTGTGTGGGTCTATTTCTGATCTCCCTATTCTGATCCTTTCATACATTAATCTGTACTTTCACCAATACTACAATCTCTTGATTACTGAAGTTTTCTAGTAAACCTTGAAATTGAGTAATGGCGCTTGACTCGCTTTGTTATTCTCCTGTTTGCAGTAAGTCGTGAATTCTCTGTATCCACCTGTCTCTCCAATTGTTGGGTCTGCAATTTGCCCTGTGACTTAAATTTCTGATGAATCTAAGAAGAATCTTTGATTTTTAGTTTTTCTTTTTTCTTGTTATGAGGATGGAAATCTTCAATTGTAAGGTCTTCATCTGTGAGACCAGAAACTGGAACTTTAGCTTTTTCAATTTTGTTAAAATTGAGAACTCTTTTGTGAAGAGTTCTGAATTAGTTACACAGTATAGTTTCTTGAGCCTTTGCATCTTCTCCTTATCTTTTTCCTGCCTGAAGCAGGCCTAGGGAGTTTACTTGCCTACGTTCGTTATATACACTGATCTTCCCAGGGGAACAACACTTCAAGATGAAGTTCAATCAACTGATTAAAAAAAAAGTCCAAGGAGACATTATAAAGAATAAATGGGGTCCAAGTGCAGCCTACCTAAAGGATTCCAGCCCAATAATTATGCACTAAATCTTAACAACATAAAATTATGCTACAGTCATATACTTGTGAACTAAAATCTGAGAATATATGGCCTCCTCTAGTTTGAGAATGAATCATTTTAGGAAAGACTGTGCATTACACAGCTTTTTGGTTTGGTCCCAGCTTAAGAGCATGGCTGTAGAAAGCCCAGTGACTGTGACAGATGAATGTGGTCATGAGAGGAAACAATACTTGCTGGTAAAGGTGTTAGAAAGTGTACCCAGGTCCTGAACAACTGTCAGTCTCAAAGTTCTGTGATTGTCCCTGTTTAGTCCATGATTGCCCCCAATTTAAACAAAGTGGTCTGAGATCAAAATTTGGTTCTTTACAATTACATTGCTAATTGTACTGCTAAAAATTGTAGAAAATAAATTTATTTTTTAAAAAGGTGTTCCTAAATGTTAACAAATGTTGTAAGCATTGGGCTATTTTGCATGCATATATTTTCAATGGTGTTTGAAAATTTAGGAGAATTGGGTTTACTAAATGTATTCACCATATTAATATTGGCCTTACAGAATATATTTAATGACCCAGAGCTGTTTTGTCTTTTATATTTGTAAGTGTGCCTTGCATTGTGTTTGAAACATTTAAAAGGATCAAATCAATATTTTTTTGAGCCTGAGAAAATTTGATAAACATGGAGTTAATGTTCATGGTGATTTGATCAGTCAGTTGTTTCTTTGAATTCCTGCCCAACTACAACATAGCAAACTCATTACCGTTACCTGAGCATACATGGCAGTCTAGTACTGACTCTCAGCTCTGGTTCTTTGGTAAAATGCTGTGGAAAATTTCTTTTTATGTGCAGAAGAGAAGTAGCAAAGAGGCATTTTCCAAAGTTTCCCCAACAGATATGTGCTCAACTCCCTCCACCTTCCGTATGTCTGAGTCCCAATCCTAATCCCAATCATTCCAGGCTGACTCCCCTCCCACCTCTTGGGCCAGCCCTGAAACTGGGATACCTCGTTCTGGGGTTTCCTGGAGCTCTGATGGAAGGGAGTGTTTGCACTGCTGGTCATCTTTGCAATATGTGCCTCGCCTTGAAGACCATGTGTAGTGTGTTCTCTTGTTGCGCGCAGGGCTGAAGGAACACTGACTGATAAATACCTGCTAACTACTACTTCCCTAGAGGTTGACAAGTCTACACATCCCACTTCAGAAATGTCTATATAATTGCTGTTATCATATCCCATCCCCCACCCACCCCAAATTCTAGGTAAATCAGTTTTTGGCTCTCATGACTCAGAAGCAAAAAAATATATACAAAACAGAGACTGGAGTAGGTAAAGAGTCTTTACTGGAAGAAATCTTTAATTTTTACAGAAAGTGAGAAAAATTGAGTGCCTTTCCTTCCTAAGTCTAGCTGAGTATGAGTTTCTAAGCAGCATGGATTGAACCCATGCTGATATGTCTAATCACCAACATCTGAGACATTTCCCACCTCATTATCTGCATACAGGGCTTCTGGTAGAAGTCAGAACAAAGATCTCCATGTTAATATTCATCAGAAAATGGATACTCAGGGTGGTCAGCAAAACTAAAATGAGATAGAACAACGCATCATATGGGTTCAATGATTCTGTTTCTAGGATGATAGAGAAGTGATTTCCGTGGAGCTGTCATTAGGGTAAAGTTAAACATTTTATTTCCTGACAGGTTGTGAAGTCTCCCTCTCTTTCTTTCACAAACATGACTTTCCAACAATTAAAAAAAAATAATTAAATTGACTAGTATTCCCTGCCCAAAACTTTATATGCAGAACACACAGAGTCAAATAATAAAATATGTTCCTCTCCCTAGCTACATCTGTCAATAAAGCAGCATGATATCCTATTGTTTCTTATTTCAAATCCTTGGTGGAAGAAGAGATCAATTCTGCCTTGTTTTGCACAGGACAAGTCCAGGCACTCGCTCAGCACTAATAAATACTTTAGGGTGATATAGGTTATTGATAGCAATTTCAGTTCCATTTTTAAATTTATTAATTATTTACTAACTTCCCACCACATACCACATATCGAGTTAGATTCAGAAATTGAAAGGATGTCATGAAAACATTTGGCCCCATCTCCAAAGATCTTACTGAACAGTGAGGAGATTACTAGACAGTAATAACCCAAAATAGACAGTGATAGAAAAATGGTGGCTTATTATTAAAATATCTAATTTATTGGGACAATTACTGATTGTTTACCTCTCTCTCTTTCTCTCTTCATTATTTCCCTATCTTATTCTTCATTTGCCTCTTTATTAATAAATATATTAGCAAGGATAATAATACATCTACCAAGTTTTGAGTATTCACAACTTGCCATTATGCTAATCCCTTTCCATACATTATCATATTTATTACTATTTTGAATTAAAACTCTCACAAGCAAAAGGAATGTACATTCTTCCCTTTCCCTCGCTTAAAATGAAGGTCCTTTCTCAAAATTCCAGAACCTTAGATCATGAAGCAATAGTAAAGATCCTTTGGAGGCTGTAAATTCTCTCCAGTAGTGGTGCTTTTGCCTCCACACTCCTCCTTTGGTTTAAATCTCTCTTCTTGACAACTTTGTCCTCTGCATTGAGATCTCCACATTTCAGAAAACACAAACCAAGAATTCCTATGGACCCCACAAGGCCAACCTTTCTTGAGGGAAATTCAGTGTTTGGGTCCTGAACAAACATGCAATGAAAAGGAAAGGAGAGGTCTGGGAACTTATGATGGAGTTAAAATTGGCAGCATCTCATGAAGATTCCATGAGGGGTTGATGAGCTATCTTGCATGGACCACAAGCTTGATGGAGAAGCCTTTAATCTCACAAAAAATTGAGAATTTGGGAGAAGAGGATGATAAACACAGTTTTGGAAACATTGAATTATGCTACACTGGTGATATCCACAGTCTATGTCCACTAGATTGTTGTAGAAATGGGAGGCCTACATGGACGATGTAGAGTCAGCAATGATATCGAGCTTCTTGGACAGTTATACAGAGTCATGAGGGCAGGATATATGTCTGTAAGTGCAAGCTGACTCCAGTCCACTCAACCTGTTGATGTGTCAGTGAACAAAGCTTTGGAGTGAGTCTGGGATGAGATTCCAGAAAGCATCTGTTTCATCCCTGACTCAAACTGGCCTCTGTCTTCCTGGTATTGAGATACAGTTTAACAATCAACATACATTCATTATCAGAAAATAAACTGAGGCAAATATATTTACCAAAGTCATACGTGAAAACGTCCATATTGAAGATTTTGGTTTAGGTCATCTAGGACATTCATGTCCTCTGAAGTCAACTGGAATTAAAAAACCTATCACAGAAGTGGAAAGATTTTTGTGACTGTTTGGAAAGCATAATTGCCAATCTGGAAAATCTAAGCAAATCAGAATGAATGGTGCACAGGCGATACTCAAAATGTCTTAGAAGTTTTCAAATGTTTTTAAAGATATCAAGCAAAATACTCAAGTGGTAATAAATATCAGGCATAAAATGAAGTAGAAATCCATCCCTAGATATGATATATTGAAACTGTGTAAGACTACAGACAAAGAGGAGATCTTTAAAAGTGCTGAGGGAACAAAGCTGACAGTATTCAAAGAGATAGGGTCAGGTACTTGGAAGATCCAGAATAATCTAGAGAAAAATTTTTAAAACACATAATATAATGTAGTAATTTTGTTGAAGACAGATGGGTTTCTATATCCCATCAATGAACAGTCAGAATGTGAGAAAAATTTTTTCAAGATAATTAAAACCAATGATTGCCCAAATAATAATGATATCATGTTCAAAGGACACAGAAACTGACTTGAAGAGGATGTTACTGTTTAAATGTGGAGCACTTTAAGCAACAAAAAGAATGTTAGTAATGGCTAATATTTTGAACCAAATAAATCCATCAATCCATAATAATACTCCAAGACTGTGAAAGAGCAGTTGGAAAGATAGATAATAGATAGATAGATAGATAGATAGATAGAAGATAGATAGATAGATAGATAGATAGATAGATAGATAGATAGGCAAAATTTCAACAATTTCACAATTGATGAATCTAGGTAAGGCATTTATTGCATTATTCTTTCAACTTTTCAGTACATTTGAAAATCCTCAAAATAAATATTGGGAAAAATATTCAAAAGGATATCAAACTTAGATATTCTTTGTTAGAATAAATCTAACAAAAGTATCATGTAAATTCCTTTCTGGAGAAAGTTATAAAATTTATTAAATATACATGAAGATCACCTAAGTAATTAAAAATTCATATCATAGTCATAGATTGGAAGTCTCAATATTGCAAAGAAGTCAATTTTCTCCAAATTGATCTACTGTTTCAATGCAATATGAAACAGACACTCTTATTTTTTGTGGAAGTTGATAAGTGATACTATATTTTACATAAAAGAACAACTAGCCAAAAAATAGCAATGTCATTCTTAAAGAAGAAAAAGGATTGAAGAAAAAATGTTACCATTCTGAAAAGACTTATTTTCCACTAGGAGATGACAGTACAGAAAAGAAAGCTGCTGAACAGAAGAGAACGGAGAGACTGACTGAGGGACGTTTGATACATGCCATAGAAGACAATGAAAATCTGTGGGAAAATAAGGACATTTGGATTTTCATTTAAGCATATACATCTTGGGGTCCATTTTCACGTCATATTAAAAAATCATCGAATTTTATTGGAGACCCAAATTTGAATGAAAAGACAAAAATGTTTTTGCAAGATTCTCTACCCTTTGAAGCTGGCCTGACCTGTAATTGCACTGGACAACAAAATTTGACATAAGCAGTGGTGAGTCCTTTCTGAGCCTATACATGAAAAGGCATTGCAAGCACCCACTCACTGCCTTGGGGTCATGCCACTGTCATGAGATGAAGAACAGGTTAGTTGGCCTTAGTCTAGCCAACTATATGAAAAATTATATGGAACAGAGTTTATGCACCTCTGACAACAGGCAAATCAACCTCCTAAAGCAAAGCTGCCTGGTTGCTCTGCATTTCACTGCAAATACATGAGAGAGCCCAGCCAAGAACAGAACTGCACTGGGCAATAAAATTTGCCAGAAGCGGTAGTGACAGACTAATTGTCAGGCTAATGGTCAAACAAGAGAATCGTGAGCTAAAAAAATGGCTTTTGTAGGAAAACTCTAATTTGAGTATAACTTGTTATACAGCTATAGCTAACGGTAAAATAATGGTCTCCTACACATAAAAAAAGACAGACAACTTAATGAAAATGGAGAAAGACTTGAACAGGCACTTCACAAAAGTGGAAACTCAAGGAGAATAAATACATGAAAATGAAACTACATTAGTATTCAAGGAAATGCAAACCAAAACCACAGTGATTTGGAGACTGAAGATCACTGCTACTGTCTGAATGTTTGTGTGCCTCCAAAATCATATGTTGGAAACCTAACCCTACCTGTGATGGTATTAGATAGTGGGGCCCTCCAGCCATGATTAGAGCATGACAGTGGATCTCTCTTGAATAAGATTAATGCCCTCATAAAAAAGACCTGAAAAAGACCCTTGCCCATTCTACTCTCTTAAGATACAAAGAGAAGTCATGGCCCAGAAGAGAGCACTCACCCATCATGCTGACAACTTGATCTCAGACTTCTAGCCTCTAGAAGTGTGAGAAATACATTTCTATTGTTCATAAGCAACCTAGTCTGTGATATTTTGTTATAGCAGCCCAAATGGCCTAAGAAAATAACATAATCCAATTCCCTCATTTTAGAATGAAGAAAATGAGATTCACTTGCACAGGGCTACAGAGTACATAGCAGACTTAATGCAGGATCTAAAACCGCTGCTTTCTGTCCAATCCGAATTCCATCCAACCATGCAGCCTCCTCTGTTGCCATAGTAGGAGAAAACTGGTGGGAACACACATAAGGCTTAATGCGTGGGAAATAACAGATAACCATCCTGACCCAAACACATCTTGAGAGCCTTACATAGAAGAACCCATGTGAAAGATATTCTTTAGAAGCCCTGTGCCTACAGCCTCACTCATCACCTGCATGTTCTCTTTGATCCGCTTCTCATTGTAACTCTTGGCCAGGAACACAACCCCACGCTGTAGCTGGTAGCGAAACGTAATCAGTGCTGGAGTTCGCTGGTACTTTTTTGCCATGGCACAAAGAACTGGATCATCCAAGAGAACTGGGGAGCTCTGGTCTACCCTGGAAGGAAATGCAAAAATGCTGAAGATCTGAGACTCAGTATTCAGTTTGTTAGGAGGATTCCCAAACAGACTAAATAGGTCCACTCTAGACCAGTGCTTCTCCAAAGGTGGTCCCTGGACAAGCAGTATCAGTATCATGTGGGATCCCGTTAAGAAGGCATATTCCATGATTTCACCCAGGACCACCTGATTCATAAACTCATGTGTGGCCCTTAGAAGTCTGTGTTTGCACAGCCTTCCAGGTCATTTTGATATATGCTTGAGTTCAGCTCAATGCTTCCAAATTCATGGATCTTTTTCTCTTGTACTTCTCAGTGGCTGTTTTTCTTCTCTGAACAGAACAAGGGTATGAAAGGAGAAAGAAAAAGGAAAAGAATGGGATAGGTTTTATTTTAACTTTTATATAGTATTGATAAAAATTGAGTAGTCCTAAAATGAGAACTGTTCATTTTATTATCTCTTATACTATGCAATATTCCTATAGTAGTTTACAAAAATGATTGTGATTGTAATTGTTTCTATCATGATGAACTTGGGAGTTACATATTATTATCCTGATTTTAGAGATAAAGTAAGTGAGGCTTAGAGAATGTATCACTAAAAATGTGTTAATTAGTTGATAAATATCAAAATCATTATTAATCTTATGTCTTTTGTCTCAATTTTTGGATTAAATATACATTTACAGCAGACATTTGTTATTGATTAATCTACAACCAGACACATGTAATGTAAAAGTATTGACTGGGTGATGAGACTATAAAGGAGAAGGATTCTTTCTGTCCTTCCCCTCTTTTCCCAAGCAAGTTGACAGTTAATTCCAAAAACTGAATATAGTATGATTAAAAATATTTCATTAAAAATGATGTTTTAGATAAACTCTTTGTTTTCTTTTTTTTTTAATTTTTTGTTTATTGCAGTAACATTGGTTTATAACATTGTAAAAATTTCATGTGTACATCATTATACTTCTATTTCTGCATAGATTACATCATGTTCACCCCCCCCATCAAGGGACGAATGGATAAAGAAGATGTGGTATATAAACTCTTTGTTTTCTTCATTACCATCCTCTTATACGTTGGGATCCCAAAGCACTATAGAAAACTAGGACAATATCTTTTGACTTGCAGAAATCCAATAGTTTGCTCTGGTTGAGATAAGGATGACATTCAACCTATAGAATGACAAGACAGAAAAATGTCAGATTATAGGAATGGCAGTATTATATGAAATAGAAAGTTTAAAGGAGAAAAAAGCTGAATAGAAAACTTTTCAGTATTCAATTTAAACTGGCAATATCAATATCAAGTAATAATTTTAAAAAATAATTATTATATCTCTGTTCCCTGAAAGGACAAAAAAAAAAAAAAAAGTGATGTTCCTGAGAACAAGCAACTCTATGGACCAGATCTTGGTTAGTCAATAACCTTGTACACTACAAGGAGACGTGGATAAATCCCGATCTGGAGCAGGAAGAGAACAGTTTGATCCTTGGACATCAAATTGTGCCAGAAAGCAAGAAATTCCTCAAAGACTGAGGAACGGATGTCTAAAGGACAAAAGGATCCGTTTGATGGGGATCCATCAGATGACATTCGGGTATATTTGAGCGTCAAAAGGAATGATGAGTAAAAGCAACTATTACACATAGAGTAAATAAAAATCCATGAGTCTGTAGTGACGAAAGAGCAAAAATAATAGTTCCCACTGATAGTGATTATTACAGTAAGTGTTTTATCATAACATTGATAATTAAACGGAAGGAATCAAGCTTTTACCCTGCCTTCTAGGAATAACCATATTTTATCCTAACTTGGTGAGGGGATGTTGTTTTTACCATAAAACATCAGGTAGGAAAATTAAAAAAGCGTGTTTAAAATTGAAAATGATTCTTTACTAATCCCAATAACTAATTCAGTGTAAAATCATTGATGGCAACTCAAACATTTTGTGAAAATTTGGGGGCAACGTGCCTTCCCCTGATGACAATTATCACCCAACAGGTTGCTAGGTAATTTCAAAGGGGAAAATACACATTTACTTGGCTACCACTAGTTTGATCAAGAAAATAAAACTAACATCTCACATAGTAGGACAACTTGTCATGATGGGCTCCCTACTAGAGAGCAATTTGAGGGACACAGCATGCAAAGAACATTTTCTTGCCAAAAATGTGTAACCTTAATATAATAAGACATTCAGATCTAACTTCTAATTTACAGAAACTTTGAACAGAGAAACAAGTTAATAAACATCACTAGATAACAATTGGATAAATTCAGAATATTCGACATAAACCCATCTGGAGGTCATGGTAAAAAAAAAAAAAGTGGGGGGGATTGAGAAACCATTCCAGGATAAGAGTGCTTAAGAAACATGCATCAAAGTAATATGTGAAACACCATCAGCTTCTGATTTCAGTGGAAGATCTATGAAAGACATTAGGAAGACCATATAGATGATTTAATATTAATTGGACACTAGACAATAATCTTTCTGAGGTCTGTGGGGGTGAATAGTAATATTTACAGCTTACTTAGAAGAGGGTCAGCAAAATATTACATATATCTATGCTGATAGATCCACATATATATATATATATATATATATATATATTTGGCAACATGGCAAAATGTGAAAAATTTTAGATATAGGAGGGAAAACATGGATGTTCTCTATTGTACTCTTAACTTTTCTGAATATCTGAAAATTTTCGTAATAAAAGTTAGGAATAAAACTAATGCTAGAATCACATGAATTTTTTAGCATTTATAATTGAAAATCGATAGTGCTGTATCACTATATCTCAAATTGTTGAGTTTTATAAACCACATTTTCGAACCGAAAATGCCTACTCCTTGACTCCAAGTTATATTTTGAGGACATTATGGTAAATGAAATAAGACAGTCACAGAAGGACAGTACTAGATGATACCAGTTATGTGAGGAACCTAAAATATTCAAAATTGTAGAATCAGCAGAATGGTGGTCGCCAGTGGCTGGGAGGAGGGAGATATCAGGAGCTGCTAATTGTGGGCATGAAGTCTCAATTATGCAAGATGAATAAGTTCTAGAGATCTGCTGTATAACATTATCCCCAAAGTTAATAATATTGTATTATATTGTACACTTAAAAATTTAAGAGGCCAGCCCAGTGGCACAAGTGGTTAAGTGCTCGCACTCCACTGTGGGGGCCAGGGTTCGCCGGTTTGGATCCTGGGCACATACCGACTCACCGCTTGGCAAGCCATGTTGTGGCGGTGTCCCATATAAAGTGGAGGAAGATGGGCATGGATATTAGCCCACGGCCAGTCTTCCTCAGCAAAAAGAGGAGGATTGGCAGATGTTAGCTCAGGGCCCATCTTTCTCACACAAAAAAATATAAATAAATAAAGTGTTAAGTAAAAAAATAACCTGCCAATCAAGAATTCTATATCACACAAAAATGTCCTTCAAAAATGAGGGAGTAATTAAGACAATATCAGATAAAAAAAGCTGAAATAGTTCCTTACCATTAGAAATGCCGTGGGCCAACCCCATGGCTTAGCTTTTAAGTGCATGCACTCCACTACTGGTGGCCCAGGTTAGGATCCCGGGCACGCACCAACGCACTGCATCTCTGGCCATGCTGCGGCCTCATCCCACATACAGCAACTAGAAGGATGTGCACCTATGACATACAGCTATCTACTGGGGCTTTGGGGAAAAAAAAAAAAGGAGGAGGATTGGCAATAGATGTTAGCTCAGAGCCTGACTTCCTCAGCAAAAAGAAAGAGGAGGATTAGCACGGTTGTTAACTCAGAGCTGATCTTCCTCACAAAACAAACAAACAAACAAAAAAAGAAATGCCCTACAAGAAATGTAAAGTGAGTCATTTAGGTTCAAATGAAAGGACACTAGACAGTAATTGAAAGCCATACGAAGATATAAAGACTTCCAGTAAGGTAACTATATGGGCAAACATAAAATCATGTACTTTTGTAATTTTGGTTTGTAACCGCGCTTTTTAATTTCTACAAGATTTAAAATAAGATTGCATAAAATTAATTATGCATCCATGTTAATATGTACACAATGTATAAAGATGAATTTAGTGACATCAATAACATTAATTGGGAGAGTGTATCAGAGCTGTATAGGAGTAGAGTTTTTGCATGGCTTTGCAGTTAAATAGGTATCAATTCAAAATATACCATTATAACTTTACAATGTTATTTGTAATGCCAAGAAAATAACAATAGAATATACACAATTGAAAATGAGAAGAGAATCAAAATATGTCATAACCAAAAATTATCTAAACAAAAAGGAAAATAGCAATGGTGCAAATAAGGAACTTAAGTCATGTAGAAAATAATAAAAATGTAAGTCTTTCTCTATCAGTAGTTACTTTACATGTAAAATAACTCCCTGAATCAAAAGGTATAGACTGGAAGAAAGGATTAAAACAAACAAACAAACAAAACAGAATCCAATATATATTCTCTATAATCTAGTCACTTTGGATCTAAGGACACAAATAGTTTGAAAGAGAAAGATGGTAAAGAATATTCCATGTATATAGTAACCAAAAGAGAGCTGGCATGGCTATACCAGTAACAGATAGAAACAATTTAAGACAAAAATTCTGACAAGAGAGAAAAGGATATTAAATATTGATAAAAGGGTCATTCCAACCAAGAATGTAGAACAATTATAAACATATATATACTGAACATCAGAGCTTCAAAATATATGAAACCCACAATGACAGAATTGAAGGGACAAATAGACACAACTACAAAACTAGTTGGAAACTTCAATAACCCAGTTTCAATAATGGATAAAAAAACCAGACAGAAGATCGATAAGGAAATAGATAGAGAGTACTATGCACAATTACATGCCAAAAAATTCAAAAATCCTGTTGAAATGGGGACTCCCTAGAAACACATAGCCTACAAAAACTGAATCATAAAGGAATAGAAAACCAGGGTAGAACTATAACTATTAAGGATATTGAATCAATAATTAAGACGTCGCTCCCCCAAAAACTCCAGGACAAGAGGGCTTCACAAGTTAATTCCTCCAAGTCTTTAAAGCAGAATTAACAATAATCATTTTTAACTCTTGTAAACAGGTAAGAAGGCAGAACACATTCTAACTCATTCTAGGAGGCCAGCATTACCCTGATACAAAGCCAGACAAAGATACTACAAAAAAATAAACTAAAGATAAATATTGCATATGATTTGAGAATTAAAGTCTCTCCAAAAAAATACTAGAAAACTAAATTCAGCAGCATATGAAAAAGTTTATACCAGGACAAGGTGGGATTCGTTCCTGGAATGCAATGACATTTCAACACACAAAAATTACTAAATACAATACACCACATCAACAGGATGAAGGAAAAGCCACATGATCATCTCAGTTCATGTGGAAAAAGCACTTGACAAAACTCAACACTCTTCCATGATAAAAAACACACAATAACCTAGAAAGAGAAAGAATCTTCCTGAACATAATGAAGCCCATACATGAAAAACCCCTAACTAACATCATACTCAATGGTGAAAGACTGAAATCATTTCCCCTTAAGATAATAATGTAAAAAATGTGCCTGCTTTTGCCTCTCACAGTCAGCATGATATTGAAAGTTCCAGACATAGTAACAGGATAAGAAAAGGAAATAACATGTATCCAAAATGGGAAGTAAAAAATAAAACTATCTCTGTTCCAAAATGATGTATATATCATATGTAGAAAACCCTAAAGATCAAACAACAAATTGTTGGAACTAACAAACAATTTCAGCAAAAATGCAGGATCCAAAATAAAACCAGAAATATCAATTGCATTTCTATACACTAACAATGTACAATCTGGGAAGGAAATATTTTAAAAAATTCCATTCGTAATAGCATTAAAAAGAATAAAATAGGAGTAATTCAAGAAAGGAGGCAAAAGACATGTAAAATCAAAATTACAAAAAGCTGTTTAAAGAAATTAAAGACAACTCAAATATATGGAAAGACAATCATGTTCATAAATGAAAGACTTAATATTAGGATGGAAATATTTACCAAAGTGATTTACACATTCATTGCCATGTGTATCTCCTCTCTTCTCACAGTGACTCTCCTAGACCCACATGTGATGACCCTACTGAGAGCCACCAGGTTAGAAGTTCCTAAGATTATTCACCATCAGTGAGGAGGTTGTCCAGAATTGGGTGGCCCCACTGACTACCTGAACCTGGGGATGTTCAGGATTTGCCCCGTGATCTCAATTATGGAGACCACAAATTGATGATACTGAGATCAAGAATATACTAGTTAGAATTCCACAGCCTGACCTTCCCTTGTGCCCTCTCTGATTGTGGATGTTATTTGAATTTCACCTGCTGAATTTTCTGCCTTAGTCAGCCCTCTGATTATTCAACTTCCCTGCCATCTGTCCCACTGAAGTCATTCATTCAATTAGCAGATGTCCGGTCAGAATGTTGTTAAATTTTAGTATCCAGACACAATCAAGGAGAATTATACTGATGCTAGTAACAGTTTGGGGTTACCTGTTTCTCCTTTTTAAGGAATTTAACATCCCCTTATGCAATGGGTTCTTGTCTGACCATAACTCTGTTATAACCTTTGATCCCTTCACCCTGCATTCTGAGTATTAGCTTCTGAATAAACATGGGAAGGATGCACTGGTTGAGATGAGGTCCTAACATGACAAACACTATACTTATTATAGTGTTGAAATATAAACATTGAATGTGTGTGGATTACTATTTAAATTATTTCTATCTTTCTCTAGTCCTTCACAGACCTGAGTCATGGTCAGTTCTCCATGATTTGAGAAGGGAGAGTAGTTGTTCTCTTAATTAATTCCTGAAAAGAAAGAAAGATCAAAGTTTCTGTTTTCCTTCTTTTCTCTGGAATTTTAGTGGGATAAAGCAGATTTGCTCCTAGTTAGCAATATTGATACATGGGTCTCAAACATGAAACACAGACAAGAGGATATTTTAGGACTGCCCTATAAATAATGAATATCAGTTAACTGCATGCAAGAGTGAGAATAGAATAGTATTAGGTGTAATTTCTAATAGAATAGAATAGGTGGAATTTCTGATTACAGTTTTAGTGAAGATGAAGAAATAAGTTCAGTTTCCAGAACTGCAACCTCCGAAAGAGAACAGATGTGGCTTTGGGAGAACTAGTAGGAAGCTGCTCTGCCATTCTCATGGTCAAGGCCAAGGTCAGAGACACACAGCCTACACCAACTAAGCAAAGCACCACAAGTGACCCCTCACACCCCAGTGCTATGGAACCATGTTCTTAACAAGTAAGATTTGGATCTCATCCCAACCAGTGCTCCCTTCCTGTATTTATTCAGAACCTAATACTCAAATGCAATGGGACTTTGGCAAAGGTTAGATCAGAGAATGGTCAGACAATAGCCCACTGCATCAAGAATATTAAATTCCTGAAAAAAGAAAAGCAGGAAATGTCTTAACAAAAATACATGGTAAGCATTGTTAGACCTCTCTAAATAAAAAATGTACTACTCAAGTCTTTAAAAATGACTTCCAAATACCAGTCTGTAAAACAGCCATATTCAACTCACCTCTGAAGCTTTCATAAAAGTTCAAAATCCTGGGCTCACCTGGTCACTTAGGAGAAAACAACCAGGGAGATGACATTGGTTACTTAGAGGTAACAAGATCTGTGTGTGGATTTGGCTTCAGTGTGGACTTGTACTGGAAGAGACCCAGGCTTACAGAGATACCAGGAGAACCAAGTTCACCACCACTGAGGACTCTTCCAGCTAGTCAGGAACTCAGTTAGGAGCTACACCCTCCAGTTTGTCTCCAATATGGAAGGTTTCATTACAAACAGTATCACTGTGGCTATCAGGCACTAATGTCACCCCTTCCATAACATGCCTGGTCCCACTTGTGCAGACAAAGAACTAGCAGGGACTGCTAGGACTTTGTGAAATTGTGTGGGTTGTGGGAAGGAAAAAGCCCTCTTGCAGAGACTGGGATCAGGAGGGAAAGCCTGGGAAACTTAGCAACTTTGGCCTTCACTGGACCCAGACACATGGAGTGAAGGATGGAAGGGGTCTGAGTCTTGGTGTGCTGCTCCTTTGGGGACAATGGGGAAGGCTCTGACTTGCAGGATAGACTATTCATCACAGAGGACTCAGGCTGGACATTGTCCTGTTAATCCAATGACTAGTTGGAATCATCCAGGCTCCCAAGTTTCACTGGAGAAACTGGTTTGGCTATAGGGGCTTGTGCTTGACCAAGCTGGGTTAATGGAGTTGGTTCAGATTCAAACTTTTCCCAGTTTACACAATCAGTCTGAAGAAGAAAACTGTATGTCAAGAGACCTCAGGATTTCCCAGTCCTGTAGGAGAGGGAGAAGAGGAAGACATTCTTGAGGTTTGAATGAGTAATCTTTGTGTTCACCAGTAAATAATTGCTTGATTTTCCTCCTCACTCATTCCTTACAAGAGACTTGTGAGTGTACAGAGAACAGGAAATATTTGCTGAGCAAATGGTATATTGATACGGTTTAAAAAAAAAATTATGTTCCAGCAGTACTTGTGCCTAGGAAGTGACCTGTTTTGTGTAATGAATTCTCTAGGGGGAGAGTAGGGTCATGTGGTGTTCTGTGGGAACAAAATAGAGTACACTTGAGCTTGACAGAGGTTTATGGATGTGGAGGGGGGGCTGAGGGGCTATGTAGGCCAAAGGTCAGACTGCATTGCTTTGGAAAAGGCAGGAGATGGTAGAGGTTGTACGGGAGGAGGGATGGAAGGGAGGGAGGGTGGAGAGAGGATGTGAGGCACTGTTGTTGCTCTGGGAGGAACTTTGGGGAAGAAACAGAGATGTTTAAGGAGATATTTATGAAGTTTGAACTATGAAATTCATAACCAATGGCATTTGAAGTAAAATCTACTTCAATCACTATTGTGTTGTCAGTGGGTTCTGTCTGAAGAACAAAATAGGTCCTGAATGTGACCTCAAGATGAGTAAAGGAGATGCTGAGGCTCTTTTGGGGATCATTCCCTCTACTATGTCATTTTTTATTTTACAATCATCCAATACTATTGGAAAACCCTTAGAATCCGCTGAGGCTCCTGCTCTCAGTGGATGACTCAGCAATTTCCACAGATTGTGAAACTCCTGGCTGGTGCATAGTGCAAGAATCTGTAAAGAGAAAATTATTGACTTTGATGGCTTTTGCAGTTAGGATACAACCAGGTCAAGAAAACTTATGTCAAATTGGCTTAAGTCACACATAAATGTGTTACCCCCATAACAGGAAGTCCATAGGAAGGAACAGCTCTTGCTCAGCCACAGAAGGTCCAGATCTTCCCCGATATTCTCTTGGCTCTTCCTTCTTCTGTGTATTGGCATCATCTTTGGGATGGGTGAAGACAGTACAGCAATTTCAGACATCACAACTCAACAGGACATATCACATCAAAGGAGAGGAACCATGTGTGTTAAGAAGTGAGAGAACCTATCTTAGAAACCCCCCAGCACAGTTCCTCTCACGTGTCACTGGCCAGGATTGTGTCACAGTCCTCTTCCCAATGTGATTACATGTCAAGGGCAGTAGAGTTAACATTAGTGACCTAAACAAATCATTTGGAGTATAACAGATGTTGGGAATGCAAACACCTTGACCACTGAAATCATAGTGAGAACCTGATGGTCTTTAGAATAGACATTTCAGATCTTGGCCACACTTAGAACTGCTTGGTGAGCTTTTAATACATAGGGATACCTAGGCTTTACTACTGTCAAATGAATGAGTATCTCTGGGGGGTTTGGGTTCAGGTTCAGATAAAAGGGTCCACATAAAAGCAGATTAATTGGATTGGTTGTAGAGACATTTGTCCTATATGATTGGTACAAGGACCAAGTAAGAGGTGAAAAAGCCAGGAGGTTTTACCCAGAACCAATCTGTTTAAAGGAGCAATATAGAGAGAATGAGTGGAGTCTGATTTAATTTCAGCTTAATTTATTATTTAACCTAATTTGGATGTGTAATCTTCCATGGAAACTGAAAGCATGAAAAGGAGAAAAAAAGACTCAGTGATTACAATTCTTGATGAATCAATAACTTGATGTTGAATTGAGATGTAGTAGAAACCACAGAGCAAGATAATTGATTCGGGTGAAGTGTGTTAAAGTTAAGATTTCAGAGATGAAGCAGTTCTAAGAAGTAAATATGGCAATAGTTACCTCGTGTACTAAGTACAAGTAGAAACTCTCAGGAGTTGAGGATGTCAAAACACTGAGAACCTTGAGTTGTCTGCATGAAGGATGATGTCAAGATATCCTGGGAAGGAAGTATAAACTAAAATAATGAAGTGAGTGTACTGAGAAGTGGGTAACGGTCAAACTTATATCAGCCTTAAAAGGACAGTTTTTTATTAATGTGGCTTTCCACTTGATATCTGAGATGAAAATCTAGAGTTTCAACACTTAGCACCTGGTGATATAATTATTCCTACTAGAAATATTAAGAAATGGGGGCTTAGTTGCTGCACATTAGCCACAGAGCTAGTGTAGTAGACTGAATAATGGCTCAAATGTCCTTATTTGAGTCCATGCCGCAATCCTTGAAACCTGTGAATATGTCACCTTGCATGGCAAAAAGGACTTTATGGATGTGATTAAGGATCAAGAGACGGGAGGATTTTCCTAGATTTTCTGAGGAGGCCTAATGTAATCACAAAGTCCTTATAGGTAGGATGTAGGAGGGTTTCAATCAAAGAGGAGATATGAGGAGAGAAGCATAGATAAGAAATTCGAAGATGCTGTGCAGCTGACTTTGGAGATGGAGTAAGAGTCCATGAGACAGGGAATGAAGGTGTCCTCTAGAAGCTAGAATAGACAAGGAAATGGATATTCCCCTAGAGATTCAAGGAATGCAGGCCTGCCAATGTTTTTGACTTAAGCCCATTGAACCTGATTTTGAAATGCTGACCTTCAGAAGAATAAGATAATAAATTTGTGTTGTTTCAAGCAAGAAAGCTTATGGTAATCTGTTATGGCAGCAACAGAAAACTAATGCAGACATGATTCCAGCAATTCTCCCCTCCCTCTCCTGCATCATTGATTTTCATCTCTCTTCTAGAACGTTCTAAGAGCACAGGGGCATGCTGTTATTTCTCCTATCACAGACAATCCTCACTTGACTTAATTTTCTTCTTCAGCAACTGCCGAATTCTGTGGTCCTCTTCATAGCAAGTTCTTTGAGAACTGTCTACGTTCTCTAATTGCTCTCTTCCCACAGTTTCTTGAACCCACTCTATTCAGGATTTTGTCTCCACCATTCTCTCACAACTGCTCCTGACCTTGTTAAGGTCAATTGCCAAATGCAATAGTCCATTTCATTCCTCATCTTACTTGTCCTGTTAGCAGCATTTGACTCTTCTCCTTGTAACAGTTCCTTCATTTGCCTTCCAAGACAGAACAATCTCCCACTTTCCCTTGTACCTCACTACCCCTCCTTCTCAGCCTCCATTGCAGCTTCCTCAACTTTTTTACAACTTCTTAATGATGGGATCCCTCTTCTCTTCTCTGTCCACACTCATTCATCTAATCTAATTTCTGATCATCTGCCTTTGTGGCTTTAAAATGACAACTATCTTCTGACAAATCCCAAAAATATATCTTTGGTCTAGACCTCTCCTCTCCTCTTGACTTGTATGCCCCACTGTCTACACAGCATCTTCTCCCGGATACCTAACAGACTTCTCAACATACATGTCTAAAATTAAACTCATCATTTTCCCACAAAAATTTGCTCCTCCACATCATCTCCATCTCAGCAAATGGCAACTCCTTCCTTCCAGTTCCTCATCTCAAAATGTCTTGAGTCAACTTTGACTCCTTTTTTCCTTTTACCTTATATCCAATATGTAAGAAGGCTTTGTTGTCTCTACTGTTAAAATAGATCCATATTCTGACAACTTCTGGCAACATTGACGGCTCATACCATGGTCAATCCAACATCATCTCTTACCTGAATTTTTGTATAAAACTCTAACAGAAGGGTCTTTTCCCTTTTTTCTTCTTGACATAACCTCCAGAGCGATCCATTTAAAGCATCTCAGCTCATGTAGCTATTCTGCAATCATTTTCTATTTCTCTCAGAAAAAAAGTTAAAGCCTTTTGAAAGCTACATGACATAGCCCACCCCCAATTGTGGATCTGGAACTTATCTTCTACTAGTATGTCCCTTGCTCACTAAATGTCACCAGCATTAGCCTATTTGCTGCCACTTAAGTATTATAGGAACATCTTTCTTCTTGGCCTTAACATTTTCTGTTCCATCTCCAGGAATACTCTCCACACATCCACATAGCTCACTCTCTGGTCTCATTCAAATTTTTGTTCAAGTGTCATCTTCCCAGTGAACTATTTTCTGACTGTCCTATTTAAAATAACACCTAACACTCTCACTGCCCACCACTACCTCTTTCCCTGCCTGCTTAATTTTTCTCCATATCTCTGTCAAGCATCGTGAAGGATCTAAGATTCTAACCTGACTTCCAAACTAACAAATTAACCTGAAATGTTTTCATGGAAACTGGTAGAAGGCGTGAAATGTGTGGGTTTGGAGAAGAAGGACACTTTATTACTCACAACAATAGCTATAGCCAAAGTAACGGCATTTTTTCCAGCTTTATTGAAATATAGTTGGCGTATAATATTGTGTAAGTTTAAGGTTTACAATGTGATGATTTGATACACGGATATATTGTGAAAATGTTTCCCACATTAAGCTTTGCTGTGCTAGGTCCTTGATCCCCATTTCTACAGGGTGAAGTGAAGGGACCCACATGACCCCTGAACTTGTAGGTTGACTCACTAGAGGAAAACCTGAGTCCAGGGAACTTGGATGGATTATAGAAGGACTGAAAATCCCTGTTCTTTCTCTGGAGGGAAATGTTTGCTTTATATTACTCGACAGTAAACATGCCTTCCATTTCTTTGGAGGGAGCTATCCACTCCTATCCATGTAGGAAACTATCACTATGTTTCAAGACTGTTTGCTGGACCAACTTCTTGAAAAAATAGTGTGGAACGAATGGTAGTCATTGCCTCTGCTTATCAGGCACACAGAATGTGAGACCCTGCAGAGTTATCCCCAGCAGGCACTTGCCCATTTCTGACAGCTCGGTACTCCCTATGTCCTTCATGGTCTTCTTCCTCCACCAGCCTGTAGCCTCAATGCACTTCTCATCTTAATTTAATTCCTGTCTAGTTTATTCATTGATAACACAAAGTCTGGCTCATAAAGGATTTACAATAAAGATTTTGCTGGGTGAATAAAAGAATCAATGGCAAAATATACCAGAACTAATCAGAATGTCAAAACATAGGCAGATTATTAAGAAATTAAGTAAATTAATAAGATGTACTGCTTTGCAACAAGCAAAATATAATACTGGAATTTTTAATAATATTTGATAGCTTGAGACAGTACTTATGTTAAGTAAAAACAAAGTACACAATCTGTATGTTGAAGATTATTTCAATTTCTAAAGAAACACCCCTGCCCCCACATTTTTATGGGAAAATCATGAAGGAAAATGCACCAAAAGTTCAAGAATTTTTAAGTGGGCTAGTTATAAGTCACTTTCACTCTCTATCTTTTCCCTTTTATTTTTCTACTTTTATGTAATTTGTATGTATTATTTTAATAATCAGGAAATGTAAACGTTCTTATTTCGAAGTCTTTATTATTTCATAAAATGTAAAATAAAGAAATGGAAATGAAAAAAAAAGAAAGGCCAGCAGCCTGAAACTATAGACATTGCTTTGAATGACCTCTACTAAGTACAGAAATCCTCTCCACACTCTTAGAACCAGGAAATCCTGGTAGAGGTCATGGTGGATAGCTCATGATCAATAACCTTCAGAATATGGATAGTAAGGCTGATCAGCAGCACTGAAAGAGAACGAGTATTAATGCATTAACGCTGCCTTCAGACCATCAAAAAGACAATTTCTCTAAGGATGCTGTCAGGATGGGCTGAAAACTAAATTTGCAGCCAGGTCTCACCCTGACACACATACATGGAAGCTCGCAGTCCAGGAGCAAACTCCACATGCATGCCCAGTTCCCACATTCCCATGTAGTATAAACAACACTGTGACATGTAGTTTGATTTAGATGACAATTCATATTTATTTATATATAAGAACTACGGCTAAAATGTTGTGGTCATTTCAGCCCTAGGTGTAACTTTTGTCCCTAGCCAATGAAAATGGTCACAGTAAGCATTTTGCTGTTCTTTTTCATGCATTCACTCAACAAATATATACTGAGCATCCTCAACAATCCAAGGTCTCTCCATCAAGGAACTTCTAATCTATTGAGGAAACAAAGGGTACACCTACATAACCATTCCTACAAAGTATCATTAATGTTTTCCGAGTTTATGATTTATGAGAATATTTGTTATTCACTTGTCAGTCTTACTGTTGTTTTCCGTTTTTTTTTTCATGGTCTTATTTTCCTTTTTAAATTTGTCCTTTTCAACTCCATATCATTGAAGAGTGCATTCTGAGCAAGTCTATGGGCCAGGCGCTGTTCTGTTGACATAGGTCCACAAAGATGAGTTAGACTAGGCGTTCACAGCCTAATGAAGGAGGTCATAGACTTACACTTAAAAGCCTTTGGGAATAGAACAGCTGCTTTCTCAGAATCACGATATAGTTTTATAAACAAGAAGGAGAATATTGAGATCTTTCTTTTGGAACTAAACATTTATTTTATAACTAAAATTGTATTCCTCTTTTCTCTAAACTCCCTTCCACACGTCTCAGTGCCATGAGTCTTCTTTCTCTTCATCCTGAGATCCTCCTGCAGTAACTGAACAACTGGAATGCTATGTTTGTGAACAAGGCCAAGTCAAAGGAGGTGAAGGCTTTCAGTGGACAGTCTCCTGAGAGACAAAGGCCACTCTGGAGTAAGCCTTGATTCAAGAAATAGAGCAGTCCAGAGGATCTCATCTTGGCGCGTTCCACTGAGGACACATCAGTCACTAATGTTAGGGTCAATTAATTTCATGATCCATGTATAATTCAGTTTTGCAGGATGACATGCCTGAGAAAATGGGAGTTGTGGTAGGGAAAAAAGGCCAATGAACAGATAAATTGGAAGAAATGGATGGTGTCTGGGAACAGGAATGTCCATTAAGTAGAAAAGCCACTGAATACTTAGGAGAGGCAGTGGAAGCAGGACCATGACATGACTTTCACAGAACCTACGCACATTTGCCTTCGTGGGCCCCCTCCTCCATAAAAAATATTAACGTTACATTTTACTGTTGTGTAAGGATAAAAATGAATAGAATCCAGCTTGGATTCATTATTATGTTGGCACTATTAATATAATCATTTTTCTCCTGATTTGAAAAAGAATTAAAGTTAAACATTTTATAGGCTCCTAAAAGTACAGTGGGCAGTAGGTACTGTGCCTTCCGTGTGGAATGGATAAGTCGGCCCTGTGTGGAAGCTCACCAGACACAGAGACTAGGGGCATAAAAGTAGTGAAGTCTCCATGATGCAAACTTCGGCCGTTTTACTTATGGCATGTCATGGGTCCTGCTCATGTTTCTGTGGGTCAGAGGCTGATCCCTTGAGTCAACTCTGGTCTGAGTCTACAGGAAGGTCCTGTTTACTCCTACACCAGAAATCAGGCCTGTCTTCCTGATTTAGAGAAGCTTAGTTCCTCTGCTAACCTGTATGCTGCAGAAAAAAACCTGTGAAAACAATCTACAGGTCAGTTACAGGAGTAATTGAGCATATCAGAATTTTCTGTTGAGGCCGTCAATTGCTTTCATGTCTTCTGGAGTCAATTCAAAGTAAAAACCCTGTAATGAAGGAGGGGATCACAGTAAAATCTCCCCCGAGGCAGCTGGCTTCTACCTGGGAACTTGAGGACTTTCCAGCTGGATGGAAGAAGGAGAGCGTCCAGGGAAGCCCTCTCTGTGCTCAGCTTCCAGGTGTACTGGACTAAGAACTGTTCTGCCTGTGTTCTCCACCTCTCCTTTCCCACTCCTTCTCCTTCTCTCCACTTCACAGAAGAAAGGCTCACAACTCATCAATCCCCAATCTTTCCAAGTGAATTGCTTTTGACAGAAAGGAAAAATATACCCTTTTTCCAAACAAAGGGAGAGTTGGACAATCTGGACAGAATACCTGCTGACTTTAACAAACTTTAGTCAGATTTTTCCTTCCCTACAACCACCTAGAATTGGACAGCCTTGAATTTGGTAAGTGTTTAAAATGACTGAACACTCATACAACCAGGTTGTAACCTCTAAATGCCATTTCGTATGAACAGAAACCAAGAGTGCTTAGAAAAAATGGCTGATTACAGCTCTCGGAGAAAAGCCACAAATTGAGCCTAGAACGTCACACGCTCTAGAAAGTGAAGAATATAGGAAAGACAACAAGGCATGTCAAAGGACTCAGGAACTCACCGGAAGAGGGAATAAAATGGTGACAATTTGATCACCAATAGGAAAGATAACTACATTGAAAGGGAAAACACCATATTTGTTAAAATTCATGAATTCACAATGACATACATATGTGATCAAGTCTTTAGACATAACTTCCAATTTACAGGGGTACAAAATACAGTATCATATAAAACCATATCCCCAGATCAATCAGTAACATCAATTGTGTTGGAAAAGTTGAAGGAAAAAAAGCTTAATTTCTTTCACAAATAAATTGGAGAGAAAGAGAAAAAGAAGGAAGAGGAGGAGAGAAAAAAGAAGGGACATATTTTGAATTATTTTCTACAAATAGATTCTTAGAAATGAAATAACAATGACAAAGCATATAAATATTTGAATGGTCTCTTACAAAATTTTCAAACTGATTTACAACATCACAGTGTTTAAAAAATGGCAGCATTGGGTGCTATTTTTAGAAATTGTTTCTTTTCATTATGATTTCTCTATTTCCTCCCTTTCCATTCCTTTGCTTTCCTCTCTGACTTTTTCTCTCTCCTCTCTGTAACTGCTCCTGTGAGGTTCCATGAGCTCCATGTCATTAAATCCAATAACTGTTTCCATCCCTGTTTGGATTGGTTGCTCCTCAGCAGGGTCCACCCTATGGCTCCCGCAAACATATCCATCTCTCTTCTTTGACTTTGCTGACACCACACTCTCCTCATTTTCTCTCTCCCTGTCCAGCAACTCCTCTTCAATCTCCTAAACAGTGCCTCTTTCCCTGATCCTTAAATGTTGACTTTCCTGCCCTCTTCCTGTTCATTCTATGAACTTTCCCAGGAGAGCAAATCCACTTCTGTGAGTTTGATAATGATCTATAAAACAACGACTCCAAAATCTGTACCTCTAGCCCTGAGCTCCAGACCAGTATTGCCAACTGCCAACTCAGCATCTCCACTTGGATGTCCCACGGAGCCACTATCATTACACAGTTACCTCAAGCCAGGAACTTGTGGACTGTTACTTAAGGAAGAGGGAATGAAGAGAAGAAAGCAAGGAAGCCCCAGTGGGCTCCAGGCTCACCTGGTTACAAATGGGCCTGTACTTGAGCCCTGGCTTGTTCAGGATCATCTCTAGCTGCTTGTGATTGAAACTGGACAACTCAATGGTCTTGGTTAAACCTGCCTCTTTACATTTCTCCAGAGGGAGAATGGAAATGTGTGGTGAACTTTTTGTGTAGTTTGGCCCTTTCATTTGATATTGAACATTTTAAAAACTGGACACCTGTTATCACATATATCACAATTTGACAGAACTCGTTTTATCACTTGGATGCGTTATTTCCTAATGTTGTTTATTGCTATGCACAAGTACTTTGTCTCCTTGCTTCTATTAAATGCACACCCAGGATGATAAATTGACATGAAGATGCTTTTCAATTCCCCTCCCCATCTTCTTCCATATGCATTTTTTGCTGGTTAGGCTTCTAATAGTTCTTAACAAAAGGTGTCAGAGTCAAAGGCAAAGAGAAACTCTCAGGTTATCCTACTAGAGGGTTTAGTTGCTTCCACTTTCCTAGCATGGTGAAAAACATGGTGGGAAAGGCTACACAAGGGCAGGATTCATTCTCTTACAGTCCACCCCTCTGCTAAGTCATATACAGCTTTCCCTGCCTTCATGGGCCTGTTTGTCTGTCCTGGGATGGAGCTCTAACACCTCTTGAGTTTTCTCTGAAAATCCCCTTATAGGGCTCCAAGGCTCAACCTGATCAGTGGGGCAAAGAAACTCCTAATTAGAACCATAGAAGTTTAGATGAAAAATAGGCCTTAGTGGTCATCCCATTCAGCTCCCTTCCTTTACAGATGAGAGCACCATGGTACAAAGCAAGACAGTGACATGGCTGACGGCAGACAACTGATGGGACCAGAACCCATTTCTTCTGACTCCCCCATCCAGTGATTTCCACTTTGTCACTCTGCACCCTTGGGTGACAGTGTCAGTACTTATCTCCCATGTGTCACAAAACTCCACTGTATGTAAAATAGTTTCCCCATTGGCATCATTTGGCACAAGCTCCTCCGCAGGCTAGAATACAGAGAGGAGAGAGGCTGAAGAAGAGGCTTTTATTTTTCTTTTTGTAAAGAATTACTTTCCTGATGCCTAAGGAGCTTGGTCACAAAACCTTCAAGAGGCTAATCTGAGTGTTTGTGTGCATATGTACATGTGTGTGTGTGTGTGTGTGTTGTGTAAGAGAAGACACAAGGGGAAGTAAGATCAGAAGCACTTGAGAGACTATAGCAAAGTGCATCTCTCCCAAAGACCTCTACCCTCCCATGCACACCCACCACTGAATTTTACTAAAAATGAATTCTTTTACAGTTAGAATTGATTTTATTTCCAAGGGACAAGCTGGTTTGGAAGACAGGATTTACATTTACTAATGAGCAATGTGTTTTAGCTCCAGTTTATGATAACCCAACTCAGAGATAGTGAGAACAGCAGGTGTGCTCAGTGAACATCCACTGTGATAAGAGGTTGGATCAATGAAGTCCAAAGGAGTCCAGTTGTGTAATATGGACCATCCCATGGTACCTCCTTCTTGACTGAGACTGAGAGGTCCATATGGGAGGGACTACTGTCATAAAGAGGTAGAGATTTCCTATTATATCTCTGCATTCTGTTGTGACTGAACATTCTTGAGGACCCTAACCACTAAGAGACTACAGACAGAAGCATATCACTTAGACATGTTAGGTGGTGTTTTCAACTCTGAGGTGAAGGCAGTGAGATCACTGAATTTCAATCCTTCTGAAGGCTATGGGATAACGATTAAAAATTTCTTGAGGATGAAGTGACACAACTGTAAAGGTGACATCTAAATCATTTAGCAATTCTATCCACCACACTCAAACCTACCTCTCTCAGAAAGAACCCAGAAAACCCAGCTGGAGTGAGAGAATGGAGGTGCAGTAGCAGCAATGAAATACACTTGGGCATAACAAGGAAAAGCAGAAGCTGATCTTCATAGCAATTGGCACATAAATGATGAAGAGATCTACGAAGTCAAGTCCAAGTTTCTTCAGTGATCATTCCAGGGCTGGTCAAACCAATCGTAGCCAAGGAAAGTATCCCAAAGCTGCAGTGACCAAAAGAAATAAAAATATGGCTTATGATTTCCCACATTTGGGGACCCAAATTAAACCTTATGTTTAAAAGGTTGAGAAGCAAGTAACAAACCACTGTGGTGGTCCACATATAAGAGGCACTGGGACTAAATTTATGTGACTTAGTATAAATGAGGTCCTTAATGGGAACTGAGACATTTTTGAGTGACCCTAAGAAAACTGTGAATAATACTCAGATGGCCCGGGAAAAGCAACCTAAATGTTTCAAAGATTAGAAAAGTCAGCTCTGGAAGGAGAGTCAAGAAATGTCAGGCAAGGGTAAATGGAACCTACTATCCCGTATAATAAATGCCTGGAAACAGCTCTGTTGAGAGGCCCACACTCTAAGAACAATGTTACCACTGATGTCAAATACATAGGCTCTTTCTGTAGAGATCTCAGCACTCTTGACGTTGGAAGCAGGATTTTCCACCTAAGAAAATTGTACACATTTCAGCAAACTCAATGCTGACTTGGAAAAAGTATTTCTTAGCCTGGCTCCCTTTTCTGAAAAATGTGTCAGCCTCACTTGGATATGTCCTGAGAGAAACTGCTGAAGAATAAAAGGAGTGGACTCACTCCACAGCGGCTCAGTCAATCCATACAACAGATAAAGAAGAAAAGTATCATTATTTGTGTTTCACATATGAATGCCAAATGATATTCAGAGAAGTTGAGCAACTGGGTCCCACCCTTAACACATTTCAGGGCAAAGCAACCCTTTTCTGTTTTCTGTTTTTCTATAATAGACCTGTACAAGGATTTAGGAGATAAATAAATTATTCAAACTAAGACCAAAGTGTTTCTTTTTTTTTTTTTCCTCAACATAACATATCTGATCTGACAGCACACTCTTGTCACTCTGCTCACAGCACCTTCATGGTGTAGATTAATATATCTTCTCTCTTCACAGTACCATCTTCCACCTTCTCTCGAAGGGCCTTGCCAGTCTTCTCCCCGTTTTGACAGAGGAATGCCGAGTTGACGTGACGGAAATCTACGTCAATAGCCACTTTGGTGGCCTCTCTAGACTTGCTCTTAGGAATCTATAAAATATGAATAAGGATTGTTTGCAATCCACCAAACTCAAAGAGAAGCCACTTATTTCCTGCATAGCGTTTTCACCAGCTGTTTCTCCACGTCTCCTGT
Source organism: Ceratotherium simum simum (assembly GCF_057802395.1). Classification (NCBI taxonomy): domain Eukaryota; kingdom Metazoa; phylum Chordata; class Mammalia; order Perissodactyla; family Rhinocerotidae; genus Ceratotherium; species Ceratotherium simum. The sequence continues at coordinate 28,613,287 of NC_141931.1, read as the reverse complement.
TCTACTGTTTGATGGTGCATGCCTTGGTAACAAACCTGTCCTTGGGGGGCACAGACTTAACCCCAATATGACCTCTAATCTGTAATGAATTCATGAAATGGGCTTCAGCATGGAATACAGAAAATCAAGTATAAATAAATAAATAATTCGTTGTAAGGGAGTAACTAGCAGGAAAACATCTGACACTTTGAGAAAACTTTTACAGATACAGATGTAGAGAGATATAGTTAGTTATAGGTATAGATATTGATATAGATATAGATGTACATTCGCAGGATATAGATATAGATATCAGCATCTATGTTTAGCTTAGAATTGGAAATGAGTCAATAACACTAGTACATCCCCCATCCAGTTTCACCCAACTGAGCTCTTAAAGTCATTTATGATTGTTTTTTTATCCTTCATTCCCCAGGTGCTCTCATTCAACATTTATGCAACAAGCATTTATTAAGTGCCTTCTGTGTGACTGACATTATGCTAGATCCTAAAGGGATCTAGGGGATTTAACCATTAACAAAAGAAGACATGCTTAAAACTCCTAAAAGAAAGTGTAGCTGTAAGCTCCTTAATTTTGATGTTGGCAATCATATTTTGGATTTGACACCAAGCAATAGCAAAAGCAATAAATGCAAAAATAAACAGGCCAGGCTACATCTACATTAAAATAAAATGTTTCTGCAGAGTAAAGGAAACTATCAATAAAATTAAATGGCAACCTATGGAATGGGAGAAAATATTTGCTAATCACATATCTGATAAGGGGTTAATATTCTAAATATACAAGGAACCCATACAAATCAATAGCAGAAAGAATAAATGAACAACCCAATTTAAAAGTGGACAAAGGACCTGAAAAGACATTTTTCCAAAGAAGACATACAGATGGCCAATGGGCACCTAAGAAGATGCTCAACATCACCAACCATCAGGGAAATGCAAAGCAAGACCACAATGAGATATCACCTGCCACCTGTTAGGATGGCTATAACCAAAATTCAAGACATAACAAATACTAGCAAGGATGTGGATAAAAGGGAACACTTGTGCATTGTTGGTGGGAATGTAAATTGGTACAGACTCTGAGGAAAACAGTGTGGAGGTGCCTCAAGAAATTAAAAATAGAATTATCATAACATCCAGCAATGCCGCCTCTGGGTATTTTTCTAGAGGAAACAAAATCACTATCTCGAAGAGATATCTGTACTCCCATGTATGTATATATATACACACACACACAATGGAACGTTATTCAGCTTTGAACAAGAAGGGAAGCAAGTCATCTGCAACAATATAGATGAAGCTGGACGGTATTATAGTAAGTGAAATATGTCAGATAGAGAAAGACAAATACTGCTTGGTGAAATCTGAAAAAACATTCCAGTTCATAGAAAAAGAGAGTGGAAAAGTGGTTTCCAGGGGCTAGGGGTTGGGGGAAAAGAGGAGAGGCTGGTAAAACAGTACAAATTTTCATCTATAAAACAAGTAAAGTCTGAGGATATAATGTATAACCCAGTAACTATAGTTGATAACACTGTATTATATAATTAAAGACTGCTAAGAGAATGGAATTTAAATGTTCTCTCCAGAAAAAAAAAAAGATGAAAATATGAAGTGATGGATGTGTTAAACTTGATGAGGGGAATCATTTCACAATGTATACTTATACCAAATCATCATGTCATACACTTTAATCATCTCAGAATTTTATTTGTCAACTTTATCTTAATAAAGCTGAAAAACATTTTAAAAAACAAAGTGTGCCAATGGGATTAAAGGAAGAACAATTTTCAGAAAGGTGGTGAGGAGAATGAGATGGGAAATGTACTATACAGGGTCTGTTTTTGTGACAGACACAGTTGTCACTCTACCTATATCACCTTGGCACTCAACATATCCGTGTACACTGATCAAGACTTCCAATTGTGAGCACCTACAACTCTGCCTGGGGGATTTCTATGACAAGCAGAATCTTCAGGAGAAGCTCTCAATAATTAGGTAAAGAGGAAGTCTCGTCAACTGGATGCTACTTAGCCTCTACCTGACCACTCCAGTACTTACACAATGGGCCTGTGAATGGAATAGCCATGATGCAAGAGATTAAGACTGTGCATGGGCCAATTATATGGGCTATTTCTCCCCAACATAGTTTAACTTCCTACTGTTTTGAGATGGGTGACCTGTCAGCAGCAGCAGAGACTGACTCTGAGTCTTGGTAAAGTAGTGTTCCTTGAGGAGACAAGCCAGCTCCTGGGTGGCAATTTGACTACATTAAACTCTCTATCTAACTGGAGATGGAAGCAGAAATTCATCTTTATTGAGACTGATAACATTCTATATATGAATCGCCACCTCTTTTCACAGTCTCTTGAGACAACATTACTATATAGGGCTACAGAGAGCTGGATTTATCATTATAGGATCCCATGGGACTGCCTATTTATTCTATTCTCTGTGGTCCTTTTCTGTCTTTAACAATAGTAATAAAAGTTGGATATAACATACGTAAGACATACACTATGCTTAAGCTATAATGGTGTATACAATGGTAAATTATGTCACTGCAAGCAAACTGGTCCTGTCTGACAGCTATTAGCTATTGATATTTCATGCCATAGCTCTACCAAGAGGGAAGGTATTGCTCTTTGTAACTTAAGGGCACAATCCCTCCCAAACAACCCCAAAGCTTCCCCTACCTCACTGTGACCAGAGTTTGACACTACTACTGCATTGCAGTTGTGTGAAGAATACATTTGGTGAGAAGCACAATTCTGTCTCCATTGTTACTTTATGCCACCTAAGTCTTCTTTTCTAAATACCTAGCACTTGGAATAATAGTGGCTTCTCACGTGAAGAGAGGAAAGCTTTGGAAAATTGTGTGGCAAATACTTCAGGCCCTGAGCAACCCACAGAAAAGCTGCTACAAACTAGTCACGTTACTTGTCCTTCCCTCCTGTGCCCGGTGCCTGTCAGGAGTTTCTAACAAAGAGCAGAGTGACTCTGACTGAGGCAGCAGATGAGTGCAGGAAGAGCAGCCTAGATTTTACATGTGTAAGAAGTAAGAAGAAGAATAGTTTACCTAAGAGAGCTTTGAAGAACTAAAGGTAATACATGGAAATTACTTAAAATACGTGATAAGTATTCAATATATGTTAAATAACCAAAATAATAATAATGATAATCCACCCTCAAAATTGCCACCCTCTCTTTCCCCAGAGTCAACAACTTGTCATCCCATTTAGTGCAAAGTTAGAGATGGTGAAATGGAAGCTCAAATGAGTCCTTCCAAGTCACCCAAAGAGTACTAGACACGGGGGATCGGGGGCTGTCTGCTGACCACCCTTCAAGGCTATTTGCGTTCAACCCTCCAGTCCCCTGGGCTCCACTTACTTCATCTGAAGCAAAAATGCCAAATCCAAGCTCAGGCATAAAGTTCCCATCATTCAGTGTCACAGAACAACTATGGTTGAGGACCCTCACTGTCCACAGTCCTGGATAACCTGACTCTGTCTTTCCTTCCTTTCCCCAACTGTGAGCCGAGTAGAAGACAAGGCTCCAGCATTCTTTATTTGTATTAACCACAACAAGATCAGTGGGGCTGGGATTGCAGAGGCCAAAGATTCCAAAAAGGATTTAGAATCAAGCCACTAACTGTCTTATAATTCTTTCAGGTCTCTGCAGGCATATCTTACAGGATAGCATGCAGAAACGTCATGCAAACTACAGGAGTTTGAATTTACTTTTCAGTATTGTTCATCCTTGACTCTTAAGTTAAAAAATAAAATTAACCATGTCAATTTGTCCTTGATAATTATGTCAGACTTACTTTACAAGATGCAAAATAATCAGTAGACTGGTCGTTTCTAAACACTAATTCCACTATAGGACTTTAGTTAAATACCTCACCCTTCATTTTATCAAAAAGACTTTCAGAATTTCTTGAACAAAGACTAACTCCTGCTCCCAAGCATACATATGACAAAACGCCCTAGGAGTGCTCACCCTTAATTCCACTATCTTTTTCCCTGTATCAAGAACTTGTTTCTCCTTCTCATTTTTCTATCTTGATTCTTTGAATCTTTTTGGCAATAAAAAACTGTTCTGAGATCTAGGATGGATTTTTGTAGCTGTGCATTAGTTTCAGCTGCTGGCTCTACCTGGCATAGCCTCCTCCATTGCCCCTTGTTTCCATCAGCCTTATGAACTTACCCTAAGAGCACGTGTCCTGCTCCCATCCTTTATGACTCCTACCAGTGATTCCTTCCTTTGTTTATTCAGAACCTAATACTCAGAGTGCAGTGTGCCTGGGGCAGAGGTTAAAACAGGGAATGGTCAGACAATATCCCAAGGCATCACGGATGTTAAAATTCCTTAAAAAGAAGAAGCAGGGAAAGCCTTATAGAAGATGCCTGGTGGGCATCATGGGATGTTTACAAGGAATAACATAAGCTAGTCAAAGTCTTTAAAAAGGAATCCCAAATACCAGTCTACAAATTAGCCACATTTATTTCTACTCTAAGGCTCTTACAAAAGTTCAGATTCCTGTGCCTACCTGGGGATTTACAAGGAAATAACCATGGAGTTGACCCTGGCTACTCATAGGAAAGAAGACCTATGTGTGGATTTGGCTCCAGCGTGGGCTTGGACTGGAGGAGATACAGGTGTAAGGAGATACCAGGAGAACCAATTTCACCACCACTGAGGACTCCTTGAGCAAGCCAGGATCTTGGTCAGGAGCTGCACCTCTAGTTTGTCTCCAATCTGGAAGGTTTCATTACAAATAGTATGACTGTGGCTATCAGGCATTAACGTCCTCCCTCTATAACAGGCTGGTCCCACATGTGCAAAGTACAACCAGGGACTTCCAGGATGTTGTGAAATTGCATGGGTTGTGGGAAGGAAAGGCATCTGGTGAAGACTGGAAACAGGATGTAAATCCTGGGATGCTTAGCAACTTCTGCCTTCACTGGACCCAGACACTTAGAGGGAAGGACAGAAGGGACCCAAGCTCCAGTGTTGAAAAGAGATTTTTAACATATTGAGTTATGTGGTAGCTATTCTGGTTCAACACTGTTTTGGTTTGAGCTAAAGAGGCCTAACTTATGGCCTATCAAACATATATTGTACATCTGCTTTAACCATTAAAGTAAAGAGTCCATTAAATGTTATCTCAAAGGAAAAGTACACACTCACTGAAGATAAGAATGCATACTTCCACCTCCTATGCCCAGCAGTATGGGTAATACTCATATTAGTACTCCTGAGGATAAGTTCCCTTTCCTGGACCTGCGAATTTGCAACTGAAAACCTTTTTGAAACTTTGAATATGTGTCCTGGACATGTTTAATGCATGTTCTTTGTCCTAAAAAGGTATAAAACTGTATCGAAAACCATGCTTCTCCTGAAGGCTTTCTTTTTTCCTGGAAACTAAATTCCTGGTTTACAATTCTCAGCTTTGCTCAAGCAAAACTCACCTTATCTCTCATCTATAGAATGGTTATTGTTTACTTTGTATCAACAGTGTGCTGCCCCTTTGGGGAGACTAGGGAAGTTGCTGACTTATAAAATGAGCCCTGTGTCACAGAGGGCCCTGGCCAGACAGTCCTCTATTAATACAATGACCAGTTAGAATCCTCCAACCTCCCAAAGTTCACTGGAGAAACTGGCTGGTCCACTGGGGCTTGTGCTTGACCAGTCCGGATTAATTGGAGTTGATGGGGATTCAGACTTTCCCCAGTTTATACAATCAGGCTGAACGAGGAAACTGTATGTCAAGAGACCTCAGGATTTCCCAGTCCTACAGGAGAGGGAGAATAAGAGGACATCCTGAAGTTATATGTACATATTGTCTGTGTTCACCAGTCAATAACTGTTTGATTTCTCCTCACTCATTCCCAATAAGTGAACTGCCAGTGGGCAGAGAACAGGAAATATTTGCTGAGCAAAGGGTATATGGACATGGTTTAAAAAATAAATAAAGTCATGTTCCAGGGGTACTTGCCCATAGGAAGTGACCTGTTTTGTTTAATGAATTATCTGGGGGAGAGTGGGGTCATATGGTGTTCTGTGGGAAGAAAAATAGAGTACATTTGACTTTGACAGAGGCTTATGGGTATAGGGTGGAGGGCTGAGGGGCTGTTCAGGCCAAAGGTCAAATTGCATTGCTTTGGAAAAGTAAGGAAATGATGGAGGCTGTACGGGAGGAGGGATGGAAGGGAGGGAGGGTGGAGAGCAGGTATGAGGCACTATTGTTTCCCTGGGAGGAATTTGAGGGAAAAAACAGAGATGTCTAAGCAGATACTTATGAAGTTTGAATTATGGTGTTTGATGAAATTCATAACCCATGGAATTTGAGATAAAATCCGCTTCACTCACTACTGTGTCAGACAGGTTCTGTCTGAAGAACAAAATGGTACCTGAATGTGACCTCAAGACGAGTGAAGGAAAAGCTAGGGCTCTTTCTGAAATCACTCTTTCTACTGCATCATTTTTTATTTTAAAATGAACCAATATTATTGTAAAACTCTTAGAATCCACTGGGGCTTCTGCTCTCAGAAGATGACTCAGCAATTTCCACAGATTGTGAAACTCCTGGCTGGTGCATAGTGCAGGGAGTTAGGTGCATAGTACAGGGAGTTGTAAAGAGAAAATTATTAACTTCTATGATTGATTTTATTAGGATACAACCAGGTCAAAAAAAATGTATCTCAAATTGGCTTAAACCCCACAGAAATGTGTTACCCCCATAACAGGGAGTCATGAGGAAGGGCCAATGCTGAGTGGGCAATAAGAGGTCCAGGTCTTCTATGATATTCTCTTGGCTCTTCCTTCTTCTGTGTATTGGCATCATCCTTAGGCTCAGTGAAGACAGTGCAGCAATTTCAGACCTCACATCTCAACAGCACACATCCAGCCAAAGGAAAGTGGCCAGCTCTTTTAAGAAGTGAAGGAAATTCTCTTAGAAACCACCCAGCACAGTTTCTTTCATGTGTCATTGGGCCGGATTGGGTCACAGTCCTCTTCCAAAGGTGACATGTCAAGGTCAATGGAGTGAACATGAGTGACCTAATCAAAACATTTGGAGTACAATGGGTGTTGGAAAGGCAAACAACTTTACCACTGAAATCACAGTGAGAACCTGATGATATTTAGATTAGATGTTTCAGACCTCGACCAAATTAGAACTACTTGGTGAGCCTATAAAACATAAGGAAGCCTAGGCTTTACTACAGTCAAACAAATAAGAATCTCCAATGAACCTCAGGTCCTAGCTTCAAATAAAAGGATCCACATTAATAAAAGCAGAGACATTGTCTTTGTTGTAGAAACATATGTCTTGTATGATTGGTATAAGGGCAGATTAAGAGGTGAAAGAGCCAGGAGGTCTCACCCTGAAGCAAATCTCTTTAAAGGACAAACGTAGAGAGAATGAGTGGAGTCTGATTTAGTTTAAATTTAATTTATTACTGAACCTAATTTGAATATGTGCCTTTCTGTGGGAACTGAAAAGATGAAAGGGGAAAAAGAGACTCAGTGACTACAATTTATGATAAATCAAGACCTTGATAGATTGAAGTGTAGTAGAAACCACAGAGTAAGAGAATTGATTGGAGTGGATTGTATTAAAAGTTAAGATTTCAGAGCTGAAGCATTTGTAAGAGGTAAACATGGGAGTAGTGATTCGTGTAGTGTGTGTACAAGTAGAAACTCTCAGGACTGAGGATATCAAAGCACGGAGAATCTTGAATTGTCTCCAAGAACAAGGTTGGTGTCAACATATCCTGGGAAGGAATTATAAACAAAGACCATGAAGAGAGTGTATGGAGAACTGGGCAAGATAATAGAGTCAAGATGATGTCAGCCTTAAAAAAATAGTTACGTACTTCTCTCTTTCTAAGTAAATTAACATCACCGTTGTAAAAGGCTATTGTCTAACCTTTCCATGTTCTAACCTTTGTTCCAGTCACACTCCATTCTGAGTATTAGATTCCAGTCCAATTGTCAGTTTTCAGTCCTCATCTTATTTGTCCTATTTGTAACATTTGACTCTTCTCCTTGAAACAACTCCTTCATTTGCCTTCCAAGACAGAACAATCTCCTGCTTTCCCTTGGCCCTCACTAGCTCTTCCTTCTCAGTCTCCTTTGCTTGTTCCTCCACTTTATAAACAATTTTTTTTTTAATTTTTTGTTTATTGCAGTAACATTGGTTTATAACATTGTAAACATTTCAGGTGTACCTCATTGTACTTCTATTTCTGCATAGATTACATCATGTTCACCACCAAAATACTAATTACAACCCATCACCACACACATGTACCGAATTATCCCTTTCACCCGCCTCCCTCCCCCTTCCCCTCTGGTAACCACCAATCCAATCTCTGTCTCTATGTGTTTGTTGTTGTTATTATCTACTACTTAATGAGGGAAATCATACGGTATTTGACCTTCTCCCTCTGACTTATTTCACTCTGCATTATACCCTCAATGTCCATCCATATTGTCACAAATGGCTGGATTTCATCGTTTCTTACGGCTGAGTAGTATTCCATTGTGTATATATACCACATCTTCTTTATCCAGTCATCCCTTGATGGGCACTTAGGTTGCTTCCAAGTCTTGGCTATTGTGAATAACGCTGCAATGAACACAGGGGTGCATGTACCTTTACAAATTGGTGTTTTCAAGTTCTTTGGATAAATACCCAGCAGTGGAATAGCTGGATCATATGGTAGTTCTATCCTTGATTTTTTGAGGAATCTCCATACTGTTTTCCATAGTGGCTGCACCAGTTTGCACTCCCCCTAGCAGTGTATGAGAGTTCCCTTCTCTCCACATCTTCTCCAACGTTTGTTATTTTTTGTCTTGATAATTATAGCTATTCTGACAGTTGTAAGGTGATATCACATTGTAGTTTTGATTCGCATTTCCCTAATAATTAGTGATATTGAACTTCTTTTCATGTGCCTGCTGGCCATCTGTATATCTCTGTGGAAAAATAGCTGTTCATATACTCTGTGCATTTTTTTGCTTGAGTTGTTTGTGTTTTGGTTGTTGAGTTGTACGAGTTCTGTATATAATTTGGAAATTAACATCTTTTCTGATATGTGATTTTCAAATATTTTCCCTAGCTGGTGGGTTGTCTTTTCATTTTGTTTATGGTTTCCTTTGCCTTGCAGAATCTTTTTAGTCTTATGTAGTCCCATTTGTTTATTTATTTATTTTTTTTTGGTTTGCCTTGCCTGAGTAGACATGGTATTTGAAAAGATGCTGCTAAGACCGGTGTCCAAGAGTCTACTGCTTATATTTTCTTCTAGGAGTTTTATGGTTTCAGGTCTTACCTTCAAGTCTTTAATCCATTTTGAGTTAATTTTTGTGTATGGTGTAAGATAATGGTCTACTTTCATTCTTTTGCTTGTGGTTGTCCAGTTTTCTCAACAACAGCTATTGAAGAGACTTCTCCTTCTCCGCTGTATGTTCTTAGCTCTTTTATTGAGATTAGCTTTACTAAATGTGTGGTTTTATTTCTGGACTTTTAATCCCTTCCCAATGATCTGTGTGTCTGTTTTTGTCCCAGTACCATGCTGTTTTGATTACTATAGCTTTGTAGTATATTTTGAAGTCAGAGATTGTGATGCCTCCAGCTTTGTTCTTTTCTCTCTGGATTTCTTTAGCTATTCAGGGTCTTCTGTTGTTATATATAAATTTTAGGATTCTTTGTTCTATTTCCATGAAGAATGTCATTGGGATTCTGATAGGGATTGCATTGAATCTGTAGATTGCTTTAGGTAATATGGACATTTTATATATGTTTATTCTCACAGTCTATGAGCATGGGATATCTTTCCATTTCTTTCTGTCTTCTTTGATTTAGTTCAATAATGTCTTATACTTTTAGCATGTAGGTGTATGGTGTATAGGTCTTTCACCTCCTTTGTTAAATTTATACCTAAATATTTTATTCTTTTCATTGTGATTATAAATGGGATTGTATACTTCTCTTTCTATTAGTTTGTTATTAGTGTATAGAAATGAAACTGATTTTTGTAAGTTGATTTTGTACCCTGCAAATTTGATGCAATTGTTGATTATTTCTTACAGTTTTCTGGTGGATTCTTTAGGGTTTTCTACATATAGAATCATTTTGTCAGAAAACAATGAGAGTTTTACTTCATCCTCTCCAATTTGGATACCACATTTTTTTCTTGCCTAATTGCTCTGGCCAAAATCTCCAGTACTCTTCTGAATAGGAGTGGTGAGTTGACACCCTTGTCTTGTTCCTGTAGTCAGAGAGATGACTTTCAGATTTTTACCATTAAGTATGACATTGGCTGTGGATTTGCCATATGTGGCCTTTATTATGTTGAGGTACTTTCCTTCTATAGCCATTTTATAGATTTTTTTAATCACAAATGTTTATTCAATCTTGTCAAATGCTTTCCTTGCATCTATTGAAATGATCATGTGATTTTGATTCCTCATTTTCTTAATGTGGTATATCACACAGATTGATTTGTGGATGTTGAACCATTCCTGTGTCCCTGGTATGAATTTCACTTGGTCATGGTGTATGATCCTTTTAATGTATCGCTGTATTCTCTTTGGCAATATTTTGTTGAGAATTTTGTATCAATGTTCATCAGGGATATTGGCCTGTAATTTTCCTTATTAGTATTGTCCTTGTCTGGGTTTGAAATCAGGGTAACATTGGCCACGTGGATGAGTTAGGAAGAGTTCCATTTTCTTCAAATTTTTGGAATAGTTTGAGAAGGATAGGTATTTAATCTTCTTTTAATGTTTTGTAGAATTCTCCAGAGAAGCTACCTGGTCCTGGGCTTTTGTTTTTTGGGAGGTTTTTGATCACTGTTTAAATCTCTTTACTTGTGATTGGTCTATTCAGATTTTCTATTTCTTGTTGATTCAGTTTTGGGAGGGTGTATGAAAATAAGAATTTATCCACTTCTTCTAGGTTATACAATTTTTTGGCATATAGTTTTTCATAATATTCTTTTATAATCCTTTGTATTTCTGTGGTATCTCCTGCAATTTCTCCTCTTTCAATTTTAATTTTATTTATTTGAGCCTTCTCTCTTTTTCTCTTTGTGAGGCTGGCTAAGAGTTTGTCAACTTCGTTTATCTTCTCAAAGAACCAGCTCTTAGTTTCATTGATCCTTTCTACTGTATTTTAGTCTCTATTTAATTTATTTCTGCTCTAAGTTTTATCATTTCTCTCCTCTAGCTGAATTTGGTCTTTGTTCTTCTTTTTCTAGTTCTGTAAGATGTAGTTTAAGATTGCTTATTTGAGATATTTCTTGTTTGTTGCGGTAGGTCTGTATTGCTATACATTTCACTTTTAGTACCACTTTTGCAGCATCCCATAAGACTTGGCATGTTGTGTACTCATTTTGTCTTGTTTCCATGTATTTTTTTATTTTTCCTTTGATTTTTTTCATTGATCCATTGGTTGTTCAGTAGCATGTTGTTTAGTCTCCACATACTTGTAACTTTGTCAGCTTTTTTCTTGCAGTGGATTTCTGTTTTGATAGCATTGTTGTAGGAAAATATGCATTATTTGATTTCAATCTTCTTAATTTTTTTGAGGCTTACTTTTCTTCCCAATATATAGCCTATCTTTGAGAATGTTCCATGTATACTTGAGAAGAATGTGTATTTTGCTGTTTTGGGATAGAATGTTCGATATATATCTTTTAAGTACATCTGGTCTAGTGTTTCATACAAGGCCACCGTTTCTTTGTTGACTTCTGTCTGGATGATCTATCCATTGATGTAAGTGGAGTGTTGAGGTCCCCTACTGTTATTGTGTTGTTGTCAATTTCTCCCTTTAGGTCTATTTGTAGTTGCTTTGTATAATTTGCTGCTCTTGTGTTAGGTGCATATTTTTATCCTTTTATCATTCTATACTGCCCTTCTTCGTCTCTCATTCTTTTTTTTAAGTCAGCTTTGTCTGATATAAGTATGACAACACTTGCTTTCTCTTGCTTGCCATTTGTTTAGAGTATCATCTTCCATCCTTTCTCTTTGAGTCTATGCTTGTATTTAGAGCTGAGATATGTTTCCTAGAGGCTTTGTTGGGTCTTGTTTCTTAATCCATCCAGCCACTCTGTCTTTTGATTGGAGAATTCAATCCACTGACAATTAGAGTGATTACTGATATATAAGGGCTTAATACCACCATTTTGTCTCTTGTATTCCTGGTGTTCTATATTTCTATTGTTTCTTTTCCCTTGTATTTCTGACTGCCAATTCAGTTCGGTGGTTTTCTGTGGAGGTTTTCTCAGTTCTCTCTTTTGGTATGAATTGTGGCTCTGCTTTGATTTTTTGTTTAGTGGTTACCTTGAAGTTTGTATAAAAGATCTCATGCATGAGATAGTACATTTTCTGATAGCTTCTTATCTCCATTAACCTAAGATTGTTCCATCCTTTTGCTCTTCTCCTTCTGCATTATTGTTGTCAAAATTATTCTTTTTTGTGTTGTTAGTTTGTGACTTAATTAAAGAGTTTATAGTTTTTTTTGACGCTTTCCTTCCCTTTATCTTTTGTTATAATTAAGTTGTACTAACCTGTTCTGATAGCTGCAATTTTCTGATTTTATCTGTTCATTTATTTTCTTGCTCAAAGCTTTGTAAACCTTAGTTTTTTTTTTCAGATGGGAGGGCTTCCTCCATTGTTTCTTGTACGGGAGGTCTAGTGGTGATGAACTCCCTCAGCTTTTGTTTATCTATGAAAGCTTTTATTTCTTTGCCTTACCTGAAGGATAGTTTGCTTCATAAAATATTCTTGGCTAAAATATTTTGTCTTTCATTATTTTGAATATATCATTCTCCTCTCCCCTAGTCTGTACAGTTTCTGCCAAGGCTTCTGCTGAAAGTCTGATAGGGGTTCCTTTGTAGGTTATTTTCCTCTGCCTTGCTGCTCTTAATATTGTTTTTCATTGTCTTTGAATTTTGCCAATTTTAATATTATAGGCCTTAGAGAAGGTCTTTTTGCATTGACATAATTAGGAGTTCCGGTCTCTTTATGTACTTATAAGTCCAGTTCCTTTCCCAGGTTTGGGAAGTTCTCACCTATTTTTTCTTTGAAAGAAGTCTCTGCTCCTTTTCCCTCTCTTCTCCCTCTGGGATACCTATAATCCTTATGTGGCTTTTCCTAATTGTGTTTGATATTTCTCAAAGAATTTCTTCATTTTTTTAAAATCTTAGTTCTCTCTCTTCCTCCATTTCTAGATTTCTATCTTCTAGGTCACCTATTATCTCCTCCATAAGAGCAGCTCTAATTTTTATGGTTTCTAGATTACTTTTTATCTCATTAATTTTGTTCCTCTTATCCAGAATTTCTTTATAGTTTTTTTAAGGGTTTCAATCTTTTGGTGAAATAATCCTTCTGCTCATTAATTTTATTCCTGAGCTCATTGAACTGTCTTTCTGAGTTTTCTTGTAACCCACTGTGTTTCCTTAAGACAACTATTTTAAATTCTCTGTCATTTAGATTGTAAATTTCTACGACTTAAAGATTGGTGTCTGGAGATGTCATTTTGCTTCTGCTTTGAAGTGTTACTGTAAATCTTCAGGGTGCTTGATGAATTGACCCTTTTGCTGGTGCATTTGTGGTAGTATCAGGTTGCAGATTCCAACTGCCACTGTTGGGGGTACCAGGAGTTTTTTTCTGATCCCACCCTATCTGCTGGAAGTTGTGACAGTCGGACTGCTCTGCTTTTGTGTAGGCTGGGTACAGCTTCTCAGTGCATCACTCTCAGTGGGTGGAAGGGACAAGGTGAGCTGGTGAACTAGGCAGGATGGGAGCTTTCTTTCATGTAGGGGCCAGCACTGCACTAGTGGGCAGTTCAACTTAACTACTGTGCTGGATGGGAGGGGCTCCATCTCAAGGGGTGAATTGCCACCACTCAGTGGGGAGCATTCCAATGTGGGGCCCACCATGCATGTTGGGCATTCCTGTGGAGCAGGCTACCCTTCTGAGTGAGTTCATGTGCTGGCTGGGCTTCCCTGCCTCCTCTTGTGGTCACATCAGCTGCTGTGTGAGGATCTGTGACCTGGTTCACTGCCTATAGGGAGGGAGAGGGGTGTACTCATCGAGTTCCACTTCTTCCCGGGGATCCATCCACCCACCCTCAGATGTATAGATGCATGAATCTCTCAGGTGTCCTGTTGTACTGTGCATGGAATTCTATTTTGGTTGATGAATGCCTGTTTAGTTGTGACAGAGGGGAGAGGCAGAGGGAACAGCTCACTCCACCATGATGCTGAAGTCAATAATCTCAAGAATTTTTAAATGGGCTAATTACAAGTTATTTTTATTCTCTATCTATTCCTTTCTATTTTCAACTTTTTTTTGTAATTTGCATGTATTATTTTAACAATCAGGAAAAGTAACCATCCTTATTTTAAAGTCTTTATTATTTCATAAAATGAAACAAAAAAGAAATTAAAAAAAAAGAAATGCCAGCAACCTGAAACTAGAGATTCTGCTTTAAATCAACTCCATCAAGAACAGAAATCCTCTCCACATCCTTACAAGCAGGGAATTCTGATAGAGCTCATGGTCAATATTCCTCAGAATATGGATAGTAAGGGTGATCAACAGCATTGAAAGAGAAAGAGGGATATTAATGTATTAACTGTGTCTTCACATCATCTAGCAGATGGTTGTAAACTAAATTTACAAACATATCCCTTCTTCTACCTCAACATACAGGGAGATTGCAGGCTCCCTGTCCATGTGCAAACTCCACCTGCATACCCAATTCCTCAACATTCTCAGGGACCATAAATGCCAAAATGTCATGCAGTTTGATGTAGATTAGAATTTATATGCATTTATATGTAAGAACTATGTTAAAATTTGTGGTCATTTCACCCCAGGTGTAACTTTTGTCCCCAGCCATAGAGAATGATCATGGTAAGGATTTTGCTTGTCTTTTACACAAATTCATTCAACAAATGTGTACTAAGCACTCTCAACAATCCAGGGGCCCTCCATTAAGGAACTTCTAGTCTATTGAGGAGACAACATGTACACCTACATAACCATACAAAATGTGATTACAGTTTTCTAAAATTAAAATTTATGAGAATACTTGTTATTCAATCATCAATATTTACAATTGTTTGATTTCATTCCATGTTCTTCTTTTCCATTTTAAATTCATCCTTTTCAATTCAATGTCATTGAAGAGTGCATTATGAACAATTCTATGAGACAGGAGCTGTGTTGTTGACATAGGACCACAAAGATGAGTGAGACCAGGCATTCACAGCCTAATGAAGGAGATCATAGGCTTACACATAAAAGCCTTTGTGAATAGAAAAGTTAACTTCATGGGAACGTGATGTAGTTTTATAAGTAAGAAGGAGAGTTTTGAGATCTTTCTTTTGGAACTAGATCTTTATTCTATAACTCAAATTTTATTCCCCTTATCTCTAAACTCTCTTCCAAACTTCTCAGTTTCATGAGCCTTATTTCTATTCATCTTGAGATACTCTTGAAGAAACTGAGCAAGTGGAATGCTATGTTTGTGAACAAGTCAAAGTCAAATGAGGTAGAGGTTCCCAGGGGATAGTCTGCTGATGGACAAAGGCCACCCTGCAGTAAGGCTTGAGCAATCCAGAGATCTTATCTTAGTGTATGCCACTAAGGACACATTATTCACTAACATTAGGGTCAATTAATTTCATGATCCATTCATAATTCAATTTGGTGAGGTCACACAGCTGAGGAAATGGAAGTTATGATGGGGAAAGAGGCCAATATAGGAATAAATTTGGAAGAAATGGACGATGTCTTGGAAAAGGAAGACATATTAAGGAGAAATGCCACAGGATACTTAGGAGAGGAAATGGAAGCAAGGTCATAGTATGACTGTCATAGTACCTATGCACATCTGCCTTAGTGGGCCCACTCCTCCATAAAAATACTAATGTTACACTTTACGGTTGTGTTAGGATAAAAAGACATAGAATCCAGACTGGATTCATTATTACATAGGCATTACTAATATAGTCATTTATTCTCCTATTTTAAAAAGAATAAAAAATGAAACATTTTATAGGCCCATAAAAGGTAGTGGGTTGTAGGCACTGTGCCTTCTGCATTGAATGGATAAGTCAGCGCTGTGTGGAAGCTCACCAGACACAGAGATTAGGGACATAAAGTAGTGAATTCACCATGATGCAAACTCTAGCCACTTTACTTATGGCCTGTCCTGGGTCCAGTCATGTTTCTTTTGGGTCACAGACTGAGCCCTGGGTGACCTCTGGTCTGAGTCTACAGGAAGCTCCTGTTTTACTTCTACACAGGCAATAAGGCCTGTCTTCCTGATTTAGGGTAACTTAGTTCCTCTGCTAACCTGCATTCTACAGAAAATAAACTGTGAAAACAATCTACAGGTCACTTACAATAGTAATTTTTCATAACAGAAATTTCAGTTGACATCATCAAATGCCTTCATGTGTCTGGAGTCAATTCAAAGTCAAAAACCTGAAATGAAGGAGAGAATCTCATTAAGCTTTGTCTAAATCAACTGACTTCTCCCTGGGAACTTAAGGACTTTCCAACTGGATGGAGACAAAGAAAATATCCAGGGAAGCCTTCCTTGTCGTCGGTTTCCAGGTGTACTGGCCTGAGAACTCTTCTACCTTGGTTCTCCACCTCTCCTTCCCCACTCCCTCTCCATCTCTCTCCACTTTAGAAAAGAATGGCTCACAAATCGCTCATCAATCGCAAATCTTTCCAAGTGAATTTCTTGTGATAGAAAAGAAAACCCCCGTTTTTTCCAAAGGGACAGTTGGACTATTGGGAAAATATACCTGCTGATTTGATAAAACTTTGTTCCAGTTTTCCTTCCCCACAACCCCTAGAATTTGAAAGCCTTTAACTTAAGCAAACATTGGAAGGAATAGAAAACCCCTGTAACATTTTCTCCAAGAATCTGCTGCCCTCCAGAGAAAGTATTCCTTTAACAGCTCTTGAAGCATATCACCTGCTCATCCCAACCCCTAAACACCATTCTCTTTAGAGTGGTATTTACTCTTCCCTATACAAGAAAATTATTTCTGATTGATCTTTAAGACACTTAAAGATGTTACATTCAGAGAGTTCTCCATTTTGAATAAAGTCTCTCTTATTTAAGTCCATATTCATTTTTATTTGATGATGCATAGCCCTTAATGGAGAGTCCATTAATAGCACAGCAGACAGATCTTTGGTAGAAATGTGAAAGCAGGAAGCTCATTATTTCACCCTGGGGACAATTTTATGGAACACTCAGTGCCTTATCTTTCTATCTGTCTATCTATCTATCTATCTGTCTGTCTTCTACCCATCCACATGTCACTCACCTTAAAAATATATTCCAGGGGCCAGCCCCGTGGCGCAAGTGGTTAAGTGCGCGTGCTCCACTGCGGCGGCCCAGGGTTCTCAGGTTCGGATCCCGGGCGCGCACCAACGCACAGCTTGTCGAGCCATGCTGTGGCAGCGTCCCATATAAAGTAGAGGAAGATGAGCATGGATGTTATCCCAGGGCCAGTCATCCTCAGTAAAAAAAGAGGAGGATTGGCAGATGTTAGCTCATGGCCGATCTTCCTCACAAAAATAAACACATATATATATATATATATTCCAGAAATGATTTGGTTATCATAAGGACATGTACTAAAATGTTGAGTTATTGAAGCCGGTCTGGTGGGGCAGTGGTCAACTTCATGTGCTCCACTTCAGGGCCGTAGCATTCGAAATTTCAAATCTCGGGTGTGGACCGACACACTATTCATCAAGCCATGCAGTGGCAGCAATGTATATACGAAATAAAGGAAGATGGGCACAGATTTTAGCTCAGGGCCAATCTCACTCACCAAAAAAAAAAAAAAAAAAAAAAAATTGAGTTGAATTGAAAAATAAAATGTGATTTTTTTCTGATTGATTTAACAATGAGATTTAGATATCAGAATTCAGTATTTTCAAAAATCGAAGGAACTAAATCTGTATATATACATATATTTTTTTTTCTTTTTTTTTGAGGAAGATCAGCCCTGAGCTAACATCCATGCCAATCCTCCTCTTTTTGTGGGGAAGATAGGCCCTGAGCTAACATCTGCCAATCCTCCTCTTTTTTTGCTGAGGAAGACTGGTCCTGAGCTAACATCCGTGCCTATCTTCCTCCACTTTATGTGGGACACTGCCACAGCATGGCCTGACAAGCAGTGCCTCGATGTGTGCTCAGAATCCAGACCCGGGCCACTAGCAGAGGAGCGTGTGCACTTAACCACTATACCACGGGGCTGGCCTCCTGAAGGAACTAAATCTAAACTTCAAAGTTTCACAGAAAATACATTATAAGTATTTATTATGTTCTAAATCTCATCTTTTGCAATATTATACTCATGATGAAATTTTTACCTGTCAACTTAACATGAAATAGAGCTTAAGTAGATTTTTGCAATTCCCGTGAGGTTCACAACAAAACAAGTTTAAGGCCACTGAGTGATCTAAGGGACCAGGAGGTGTGTGAGGGAGAATTTAGGGAA
Source organism: Ceratotherium simum simum (assembly GCF_057802395.1). Classification (NCBI taxonomy): domain Eukaryota; kingdom Metazoa; phylum Chordata; class Mammalia; order Perissodactyla; family Rhinocerotidae; genus Ceratotherium; species Ceratotherium simum. The sequence continues at coordinate 28,594,730 of NC_141931.1, read as the reverse complement.
CAGCTTTACTCATTTGTTTCTTAATTTGGTCAGTCTATAAACTTATGTATCTAGCTTCCTACCTGCCAGGAGCTCTGCTGGGGAACATATGCTAAAAGATAACCTAGAGGGAGTCACTACATTTAGGGTCTTATGATTTAGAGAGCACAGTTACATATAAACAAACAATTTGACTTTAATAGGGAAAAATTAACTAACAGAGCCATTCCTTTAGCTGTGTTGGTCAACAATTGTGCTGGGGTGTCCCAATGGATTAACAACGCAGCTAATGCTATTTGATTTGATATTGAGATACAAGTAGGGGTTCATCAGGTTGAGAAGTTGAAGAAGAGGAACCAGGGTTTTAAAAGTTCTTTAGTGCATGGAAGTAATCTGACAACCGATAAAAAAACAAAGATGAAATGTGTTGTGTCACACAACTATAAAAGTGGCAAAGCCAAGCGTCGAGGCCATAAAACTTAGGACTCTGAGCCAGTGCTCTCTCTTTCTACCCTTTCTAGCTGCCTCCATAGCACATAGGGAGAGATGCATGAAATGAAGGAACATGGATAGTTACTGAAAGTCAAGAGAGATGGCCCCCAATACAGCACCCATTCCTCACTCTGGAGAGACTCTCCAGTATGTTCCTGGAAGTTCTCTTTGACTCTCTTCTCACTGAAGCTCTTGGCCAGGACTACCAACCTCCATTGCAGCTGGTAGTGCTGGGAAACCTGGCATGGGTTCAGATTGTGTTTCTTGACAATGGCACTCAAGATTGGCTCATCCAAGAGATATGAACTATTCCTTTCCATCCTGAAAATAAAAAACACATATTTGTGGGGGTATGACAGAACACCTAGAGCATCCTCATCCCCAAATTCCTCAGGTAACTGTGAGAAGTAGATACAATGTGGTATGATTAAAAAAGAGTTTCGTGAATATTTGTAGAGGTTCTTTCATAATTGTACCAAACTGGGAAAAATTAATATTCCCATTGACAGGTTAATAGAGAAACAACTTGTGTTATTTACGTCCATGTGATGGAATATTATTCAGCAGTAAAAAGATTGAACTAGACACCTGCAACAACGTGGATAAATCCCACAGATGTTATGCTGAGCCAAAGAAGTCACACACAAAAGAGTATATACTCTGTGATGTCTTTCATATATGAAGTACTAGAACAAAGTAAGCTATCTAAGTTGAAAAAAGAAATCAGAAAGATGGTTGCCTTGGGGTGAGGAATGATTGTCTGGAAAGGAACACATAAGAACATTGTTGGAAGATAGAAAGTTTCTGGATTATGATAGCTGTCAGGTTTTTACACCATTTTTTATTGCACTCATAGGTTTATAACATTATATAAATTTCAGACGTGCATCATTATGTTTTGGTTTCTGTGTAAACTACATCATGTTCACCACCCAAAGACCACCTTTCATTGTATACATTTCTCCTATTACCCCTTTCGCCATGGTCCCCGCCTCCTTCCCCTCTGGTAGCCAGCAATCTAATCTCTATAAGTATTGTTTCTTTAGTGTTGCTGTTACTGTTTTTATCTTTCACATATCAGTGAATTCATACAGTAATTGTCTTTCTTCATTTGACTTATTTTGCTTAGCATCATACCCTCAAGGTCCATCTATGTTGTCTCAAATAGCATGATTTCATCTTTCTGTGGCTGAATAGTATTCCATAGTGTATATATATCACATCTTCTTTATCCCTTCATCCATTGATCACTATACAGTTGATTTCATTTTTATGTTTGAAACATTCCATAATAAAATTTAAAATAATTTTTAAAAAAGCATTTCTTGATCCAATTGTCAGTCGAGGGACACTTAGGTTGCTTCCACTTCTTGGCTATGGTGAATAATGCTGCAATGAACATAGGGGTGCATAAGCATTTTTGGGTTGTTGATTTCAGGTTCGTTGGATAGATTCCCAGTAGTGGGATGGCTGGATCATAGGGCATCTCTATTTTTAATTCTTTGAGGAATCTCCATACCGTTTTCCATAGAGGCTGCACCAGTTTGCATTTCCAATGGAATACTACTCATCCATAATAAAAGACAAAATCCTCCCATTTGCAACAACATGGATGGGGCTGGAGAGTATTATGTTAAGTGAAGTAAGCCAGAAGGAGAGTGACAAACACTGTATGATCTCACTCATATGTGGAATATAAACCAACACATGGACAGAGAAAACTGTATTGTGGTTACCAGGGGCAATGGGGGTGGGGGGTGGGCACAAGGAGTGAAGGGAGTCATATACATGGTGATGGACAAACAAAAATGTACAACACAAGATTTCACAATGTTAAAAACTATTAAAACATCAATTTAAAAAAAAGCGTTTCTTCATCAATAGAGTTGCTGACATAAATTCGTTCTGATATTCTCATTATAGTTTGGGTCTCTCTGGGACCCCAGGGCACTGTGGGCAACTACAACAATGTCCTTGCACTTGCAGAACTCCATCAGGTTGCTCTGGTTGAGGTAAGGTTGACATTCCACTTGTGAGTTGCCAAGACCAAAAGGTATCACAACACATGAGCCAGTAATGGGTAAACTTGAAAAGTCTTTTGAAGGAATACCTAACACTACATTAATATTGTACTTATTTTTCAGATTGGTACCTTTCCCAAGCGCCTTCTGAAATACCTTCAAATGCTGTTGATTTTCAGAAATGTTAAAAGAATTTGTTTTTTATTTTTTTGTTACTGTTTAGAATGACTAAAGACCCCTACACCCAGGTTGTGGCCTCTAAATGCTACTCCCTATGGAAAGAAACCAAGATTCCTTTAAAAAATGGCTGACTCTGGGACCAAAATCTATGAATTGAGCCTGGATTATCTTACGCTCTAGAAAGTGAAGAAGATAAGAAAGACAATGAGGCATGTCAAATGATTCAGGAGCTCACTGGAAGAGGCAATAAAATGGTGACAATTTGATCATCAGTAAGAACAGTAACTACATTGAATGGGAAAACATCATATTCGTTAACATTCATGAATTCACAGTGACGTATATATATGATCGACTCCTAGCTGTAACCTCCTGTTTACAGGGGCACAAAGACAGAATATCAAGTCAGACTGTATCACAGGGATCAGTCAGTAAAATCAATTCCATGGAAAAAGTTAAAGAAGAAAAGCTTAGTTTCTTTCATAAATCAGTTGAAGGAGAGAGCAAGAGAAGAAGGAGGAGGAGGAGGGGAGAAAGAGAGGGACACACATTACCATATTTTGAATTATTTTCTACAAACAGATTCCTGATGTGAAATCATGAAGACAAAGAGTAGAAATATTTGAATGATTTCTTGCATAATTTTTAAACTGCATTGCAAAAGAGCTATATAATATTACCATGTCACAGTGCTTGAAAATTGGTAGCGTTGGGTGTTTCTTTTAAAAATTGTTACTTTTAGTTATCCTTTCTCCATTTCATTACTTTCCTTTCCTTTGTTTTTCTCTCTGACTTTTTTCCTAGCCTCTCTGTAACAGCTCCGGAAATGTTTTCCTGAAGGCTATACCATTAAATCCAATAACTCTTTCTATCCCTATATGGATTGGTTGCTTCTCAGCAGGATCCACCCTATGGCTCACACAAACATTTTACTTCCCCTTCTTTGGCTTCTCTGACACAATTCTCTCTTCATTTAGTCTCTAAGATTTATTTGAGTGACTATAAAAAAACTGTGAATAATACTTAGACGGCAGAGCAAAGCAACCTAAGTGTTTCAAGCTTTAAAAAAGTCACCTCTGGAAGGAAAGTGATGTCAAGCAAGGGGAAATGGAACTTACTTCCCTGTATAATAAATGCCTGGAAGAAATTCTGCTGAAAGGCCTAAACTCTAAGATCACGTGATCACTGATATTGATATAGGTAGAATCATTTTGAAGAGACCTCAGCTCTCTTGACATTGGAAGAGGATTTTCCACCTCAGAAAATTTTACACATTTCTGTAATCCCAATGCTGACTTGAAAAAGCGTTTCCTAGACTTGCTTCCTTTTCTGAATAATATGTCAGCCTCACTTGGTTGTGTCCTGAATCTGCTTAAGGATAAAAGGAGTGGACATACTTCATAGTGGCTCAGTCAATCCATACAACAGATATAGAAGAAAGGCATTATTCAGGTTTCACATATGAATGCTGACTGACTAACAGAGAGGTTGAGCAACTGGGTCCCACCCTTAACACATTTCAGAGCAATGCAAGCCTTTTCTGTTTTCCCTAACAAGCCTCTACAATGTTAGGAGGTAAATAAATTATTCAAATCAAAACCAAAGTTGTTTTTTTTTTTTTTTTTCAAAAAATACATATCTGATCTGACAGTGAACGCTCGTCACTCCAGCCACAGCACATTGTTGGTGTGGACTCTGTGCTGTGTCTTCATAGTGCCACGTTCCATTTTCTCTTGCAGAGCCTGGCAGATCTCCTCCTCATTTTGACGTAAACATGTCACATCGATGTGACAGAAACCTACATCAATATTCACTGTAGTGGTCTCTCCAGCTTTGCTCTTAGGAACCTGTAATATATGAATAGGTAGGGTTGGTAATCCACTTGATTCAGAGAGAAGCAACTTGTTTCCTTCATAGCCTTTTCACCAGCTGTTTATCCGTGTCTCCTGTTCTCCTGTTGATGGTGTCAGCCTTGATAACAAACATATACTAGGGAGGCACAGACTAAAATCCAGTCTCTAATTTGAAATGAATTCATGGAATCTGCTTCAACATAGAACATGGAAAATCAAATCTCAGTCAATCAAGAATTCATTTTAAGGAAGTAGCTAACAGGAATGCTTTTGACACTTGGAGAAAACTTCTAAAGATATAGATGTAGATAGATATTGATATAGATTCAGATACAGATATAGATATCAGCATCTACTTTTGGATTAGAATTGGAAACGAGTCTATAATACCCATCACCCATCCAGTTTCCACCCAACTGGGTTCTTAAAGCCATTCATGATTGTTTTTATCCTTCATTCCTCAAGTGCTCTCATTCAACATTTATGCAACAAGAATTCATTAAGTGCCTCCTGTGTGCCTAACATTGTGCTAGACGCTGAAGCCCTGGGGATATAACCATTAACAAAAGAGACCTTCTTAAAACTTAAAAGAATACATAGGGGGAAACTTCCTGACTTTGGTCTTGGCCATCATATTTTGAATTTGAAACCAAAGCAAACTTAATAAATGCAAAAATAAACAAGTGGGACTACATCAAAATAAAAAGCTTCTGTACAGCAAAGGAAATCGTCTACAAAATTAAATGGAAACCTATGGAATGGGAGAAAATAATCACAAACCACATGTCTGATAAAGGTTTAATATCCTATATATACAAGGAACATGCACAACTCAATTGCAAAAGAATAGGTAACTTAATTTAAAGGTGGGCAAACGACTTGGATAGACATTTTTCCAAAGACATACAAATGGCCAATGGGTGCCTGAAAAGGTGTTCAACGTTGCTAATCATTAAGAAAATGAAAAACAAAACCAAAAGGAGATATCATCCCCCACCTGTGAGGATGACTATTATCAAAAAGACAAGAGATAACATGGAAGCAACTCAAGTGCCCATTAACAGATGAATGGATACATAAAATGTGATACACACACACACACACACACGCAATGGAATACTATTCAGCCATAAAAAAGACAAAATTGCGCCATTTGCAACAACATTGATGAACCTTGCGGATATTATGCTAAGCGAAATAAGCAGGACAGAGAAGGACAAACACCATATAATTTCACTCATATGTGAAAGAGAAACAAGCAAATGGACAAAGACAAAATAATAGTGGTTACCAGAGGGGAAACATGTGGAGGGAGAACAAAAGAGGTTAAGAGGCACACATATATGGCGACAGATATACTAGACTATTGGTGGTGAACACAAAGCAGTCTGTACAGAAACTGATATATAACAATATACAGCTGAAATTACACAATGTTATGAGCCAATATGACCTCAATAAAATAATTAAAAAAAAAAAGGATGAGATAACATGCTGACAAGGATGTGGAGAAAAGGGAACCCTTGTGCAATGTTGGTGGGAATGTGAATTGGTGAAGCTACTAAGGAAAACAGTGTAGAAGGGCCTCAATAAATTAAAGATAGAATTACCATATAATCCAGCAATTCCACTTCTGGGTATTTTTCTAGAGGAAACAAAATTTGTATCTCGAAGATGTATCTGTACTCTTATGTTCATTTCAACATTGTTCCCAATACCCAAAGTGAGAAATCAACCCATGTGTCCATTGAACAATGAATGGATAAAGAATATGTGGTATATATGTATATATATACAATGGAATGTTATTCTGCTTTGAAAAAGAAAGCAAACCTGTCATAGCAACAACGTGGATGAAGCTGGAGGGTATTTTACTAAGTGAAATAAGCCAGAGAGAGAAAGACAAATACTGTGTGGTAGAATCTGGGAAAAAAAGTCAAGTTCATAGAAACAGAGAGTAGAAAAGTGGTTGCCAGGGGCTAGGCGTTGAAGGAGAAGGGCAAGTTAGTTAAAATGGTACAAACTTTAAGCTATAAAATAGATAAAGTCTGAGATCTAATGTATAACACAGTACCTATAGTCGACAACACTGTATTATAAGTTAAATTTGGCTAAGAGAAAAGAATTTACATGTTCTCACCAGAAGAAAAAACGCAAACATGAAGTGATGGATGTCTTAAGCTTGTTGGGGGCATCTTTTCATAACATGTACATACATCAAATCATCACGTTATACACTTTAATCATACTAGAATTTTATTTGTCAATTTTACCTCAATAAAGCTGAGAAAAATTTTAATAAAATATAGTGTACCAATTGAATTAAAGAGAGAATAATAGTTAATCTTCAAGGGATTGTGAAGAGGATTAAATGAGAAATGGACTATATAGAGTCCATTATTGTATCAGATTCAGTTGTCACTCTACCTATATCTGCTTGGCACTCAACATATCTGTGTACACTGATGCAGACTTCCAAATGCGAGCACTTATGACTCTGTCCAGGAGATTTCTATGACCACCAGAGTCTTCAGGAGAGACTCATGATAATTAGGTAAAGAGGAGGTCTTGTCCGCTAGATGATACTTAGCCTCTATATTTGACCCCTCCAGTGTTTACACAATGGGCCCATGAATGGAATAGCCATTGTGGAAAGGATTAAGACTGTGCATAACCCAACTGCCTGGGCTATTTCTCACCAAGGTAGTTTGAGCAACCACTATTTTGAGACAGGTGACCTGTCAGCAGCAGCAGAGACTGACACTGAGTCTTGGTAAAGTACTGTTCCTTGAGGAGACAAGCCAGTCCTTGGATGGTGAGTTGATTATATTAAACTCTCCATCTAACTGGGGATGGAAGCAGCAACTCATCTTTACTGAGACTGATAGAATTCTATGTGGAGTTTGCCATCTCTTTTATCAGTCCCTCACACAGCATTACTATGTTAAGGTTACAGAGAGTTGGATTTATCATTATAGGATCTCATGAAACATTGGCTATTTGTTCTATTCTCTGTGGTCCTTTTATGTCTTTAACAACAGTAATAAAAGTTGGATATAACATAGATAAGACATACTTTATGCTTAAGTTCTAATGGTGGATATAGTGGATAATTATGTCATTGTAAACAAACTGGCCCTGTCTGAAAGTTTTTGGCTATTGATATTTCATGTCATAGCTCTACCAAGATGGACCATATTGCTCTCCATCATCTATGGGGTCACTCTCTCCCAAGCAACCCCAAAGCTGCTCCAACCTCACCGTGACTGGGGTTTGACAATTTAAGTGCATGGCAGTTGATGGTGTGGATGTGTGAAGAATACATTCGATGAAAAGCACAACTCTGTTTCCAGTGTTAATTTATGGCTCCTAAGTCTTCCTTTCTAATAGCTAACATTTGGAATAATAGTGGCTTCTGATATGACAAAAGGTTTCAATTATGGATACTTTTGGCAAATTTTTTAGCAAACACTTCCTGCCCCGAGAAAGAAACAGCAAAACTGCTGTGAAGCAGTCATGTTACTTGTCCTTTCCTCCCGCACGCACTGTACATCAGGAGTTTCTAACAAAGAGAAGAGTGACTCTGACTGAGGCAGCAGAGGAACGCAGAAAGAGGAATCTTAGCTTAGATATTATATGTATAAAAAATAAGAATAATAGTTTACCTAAGAGAGTTGTTGAGGAATTAAAGATAATGCATGGAAAGTGATTAAAATACATGGTAAACATTCAACATATGTTAAGTAACTAAAATAATAATAATGATATTCCACTCTAAAAATACTCAGCCTCTGAATCCCCAGAGTCAACTGCTTGTCATCCCACTTAGTGCAAAGTTACAGATGGTGAAATGGAGGCTCTCACTAATTAATGGAGGCAAGAAGTGAGACTCAGAATGTGAAGAAATTTTAGTATGTCACCCAGATTATAAAGAAAGCTTTAATCTGACCACAGTTCTTTATGATTCAATAGTTTATGCTAAATCACACTGTTAGGGTCTGAGACTCAGAAAAGTAAAATGATTTTACTTTAAAATCGTAAACTTTGAACAAAAGAATGATAAGAAATCCATTATCTTTTTTGACATTATATTTAATACATGAATATGTGTGAAAAAAGTTGTACCAATAAGCACAATTCATCAAACAACTACTGGTCCTATTAAAAAATTGTCATCTCCACAATCATGTTTACACATGTGCACACACACACACACACACACCACATACACAGCCCCTTTGAAGTGTAGAATACATCTTCTCTCTTCACAGGGCCATGTTCAATTTGCTTCTGATGGCCCATCCACTCTCCTTGTCATTATTGTACAAATGAGAAGAATCAATATGGCAGAACGCAGCATATATAGCTAATTTGGTGACCCGCACAAATTTACTGTTTGTTAGGAATCTAGATGAGCAACCAGAGGTAGCAGTTGGACATCTACATGATTGAGAGATAGCTAAGGCACAACTTTGACCTTTCCAAGAATTAACTTTTCCTGATGTCTTAGGCTAGTTCTGCATGTGTGGTGATGAAGCCATGGCAGTTTGCCTGGGTCTTTCCTGGTAAGTAATAAAAGTTGTGCTTCCCCAAAACCCCTTCAATCCCAGGCAATGACTGATTCATCACTAGCATTGAAGGTCCCAAGACAACCCCCAGTTTCAGTGATTTGCCGAAAGGACTCATGGACTCAGCATATAGTTTTAGTCATGGATATGATTTATATTGTGAGAGGTTAGTAAGAAAAATAAACAAATGGAAAAAGTACATGAAACTAAGCCTCAAGAAACAAGGTGAAAGCTTTGAAGAGTCCTCTACCACTGTAGCCACACAGAACATGCTAAATAAGAATTGTATATAAATTTAAAATGTACATATTGAAGTGTACTATGTGACATTTTCATATACATGTATATAGTAAAATGATTACCATAAGGAAGCTAACTAATATATTCATTGCATCACGTAGTTAACTTTCCTATGTGTGTGGTAGGAACACTTAAGATCTTCTCCCTTAGCAAATCTCCAGAATAGAGTACATTATTATTAACTGTAGTCACCATGCTGTACATTAGCTCTCCAGAACTTACTCATCTGATAACTGAAAGTTTGTACCCTTTGACCAACATCTCCCATTTTTTCCACTGCCCCCCCCCCCAGCCCCTGATCACCATTCCTCTACTCCCTCTTCTATGAATTTGACTCTTTAGATTCCATATATAAGAAGGTGCATAACAATATTTGTCTTTCTGAGTCTGGCTTATACCGCATTAACACGATGTCCTCCAGGTTCATCCATGTGGTTGCAAATGGCAGGATTTTCTTCTGTTATAAGGCTGAATAATATTCCATTTCTTTTTATATATTTCAGAAGCTTTCTTTTTTCAATCACACTGCAGAGAACTACATACTTTGTTTACCTGCTCTCTGCTGGTCATGCTCTCTTCTTAGGTGTAGAAGCATTCAGTTTTACTGAAGCTGAAGCTCCAGTGGTATCCTGGATTCTCCCCTCCCCTTCATTCCACTTTTAAACAGAGTAAACAGGTCGTGTCTTCTGCCTCCATAACATGCCTTTGAATATTTTCTTCTGTTTTATAGATGAGAATGTGAGACTCAAAGTTTAAGTATAGTCCATTGTCACACCATTAAATAGTCTAAGGACAAAATTAGAAAGCAAACCTCTGGCTTTCAGTCTAGTGATTGTCTTCTCTGTTCCCTCTTATGTCCAAAGTCCAACTCTACCTATTTGCTTCAATCAAAAGTACATTAACAAGGACCAAGAATTGAAACCTTGTCCTGGAAAACTATAGCTTATTCCTTCAACTTATATTTTCTATTCAGGATAAATTCCCAAACAATAAAAGTATGAGGGAAACTACAGGTAGAGTATTTATTGCCTGCCATTCAGCAGGCTACCCCACAGCAGAACAGCAACTCTCTCCAATCATTTCTCATTCACCTCTTGTCCAGGACTTTTTGCCACAAATATTTCCTTGGATCATATATTCTTGGTGGAAGGAAAGAATTCTTCAATTGAAGAAATAGACAAACTACTCCCATGCAATCACTCTCAAAGCAAGGCAACTGAAAGTCAGTGGTGTTGAGTGCTGAGTTTCATTGCTTTTGCAAACCTGGAAAATAGATGGAAACTGAGGGGAAATCCCATAATAATCTGTGGGTGACCACATGGTCAGACCCTTTTGCAGAGTGTACACTGGCTACTTCATCTCTTTGTATAAGGAATGGTTATAACCTGGTTATAAGAACGAGTGAGCCTCCCAGAGTCACACAGGAACTCAATGACTTGACAACCCAGGGAGGCTTCCACCCAATCTAGGTCTATATTATTTGGTATCCTCAGCCCCCAGACCACTATTTTTACCTCTTCAGTTGCATAGGTACCAAATCACAGTACTGAAAAGAGGTGGTCATCATTTTTTTCCATTCACCAACTTTTGAGATCCATTGCCTGATGCTCCTCTGTCTAAGAAGACTCTGTTTTATTCTTCTGCCTTCACAGGTTGTGAATAACAGAAAGATAACACCCAAATCCACTGTCCAACTGTTAGCAAATGGATTATAGGAGGAACAAGGTTAAAGCAGTAACCCAAGTGAGAAGAGATTTGGAACCAGTTAACATTTTTTTTTTGTCAAAAAGTAATCCAAATGAATTACTATATAGTGATAAATAAATTACTAAATCTTGCACAAGTGAATTTTATTCAGGATCCACATAACATTAGTAAATTATTACAAGAGATTAACTTAAAAATCATTGACCATATGTTAGACCAGAAAACTCTAGATACCAATCTCTTCTTTACTATTGCCATGATGAAATCTCTTCTTCATAGTATATCATTTGACACAATTAACTATCTTACACAACACACACAGACAAAAAAAAATTTATAGGAATGATTAATGAAGATTTTTCAAAATGTTGACCTTCAATAAAATACTTCAAATTGAAAGAAAATTTGCCTTGTTATGTTTCCCATCAGCAAAATTATTTTTCTTTCTTTTTTATTTGCTTTATAAAAAGAACATCCAGTGCTAACAAGGATGCAATCCTGAAAATGGTGCCCAGCAAAGACATTCTGGCAAGGCGATTCTTGAAGATTTAATTGTTAACATTTCTTGGATATCATTTCCAGTATGCAAACAGAACCTTAGAGTGTTTATATCATTGAACCATTTATATAACTTTTAGAAAACTATCATGATGTAACTACTAAAAAAATACTGAAAAAAAACATTTTATGGTTGATTATCTTACTCAACAGAATTAATGAAAGAAAAAGCAAGTAACAACATAAATTACAATAAACTTGGGAGAAGTTAGAGAAATTATGAAGCATTGATAAAATGGATTAAATATGAACCCATTTTAAATGGAACACATAGAGTGTTGTCAACAAAATGGTTGACTAGGAAGCTCTGAGTTCTCCCATGGAAACAAGGAAGCAAGCACAAACTAGCTGAAATAACCTTATACAAGCTCTGGAAAACAGTCAAAAAAACATACACAGCAGCAAAATTAAAACTCTGGTTAAGAAAAAGCCAGTTTCAAAATGGTAGGAAATTTCAAGAGATTTTTATCCACCCTTCCCTTCTCCCTGCATGGTACATTGCAGTTTTGGTCTGTAAGAGGTATCAACGCAGTTCCCACTTACCTCTCTCAAACCCGAACGATCACAGAAGATATTATTTACAATGTTCTAACTTTTGGGGGCCACCTGAAATTCTGCTGTCTGTTTCGCCTAACTCTAAGCTTGAACTTAAAAGCAGCTTGAATGGCTCATTGCATCTGCAGGGGCACTATACATGCCCAGATGCCAGAGGCAAAAGATTAAGGGTGGAAATATAGAATAGACTATTTAAGCCCTGAGGAGAAGTTGAGGTGTGAATTTGGGGAATAGTAAGGCATTCAAAAAGCAGCCAAGGTAATTAAAAAAGCCACACACAGGCCCTGAAAAATGTATGCTCAGAACAGAACTGAATACACCTGATTTCATGTTGGGCTGATCCCAAGACTAAAACCATAACAAGCTAATGAGCAAAGGATTCTCAGCACACAGAGACATTCTGCAAAGAGTGGGAGAGGTGGCTGGTTTTTCAAATGCCCAATTAAACACACACAAAAGAACCCACAAAAAAAACAAAAAAAGAAATCATGATTCATTAAGAAGAAAGTAAATTGGCAGAAACTGTTCCTGAAAAAGCACAGGCATTCGACTTAGTAGACAAAGAGTTTTAAAACCACTGTCTCATAAATGTTGAAATTGCTGAGCAAAAATTTGACAAAGAACTAGAGGAAATGAGGAAAATCATCTAAGAATAAAATGATAATATCAAAAAATATATATAAATTATCGAGTCTAAGGAACAGAAAAAACATAATGGAGAAATGTGAACAGACCCTAAAGGACAGTTAGGACATCCTCGTGTGAACTATGTACATATTATCAGACTTACAGAAGGAGGAGAAGGAAAGAATGGTATAGAAAGATCATCTGAATAAATAATGAATAAAAAATCCCCAAACTGAATGAAAGACATTAATAATCAACAAATGCAGAAACTCAAATAATTTCAGGTAAGACGAATTCAAAGATATCCACACCCACATACATTATATTCAAACTGTGGAAAAACAAAGACAGCGGACTATCTTGAAGCAGCAAAGGAAACATGACTCATGAGGTGCAAGGGATCCTGGGTAAGATTATCGACAGATTTCTAGGCAGAAACTATAGAGGACATAAAGCAGTGAGATGATGTATTTAAAGTGCTGAAAGAAAAAAAAAATCTGTCAACCAAAAATCTATATCTTGTAAAAATGTCCTTCAAAAATGAGGCAGTAATTAATATAATCTCAGATAAACAAGAACTGAAAGAGTTCATTGCTATTAGAGCTGCCCTACAAGAGATGCAAAGGGAGTCAATCATGTTCAATGAAAGGATACTCCAGTGTAACTTAATACCACCTGGAGACATAAAGACCTCCAATAAAGTTATATATATGGGCAAATATAAAATCATGTACTTTCATAATTTTTGTATATAACTCTACTTCTTCATTTCTACAAGATTTAAAAGATGAAGGCATGAAAATAATTGTGCATCTATGTTATTATGTACACAATGAATAAAGATGAAATTAATGACATCAATAACAATAATTGAGAGAAGGGAACAGAGCTTTATAGATTACAGTTTTTGCACAGCATTGTAGTTAAATTTGCATCAATTCAAAATAGATTGTTATAACTTTACAACATTATCTGTAATCCCCAAGTTAACCACAAACACAATAGCAATACAATATACACACTTGAAAATGTGAAGGAAAGCAAAATATGTCACAACCAAGAAATGTCTAAACACAAAGGAAGGCAGTACTGAAGGAAATAAAGGACCTTAGTTGTATAGAAAAAAGTATATGTATGTGTGTATATATATATATATATATGTATTACCTGACCACTAGTTACTTTAAATGTAAATAAACTCCTCCAATCAAAAGATATAGATTGGCAGAATGGATTAAAAAACAGGATCAAGTGATGTCAGCATCATGGCATAGTGAGCTGTTTCCTTCATCTGTCCCCCATAAGACACAGTGAAAAGGACGTTCATTAACCAGGAAAGGACATCCACACCACACAATAGACATGTGAGAGATCCACAAAGCCATACATCTGAAGCTGGGGGTCTTGGATTCCCAGGAGGCAGTTGAAGTAGGTAAGTGGATCTCCTCCCCCTCCCCAGTGGTAGTGACCTAGGGCACTGGACTTTTCACAGTGGTCACCATGCTACTGTGAGAAGGGGGAAAAGGTAGCCATCCACAGAAATGATTTCACAATCAGAGTTGCTTCCCAGCCCACAGGAACTCCACACCAACACAGCTAAGTCACCACATGAGTGCCCCAACCAATCCAAATAGCCTAGGCAGGCTGTCAGTGTATCCAGGAGGGAGTATGGGTGGGAAAGAAGGTGCCCCCTCCCTTCCCATACCACATGGCACACTGGCTCAACCAGTCAACCAGGGCAGGGTATCCCCAACAGAGTGCCTGTGCCTGCATGTGTGAAGCAGTGGTGGCCAGATGAAGAGAACACTATCAGCACAACTTCCAACAACCAGGCACAATTGCCAGTGGATGCAGCAAACTCAGAAAATGCAGCTCTTGCCCCCACCCCCAGTCATGCCAGGTGGAATCTGTGACCAGATACTACCACTATGCACTGACAAATGTGCACCTCTTCAAGCAGCCTGAAGAAATACATTAACTATCAAGATCAGAAAGAAAATGACAACTATCGAATCATTCAAAAAGAAACCAATCCTGTAGTCACAGAAATTTACAATCAAAATGACAGAGAATTCAAAATACTTATCACAAAGAAACTTAATGCCTTGCAAGAAAACTCAGAAAAAAAAGCTCAATGAACTCAGGATTAAAATTAATGAGCATAGGGAATTCTTCAAAAAGAGATGGAAACTCTAAAAAATAAAAAAAAAATGAACAGAAATGTTGGAGATGAAAGCCATATTGAATGAGATTAAAAATTATATGAAGTCCTTAAAAAACAGAGCTGATATTATGTAGGACAAAAATACTAATTTAGGGGACAGAAATATAGAAATGCTTCAGGTGGAAGAGGAGAGAGAAAGAACACTAAAACTATTGAAGAATTTCTCCAAGAAATATCTGACTCAATTAGGAAATGAAACATAATGATTATAGGTATACCAGAGAGAGAAGTGAGGGAGAAAGGAACAGAGAGTTTGATCAAAGAAATAATGCCTGAGAACTCCCCAAACCTGGGGAAGGATCTGGAAATACATGTAAAGGAACCTAATAGAACTCCTAATTACATCAATTAAAAAAAGACCTTCTCCTAGGCATATATTAATAAAACTGGCAAAAGTCAATATCAAAAAATATTAAGGACAGCAAGGCAGAAAAAATAAGCTACAAAAGATCCCCTATCAGGCTTTCAGTGGATTTCTCAGCAGAAACATTACAGGCTTGGAGAGACTGGAATGAGATATTCAAAATACTGAAAGACAAAAGCTTTCAGCCAGAAATATTGTATCCAGTGAAACTATCCTTCAGATACAATGGAGAAATAAACAATTTGCCAGATAAAAAAAACATGAGGGAGTTCATCTCCACAAGACTCCCCTACAAAAAATGATCAAGAAGACGCACATACTTGCAAAAAAAAAAAAAAAAGAAAGAAAGAGTTTACACAGCCTTGAGGAAGGAGGTAAATAGAAAGACAAAATCAGAAAATGGCAGCTCTCTTTCAGAGAGGTTAACAAACAATTATAACATAAAAGATAAAGGGAAGGAAGGCATCAAAAATATCTATAATCACTTCATTTTAGTCACAAACTCACAACACAAAATGGAATAATTTGTGACAACAATATCTTAGATGGGGAAGACAAGATGGATGGAACCTCCTTAGGCTAAAGAGATAAGAGGCTATCAGAAAATGGACTATCTTATCTACAAGATCTTTTACAAACCTCACTGTAACCAGCAAGCAAAAAATCAGAATAGAGATGCAAATGAAAAATAAAGAGAAAACCACCATTGAAAATCACCAAACTTAAATGGACGTCAGAAATACACAGTATGAGAAACAAGAGAAATACAGAAAAATCAGAAAACAGAGGTAGATGGGCAGTATTACGCCCTCATATATCAATAATTACTCTAAATGTAGATGGATGGATTCTCCAGTCAAAAGACACAAAGTGGCTGGATGGATTAAAAAACAAGACCCAACAATATGCTGCCTCCAGGAAACACATCTCAGCTCTAAAGAAAAACACAGGCTCAGAGTGAAAGGATGGAAGATGATACCCCAACCTAATGGCAAACAAAACAAAGCAGGTGTTGCCAAACTTATATCAGACAGAGTAGACTTCAAGATAAAAAAGGCAGTGAGAGACAAAGAGGGGTATTGTAGAATGATAAAAGGGACACTCCACCAAGATGACATAGCACTTATAAATATACATGCATCTAACATAGGAGCACTAAAGTACATAAAGCAACTACTAACAGATCTAAAAGGAGAAATTAACAGCAACACAATAATGGTAGGGAACCTCAGCATCCAACTTACATCAATGGATAGATAATCCAGACAGAAAGTCAACAAGGAAATAGAGAAATTAAACAAAACCTACACAGGACAGGCTTAATAGATACATGTAGAACGCTCTATCCAAAAACAACAGAATACACATTCTTCTCAAGTGAACATGGAAAAATCTCAAAGATAGACCCTATATTGGGAAAAAAAGCAAGTCTCAATAAATTTAAGAAGACTGAAGTCACATCAAGCATATTTTCTGACCATAATTCTAAGAAACAAGAAATCAACTATAAGAAAAAAGTTGTTCAAGTGACAAATATACGGACACTAAACAAAATTCTACTGAACAACCAATGGATCAATGAATAAATTAAAGGAGAATTAAAAAAGTATCTGGAGGCAAATAAAAACGAATCTACACCATACCAAATCATATGGGATGCAGCAAAAGCAGTCCGAGGAGGAAAATTCAAAGCCATAGAGGGCTACCTTAATAAAGAAGAAAAATCTCAAATAAGTAACTTTTTTTGGAGTGGGGGGAGGATGATCAGCCCTGAGCTAACGTCCATGCCAATCCTCTCTTTTTGCTGAGGAAGACCGGCCCTGAGCTAACATCTATTGCCAATCCTTGTCCTTTTATTCCCTTTTTCTCCCCAAAGCCCCAATGGATAGCTGTATGTCATCATTGCACATCCTTCTAGTTGCTGTACATGGGACGCGACCTCAGCATGGCCAGACAAACAGTGCGTCGGTGCTCACCCGGGATCCGAACCTAGGTTGCCAGTAGCGGAGAACACACACTCAACCACTAAGCCATGGTGCCTGTCCACAAATAAGTAATCTTAAACTACACCTAAAAAAACTAGGAAAGAAGAACAAACAAAGACCAAAGTCAGCAGAAGGAGGGAAACAACAAAAATTATAGCAGAAATAAATGAAATAGAAACCAAAAAAACCATAGAAAAGATCAAAGAAACTAAGAGCAGATTCTTTGATAAGATAAATGAAATTGGAAAACCACTAGCCAGACTCACTAAGAAAAAAAGACACAGGTCTAATAGATAAAATTAGAAATGAAAGAGGAGAAATTACAATGGACACCACAGAAATACAAAGGATTATAAGAGAATACTATGAAAAACTATATGGCAACAAATTGGACAACCTAACAGAATTGGATAAATTCTTAGACTCTTACGACCTCCCAAAGGAGAATCAAGAAGAAATGGAGAATCTGAATAGACCAATCACAAGTAAAGATATTGAAACAGTAATCAAAAACCTCCTCAAATATAAAAATCTTGGACCAGATGGCTTCTCTGGAGAATTCTACCAAACATTCAAAACAGATTTAATACCTATCCTTCTCAAACTATTCCAAAAATTGAAGAAAGTGGCAGACTTCCTAACTCATTCTATGATGCCAGCATCACCCTGATACCAATGCCAGACAAGGACAACACAAAAAAAGAAAGTTAGAGTCCAATATCACTGATGAACATAGATGCAAACATCTTAAACAAAATATTAGCAAACTGAATACAGCAATACATCAAAAGGATCGTGCACCATGACCAAGTGGGATTTATACCAGGGACACTGGAATGCTTCAACATCTGCAAATCAATCAATGTGATAAACCATATTAACAAAATGAGGAATAAAAATCACATGATCATCTCAAGAGATGCAGAGAAAGCAGTTGACAAGATACAACATCCATTTATGATAAAAACTCTCAACAAAATTGATTCAAAGAAGGGGCCATCCCGGTGGTGTAGTGGTTAAGTTTGCACACTCCTCTTCAGCGGCCCTGGGTTCCCAAGATCAGATCCTTGGTGCAGACCTGCACACCAGTCCTCAAGCCACTATGTGATGGTGTCCCACATGCAAAATAGAGGAAGACTGACACAGATGTTAGCTCAGCGACAATCTTCCTCACTGGAAAAAAACGGGGGGTTAGAAGGAAAGTACCTCAACACAATAAGGGCCATGTATGAGAAACCCATGGCAAACATCATAATTAATGGTGAAAACCTGAAAGACATCCATGTGAGAACAGGAAGAAGACAAAGGTGCCCACTCTGACCACACTTATTCAACATAGTATTGAAGGTTTTGGCCAGAGCAATTAGGCGAGAGAAAGAAATAAATAGTATCCAAGTTGGAAAGGAAGTAATGAAACTTTCGCTGTTTGCAGATGACATGATTCTATATATAGAAAACCCTAAAGGATCCCCCAGAAAACCATTATAAATAATCAACATCTACAGCAAAGATGCAGGTTACAAAATCAACTTACAAAAATCAATTGTATTTCTATACACTAATAATGAACTAGCAGAGGGAAGTTAAGAATACAATCCCATTTACAATAACAACAAGGAGAAGAAAATATCTAGGAATAAATTTAATCAAGGAGGTTAAAGAACTATACAATAAAAACTATAAGATATTATTGAAAGAAATTGAAGAAGACATAGAGAAATGGAAGATATTCCCTTCTCATGGATTGGAAGAATAAACATAGTTAAAATGTCCATGTAAACTAAAGCAATCTACAGATTCAATGCATTCCCAATCAGAATCCCAACGATATTCTTCACAGAAAGAGAACAAAGAATCCTAAAATTTATATGGAACAACAAAAGATCCTGACTAGCCATAGCAATCCTGTGAAAAAAGGATAAAGCTGGAGGCATCACACACCCTGACTTCAAAATATACTACAAACCTATAGTAATCAAAAAAGCATGGTGCTGGTACAAAAACAGACACACAGATCAATGGGAAAGAATTGAAAGCCCAGAAATAAAACCACAAATATACAGACAGCTATTCTTCAACAAAGGAGAAGAACATACAATGGAGAAAGGGAAGTCTCTTCAACAGCTGGTGTTGGGAAAACTAGACAGCCACATGCAAAATAATGAAAGTAGAACAATATCTCATCCCATACACAAAAATTAACTCAAAATGGATTAAAGGCTTGAAGGTAAGATGTCAAACCGTAAAACTCCTAGAAGAAAAGATAGGCAGTACACTCTTTGACATCAGTCTTAGAAGTATCTTTTCAAAAACCATGTCTATGCAGGCAAGGGAAACAAAAGAAAAGACAAACAAATGGGACTACATCAGACTAACGACCTTCTTCAAGGCAAAGGAAACCAGGAACAAAATTAAAAGACAACCCACCAACTGGGATAAAATATTTGCAAATCATATATCTGACCAGGGGTTAATCTCTAAAATATATAAAGAACTCATACAACTCAACAACAAAAAAACAAACAACCTGATAAGAAAAACGGGCAGAGCATATGAACAGACATTTTTCCAAAGAAGGTATACAAATGGAAAACAGGCATATGAAAAGATGTTCAACATCACTAATTATCAGGGAAATGCAAATCAAAACTACACTAAGATATCACCTTACACCCATTAAAATGGCTATAATCACCAAGACAAAAAAATAACAAATGTTGGAGAGGATGTGGAGAAAAGGCAGCCCTCGTACACTGCTGGTGGGAATGCAAACTGGTGGATCCACTATGGAAAAAAGTATGGATACTTCTCCGAATATTAAAAATAGAAATACATTATGACCCAACTATCCCACTATTGGGTATTTATCCAAAGCATTGAAATCAACAATTCAAAGAGGCTTATGCAACCCTATGTTCATTGCAGCATTATTCACAATAGCCAGGATGTGGAAGCAACCCAAATGCCCATCAACTCATGAATGGATAAAGATGATGTGGCAAATATATATACAATGGAATACTACTCAGCCATAAAAAGGACAAAATCGTCCCATTTGCAACAACATGGACAGACATTGAGGGTATTATGTTAAGTGAAATATGCCAGACAGAGAAAGACAAACACTGCATGATTTCACTCATATGTGGAAGATAAACAAACACATAGACAAAGAGAACTGATTAGTGGTTACCAGAGAGGAAGGGGGTTGGGGGTTGACATAAGGAGCAAAGTGGCACATATACATGGTGACTGACAAAAGATAATGTACACCTGAAATTTCACAACGTTATAAACTATTATGACCTCATTTAAATAATTTTTTTAAAAATAGAATTAAGTACATGTTCTCTATAAGAGAGTCACTTTGCATCTAAGGACACAAACAGTTTGAAAGGGAAATATGGTGAAAGATATTCTGTGTATATATTAAGCAAAAGAGAGTCTGTATGGCTATAAGAGTAAGAGATAAAAAAAAATTTAGGACAAAAATTGTGACAAGAGACAAAAAGGATTTTATATATTGATAAAATAGTCAATCCACCAAGAATATAAAACAATTATAAACATATACATACCAAACATAAGAGTTCCAAAATATATGCAACCCACATTGACAGAATTGAAGGGGGAAATAGAGACCACTACAAAATTAGTTGGAAACTTCAATCTGCCACTTTCAATAATGGTTCAAAAAACAGACAGAAGATCAATAGGGAAATAGAAAAGTTACTAATGGGAATAATTGTCTGCCAACAAACTGAGAAATCCTCAAGAAATAGAAAATCCTAAGAAACATATAACCTAAAAGACTGAATCATGAAGGAACATGAAATCTGAGTAGATCTATAACTATTAAGGATATTGAAGCAGTAGTTATACACCTACCAACAAAGAAAAGCCCAGGACCAGACTGCTTCACTAGTGAATTCCACTAATGCTTTAAAACAGTATTACCAACAATCGTTCTTAACTCTTGCAAAAAACAGAAGAGGAGAGAACACTTCCTAACTCATTCTATGAGGCCAGCATTACACTAATACAAACCAGACAAACATACTACAAGAAAATCCACTAAAGACAAATATTCCATATGATTTGTGAATTAAAAATTTTCAAAAAAATATTACAAAACTGAATTCAGCAGCATACAAAAAATTTTACACCATGGGGGCCAGCCCAGTGGCTTAGCGGTTAAGTGTGCATGCTCCGCTACTGGCGGCCCAGGTTCGGATCCTGGGTGCCCACCAATGCACTGCTTCTACCGCCATACTGAGGCCGCGTCCCACGTACAGCAACTAGAAGGATGTGCAACTATGACATACAACTATCTACTGGGGCTTTGGGGGAAAAAAAAGGAGGAGGATTGGCAATAGATGTTAGCTCAGGGCCGGTCTTCCTCAGCAAAAAGAGAAGGATTGGCATGGATGTTAGCTAAGAGCTGATCTTCCTCACAAAAAAAAAAAAAAAAATTTACACCATGAACAAGTGGTATTCATTCCTGGAATGCCACGTTGTTCCATATACAAAAATTAGTAAATGCAATACACCTCATTAACAGGATGAAGGAAAAACCACATGATCATCCCAACTCATATGGAAAAAGCACTTGACGAAACTCAACACCCTTTCCTGAGAAAAAACACTCAATGAACTAGAAACAGAAAGAATGTTCCGCAACATAATGAAGTCCATACATGAAAAAAACACAACTGACATACTAAATGTAAAAGACTAAAAGCATTTCTCCTTAAAATCTATAATATGAAAAATTTATTTTTTCCACTCATAGTTAGCAAAGTATTGAAAGTTCCAGTTATAGTAGTCAGACAATAAAAAGAAATAATATCCATCCAAAATGGGAAGGAAGAAAAATTGTCTCTGTTGCAAGATGACATGATCTTATGTGTAGAAAACCCTAAAAATCAAACAACAAACAGTTGGAACTAATAAACTATTTCAGCAAAGGTGCAGGATACAAATTCAACACAGATCAATTACATTTTTATACACTAACAATGAACAATCTGAGAAGGAAATTTACAAAAAGATTTCCATTTACTATAGCATGATAGAGAGTAAAATACTTTGCTGTAAATTAACCAAGAAGGCCAAAGACTTGTATAAACAAAATTACAAAGTTATATGAAGAAATTAAAAAAAATGAAAATATACGCAAAGACAAACATGTTCATAAATGAAAGATAATATTAGGATGGCAAAACTAACCTAAGTAATTTACAAATTCAACGGATACCTTATATATACCCCAACACCCCAGTATGGTTCCTGTCTTCTCACAGTGGATCTACTGTACCCACTTGCAATGACCCTATTAAGAGCCACCAGGTTAGAAGTTCCAAGGATTGTTCACAATTAGTGAGGAGGTTGTCAAGAATAGGGTGGCCACAGTAACTATCTCGATTTGGGGATTTGCTCCATGATGTCAATTATAGAGACCACGAATTGATGAAACTGAGATCAAGAATATAACAGTTGATATTCCACAGCGTGATCCTCCCCTGTGCCCTCTTTGATTGTGAACGGTATTTGAATTTTACCTGCAGAGTTTTCTTCCTTAGCCAGCCCTCTAATTATGAAACCTCTCTGCTATCCATCCCACTGAAGTAATTCATTCAAATGGCAGGTGTCCTGTCAGAATATTGTTAAATATTAATATCCAGACACACTAAAGGGGAATTAGAGTGTTGCTAGCACCAGTTTGAGGTTACCTATTTCTCCTTTTTAAGGAATTCAACATTTTCCAATGCGATGGGGTATTGGTTATAATCTTTGCTCTTGTCACACTGCATTCTGAGTATGAGCTTCTAAATAAACATAGAAAGGAAGCACTGGTTTGGATGAGGTCCTAATATGATAAATATTAAACTTATTATACTGTTGATATATATTTTGAATGTGTTGGCTTAATATTAAAATTATTTCTATTTTTCTCTACTCCTTCGTAGACCTGAGTCATGGTCAGTTTTCCATGCTTTGGGAAGGGACAGTGGTTGCTCTCTTAATTAGTTTCTGAAATGAAAGTAAGATCAGTTTCTATTCTCTTCATTTTCTAGAGAATTATAATATGGGTAGAGAGATTTGCTCCTAGTTATCAATATTAACAAGTGGTTTTCCAACATTAAATATAGATAGGAAATTTTGTCTGCCTTATAAATATTGAATATCAGTTAATTATTTGCAAGATTTAGAATAGAATAATATTAGGTATAATTTCTAATACAATAGAATAGGTAGAATTTCTGAGTACAGCTTTATTGAAGATGAAAAAGTTTCCTGAACCACAACCTCTGAAAGAGAACAAGTGTGGCTTTGGGGGAACTAGTGGGAAGCTTCTCTGCCATTCAGTGACAAGTTTAGAGATACACAGCCTGCACCAACTAAGCAAAGAACCCCCAACCACCCCCTACACCACAGTGCTATTGATTCCTGTTCTGAATTGGTAAGACTTAGACTTCATCCCAACCAGCGCTTCCTTCCTTTGTTTATTCAGAACCTAATACTCAGAATATAATATCATGGGGACAAAGTTGAGAGCAGGGAATGCTCAGACAGTAGCCCATTGCAATGGGGATGTTAGATTCCTTACAAAGAGAGATGTACATGACTGTTCTTTTTAAGGATGACATCATCTTGATCCTACTATGTTACCCACTTCTCACTACACTCCGTTCATTGTCTTTATAATGTTTATATAGTTGATAATTCCTTCTCAGGATATGTAGATGTCATCCTTGTTCATGTTAGACAGTGCAAGTTTCTCAGTATTCTGAAGTCCTCAACTCCTGAGAGTTTTACTTATACCTACACTCCATGAGGCAACTAGTTCCACATTTGGCCTTAGAACTGCTTTATCTCTGAAATTTTAACTTTAACACATTCCATCCTGATAAATTCTCTTCCTCTGTGGTTCCTACTACACCTCAATCCATCAAGTTATTGATTCATCAAGAATTGTAATCACAGAGTCTTTTTTTCTCCTTTTCATCCTTTCAGTTCCCATAGAAGTTTACATATTCAAATTAGCTTAGGTAATAAATTAAAGTGAAGTTAAATCAAATTCCATTCATTGTCTCTACATTTCTCTTTTAAAAAGATTGGTGTTGGGTGAGGTCTGCTAGCTCTTTTTCCTCTTAGTCTGTCCTTGTACAAATCATAAAGTTGAGAGCTGAGACAAGGGTCACTCACATGGAAGGAGAAAATGCACCAAGGCCTGCCAAATGTAGACTACTCAACTTGGTTTCCCTTGTAATAAAAAATGCTTTTGCCATTTTCCAGGTCATGTCACAACACTGGTAGTAGCCGCCCATGAACAAGTAAAAACTCAGACTTCAGGTAGATGTCTCTTCAAGGCATCATGGAAGGGCCCAAAGGACAGCTTTCAACCCTGCCAACTGAGCAGAGCCCTCTGTCCAATCCAGGTCACAGATGTTCTAGAGGCGGGTGGAATGCTGCCACTGGCCTATGAGCTCCATTCTGTTTAATGGTGTCACCTCCATCATCCCAAGGGGCTCCTGACTTTGCCAAGGGGACAGACAGAGACCACCTCATTGATGGTCACAGGTGATGAGCTGAGCATGGAGGAAGTCATCCTCCTTGAGCTTGGCCCTGTCCTGAAGGATTTATTGTCATTTAACCAAGGAAGCTCCATGTCTGGGCCCAGCTGCCTGTGTGAAGTTTCTCTAACACATGGCAGAAAGCAATCTGAGTCCTCAGGCCACTGACTAGGCCTCAGGACAGCAGTCTCCAAGAGCCTTGGCTCAAGTATATATTTTTCTAAAGTGTCTCCTGCAATGTGTCTTATGGCAGCCATTTTGTCCCAAAATCCATGGGCAGCCCTTATGCCCATGCTTGGTTTTTAAACTCCAAGAGGCATAAGCATAGCTGTGATAGCCAGGGATACATAAGGCTAACCAAGGAATATAACCAATTTGGCAGGCCTTTGAACCTTAGGAGGGGCAGTGGCCCAGTCCCTATTTTATAAACAACTTCTGACAGACTTAAGATCTTGGGTCACCAGTTCTAAAGCAAGGCCCCACAAAGAGATATATTCATGTAATGCCAAAATATGGTATTAACTGTTTCAATCCCAGTGGCAGAGGTTGTGTGATGCAGCAGTGCCACTGAGGTACCCATGGAGGCTGAGAGAAAGTTGATTGTGTGCCTTTGTTATCCAACCCAAACACAGGTTCTTTTACCTGCCACATAGTAAGGCCAATAAAGAAAAAACCGAAACACCAGGCTTGTGGCAAGGAAAGAGGATTACTATTATCAAAAGGCAGCCAGATGAAGAGATAAGTGTTAGCTAGAATTCAGATCCATCTCCTCGAAGGAAAAATGGTAGAGGTTTTTATTTGAGATTTTAGGTAGGGGAGGGGGATCTGTGGCTTTGCAGGCCAACACCTTCCTATAAGTGTGCATTTGGCCCTGTGAGGCTGCTTGCAGGGAGGATAATGGTGAGACAAGAGAATAGCCAGTTGGATGTGCTTGGTTGTCTGCCCCTGTGATGGATTGTGGATTCTGGTGCCAGCAAGCCCAGGAGTGGGGCTCTTGGAAGCTTCAGCTTCTTGATATTCTCTGGATATCAGTTTCCTTGTAATAAAACTTAAAAAGGACCCATAACTAATCAAAAGGTTAGCATGAGGCCACATGGGCTCTAACAATTTGTAAATTCCATTTGCCTCATGAAGTTCAGGGATACAAGTGTTTAAAAAACTGATATTTATATATGAATGTAACTTAGAGAAGCAGGGAAAGGGCATGGGTTCTTTTGGTTTTAATCCCATATATGCTGGATTTAATGTAGGGGAACTGATATCAGGGTCAGCATCAATTCCCCCCCATTTTACGTTCATTCTTCAATCTTGGGGGATTCAGGGTGATGACCAATCTAGCTATTACCTGCTGAATTGGGACATAGGTCCAGGTTAGAAGAATGAGACTGTTTAGCACTCGTTTGGAAATATTTTTTTGTTACCAGTTTCAGGCTGACATTTTGTATTATTAAAACTTTTTTACCTTGTTCAATAGTTTGGAACAATATCTAAAGGCACATTAAGTATCTGAGCAAAAGGATAAGAAGTATACACAACCCAAATTTTAACAGTCCCTGAAAAATAGACTTAATCCCTTGGGGAATCCAAACAAACAGTCCTGAAAATAAGTCTAGACCTAGTACCTCTAGACATACTTGTTGATAAGGGGTGTAGGTTGTTTCCTCTCGTTGAACCTCTCTTTTAATAAGGCGGTGATGCAGGTGGGCTCCCAAGGGTAGGCTTATATTGTGTAAGTAAGTGACCAGGACTTTAATAACAAGTATTTCTAGATAAACAAAAAGAAAAAACAAGGTTAATAGTCTGAGAAAATTATAAACCAATTCCTGAGCCCAAGGGTGAGCCAATCAAGATTTCTAGAGGTCAGGGTCAAAGCATCTTTTGCAGTTTGAAGCATCTCTGATGATGTCATTGGGTATCCAGGTACATTTCTGAGTGGCTTACACAGCAACAGACATGAATCTCTCTTAAGGTTATATCAAGTCCTCCAGCCTCAGTTTGCAAGACTTCAGGAAAAAAGGTAGATTCAGTTCTCACTGATTCTAAATGAAAAGGATGGAAAAAAATTTAAAATGTTAGTTTGGAAATTTGCAGCCAGATATTTCAGATTAGAAGAATTCATGATCCAATCTAGTTAACAGATATAACAAAAATCTCAAGACAATTCACAGAACCAGATTTCAACATCCACAAATGTATACTATAGTTTCTATTGAAAAATAATTTTTGTCTCTAAAATCACCCTCATTTTTACCAAAGATAGCCAAATTAAGACTAACTATCTTGTAATAAGTCTAATTTGAATAAATTTGGCCCAATTATTTACATCAGTACAGCAAGAATTACAATTGAACATATAGGCTCTTTTAAACTTACTTTGCTGGAACTTTTTATAAGCAATCTCAGATTTAACTTTAAAGCCTTCTTGAGGTAGGAAAGTCAAGACCATGCCTTTGTCATCAGACTTGCCTGTAATAACTATGGGTTTGGATGAATTCCTCTCTTCTCAAGGTCCTCCAAATATCCTGGGGTTCTCTGCACCTGCAAGAGAGTGACCATCCGTATTCAGCTGGTAAGGCTGCTGGTAACCCTGTAAGCAAGGTACAAGTCCAATATTTCCAAGTGGCTTTATTCCATAAAGTTCAATCTTTGGTTCTCAAACTATATGGTCATATCTGAGTTTATGCATGTTTCTCTCAAATATGACATTTCAGTCAAAGCCTTGATAATATAACCAGTATTTCCAATAATGTCTTTTTATAAGAACAGATTCTTTTTATAAGATTCTTTATAAGATTCTTTTTATAAGAACAGATTCTAACCAATGTAAATAACTATATCGTCATGAAATAGGAATATTCTCTTACTGAGAATTTTCAAATTTGGGAGGGATCCCATACAGAGAAAAAGTTAAACGTTTCATTTCTGTTTACAAAAGTACAGTTTACCAAATGGCTATATGTCATAGTTAGCTTAAGAGAAAAGAGAAAAAGTTTTCCTTAAACCTGAAAAAAATTTTTAAAAAATCAGCAATATTTCAAACAAAAGTCATACGAATTTATAACCATCCTCATCAGTTCATTCAGTCTTGTGTAATTGGTTTTTTATCTTAATCTTCTGCTAGCAGTTTTATGAGGCCATCAGTTTCTCTGTTAGAATTCTGTAGTTTCTTACCCAGTTAAGTTTTCTAATCTGAAAGATTGTCAGAAACCTGTATTCCAGAGTGAATATCAGAGTCCATTCCATGAATCTTTCTGAAGATGAAAACAGTTGTAAAAGCATCACAGTAAAACTGTAATTGTGTGTAAACAAAAAAAGACTTGAAAATGACAATTGACAAAGAAATTTTGTTATTTCTGTGACATACAACACTTTAAGATAATAACTAGAGCATGACTGATAACCAGGACAGCTCAGAATTCTAGGAATATTATATAATTTATAGAACACTTACATCAACAACATTTACCCACAAAAAATCATAAGTCCCTATGAAATAATGCTTATTTATCCATATAACCATGGTGACAATTAAAGATTTTCAGGAAAATACAGAAAATTAAGTGGCTTTATGAAAAACCTTAGCACCTGTGATTAAAGACCTGATAAAAACAGTGTAGGAAATTTATTTTGATAAAACACAAAATTCCCACACTTCTAGTAAAATACTCTAAGAAAACCTTTTATAATCTCTTTACAAAGAGCCGACTAAAAGTTCCAGAAGGTTGTCCTTTTTTTTTTTTTAATTGATATTTTAATGATTTCTAACATTGTGAAATTTTGGGTTGTACATTTTTGTTTGTCCATCACCACATATATGACTCCCTTCACCCCTTGTGCCCACCCCCCACCCCCACTGCCCTAGTAACCACAGTCCAGTTTTCTCTGTCCATGTGTTGGTTTATATTCCACATATGAGTGAGATCATACAGTGTTTGTCTTTCTCTTTCTGGCTTATTTCACTTAACATAATACGCTCCAGGCCCATCCATGTTGTTGCCAATGGGACGATTTTGTCTTTTCTTATGGCTGAGTAGTATTCCATTGTATATATATACCACATTTTCTTAATCCAGTCGTCAGTCGAGGGACACTTAGGTTGCTTCCACTTCTTGGCTATGGTGAATAATGCTGCAATGAACATAGGGGTGCATAAGCCTCTTTGGATTGTTGATTTCAGGTGCATTGGATAGATTCCCAGTAGTGGGATGGCTGGATCATAGGGCATCTCTATTTTTAATTCTTTGAGGAATCTCCATACCGTTTTCCATAGAGGCTGCACCAATTTGCATTCCCACCAGCTGTGTATGAGGGTTCCTGTTTCTCCACATCCTCTCCAACATTTGTTGTTTTTTGTCTTGGTGATTATAGCCATTCTAACAGGCTTGAGGTGGTATCTTACTGTTGTTTTGATTTGCATTTCCCTGATGATTAGTGATGTTGAGCATCTTTTCATGTGCCTATTGGCCATCTGTATATCTTCCTTGGAGAAGTGTCTGTTCATTTCCTCTGCCCATTTTTTGATCGGGTTGTTTGTTTTTTTGTTGTTCAATTGTGTGAGTTCTTTATATATTATGGAGATCAACCCCTTGTCAGATGTATGTTTTGCAAATATTCTCTCCCAGCTGGTTGGTTGTTTGTTCATCTTGATTCTGGTTTCATTTGTCTTATAAAAGCTCTTTAATCTGATAAAGTCCCACTTGTTTATTTTTTCTTTAGTTTCGCTAGTCTGGGTAGGCATGTCATCCAAAAAGATTCCTTTAAAACCAATGTCAAATAGTGTGTAGCCTATATTTTCTTCTATCAGTTTTATGGTTTCAGGTCTCACCTTCAGGTCTTTGATCCATTTTGAGTTAATTTTTGTGAATGGCGATAGCACATGGTCCACTTTCATTCTTTTGCATGTGGCTGTCCAGTTTTCCCAACACCATTTATTGAAGAGACTTTCCTTTCTCCATTGCATGTTCTTAGCACCTTTGTCGAAAATTAGCTGTCCGTATATGTGTGGTTTTATTTCTGGGCTTTCAATTCTATTCCATTGATCTGTGTGTCTGTTTTTGTACCAGTACCATGCTGCTTTGATTACTATTGCTTTGTAGTATGTTTTGAAGTCAGGGATTGTGATGCCTCCTGCTTTGTTCTTTTTCTTTAGGATTTCTTTAGCTATTCGGGGTCTTTTGTTGCCCCATATAAATTTTAGTATTCTTTTTTCTATTTCTGTGAAGAATGTCATTGGGATTCTGATTGGGATTGCATTGAATCTGTAGATTGCTTTAGGTAATACAGACATTTTAACTATGTTTATTCTTCCAATCCACGTGCATGGGCTATCTTTCCATTTCTTTATGTCATCATGGATTTCCCTCAATAATGTCTTGTAGTTCTCATTGTATAGGTCCTTCACCTCCTTGGTAAGATTTATTCCTAGGTATTTTATTCTTTTTGATGCAATTGTAAATGGTATTATCTTTTTGAGCTCTCTTTCTGTTAGTTCATTATTAGCATATAGAAATGCAACTGATTTTTGTAGATTGATTTTGTACCCTGCAACTTTGCTGTAGTTGTTGATTGTTTCTAATAGTTTTCCAACAGATTCTTTAGGGTTTTCTATATATACAATCATGTCATCTGCAAATAGTGAGAGTTTCATTTCTTCGTTACTTATTTGGATTCCTTTTATTCCTTTTTCTTGCCTAATTGCTCTGGCCAAAACCTCCAGTACTACGTTGAACAGGAGTGGTGAGAGTGGGCAGCCCTTCCTCGTTCCTGTTCTCAGAGGAATGGCTTTCAGTCTTTCCACGTTGAGTATGATGTTAGCTGTGGGTTTGTCATATATGGCCTTTATTATGTTGAGGTACTTTCCTTCTAGTCCTATTTTATTGAGAGTTTTTATCATAAATGGATGTTGTATCTTGTCAAATGCCTTCTCTGCGTCTATTGAGATGATCATGTGGTTTTTATTCTTTGTTTTGTTGATGTGATGTATCACGTTGATTGATTTGCGGATGTTGAACCATCCCTGCGTCTCTAGTATAAATCCCACTTGATCATGGTGTATGATCTTTTTAATGTATTGTTGTATTCGGTTTGCCAATATTTTGTTGAGGATTTTTGCATCAATGTTCATCAGCGATATTGGCCTGTAATTTTCTTTCTTTGTATTGTCTTTGTCTGGTTTTGGTATCAGGGTGATGTTGGCCTCATAGAATGATTTAGGAAGTGATCCCTCTTCCTCTATTTTTTGGAATAGTTTGAGGAGGATGGGTATTAAATCTTCTTTGAATGTTTGGTAAAATTCACTGGAGAAGCCATCTGGTCCTGGACTTTTATTTTTGGGGAGGTTTTCGATTACTATTTCAATCTCTTTACTTGTTATTGGTCTATTCAGATTTTCCATTTCTTCTTGGTTCAATTTTGGGAGGTTGTATAAGTCTAAGAATTTATCCATTTCTTCTAGATTGTCCAATTTGTTGGCATATAGTTTCTCATAGTATTCTCTTATAATCCTCTGTATTTCCATGGTATCTGTTGTAATTTCTCCTCTTTCATTTCTAATTTTATTTACTTGAGCCTTTTCTCATTTTTTCTTAGTAAGCCTGGCTAAGGGTTTGTCGATTTTGTTTATCTTCTCGAAGAACCAACTCTTTGTTTCATTAATCCTTTCTACTGTTTTTTTGGTCTCAATATCATTTATTTCTGCTCTGATTTTTATTAATTCTCTCCTTCTGCTGGCTTTGGGCTTTGTTTGTTCTTCTTTTTCTAGTTCTGTTAGGTGTAATTTAAGGTTGCCTATTTGGGCTTTTTCTTGTTTGTTAAGGTGGGCTTGTATCGCTATGAGTTTCCCTCTCAGGACCCCTTTTGCTGCATCCCATATGGTTTGATATGGCATGTT
This sequence comes from Ceratotherium simum simum, assembly GCF_057802395.1. Lineage (NCBI taxonomy): Eukaryota > Metazoa > Chordata > Mammalia > Perissodactyla > Rhinocerotidae > Ceratotherium > Ceratotherium simum. Next base: position 28,562,851 of record NC_141931.1, on the reverse strand, counting down.
ATCATTTTCGTTTGTTTCCAGATAGTTTTTAGTTTCTCCTTTAATTTCATCAATGATCCATTGGTTGTTCAGTAGCATGTTGTTTAATCTCCACATTTTTGTCACTTTCCCAGTTTTTTTTTTCCTGGTTCATTTCCAGTTTCATAGCCTTATGGTCTGAAAAGATGCTTGTTATGATTTCAATCTTCTTAAATTTATTGAGGCTTGCTTTGTTTCCCAACATATGGTCTATCCTAGAGAATGTTCCATGTACGCTTGAGAAGAATGTGTAGTCAGCTGTTTTGGGTTGGAGTGCTCTGTATATGTCTACTAGGTCCATCTTGTCCAGTTTTTCATTTAAGTCTAATACTTCTTTATTAACTTTTTGTCTGAATGATCTATCCATTGCTGTAAGTGGGGTGTTATGATCCCCTACTATTATTGTGTTGTTGTTGATTTCTCCTTTTAGGTTTGTTTATTAACAAACCTAAAAGCAACAAAAGTCGCTTTATGTACATTGGTGCTCCTATGTTGGGTGCATATATATTTATAAGTGATATGTCTTCTTGATGGAGTGTCCCTTTTATCATTATATATTTCCCTTCTTTGTCTTTCTTAACCTGTTTTATCTTGAAGTCTACTTTGTCTGATATGAGTATGGCAACACCTGCTTTCTTTTGTTTGCCATTAGCTTGGAGTATTGTCTTCCATCCTTTCACTCTGAGCCTGTGCTTGTCTTTAGTGCTAAGATGTGTTTCCTGAAGGCAGCATATTGTTGGGTCTTGCTTTTTAATCCAACCTGCCACTCTGTATCTTTTGATTGGAGAGTTCAATCCATTTACATTTAGGGTAATTATTGAAATATGAGGGCTTAATGTTGCTGTTTTGTCACTTATTTTCTGGTTCTTTTGCATTTCCTTTGTTTCTTGTCCCATTTGTTTTGGACTGCCAATTCAGTTTGGTTGTTCTGTCTTATGATTCTTCTAGTTTTCTCTTTGTTTATCATATGTGGTTTTGCTTTGATTATTTGTTTAGTGGTTACCTTGAGGTTTGGGCAAAAAATCTTGTGTATGAGATAGTCCATTATCTGATAGCCTCCTATTTCCTTATACTAAGTCAATTCAGTCACTTTCCTCTTCCCCTTCTAAGTTGCTCTTGTTATACCTTATTCTATCTTGTGTTGTGGCTGTGTGTTTACAGTGATGAGGTTAAATTTATTTTTGGTGAATTTCTTCCTTTGATCTTTGAGTTTAGTATTTAAGTGGTTGCTAACCTATTCCGGTAAAGATCTACTATTTCTCTGATTTTGTCTACCTACTTTTCTCCTTCCTCCAAGCTTCGTGTTCCCTTTCTCTTCTTTTTTTCAGGCCTGAGGGCCTTCTTGAGTATTTCTTGTAGTGGGGGTCTCGTGGCCATGAACTCCCTTAGCTTTTGTTTATCTGGGAGAGTTACTATTTCTCCATCATATTTGAAGGATATTTTTGCTGGATAGAGTATTCTTGGCTGAAAGTTTTTGTCTTTCATTATTTTGAATATATCATTCCAGTCTCTTCTAGCCTGAAAAGTTTCTGTTGAGAAATCCACTGAGAGCCTGATGGGAGTTCCTTTGTATGTTATTTTTTGTTTTTGTCTAGCTGCCATTAATATTGTTTCTTTGTCGTTGACCCTGGCTAGCCTTACCACTAGGTGTCGTGATGGCCTTTGTCTGTTAATATATATAGGTGTCCTGTTGGCTTCACTTACTGGTATTTCCTGCTCCTTCCCCAGATTTGGGAAATTTTCTGCTATTATTTCCTTGAATAGGCTCTCTGTTCCTCTTTCCCTCTCCTCTCCCTCAGGAATACCTATAATTCTTATGTTACATTTTCTAATAGAGTCAGATATTTCTCGGAGTCTTTCTTCATTTCTTTTTAGTCTTAGTTCTCTCTCTTCTTCCATCTGGAGTATATCTGTATTCCTATCCTCTAAAGTACTAATTCTTTCCTCCATATTGTCAGCTCTGTTCTTTAAGGATTCCAGATTCTCCTTTATCTCCTCCATTGTGTTCTTCATCTCCATCAGCACTGATTGGTTTTTCTTTATGATTTCAATCTCTTTTGTGAAGAAACTCCTAATCTCATCGAACTGTTTGTCTGTGTTGTCTCATATTTCCTTGAGTGTTTTTATGATAGCTATTTTGAAATCTCTGTCATTTAGTTTATGGATTTCTGTGTCTTCGGGGTTGATTTCTGGGTGCTTGTCATTTTGTTTCTGGTGATTTCATATATTTTTGCATTGTGGTTCCTGTGTTGGTTTTGTTTTTCCTCATCCTGGAAGTCTCTGGTTGCAATTTCCACCTGCCGCCACTGTCTGGTGGTAAAGGGCTGTGTAGTCTAAGCCCCCTGTGCTCTGCCCTGGTTTTTCTGCTGTGATCCGCAGTTTTTTTTTTTTTTTTTTTTCCCCGCTGCGATCCACGGGTCCAGTCCAGTTAGATCAGGTCTGCCTCGGATCGCTAGGTCTGGTCTGGTTGAGCTGCAGACTCCGGGTTGCGGGGAGGGGGGAGCTCTCTCTTTTGCCCTCTGGGTCCCTGACGTGGGAGGCTTCTCGTTTGCCCCTCTTTATCCGCTCTCTGGGGTGCTCAGATGTTGATGGTAGCCCTGTGGCTCCTCTGAGTCCTCTGTGCGGGAGTTTCCTACTGGCTGAGAGAGTCAGAAGAGCCACGGTTTCCCCGCCGAGGGCCGCCCCTCCCCCCTCTCTGGGAGCCGCGCGGACTGGGATCGCTGATCTGATGGGGAGGGAGCGGAGTTCTCCTTACCTCTCCCCACTTCCTCCTGGTGCCCAGCACGTTCCGCTCTCAGATGTGCAGCACTGTGGATCCCTCCGCTCTCTAGGTTTTCACTGTCTGGGATTCCATTGTTGGTCTGTGGCTGTTGCTTTTGTTGTATCTTGTGGGGGAAGAATTCACGGGAAAGCTCACTCCGCCATGATGCTGACGTCACCGGATATCCAGAAGGTTGTCCTTTTAAGAGAGGAAAAAAAAATTCTAATTTTACCCTAGCTTACTTTTGATATTAAAACTCATTTGCTTAATTACATTCTTTTCAGTCTTAGCCAACTTGACCATTTACAAAACTGTTTTTTCAGAATTCCTCTTTCACAAACCTGCCATAACTTTTTTTTTTTTCATTCAGAATTTGTCCCATGCCTTCTTTCTTTCCTGTTAACACTGTAGGACAAATTTATCTTTCTTAACAAAAGAAACAAAAATATTTCCATTATTTATATCTTCTTTACTGACAACATATCTCACTTTCATTGAATACAAGCATATTTTCCTTATTAAATTCTAGTAGCCTTAATCATATATTAGAACTTTTAACTCTTAAAAACCTTAATTTGTAAGTTAACAATTATAAACTGTCTTTTACATCAGCAGTCTGTGGCTTGGCAAGTTTATAGACACTTTTTATAATTTTAGAAACATGTTACTTTATAGTACAATCTTTTAACAAAACACAAGACGTGTTTACCAAGAGAGCCAAAACACCTTTTAGTTTCTCTGTAATAAGAAGCCAAAAGTAGATAAACTTAGATATGTTTAGCAATAAAGTTTCAGTATTTTATCTTACTTGAAAATGACCCAAATACACAAAGAATTTTTATCATTTAACTTAATTTAGCAAAAATCTAAAGTTTTAAGTTCCCAAAAAGAATTTGGAAGCCGTTCTTTCAAGTAAAGAGACCACAAAACATAATTATTGCACCCTAAGACTCTTACCCATTTTTATGTATCTAAATTATTTGTTACCAGTAATTATGTTTACATTACTCACAAAAACTTCTGTGACATTAAAGAAGTTATCCATCATCTTACGTTGTTTTAAGTACATACGCCATAACACGTAATCATTGGTAAGAAGTGCCCCCAAAAACCTTCTATCCTTTTCATATCTATTTAGTTTCCTTGTTCCCAATAATTATAGTTAGATTGCCTACAAAACCCTCATGAGACATCAGACAAAATCAGCGTTATTCTAAGTTATTATTTTTTGCTGACAAATTTTGTAACAGATAACTTGTTTGTACCATATCCAATATTGATAACTCTGAAAACATTTATTTTAATCAAACCAACAAACTTAAACAAGCTTTTATTTACCACAGATCATTTTATGTCATGTTAACTTGAAGGACATCTGGGCTAATTTCTATTACATTTAGAATTAATTTATATAAGCACTTACTTCAAGCCAATTAAATAGAGATCCTTTAGAAATATCATCTTGAGGCAGACAAATGTATATAAAGACAGATAGACACAGAGATCTTCAAACTTTTAACCAGGTCTCAGGCACAAAACTCAAAAGAGTGCTGGATCCAAATTGTGACCTATTATAATGGCTAAAGCATTTTACTAAACATTTTTTTTTTCTTTTTGCTCTAAGGATCCCTTTTATAGCTGTTTTTGAAATCACTTTGTCTTTTAGAAGCTTTTGCATATTAATCAAAGTTTGCATTCCATTACCAGAAGTTGTGAATCTTTTTTCTTAAGGGTCACTCTTAAGGTGGACTCATCTGAAATACAGGTTCCCTGGAATGGCCATTATAATTCCAAATTATATTAAAAGTTTACTTTTTTCCACTTGCTTAATTTTAGATCTGGAATTTCAGGGGAGTTGACATGGGGAAGCGCAGCAGGAGAGGAGATTTGTTTGTTTTTTGCTAGCAGGGCTGCTGGCATCCCCCAATCTGGCATGTTTAGTTATTAGTTGTTTTTTTTCTTTTTTTTTTTTTATAGAGGCAGTAAGTTATTCCTGATTTCATTAGAAGCCTCAAAAGATTAAAATAGCCTTCCTTCTGGTTGTTTAACCTTGTAGCTTGCTTTTTCCAATTTTATAATCAAAGACACCAGTTTGGATAAACTGAAATTACTCCATTTTGGCCATTTTAAAGTGAGATCTCCTTTAGCATGTTTAATTAACACTACCTGAGGGGTGGACTTATATGCTCTTAAAATATCAGATATGGTAAAGATCCCCAGTAAGACACAATGTTTATCCCCACAACAAAATCTATAATACAATCAGGAAAAAGAGATGTAATCATTTTACATAAAGTCTGTTTAAATGTATACATTTATACAAAACTTTATCTTAATTTTATCAACTCGTATCTCTAATCATAGCTTTCATTAGGATTTCATCAATAAGTCTTGGTCTTGTAATATTGTGTAGGGGAAGCATTCCCAGACAGACATAACACTCATTTCAAAAAAAAAACATTCAGACTAAGTTGACATGACCTCTTCATATAATATTAGTTCAATACATTTTAAACTTTATAATTTTATCCACCTTAACAGTCCAACTCTTGCCCCATACAATTGTTGGTTGGGTTTCTCATTGTGAGTTCTGCCTAATGGCTTTAAAATTTTTTTCTTCCAAACTAGGGTGAATAGAACAGGGCTATCTGAGGTCTTTAAATGTTGGGGGGCCAATTGAGAATCCTTTTACTCCACCCAACCTTAGGCAATGTTTTATTAAAATCTTTATTTTAAACTTATTCATGTCCACTCCATTTATACTGTTTTTCTTTTTAATAACTAGCTAAAGATATCCATCCTGCAGAGATGTGTCCTGTGACTCTTCCCTTTCTGATTCCTCTTCATTTTCCCCCTTTTAATGTTTAATGTTTGTTTTACGTACCCCACTACCTAATTTACCTTATTAAGTTTTTTAAAAAAGTTTAAAAATTTCCACCTTGTTCAATAGAGACCCTTTAGTTTTTTCTCAGCTTTTAAAATTATTTTATTAACTTGTTTTCATTAACATCTGTAAGACTATGAGAGGAAGCTGAGACCCCAAGTTTGATTAAGTTTCATCTTTTTCTTTTTCATGGGTTTATGACTGAAAACATCGCAATTTTGCAATTCGTAAGCCAGAGGGCTGCCACTGGGAATCAAATCCGAGTTTCCCATTACACTGCCATCCCCACACACACTATACACACTCACACATTTCCACACAAGCATAAAAACATATGGAAACAAGAGTTAGTCCTTTCAACAAAGTCAGATCCCCAGGACCAAATTCTAGCAACCTGGAACAGAACCCCTGAAGCAGAGGCAAACGAATGAAAAGAAAAATAATAGTCAGTTTTAACAAGGAAACTCAACCAAAACAAATGTGGCCCAGAGTTTTCTCCTGAGCAAGATCTCTAAATCCTTTCAACAAAATCAGAGCCCCTCAAACAAACTCTAGTATCCTGGAACAAAACCCCTAAACCAGAGGCAAAGAAAGAAAGGAAAAATAGGTCTCGGTCAATTTTAATGAGGAAACTCACCACAAGGACGTCTGTTATGAACCAGAAGCCAAAACAAATGAAAAAACAGACGAACAAATTAACAAACAAATTTAGAGCCTGTGTCCTTGCCACAAGAAAAATGTTCCTAGGTCCAGTGGTGCTGGGTCAGACGGAAAGTACAAGGAACAATCCCTAGGACAAATTACGTACGCAGCTGCAGGTCTGCTTCCCGGGAAATCACAGTCATCCCAGGGCCATGGAGCCACAGGCACAGAGCCTCCTGGCTGGCTCACCAAATTGTTACCAAACCCAAATACAGGTTCTTTTATCCACTGCATAGTAGTGTCAATAAAGAAAAAAACTGAAACACCAGGCTTGTGGCAAGGAAAGAGGTTTACTATTATCAAAAGGCAGTCAGAGGAGGAGATGGGAGTTAGAGCTCAGATCCACCTCCACAAAGGAAAAAAGGTAGGAGTTTTTATTTATGGTTGTAACTAGGGGAGGGGGAGTTGTGGCTTCGCAGGTTGGCGCCTTCCCACCAGGCTGCATTTGGCCTTGTGAGGCTGCTTGCAGGAAGGAGAATGGTGAGATAAGAAAATCTGCAGGTGAGTGTCATTCGCTCCCTGCATCCATGGTGGATGGTAGATTCTGGCACGAGGAAGCCAAGGAGTTGGGATGTAGGAAACTTCAGCTTCTTGATAGTCTCTGGATATTTCCCTATAGTAAAACTTCAAAGGATCCATAACTAGCCATAATGTTAGCATGAGGCCACCTGGGCTCTAACAATTTGTAAGTTCTATTTGCTTTGTGAAGATCAAGGATACAAAGGTTTAAAAATCCGATATTTACATATGAATGTAACTTAGAGAAGCAGGGAAAGGGGATGGGTGCTTTTGGTTTTAACCCCTTGTATGCTGGGTTTAATGTAGGGGAACTGATATCAGGGCCAGCATCACCTTCATATATGAGGTCAAACCATATAAATGTATGGAGTAAAACATGGTAGCCAAATCAATGCCAGCAAGGCAGTCATCTGGATTCCTTAAGGTCCTTGATGAGTTCAGTAATATTTGGCAGAACAACCACAGTTAAGTTACAATAGTAAGCTGTAAGTTACCACTCAATTTTGTCTGCCTTTAAAAATGGCCATAGGAGCTGTTAAGTGGAGAATTACAGTTAGAATTATAACATTCCCAACAATGCAATCTTCAATAATGGGACATAGTTCCTCCATACTTTGTCTCAGACAACAACGGAGAATATTAACAATTTTTCCTGGCAGATGCAATTCCACAGCCTCCTATTTTGTGTGTCCCAAGAGCAATGCCAGCTGTTTGATCTTATTCCAGGTGAGAACATGACATATGAAAGTTTCCATGGATTCTGAGGAGAACACAAAAGTGACCTGTGAGAAAAAAACAGAGATTGTGGACTGCCATTATCTTCCAGTCTGAGCAAGTGAGCCAGCAAAGGATGGAGTGAGGGGGCATGCAGTTGCCTTCACATATGTTTCTGTGTGGGAAAGTTCTTGAAAGAGACACAGTTTAAGCCTGAATTGACTGAATCACTGAATTTGCTGGTTAAATCTGAGTTGGCCTGATTCAGCTTTCCACTGTGGAGCAGAAGTGAAGGCTCACAAAGGAGGGTCAGGAAGAAGAATTGGACAGGAGCAGTAGTCATGCATAAAAGAAGTGGGATTGAAGCTTGAAAGTTATATAACAAATTATGTAAGAGTAGCCTAAGTATTTGTAAATATGGCTTAATGTCGAGAGCAAACACCAAAAAGCCTTAGAGGCAAAATAATTTTTACTGGGAAAATAGCAGCGATTAACCTCTTTTACGTGGAATTCATCAGAATATACTGTTGTCGGTGGCTTTGGTAGATGAAGAGAAATCAGGTAGATTCTAAAAGCAATCATTATAAATAAAATTTCATAGCTGTTGTGTCTAATCTCCTGTTTATTGCATCAATTTAGGTTTTCCATTGTTTTATTCAAATAATTTATTTTCTGTAAGACTTGCAATTATTTCTTTCTCTCATCTGTCTTTTCTTACTTACTTGGTTTCTTTCTCCTTTCATAAATGTTTGTGCCTTCTTAACTCCTTTGAGAGTGCTAAACCAAATTATTTCCATGCCATGCTGAAATGACTCCATTGTTTTTATTTCTTTTTGTGTGATTTTTTCCCTATTTATTTGTTCTTCTTCATGGTGGTAGATTTCCTTGTTTTATAAATTTTTTTTTGAATTGAGAAACAGTCTTTTTTCAGTTTGGCTTGGGGTTTTGTGGTAACTCTCGTGGATCCAGGTCTTAGGTTAAGATTCAAGATTATTGCATCCTTCCTTCTGAAAGTCAGATTTCCTGACTGATTCCAAATAGACAAATATTGGTATAACTATAACTCTTTAGCCTTTTACTTGGAGATCTTCTCTGAATCTTTGTAATGGACTCCATGATTTTTCAACTCCTTTGTGATTGAAATGGCAATTTCCATGGGATCTTATTGTCAAGGACTATTTTTGACAGCTTCAATTCCACAGAATACAATGCAGAAATGATCACCAGCTAGGAAATTTACCCAGTTGGCTCAGTTCTACAACTACAAGGCTGTTCTTGCAGTCTACCCTGGGCATAGGTGCCATTCACAAACCATGCCATCTCGGGCTTCACTTCTGAATCTTCCTATAGGTCCAGAGAATATCTGCTTTTTACCTTTGCAGTACTGCAAGCCAGTATGGAATGAAATTGTTACTTTGCTGCACAGGTTATGAAAGGATTTTGACATCTCTAAATGATGTGCAGGCAGAAAATATCTAGCCTAGGAGAGCTGTCACAAAGCTGCAGAGATAAGCAGGTCAACTCACATAGGTGAATGGTCCCTTGAGATCTGATTCCACTTTCCTTTTGAAGGAAACACTCCCACGGAAACCAGTTTCCTCAAAACGACTGTACATGAGGTCAGGTGATTAATCCTGGCAACCTGCTAAGCTGGTTCACTGAGATGTAGCTGATTGCCAGAGAATAACCTCATCTCCTGTTCCAGTTCACCTTCACAGACCTCAGAAATGTCAGAAATTCTGACATATTCACTACACGAGTATCTGATCCTTTAACAGTTGTTTCACGAGGCTGCCACAAAATCTGACATTTAACATGTACTCAAAAATTCTTTTTAATTAATAAGAATAAACTATTAAATGAATAAAAATGGAACATATTTTTTATTAGTAACTTTACTTTTTAGGGTAGTTTCAGATTTACAGAACTATTGCATATAAATACACAGAGTTCCCACTGTCCCCCAATCCCCAGTTTTCGCTATTATTAACATCATGCCTTTACTGTGGGACATTTGTGACAACTAATGAGACAATATTGACATATTATAATTAACTAATGTCCATGGTTTCCATTAGGGTTTACTCTGTGCTGTACAGCTCTATGAATATTGAAAAATATTTATTGACGTGTATCCTCCATTACTATCTACATACAGAAGACTTACATCATCCTGAAAATCTTCTGTGCTCCATTTATCCATCTTTCCATTTCTCTCTTCCTCCAAACCCCTGGAACATGGGTCTTTTTACTGTTTCCATAGTTTTCCATTTCCAGAATGTCATACAATTGCAATTGTACAGGATGTAGCCAGTCAAGATTGGCTTTTTTCACTTAACAATATGCAGTGAAGTTTCCTCCATGTCTTTTCATTTGATAGTTCATTTCTGCTTAACACTGAAGAAAATTCTACTGTATGGATGCAATTTAGTATCCATATCCAATGAACCTCTATATATGATTTGCCAATCATTAGAAGCTGTTACTAATATCTGTGTGAAGGTTTTTGGGTAGACAAAAGTATTCAATGTGTTTGATTAAATGCCAAGGACTTCAATTGCTGGACTGTGTGGTAAAAATATGTTTCATATTGTAAGAAACAGCCAAACTATCTTCCAAAGTGGCTGTACCATTTTGCATTCCCATCGGTTATGAAAGAAAGTTCCCGTTGCTCCATATCCTCGCCAGCATTTGGTGTTGTCACTGTTTTGGATTTCTGCCATTCTAACGGATGTAAAATGGTATCTCATTTTTTTAAATTTTCAATTCTATAATGACAAATAATATTGAGAAACTTTTCATATGCTCATTTGCCGTCTGTATGTCTTCTTTGGTGAAGTGTCTGTTCAGATCTTTGCTCATTTTTAAATTGGGTTTTTTGTGTTCTTACTGTAGAGATTTAAGATTTCTTTGTATATTTTGGATACTAATCTCTTTATAAGATGTATGTTTTGCAAATATTTTCTGCCCGTCTGGGGCTTGTCTTTTCACTCTGTTTATACTATCTTTTAAGAGAGGTGATTTTTCTTTTTAATGAAGTCTAATAATTTTTTTCTTATATGGATTGAGCATTTGGTGTTGTGTCTTAAAAAGTCATCAACATGCCCAAGATCATCTAGATTTTCACATGTGTTATCTTGTGGAGTTTTTACAGTTTTGCATTTTACACTTAGGTCTATAAGTCTCTTTGAGTTAACTTTTGTAAAAGGTGTAAAGTCTGAACCTAGATCGTTTTTGCATGTAGATATCTACTTGTTCCAACACCAATTGTTGAAAACACTATTATTTCTCCATTGGATTGCCTTTGCTCTTTTGTCAAAGAACAGTTAAGTCTAATTGTGTGAATCTATTTCTTGCCTCACTGTACTGTTCCATTGATCACCGTATCTGTACTTTCACCAATACCACAGTATCTTGATTGCAGTAGCTTTCTTGTAAGCCTTGAAATTGAGTACTGTCAGTCCCCTAACTTTGTTGCTCTCCAGATCCCATTGAGTTGTGATTCTCTGTATCCAACTGTCTCTTCAATTTTGGGGTCTACAATTTGCCCTGTGACTTCAATTCTCTGATAGATCCAAAGAGAGTTGTTGATTCTTAATTTATCTTTTTTTCATGTTATAAGGAAGGAAGTGTTGACATCAAAGTTCTTTATCTACATTACCAGAAAACAGAAGTCTAGCTTTTTCAATATTATTAAAATGTGGCCTTCTTTTGTGAACAGTTCTGAATTAGTTATACAAAATATTTTCTTGAGCCTTTGCATCTTTTACTTATCTTTTTCCTGCTTGAAGCAGGCCTAGGGAGTTTACTTGGCTATCTTTGTCATATACACTGATCTTCCCAGAAACTCTTTGAGAAGAATTTTAATCAATTGACTAAAAAAAAGTCCAATGAGCCATCATAAAACAATAAAAGGGGTTCTATTACAGCCTACCAAAAAGATTCAATCCGAATAATTATTCACTAGGTCTTAATAATGTAAAGTTATTCTACAGTTATAGAAATGTGAACTAAAATCTGAGAACATATATGACCTCCTCTAAATTAATGGATGAATCATTTTCAGAAAGACTGTGGGTTGCACAGCTTGTTGGTTTGGTCCCAGCTGAAGCACGGCTATAGAAAGCCCAGTGGTTATGACAGATGAATGTGGTCAGGAGAGGAAGCAACAGTTGCAGGTATAGGTGTTTGAAAGTGTACCCAAGTCCTGAACAACTGTCAGTCTCAAAGTTCTTTGATTGTCTCTGTTTTGGTCCATGAGTGTCTCAAATTTTAACAAAGTGGTCTGAGATGAAAATTTGGTTCTTTGAAGTACATGATTGAGTTACTACCCTAAAAATTGTAGAAAATAATTGTACCATTTTTATAAAAGAAGTTTGTAAATGTCAACAAATGCTGTAAGGGTTGTGCTATTTTGCGTGCATATATTTTGAAACAGTGTTTGAAAATTTAGGAGAATTGGAATTACTAAGTGTATTCATCATATTAGGCTGGCTTGACAGAAAATATTTAATGGCTTAGGAAGATTTTGTGTTTTGTTTTTGTAAGTATGCCTTACTTTGTGTTTGAAATATTTAAAAGGATCAACTATAGCAAATTAGTATGTCTTTGAACCTGAGAAAATATGGAGTTAATGTTCAGAGTGATTTGATCAGTCAGTTGTTTCTTTGAATTCCTGCCCAACTATAACTCAGCAAGCTCATTACTGTTCCATGGTAACATGTGGCAGTCCAGTCCTGACTCTCAGCTCCGGCCCTTTGGCAAAATACTTTGGAATGTTTCTTTTTATGTGCAGGAGAGAAGTACCAAAGAAGCATTTTCTAAAGATTCCCAAACAGATAAGTGTTCAACTCCCTCCTCCTAAATCTTCTGTATATCTGAGTCCTAATCATCCTTCCAGGCTGGATCCTCTCCAACCTCCAGGGTCAACACTGCCATGGGATGCATCATTCTGAGATTTCCTAGAACGATGATTCCCTGAGCTTCTGAAAGGGGATCTATGCATTACTGGTCATCCATGCAATATGTACCTCACCTTCCAGACCACGTGCAGTGTGTCCTCCAATTCCTCAAATGGCTAAAGGAACACTGACTGATAAACACCTGCTAATTACTACTACTTCCCTAGAGACTGAAAACTTTACCCACCTCACTCCAGAAATGTCTATAAAATTTCCATTATAGTATTACATTCCAGCACCACCCCCCAAACTCTAGTCAAATCAGTTTTTGGATCTAATGTGTCAGAAGGAAAGAGAATATATAAAACAGAGACTGGAGTAGGCAAGAGACTTTAGGGAAAAAATCTTTAATTTTTACAGAAACTGACAAAAATTGAATGCCTTTCCTTCCTGATCTATGGGCTTAACCCTTCCTCAGTATGAGTTTCTAAGCAGCGTGGGTAGAACCCATACAGAGGTGTCAGATCACCAACATCTGAGACATTTCCCTCCTCACTATCCACACACAGGTCTTCTGGTAGAAGTCAGGACAAAGGGGTCCATGTTAATATTCATCAGAAAATGGATACTCAGGGTGGTCAACAGCACTAAAAGGAGAAGAAACAATGCATATATGAGTTCAATGACTGTTTCTGAGGTGGTGAGAGGTGAATTTTATGAAGCTGTCATTAGGGTAAACTTAAACCTTTTATTTCCTGACTGGGTATGGAATCTTCATTTATTTCTTTCACAAACATGACTTTATAATAATTTAAAAAAATAATATTAATTAAATTATTTGAATAGTATTCCTTGCCCAGAACTTAATACACAGAATATGCAGAGTCAAATATTCAAATATGTAATTCTCCCTAGCTACATCTGTCAATAAAGCAACAAGATAGACTCTGCTTTCTTATTTCAAATCCTCAGTGGAAGAAGAGACTGATTCTGCTTTTTTTGAACAGGACATGTCCAGCCACATTCTTGGCACTAAAACATACTTAAGGGTGACACACGTTACAGAATGCAATTTCACTTCCATTTTTTAAAATCTATTAATTAGTTACTAACTGCCCACCACATACAATATGTCCAGTTAGATTCAGAAATGGATAAAATGTCACATAAAAATTGGCCCCCAATTCCAAAGAGCTTACTGTAGAGTAGAGAGATCTCTATTTAGTAATAACCCAAAATAGAAAGTGATAGAAAATAATGTATTCTTATTAAAATATCTAATTTCTTGGAAAAATGACTGTTTATGATTCTCTCTTTCTCTCTACATTATTGCCCTACCTTATTTTTCGTTTGTCTCTATATTAATAAATATATTAGCAAGGATAAAAATATATCTACCAACATTTGAGAATTCACAACTTTCCCTTATGCTAACACATTTCCATACATTATCACATTTATTACTATCATGAATTAAAATTTTCACAGGCAGAAGGAATGTGCATTCCTCCATTTCTCTCATTTATGATGAAAGTCTTTTCTCAAAATTCCAGAACCTTAAAGCATGAGAATACTAAAGATCATTTATGGCTACAAATTCTCTCCAACAGTTGTGCTTTTGTGTACACAACTTTCTTTGGTTTATGTCTCTCTTAAAAATTTTGTCATCTGCATTGAGATCTCCATATTTCAGAAAATCTAAACCAAGAATTCCTATTTTTACCACAAGGCCAGCCTTCCCAGAAGGAAATGCGGTATTTTGTTCCTGAACAAACATACAATGAAAACAAAGGGTGAGATTTGGAAATTTATGAAGGACATAACCTTGGCAGCATCTCACAAAGATTCGATTTGGGGGAGACAGGCATTTCTGGCATGGACCACAAGCTTGATGGAGAATTATTTAACTGATAAAGAATTGAGAAATTTGGAGAACAAGATGATAATCATAGATTGAGAAACATTGAATTAGGCTACACTGGTGATATCCACAGTCTATGTCCACTAGATTGTTGTAGAAATGGGAGGCCTATGCAGAAGATGTAGATTCAGCAATGAATCGAGCTTCTTGGAAAGGGTCGTGGAGTGATGAGGGCAGGACGTATGTGTGTAAGTTCAAGCCTACCATGATCTACTCTCCCTGTTGTTGTGTCAGTGAGCAGAGCTCAGGAGTGAGTCTGGGATGAGATTCCAGAAAGATTCAGTCTCATCCCTGACTCAAACTGACCTCTGTCTTCCTGGCATTGAGTTAAATTTTAACAATCATCATACACTTATTATCAGAAAATAAATTGAGGCAAACATATCTACCAAAGTCACTTACATGTGAAAACGTCCATATCGAAGATTTCGGTTTAGGCCATCTAGGACTTTCATGTCCTCTGAAGTCAACTGGAATTCAAAAACCTATCACAGAAGTGGAAAGATTTTTATAATTTTTAGATAACATAGTTGCCTGTCTGGGAAATCCAAGCAAATCAAACTGAATGGAGCATAGGCAATACTCAGAATGTCTTAGAAGTTTCCAAAAGTTTTTAAAGACATCAAGGAAAATACTCAAATGGTAACAAATATCAGGCAAAAATTCAATAGAAATCCATCCCTAGATATAATATATTGAAACCGTACAAGACTACAGACAAAAAGAAGACCTTTTCAAAAGTGAGGGAACGAAGCTGTCATTATTCAAAGAGATAGAGTCATGTACTTAGCAAATGCAGAAGAATTTAGAAATAAAATTAAAAATACAACACATAATTTAGTAATTTTGATGAATACAGATGGATTTCTGTAACTCATCAATGAATAGTTAGAATGTGAAAAAAAATTTTTTCAAGATAATTTAAATGAATAATTCTCCAAATACTAATGACATTATGTTCAAAAGACACAGTAACTGGCTTAAAGTTGATGTCACTGTTGAAATATGATACATTTTAAGAGTCAAAAAGAATGTCAATAGTGGCTAATATGTTGAACCAAATAAAGCCATCAATGCACAATAATACTCCAAGATAGTGACACATAGAGAAGTTGGAGAGAGAGATTAATAGCTAGCTAGCTAGCTAGCTAGATAGATAGATAGATAGATAGATCGACCCATCGATACATAGGTAGTAGGCAAAATGTCAAGAATATAACAATTGATGAACCTAAATAATGCATTTAGTGCATTATTCTTTCAACTTTCCTGTACATTTGAAAATCCTCACAATAAAATGTTAGGAAAAAGTTATCAAAAGGATATCTATTTTAACAGTTATCTATGAATAAATCTAATAAAAGAACTATGTAAATGTTTTTTTGGAGAATTTATGTAATTTATTAAAAATATATAAAGAACACCAAAGTAATTAGAACCCCATATTATAATCATGGATTGGAGGTCTCAATAATGTAAAGAAGTCAGTTTTCTCCAAATTCATCTACAGTTTTAATGCAATATGAACCAAAAACATACACACTTCTTTTTTGTGAAAGTTGATGTGAAACTATATTTTACATAAAAGAACAACTAGTCAAGAATAGTCAAGACATTCTTAACAAAGAAAAAGGAATGAAGAAAAAAAATTACCATTCTCAAAAGCAAGACTTATTTACCACTACACTTAGTACAGAAAAATAAGTAGTTGGATAGAAGAGAAAACCCAGAAATGGACTGAGTCTCATTTCATACATGACAGAAAAGACAATGAAAATCTGGGGGAAAATATGGACATTTGTATTTTAATTTAAATGTATACCTATTTGGGTCCATTATTACATTATACTAAAAAATCACTTCCAGGTGTAGTAGAGACCCAAATTTGAATGAGAAGACAAAAATACATTTGCAAGATTCTCTACTCCTTGAATCTGGCCTGGCATTTAACTTGCAATGGACAACAAAATTTGCCATAAGCACAAATGGCTGGATTTCGTCGTTTCTTATGGCTGAGTAGTATTCCATTGTGTATATATACCACAGCTTCTTTATCCATTCGTCCCTTGATGGGCACTTAGGCTGCTTCCAAGTCTTGGCTATCGTGAATAAGGCTGCAATGAACACAGGGGTGCATGTACCTTTGCAAATTGGTGTTTTCAAGTTCTTTGGATAAATACCCAACAGTGGAATAGCTGGATCATATGGTAGTTCTATCGTTGATTTTTTGAGGAATCTCCATACTGTTTTCCATAGTGGCTGCACCAGTTTGCACTCCCACCAGCAGTGTATGAGAGTTCCCTTCTCTCCACATCCTCTCCAACACATGTTGTTTCCTGTCTTGTTAATTATAGCCATTGTGACGGGCGTGAGGTGATATCTCATTGTAGTTTTGATTTGCATTTCCCTGATAGTTAGTGATTTTGAACATCTTTTCATGTGTCTGTTGGCCATCTGTATATCTTCTTTGGAGAAATGTCTGTTCAGGTCTTTTGCCCATTTTTTAATTGGGTTGGTAGTTTTTTTGTTGTTGAGATGCATGAGTTCTTTATATATTTTGGAGATTAAGCCCTTATCAGATGTATGGTTGGGAAGGGGGGAGGGAGGAGGGTGAAAGGGATAATTCGGTACATGTGTGTGGTGATGGGTTGTAATTAGTATTTTGGTGGTAAACATGATGTAGTCCATGCAGAAATAGAAGTACAATGATGTACACCTGAAATTTTTACAATGTTATAAACCAATGTTACTGCAATAAACAAAAAATTAAAAAAAAAAAAAAAACATCCCAGCTACTTACATTCTTATAAATCTAATAAATTAATCTTATGAGTATGGTGAAAAAAATAAATAAATAAATAAATAAATAGGAAAAAAAAAAATTTGCCATAAGCAGTGCTGAGTCCATTCTGAGCCTGCACATGAGAAGTCTTTGCAAGTATCCACTCACCTCCTTGGAATCATGCCACTGTGATGAGATGAAAACAGGCTAGTAGACTATAGTCTAGCCAACTATATGAAAAATTATATGGAACAGAGGTTATGCGCCACTAACAACAGCCAAATCAACCCCTAAAGCAGAACGGCCTGGTTGCTGTGCATTTAGCTGCAAGTACATGAGAGATCCCAGCCAAGAAGAGAATTGCTTAGTTGAGCCCAGGCTAATTGTCAAACCACGGACTTATGAGCTAAATAAATGGCATTGGTAGTAAACCTCTAAATTGGGGATAGTTTTTTTGGCATCTATAACTAATGGTATAATAATGGTCTCCAAGACATAAAAAATATACGGATGACTTAGTTAAAATTAATAAATATTTAAACAGGCACTTCACAAAAGTGGAAACTAAAGCAGAATAAATACATGAAAATGAAACTACATTACTGTTCAGGGAAATGCAAACTAAAAGCACAGTGATTTGGAGACTGAAAATCACTGCTACAGTCTGAATGTTTGCATGTCTCCAAAATCATGTGTTCGGAATCTAACCCCCACTGTAATGGTGTTAGACTGTGGGGCTTTTGAGTCGTGATTAGGTCATGATGATGGAGCCCTCTTGAACGAGATTAATGCCCTCATAAAAACGACTTTAAAAAACACCCTTGATTCTTCTACACTTTTAAGATACAACAAGAAGTCTGCGACCTAGAAGAAAACCCTCACCCAAACATGCTGGCACCTTGATATCAGACTTCCAGCCTCTAGAACTGTGAGAAATAAATTTGTGTTGTTCATAAGACACCCAGGTTGTGGTATTTTGTTACAGCATCCCAAATAGACTAAGAAAACCGCATAATCCAATTCCCTCATTTTAGAATGAAGAAAATGAGATTCACTTGCACAGAGGTACAGAGCACATTGCAGACCTCATACTGGAACAAAAATCTCTTTTTTCTGTCTAATATGAATTCCACCCCACCGTGCTGCCTCTCCTGCTGCCCAGTAGGAGACAACTGGTGGGAACACACATAAGGCACACATGCATGGGAAATAACAGGTAACTCATCTGGGATCAAAATGTCTTGAGAACCTTACAAAGAAGAACACAGGTGAAGGATATTATTTAGAACCCCTATGACCACAGCCTCACTCATCACCTGCATATTCTCTTTGATCCGCTTCTCATTGTAACTCTTGGCCAGGACCACAACCCCACGCTGTAGCTGGTAGCGAAGGGCAATCAGTGCTGGAGTTTGCTCGTACTTTTTTGCCATGGCACAAAGAACTGGATCATCCAAGAGAACTGGGGAGCTCTGGTCTACCCTGGAAGGAAATGCAGAAATGCTGAAGAACTGAGACTCAGTATTCAGTTTGTTAGGAGGATTCTCAAACAGATTCAGTATGTCCATTCTAGATCAGTGCTTCTCCAAAGGTGGTCCCTGTATCAGAAGTATCAGTATCATCTGGGATCTTGTTAGGAAGGAAAATTCCATGACCTCACCCAAGACCAACTGATTCAGAAATTCAGGTGTGGCACTCAGCAATCTATGTTTACAAAACCCTGTGTTTCAAAATCATGGAGTTTTTCTTACTACTTCTCAGTGGCTGTTTTTCTTCTCTGATCATAGCCCTCAAACTACGAACAGAATATGAGAGGAGAAAGAGAAAGGAAAAGAATAGGATTGTTTTTATTTTCACTTTTCTAAGATATTGACAAAAATTGAACAGTCCCCAAATGAGAACTATTCATTTTATCATTACTTATAGACTACAATCTTTCTACAGAAGTTTACAAAAATGTTTCAGATTGCAATTTTTTCTCTCGTGATAAACTGAGAGTTGCATATTATTATCCTTCTTTTAGACATAAAGTAAGAGAGGCCTAGAGAGTCTGTTACTATAATGTCTTAATTAGTTAGTAAGTTTCTAAATCATGACTTAAGCTATGTCTTTTGTCTCAATTATTGGATTATATATAGATTTTAATGCGGACATTTGTTATTCATTAATCTACAACCAGACACATATAATGTAAAAGCATTGGCTGGGTGATGGGATGGTAAAGGAGAAGGATTTCTTCTGTCCCTCCCCTCTTTCCTCCAAACCAGTTGAGAATGATGTCCAGAAAACTAAGTATTGCATCACTAAAAATATTTAAAAAAATAATGTTTTCGGTAAACTCCCTGTTGTCTTCATTACCATTGTTTTGGACGTTGGGATCCCAAAGCACTATAGGCAACTAGGACAATATCTTTTGACTTGCAGAAATCCAACAGTTTGCTCTGGTTGAGATAAGGATGACATTCCACCTGTAGAATTCCAAGATAGAAGAGTGTCAGACATATTAAATACCAATATTAATATGAAAGGGAAAGGTTAATAGGAGAAAAAAATCTCAATAAAAAGCTGTGTAATATTAAAGTTAAACTAGAAATATCAACACCAAGTAATGATTTTTTTTAAAGAATATAAATATTATATCTTTGTTCCTTTAAAAGGATAAAAAAAGAAAGAATAAATGGCATTCCTGAGAACAAGCGACTCTTTAGATGGAATCTTGGTTACTCAATATGATTGTACACTACAAGGAGACATGGCTAATTCCCAATCTGGGACAGGAGAAGAGCTGTTTGAGCCTTGGACATCAAATTGTGCCAGAAAGAAAGAAATTCCTAAAAGACTTACGAAGGGATGTCTAAAAGACAAAAGAAACAGTGTGATGGGGATCCTACTGGTGACATTAGGTAGATTTGAGCATCAAAGGGAATAGTGACTAAAAGCAATTATAACACATAGAGTAAATAAAAATCCAACAGTCCATAGTGATGAAAAAGAGACACAAAGACTGAGACAGAGAAGAAAAATCTTTGTTCCACTGATGGTGATTATTACAGTAACTTCTTTCTCGGAATATTGATAATTAAAAGGAAGGAATTAAGCTCTTGCCCAGCCTTATAGGAATAATTGTAGTTTATCCTGACTTGATACTGGAGTTTTCTGTGTACAATAAAATGTCAGGTAAAAAATTATAAAAGAGTGTTTAAAACTGAAAATAATTATTTACAAATCCCAATGAAATAACTAATTCACAGTAAAGTCATTCATGGCTACTCAACTACTATGTGAAAACTTAGAGGCAATATGACTTCCACTGATGACAGTTATCACACAACAGATTTCTAGGTAATTTCAAAGGGGAAAATATACATTTACAAAGAAAATACTTGGCTACCACTAGCCTAGCCACGAGAACAAAACTAACATCTCTCATATTGGGAAAACTTGTCACGACGTGTTTCATACTGGAGAGCAATTTGAGGGACACAGCATGCAAAGGACATTTTCTTGCCAAAAATGTTTAACCTTAATGTCATAAAGCATTCAGATCTAACTTCTAATTTACAGAAACTGGGAATAGAGAAACAAGTTAATTAACATCACAAGATAACAATCAGATAAATCCAGAATATTCAACAAATCCTGCCGGCTGTCATGTTGAAAGAAAAATGGTTGATTAACCATTCTTGGTTAAGAAAGCTTAAGAAAGAAGAAGGAAAGTAATATGTGAAACACAGTTGGCTCCTGATTAGAAAAGAAGATCTATAAAAGACATTTGGAAAACCATACAGAGGATTGAATATGGATTGGACATTAGACCATCACAATTTCTGAGACCATTTCTGAGTTCTGTAGGGGAGAATTGTCATGTCTACAGCTAACTTTGAAGAGGGTCAGCAAAATATTATGTATATGTGTGTAGATAGATCCACACATATATACACATATATTTGGCAATGTGGCAAAATGTGAAAAATTTTCAATATAGGAGGGAAAACATGGATGACCTCCATCATATGCTTAACTTCTCTGAATGTCTGAAAATTTTCATAATAAAAATTGAGAGTAAAACTAATGCTAGAATCACATGAATTTTTTAACATTTAATTGAAGATAAAATAGTGCTATAACAAGATATGTCAAATTCTTGAATTTTATAGGCCACATTTTCCGGTTGAAGACTCTTACTTCTTGACTCAAACTTATACATTGAGGACATTATGGTAAACGAAATATGACATTCACAGAAGGACAAGTACCACATGATACAAGTTATATGAGGAATCTAAGATATTCAAACTCACAGAATCAGAGAGCAGAATGGTGGTCGCCAGGGGCTGGGAGGAGGGAGAATTTGGAAGCTGATAATTGTGGGCATGACGTCTCAACTATACAAGACGAATAAGTTCTAGAGATCTGCTATATAACACTGTCCCTATAGCTAACAATGCTGTATTGTATTGTACTTCATACTTGAAATTTGTTAAGATGGTAGATTTCATGTCAACTGTTCTTACGGTAATAAAATAAAAATAGAACAAAGGAAAAGTCAGTGCACAGAACCAGACATAGAATAATGTGTCTAAACAGTTCATTTAAGGGTAGAAATCGAGGAGATAACCAGACTAAGACTGAGTAAATCAAAAGGTATACTCTGTATTCCTGCAAATGTTCCACAGTGTTGATTTTCTCCATCGGTATCACCATAAACTATCCCTCTAGCCTGGATGACTTTCATAGTCTCCAGTTGTTTTTTCTTGTATCTATGCTCCGTATTCAAAGACCCCTGAATTCAGAGATACCAAGATGAAGTACATCTTGGTGTATTTCAGGCGTCCAAACTCCACACAAACCCCTGACACCTACCTCATCTTATTTTCACTCGTTCCTTATTTGCTACCCATTATGTATTTTCATGACCTTCCTTGCTGTACACAATTCCCTCCAAATCACTTTCACCCATCCCATCTCTGGACGTCTTTTATAGATCAGGGAAATGTACCTTTCCCTCTGAGGTCTGGGTAACTATTCTAAACCTCCACCAACTCCTTTAGCTTCCTTAAATTCTTATTGACAACTTAGCACTAAGGTCTTGCCACTTTTTTCACTAGGACTTTACAAAAAGAGATACAATTATGGGTTCTATTGATGCCCATCTAGACAGAGGCTCTGTTATATAGAATCTTCTATTCCAAAAAGGTGGGATGAATAGGAAGGGAAGCCAAATAGACATCTGGCAGTAGTGCAAGAAGAAGGAGATGAAGAACAGAACGGAGAGGAGTCAAGGGGGCTCACCTGGTTGCAGACGGGCTTGTACTTGAGCCCTGGCTTGTTCAGGATCTTCTCCAGCTGCCTGCGGTTAAAGTTGGACACCCCGATGGACTTGGTCAGTCCTGCATCCTTACACTTCTCCATGGCCTGGGGAGGAAGGGGTGGTGAAGAATCACTTGTGTAATTGGCTATAGATCAAGAATAAATGAAAGAAAAATCTATTAAAAGGAACAAATGTCAAGAAATGAAGCCAATTGGCATGAACAAAAAAGAGAAAAAGTAGTAAATTAAACAGGGAAAGAATGTAGTGACAGCAAGAATAAGAATTACTGTATTCTCCTTAGAAAAATATGAGAGAGTATTACACATTGAAAGAAAGAGATGCCTATGTTCGTCGTCCTGAACTCTTCTGCTCCATTTCTCTCTATAAACATTTCAGTAATGATATCCTCCACACCACTACAGCAGACTCGTTCTTTTAAAATTTATGAATTGCTGAAGCTGAAGGTGTATAGCCCATTCTCATAAGTGGAAGAAATGAACCAGAATCCCCTTCTTCTGTCTTTCTCCTCTGAGCTCTCTCCTCCAAGCACTCACCTCCCACGTGGCACAGAGATCCACTGTGTCAAATATTGCTTTTCCATGTTCATCTGTTGGAAAAAGTTCTTCCCCAGGCTGGAATGGAGGCAGTTATTTTAGTGATGTCACAAAATACTTTCTCCACACTTAGCCAGGCTGCCAGGGATATCTGGGGCCAGGAGACTAAACCTCCATGAGGTAGGTGGTGTAACATTCTAGATACTAATATTTACAAAGTGATTTGCATATGGAGTTGTAAGCAATGTCTTTAGGAGACAAGCTTGCTCTAATCTTTTACGCTCGCATATGTTTGAATAAATGCCATTTTCCTACGTCCTAAAGGGGACTTGTAGTGACTTATGTTACACTTATCTGACCCCTATACTTTCATCTTGCAAAAGGCCTCCCTTGCACTGTGAATGACAGTAAGTTACATGGCCTTATTTCTAGAATAACCATTACAATCTTGACCCAGGCTAGACAATCAGGTTTCTTTATCCCTCAGAACATTCAATGGTCCAAGGGCAGGCACATGAACCAAAGAGGGTCATTCAAGGTTCTCTTAAGGATTAATATGGAAGCTGGAAGATCCAGAGACACACTCAAGTGTTAACGACCATAAGCCTTGAATGTCCCAAGGCCATACTTGTCACCAATGAAAATGTTGTGACAAAAATACAGCAAACCTTTAGTAATGCAAAGTTAACTCAAAGGGAAAAGGAGATAATTCTGGTGACCATTCTAAATCCTTAAATTTATCCATGACTTGGACTGCCCCTTTACATATTCCTGTTTATATAATAAACTCTTTTGCATAGGAAAGCTTGACTAGCTTTCTATAATTTAAAATCAAGAATTCTACATAACACAATCATTAATGGCTAATAGCAGTCTATAAAATTCCATTGTGAAGATAGCCAATGGTGTAGTCAAGGTCTCACAAGTCCCCCTGAAGTCTGCTAGTTTTAGATCCACCCAGAGGGAGCATCACCAAATCTGCTGTCAGCTTGAAATGGTGAGAGGAGATAAACTTATTATGCCCAAGTGTAAGGCAGTTTCATTGCTCACGACAGATGTATGAAACTCTGTGTTTGTGACATCCCCAAGAGACTCAGGAATCATAGTCAGGACTGCATGTTGAACATGCATATTTTTATTTCCTCAAGTTTTTGAGGCAGAGGATTTGAGATTGTTGACTTTTTTTCACTTGGAGGCATGGAAAGAAATTTAAGGATTCAAAAAATTTGCATAAAAAACTAACCAGGACTTATTATTTTGGGGATTCTTCTCTACTGTAATAATCCCTACATCCTTCTAAGGAAATTCTTAATTCAACTCTCCATACAAGTTGATGGACATTCTGACACAAGAAGTAAAATATGTATAATAACGCAAATTGCTAACCTTCAGAGCGATTGGAAAGTGAATAATGTACAGATCAACATAGTCCAGTTGAAGATTTTTCAGAGACTTTTCCAAGGCTGGTCGGACCAACTCTGGTCGAAGGAAAGTGATCCAAAGCTGCAGACGTTAAAGAATGAAAGTTGTGTTGGATTAACACTTCAGTCAGTTTTGTTTTTCTTGATTCACTTAATAATTAGACATTTTCTACTGGTTTGAAACTGAATGACCACATAGGAAAAATACTTTTTTCCTTCTTGGGTTCCCTTTTGATCTGCCTTACCCATAGAAACTATATTATTTTTTTGCATGTATCCACAGTACATCTACTAACCATGGAAGGAGATGACCCAAGAGATAAAAAGTGTTATCAAATAATAATCTTGCCCCTATCTGAATTCTGTTTGATGGAGTTTACAAAGCAATTAAAAAAAATAGCCTAATTCTATCAAATGTTCAATCCTATGGGGAATAACTAGCATCCCTTTTGTTTATATAATTATATAGAAAAAATGCTTTGAACGTATTAATCTGTGCTGTGCATAATTCAAGACACTTTAGCTACATCTTGTTTAATACACAAAGTGCCTCTTATATTGCTTTCTCTTGTTGATAGACATGAGAAGTGAAATTCAGAATGTTAAGAAATTGTGGTAAGTCACACCGATGATAGGGAAAGCTATAATCCAATCACAGTTCTGTCTGATTCAATAGTCTATGCTAAATCACACTGATATATTCTGTGACTCAAAAAAGTAAAGTGACATTAAAATTATAAAATTTGAACAAAGCAATGATGAGAAACCCATCATCTTTTCATCTTAAATTTAATACATGAAAATGTGTGAAGTAATTGGTACCAATAAGCACAATTCACCAAACACCTACTGGTCCTACCATGTAATTGTCACCTCCACACAATCGTGTTCCCACATGTGCACACACACACACCACATACACAGCACCTTTGAAGTGTAGAATATGTCTTTTCTCTTCACAGTGCCATCTTCAATTTTGCTTCGGATAGCCAGCCCAACTTCTTTTTCATTATTGTATGCATAAGCACAATCGATATGGCGGAACCCAGCACTAATAGCTAATTTTGTGGCCTCCAGAGTTGTGCTCTTAGGAACCTAGATGAGCAACAAAAGGTAGTAGCTGAATTTCCACATTATTGAGAGAGAGCTAAGGCACACCCTTGATCTTCCCAAGTCACTTTTCCTCAAGTCTTAGGCTAATTCTGTATGTGTGGTGATGAACCCATGGCAATTTGCCTGTTTTTTTCCTGGCAAGTAAAGAACTTTGGGCATCCCCAAAACTCCTTCAATCTCGGGTAATCACTGGTTGATCACTAGCACCGAATGTCCCCATCATCATCCCTAGATTCAGTGATTTGCTGAAAGAACTCACAGGACTCATCATATAGTTGTAGCCATGGATATGTTTTATATTGTGACACATTACTCAGCAAAATCAACAAACTGAAAAGATACATGGAACAAAGTCGCAAAAAACAAGGTCATTGCTTCTAAGAGTCCTTTGCCAGTGTAGTCACACAGAACATGCTAAATAAAAATAGTGGATTAATTAAAAAATATATATTTGTCTTACAAGACGATGTATTCATACATATATACATTGTGAAATGATTAGCACAATTAGGCAAATTAAAATACACATCACATCACATAGTTAACTTCTTTGTGTCCAGCTGAGAACACTTAAGATCTCTTCTCTTAGGAAATCTCAAGAATATGTTATTATTAAGTATAGTCTCCATGCTGTACATTTTTTCTCTAGAACTTATTCATCTTACAAGTGAAAGTTTGTACCTTTTGTACAAAATCTCCTCATTTTCCCCACTGCCCCCTCCCTCAGCCCCTGGTCACCACTCTTCTACTCTGCTTCTATGAGTTTGACTTTTTTAGATTCCATATATAAGGGGAATCATTCAGTAGTTGTCTTTCTGTGTCTGGCTTATTTCACTTGACCTGATGTCATCCACATTCATCCATGTGATTGCAAATGGCAGGATTTCCTTCTGTTTAAAGGCTGAATGATATTCCATTTGTTTTTAAGTATTTCTGAAGCTTTCTTTATTTATTGATGTTGTTATGAACTAGATATTTGGTCTAATTGCCCTCTGCTGGTTGTGTTCTCTCTTTAGGTGTATGGACATTCAGAGGTTTACCAAAGGCAAAGCTTCAGTGGTATCCTTGATCCTTCCCTCCTCTCCATCCCACTTTCCACTACAAAGCAAAGAAGTCATGTCATCTGTCTCCAAAACATCTCTTTGAATATTTCCTTCTGTTTTATAGATAAAGAAGTGAGACTCAAAGTTTAAGTACTACTCCTTTGTCATACAGCTAGTCTAAAGACAAAATTGGAAGGCAAATTTCTGGCTTCCAGTCTAGTGACTTTTCACTTCGCTCCTCCCTCTGTCCAAGGTCCAACTGTACCTCTTTGCTTCAATTAAACGTAATAACAAAGATGAAGAATTGAAACCTTGCCCTGGAGACTGTAGCTTATTCCCTCAAATGATATTATATTTTCCATTCCAGATAAATTCCCAAGCAGAAGGAGAAGTACAAGGGAATCTAAAGGTGGAGTACCTATTGCCTGGCACTCAGCAGACTACCCCACAGCAGAACAGCAACTCTTTCCCATCATTTGTCATTCGCTTCATCTCTGGAACCTTTTACACAAATATCTCTATGGATAATGTCTTGGTGGGAGGAAAGATTTTTTCAATTCCGTAAATATACAGCTAAACCACTCCCAATTAATCACCCTCAAAGCAAGGCAACTGATTGTTAGTGTTCTTGACTGCTGAGTTTCATCTCTTTTGCCAAACTAGGAAATAGATGGTACCAGGAGGAAAACCCAGAAGAAACTGTCAGTGTCCACAGGGTCGTACCCTGATACAGAGTGAACATTGAATACTTCTGTCTTTGTGTAAGGAATGGTTCTAGCCTGGTTACAAGAATGAAGTGAGCCTTTAAGAATCACACAAGAACTCCATGACTTGACAACCCAAGTCTACCTCCACTCATCCTAGTGCTATTTTCTTTTGAATCCTCAAGCCCAAGACCACCACTGTTACCTCTTCAGGTTCATAGGTGCCAAATCCCAGTACAGGAATGAAATGTCCATCATTTAGTTCCACACGCCGGACTTTGGGATCCATTGTCTGTTGTTCCTCTGTCTAAGCCAACTCTGTTTTATTCTTCTGCTCTCACGGGTTATATGAATAATAGGAGGGTAACACCCAAGTCCACTGTCCAACTGTTATTAAATGGATTGTAGGAGGAGCAAAGTTAAAGCAGGAAGCTATGGAGTGAGAAGAGAGTTGGAACCAGTTAACTTGCTTCTTTATTATCAAGAGGAACCATAATGAACTATTGTATAGCAATAAAGAAATAATTACTTTCTTGCACAAGCAAATTTTTCCTTCAGGACCCACGTACATTAGTAAATTATTCCAAGAGAACTGCTGAATAATTATTGATCGTATGTTAGACTAGAAACCTCCAGGTACTAATCTCTTTTTTATTTCTTGCAAGGATGAAGCTTCTTCTTGATTATACATCATTTGAAACAATTAACTATCTTACACCACACACAGACACACACAATTTAGAGCAATGATTAACATTTTTCAAAAAGTTGATCCTTAAGAAAGAATTAAAACTTCAAATTGAAAGAAAATTTGTCTTTTTGTCTTTACCATTAGCAAAATTATTTTTCGTTCTTTGTTCTTTGCTTTATATAAAGAATATTCCATCCTAATAAGGATGCAATCCTGAAAAGGCTACTCAAAAAAGACATTCCAGCAAGGTCATTATTGGAGTTAACTTTTAACAGTTTTTAGATATCACTTGCAGTATACAAACAGAATCTCAGAGTATTTATATGTTTCACCTGGTTATATAACTTTTAGAAAACTATCCTGATGTAACTAACAAAAAAACTGGTGAATATTTTATATAATTTGTTATCTTGCTCAACATTATTCATGAGAGAAAAAACTGGAAACAACTTAAATTAAAATAAACTTGGGAAGAGTTAGAGAAATTATGATGAGTTGAGACAATGGAATATTATGAAGTCATTTAAAAATGAACACATAGAGTGACGTTAGCAAAATGGTGAACAAGGAAACCCTGAGTTCTCCCATGGAAACATAAGGAAACAGCCATAAACTAGCTGAAATAACCTTACAGGAGCTCTGGGAAATAGTCAAAGATCTACAGCAACAAAGTGAACACCCAGCTAGGAAAAAAACAGATTCAAAATGGTAGGAAATTTCATCATGTTTTTACCCACCCTTGCCCCTCCTTTGGAAATCTTATAAAAGAGGCCTGTAAACCAATCAAAGTTGGTGCGTAGACCCCCAAGTGAAATCTGATGTGGCCGTGTAGCCTGCTGTCTCTAGTTCAACAAATAAGGTAAGAACCTGGGAGTTATTTATTACTTATCTTTAGAAGACCGTTTTCTGAACAGCAACTTGCAGTATGCTAGGGATTCACTTAACCATTCAGAGAAGTCAAGAGTATGTAGTCACCCAAGGTTTGGGTGGTTCCAGTTGTGATGTTTATCTCTGGCATGGTTTATATTCCCTGTGGCATTTTTCATATGGTCCCATCCAGCAGGGATGAAGTCCAGGATTTCAATAGGACCCAGTCTCTATGACAAAGATGGTGCAGAGAAACATCTGCCAGTGTCTAGTTTTTTAGTTCAAGTTCCCTCTAGGTCTTTTGGATCCTCTCTAGAACATATTAAGGGTCTCCCAAAGTTAGGCCTACATTGTGTAAGCAGGTAACCGGATATTTAATAAGAAGCATTTCTAGAGACATAAAAATGAAAGCAAGGTTAATGATGGAGCAAATTATAAACAAATTTTTGAGCTCAGGGGATGGCCAGTCAAGAAGATCTCCACATACCAGGGTTGAAGCATCCCCTGCAGTTTACAATGTCTCCAATGATGTCATCAGTCATCCAGGTAAGCCTTTTAAGTGGCTTACATAGCAACAGGGATGAAGATTGTTCAAGTATGGGCTATCATGTTGCCCTCCCTTAGGTTTATAACAAGTTGTCTAGCTTCAGTTTGCAGGGCTTCAGGAAAAAGGATAGTTTTAGTTTTCAATGATTCCAAATGAAAAGGAGAAGAAAAAAAAAACATTGAAAATGTTAATTTGGAGATCCATACCAGATATTTGAGGAAACTAGAATTCAAGATCCAGTCCAGTTTACAGATAGAAATAAAAAATCTCAAAGGCAATTTGCAGAACCAGAATCCAACATCCATAAATATGTATTATAGTTTCCATTGAAACATAATTTCTCTCTCTGAAATCACCCCCATTTTTACCAAAGATAGCCAAATTAAGACTCATTGGTTTATAAAATAAGTCTAGCTTTAATAAACTTGGCCCAATTATTTACACAAGTACAGCAAGAATAGCAATTGATCATATAGGCTCTTTTAAATCTGCTTTGCTGGAACTCTTTATAAGGAATCTCAGATCGAACTTTAAAGGCCTTTCCAGGCAACGAAAGCCAAGCCAAAGACTTGTCATCAGATTTGCCTGCAATACCTACAGATTTGGGTGAATTCCTCTTTTCTTTTGAAGTTCCCCAAAATATTGAGCTTCCAGACACCTGCCAGATAAGTGAACTTCCTTACTTATCCATAAGGTTGCTGCTTGGGAACACTGTAAGCAAGGTACCAGGCCAATATTTCCAAGTAGCTTTATTCCATAAAGTCCAATCTTCATTCCTCAAAAGCTGTCTGGTCATATCCGAGCCTGTATATGTTTTTTAAATATGATGTTCCAGTCAAAGCTTTGATAATATTACCAATGTTTCCAATTGTGTCCTGTCATAAGGAGAATAGATTCTTATTGAACTTATGCAAATAACTATATTGTCATGAAATAAGAACGTTCACTTATTAAGACTTTTCAAAAATTCTGGAGGGATCACTTAGGGAGAAAAAAATAAATGCTTCAATTCTGCTTACAAAGGTATAAGTCAGTTTCTGAAGAGAAAAGAGAAAAGGTTTTCCTTAAACCTGAAAAAACAAAACATTGCATTTCTCAAATTTTGAGTTAGTCACACTAAAACAATAAATTATAGAGTATCTACTTTATAGGTTCTTCACTTTGGTAACTATTCAAGAATGTTCCAAAATATAGAGAATGAGCATTTGTGATATGTTCACTAAGGGTATCCATTTGTAATCCTTCTATTGCCCCGAGTCTTTTTTTCTGGGCTTTAAATGTCCCTCCTCCCTCACAATTAAGTTGGTTTGGGGGAAATTTAACAAAATAGAGATCCCACCCAATGGCAAAAAAAAAATCAGAAATATTTCAAATAAAAAGGCATAAAAATTATAATCTTTCTTGTTCATTTACTGAGTTTCATGTAACCAACTCATGATCTTCTGCTAGCAGTTTCATGAGGCCATCAGTTTTTTCTTTACAGTTCTGTAATTTTTTACCCAGCTCAGTTTCATAATCGGAAAATTTATCAGAAACCTGTATTTTAGAGCCAGTGTCAGAGTCCTTTTCATGAATATCTCTTAAGATGAAACATATTTAGAAACACATCAGAGTAAAACAACAACCTTCTGCAAATGACAAAACATTCAAAAATGGCACTTGGCTATTTCTATAACATACAATACTTTGAAATAATAACTAGAATTATGACTGACAGCCAGGACAGATAAGAACTTTTAGGATGTTGTGTATTTAAAAAAAAAACACTTATTAATAACATTTATCCATACAATATAACCCAGGAAGGCTTATTATTATTTATTTGACAATATTTTCCATGTAATTGAACATATCAAATATGTCTAATTAGTTTAATATCTTCCTTTTTGCAGAAAGAGAGCACAAATTCTTTGAGAAGTCTCAAGCCTGATTGAAATTTTCAAAGTTTCACTTTTAAGTCAAAAAAAGACTTTAATTTGGGGGGCAGTTCATCAAAAATGTCAAACTGTTTTAAAACACTTGGTCAAATAGGAAAAAATGCCTAGTTATCCATTTAAACAAGGTGACAACAGAAACAGTCAAAGGAAAACAGAGTTAAAACAGTCAAACCTTAACAGAGAGACCTCAGTCCTTTTGAACAAAGGAAATTATTTTAGCAAAACATAGATGTTCTGTCTTTTAGGTAGACTTACTCAAAGGAACATCTTTTTAATCTCTATATAAAGAGCAGACCAAAAGTTCAAGAAAATTACCTTTATAAGAGAGAAAGCCAAATCCTTGTTTTCCACCAGCTACTTCAGCCAACTTGACCATATAAAAAACTCCTCAGGGTTTTACTTACACAAACCTGTCACTTACTTTTTAAGTTCAGAATTGGTGCCATGCCTTCTTTCCTTTTTTCTTTCCTAGTACTTTAGGACAAATTTATCTTTCTTAAGAAAACAACCAAAAATATCTGTATTCCTTACACCTTCTTTACGGACAACTTACATTTTACTTTCCTTGTATACAGACATTTTAGAAATATGTACTTTCTGGGGCCGGCCCCGTGGCTTAGTGGTTAAGTCCGCGCGCTCCACTACTGGCGGCCCGGGTCCGGATCCCGTGCGTGCACCGATGCACCACATCTCCAGCCATGCTGAGGTCGCGTCCCACATACAGCAACTAGAAGGACTTGCAACTATGACATACAACTATCTACCGGGCCTTTGGGGAAGGAAAAAACGGAGGAAGATTGGCAACGGATGTTAGCTCAGAGCCATTCTTCCTCAGCAAAAGGAGGAGGATTAGCATGGATGTTAGCTCAGGGCTGATCTTCCTCACCAAAAAAAAAAAAAAAAAAAAAAGAAAGAAATATGTACTTTCTCAGAAAATTACTCAACATGCACAGAACATGTTTATCAATAAACCCAAGCATTTCAGTTTCTCTGAGATAGGAAACCAAAGGCAGACAAATGTATGCTTAGTAACCAATTTTTAATGTTTTATATTATGTGGAAATGACCCAGATACTCAATAAATTTTTATCATTTAACTTAATTTAGCAAAACTCTAAAGTTTCAAGTTACCAAAAACATTTTGGAAGTGGTTTTTCAAGCACATATACCACAAAACATAATTATTGTTAAAAAGGTTCCCCCCAAAACTTGCATCCTTTTCACATCTATTTTGTTTATTTGTTCCCAATAATTGTACTTGGTTGCCTACAAAAACCTATGAGACATCAGACAGAAACAGTTATTATTCTGTTATTACTTTTGCTGATGAAATTTGCAAAAGAGATAATATGAGCTCATTTGAACAGTGAACCCAGGCTATATGTCTCCATCATATCCCATGTTGGTACCTCTGAAAATATATTTATTTCAATTAAATCAACGAACTCAAAACAAGATTTTCATTTACTAAAGATCATTTTATATCATGTTAACTTGAAAGACATCTGGGTTAGCTCTATTACATTTAGAAATAATTTACAAAAGTGTTTACCCCAAGCCAATTAAATAGAGCTCCTTTAGAAACTGTGTCATCCAGAGGCAGACAAATACACACAGAGAGAGATAAACACAAACACAGATCCTCAAAATTTTAACCAGGTCTCAGGTACAAAACTCAGAAAAACAGTTAGATTCAACCCATTTTTCTAGCAGGTGGATCTGCTCAGATAGTCAAAAATATTTACTAAAGATTCCTTCTTTTGCTGTAAGAACTTTTTACAGCTGTTTTTGAAATAACATTGTCTTTTAGAAGTTTCTGTATATTAATTGAAGATTGCATCTCATCATGAGAGGTTTTGAATCCTCTCTTTTAAGGGTGACCCTTAAGGTGTACTCATCTGAAACAGAAAGTTCCCCAGAATGGCCGTTACAATACCAAATTATCTCAAAAGTTTATTTTCACTCGTGTGATTTTAGCTCAGCAAGAGAGGAGAGAGGAGCAGCAGGTGTAGCTTCAGCTGCTGGCATGTTCAATTATTTTCTTTTAAAGAGGCAGTACAGTATTCCTGATTTCATTTAGAAGCCTCAAAAGATTAAAATAGGCTTCCCATTGGTTGTTTAACTTTTTGGCTGGCTTTTTCCAATTGTATAAGCAAATACACCAGTTTGGGTAAACTGAAATTGCCCAGTTTTGTCCACTTTTTCTCTGGAGTCTATGGAATGTTGTGGCCATGTCGTGTTACAAGAAAAAACTATCTTCTTCTTGGACATGGGCTCCTAGCTTAATATAGCCCATTTAGCCAAGAGGTGGCCCAGAGGTCTTCTCCTGGGGACAGTTGGAGATCCCCCCTTCAGAATTACAAACACAAAACAGACAGACAGACGGGATCCCAAACAGAAGAGACACGTACACCCAACAGATTCCGAGTAAAAGTCCTACAACTATTCCAACTCCAATAGGGTGCCTTATTAACCAGATGGCCCTGCCTTTCAAAGAGATAGGACCACAGATGGAGGGGAAGGAAGATCTCGGTGTACATCAGAAGCAACTTACCCTACTCCAGATTGAGTCCGACTCACCAGAAGCAAAATCAAACAAACAAACAAACAATCCTAGAGCCTGTTTCCTCGCCATAAGGAAATGTGCCTGGGGTCAGTGGTGCCGGGTCAGATGGAAAGTACTGGGGGCAGTGCCTAGGGAAAATTACCAAGGCAGTTGCTGGACTGCTTCCCAGGAAATCCCAGTCAGCCTGGAGCCGCTTAGCCATGGGGAAAGAACCTCCTGGCTGGCACGCAAAATTGTTACCAGATATATACCCAGGTTATTTATTCGCCACACAAGAGAGGCCAAATAAAACTAGAACGCCAGGATTATGGCAAGGAAAGAGTTTTTATTTCGGGTGACGTCAGCCGGGAGATGAGAGCTGTCAGATTTGTCCCATCTCCCCGAAAGATGGGTGGCAAGGGGTTTTAAAGTTTGTGGGAGAGAGTGTGTGCTGGGGCTTAAGGTAAGGGAGGGGGAGTATGTGGACACGCTGGCTGGCACCTTCCCACCAGCTTGCATTAGACCTTGAAGACTGAATTTCTTTCCCTTGACTGTCTGGACTTTTCTGGGAAAGTTTTCATCCTCAGCCTGCGTTTGGCCTTGTGAGGCTGAATCTTGATGTCTGGACCTTGATTTCCTGGGAAAGACAACTCACTCATATACTAAGGAGGGACAGAAAGACCTGGTTAGTTTTAAACAACAGTTGATTATGCTGAATATGTACAGTTGCATTTAGCGAAGCTTATCTCAAAATTTTGCTAACTTCTTCTAGCCCAGGGAAGATTTTTTAACCTATTTCTGCTCAGTTTCAAGAGGAGGTGTCCCCTTGGTTGGGGTTAAACCCTTCTGGAGTTGCTGAGCCTGTTTTTTTGTTTGTTTCTGTGTTTTGGTCAAGGACACTCGACATTAGCGTTTTTGTCAAGGACACTCGACATTTTCCACAGTCTGGCTTTTCTGGACTCCTGGGTCTTCTTTTGTCCTTGCCCTCCTTATCAGTGGTCTCTGGGTGACACTCAGTGTCCACCCGTTTTATTTACCTCTACATCCCCACTAACTGTTACAGGATGCTCCCGGGAAGTTGGAAACAGACCATAAGAATAAACACTGGAATCCACAGTCAGAAAGCTCTTGCAATGACTAGTATTAAGATCTTAATCAAATTTGGAGTATTGACCTCCTCTCATGGTCTTAATGAAAGCTCCACTTCCCACCCCCACCTGTGGGAGCTCTCCTCTGGGCTCTGGTTTAGGCGAGCCCATGCTCCACCTCTGGGACCTCTCCTCTGGTTTGTGGGCACCTGGAGTGATTTCAAGTTGGCCCCTGGGTCAGTCATTTGACTGACAACCTGGAGCCCTGTTTAGTCTCCTGTCAAGAACCTGTTGAGTATTTTCAGCACCTACTGAGTCAGTGTGGAGACAAGAGACCTGTATTCTGTAAACTGTCCTTCAGGGTTGTGTTGCCCCAGCATGGGAACTGTTGTTTGTGTGACCTTTATCTTGATAAACCTTGGGAAAAGGCCATGAGGGCAAGACCTGATCACCTTTTTCCCTTCTTTGTTTGTCTTGTTCATCATCGCCTCTTTTGTCAGCAAGTCGAGGTTAAGTTCAGGCTGGACTTGAGCAGAACCAGACCTTCTCTAAAATTGAAAACCTTTTGCTAGAGACTTAAGTCTCAACACCACCAATGGGAGTCCTGGCCCCAAGCCCACTCTAGGCTTTTGCCTCTGGCCTCCCTGGCTCCCTGGTGCTGGCTCAGGGATTAAGTTCCCACGCTGAGTGGGACTTGACTAAATCTTATAGCTATATTGACACCCACAGTTGGGCTCAGCATCCTTCTCCAGTCTGCTGTCAAACACTGGCTTTACCACCATGGGGAAGTCCCTAAGCATCCCAGGAGACTCACCCCCTGGGTGCCTTTTAACTAATTGGAAACACTTAGTTTGGGGTTCAATTGGATGGGTTATGCCCCCACAAACTCCCTCTTAAAGAAAACTTGTCTACTTTCTCTGTGTTTTTATGATGTATATTTTCTGCTCCCATATTCTCTAGAATCTAAGAGCCATTCTTTGAAATGCA
The DNA here is from genome assembly GCF_057802395.1 of Ceratotherium simum simum. Classification (NCBI taxonomy): domain Eukaryota; kingdom Metazoa; phylum Chordata; class Mammalia; order Perissodactyla; family Rhinocerotidae; genus Ceratotherium; species Ceratotherium simum. The sequence goes on along the minus strand of NC_141931.1, from coordinate 28,526,841 downwards.
GATATTTCCCAGAAATTAGTGAGCTTTGTATTGGGCCCAATTCATAAGAAAAATTTAATGTCTCAGTCTATGTCTACCTGTGTGTTTATGTGTGTCTATACTTATGTGGGGGGGATCATGATTGGCCACCCCAAAATATGTTCCTTTACCTTGATTGTTTTGGGAACAGGGGACTCTGAGGGAAGTCTTGACATCCCCCACCACAAACTGCCTGAAAGAATTTAAGATGAGAGGACTGTCCCCAGGACCAGCCATCACCATAGATAACTTTGGGTATGGATAGACTGGAAGGGACATGGCTAAGCCCATTCTAATCAAAGTTATGTTCACCAAACATTTACATTTGTAAGGGAAATCTCCGTTTGTAAAGGTATCTCCCTCTTTCTACTGGGAAGAGGGGCGGATGATCTCATCTCTAGAAACTTATCAATGTACAAAGCAAGGGCTTAAATCTGCATAATAACCTTACTCTTCTTTCCTGTGCTTTTCTGGTAAAACCAGCCCTAGAGGCAGTTCAGATTCCAGCCAGTTTCTTTATCTCAGAAAAGATTATCACCTCTCTGGGAAGTATTATCTAGCACATCACCAATTCCTAAGACAGGAGGGAAAAAAAGGGAGAAAGAGCAAAAAAGGGTCATAAGAGCACCTTCACTAAAAATCTAGCACTTTGAGTGACTTCTCCAAAAATAATAGTAAAAAGGCTTAGAACAAAATTTGGATTCATAACTGGGGAGACTTGTGCCTGATCCATGACTTTAATTTTAAAACAATAACTGTGGAATATCTGTGTATGTGTGTCTGTATGTATGTTGTAAATGTGAGATACTTTTCTACCTCCAGATGGTATGACCAAAATTAAGAGCTCTATTGAAATTGGCTTAAAGTAAGTGCTTACATAAATTCTAAATGTAATAGAAACTTATCCAAATGTCTTTCAAGTTAACATGATGTAAATCAATCTTTGATAAAAGAAAGCTGATTTAAGTTTGATGGTTTGACTGAAATAGGCATGCCATCAGAGTAGTCAGTATTTGGGTATGATACCAACAGGCAGCCTGGTTTTATTAGTCAAATAAGCTCATGTTTTCTGATACAAATTTGTTAGCAAAAAAATAATACCTTTAAATTATAGCCAATTTTGGGCCGGCCCCATGGCTTAGCGGTTAAGTGCACACGCTCCACTACTGGCAGCCGGGGTTTGGATCCCAAGCACGCACTGACGCACCGCTTCTCCAGCCACGCTGAGACCGTGTCCCACGTACAGCAACTAGAAGGATGTGCAGCGATGACACACAACTATTTACTGGGGCTTTGGGGGAAAAAATAAATAAATAAAATTAAAAAAATATATAGCTAATTGTGTCTAATAGCTCATGAAGTTTTCATGGATAATCCAAACATAATTGTAAGAAACAAATTATTTAGATAGATGAAAATGGGTAAGATTCTAACATGTTATTAAAGCTATTAAAAATTAATGAGGAAAGCATCTTTGTATTCAAGGAAAGTAAGATATACGTTTTCAGTAAAGAAGGTATAAAGAATGGAAATATTTTTGTTTGATTTGCTAAGAAAGATAAATTTGTTCTAAAGCACTGGAAGGGAAGAAAGGAAGGCATGGGACAAATTCTGAATGTAAAACGTGACAGAAAGTTTGTGAAAGAAAAACCCTGAGGATTTTTATGCATGGTCAAGTTGGCTAAGATTAAACTAAATCCAATTAAGTAAATGAGTTTTAATATCAAAAGTAAGCTGGTGCTAAATTAAAATTTGGTCTTATTTCTCTTAAAGTAATTTCCTCTGTTCAAAGAGGCTAAGGTACCGTTTTAACTCTCTGTTTGCCCTTGACTGTTTCTGTTGTCACTTTGATTGAATGGATAACTGAGCATTGTTTCACAGTGATCATTGTTTCCCACTTGATCAAATGTTTTGAAATCCTTTGATATTTTTGACAAGCTTCTCCCCACAAAAATAGTCAGATCCTGAATGAAATCTTTCTTTTGACTTGGAAGAATAAAAAATATTTTTCCCTTTGAGAATTCTCAGAGGTCCCCTGGGACTTCTCAAAAAAAAAATTATCTTTTCCTATAAAGAGGAAGATACCAAACTTACTAGGCTTATTTGGTATGCTAGATTACAGGGGAAGCATTGTCAAATAAGTGAGGATAACCTTCTTAGGTGGTATTATGAGGGGAAATTTTACAGATATAAGTTTTTTAAAAACTGTATAACATTACTAAAATTCTGATCTGTCTTGGTTATCAGTCATAATTCTGGTTATTATTTTAAAGTGTTTTATGTCACAAAAATTAACCAAATTTCTTTGCTAATTGCCATTTTTGGATCTTGTTTACAGACAATTATTGTTTTACTCTGGTGCTTTTGCAAACTATCTTTCAACTTCAGAGAAATTCATGGAAAGTACTCTGACACTTACTCTAGAGTAAGGCTTCTGATAAACTCTGATTATAAAACTGAACAGGGTACGAAATTACAGAACTCTAACAGAGAAACTGACTACTTCATGAAATTGCTAACAGAAGATTAAGATCAGAAATTGAGTATACAGGACACAAGGAGCATGGTTATAATTTTTATGATTGTTCATTTGAAATGTTGCTGATCTTTTGATGTTTTGTTTTTTATATATTTAAGGAAACTGTTTCTCTTTTCTCTTAAGCTATCTCTGACATAACAATTTGGTAAATTATAACTTTGTAAGCAGACCTGAAACATTTGTCTTACTCTCCTTACCTGATCATTCCAGGATTTGGAAACTCTTAGTGAGTGAGTACTGCTTTCATGGCAATATAGTTATTTGCATAAGTTCAATAAGAATCTGTTCTCCTTATAACAGGACACAATTGGAAACATTGGTTATATTATCAAAGGTTTGACTGGAATGTCATATTTGAGAAAAACGTGCAGAAACTCAGATATGACCAAACAGCTTTTGAGAGACAAATATTGGATGTTATGGACTAAAGCCACTTGAAAATATTGGCCTAATATCTTGTTTACAGAAGTTCCAAGCAATATTACTTGGGTGAGTAAGGAAGGTCACTTATCTGGCAGGTGCCTGGAACCTCAATATTTTGGGGAACTTCAAAAGAAGAGAGGAATCCCCCAAATCAGTAGATGTTACTGGCAAAATGTATGACAAAGTCCTTGGCTTGGCTTTCCTGGCCTCAAGAGACCTTTACAGTTCAATCTGACAGTCCTCATAAAAAGTTCCAGCAAAGCAGATTTAAAAGAGCCTATATGACCAGTTGCTATTCTTGCCACACTTATGTAAATAACCTAACCAAGTTTTATTGAAACTAGACTTATTTTGAAAACCAGTTAGTCTTAATTCAACTAGCTTTGGTAAAAATGAGGGTTATTTTAGAGAGAAAAATTATGTTTCAATAAAAACTATAGTACACCATCGTGTACTATTAGATTAGATTCTAGTTCTGTTAATTGTCTTTGATGTTTTTGTTTTAAATCTGTTAACATGACTGGATCCTGAATTCTTCCAATCTCCTGAAATATCTGGCTACAAATCTCTGAACTAACATTTTCAATTTTCCCATCATTTTCATTTGGAATCACTGAGAACTGAACCTGCACTTTTTTACTGAATCCTTGCAAACCGAAGCTGGAAGACCTGATGTAAACTTAAGAGACTCATGTCTGTTGCTGTGTAAGCTTATAGGGAAGATACCTGAATGCAGCACAACATCATCAGAGACATTTTAATCTATAAAATTTGCTTCAATGCTGACATCTACAAATCTTCTTGACTGGCTGTCCTCTGAACTCAGAAACTGGTTTATAACTTGCTCCAACCATTAACCTTGTTTTTCTTTTATTTCCATAGAAATGTTTCTTATTAAATACCTGATTGCTTGCTTCCACAATATAGGCCAAACTTTGGGAGCCCACTTTCATCACCTCCTTCCAAAATGAACTTAACTGGACTGATCTATTATCAGGACTAAGAAATGTGTTCGGTGAGATGGAACAATGTGCCACTCAGGTTCTGAACTATGAAACTTCTTTAAGTTTCTAAAGACAATGAGATAGGATCAAAATTGCTGAAGCATTCTTTTGTAAGGAGTCACCCCTTGGATCCACCATACACAGGTAAAAAATGGCACCCATGCCTGAACATGAAGAGAGATCATCACAGACAATTGATGACTCCAAGTTTTTCTTCAAACCACTCTCTGATTTGAAACTCTTGTTTCAGCGACACTATGCAGATAAGTAATGACCAACTATCCACTCCAGGCTTTTCCCTGGATCCTAACAAACCCCATACCGTTTAGGCACATTATGATTACACGGAGATTGCATGTTCCTGGGCAGCAAGATTGGTCAATCAGAGAAATGGAAAACTCAGTAGCTAGACTATAAAAAGCTGGTGGAATCTGGCGGGGAGGAGAGGGCGGCAAGTGAGCCAAGATCCAAAAAACATGGAGGCTATAAAATTACAAATGATTGTTACGATCAATTCTGGGCTATGACTCTGGTGACCGACAAATTTATTTGAAGATTAGCTGTAAGTTCTGCTCCTCTACTGGTCCCCACGACAATGCCCATGCTCAGCAGGAAACAGTCACAGAAGACAGAACTTCAATCTTTGCCCCTCAAGAATGAAGAGCAGTGTAGAACTAGAGGGGTGGTTTGTGACTGACTAGTGCCCTGAGGAATTCAAGGGTGGGTTTGGAAGCTTTTAACTGTTTTTAAGTTAAGGAGACACAAAAAGAAACCACCCTGAAACTAACCAAGCCTCCGTAAAAGAGCTATGCCCATGACTTTGCCTTAATTTTAGTGTGTAGATATCTTTAGGAGAAGATTAAGCCTCACTACTGTAATCTGCAGTGTATGTGTAAGCATGTTTTCCAACTGGGCCTGTGCCAGTGAATACCTGCCTCTCCCTTTTGAATATTTATTCCCTGCCCGAAATAAAAGTTCCTGATTCCCTTTGTTTGGTGAAGCCATGACTTTGGAAATGATTCCTCATGGCATTCTCTTTGTTGCAAATACATTTTACTTTCTGAGACAACTTCCACTGGTGTAGAGTCTTATTTGACTCACTAGGAGGCGAGCACACTTGGTTTGGTATTGCAGCCAGCAATATCTCTGAAAAAACAAAGGTGTCCACTGAGAGAATACTGCTAGACCAGTTGTGACAATTTGAAAATGAAAATAATGTTAGCATTGTCATTTGAAAAAAGTTGAGTCTATGAAAAGCCCTGAGTTTCTATTTGTATAGAAAACTAATATGAAGTTTAGGAAAAGACAGTTGGAACACAAAAGAAGGATGAAAAAGATAAAATATGTTTAATTTCTCACTGATTTGAAGAAGCTGAGGAAGGTAAATGTATATGAGTAATTTAATATAGAGCCATGTACTCCTCTGTTTTTTGTAAGCAGGAAAGTGAGAGCAAGCCAAGCTGTTCTGAAATGGGCCAAGTACAGGTGGGACTGTCGATCCCATCTGAGTCACATCAAAGGAACATTAAGACTCCCAGGGTGAGTCACATTACCCAAGATAAAGCAGAGTTCAACAGTGTGGAAGAAAGGTAATTAAATGTCATGTGTTATATAATGCTGATAAATGGAAACTCTAAAAGGTGTGTCAAATTGGGAGATACCAGGTATCAGAAATACTAAAACGCATGAGAAAGGCAAAAGGAATGGACAATTTAAAAAGCGTATAGAGGGGCCGGTCCGGTGGCATAACAGTTAAGTCCGCACATTCTGCTTTGGCAGCCCAGGGATCACTGATTCAGATCCCGGGCACGGACCTACTCATGGCTCATCAAGCCATACTGAGGCAGGGTCTCACATAGAAGAGGTACAACTCTACAGCTATGATACACAACTATGTACTGGGGCTTTGGGGAAAAAACAGAAAAAGAGGAAGATTGGCAACAGACGTTAGCACAAGACCAATCTTCCTCAAAAAAAAAAGTGTGTAAAAAGTAAAGTTTTACCATCAAAAGAGAAGTCAGTTTGATGACTGTGGCTTGGATTGGAATCATTCTCAGAGAGGCAGCCATACCAGGGTCCTACTAAGAATAAATCAATCATCCAAATTCAGCAATTTGGGATAATTTTTTTTGTTCCAAAAAACTTTCTTTATGAATACGGAAAGTTAAAATTCACATAATTTCCATATTTCTGGAAATATATTCATTTTGTAAATTTTTTCACCATTAAAATGATGTATGAATTATTTTTAGCTCGTGGGCTATACAAGAACAGGCAGTGAGCTGTGCCTGTGGGCCATAGTTTGTGAATCTCTGCTCTATAATATTAGAAGATGTTATTATAATATCTATAATTATCTTTCTATAGATTATTATATCTTTAATTGTGGTAAAATATAGATAACATAATATTTATCATTTTGACCATCCATAAGTGTACAATCCAGTGGCATTATATATATTCACAATGTGGTAGAACCATCACCATTATTTATACCCAAAACATTTTTGTCACAGCCAACAAAAATGCTGTTAAAAAATTTCCTTTTGGATTGTTCAGGGTTGATATATAAAAACACAGCTGATCTGTGTGTGTTCATCTTGTACCCTGAAACTCTGCTGAATGCGTTTATTAGCTCTAGTAGTTTTCTTGTGGATTCTTTGAGATTTTCTATATGTAGGGTCATGTCATCTGTGACTCTTGTTTTTGCAGGACATTTCTGTGCATGCCACTTTGCCTATGCTATGGACTCAATGTTTGTGTCCCCCCAAAATTTGTATGTTGAAATCCTCTCTCCCAATGTGATGGTATTAGGAGGTGGGGTCTTTCAGTGGTGATTATGAGAGTGGAACACCCATGCATGAGATTAGTGTCCTTATAAGAAGAAGAGACACAAGAGAGGTGATCGTACACTTGAAGATACAAGAAGATGGCTGTCTGCATCCAGGGAAAGGGCTCTCATGGGAACCAGACCATGCTGGCACCTTGACTGTCGACTCCCGGCCTCCAAAACTGTTTGATTTATTTTTCTGGTCTAATGGCTCTAGGTAGAATGTTGAATAGCAGTGGTGAAAACGAGCACACTGTCTTGTGCCCAACTTTAGGAGGAATGCTTTCAGTCTTTCAACATTGAGTATAATGTCGCATGTTGGTTTGTGATATATGGCTTTGTTGAGAGTTTAGCTAAACTATCCCATAACATTGCTGTCTCTGCATCCATTTTGTGTGGCTAAGTGGCCTGCAAGGGCCCTAAACTGACACTAGCCAACACCCCACATGTGCATGCCCTCAATAACAGTGGTTTTGAATGCCCAACAAAGGATGGGTCCTTTAAATGCCCTGGAAACCACTTTAGCCAGTGGGGTATGAAACAATGGCAGCAGCCTCTGTGTTTGCACCTCAGCAATCAGAAGCAGAAACACATAATCAAACACAGAACACTGATACATGGAGACAAGTTCCTTATTGCCCATCCTGGGTCCAGCAAGCCACACCAGAACCTCTGGTTTCCATCCTCACAGCTGCCTGCCACAGACCTGGGAGGTTGGGGAACAGGTAGACACTGCCACCCTGAGGGCTGTAATCGATCAATATTAACTGCAATTTGCCAGCCAAGCTTTCTCTTGGATGTGGCAAGCTTTCAAAGAGCCTCCAGAATTCCAAAATCCTTACTTCAGACAGACTCTACCCACACAGTTGTTGTCTAGGTGGAGAGATGGATTCCTGGTGCTTCTCAGTCTGCCATTTCCCTGAAGTCACTCTGTACAATATTTGGGCTTTTCTTTGAAGGTATAATTTTATTTTCAGATCTGGTGAGATTATTGAAATTCCAGGAAAGCATTAAAATAGGTAGCCATAGCCCTAGAAAGTTACAAAACTAAATTATAAATAATCAGAAATTCAATCTTTTCAAAGAAATTTAACCGTTGGTATAGTAATATATTTTATAATCATTGCTTTCATATGTTACTGCAGTTTGTTTCATTGGTGATATTCAAGTAGTAATTTCAGCACCAACTGTTTCAGCGAGATGATTTTTTGTTTGTTTGTTTGTTTGTTTCTGAGGAAAATGTGCCCTGAGCTGACATCTGTTGCCAATCTTCCTCTTTTTGCTGAGGACGATTTACCCTGAGCTACGTATCTGGCCATCTTCCTCTATTTTGCATGTGAGCTGCCGCCACAACATGGCCTCTGATGAGTGGTGTAGGTCTGCACTCAGGAAACGAACCCAGGCCGCTGAAGTGGAGCATGCCAAACATAACCACTAGGCCACCAGGGCTGGACCTCAGAGATATGATTTTTCAAAAATTTAACCAATTTTTAGCTATTCAATAAAAGATGATTTCCATGTTTTGATTGGTGGAGTAAGTTTAGTCTACTTAGCATAAAACTAGGGATAATTAATTGTAGAGATTATTCCTCTCCAGACATTACAATGCATTAGACACACTCTGACCACTGTCAAAGGCTTTATTAAGTGATTCTCTGACCAGGTAATACCTAGCGCTTGGTATCTTGTGACATTTGTCAAAACGGCCTTGAATGTCAACTCACCTTCCCTTTCAGCATTCAGGTTCCCTATCTTTCAGCAACTCCTGCTCCCCTCCTTCCAGTTGTCCTATTGCAAAGAAATGTGTTCAGCCTACAAGATAATTCCTTTTACGTATAGATTCTGTAAGATAAATGTTATCTAATTTAAGAGGCCAATGGCTTGTGGTGTCTGCGTCATTTGAGAGATTAAAGCCTGAGACATTTACCATTTGGCCTCTATAAGTTTGCCTGCTGTGTCAGTCTTCTTTGGAGTGGGCAATGCTTCCACACCAAGGAGTATAGGTGATAGTTAGGGCTCACAAGTGGCATTGGCAGAAGGATGCAGGCAGGGTAGATGTGTCCTTAATGAGAACAGGAAATCCGACAGTGATAGGGAAGTGAGTGATTGATAACTGATCTATGGGAAAGGAGATCACAAAATAGATTGGCTATGAAGCAGGGAAAGTGGAGTTATCAGTTCCACAGTATCCCTGATAGCCCATCTCTGGAATGTTCTGTAAGAGAGGGTGATGTGAAGTGAAGTAGGTGACATATGAGTCAAGAGTTAAGAGAGGAGGACAGTAGGTGAGGCAGCATAGACACAGACTGTGCATAATTGGTGCTATCCTCTAGAGGGGTTTTGCACTTCACCCCTGGGGAAGACTGTGGTAAGCAATTAGAGTAAGCCTGGATGGGGTGAGAGGAATACATGGTAGAAGGAAGATGGGCGTTGACTGTGGTGTTGGTATTCACATAGATCATTGCTGATGTAGACATGGGCTGGGTAGGCAAATGTGTGGTGGTTCAGTAAAGACAGTGATCAGGGCAAATCCAACTGATAGTTTGTTTAAATGCCCTGTTGTGATCCGAGGAAGATGGACATGTATGTTGGTGGTGTTGATGTGGCTGTAGTGAAAAGCAGCAGTGAGAGAGGTATGATGTCAGGGCTTGAGCAGTAGAGTGTAGCATAGAAGAGCAGGGATGTGTGTTCTCTACAGTAGTGGGGGGTGTCAGTGGAGGACTCATGTTGGAATGCATATGCACTAGTGTAAGAGGGAGAGGATGTCAGTGGTGTGCATGCGATGGCATGGGTATCCTCTAGTGCTGGAGAGTGTGGTTTTTAGTGGGGCCACCTGTTGGGCATGGGTATCCTCTAGAGTAACTGAGAGGGTGGATGTCAGTGGAAGTCTAGTGTTGTGATAGATACTATCTACTGTACTAGAGAGAGTGTGTATTATTGGATGCCTCATGTTGGGATGATGAATCTCTAGTGTAAGTGACATAGTGGGTATTGGTCAAGGCCTGGTGCTGGAATAGTGTTCTAGAGTATAAAAGGGAGTGTGGGTTATGGGGAAGGCCTCATGTGGGGATGGGTATTCTCTAGTATAAAAGAGAAGGCATTGGTAGAGGCCATATGCCACGTGGATAATTTGTCATGTAAGACAGGATTTGGGTGTTAGTAGAGGACTCTTGCAGGGAAGGATATTCTGATGTAAGCGACAGAGAAAGCGCTGGCGGAGGCCTTGTGTAGGGATGGCTATTCTCTAGTGCTAGAGAGAGAGGTGGTATTTGTGGAGGTGTTCTGGGAGTATGTTTTGGGGGGAGCAAAAGTCTCCCATAGATTTTCAGAGTGTATAGAGGGAGGGTATTTCTCCAGGGAGCCATGTAAGCTAGATAGGGTGGTAATATTGGTGGGAAGCTTTGTTTTAAGAGTGTTGTGTAGGGGCTGGCCCCGTGGCTTAGTGGTTAAGTGTGCACGTTCCGCTACCAGCGGCCAGGGTTTGGATCCCGGGCACGCACCAACGTAGCGCTTCTCTGGCCATGCTGAGGCCGCGTCCCACATACAGCAACTAGAAGGATGTGCAACTATGACATACAACTATCTACTGAGGCTTTGGGGGAGAAAAAAAAAAAAAGGAGGAGGATTGACAACAGATGTTAGCTCAGAGCCAGTCTTCCTCAGCAAAAAGAGGAGGATTAGCACGGATGTTAGCTCAGGGCTGATCTTTCTCACAAAAAAAAAAAAAAAAAAAAAAAAAAGGAGTGTGTGTAATCACCACACTTGAACCCAAAGAAGGTGGACGTGAGTTATGATGGAGTCCCAGTCGTGGGGGGCAGGACTCACCATGGTGCAGGTGTCCTTGAGCAAGCAGGGACGCAGGGCCAACAAGCACCAACCTCAGAAAGTCCGTGGTGTCAGCAGGGTCCATTGTTTACGCTGTGTAAAGTTGGTCACTCAGAGCTGCATAGGTGTAGTCTCAGGGGCGACTCACTGTGGTGTCCCGGAGGAATGGAAGGGTCTGGCAGGCTGTGATATGCAATGGCAAGTCCTTGGACTGGAGCAACATTGTCTCTCTGGCCTGGGATAGCCTTCCCCAGTGGCTATCTGCTCAGGTGGTGTGGGTTTCCTAACTCTAGGGTCTCTAAGATGAAAATCGGCCTGGGCAATCTGGGGAACCTCCTGGCATTTTTGGACTCAAGAACTGGACTTGCAAATATCAGTGAGATCTTGAAGGTTGGCAAAGGCCTGGCCTGCTTATGCAGTGATTTCTGAGCCTGACAAGACAGCTCGTTTACTGGAAGCATACTGGAAATCCAGCGTGAGTGGGATGATAGTACGGTTGATAAAGAATCCCCAGTTTTACCCGGATAAGTCATGACAGGTGACTTGGGCATCTGGGTACCTGTCAACAAGAGTGCATGTGGACCCGCCTTGGGTAAAATGTGTTCAGCTCTGATTAGCGGCCCTGTAAGTGGTTCTGCATGCGGGATCTCCAGGCTGTCCATGTGGCATGTGACCTTGGTGCTCACCTAGGCTCTGGATGAACCATACGCAGTGGCAAGAAGGTCTGAGAAGTTTAGGAGAGACTCAATACATTTCCAACTTGAAAATATCCTATTGTTCTATGAGCATGTTTCATTGTCCAGGAGCTTGTAACCATCTTCAGGGTGAAGTATTTGAGCCTGTGTGTCATAAACTAGCCAAGTACCCAGATCAGATACAGACACAACCAGCTGGCATAAGGGCTAACAGCTGCATTTGACAAATTTGTTTCCTGTTAATTTTGTAGCGACTCTCCCAGGGAGCTGTACCCTTACCAGGGGAGAGTGGGATGGTTGTGGAGGTAGGACCCTTTTATTTCTGTAGCCGTAGGATTGTGGCCCCCTGACTATCTGTGTATGGTTCGGGGGCTCCACTGAAAGCACAGGAATTTCTTCCCTGGTCATTTTCGGATATTGCTAGCACTCACTAAGTGGAGTTGAGTTTGTCATCTCCTCTCTTAGTGGTCTACATGGTTCCTGAAGTCAGCCCCAGGGCAATTATTTCTATTTCCTACAAAGGAGCACAGAGAAGGCATTAGGATTTGTTAACCAGCCTTTACATCCTGTGAACCCTGGCTAAACTTTTGGAGCAGGGAGAAGAGATAGGCTTTCCCTGAGGGTATCACAGCAGGGCCATCAGGGGTCCCTCAGGGCATTCTATTGTCACTGTGTCATAGGATGTTCCCCACCCTCAGCCCTCATGGGAAGATGGGTGATTAGGAAATGAAAGTAGAAGTGGGTGAGGAGACTCTTCGTGAACATGGAATCCTTTTACCTCCTTGAAAATTAATAAGGGGAGATGCGGTGGCTTGAAAGTTGCTATGGGGTATTTTAAGGCCCACCAGTCTAGAATATAATAGGACCAAGGCCTAAGACAGGAGAGAGACCCATTTAGAGGGACCATTGTCTGATTGTAATTTACATAGGAATTCCTTAAGGAGGCCATTATGTCTTTTAGTTAAACCTGCCACTGAGGGCAATAGGAGGGTGAAAATTTCATTGTATGCCCTGTTTCAATACCTATGCTTGTACAGGCTGGGAAGTCAGGTGGGAGCCTTGATCAGAGTCTGTGATCAAAGGTACCAACATAGACGAAGGCCTATATTGTGGAGTCCACAGTGGTTTGTGCTGTGGCGTAGGCAAGTATTACCCTGCTGTGTATATACCATGTAAGAGCATAACGTGTGGCACCTGAGGAGGGCAGTGGAGCAATATAATCCATTTGCCATATGCAGTAAGGTAACTGGCCACAGGGAAGAGCTCCCCATTGAGACAGTCTCCAGTGTTTACTTCAGTTACAAGGGACACAGTTATCAATGACTGTTTTGTCCAGGGACGGTCCCAAGGCAGAGCCTGTGTACCACCATGGCCACGACTCCTATGAGCCCAGATGGCCGGATATGATGTGTTGGGGTGGCCTATTTGTGGCCCTGGGACTCGGGGCGAGCCAATGCACCTGTTTGAGTTTTTTATAGGTCGTCTGCTGTGGCATTAATGGAGCCTCCGGTAAGCCTTGGGTGAGAGCCGAGACTTGGTTAATACAAATGGCAGAAGAAAATCCACCAACACCTTCCAAATGGGGGCTGCCCAAAGCAGTTTACCTTTTAATAAAAACAAGCTTTTTCTATTTTCCAGGCCATTTGCAAGACCATTTACAGCCGCCCATGGATAATTAAAAACTTGGACCTCAGGTAGGCGTCTCTTCAGGGCATCTTAGGAGGGCCAAATGGAAAGCTTTCACCCCTGGCAGCTTAGCAGAGTCGTCTGTCCCATTCCAGTCATGGATGTGCTAGAGGCGGGTGGAATGCCGCCACTGGCCCATGAGCTCAATTCTGTGTGATGGCGTCACTGCCATCATCCCAAGGGGCTCCTCATTTTGCCACAGGGCAAGCAGGGAGTGCAATTCCACCACCCCTGTGGTTGCAGATGAGGAACTGATCATGGGGCAGGTCATCCTCCTAGATTTTGGTCCTGTCCTGAAGGAGCTATTGCCATTTAACCAAGGAGGCTGTGTGTCCAGGCCCAGGGGCCCATATGAAGGGTCTGTTTCTCATGGCAGAGAGGAATCTGACTCCTCAGGCCACAGACTGGGGCCCAGGACTTCACTCTTAAGACAGCCTAGCAGGCTCAAGTATCTGTTTTTCTAAAGTGTCTCCTCAAGGCTCCTTGCGGCAGCTGCTTGGTCCCAAAACCCATGGGCAACCCTTAGGGCCATACTTGGTCCATAAACTCCAGGAGGCATCATGATGGTAGCCAGGGTCTCACTGGAGAGTCAGAACCTGGGACCAGGGACCACGCCTGCTGAACATCTTGAGTGTTAATCTCGAGGCCCAGTCTTGCAGTCCTCCCACTGGAAGGAGGCAGACTCTCTAGTACTTTGAGAAATTGTGTGGTAAATTCAACAAGAAGGATATGTGTTTTCTCCAAAGGTGAACAAGCGTGGAGGTATTGTGCCTGTTTTCAGGTTCAAAATGGCCTTAAGTAACAAAAGTTGCTGGGTGGTCTCAGGATTGTTCACCCTTCGGAGTACCACATAACTTCAGCAAAGGAACCTAACTGATTTGGGAGGCCCTTGAATCTTAAGATTTTATTTATTTATTTTTCCCCCCGAAGCCCCAGCAGATTGTTGTATGTCATAGCTGCACATCCTTCTATTTGCTGCATGTGGGACGCTGCCTCAGCATGGCCGGAGAAGTGGTGCGTCAGTGCGCGCCCGGGATCTGAACCCGGGCTGCCAGCAGCTGAGCACGTGCACTTAACTGCTAAGCCACTGGGCCGGCCCCCGGGAGGCCCTTGAATCTTGAGAGGGGCAATGGCCCAGCCTCTATTTTGTAAACAACTTGCAAGACACTTATGATCTTGGGTCACCTGTTCTAAAGCAAGAACCCATAAAAGGATATCGTCCATGTAATGCCAAAATGTGGTATTATTAAACTGTTTCAGTCCTAGGAGCAGAGGTTGTGTGACACGGCACGGATACTGAGGTACCCATGGGAGGCCAGATGAATGTGGATTGAGTGCCTTCATACATAACATCAAACTAGATACAGGTATTGAGTAAAACATGGTAGCCAAATCCATGCCAGCAAGGTAGTTGCCTGGAGACCTTTGGATGTCCTGGATGACTCCATAATGTTTGGCAGGACAACCACATTTAACTTGCAATAGTCAGCTGAGCTGTGACTCATCACTCCATTGTGTCTGCCTTTAAAACAGACCATAGGGGCTATTAAATGAAGAACTATTGTTTGAATTATAACATTTCCAGCAAAGAGATCTTTAATAATGGGACATAACTCCTCCATACCTTGTCTCAGATGCCGATGAAGAGTTGAACTATTTTTCCTGGTGGAAACAATACCAGAGGCTCCCATTTTGTCTGTCATAACAGCAACATCAGCAATTTGATCTTATTCCAGTTGACAACATGCCATGTGAAGGTTTCCGTGGGTTCTCAGGGAAATGCAAAAGTGGCCTGTGAGAAAAAATAGAGCCTATGGACTGGCATTATCTTTTGGTCAGCACAAGAGAACCAGCAAAGGAAAGAGTGAGGGAGCATGCAGTTGTCTTCGCATATATTTCTGTGGATGGGAAAGTTTCTGAAAGAGACAAATTTTAATCCTGAAGTGACTGAATCACTGAATTTGTTGGTTAAATCTGAATTGGCCTGATTTAGCTTTCTGCTATGGAGCAGACATGGAGGCTCATGAAGGAGAGTCAGGAAGAAGGAACCAAGAGCAGTAGCCATGCATAAAAAAAATTAAATTGAAGCTTGAAAGTTATATAAAAAGAGTGAAGCCTAAAGATTTGTAAATACGGCTTAAGAATTGAATGCAAATACCAAAAAGCTTTAGAGGCAATATTATTTTCACTGAGAAAATAGCACTTATTAATGTCTTTTACACGGATGTCCTCAGAATGCGCTGTTGTCATTGGCTTGGTAGAAAAAGAGAAATTAAGTAGGTTCCAAAGGCAACCATTAGTTTAAGTAAAAATTCATAGCTGTTGTGCCTAGTTTCCTATTTATTGCATCTATTGAAGTTTTCCTCTTTTTATTCAAATAATTTATTTTTCACAAATGAATATTTTCCAATTGGTTCTTTCTCCTACCTCTCTTTTCTTACTTAGTTTCCCTGTCCTTTCATAAATGTTCCCTTTTTAAAACTTTTGAGAGTGGTAAATTAAATGATATTCATCATGCTAAAATTGCTCAACTCTTTTTATTTCTTCTTGTGTGATTTTTTTTGCTATTTGTTGGATCTGTTGGTTCTTTCTCATGGTGGTAGATTTCCTTGTTTGCTTCGTTATTTTTGATTTGGGAAACAATCATGTTCCTGCATGTCTTGGGATTTTGTGGTAACTCTTGTGGTTCCAGGTCTTAGGTTAGGATTCAGGATGATTGTTCTCTTTCTTCTGAATGTGAAATTTCCTGGTATTGATCCCAAATAGATCAATATTGGTGTAACTATCTGGCCTTTTACTTGGAGTATCTTAGCTGAGTCTCTATAAGGGATTCCATGATTTCTCAACCACTTTGTGTCCAAAACTGCAATTTCCATGGCATCTTACTTGCAAAACTATTCTTGACAGCTCCAATCCCACAGAGTACAATGCAGAAATTGAAGGAAATACCCCCTTGGAGACCAGTTTCCCCAAAACGACTCCACATGACCTCATGTGATTAAGCCTGGCATCCTGCTAACCTAGTTCACTAAGAAGTAGCTGATCATCAGAGAATGCTCTCACCTCCTGTTCCAGTTCACCTTCACAGACCTCAGAACTATAGAAGCATAGACATCTTGACTACTTGTATATCACATCATTAGACAATTGTGTCATGAGACAATTACAAAATCTGACTCTTGCCAGGTGCTCAAAAACATTTTTTAGTTAACAGGCATGGACTGTTAGAAGAAATAAAAATTGGACCATACATTGTTTTATTTTGTTAACAACTTTACTTTTTACAGTAGTTTTGGATTTACAGAAAAATTGCACATAAAGCACAGAGAGTGCCTGCACAGTCTCTTCCATGTTCCTACGCTCCACTTTCCGTATTATTAGTATCTTGTGTTATTGTGGGGCATTTATGACAAATGATGAGCCAATGTTGGTATATTATTAACTAAGGTCCATGGTTTATGTTAGGGTTCCTCTGTGTTCTACAGCTCTATGAATATTGAAAAATGCACATTGATATGTATCCACTATTACTGTCTACATACAGAATAGTTTCCTCACCCAAAAATCTCCTGTGCTCCACTTATCCATCTTTCCCTGTCTCTCTTCCTCCAAACCCCTGGCAACATTGATCTTTTTACTGTCTCCATAGTTTTGCTTTTACCAGAATGTCATACAGTTGAAATCATACAGTATGTAGCCTTTTTTTTTTTTTTTAAAGATTTTATTTATTTATTTTTTCCCCCCAAAGCCCCAGTAGATAGTTGTGTGTCATAGCTGCACATCCTTCTAGTTGCTGTATGTGGGACGCGGCCTCAGCATGGCCGGAGAAGCAGCGCGTCGGTGCGAGCCCGGGATCCGAACCCGGGTCGCCAGCAGTGGAGCGCGCTCACTTAACCACTAAGCCACGGGGCCGGCCCAGTATGTAGCCTTTTTATTGTTTTTTTGTGTGTGTGTGAGGAAGATCAGCCCTGAGCTAACATCCGCGCTAATCCTCCTCTTTTTTTGCTGAGGAAGACCGGCTCTGAGCTAACATCTATTGCCAATCCTCCTCCTTTTGTCCCCAAAGCCCCAGTAGATAGTTGTATGTCATAGTTGCACATCCTTCTAGTTGCTGTATGTGGGATGCGGCCTCAGCATGGCCTGGGAAGCGGTGCGTCAGTGCGTGCCTGGGATCTGAACCCGGGCCCCCAGTAGCGGAGTGCGCGCACTCAACTGCTAAGCCACGGGGCTGGCCCAGTATGTAGCCTTTTAAGACTGATTTTTCTCACTTAGTGATATGCATTGAAAGTTCCTCCATATCTTTTCATGGTTTGATAGTTCATTTCTTCTTATCATTGAATAAGATTCTACTGTATAGATCCAATTATGTATCCACATCCAAAGAAGCCATATACATAATTTGGCAATTATTAAAAGATGCTATAAACAATTGTGTAAAGGATTTTGCATGGAAACAAGGTTTCAACTCCTTTGGGTAAATAGCAGGGAGCACAACTGTTGGACCATATAGTAAAACATGTTTAGTTTTGTAAGAAACTGCCACACTATCTTCCAAAGTGCCTTCCAAATTTTGCATTCCCACCTTAGTGAAAGAGAGTTGCTGTTACTCCACATCCTCGCCAGCATTTGGTGTTGTCATTGTTTTGGATTTTGGCCAATCTAATAGATGTGTAGTGGTATCTCATTTTTTTAATTTGCAATTCCATAATGGCAAATGATGTTGAATAACTTTTCATATACTTATTCGGCACCTGTATATCGTCTCTGGTGAAGTGTCTGTACAGATTTTTTGCTCATTTTAAAATTGGTTTGTTTGTTTTCTTACTATGGAGTTTTAAGAGTATTTTGTATACTTTGGATATTAATCCTTTATTAGATATGGTTTTACAAGGATTTTCTCATAGCCTGTGGCTTGTCTTTTCATTCTCTTCACAGCATCTTTCACAGAGCAGAATGCTTTTTATTTTAATGAAGTCTAACAATCATTTTCTGACATGGACTGAGCATTCGGTGTTGTGTCTAAAAAGTCATCAGCATGTCCAAGATCATCTAGATTTTCACCCATGTTATCTTGTAGAGTTTTATAGTTTTGCATTTTACATTTAGGTCTATTAATTTATTTTGAGTTAACTTTTGTGAAAGGTGTAAAGTCTGAGTCTAGATTCATCTTTTGCTTGTGGATGTCTAGTTGTTCCAACACCATTTGTTGAAAAGACTATTCTTTCTCCATTGGATTGCCTTTGCTCTTTTCTCAAAGATCAGTTCACTCTATTTGTGTGGGTATATTTCTGGTCTCCCTATTCTGATCCATTGATACATTAGTCTGTACTTTCACCATTAGCACAATCTCTTGATTTCTGCAGTTTTCTAGTAAGGCTTGAAATTGAGTAATGTCAGTCCAGGCACTATGCTATTCTCCTGTTCCCAGTAAATGGTGATTCTCTGTATCCACCTGTCTTTCCAATCATTAGGTCTGAAATTTTCCCTGTGACCTCAATTTTCTGATGAATCTAAGGAGAATTGTTGATTTTTAGTTTGTTTTTCTTTTTTCTCGTCATGAGGATGGAAATCCTCAGTTATGAGGTCTTCATCTGTGAGACCAGAAACTGGAACTCTAGCTTTTTCAATATTAGTAAAACTGAGCTCTTTTTTGTGAACAGTTCTGAATTAGTTACACAGTATAGTTTCTTGACCCTTTGCATCTTCTCCTTATCGTTTTCCTGCCTGAAGCAGGCCTAGGTAGTTTACTTGCCTATGTTTGTCATATACACTGATCTTCTCAGGGGAACAACCCTTCAAGATGAAATTCAGTCAACTGGCTAAAAAAATGTCAAAGGAGGCATTATGAAGAATAAAGGGGGTCCAAGTGAAGCCTACCTAAAGGATTCCATCCTAATAATTATACACTAAATCTTAAAAACATAAAGTTATGCTACAGTCATACAACTGTGAACTCAAATATGAGAATATATGGCCTCTTCTAGTTTGAGGATGAATCATTTTAGGCAAAACTGTGGGTTACACAGCTTTTTGGTTTGGTCCCAGCTTAAAAAAATGGCTATAGAAAGCCCAGTGGTTGTGACAGATGAATGTGGTCATGAGAGGAAGCAATGCTTGCAGGTAAAGGTGTTAGAAAGTGTACCCAGGTCCTGAACAACCGTCACTCTCAAAGTTCTGTGATTATCCCCGTTTGGTCTATGATTTCCCCCAATTTTAACAAAATGGTCTGAGATCAAAATTAGCAATTACACTGCTAATTGTACTGCTAAAAATTGTAGAAAATAAATTTATTTTTTAAAAAGATGTTGAAAGTTAGTAAATGTTGTAAGCATTGGGCTATTTTGCTTGCATATATTTTCAATACTGTTTGAAAATTTAGGAGAATTGGATTTACCAAATGTATTCACCATACTAATATTGGCTTTACAGAACACGTGTAATGGTTTAGGAAGATTTTGTGTTTTGTATTTGTAAGTGTGCCTTGCTTTGAAACACTTAAAAGGATCGAGTATATCAAATTAATATTTTTTTGAACCTGAGAAAATTTGACAAACATGGAGTTAATGTTCATGGTGATTTGATCAGTCAATTGTTTCTTTGAATTTCTGCCCAACTACAACCCAGCGAGCTCTTTACTGTTACCTGAGCACACGCAGCAGTCTAGTCCTGACTCTCAGCTCTGGTTCTTTGGTAAAATGCTGTGTAAAATTTCTTTTTATGTGCAGAAGAGAAGTAGCAAAGAGGCATTTTACAAAGTTTCCCCAATAGCTATATGCTCAGCTCCCTCCACCTTCTGTATGTCTGAGTCCTTATCCTAATCCTAATCCTAATCCCAATCATTCCAGGCTGGTTCCCCTCCCACCTCTTGGGCCAGCCCTGAAACTGGGATACCTCATTCTGGGATTTCCTGGAGGTCTGATGGAAGGGAGTGTTTGCACTGCTGGTCATCTTTGTAATATGTGCCTCACCTTGCACACATATGTAGTGTCTTGTCTTGTTCCTCGGAGGACTAAAGGAACAGTGACTGATAAATACCTGCTAACTACCACTTCCTTAGAGGCTGACAACTCTACCCATCCCACTCCAGATATGTCTATAAAATAGCTGTTATCATATCCCATCTCCCACTTGCCCCAAATTCTAGGTAAATCAATTTTTGGCTCTCATGACTCAGAAGCAAAAAAAATATACAAAACAGAGACTGGAGTAGGTAAAGAATCTTTACTGGAAGAAATCTTTAATTTTTAAAGAAAGTGAGAAAAATTGACTGTCTTTCCTTCCTGACTTAAGTCTAGCTAAGTATGAGTTGCTAAGCAGCATGGATGGAACCTACACTGACATGTCGAATCACCAACATCTGAGACATTTCACGCCTCATTATCTACACGCAGGTCTTCTGGTAGAAGTCAGGACAAAGGCCTCGGTGTTAATATTCATCAGAAAATGGATACTCAGGGTGGTCAGCAAAACTAAAATGAGATAGAACAATGCATCATATGGATCCAATGACTCTGTTTCTAGGATGATAGTGTGGGAGATCAAGATTTGGCCATCCTGAAATATATCTCTTTACCTTGATTGTTTTCTCTGACGGACATTTGACCTCCCCCATTAACTGCCTAAAGAATTTGACATACTAACTTCTTCCTGGAACAGATCTTCTATCTGATCGCTGTAATATAATGTAAAATAGATGTTACAATAGGAAAGGCACCAACAAGCCCGTTTTATCTGAAGTTCTGTCTCTGGCCACATTCTCTGGATGGCCCTGTGAGGAGTTGCCAGACAAACATTTACATTTATAAGGGAAATCTCCATTTGTAAAGGTATCTCCCCCTCTGTATTGGGAAGAGGGGTGACAACTTTATTTCTAGAAACTTGTCAATGTGGAAGGTGAGGCTTTAAATTTGCATAATAACCTTACTCTTGTTTACTGTGCTTTAGTGGTAATCTCCTATAACTGACTCCCCCCACCCCCAACATCCTCCTTTGTCATTGGCTGAACATGGTATTTAAGACGAGAATTTCTGCTATTGTGTTGAGAAACGCAGAGTCCCTGGTTTCTCCCATGTATACATGTTATCAAACTTGGTCTTATTTTCTCCTGCTAACCTGTCTTGCTAATTATTTGGCCAGCCATAAGAACTTTAAGGGAAAGGGCAGAGGGGGATTGTCCCTCTTCCCGCGACAACAGAGAAGTGATTTCTATGGAGCTGTCATTAGGGTAAAGTTAAACATTTTATTTCCTGACAGGTTGTGAAGTTTCCCTCTCTTTCTTTCACAAACATGACTTTCTTACGATTTTTTAAAAAAATAATAATTAAATTACTCAACTAGTATTTCCTGCCCAGAATTTAATACACAGAACATACAGAGTCAAATAATAAAATATGTTCCTCTCCCTAGCTACATCTGTCAATAAAGCAGCAAGATAGCCTATCGTTTCTTATTTCAAATCCTCGGTGGATGAAGAGACCAATTCTGCCTTGTTTTGCACAGGACAAGTCCAGCCACATGCTCAGCACTAATAAATACTTTAGGGTGATATAGGTTACTGATAGCAATTTCACTTCCATTTTTTTACTTTATTAATTATTTACTAACTGCCCACCACACACCACATATCAAGTTAGATTCAGAAATGGAAAGGCTGTCATGAAAACATTGGGTCCCATCTCCAAAGAGCTTACTGTACAGTGAGCAGAATTCTATTCAGTAATAACCCAAAATAGAAAGCAATAGAAAAATGATTGCTTATTATTAAAATATCTAATTTATTGGAAGAATTATTGATTGTTTACCACTCTCTCTTTCTCTCTGTATGATTTCCCTATCTTATTCTTCATTTGCCTCTTTATTAGTAAATATATTAGCAAGGATAATAATACATCTACCAAGTTTTTAGTATTCAGAACTTGTCATTATGCTAATCCCTTCCCATACAGTAGCACATTTATTACTATTTTGAATTAAAATTCTCACAGGCAAAAGGAATGTGCATTCTTCCCTTTCCCTCACTTAAAATGTAGGTCCTTTCTCAAAATTCCAGAACCTTAGATCATGAAGCAATAGTAAAGATCCTTTGGAGGCTGTAAATTCTCTCCAGTAGTGGTGCTTTTGCCTCCATACTCCTCCTTTGGTTTAAATCTCTCTTCTTGACAACTTTGTCCTCTGCATTGAGATCTCCACATTTCAGAAAACATAAACCAAGAATTCATATGGACCCCACAAGGCCAACCTTTCTTGAGGGAAATTCAGTGTTTGGGTCCTGAACAAACATGCAATGAAAAGGAAAGGAGAGGTCTGGGAACTTATGAAGGACATAAAATTGGCAGCATCTTATGAAGATTCCATAAGTGGGTGATGGGCATATCTGGCATGGACCACAAGCTTGATGGAGAAGATTTTAATCTGATAAAGAATTGAGAAGTTGGGAGAAGAGGATAATAAACAGTTTTGGAAACATTGAATTATGCTACACTGGTGATATCCACAGTCTATGTCCACTAGATTGTCGTAGACATGGGAGGCCTACATGGAAGATGTAGAGTCAGCAATGATATTGAGCTTCTTGGAAAGTTCCATGGAGTGATGAGCGCAGGACATATGCGTGTAAGTGCAAGCTGACCCCTGTCCACTCACCCTGTTGTTGTCTCACTGAACAAAGCTTTGGAGTGAGTCTGGGATGAGATTCCAGAAAGCTTTTGTCTCATCCCTGACTCAAACTGGCCTCTCTCTTCCTGGTATTGAGAGAAATTTTAACAATCAACATATGCTCATTATCAGAAAATAAATTGAGGCAAACATATTTACCAAAGTCACTTACACGAGACTAGGAAGATATCGAAGATTTTGGTTTAGGCCATCTAGGAGTTTCATGTCCTCTGAAGTCAACTGGAATTCAAAAACCTATCACAGAAGTGGAAAGATTTTTATCATTTTTTGGAAAACATAATTTCCAATCTGGAAAATCCAAGTAAATCAGACTGAATGGCGCAGAGGCAATACTCAAAATGTCTTAGAAGTTTTCAAAAGTTTTTAAAGATATCAAGCAAAATACTCAAGTGCTGATAAATATCAGGCAAAAATTAAGTAGAAATCCATCCCTAGATATAATATATTGAAACTGCATGAGACTACAGACAAAAAGGAGGTCTTCAAAAGAGCAGAGAGAACAAAGCTGACATTATTCAAAGAGATAGGATCATGTACTTGAAGATCCAGAAGAATCTAGAGATGAATTTTAAAAATACATAATATAATTTAGTAATTTTGTGGAAGACAGATGGATTTTTATATCACATCAATGAACAGTTAGAATGTGAAAAAAAAATTTTTCAAGATAATTAAAACCAATGATTGTCCAAATACTAATGATGCCATGTTCAAAGAACACAGTAACTGACTTGAAGAGGAAGTCACTGTCTAAATGTGGGATGCTTTAAACATCAAAAAGAATGTTATTAATGGCTAATATTTTGAACCAAATAAATCCATCAATCCATAATAATGCTCCAAGACTGTTAAAGATAGAGAAGTTGGAAAGATAGATGGATAGATAGATAGATATAGATGGATAGATAGACAGACAAAATTTCAACAATTTCACAATTCATGAATCTAGGTAAGGCATTTGTTGCATTATTCTTTCAACTTTTCTGTACATTTGAAAATCTTCAAAATAAAAAGTTAGGAAAAATCCAAAAGGATATCAAACTTACTAGTTATCTGTGAATAATCCAACAAAAGTATAATGTAAATTCCTTTCTGGAGAAAGTTATGAAATTTATTAAAAATACATAAAAGACACCTAAGTGATTAAAACTTCATGTAATAATCATTGATTGGAAGTCTCAATATTGCAAAGAAGTCAATTTTCTCCAAATTGATCTACTGTTTCAATGAAATATGAAACAAAGACTTACACTCATTTTTCATGGAAGTTGATAAGTGATACTATATTTCACATAAAGAACAACTAGCCAAAGAATAGCAAAGACATTATTAAAGAAGAAAAAGGAATGAAGAAAAAATTTTAACATTCTGAAAAGTGTTATTTTCCACTATAAGATGATGTTACAGAAATGTAAGCAGCTGAATAGAAGAGAAAGAAGAGATTGACTGCAGGACATTTGATACATGTCAGAGAAGACAATGAAAATCGGTGAGAAAATACGGACATTTGCATTTTTATTTAACATATATATCTTGGGGTCCATTTTCACATCATATTAAAAAATCATCAAAGTGTATTAGAGACCCAAATTTGAATGAAAAGACAAAAATGCTTTTGCAAGATTCTCTGTCCTTTGAAGCTGGTCTGGTGTGTAACTTGCACTGGACAATAAAATTTTCCAGAAACAGTGGTGAGTCCATTCTGAGCCTAGACTTGAAAAGGCTTTGCAAGTATCCACTCACTGCCTTGGGGTCATGCCATCGTGATGAAAGGAAGAACAGGTTAGTTGGCTATAGTCTAGCCAACTATATGAAAAATTATATGGAACAGAGCTTGCACACCTCTGACATCAGCCAAATAAACCTAATAAAGCAGAGATAGCAAGTGCTCTGCATTTCACTGCAAATGCATGAGAGATCCCAGCCAAGAATAGAACTGCTTAGTTGAGCCCAGACTAATTGTCAAACCAGAGAATCATAAGCTTAATAAATGGCTTTTGTAGGAAAATTCTAATTTGTGTATAATTTGTTATACAGCTATCGCTAATGGTGAAATAATAGTCTCTTACACATAAAAAAAAGACAGACAACTTAATAAAAATGGACAAAGGCTTGAACAGGCACTTCGCAAATGTGGAAACTCAAGGAAAATAAATACATGAAAATGAATCTACATTAGTATTCAAGGAAATGCAAACTAAAACCACAGTGGTTTGGAAACTGAAGATCATTGCTACTGTCTGAATGTTTGTTTGCCCCCAAAATCATATGCTGGAAACCTAACCCTCACTGTGATGGTATTAGATAGGAGGTCCCTCAAGCAATGATTGGATCATAATAGTGGAGCCCTCTTGGATGAGATTCATGGCCCCATAAAAGTGACCTGAAAGAGCTCCCTTGCCTCTTTTACCCTTTAAGATACATATAGAAGTGAGCACTCAACCACCATGCTGGCACCCTGATCTCAGACTTCCAGCCTCTAGAAGAGTGAGAAATAAATTTCTATTGTTCATAACCAACCCAATCTGTGATATTTTTGTATAGCAGCCCAAATGGACTAAGAAAATCACATAATCCAATCCCCTCATTTTAGAATGAAGAAAATGAGATTTACTTGCACAGGGCTGCAGAGTACATTGCAGACAATGCAGGACCTAAAACCTCTGTTTTTGGTCCAATCTGAATTCCATCCAGCCACGCAGCCTCTCCTGTTGCCACAGTAGGAGAAAATCAGTGGGAATACTCATACGGCATACATGCATGGGAAATAACAGGTAACTCATCTAGACCCAAAGATATCCTGAGAGCCTTAAAAAGAATACATGTGAAGGATATTGTTTAGAAGCCCTATGCCAACAGCCTCACTCATCACCTGCATGTTCTCTTTGATCCGCTTCTCGTTGTAACTCTTGGCCAGGACCACCACCCCACGCTGTAGCTGGTAATGAAGGGCAATCAGTGCTGGAGTTTGCTTGTACTTTTTTGCCATGGCACAAAGAACTGGATCTTCCAAGTGAACCGGGGAGTTCTGGTTTACCCTGGAAGGAAATGTAAAAATGCTGAAGACCTGAGACTCAGTATTCCGTTTGTTAGGAGTCTTCCCAAACAGACCAAATAGGTCCACTTTAGACCAGTGCTTCTCAAAAGGTAGCAGCAGCAATAGTATCACGTGGGATCCTGTTAGGAAGCCAAATTACATGGCTTCACCCAGGACCACCTGATTCATAAACTCAGGTGTGGCCCTTAGAAGTCTGTCTTTGCAGAGCCCTCCAGGTGATTTTGATGCATGCTTCAGTTCAGACCAAAATTTCCAAACTCATGGAGTTTTTCTCTTTTACTTCTCAGTGGCTGTTTTTCTTCTCTGATCAAAGTAAGAACAAGAGTATGAAAGAAGAAACAGAGAGGAAAAGAATTGGATAATTTTTCTTTTAACTTTTCTATGATATTGATAAAAATTCAAGAGCCCCAAAATGAGAACTATTCATTTTATCATTTCTTATAGTGTGTAATATTCCTATAGAAGCTTGTAAAAATGTTTCAGATTGTAATTTTTTCTATCATGATAAACCTAGGAGTTACATATTATTATCCTGATTTTAGACATAAAGTAAGTGAGGCTTAGAGAGTGTATTACCAGAAACGTGTTAATTAGTTAATAAATATCAAAATCGTTATTAATCTTATGTCTTTTGTCTCACTTTTTGGATTATAATACGTTTAATGCAGGCATTTGTTATTGATTAACCTAAAACCAGACACATATAATGTAAAAACATGGCTGGGTGATGAGATAGCAAAGGAGAAGGATTTCTTCTGTCCCTCCCTTCTCTCCCCAAACCAGTTCATAGTTAATTCCAAAAACTGAATATGGTATGATTAGAAATATTTCATTAAAAATAGTGTTTTAGGTAAACTCTTTTCTGTCTTTGTTACCTTCCTTGTAGACGCTGGGATCCCAAAGCACCATAGGCAACGAGGACAATATCTTGTGACTTGCAGAAATCCAGCAGTTTGCTCTGGTTGAGATAAGGATGACATTCCACCTGTAGAAAGCCAAGAGAGAAAATGTCAGATTAAAGAATGGCAGTGTTATATGAAAGAGAAAGTTCAGCAGGAAAAAAAGCTGAATAGAAAAATTTTTAGTATTAAATTTCAACTGGAAATATCAACATCAAGTAATGATTTTTTAAAAAATAAATATCATATCACTGTTCCCTGAAAGGGCAAAAAAAAGATGATGTTCCTGAGAACAAGCAACTCTATGGACGAGATCTTGTTTACTCAATACCATTGCACACTACAAGGAGACATGGCTAATCCCAGATCTGGAACAGGAAGAGAACTATTTGAGCCTCGGACATCAAATTGGACCAGAAAGTAAGAAATTCCTCAAAGACTCATGAAGGGATATATAAAGGACAAAAGAACCAGTGTGATGGGATCCCACTGATGGGTGGGATCACCCACTGTGATGGGTGACACTGGGTAGATTTGAGCATCGAAGGGAATAATGACTAAAAGCAATTATAACGCACAGAGTAAACAAAAACCCAGGAATCCATAGTGATGAGAGAGAACAAAAATAGTTGTTCCCACTGATGGTGATTATTACAGTAACTGCTTTCTCAGAACATTGATAATTAAAGGGAAGGAATTAAGCTTTTACTCTGCCTTCTATGAATAATCACATTTTATCCTGACTTGGTGAGGGAATGTTCTTTTTACAATAAAACTTCAGGTAGGAAAATTTAAAAGAGTGTTTCAAATGGAAAATAACCTTTTACAAATCCCAATAACTAATTCAGTATAAAATCATTGATAGCAACTCAAACATTGTGTGAAAATTTGGGGACAACGTGCCTTCCCCTGATGACAATTATCACCCAAAAGTTTACTACGCAATTTCAAAGGGGAAAATACACATTTACGTGGAACAGACTTGGCTACCACTAGCTTGATCCAGAAAACAAAACTAACACCTCACGTAGTGGGACAACTTGTCGTGATGGGCTCCCTACTGGGGAACAATTTGAGCGACACAGCATGCAAAGGACATTTTCTTGCCAGAAATGTGTAACCTTAATGTAATAAAGCATTCAGATATAACTTCTAATTTACAGAAACTTGAAACAGAAAAACAAGTCAATAAACACCACAAGATAATCGGATAAATCCAGAATATTCAACATAAACCTATGTGGAGGTCATGGTAAAAAAAAAAAAAAAGTGTTGAGAAACCATTCCAGAATAAGAGTGCTTAAGAAACATCCATCAAAGTAATATGTGGACCACAATCAGCTTCTGATTACAGAGGAAGATCTATAAAAGACATTGGGAAAACCATATGGATGATTTAATATTAATTGGACACTAGATGATAAGCTTTCTGAGGTCTGTGGGAGTGAATAGTGATCTTTACAGCTTAGTTTGAAGAGGGTCTACAAAATATTACATATATCTATGTTGATAGACC
This sequence comes from Ceratotherium simum simum, assembly GCF_057802395.1. Lineage (NCBI taxonomy): Eukaryota > Metazoa > Chordata > Mammalia > Perissodactyla > Rhinocerotidae > Ceratotherium > Ceratotherium simum. Next base: position 28,498,673 of record NC_141931.1, on the reverse strand, counting down.
CACATATATATACAAATATATTTGGTAACATGGCAAAATGTGAAAAATTTTGGATATAGGAGGGAAAATATGGATGTTCTCTAACGTACTCAACTTTTCTCATGTCTGAAAATTTTCATAATAAAAGTTAGGAATAAAACTAATGCTAGAATCACATGAATTTTTTAACACTTATAATTGCAAATCAATAGTGCTATATCACTATTTTTAAAACTGTTGAGTTTTATAAGCCACTTTTTTGAATCAAAAATGCTTACTCCTTGACTCCAAGTTATACTTTGAGGACATTATGGTAAATGAAATAAGACAGTCACAGAATGACAAGTACTACATGATACCAGTTATGTGAAAAACCTAAAATACTCAAAATCATAGAATCAGAGAGCAGAATGGTGGTCACCAGTGGCTGGGAGGAGGGAGAAATTGGGAGTTGCTAATTGTGAGCATGAAGTCTAAATTATGCAAGATGAATAGGTTCTAGAGATCTGCTGTATAACGTTATCCCAATAGTTAAGAATATTGTATTGTACTGTACAATTAAAAATTTGTTAAGAGGGTAAATCTCATGTTAAGTGTCCTTACCATAATAAAATACAAATAGGAAAAAAAAAGTAACAGCACAGAAAGAACAACCACACAGAAAATAAGGTATCTAAATAGTTAATTTAAGGTTAGAAATCGATGAGGAGAATAGTCAATTGAGTAAGATTTACTTAGTAAGTAAGATTGAGTAAATCACAAAGTCTGCTCTAGGTTCCTACTAAATTTTCCTGAGTGTTGATTTCATCCACCATGAGCATCAACAGAAACCAATCACTTCATCCCTCTAGCCTGGATGACTTTCATAGTCTCCAGTTAATTTTTCTTGTATCTGTGCTTCTTACTCAAAGAACACTGAAAGCAGAGATACCAACATGAAGGATTCAGGCATACAAACTACACACAAACCCCTAACACCTCCCTCATCTTATTTTCACTCTTTCCTTATTTACTGACTGTTCCATGTTTTCATGGCCTTCCTTTCTGTAGAAAATTCTCTCTAATTCACTGTCACACATCCCATCTCTGGTCATCCTTTACAGCTCAGGGAAATGTCACATTTCCTCTAAGGTCTGCTAACAATTCCAGCCCTTTGTCTCCTCTTTTACCTTCCCTGAATTCTTACACACAATTTACCACACAGTCTCACCACACTTTTCACTAAGAATTTACAAAACAGAGATACAATTATGGGTTCTATTCACACCCATCTAGACAGAGGCTTTGATCTCTAGAATCTTCTGTTCCATAAAAGTAGGATGCACAGGAGGGGAGGCCAAATAGACGTCTCAAAGTAGTACAAGAAGAAGGAGATGAAGAACAGAAAGGAGAGGAGGCCAAGGGTGCTCACCTGGTTGCAGACGGGCTTGTACTTGAGCCCTGGCTTGTTCAGGATCTTCTCCAGCTGCCTGCGGTTAAAGTTGGACACCCCGATGGACTTGGTCAGTCCTGCATCCTTACACTTCTCCATGGCCTGGGGAGGAAGGGGTGGTGAAGAATTATTTGTGAAATTGGCTATAGATCAAGAATAAATGCAATAAAATCTGTTAAAAGGAACAACTGTCAAGAAATGACGAGGAAGCCAATTGGCATGATTACCAAGAAGAGGAAAAGTAGTAAATTAAACAGGGGAAGAAGGTAGTGACAGCAAGAATAAGAATTACTGTCTTATCCTTAGAAATACGTGACAAAATATCACATATTGAAGGAAAGAGATGCCTATCCTCGCTGTCCCCATTCTCCTCTGTTCCTTTCCATAAACATGTCAGTAATGATTTCCTTGACACCAATACAGCATACCAGCTTTTTAAAAGTTGATGAATTGCTGAATCAGAAGGTACATAGGCCATTCTCATAAATGGAAGAAAAGAACCAGATTCTCCCTCTCCTGGCTTCCTCTGTGCTCCCTCCTTCAAGCACTCACCTCCCACGTGGCACAGAGATCCATGTGTCAAATATTACTTTTCCAGGTTCACCTTCCAGAGGAAGTTCTTCCCCTGGCTAGAATAGAAGCAGTCATTTTAGTGATGTCACAGAATAATTTCTCCACACTTAGCTAGGCTGCCATGTACATCTAGGGCCAGGACAGTAAGCCTCCATGAGGGAGGTGGTACAACATTCTAGATACTAATATTTATAAAGTGATTTGCATGTGAAGTTGTAAGGAGTGTCTTTAGGATACAGGCTTCCTCTAATCTCTTAAATTTATTATACGTTTTAATAAATACCATTTTCCTAAGTCCTAATTGGGACTCATATTGACTTTTGTTATTTTCTCTGCCCTCAATACTTTCCTCTTGCAAAAGGCTTCCCTTGCACTGGGCATGACAGTAAGTGACATGGCCTTATTTCCAGAAAACTATTGCAATCTTGATCCAGGCTAGAAAATAAGAGATCCTTATCCCTTGGAATACATGATGGTACAAAGATAGGCACATGAACTAAACAGGGTCAGCTGAGGTTCTGTTCAAGTTTAACATGGATGCTGGAAGATCCAGAGATGCTTTCAAGTGTTAATGACCATGAGCTTTAAACAGCCCCGAGGCTATATTTGCCACCAACAGAAAATGTTGTGACAAAAATAAAGCTAACCAATAATAATACAAAGAAAAATAGACATTTATGAAGCCTATTCCAAATCCTTAAATCTATCCACAACTTAGGACTTCCTATATACATAGTCTAATAAACTCTTTCGCATTGAACAGAGCTTGAGTATCTTTCTATAACTAAAATCAAGAATTATACATAACACAGTCCTTAATGGCTAAGTACACTCTACAAAATTCCATTGTGAAGTTACCCAACAGTGTACCATGTCTCACATTTCCCTATGAAGGCTGTTACTTTTAGACCCACCCAGAGGGAGCACCACCAAATCTGGTTTCCACTTGAAATGATGATAGAGAGACCAACTCATTAAGTGTAAAGCAGTTTCATAGCCCACCACAGCTGCATGAAACTCTGTGTTTGTGACATCCCAAGAGACTCAGGAGTCATAATCAGGATTGTGTGTTGAGCATGCCTGTTTTTATTTCCTCAAGTATTTGAGGCATAGGATTTGAGATTGCTGAACTCTTTGCTCTTCGAGGCATGAGAGGGAATTAAGGATTCAAATAAAGTGAGTAAAAAGATAATCAGTAATTACTATTTTGGGAATTCTTCTCTATTGTAGAATCCCTACATCCTTCTAAGAAAAATCTGAAATCAACCATCCATGCAAGTTGATCAATATTCTGAAACAAGAAGTAAAATAGGTGTGACCATGCAAGTTGCCAACCTTCAGAGCCGTTGGAAAATGAATAATATAGAGATCAACATAGTCCAGTTGAAGTTCCTTCAGAGACTTTTCCAAGGCTGGTCGAACCAAATCTGGTCGAAGGAAAGTGATCCAAAGTTGCAGAGGATAAAGAATGGAAGTTGTGTTGCATTATAAGTTCTGTTCGTTTTATTTTTGTTGCTTCACCTAATAATTAGACATTTTTCTAATGGTTGGAAACTGATGAGGAAAAATGCTCTTGTCCTTCTTGGGTTCGCTTTTGATCTCACTTACCCATAGAAACTCTATTATTTGCTTGGATTTATCATCAGTACATCTACTATCAATGGACGTAAATAATCCAGGAGATAAAATATATCATCAATTAATAACCATGCTTATTATCTGAATCATGTTTGATGGAGTTTACAAAGCAATTCACAAACATAACCTAATTCTGTCAAATGTTCAATCCTATGGGGAATAAATAATATCTCTTTTGTTTAGATAAGAGTAGAGAAAAAGTAGTTTGAGCATATAAATATGTGCTGAACACAATTCAAGTCACTTTAGCTATATCTTTTTTAATACACAAAATGCCTCTTATATTGCTCTCTCTTGTTGAAGGAGGTGAAAACTGAGATGCAGAATGTTAATAAATTGTGGTAAATCACCCAGATGATAAGGAAAGCTTAATTGGATCACAGTTCTGTCCAATCCAGTAGCCCATGCTAAATCACACTGATACGGTCTTAGGATCATAAAAGTAAAGTGACTTTACTTTAAAATCATAAAATTTGAACAAAGCAATGATGAGAAAGTGAATATATTTTTTGATACTGAATTTAATATGTGAATATGTGTAAGGAAAGTTGTACGAATAATCAGAATTCACTGAACTACTGATCCTATCATATAATTGTCATCTCCACACAATCACGTTCACACAAGGGCACACACACACCACATATACAGCACCTTTGAAGTGTAGAATATGTCTTCTCTCTTCACAGTACCATCTTCAATTTTGCTCCGTATGGCCTGTCCAACTTCCTTTTCATTATTGTACACATGAGCAGAATCAATATGGCGGAACCCAGCATCTATAGCTAGTTTGGTGACCTCCACAGCTTTGCTCTTAGGAACCTAGATAAGCAACCAAAGGTAGTAGTTGGATATCCACATGATTGAGAGATGGCTAAGGCAGAACCTTGACTTGCCCAATAACAAACTTTTCCTCATCTCTTAGGTTAGTTCTGCATGTGTGGTGATGAACCCATGGCAGTTTGCCTGGGTCTTTCCTGGTAAATAATAAAAGTTGGGTATCCCAGGAACCCCTTCAATACTGGGTGATCACTGGTTGATCACTAGCATAGAGTTCCCCGTGGACACCCGAAGGTTCAGTGATTTTCTAAAAGAACTCACAGTACTCAGCATATAGTTGTAGTCAAAGATATGATTTATATTGTGAGAAGTTACTAAGCAAAATCAACAAAGGGAAAAGGTATGTGGAATGAAGTCTCAAGAAATGAGGTGATAGCTTCTAAGAGTCCTCTACCAGTGTAGCCACACAGAACACACTAAAAAATTGTATACAAATAAATAAAGTACATATTTAAGGTGCACAACGTGATGTTTTCATATATGTATACATTGTGAAATGATTACCACTATTAAGCTAATTAACATATCCATAACATTACATAGTTAACTTTTTGTGTGTGTGTGAGAAAACTTAAGATCACTTCTCTTAGCAAATGTCAAGAATATAATACATTATTATTGACACTAGTCACCATGCTGTATAGTAGTTCTCCAAAGCTGCTTCATCTCATAGCTGAAAGTTTGTACCTTTTGATCAACATCTCCCAGTTTTTCTTACTGCCTCCTTCCCCAGCCACTGGTTACCACTCCTCTACTCTCGGTTTCTATGAGTTTGACGTTTTTAAATTCCATATATGAGTGGGATAATGCAGTATTTGTCTTTCTGTGTCTGGCTTATTTCATTTAGTATAATGTCCTCCAGGTTCACCCCTCTAGTTGCAAATCACAGGATTTCCTTCCATTTTAAGGCTGAATAACATTCTATTTCTTTCTAAATATTTCAGAAACTTCCTTTTTTCAATGATATTTTGAGGAAATAGGTAATTGGTCTAACAGCCCACTGCTGGTCATGCTCTTTCCTTCAGTGTAGGGGCATTCAGAAGCTTACTGAAGCTAAAATTTTGGTATTATCCTTGACCCTTTGCTCTCCTTCATCCAACCTTGCAATACAAAGTAAACTAGTCTTGTCATCCATCTCCAAAATATCTCTTTGAATATTTCCTTCTGTTTTATAGATGATAAAGTGAAACTCAATGTTTAAATACTAGTCCCTCGTCATACACCTAGTCTAATGACAAAATTAAAAGGCAAAGCTATAGCTTCCAGTCTAGTGACTTGTCCACTTTGCCTCCTCTTCTGTCCAAGATGCAATTCTACCTATTTGCTTCAATCAAAAGTAATAACAAGGGCCAAGAATTGAAACCTTTCCCTGGAAGACTGTAGGTTATTCTCTCCAATTATATTATATTTTCCATTTGGGATAAATTCTCAATCAGTAGGAGAAGTTCAAGGGAAACTACAGATGGAGCATTTATTGCCTGGCACTCAGCAGGCTACCCCACAGCAGAACAGCAACTCTCCCATCATTTGTTGTTCACCTCATCTCTAGGACGTTTTACCACAAATATTTGTCTGGATCATGTCTTCATGGTGGGAGGACAGGTTACTTGAATTGCAGAAATAGACAGAAACAAATCCCATGAAATCACCTTCAAAGCAAGAGAGCTGATAGTCAGTGTTCTTGGCTGCTGAGATTCATCTCTGCTGCTAACTTGGGAAATAGACGGAAACTGGAGGAAATCCAGAATGATTTGCACATGACCACATGGTCAGACCCCGATGCAGAGTGACCACTGACTACTTCGTCTCTTTGTATATGCAATGGTCCTAGCCTGGTGACAAGAACACAGTAAGCCTCCCAGAGTCACACCGAAACTCAATGACTTAACAACCCAGGTCGGCTTCCACTCATGCTAGACCAATTTTCTTTTCATCTTCAATCTCAAGAACACCACTGTTACCTTTTCAGGTGCATAGGTGCCAAATCCCAGTACCGGAATGAAGTGGCCATCATTCAGTTCCACACGCCAACATTTGGGATCCATTGCCTGAGGCTCCTCTAAGCAGACTCTGCTTTATTCTTCTGCCTTTGATGGTTATTTTAATAACAGGAAGGTAACACCCAACTCCACTGTCCAACTGTTATCAAATGGATTGTAGGAGGAGCAAGGTTAAAGCAGTAACCCATGGAGTGAGAAGAGAATTGGAACCAGTTAACTGGTTAATGCTTATCTAGTGTAATAATAATGAATTATTGTATAGTGATAAAGAAATCATTAATTTCTTCCATGAGTAGATGTTTTATACAGGATTCACATATATTAGTAAATTATTACAAGATGTTTACTGAACAATTATTGACCATATGTTAGACTAGAAACCTCAAGATACCAGTCTCTTTTTTGTTTTTGCCATGATGAAGCCCCTTCTTGATCATACATAATTTGACACAATTAACTATTTTATACCATACACACACACACACACACAATTTAGAGGAATAAATGTTCAAAATATTGACCCCCAATAAAGAATTAAAACTTCACATTGAAACAAGATTTGCCTTTTTGCCTTTCCCATGAGTAAAATTATTTTTGTTTGTTTTTTCTTTGCTTTTTAATAATAATACCCAGTCCTAATAAGGGTGCAATCCAAAAGGGTGCAAAAAAAGACATTCTGGCAAGGTGATTATTGGAATATTAATTATTAACAGTTTTTGGATATCATTTGCAGTATGCAAACAAAATCTTAGACTCTTCGTATCTTTCACCAGTTATATAACTTTTAGAAAAATATCATGATGTAACTACAAAAAAACTGATGAATATTTTATATAATTTATTATCTTACTCAACAGTATTTCTGCAAGAAAAAACTGGAAGTAACTTAAATTATAATAAACTTGGGAGGAGTTAGGGAAATTATCATGCATTGATACAACGGAATATTATGATGCCATTTAAAATTGAACACATAGAGTGACGTCAGCAAAATGGTAGACTAGGAAGCTCTAAGTTCTCCCATGTAAACATAAGGAAACATTCATAAACTAGCTGAAATAACTTTATAGGAGCTGGGGGAAAAATAGTCAAAGGTCTACAACAACAAAGTAAATACCAAGTTAGGAAAAAGTCAGATTCAAAGTGGTAGGAAATTTCATCATGTTTTTACTGACCGTTGCTCATCCCCCTGCCTGGCACAGTGCAGGCTTGGTCTGTAAAAGGCATCAGTCCAGTTCCCAGGTACCTCTCTCAAACAAAAGTGATCACAGAAGAGATTATTTTCATTATTCTAACCTATTTCGGGGCTACCTGAAAGACTGCTGTCTGTTTCACCTAACTCTAAACTTGAAGTGAAAAGCCGACGAAATGGTTCATTATAGTTTGTTGGGACTATAGGTGCATAGATGCCAGAGGCAAGAGGTTAAAAGTGAAGACATTGAATAGACCACATAAGCTCTGAGAAGAAGGTAGGGTGTGTATTTTGGACACATTAAGATGTTCAAAAAGCAACATCTATTCAGGGAAATTAAAAAAGCCACACACATGCCAGGCAGGATGCATGCTCAGAAAAGAATTGAATAGACCTTAAGCTTTCATGTTGGGCTTATCCCAAGACTAGGAGCATGCCAAGCTGGTAAGTGAAGTATTATCAGGGCACAGAAAAAATCTGCAAAGAGTAGAAGAGGTGGCTGTTTTTTCTAACACCCAATTAAATACACAAACAAACATACAAAAAAAATGACCCGTTAAAAAGAAGAAAATAAATTGGCAGGAACTCTTCCTGAACAAGCACAGGCATTAGACTTAGTACACGAAGAGTTTCAAAACCACTGTCTTATATATGCTAAAATTGCTAAAGAAAAAATATGACAAAGAAGTAAAGGAAATCAGGTAAATCACATATGAATAAAATGATAATATCAAAAAAAGATAAAGAAATTATGGAGCCTAAATAATAGAAAGAAAAAGTGAAGAAATGTGAACAGACACTATGTAACTTACAGGACATCGCCATGTGAACTAATATACACATTATTGAAGTCTCAGAAGAAGAAGAGAGAGAGAAAGAGATAAAGAGATTATATGAAGAAATAATGAATAAAAACTCCCAGGGCCGGCCCCTTGGCTTAGCAGTTAAGTGCGCGCGCTCCACTACTGGCGGCCCGAGTTCAGATCTCGGGCGCGCACAGACACACCACTTCTCCGGGCATGCTGGGGCCATGTCCCACATACAGCAACTAGAAGGATGTGCAACTATGACATACAACTATCTACTGGGGCTTTGGGGGAAAAAAGGAGGAGGATTGGCAATAGATGTTAGCTCAGAGCCAATCTTCCTCAGTAAAAAGAGGAGGATTAGCATGGATGTTAGTTCAGGGTTGATCTTCCTCACAAAAAAAAAAAAAAAAATGAATTCCCAAACTGGATGTAAGACCTGAATAATCAACAAATCCAAGAAGCTCAAAGAATTACAGGTAGGATAAACTCAAAGATATCCACATCTACATACATTGTATTCAAATTGTTGAAAAACAGAGACAAGAGGTTATCTTGAAGTCAAGTGAAGGACACATGACTCATCAAGTACAAGGGATCTTGATTAAGATTGCCAACAGATTTCTCATCAGAAACCTTGGAGGACATAAGGTAGTGAGATAATATATTTAAAGTACTAAAACAAAAAAATAACCTGTCAATCAAGAATTCTATATCACACAAAAATATTCTTCAAAAATGAGGGAGTAATTAAGACAATATCAGACAAATAAAATCTGAAATAGTTCATTACCATTAGAAATTCCCTATAAGAAATGTAAAGAGAGTCATTCAGGTTCAAATGAAAGGACACTAGACAGTAACTCAAAGCCTTCTTAAGATATAAAGACCTCCAGTAAGGTAACTATATGGACAAATATAAAATTATGTGCTTTTATAATTTTGGTTTGTAAATATACTTTTTCATTTCTACAATATTTAGAAGAAGAATGCATAAAAATAATTATGCATCCATGTTAATGTATACACAATTTATAAAGATTAAATTAGTGACATCAATAACATTAATTGGGAGAGGGTATCAGAGCTGTATAGAAGTAGAGTTTTTGCATGGTATTGCAGTTAAATTGGTATCAATTCAAAATAGGTTGTTAACAACACTACAATGTTATTTGTAATCGCCATGGTAAAGAAAAAGAAAATAACAATAGAATATACAGAATTGAAACTGAGAAGGGAATCAAAATATGTCACAATCAAAAATCATCTAAACCCAAAGGAAGATAGTAATGGAGGAAATAAGGAACTTAAGTCATATAGAAAATAATAAAAATGTAAGTCTTTCTCTATCAGTAATTACTTTACATGTAAATAAACTCCCCAAATCAAAAGATATAGACTAGTAGAATAGATTTTAAAAAAGAATCAAGTATATATTCTCTACAATCAACTCACTTTAGATCTAAGGACTCAAATAGTTTGAAAGAGAAAGATGGTAAAAGATATGCCATGTTTATCTCAATAAAAAAGAAAGCTGGCGTGGCTATACCAGTAACAGACAAAAAAAAATTTAAGATAAAAATTGTGACAAGAGACAAAAAGGATATTAAATATTGATAAAAGGGTCAGCGCAACCAAGAATATAGAACAATTACAAACATATATGTACCAAATATCAGAGCTCCAAAATATATGAAACCCACAATGACAGAATTGAAGGAACAAACAGATATCACTACCAAACTAGTTGGAAACTTCAATAACTCATTTTCAATAATGGATAAAACAACCAGAAAGAAGATCAATATGGAAATAGAGAGTACTACGAACAATTGTATGCCAAGAAATTCAGAAATCCTGTTGAAATGGAAACTCCCTAGAAGCATATAATCTACAAAACTGAATCATAAAGGAATAGAAAACCAGAGTAGAACTATAACTGTTAATGAGATTGAGTCAGTAATTAAGACCTCCCTCTCCCCTAAACCCCAGGACAAGAGGGCTTCACAAGTGAATTCCTCCAAACCTTTAAAGCAGAATTAACAATAATTGTTTTTAACTCTTGCAAAAAAGTGAAGAGGACAGAACACTACCTAACTCATTCCAAGAGGCCAGCATTATCCTTATACAAAGCCAGACAAAGATACTACAAGAAAATAACTAAAGAAAAATATTGCATATGATTTTAGAATTAAAAACTCTCAAAAAAAAAATACTAGAAAACTGAATTCAGCAGCAAATGAAAATTTTTATACCATGACCAAGTGGGATTCATTCCTGGAATGCAAGGATATTTCAACATACAAAAACTAGTAAATGCAATACACCATATTAACAGGATGAAGGAAAAACCACAAAATCATCTCAGTTGATATGGAAAAATCACTGGATGAAATTCAACACCCTTTCATAATAAAAAAAATTCAACAACCTAGAAAGAGAAAGAATCTTACTCAACATAATGAAGCCCATGCATGAAAAACCCGTAACTAACATCATACTCGATGGTGAAAGACTGAAAGCATTTCCCCTTAAAATAATAATGTAAAAAATTTGCCTGCTTTTGTCTCTCATAGTCAACATGGTATTGGAAGTTCCAGTTACAGAAACAAGATAAGAAAAAAGAAATAAGATGTATCAAAAGTGGGAAGGAAAAAGTAACACTACCTCTGTTCCAAAATGATGTAAGATATGTATTATATGTAGGAAACCCTAAAGATCAAACAACAAATTCTTGGAACTAGCGAACAATTTCAGCAAAAGTGCAAGATCCAAAATTAAAACAGAAAAACCTATTACATATGTATATACTAACAACAAACAATCTGAGAAGGAAATTTTTTTTAAATTCCATTTATCATAGCACGAAAAAGAATAAAATAGGAGTAACTCAACCAAGGAGGCAAAAGATATGTACAATCAAAATTACAAAAAGGTGTTAAAAGAAATTAAATAAGACTCAAATATATGGAAAGACAATGATCATCATTAGTGAAAGACTTAATATCAGGGTGGAAATATTTACCAAAGTGATTTACACATTCAATAGATTCCTTATATATCTCAACGCCATGTGTAGCTCCTCTCTTCTCACAGTGGATCCTCTTCACCTACATGTGATGACCCTACTGAGACCCACCAGGTTATAAGGTCCTAAGATCATTCACCATCAGTGAGGAGGTTGTCCAGAATTGGCTGGCCCCAGTGACTACCTGAAATTGGGGATGTTCAGGATTTACCCCATGATCTCAATTATGGAGACCACAAATTGATGAAACTGAGGTCAAGAATATACTAGTTGGTATTCCACAACCTGATCTTCTCTTGTGGCCTCTCTGATTGTGGATGTTATTTGAATTTCATCTGATGAATTTTCTTCCTTAGTCAGCCCTCTGATTATTCAACTCCCCTGCCATCTGTCCCACTGAAGTAACTCATTCAAATGGAAGGTGTCCTGTCAGAATGTTGTTAAATTTTAATATCCAGACACAATCAAGGAGAATTATACTGATGTTAGTAGCAGTTTGGGGTTACCTGTTTCTCCTTTTTAAGGAATTCAACATCCCCTGATGCAAAGGGCTATTGTCTGACCATAACTCTGTTTTAACCTTTGATCCTGTCACGCTGCATTCAGAGTATTAGCTTCTGAATAAACATGGGAAGGACGCACTGGTTGAGATGAGGTCCTAATGAGACAAACACTATACTTATTATAGTGTTAAAATATAAATATTGAATGTGTGTGGATTAATATTAAAATTATTTCTATTTTTCTCTACTCCTTCCCAGACCTGAGTCATGGTCAGTTTTCCATGATTTGGGAAAGGACAGTGGTTGTTCTTTAGTTAACTCCTGAAAAGAAAGAAAGATCAATGTTTCTGTTTTCCTTCTTTCCTCTGGAATTTTAGTGAGATAAAGCAGATTTGCTCCTAGTTAGCAATACTGATAAGTGGGTCTCCAACACGAAACACAGACAAGAGGATATTTTAGGACTGCCCTATAAATAGTGAATATCAGTTAACTATGTGCAAGAGTGAGAATAGAATAGTATTAGGTGTAATTTCTAATAGAATAGAATAGGTAGAATTTCTGATTACAGCTTTAGTGAAGATGAAGAAATAAATACAGTTTCCAGAACCACAACCTCCGAAAGAGAACAGATGTGGTTTTGGGGGAACTAGTAGGAAGCTGCTCTGCCATTCTCATGGTCAAGGCCAAGGTCAGAGATACACAGCCTGCTCCAACTAAGCAAAGCACCACAAGTGACTCCTCACACCCCAGTGCTATGGAACCATGTTCTTAACTGGTAAGATTTGGATCTCATCCCAACCAGTGCTCCCTTCCTGTGTTTATTCAGAACCTAATACTCAAATGCAATGGGACTTTGCCAAAGGTTAGAACAGGGAATGTTCAGACAATAGCTCATTGCATCAAAAATATTAAATTCCTCAAAAAATATAAACAGGGAATGCCTTAATAAAAAAAATACATGGTATGCATTATTGGACCTCTTCAAACAGAATACATAAACTACTCAAATCTTTAAAAAGGACTTCCTAAATATCAGTCTGTACGATAGCCACATTCCACTCACCTCTGAAGTTTTCATAAAAGTTCAGAATCCTGGGCTCACCTGCTCACTTAGGAGAAAACAACCAAGGAGGTGACATTGGTTACTTCTAGGTAACAAGACCTATATGTGGATTTGGATTCAGTGTGGACTTGTACTGGAAGAGATCCATGTTTACAAAGATACAGGGAGAACGATGTTTACCACCACTGAGGACTCTTCCAGAAAGTCAGGACCTTGGTCAGGAGCTACACCCTCTAGTTTTTCTCCAATCTGGAAGGTTTCATTACAAACAGTAGGACTGTGGCTATCAGGCACTAATGTCACCCCTTCCATAACATGCCTGGTCACACTTGTGCAGACAAAGAACAAGCAAGGACTGCTAGGACTTTGTGAAATTGTGTGGGTTGTGGGAAGGAAAGGCAGAGACTGGGATCAGGAGGGAAAGCCTGGGAAACTTAGCAAATTTGGCCTTCACTGGACCCAGACACATGGAGTGAAGGATGGAGGGGGACTGAGTCTTGGTGTGCTGCTCCTTTGGGGACACTGGGGCAGGCTCCGACTTGTAGAATAGACTATGTATCACAGAGGGCCAGGCTGGATTTGCCCTGTTAATCCAATACCAGTTAGAATCATCCAGTCTCCAAGGTTCACTGGAGAAACTGCTTGGTCAGAAGGGCTTGTGCTTGACCAAGCTGGGTTAATGGAGTTGGTGGGAATTCAAACTTTCCCCAGAGTATATCATTAGGGTGAAGAATAAAACTGTATGTCAAGAGACCTCAGGATTTCCCAGTCCTGTAAGAGAGGGAGAAAAAGAGGGCATCCTTGAGTTATGAATAAGTAATATTTGTGTTCACCAGTAGTAATTGCCTGATTTTCCTCCTCACTCATTCCCTACAAGAGAATTGTGAGTGTACAGAGAACAGCAAATATTTGCTGAGCAAAGGGCATATTGATATGCTTTTTAAAAAAATTATGTTCCAGCAATACTTGTTTCTAGAAGTGACCTGTTTTGAGTAAAGAATTCTCTGAGGGGGCAGTGGGGTCAAGTGGTGTTCTTTGGGAACAAAATAGAGTACACTTGAGCTTGACAGAGGATTATGGATGTGGCGTAGGGGGCTGAGGGGCTGTGCAGGCCAAAGGTCAGACTGAATTTCTTTGGAAAAGGCAGGAGATGGTAGAGGCTGTGTGGGAGGAGGGATGGAAGGGAAGGAGAGTGTAGAGAGAATCTGAGGCACTGTTGTTTCCCTGGGAGGAATTTTGGGGACTAACCAGAGATGTTTAAGGAGATATTTATGAAGTTTGAATCATTATATTTTATGAAACTCATAACCCATGGAATTTGAAGTACATACACTTCACTCACTCTTGTGTCGTGGAGTGGGCTCTGTCTGAAGAATAAAATGTGCCCCGAATGTGGCCTCAAGATGAGTAAGGAAAAGCTGAGGGTTTTGTGAGGATCAATCCTTCTACTGCATCATTTTTTATTTTAAAATCTCCCAATACTGTTGGGAAATCCTTAGAATCCTCTGGGCCTCCTGCTCTGAGGGTGACTCAGCAATTTCCAGACGTGAAACTCCTGGCTTGTGCATAGTGCAGGAAGCTATAAAGAGACAATTATTTACTTTGATGGCTTTTGCAGTTAGAATACAACCAGGTCAAGAAAACCTATGTCAAATTGGCTTAAGTCCCATAGAAATATGTTGCCCCCATAACAAGAAGTCCTGAGGAAGCGACAGCTCTGGGTCAGCCACAGGAGGTCCAGATCTTCTCTGATATTCTCTTGGCTCTTCCTTCTTCTGTGTATTGGCATCATCATTGGGCTGAGTGAAGACAGTGCAGAAATTTCAGACATCACATCTCAACAGGACATGTTGAGTCAAAGGAGAGGGACCACCTGTGTTAAGAAGTGAGGGAACCTCTCTTAGAAGCCCCCCAGCACAGTTACCCTCATGTGTCACTGGCAAGGATTGGGT
This sequence comes from Ceratotherium simum simum, assembly GCF_057802395.1. NCBI lineage: Eukaryota > Metazoa > Chordata > Mammalia > Perissodactyla > Rhinocerotidae > Ceratotherium > Ceratotherium simum. The sequence continues at coordinate 28,483,667 of NC_141931.1, read as the reverse complement.
CATAGTCCTCTTCCCAAGGTGATTACATGTCAAGAGCAATGGAGTGAACATGAGTGATCTAAACAAACCATTTAGAGTACAGTGGGTGTTGGTAAGGGAAACACCTTTACCACTGAAATCATAATGAGAACCTGATGGTCTTTAGATTAGGCATTTCAGATCTTGGCCACACTTAGAACTCCTTGGTGAGTTTTTAAAACATAGGGGTACCTAGTCTTTACTACTGTCAAATGAATGAGAATCTCTGGTGGGTGTGGGTTCAGGTTGGGATAAAAGAGTCCACATAAATAAAATCAGAGTAATTGTTTTGGTCATAGATACATTTGTCCTGTATGATTGGTAGAAGGCCTGACTAAGAGGTGAAAGACCCAGGAGGTCTCACCCAGAACCAATCTGTTCAAAGGAAAAATGTAGAGAGAATGAGTGGAGTCTGATTTAACTTCAGCTTAATTTATTATTTAACCTAATTTCAATGTGTAAACTTCTATAAAAACTGAAAAGATGAAAAGGAGACAAAAAGACTCAGTGATTGTAATTCTTGATGAATCTAGAACCTGATGGATCGAGGTGTAGTAGAAACCACAGAATAAGAGAATTGATTTGAGTGGAATGTGTTAAAGTTAAGATTTCAGAGATCAAGCAGTTATAAGAAGTAAACATGGGAGCAGTTACCTCATATAGTGTAGGTACAAGTAGAGACTCTCAGGAGTTGAGGATGTCAAAACACCAAGAAGATCGCATTGTCTGCAGATCAAGGATGATGTCTACATATCCTGGGAAGGAAGCATAAACTAAAACTTTGAAGTGAGTGTACCAAGAAGTGGGTAAGATGGTACGGTCAAACTAATATCAGCCTTAAAAGGATCCTTTTTTATTAATGTGTCTTTCCACTTGATATCTGAGATGAAAAACTAGAGTTTCAGTACTTAGCACCTGGTGATATAATTATTCCTCCTAGAAAGAATATGAAACTGAGGCTAGTTGCCCCAAATTAACCACAGAGTTAGTGTAGTAGACTGAACAATGGCTCAAAAGATGTCTATGCCCTAATCCCGGAAACCTGTGAATATGTCACCTTGCATGGCATGAAGGACTTTGTAAATGTGATTAAGGATCAAGAGATGGGAGGATTTTCCTAGATTATCTGAGGAGGCCCAATGTAATCACAAAGTCCTTATAACTAGGACCTAGGAGCATTTCAGTCAAAGAGGAGATGTGAGGAGAGAAGCGTAGATAAGAGATTAGAAGATACTGTGCAGCTAGATTTGGAGATCGAGGAAGTGTCTAGGAGACCAGGAATGAAGCTGTCCTCTAGAAGCTGGAAAAGGCAAGGAGATGGATTTTCCCTTAGAGGTTCAAGGAATGCAGGCCTGCCAATGCTTTGATCTTAGCTCATTGAACTTGATTTTGAAATTCTGACTTCCAGGGCCGGCCCTGTGGCTTAGCAGTTAAGTGCGTGCTCCGCTACTGGCGGCCTGGGTTCAGATCCCGGGCGCACACCGACACACCGCTTCTCCGGCCATGCTGAGGCCATGTCCCACATACAGCAACCAGAAGGATGTGCAACTATGACATACAACTATCTGCTGGGGCTTTGCAGAAAAAAAAAAAAAAAAAAGGAGGAGGATTGGCAATAGATGTTAGCTCAGAGCCGGTCTTCCTCAGCAAAAAGAGGAGGATTAGCATGGATGTTAGCTTAGGGCTGATCTTCCCCACAAAAAATAAATAAATAAATAAATAAATGAAATTCTGACTTCCAGAAGTATAAGATGATAAATTTATGTTGTTTCAAGCCACAAATTTTGTGGCAACCTATTATAGCAGCAACAGGAAACTAATTGAGATATGATTCCAGCAATTCTCCCCTCCCTCTCCTGCATCATTGATTTTCTTCTCTCTACTAGACTGTTCTTAGAGCACAGGGGCATGCTGTTATTTCTCCTATCACTGACAATCCTCACTTGACTTCATTTTTTCTTCAGCAGCTGCCCAATTTTGTGGTTTTCTTCATAGCAAATTCTTTGAAAACTGTCTGTGTTATCTCTTTAATTGCTCTCTTCCCACACATTCTTGAACTCACTTTATTCAGGCTTTTGTCTCCAAGCTTCTGTCAAAACTACCCTGGACATTGTTAAGATCAATTGCCAAATGAAACGGTCCATTTCAGTCTTGATCTTACTTGTCCTATTTGTAGCATTTAACTCTTCTCCTTGAAACAGCTCTTTCATTTGCCTTCCAAGAGAGAATCATCTCCTGCTTTTCCTTGGACCTCACTAGCTCCTCCTTCTCAGCCTCGTCTGCTGGTTCCTCCACTTTTTTAACAACTTCTTAATGATGGGATCCCTCATGGCTCTTCTATTCTCTGTCCACACTCACTCATCTAATCTAATTTCTGATCATCTGCCTTTGTGGCTTTAAAATGGCAACTATATTCTGACAAATCCCAAATATGTATCTTTGGTCTAGACCCGTCCTCTCCTCTAGACTTGTATGCAATGCTGTCTACACAGTACATTCACCTGGATACTAACAGGCATCTCAAGCATACATATCTAAAAGTAAACTTATTATCTTCCCACAAAAATTTGTTCCTCCCACATCGTCTCCATCTCAGCCAATAGCAACTCCTTCCTTCCAGTTCCTTATCTCAAAATGTTTGAAGTCAACTTTGACGCCTTTTTTCCTTTGAGCACATATCCAATATCTAAGAAAGCCTTGTTGACTCTACTTTAAAATAGATCCATAGTCTAACAACTTCTGACCACCTTGACTGCTCGTAACACTGTCAATCCAACATCATCTCTCACCTGAGTTTTTGTAGACAGCCCTAAAAGAGGGGTCTTTTCCCTTCTTTCTTCTTGACATAACCTCAAGAGTGATCCATTTAAAACATATCAGCTCATGTAGCTACTCTTCAATCATTCTCCATTTCTCTCAGAAAAGAAGTTAAAGCCCCTTCGAAAGCCTACGTGACGTAGTCCCCCAATTGTGGATCTGGACCTTATCTTCTACTACTAACTCACTTGCTCACTAAACATCACCAGCATTAGCCTACTTGCTGCCACTTAAGTGTTATAGGAACACCCTTTCTTCTTGGCCTAGTTTTTTCTGTTCCACATCCGAGAACACTCCCTACACATCCACATAGATTACTCTCTAGTCTCATTCAAATTTTTCCTCAAGTGCAACTTCTCAGTGGAGTCTTTCTGACCATCCTATTTAAAATAGCACCTAACACTCCCATTGCCCACCATTACCTCTTTCCTGTATGCTTAATTTTTCTCCATATCTGTGTCAAGCATCACGAAGGATCTAAGATTTTAACCTGACTTGCAAGCTAACAAATTAACTTGCAGTGGTTTCATGGATGCTGTAGAAGTCATGAAATGTGTGGGTTGGAGAATAAGGACACTTTATTACTCACAACAATAGCTGTAGCCAAAGTAGCAGCATTTTTTCCAGCTTTATTGAAATATAGTTGGCATATAACATTGTGTAAGTTTAAGGTTTACAATGTGATGATTTGATATATGGATATATTGTGAAAATGTTTCCCACAATAAGATTTGCTGTGCTAGGTCCTTGAGCCCCATTTCTACAGGGTGAAATGAAGGGGCCGATATGACCCCTGAGCTCGCAGGTTGACTCACAGGAGGAAAACCAGAGTCTAGGAATTCAGATGGGTTATAGCAGGCATTGAGCATCCCTATTCTTTCTCAGGAGGGAGGTATTTTCTTTATATTACTGGACAGTAAACATGTCTTCCATTTCTTTGGAGGGAGCCACTATCTCTACATTTCAAGACTGTTTGCTGGACCAACTTCTTGAAAAAATAGTGTGGAACGAATGGTAGTCATTGTTTCTGCTTATCAGGCACACAGAATGTGAGACCCTGTAGAGTTATCCCCCGCAGTCACTTACACATTTCTGACAGCTCAGTACTCCCTCTGTCCTTCATGTTCTTCTTCATCCATCAGCCTGTAAATTCAAGACACTTCTTGTGTAATTTAATTCTTGTATATTTCATTCATTGATAACACAAAGTCTGGCACATAAAGGATGTACAATAAAGATTTTGCTGGACGAATAAAAGAATCAATGGCAAATATACCAGAACTAATCAGAATGCCAAAACATAGGCAGATTATTAAGGAATTAAATAAATTAATAAGATGCATTGCTTTACAACAAGCAAAATACAGTACTGGAATTTTAAATATTTGATAGCTTGAGAGAGTACTTATGTTAAGTAAAAACAAAGTATACAAGCTGTATATTGAAGATTATTTCAATTTGTAAAGAAACACACACCCCTACATCTCTATAGGAAAATCACAAAGGAAAATGCACCAAAAGACCAAGAATTTTTAAATGGGCTAATTATAAGTTACTTTTACTCTCTATCCTTTTTCTTTTATTTTTCAACTTTTCTGTAATTTGTATGTATTATTTTAATAATCAGTAAAAGCAAACATCCTTATTTTGAAGTCTTTATTATTCCATAAAATGAAAAAAAAAAAAGAAATGAAAATGAAAAAAGAGAAAGGCCAGCAGCCCAAAACTACAGACTCTGCTTTGAATGACCTCCACCAAGTATAGAAATCCTCTCCACACCCTTAGAAGCCAGAAACTCTGGTAGAGCTCATGGTGGATAGCTCACTATCAATAACCGTCAGAATATGGATAGTAAGGGTGATCAGCAGCACAGAAAGAGAAGGAGAGATATTAATGCCTTAACTCGGTCTTCACACAATCAAAAAGATGGTTTCTCTGAGGATGTGGTCAGGATGGGATGACAACTAAATTTGCAACAACATCTCTCCTTCTACCCCGACATACATGCATGCAGGCTCCCAGTCCATAGGTAAACTCCACCTTCATGCCCAGTACCCACATTCCCATGTAATATAAACATCAAAGTGACATGTAGTTTGATTTAGATGATAATTCATATTTATTTATAAGTAAGAACTATGGCTAAAATGTTGCGGTCGTTTCAGTCCCAGATGTAACTTTTGTCCCTAGCCAATGATAATGATCACAGTAATCATTTTGCTGCTCTTTTTCATGCATTCACTCAACAAATATATATTGAGCATCTTCAACAAACCAGGGTCCCTTTATTAAGGAACTTCTAACGTATTGAGGAGACAACATGAACACCTACATAACCATATTTACAAAATGTGATTACTGTTTTATGAATTTATAATTTATGAGAATATATGTTATTCATTCATTAGTATTACTGTTGTTTTCTGTTTTTTTTCATGATCTTCTTTTCCTTTTTAAATTTGTCCTTTTCAACTCAATATCATTGAAGAGTGCGTTCTGAACAACTCTGGGCCAGGAGCTGTGCTGTTGACATAGGACCACAAAGATGAGTGAGACTAGGCATTCACAGCCTAATGAAGGAGATCATAGACTTACACTTAAAAGCCTTTGGGAATAGAAAGGTTACTTTCTCAGAATCATGATATAGTTTTACAGACATAAAGGAGAATTTTGAGATCTTTGTTTTGGAACTAACCCTTTATTCTATAACTAAAATTTTATTCCCCTTATCTCTAAATTCCCTTCCAAACTTCTCAGTTCCATGAGTCTTCTTTCTCTTCATCCTGAGATCTTCCTGAAGTAACTGAACAACTGGAATGCTGTGTTTATTAACAAGTCAAAATCAAAGGAGGTGGGGGCTCCCAGGGGATAGTCTCCTGATGGACAAAGGCCACCCTGGAGTAAGCCTTGATTCAAGAAACAGAGCAGTCCAGAGGATCTCATCTTTCTATTTGCCACAGAGGACAAATCAGTCACTAACATTAGGGTCCATTAATTTCACGATCCATTTATAATTCATTTTGGTGGGAGGACATCGCTGATAAAATGGGAGTGTGATATGGAAAAAAGGCCAACAAACAGATAAATTTGGAAGAAATAGATGCTGTCTTGGACCCAGAATGTGCATTAAGGAGAAAAGTCACTGAATGCTAAGGAGAGGAACTGAAAGTAGGGCCATGGTATAACTTTCACAGCATCGATGCACATTGACCTTCCTGGGGTCCCACCTCAAAAAAAATATTAACGTTACATTTCACTGCTGTGTAAGGACAAAACTGAATAGAATCCAGCCTGAATTAATTATTATGTCAGCATTATTAATATAAACATTTTTTCTCCTGATTTGAAAAAGAATTAAAGTGAAATATTTTATCGGCTCCTAAAATTTTAATGGGCTGTAGGCATTGAGCCTTCTATGTTGAATGGGTAAGTTGGCCTTGTGTGGAAGGTCAGCAGACACAGAGACGAAGAGCATAAAAGTAGTGAGTTCACCATGATACAAACTTTGGTGGTTTTACTTGTGGTCTGATCTGGGCCCCGCTCACATCTGCTGGGTCAGTGACTGAGCCCTGAGGTCACCTCTGGTCTGAGTCTACAGAAAGCTCCTGTTTTACTCCTACACCAGAAATTAGACCTGTCTTCCTGATTTAGGGAGATTATTTCCTCTGCTATCCTGTATGCTGCAGAAAACAAACTGTGAAAAACAATCTACAGGTCACCTACAAGAGTAATTGAGCATATCGGAAATTTCTGTTGAGGCCGTCAATTGCTTTCATGTCTTCTGGAGTCAATTCAAATTCAAAAACCTGTAATGAAGGAGAGGATGATAGTAAATTCTCCCCCGAGGCAGCTGGCTTCTCCCTGGGAACGTGAGGACTCTCCAGCTGCATGGAGGAAGGAGAGCGTCCAGGGAAGCCCTCCCTCTCTTCAGCTTCCAGGTGTACTGGCCTGAGAAGTCTTCTGCCTGTGTTCTCCACCTCTGCTTCCCCACTCCCTTCCTTCTCTCCACTTCACAGAAGAAAGGCTCACAACTCATCAATCCCAAATCTTTCCAGGTGAATTTCTTGTGACAGAAAAGAAAAAATTTTCTTTTTCCAAACAAAGGGACAACTGGACAATGGGGACAGAATGTCGGCTGACTTGACCCAACTGTAGTCAGATTTTCCTTCACCACAACCCTTTACAATTTGACAGCATTGAACTAAAGCAAGTGATGGAAGGAAGAGCAACCCCCTGTTAGGTCCTCTCCAGGAATCTGTCGCCCTTGGAAAAAGCTTCCTTTGATCAACTGTCAGGCCGCACTCCCTGCTCACACCAACCCCCAAACACCATTCTCTCTCTGGGGCATTTACTCTTCCTTATGAAAGAAAATTCAGTCTTATTGATCTTTGAGACACCAATAGATCTTACATTCAGAGAGTTATCCCTTTTGAATAAAAACTCTCTTATTTAAGTCCATATTTCTTTTTATTTGACAATGCATAGCCCCTCGTGGAGAGTCCATTAATAGCAAAGCAGACAGATGTTTGGTAAGAAATATGAAAGTGAGAAGCTCATTATTTGATCCTGGGGAAAACTTCATGGAAAACCCAGAGCCTTATCTTTCTATCTGTCTGTCTATCTATCTGTCTGTCTATCTATCTATCAGTCATCTATGTATCCACCTGTCATTCATCTTAAAAATATACTCCAGAAGCTATTTGGTTGTTATAGGGATCTGTGTTAACATGCTGAGTCGAACTAAAAAATAAAATGGGAATTTTTTCTGATAGGTTTAACAATGAAATTTAGGTATGTATATTCCAAATATTGATCAATCGAATGAACTAAATCTCCAGCTTCAAGGTTTTAGAGCAAATACATTATAAACAATATGCTCTTAATGTCATCTTTTGCAAATGTTAAACTCCTGATGAAATTTTTAGCTGTCACCTTAAAATGGGATAGAGCTTAAGTAGTTTTTCACAATTCTCATGAGGTTCCCAACAAAGTAAGATGAAAACCACTGATTGACATAAGGGACCAGGAGATATATGAGGGAGAATTTAGGGGAAAACTTTACTTTTCCATTTGATAATTTGGTCCATATATAAACTTATATATCTAGCTTCCTACCTCCCAGGAGATCTCTTGGGGAAAATGTGTTAAAAGATGACCCAAAGCGAGTCACTACATTTAGGGTCTCATGGTCTAGAAAGCACAGTGACATGTAAACAAACAATTTTAGTTTAGTAAGAAAAAACTCACTCACAGAGCCATGCCAAGTGCCATGGTGGTCAACAATTGTGCTGGGTTGTCCCAATAGTTTAACAAAGCAGCTAATCCCATTTGGTATGATATTGACTTACAAATAGTGAGTCCTCTGTTAGACAAGGTGACGAAGAGGAACCAGGGTTTTAAAGATTTCTCTGCATGGAAGAACTCCTATAACAGATGAAAAAGCAGAGATGAAATGTGCTCAGTGTCACACAACTATGACAGTGGCAAAACCAGGCCTAGAGACCATAAAACTTAGGACTCCAAGGCCAGTGCTCTCTCTTCCCACCCTTCCAAGCTGCCGCCATAGCACACAGGGGAGAGACACATGGGAATAAACGAACACGGGTGAGTACTTAAAGACAAGAGAGATGGCCCCCAATACAGCACCTGTTCCTCACTCTTGAGAGACTGTCTGGCCTGAATCTGTTAGTTCTCTTTGATTCTCTTATTGAAGCTGTTGGCCAGGACCGCCCCCCACTCCCCCGACTGCAGCTAGTAGTGCAGCGTGACCTGGCCTGTGTTTCTTGGCAATGGCATTCAAGATTGGATCCTCCAAGAAATACGAACTATCCCTTTCCACTGTGAAAACAAAAATCAAAAAACACATATTTGAAGGGAGTAGGACTGAAAATCTAGAGTAATCTTTTCTCTAAGTTCCTCCAATAATTGAGAGAAATACATTCAAAACGGAATGATTAAAAAAGAATTTCATGAATATTTGTAGAGATTCATTCATAATTGTACCAAATTGGAAACAACTAATATTTCCATCGACAGGCGAATGGAGAAACAACTTGTGGTATTTATATCCATGCAATGAAATATTACTCAGCAGTAAAAAGGATTGAACCAGATATCTGCAAAAGTGTGGATAAATTTCACAGATGTTATGCTGAGCCAAAGAAGTTGCACACAAAGGAGAAAGTACCGTATGACTTCTTTTGTATGTGAAGTACTTGAACATATCAAATTAATGTAAGTTGAAAAAAGTAATCAGAAGGATAGTTATCTTGGGATGAGGAAGAATTGTCTCGAAAGGAACACAAAAGAACTTTGTTGGGAGTTAGAAATGTCCTGTTTCATGACTGGGGTCGGAGTATACAGTACATCCATTTGTCAAAATTCGACACCTAAGATATATGCATGAATAGCTGTGTAAATTTTACCATTAAATCACTTTAAAAATGAGATTTAGAGTGTGATTTGAAGTAGGTGGACATATAGAGGAGATAGAATGAAAGAATGTTGGTGATGATTGAAGTCCAGTGATGGTACCTGGGAATTCACTACACTCCTTTTATTCTTTTTTTTTTTTTTTTTGGTGAGGAAGATTAGCCCTGAGCTAACATCCATTGCCAATCCTCCTCTTTTTGCTTAGGAAGATTGGCCCTGGGCTAACCATCCATGCCCAACTTCCTCTACTTTATATGTAGGATGCCTGCCACAGCATGGCTTGATGAGCAGTGTGTAGATGTGCCTGGGATCCAAACCCGTGGACCCTAACCGCCGGAGTGGAGTGTGCGAACTTAACCACTATGACACTGGGCCAGCCCCAACACTACTTTTTTTTTTTATTTAGGTAACATTGGTTTATAACAGTATACGAATTTTAGGTGTACATCATTATATTTTTATTTCTATGCAGACTAAACCATGTTCACCACCCAAAGACTAATTACTATCCATCACTATACACATGTGCCCTGTCACCTCTTTTGCCCTCCTCCCTCCCACCTTCCCCTCTGGTAACCACCAATCTAATCTCTGTATTTATGTGTCTCTTTGTTGTTGTTATGGTTTTTATCTTCTACTAATAAGTGAAATCATAGGGTAATTACCTTTCTCTGTCTTAATTATTTCACTTAGCATAATACTGTCAAAGTCCATCCATATTGTCACAAATGGCAATGTTTCATCTTCTTCATGGCTGACTACTATTTCATTGTGTATATATACCACATCTTGTTTATCCATTCATCCATTGATCACTACACTATTGTGTTCACTCATTTATGTTTGAAACTCCATGATAAAATTTAAAACTTAACTTTGAAAAAGGGTTTCTTCATCAGTAGAGTTGTGGATCTAGATTCATTCTGATATTCTCATTACCAGTTTGGCTCACTTTGGGAGCTCAGGGCACTCTAGGCAACTACAACGTTTTTGAACTTATAGAATTCCAGCAGTTTTCTCTGCTTGAAGTAAGGGTGACATTCCACCTGTAAGATGTCAAGACCAAAAGATATCAGAATATATGATGTAATAACATGTAAATTTGAAAAGTCTTTTGGAGGAATATCTAACACTACATTAATCTATGGACTATATTTTTCAGATTGATGCTTTTTTCCCATGCACTTTCTGAAATACCTTCAAATGTTCTTGGTTTTCAAGAATGATCAAACAATTCTCTTCTTATATTTTTATTAGTGTTTATAGTAGGTAAAGACTCATACAACCAGTCTGTGGCCTCTAAATGTCATTTTCTGCTGGAAGAAACTAAGATTCCTTAGAAAAATGGCTGATTCTAGATGTGGAAAAAAAGCCACAAATTGAGCCTAGAATATCTTACACTCTAGAAAGCGAAGAGGATAAGAAAGATGATGAGGCATGTCAGAGGACTCAGGAGCTCACTTGAAGAGGCAATAAAATGGTGGCCAATTGATCGTCAATAAGAAAAGTGACTGCATGGGATGGGAAAACATTGTATTTGTTAAAATTCATGAATTCACAATGACATACACATGCGATCAAGTCCTTAGGTGTAACCTCCAATGTACACGGGTACAAAACACAGTATCATATCAAACTGTCTCACAGGGATCAATCAATAACATTAACTGTGTGGGAAAAGTTAAAGGAAAAAAGCTTAGTTTCTTTCACAAATAAATTGGAGAGAAACAGAAAAAGAAGGAGGAGGAGGAGGAGAGAAAATGGGAGGGACATATTTTAACATATTTTGAATAACTTTCTACAAATAGATTCCTAGAAGTGAAATAATTAAGACAAAGAGTATAAATATTTGAATGATCTCTTGCATGATTTTCAAACTGTTTCACAAAAACAGCTATACAGCTTTACAATGTCACAGTGTTTAAAAATTGGCAGCATTGGGTGTTATTTATAGAAATTATTTATTTTCATTGAGATTTCTCTATTTCCTCATTTTCCACTCCTTTGCTTTTCTCTCTGGCTTTTTCTCTCACCTCTCTGTAACTGCTCCTGTGAGGTTCCATGAGCTCCATGTCATTAAATCCAATAACTGTTTCCATCCCTGTTTGGATTGGCTGCTTCCTAGCAGGACCCACCCTATGGCTCACGCAAACATGTTCATCCCTCTTCTTTGACTTCACTGACACCACACTCTCCTCATTTTCTCTCTCCCTGTCAAGCAACTCCTCTTCAACTTCCTAACCAGTGCCTCTTGGCCTGATCCTTAAATGTTGACTTTCCTGCCCTCTTCCTGTTCATTCTATGAACTTTCCCAGGACGGTAGATCCACTTCCACGAGGTTAATTACCATCCATAAAGCAACAACTCCAAAATCTGTACCCCCAGCCTGGACCACCTTCCTCAACTCCAGACCACTATTGCCATCTGCCAACTCAGCATCTCCACTTGGATGTCTCATAGGAACCTCACACCCACCTCTGAAGAATTGAAGCAATACTTTTCCCACACCAGTCAACCTATTCCGTATTTGATATTTCCTGTGAAAATAAAATGAACTATCATTACACAGTTGACATCAAGCCAGAGATTTGTGGACTGTTACTTAAGGAAGAGGGCGTGAAGAGTGGAAAACAAGGAAGCCCCAGTGGGTTCCGGGCTCACCTGGTTGCAGAAGGACTTATACTTGAGCCCTGGCTTGTTCAGGATCATCTGCAGCTGTTTGTGGTTGAAATTGGACACCCCAATGGACTTGGTTAATCCTGCATCTTTACACTTCTCCAGGACCTGAGGAGGAGGGTAATGTATGTACACTTTTTGTGTTCTTTGGCCCTTTCATTTGATATTGAATGTTGTAAAAACTGGAAATCTCTTATCACATATATCACGATTTGGCAGAACTCATTTTATCACTTGGATATGTTATTTCCTAATGTTATTTATTGCTATACACACATACTTTATCACCTTGCTTCCATTACAAGCATACCTAGGATGATAAATAGACATGAAGATGCTTTTCAATTCCCCTCCCAATCTTCTTCCATGTGTCTATTTTGCTGGAAGACATCTAATAGTTCTTAACAAAAGGTGTCAGAGTCATGGGCAAAGAGAAACTCTCAGGTTGTCCTAGTAGAGGGTTTAGCTGTTTGCTTTTTCCTAGTATGGTGAAAAATGTGGTGGGAAAGGCTACATAAGGGCAGGTTTCACTCTTGTTCTACAGTCCACTCTTCTACTAAGTCAGACACAGCATTCCTTCCTTCATGGGCCTGTTTGTCAGTCCTGGGATGGAGCTCTAACTCCTCATATGTTTGCTCTGATGATCCCGTTATAGCGCTCCAAGGCTCTACCTGATCAGAGGGCAAAGAAACCCCTACTTAGAACCACAGAAGTTTAGATGAAAAATAGGCCTTAGAGGTCATTCCATTCGGCTCCCTTCCTTTACAGATGAGAACATCACGGTACAGAGAAGTGCAGCAATGTGACTGAGGGCAGACAGCTGATGGGGCCAGAACTTATTTCTTCTGACTCTCCCATCCAGTGATTTCTGTCTTGTGCCCCTGCGCCTCTTGAGTGTCAACAACAGTACTTATCTCTCATGTGTCAGGAAAGTCCACTGTATCTAAAATAATTTCCCATCTGGCATCCTTTAGCACAAGCCCATCCTCAGGCTGGAGTACAGAAGGGAGAGAGGATGAAGAAGAGAGTTTTTTTTTTTTAAAGAATTATTTCTCTTGTGCCTAAGGAGCTTGGTCACAAAACCTTCAAGAGGCTAATCTGAGTGTTTGCGTGTTTATGTGTGTGTGAGGGTGTATGTGTGTGTTGTGTAAGAGAAGACACAGGGGGGAAGGAAGATAAGAATCACCAGAGAGACTGTAGCAAAGTACCTCTAACCAGTGACCTCCACCTTCCTATGTACACCCACCCCTGAAATTCTCTAATAATGAATTTCCCTACAGTTGGAATTGATTTTATTTCCCAGGGACAGGCTTGTTTGGATGACAAGACTTACCTTTACTACTGAGCAAGGTGTTTTAGCTCCAGTTTATGATAACCCAAGTCAGAGATAGTGAAGATACCCGGTGTGCTCAGGGAACATCCACTGTGATGAGACATTGGATCGGTGAAGCCCAAAGGAGCCCAGCTGTGTAATATGGACCATCCCATGGTACCTCCCTCTTGATTGGGCCTCAGAGGTCCAAATTGGTGGGCTTCCCTCTAAAGAGGTGGGGATTTCCCAGTGTATCTCTGCAGTCTTTTGTAACTCAATTTTCTTGAAGAACGCTGATCACTAACAGACCACAGACAGAAACATATCACTTGGACATGTAAGGTGGTGTCCTCAACTCTTTGAGATGGAGACAGGGAGATCATTGAACTTAAACCCTTCTGAAGGCTATGGGATGAGGATTAAAAAAATCTTGATGGTGAAGTGATGCAAGTGTCAAGTAGACTCATGAATCATTTAGCAATTCTATTCTCCTCACTCAAACCTACCTCTCTCAGTAAGAACCCGGAAAACCCAGCCAGAATGAGAGAATGGAAGTGCAACAGCAGTGATGAAATACACTTGGGCATAACAAGGAAAAGCAGAAGCTGACCTTCAAAGTGATTGGCACAAGAATGATGAAGAGATCTATGAAGTCCAGTCCAAGTTTCTTCAACGATCTTCCTGGGCTGGTTGAACCAATTCTTGGCAAAGAAAAGTAGCCCAAAGCTGTAATGACCAAAAGAAATAAAAATATGGCTTATGATTTCTCACATCTCACATCTCACACCAAATTGAACCTCATAGTTAAAATGTTAAGAATTAACAAACCACTATAGCGGTCTAAAATTAAGAGGTGCTGGGGCTAAATTTGTGTGACTTTTATAAATGTGCTCATTAATGGAAACTGAGATGTATTTGAGAGTCTATACGAAAACTGTGACTAATACTCAGATGGTCCAGGAAAAGCAACCTAAATGTTTCAAGGATCAGAAAACTCATCTCTGGAAGGAGAGTCAAGAAATGTCAGGCAAGGGGAAATGGAACCTACTGTCTCATATAATAAATGCCTGGAAACAGTGCTGCTGAGAGGCCTACATGCTAAGAACACGTTATCACTGATGTCAAAATACATAGGATCATTCTATAGAGACCTCAGCTCTCTTGACATTGGAAGCAGGATTTTCCATCTCAGAAAATTGTACACATTTCAGTAAACTCAATGCTAACTTGAAAAAAGTATTTCCTAATCTGGCTCCCTTTCCTAATAATACGTCAGCCTCACTTGGATATGTCCTGAGAGAATTTGCCGAAGAATAAAAGGAGTGGACTCACTCCACAGCATCTCATATAGAGGAAAAGTATCATTATTTGTGTTTTACATATGAAGGCCGACTGATATGCAAAAAGTTTAAGCAACTGGGTCCCACTCTTAACACATTTCAGGGCAATGCAAGCCTTTTCTGTTTTCTGTTTTTCTACAATGGGCCTCTACAAGGTTTCAGGAGATAAATATATTATTCGAACCAAGACCAAATATATTTTTTTTCAAAATAACATGTCTGACAGCAACCTCTTGTCACTCGGCCCACAGCACCTTGGTGGCGTATAATATGTTGTCTCTTTTCACAGTACCATCCACCATCTTCTCTCAAAGGGCCTTGCTGATCTCCTCCACATTTTGATAGAGGTGTGTTGAGTCAAAGTGACGGAAACCTACATCAATAGCCACTTTGGCGGCCTCTCCACTCTTGCTCTTAGGAACCTATAAAATATGAATAAGGAGGGTAGGTAATCCACCCAACTCAGAGGGAAGCAAAATATTTCCTTCATTGCATTTTAACCAGCTGTTTCTCCACGTCTCCTGTTCCACTGTTTGATGGTGCAAGCCTTGGTAACAAACCTGTCCTTAGGGGGCACAGACTTAACTCCAATATGACCTCTAATCTGAAATGAATTCATGAAATGGGCTTCACCATGGAACAAGGAAAATCAAGTCTCAGTAAATAAAGAATTCATTGTAAGGGAGTAACTAACAGGAAAACTTCTGACACTTGGAGAAAACTTTTACAGATACAGATGTAGAAAGATATAGATAGATATAGATATAGACATAGATTCTAAAGATATAGATACAGATATCAGCATCTATTTTTAGCTAGAATTGGAAATGAGTCCATAATACTGGTACATAACCTAACCAGTTTCCACCCAATTGAGCTCTTAAAGTCATTCATGATTGTTTTTTTATCCTTCATTCCCCAGGTGCTCTCATTCAACATTTATGCAACAAGCATTTATTAAGTGCCTTCTGTGTGACTGACATTATGCTAGATCCTGAAGCCCTGGGGATTTAGCCATTAAGAAAAGAGACATGCTTAAAACTCCTAGAAGAAAGTTTAGTGGTAAGCTCCTTGATTTTGGTCTTGGCAATCTTATTTTGGATTTGACACCAAAAGCAAAGGCAATAAATGCAAAAATAAACAGGCAGGGCTACATTTACATCAAAATAGAAAGTTTCTGCAGAGCAGAGGAAACCATCAATAAAATTAAATGGCATCCTATGGAATGGGAGAAAATATTTGCTAATCACATATCTGATAAGGGGTTAATATTCTAAATATACAAGGAACCCATACAACTCAATAGCAAAATAAATAAATAAATAACCCAATTTAAAAATGGGCAAAGGACCTGAAAAGACATTTTTCCAAAGAAGACATTTAGATGGCTAAAGATCACCTAAGAAGATGCTCAACATCACAAACCACCAGGGAAGTGCAAAGCAAGACCACAATGAGATATCACCTCCCACCTGTTAGGATGGCTATTATCAAAAAGACAAGAGAGAACAAATGCTAGCAAGGATTTGGAGAAAAGGGAACACTTGTGCACTGTTGCTAGGAATGTAAAGTGGTACAGACTGAGGAAAACAGTCTGGAGGTGCCTCAAGAGATTAAAGATGGGATTGCCTTATGATCAAGCAATTCCACTTCTGGGTATTTTTCTAGAGGAAACAAAATCATTATGTTGAAGAGATATCTGTACTTATAAATACATACATACATACATATATATATATATATATATATATATATATATATATACATATACATATACACACATACACACACAATGGAATGTTATTCAGCTTTGATCTAGAAGGAAAGATTGTCATCTGCAACAACATAGATGAATTGGAGGGTATTTTACTAAGTGAAATAAGCCAGATAGAGAAAGAAAAATAATGTTTGGTGGAATCTGAAAAAGAAATTCCAGTTCACAGAAACAGGGAGCAGAAAAGTGGTTGCTAGGCCCTAGGGATTGGGGGAAAAGAGAAGAGATTGGCAAAACGGTACAAACTTTCAGCTATAAAATAAATAAGATCTGAGGATCTAATGTATAACTTGGTAACTGTAGTTGATAGCACTGTATTGTATAATTGAAAATTGTTAAGAGAATAGAATTTAAATGTTCTCTCCAGAAAAAATAAA
This sequence comes from Ceratotherium simum simum, assembly GCF_057802395.1. Classification (NCBI taxonomy): domain Eukaryota; kingdom Metazoa; phylum Chordata; class Mammalia; order Perissodactyla; family Rhinocerotidae; genus Ceratotherium; species Ceratotherium simum. The sequence goes on along the minus strand of NC_141931.1, from coordinate 28,466,921 downwards.
AAGGTAAAAACATGAAGTCATAGATGTGTTAAACTTGATGAGGGGAATCATTTCACAATGTATACTTGTACCAAATCATCGTATCATATACTTTAATCATCAGAATTTTATTTGTCAACTTTACCTTACTGACGCTGAAAAAATTTTTAAAGCAAAATGTACCAATTGGATTAAAGGGAGAATAATAGTTAATTTTCAGAAAGGTTGTGGGGAGAGTGAAATGGGAAATGTACTATATGGGGTCCACTCTTGTGACAGACACAGTCATCACTCTACCTATACCTGCTTGGCTCTCAACATATCCCTGTACACTGACCCAGACTTCCAACTCTGAGCTCCTACGACTCTGCCTGGGGGATTTCTATCACCACCAGGGTCTTCAGGAGAGGATCTCAACAATTAGGAGAAGAGGATGTTTTGTCCACTTGATGCTACTTAGCATCTATACCTGATCACTCCAGGACTTACACAATGAGCCAATGTATGGAAGAGACATGATGCAAGGGACTAAGACTATGCATGGGTCAACTGCATGGGCTACTTATCACAAGGGCTGTTTGACTTCCTACTATTTTGAGATGAGTGACCTATCAGCAGAAGCAGAGACTGACACTGAGTCTGGTAAAGTACCCTTCCTTGAGGAGACAAGCCAGACCCTGGGGGGCAATTTGACTGTATTAAACTCTCTATCTAACTGGGGATGGAAGCAGTAATTCATCTTTACTGAGACTAATAACATTCTATCTCTGAATGTCCACCTCTTTTCACAGTCCCTCAGATAGCATTACTGTGTAAGGGCTACACACAGTTGGATTTATCATTATAGGATCCCATGAAACATCACCTATTATATTCTTTGTGGTCCTTTTCTGTCTTTAACAATAGTAATAAAAGTTGGAGATAACATAGGTAAGACATACCCTGTGCTTAAGCTATAATGGTGGATACAATGGTAAATTATGTCATCGCAAACAAACACATCCTGTCTGACAGCTATTAGCTATTGATATTTCATGTCATAGCTCTACCAAGAGGGAGTATATTGGTCTCCGTCATTATGGGGGCAATCCTCCCAAGCAACCCCAAGGCTGCCCCTACCTCACCATGACCAGACTTTGACATTTTAAGTGCATTGTAGTCAACTATGTGGATGTGTGATGAATACACTTGGTGAGAAGCACAATTCTGTCTCCATTGTTACTTTATGCTTGCTAATTCTTCCTTTCTAAATACAAAGCTTAGAATAATAGTGGTTTCTGATATGAAGAAAGGAAAGATTTGGCAAATTATTTGGCAAATACTTCCAGCCCTGAGAAACCCACTGCAAAGCTGCTACGAACTAGTCACATTACTTGTCCTTTCCTCCTATGCCCACAGCCCATCAGGAGTTTCTAACAAAGAGCAGAGTGACACGGACTGAGGCAGCAGATGAGTGCAAGAAGAGCAGCCTCAGCTTAGATTTTACATGTGTAAGAAATAAGAATAACACTTTAGCTAAGAGAGTTGTTGAGGAATTAAAGGTAAATCATGGAAAGTTATTAAAACACATAGTAAGCATTCAATATATGTTAAGTAACCAAAATAATAATAATGATAATATCCATCTCAAAATACCCACTCTCTGAATCCCCAGAGTCAACAGCTTCTCATCCCACTTAGTGAAAAGTTAGAGATGGTGAAATGGAAGCTCAAATGAGTCCTTCCAAATAACCCAAAGTGCACCAGGCATGGTGGCATGGGTCTACTGACCATCCTTTCAGGCTGGTTGCATTCAACCTTCCAGTTTCCTGGCCTCCATTTACTTCATCTGAAGCAAAAGTGCCAAATCCGTGCACAGGTATAAAGTGCCCATCATTCAGTGTCACAGAACAACTATGGTTGAGGTCCCTCACTGTCCACAGTCCTGGCTAACCTGACTGTCTTTCCTTCCTTTCCCTAACTGTGAGCCGAGTAGAAGACAAGGCTCCAGCATTCTTTATTTCTATTAACCACAACAAGATCGGTGGGGCTGGGATTGCAGAGGCCAATGATTCCAAAATGAAACTAGAATCAAGCCACTGACTGTCTCATAATTCTTCCAGGTCTTTCCAGGCATATCTTACAGGAATAGCATGCAGAAACGTCATGCATGCTACAGGAGTTTGAATTTTCTCTTCAGTATTGTGCATCCTTGACTCTCAAGTTAAAAAAAAAAATTAACCATGTCAATTTGTCCTTGATAATTACATCAGACTTACTTTCCAAGATGCAAAATAATCAGTAGACTGGCCATTTCTAAACACTAATTCCATTATAGGACTTTAGTTAAATACCTCACCCTTCATTTTGTCAAAAAAGACTTGTTCGAAATTTCTGGAACAAAGACTAACTCTTGCTCCCAAGCACACATATGACAAAATGCCTTAGGATTGCCCAGCCCTAGCTGCACTACGTTTTTCCCTGTATGAAGAACTCACTTCCCCTTCTGATTTTTGTGTCTTGTTACTTTGAATCTTTTTGGCAAGAAAAAAATGTTCTGAGATCGAGGATGAATTTCTGTAGCTGTGCCTTAGTTTCAGCTATTGCCTCCTACTGGCATAGCCTCCTCTATTCCCTCTTGTTCCCATCAGCCTTATGAACTTACTTACCCTAAGAGCATTGTTACTGCTCCCATCCTTTATGACTCCTTCTAGTGATTCCTCACTATGTTTATTAAGAAGCTAATACTCAGAAGGCAGTGTGACTGGGGCAGAGGATAGAACAGAGAATGGTCACACAATAGCCCATTTCATTAGGGATGTTAAATTCCTTACAAAGGAGAAGCAGGAAAATCTTATAAAACATGCCTGGTATACATTATTGGATGTTTCCAAAGAAAAACCGTAAACTACTCAAAGCCTTTAAAACGGACTTCCAGGGCCGGCACTGTGGCTTAGCGGTTGAGTGCGCACACTCCGCTGCTGGCAGCCCGGGTTTGGGTCCCGGGAGTGCACCGACGCACCGCTTCTCCAGCCACGCTGGGGCCGCGTCCTGCATGCAGCAACTAGAAGGATGTGCAGCTATGACATGCAACTATCTACTGGGGCTTTGAGGGGAAAATAAATAAATAAATAAAATTAATAAAAAAAAAAAAAACCCTTTTTTAAAAAAAAAAAAAAAAAAAAAACGGACTTCCAAAATACCAGTCTACAAAATAGCCACATTCAACCCACCTCTAAGCTTTTATAAAAGTTCAGATTCCTGTGCCCTTTGGGTATTTAGGAGGAAATAAGCAGGGAGTTGGCCCTGGCTACCTGTAGGTAACAAGACCTGTGTGTGGATTTGCCTCCAGTGTGGGCTTGGACTGGAGGAGACTGGGTTTAGGCAGATACCAGGAGAACCAATTTCAAGACCACTTAGGTCTCCTTCAGCAAGCCAGGACCTCGATCAGGAGTTACACCTTCTAGTTTGTCTCCAGTCTGGAATGTTTCATTACAAACAGTAGGACTGTGGGACCAGGGACTAAAGTCACCCACTCCATAACAGCTGGTGACACTTGTGCAGATAAAGAACAAGCAAGGACTGCTAGGACTCCGAGAAGTTGCAAGGGTTGTGAGAAGGAAAGGCATCTTGTGGAGACCGGAAGCAGGAGGGAAAGAATGGGACACTTAGCGACTTCTGCCTTCACCAGACCCAGACACTTGGAGGGAAGTTCAAAAGGGGCCTGAGTCTCGGTGTGCTGATCCTTTGGGAACATTAGGGCAGGCTCTGACTTGTAGAATAGACTATGTATCACGGAGGGCCCAGGCTGGACATTGCCCTGTTAATCCAATGACCAGATAGAATCCTCTAATGTCCCAAGACTCACTGGAGGAACTGGCTGGTCCACTGGGGCTTGTGCTTGACCAAGCTGGGTTAATGGAGTTGGTGGGGATTCAAACTTTCCCCAGTTTATGTAATCAGGCTGAAGAAGAATACTGTATGTCAAGAGACCTCAGGATTTCCAAGTCCTGTAGGAGAGGGAGAAGAAGAGGGCATCCTGGAGTTATAAATAAGTATTGTCCGTGTTCACCAGTCAATAATTGCTTGATTTTCTCCTCATTCATTCCCTGCAAGAGAACTGTCAGTGTACAGAGAACAGGAAATAGTTGCTCAGAAAAAAAGTATATGGATGTGGTTTAAAAAATAAATAAAATTATGTTCCAGCAGTACTTGTCTCTAGGAGGTGATCTATTTTGTTTAATGAATTATCTGGGAGGAGAGTGAAGTCATGTGGTGAAAGGGAAGAAAAATAGAGAACATTTGAGCTTGACAGAGGGTTATGGGTGTGGTGTGTGGAGCTGAGGGGCTGTGTAGGCCATACATCAGACTGCATTGCTTTGGAAAAGGCAGGAGATGGTAGAGGTTGTATGGGAGGAGGGATGGAAGGGAGGGAGGGTGGAGAGAGGATGTGAGGCACTGCTGTTGCCCTGGGAGGAATTTGGGGGAAAAAACAGAGATGTTTAAGGGGATACTTATGAAGTTTCAATTACGGTGTTTGATGAAATTTATAACCCATGGAATTTGAAGTAAAATCCACTGCACACATTGCTGTGTCAAAGGGGTTTTGTCTGAAGAATAAGATGTGTCTTGAATGTGGCCTCAAGATGACTGAAAGAAAGCTGAGGCTCTTTTGGAAACCACTCTGTCTACCGCATCATTTTTTTATTTTGAAGTCACTCAATACTATTGGGAAACCGTTAGAATCCACTGGGGCTCCTGCTCTCAGAGGATGACTCAGTAATTTCCACAGATTGTGAAACTCCTAGCTAGATGCATAGTGCATGGGGTTGTAAAGAGGAAAATATTAACTTACACGATTGAATTGCTTAGGATACAACCACATGAAAAAAAATGTATCTCAAATTGGCTTAAGCCCGCAGAAATGTGTTATTGCATAACAAGTAGTCAAGAGGAAGGGCCAGCTCTGGGTTCATCATGGGATGTCCAGATGTTCTCCTATATTCTCTTGGTTCTTCCTTCTTCTGTGCATTGGCATCATCCTTGGTCTGGGTGAAGAGAGTGTAGCAAATTCAGACATCATATCTCAACTGGACATATCCAGTCAAAAGAGAAGGACTGTCTGCTTTAAGAAGTGAGGGGAACTCTTTAGAAGCCCCCCAGGATAGTTTCTCTTGTTGTCACTGGCCAGGATTCGGTCACGGTCCCCTTCCCAAGATTATTACATGTAGGGTCAATGGAATGAACATGAGTGACCTAATCAAAACATTTGGAGTACAATGGGTGTTGGGAGAAAAACACCTTTAACACTGAAATCATAGAACCTGATGGTCTTTAGATGAGATGTTTCAGACCTTGACCACACTTAGAACTACTTGGTGAGCCTTTAAAACATAAGGGAGCCTAGGTTTTACTACAGTCAAACAAATAAGAATCTCCAGTGGGTGTTGGGTCCTAGCTTCAGATAAAGGGTTCCACATTAGTAAAAGTAGAGCCATTGTCTTTTTTGTTGAAACATATGTCCTTTATGATAGGTATAAGGGTACACTAAGGGGTAAAAAGCCAGGATGTTTCACCCAGCAGCAAATCTCTTTAAAGGAGAAATGTAGAAAGTATGAGTGGAGTCTGATTTAACTTCATTTTAATCTATTACTTAACCTATTTTGAAAATGTACATTTCTGTGGGAACTGAAAGGATGAAAAGTGGAAAAATAGACTCAGTGACCACGATTCATGATGAATCAAGAACCTGATGGGTTGAGGTGTAGTAGACACCACAAAGTAAGAGAATTGATTGGAATGGAATGGTCTAAAGTTAAAATTTCAGAGATGAAGTAGTTGTAAGTAAACATGGGAGTAGTTACCTCGTGTAGCGTAGGTACAAGTAGAAATTCTCAGGATTTTAGAGTGTCAAAACACTAAGAAGCTTGAGTTGTTTGCAGGAACAAGAATGATTTTAACGTATCCTGGGAAGGAATTATAAACGAAACTATGAAGAGAGTGTACTGAGAGGTGGGTAAAATGATAATGTCAAGATAATGTCAGCCTTAAAAGAACAGTTACATATTTCTCTTTCTAATGAATTTAACATCTTCAATTCAATTAGCTATTGTCTAACCATTCCCTGTTCTGACATTTATTCCCGTCACACTGCATTCTGAGTACTAGATTCCAATCCAATGGTCAATTTTGAGTCTTCATCTCACTTGTCCTACTAGTTGCATTTAACTCTTCTCTTTGAAACATTTCTTTCCTTTGCCTTCCAAGACAAAACAATCTCCCACTTTGCCTGGTACCTCATTACCCCTCCTTGCCAGCCTCCTCTGCTGGTTCCTTCACTTTTTTAACAAGTTCTCAATGATGGGATCGCTCATGGCTCTTCTCTTCTCTGTCTACACTCACTCATCTAATCTAATCTCTGATCATCTGCCTTTGCGGCTTTAAAATGGCAACTATATTCTGACAAATCCCAAATATATATCTTTGGTCTAGACCTCTCCTCTCCCTCTACATTTGTATGCCCCACTGTCTACACAGCATCTTCACCTGGATACCTAACAGACATCTCAAACATACATGTCTAAAATTAAACTCATCATCTTCCCACAGAAATTTGCTCCTCCACATCATCTCCATCTCAGCAAAAGGAAACTCCTTTCTTCTAGTTCCTTATCTCAAAATGTCTGGAGTCAACTTTGACTCTCTTTTTCCCTCTTATCATATATCCTATATTTTAGAAAATCTTCTTGACTCTACTTTTAAAATAGATCCATATTCTAACAGCTTCTGACCACCTTGACTGCTCATACCATGGTCCATCAGACATCATCTCTCACCATAATTTTTGTAGAGAGCCCTGAAAGAGGGGTCTTTTCCCTTTCATCCCCTCAATGTAACATTCTAGTGATCCACTGAAAACATGTTAGCTCATGTAGCTACTCTGAAATTTCTTCATTTATCTCAGAAAAAAACTTAAAGCCCTTTCGAAAGCCTGCGTGATGTAGTCCCCCATTGCAGATCTGGACCTTAACTTCTACTACTACCTCTCTCTCTCACTAAACATCACCTCCATTACCCTACTTGCTGTCATTTTCATACTATAGGAACACTCTTTCTTCTTGGCCTTAGCGTTATCTGTTCCACATCCAGGAATACTCTCCCACACATCCACATAGCTCACTCTCCTGTCTCATTCAAATATTTGTTCAAGTCTCACCCTCTCAGTGAAATCTTTTCTCACCATCCTACTTAAGATAGCACCTACACTCCCAGTGCTCACCAGTATCTCTTTTCCTGCCTGCTTAATTTTTCTCCATATCTCTTTCAAGCATCATGGAGGATCTAAGATTTTAACCTGACTTGCAAGCTACCAAATTAACTTTCCACGGTTTCATGGATCCTGTAGAAGGTGTGAAACTTGTGGACCAGAGAAAAAGGACATTTCATTACTAACAACAACACCTGTAGGCAAAGTAACAGCATTTTTTCCAGCTTTCTTGGGACATATTTGGCATATAACATTGTGTAAGTTTAAGATTTATGATGTGATGATTTGATACATGGATACATTGTGAAAATGTTTCCCACATTGTTGTGCTAGTTCTTGAGCCCTGTTTCTACAGGGTGAATTGAAGGGACCCACATGACAGGTGAACTTGCAGGTTGACTTACAGGAGGAAGACCTGGGTCTAGGGAACTCAGATGGATTATAGCAGGCTTTGAGCATCCCTGCCCTTTCTCTGGAGGGAGATATTTTCTTTATACTACTACACAGCAGACACATCTCCCATGTCTTTGAAGGGAACCACTGTCTCTACATTCCAAGATTGTTTGCTAGACAAACTTCTCGAAAAAATAATGTGAAATGAAGGATACACAGTGCCTCTGCTTATCAGGCACATAGAAATGTGAGACCCTGCAGAATTATCTCCCTACAGGCACTTTCCCATTTCCAACAGCCCAGTACTCCTTATTTCCTTCATGGTCTTCTTCCTCCACTAGCTGTAAACTCAAGATGTTTCTTATTTTAATTCTTGTCTATTTTATTTATTGATAAAACAATTCCTGGCACATAAAGGATGTTCAATAAAGTTTTTGCTGAATGAATAAATGAATGAATTGCAAAATATACAAGAACTAAAGAAATGCCAAAACAGGCAGATGATTAAGAAATTAAATGAAAAAAATGCATTGCTTTACAACAAGCAAAATACAACACCGGAACTTTTAATAATATTTGATAGCTTGAGAGAATACTTACACGTTAAGTAAAAAAAATATAGTATCTGTATATTGAAGATAATATCAACTTTCAAATAAACACACACCCACATTTCTGTAGGAAAAGCATGAAGGAAAATGCACCAGAAGTTCAAGAATTTTTAAATGGGCTCATAACAAGTTACTTTTATTCTCTATACTTTCTCTTTTGTTTTCCAAATTTTCTGCAACTTGTATGTATTATTTTAACAATAAGGCAAGCAAAAAAACTTATGTTGAAGTCCTTATTTTTTCATAAAATGGAACAAAAAGGAAATGAAAACTACAAAAAAAAAAACTAAGAAAAGAAAAGCCAGCAGCCTGAAACTAGGGATGCTGCTTTGAATCACCTCCACCAAGTGCAGAAATCGTCACCACATCCTTAGAAGCAGGAAACTCTGGTGGAGCTCGTGGTGGATAGCTCAGGGTCAATAGTCTTCAGAATATGGATAATAAGGCTGATCAACAGCACTGAAAGAGAAGGAGGGATATTAATGCATTAACTCTGTCTTCACATCGGCAAAGAGAGGGTTTCTCTGAGGATGCGGTCAGGATGGGCTGAAAACTAAATTTACCATGGGGTTCATACACAGTAACCCACGTATATAGCAATCTATATTAAGGTGATGGTCTCTTTAGTTTGACCTCTGTCTGAAAGCTCTACTCTTTAGCTCCTCTCCTCCCACATTTTACCTTTTTGATATCCTATCTAACCTTTTTTCTTTGCATTTGTATCCATTACCCTCTTATCATGGAAATAGATAATTTTTCCTATTTGTGGTCTTCTATTTTCCCCTTAAATAAGTCCCTTTAGCATTTCTTGTAGTAGTGGTTTCTTGGTGACAAACTCCTTTAACTTTTGCTTGTCTGGGAAACCTTTTATCTCTCCTTCCATTTTGAATGATAACCTTGCCAGGTAGAGTATTCTTGGCTGTAGATTTTTTCCTTTTAGCACTTTAAATATATCGTGCCATAATACGGACATTAAGTGTATTATGCAAAGTGAAATATGTCAGAGGGAGAATGTCAAATATCGTATGACCTCACTCATTAAGTAGTAGATAATAACAACAACAAACAAACACATAGAGACAGAGATTGGATTGGTGGTACCAGAGGGGAGGGGAGGGAGGGGTGGGGCAGAGGGGAGGTAGGAGAGCAAAAGGAATAATGAGGCACATGTGTGGTGATGGATTGTAATTAGTATTTGGGTGGCGAGCTTGAAAACAAGCTCGGTCATTTCCTCTGCCTTGCTTCTCTTAATATTTTTTCTTTGCCTTTGACCTTTGCCGATTTTAATATTAAATGCCTTAGAAAAGATCTTTTTGCATTGATGTAATTAGGAGTTCTACACTCTTCATGTACCAGTAAGTCCAGTTCCTTTCCCAGGTTTAGGAAGTTCTCAGCTATTATTTCTTTGAATAAGCTCTCTGGTCCTCTCGCCTGCTCTTCTCCCACTGTAATACCTGTAATTCTTATGTTGCTTTTCCTAATTGAGCTGGATATTTCTCAAAGAATTTCTTCATTTTTTTTAATCTTAGTTCTCTCTCTTCCTCCATATGAAGCACTTCAAGATTTCTATATTTTAGGTCACTTATTCTTCCTCCATAAGGGCAGCTCTATTTTTTATGGTTTCTAGATTATTTTCTATTTCATTAATTGTCTTCTTCATATCCAGAATTTCTGTATACTTTTTTTAAGGGCTTCAATCTTTATGGTGAAATATTCCTTTTGTTCATTAATTTTATTCTTGAGCCATTGAACTGTCTCTCTGAGTTTTCTTGTAACTCATTGAGTTTCCTTAAGACAACTATTTTAAATTTTTTGTCATTTAGATTGTAAATTTCTGTGACTTAAAGAGTGGTGTCTGGAGACTTGTCATTTTCCTTCTGCTCTGAAGAGTTACTGTAAATCTTCATGGTGTTTGATGAATTGATCTTCTACTGGTGCATTTGTGGTAGTATCAAGTCACAGATTCCAAGAACCACTGCTGGGGGGAGCAAGATCCGTTTTTCTGATGCCACCCCATGTACTGGAAGTTGTGCTGGTAGAACAGCTCTGCTTTTGCATGGGCTGGCTACCTCTGCTCAGCAGGTGTAGGGGACTGGCTGAGCTGCTGCACTAGGTGGGAGGGGTGCTTTCTTTCATGTGGGGGTCAGCACTGCACTAGTGGGAAGTTCGATTGAGCTACTGTGCTGGGAAGGAGGGGCTCCATCTCACAGGCTGAGCTGCCACCACTCAGTGGGGATCATTCTGATGGGGGGGCCACCACATGTGTTGGGCATTCCCCTGGGCCAGGCTACCACTCTGAATGCACTTGTTTCCTGGCAGAACTGTCCCGCCTCATCTTATGGACACACCAGCTGCTGTGTGAGGATCTGTGACTTGGATAACTGCCAACAGAGAGGGAGAGGGGTGTGCTTTCCAAGTCCAGCTTCTTCCCGGGTATCCATTCACCCACCTTCAGATGTATGGGTGCATGGTTCTCCCAGGTGTCCTGTTGTGCTGTGTAGGGAATCCTATGTTGGTTGATGAATGTCTATTTAGTGTAACTTAGAGGGGAGAGACAAAGAGAATGACTCACTCCACCATGATGGTGAAGTCAGTACTCTCAAGAATTTTTAAGTGAGCTTATTACATTATTTTTATTCTCTATCTTTTCCCTTTCATTTTTAAGATTTTTCTAATTTATATGTATTATGTTAATAACCAAGAAAAGCAAACATCCTTATTTTGAAACCTTTATTATTTCATAAAATGAAACAAAAAAGAAATGAAAAAGAAAAAAAAAGGCCAGCAGCCTGAAACTAGAGACACTGCTTTAAATCAACTCCACCAAGAAGAGAAATCCTCTCCACATCCATAGAAGCAGGGAATTATGGTAGAGCTCGTGTGGATAGCTCATGGTCAATATTCCACAGTATATGGATAAGAAGGATTATCAATAGCATTGAAAGAGAAGGAGGCATATTAATGTATTAACTGTGTCTGCACACCATCAAATAGATGGTTTTTCTGAGGATTCAGTCAGGATGGGCTGAAAACTAAATTTACAACCATGTCCCTTCTTCTCTCCCAACATACATGCATGCAGGCTCCCTGTCCACGTACAAACTCCACCTGCATGCCCCATTCCCCAACATTCCCATGTAATATAAATGCCAAAGTGACATGTAGTATGATTTAGGTTAGAACTTGTATTCATTTATAAGTAAGAACTATGTTAAAATTTGTGATCTTTTCACCCCAGATGTAGCTTTTGTCCCCAGCCATAGAGAATGACCATGGTAAGGACTTTGCTGCTCTTTTACACACATTCTCTCAACAAATGTGTTCTGAGCACTCTCAACAATCCAGGGTCCCTCCATTAATGAACTTCTAATCTATTTAGGACACAACATGTACACCTACATAGTCATAAAAAATGAGATTACTGTTTTCTCAAATTTGCGAGAATACTTGTTATTCAATCATCAATATTTACTCTTGTTTTCTTTTTTTTCCATTGTCTTCTTTTCTATTTTAAATTCCTACTTTTCAGTTCAATTTCATTGAAGAGTGCATTCTCAGCAATTCTATGAGCCAGGAGCAGTGCTGTTGACATAAGACCACAAAGAGGAGTGAGCCTAGGCATTCACAGCCTAATGAAGGGGATCATAGGCTTACACATAAAAACCTTTGGGAATAGAAAAGTTAATTTCTCAGAAACATGATATAGTTTTACAAACAAGAAGGAGAGTTTTGAGATCTTTCTTTTGGAACTGAATCTCTATCCTATAACTCAAATTTTATTCCTCTTATCTCTAAACTCTCTTCCAAACTTCTCGGTTAGATGAGTCTTCTTTCTAATCATCCTGAGATACTCTTGCAGCAACTGAACAAGTGGAATGCTATATTTGTGAACAAACCACAGTCAAAGGAGGTGGAGGTTCCCAAGGGATAGTCTGCTGATGGACAAGGTCACCCTGGAGTAAGTCTGGAGCAATCTAAGTGTGTGCCACTGAGGACACATCAGTCACTAATGTTACGGTCAATTAATTTAACGATCCATTTATAATTCAATTTAATAAGATCACATGGCTGAGGAAATGGAAGGTATGATGAGAAAATAAGCCAATGAAGAGATAAATTAGGAAGAAATGGATGGCGTATTGGAACAGGAATGCCCCATTAAGGATAAATGCCACTGGATACTTAGGAGAAGAAATGGAAGCAGGGCCATGGTATGCCTTTCAAAGGGCCTATACGTATTTGCCTTCACGGGCCCACTCCTCCATAAAAATATTAATGCTACACTTTACTGTCATATCAGGATAAAAATGCATAGAAACGAGGCCATATTCATTATTACATAGGCATTATTAATATAATCACTTTTTCTTCTGATTTTAAAAAGAATTAAAGATGAAACATTCCATAGGCCCATAAAAGTTAGTGGGTTGTAGGCTCTGTGCCTTCTGCATTGAATGGGTAAGTCAGCTCTGTGAGGAAGCTCAACAGACACAGAGATTAGAGGCATAAAGTAGTGAAATCACCATGATGCAAACTCTGTACATTTTACTTATGGTCTGTCCTGGGTCCACTCATGTTTCTTTTGGGTCAGAGACTGAGCCCTGAAGTCGCCTCTGTTCTGAGTCTACAGGAAGCTCCTGTTTTACTCCTACACAAGCAATCAGGCCTGTCTTCCTGATTTAGGGAAACTTAGTTCTTCTCCTAGCCTGCATGCTACAGAAAATAAACTGTGAAAGCAATCTACAAGTCAATTACAATAGTAATTTTTCAAAATGGAAATTTCTGTTGAGACCATCAAATGCCTTCATGTCTTCTGGAGTCAATTCAAAGTCAAAAACCTGAAACAAAGGAGAGAATAATATTAAGCTTTCTCTTAAGTCAACTGGCTTCTACCAGGGAATTTAAAGATTTTTCAGCTGGACAAAGGCAAGGAGAGTGTCCAGGGAAGCCCTCCCTGTCATCAGCTTCCAGGTGTAGTGGCCTGAGAACTCTTCTGCCTGGGTTCTCCACCTCTCCTTACCCACATCCTCTCCTTCTCTCTCCTCTTCACAAAAGAAAGGCTCACAACTCATCAACCGCAAATCTTTTCAAGTGAATTTCTTGTGATAAAAAAAAAAATTTTCCTTTTTCCAAAGGGACGGTTGGATTACCTGGAAAAAATACCTGCTGATTTGATAAAACTTTGGTCAGGTTTTTCCTTCCCCACCAGCCCCTAGATTTTGACAGACTTGAACTTAAGCAAACATTGAAAGGAAGAGCAACCCCTTGTGACATCTTCTCCAAGAATCTGCTACCCTCCAGAAAAAGCATTCCTTGAACAACTCTTGAAGCATACCTCCAGCTCATCCCAATCCCCAAACACTGTTCTCTTTAAAGGGGTGTTTACACTTCCCTATAAAGAAAACTCGTTATGATTGATCTTTAAGACACTTATAGATGGTACATTCAGAGAGTTCTCCCTTTTGAATAAAGTCTCTGTTATTTAAGTCCACATTTGTTTTTATTTGACAATACACAGTCCTTAATGGAGTGTCTATTAATAGCAAAGCAGACAGATCTTTGGTAAGAAATATGAAAACAGGAAGCACATTATTTCATTCCAGTGACAACTTTATGGAAAACTCAGTACCTTATCTTTTTTCTATCTATGTATCTATGTATCTATCTATCTATCTATCTACCTATCTATCTATCTGTCATCTACCTATCCACCTGTCATTCATCTTAAAAATATATTCCAGAAATGATTTGATTGTCATAGGGATATGTATTAAAATGCTGAGTTGTTGGAGCTGGCCCAGTGGTATAACCTTTAAGTTTGAGTGCTCTGCTTCAGCACCCCAGGCTTCACAGGTTTAAATCCCAGGCATGGACTCATGCACTGCTCATCAAGCCATGCTGTGGAGGTATCCTACATACAAAATAGAGGAAGACAGGCATAGTATTAGTTCAGAGCCAATCTCCCTCACCAAAAAAAAAAAAAAAATGTTGAGTTGAATTGGAAAATAAAATGTGGGTTTCTTTTCTTATTGATTTAACAAAGATATTTAGATTTCTGTATTCAGTATTTTCAAAAATTTAATGAACTAATGCTAAGCTTCAAAGTTTTAGAGCAAATACTTTATAAATAATATGTTCCAAAGGTCATCTTTTGCAGATATTGTACACATGATGAAATTTTGAGCTGTCAAATTAAAATGAGACAGAGCTTAAGTAATTTTTTGCAATCCTGTGAGGTTCACAACAAAATAAGTTGAAGGCCACTGATTAATCTAAGGCATCAGGAGATGTGTGAGGGAGAATTTATGGAACATCTTTACTCGTTTGTTTGTTAATTTGGTCAGTTTATAAACTTATGTATCTTTCTCCCTACCTGCCAGCATCACTGCTGGGGAAAAGGTGGTAAAAGATAACCTAGGGGGAGTCACAGCATTTAGGGCCTCATGGTTAGAGAGCACAGTGACATATAAACAAACAATTTGACTTTAATAGAGAAAAACTAACTAATAGAGCCATGCCTTTAGGTGTGGTGGTCAACAGCTGTGCTGGGGTGTCCCAATGGATTAACAATGTGGTTAATGTTATTCAGTTTGATATTGACATACAAATAAGGGTTCATCAGCCTGAGAAGTTGAAGAAGAGGAACAAGGGTTTTAAAAATTCTTTAGTGCATGGAAGGAATATGACAACTGATTAAAAAACAGAGATGAACTGTGCTCAGTGTCACACAACTATGAAAGTGGCAAACCCAAGCCTAGAGGGCATAAAACTTAGGACTCTGAGGCCAGTGCTCACTCTTTACACTCTTTCTAGTTGCTTCCATTGCACCTAGAGAAAGATGAATGAAATGAATGAACACGGGTGGGTGCTGAAAGTCAAGAGAGATGGCCCCCAATACGGCATCCATTCCTCACTCTGGAGAGACTTTCCAGCCTCTACTTCCCTGGAAGTTCTCTTTGATTCTCTTTTCACTGGAGCTCTTGGTCAGGAGCACCAAACTCCATTGCAGCTGGTAGTGCTGGGCGACCTGGCATGAGTTTCGATTGTGTTTTTTGGCAATGGCACCCAAGATCGGCTCATCCAAGAGATATGAACTATCCCTTTCCACCCTGAAAATAAAAATCAAAAAACTTTATTTGAAGGGTGCAGTTCTGAACACCTAAAGCATCCTTATCCCCAAATTCCCCAGGTAATTGTGAGAAGTAGGTACAATATTGTATGATTAAAAAAGAGTTTCATGAACAGTTGTAGAGATTCATTTAAAATTGTACCAAACTGGAAACAACTAATATTTGCAACAACATGTTAATAGAGAAACAGCTTGTGGTGTTTATGTCCATGTGACGGAATGTTGTTCACTAGTAAAAAGGATTGAACTAGATACCTGCAACAACGTGGGTAAATCTCACAGATGTTATGTTGAGCCAGAAAAGCCAGACACAAAAGAGTATATACTCTGTGATGTCCTTTATATATGAAGTACTAGAAAAAGGCAAGCTAATCTAAGTTGAAAAAAGAAATCAGAAAGATGGTTGCCTTGGAGTGAGGCAGGATTGTCTGGAAGGGAAAGCAAAAGAACGTTGTTGAAAGGTAGCAAGTTTCTGCATCATGATAGAGGGCAGGTTATACAGTACATCCATTTGTGACATTGGAAAGCTAAGATTTATGCATGACAAGTTGTATAAATTTTACCATTAAATCCCTTCAAAAATAATATTTAGAATGGTGTTTGTAGTAGGTGGACGTATGAAGCAAAAAAGAATGGAAGAATGTTGGTGACAGTTGAAGCCCAGGGATGATACTTGGGAATTCACTATACCATATTTTTATCACGTTTATTGGTTTATAAATTACTTAAATTTCAGACGTACATCATTATGCTTTCTTTTCTGTGTAAACTACATCATGTTCACCACCCAAAGACCATCTTTCACTGTATACATGTCTCCTATTACCCCTTTAGCCATGCTCCCGCCCCCCTTCCCCTCTGGTAACCACCAATCTAACCTCTATAAGTATGTGTTTGTTTACTGTTTTTGTTTTGTCTTTCACTCATAAGTGAAATCATATGGTAATTGTCTTTCTTCATCTGACTTATTTTGCTTAGCATAATACCCTCAAGGTCCATCTATGTTGCCTCGAATGGCAAGATTCCATCTTTTTATGGCTAAGCAGTATTCCATTCTGTATATATATCACATCCTCTTTATCTATTCATCCATTGATCACTATATGGTTGTTTTCATTTTTTTATGCTTGAAACTTTCCATAATAAAATTTAAAACAATTTTTAAAAAGGGTTTCTTCATTAATAGTTACTGATATAGGTTCACTCTGATATTCTCATTACAATTTGGGTCTCTCTGGGACCCCAGGGCACTGTAGGCAACTATAACAATGTTCTCAGACTTGCAGAACTCCAGCAGGTTGCTCTAGTTGAGGTAAGGGTGACATTCCACCTGTGAGTTGCCAAGACCAAAAGGTATCAGAAGACGTGAGCCAATAACATGCAAATTTGAAAAGTCCTTTGAAGGAATATGTAACATTAAATGAATATATATACTATATGTTTCAGAATGATACTTTTTCCCATGCACCTTCTGAAATCCATTCAAATGTTATTGGTTTTCAGAAATGATAGAATTTTTTTTTTATTTTTTTGTTACTGTTTAAAATGACTAAAGACTCATACACCTAGGATGTGGCCTCTAAATGCCATTTCCTATGGAAAAAAACCAAGATTCCTTAAAAAAATGGCTAATTCCAGGTCTGGGCAAAAAGCTACAAATTGAGCCTAGAACATCTTACACTCTACAAGGTGAAGAAGATAGGAAAGACAATGAGGCATGTCAAAGGACTCAAGAGCTCAGCTGAAGAGGTAATAAAGTGGTAGCAATTTGATCATCAATAAGTACAGTAACTACATTGCATGGGAAAACATCATATTTCTTAATGTTCATGAATTCACAGTAACATATACATATGATCAACTCCTAGCTGTAACCTCCAGTTTACAGGGGCACAAAGACAGAGTATCATGTCATACTGTTTCACAGGGATCCATCAGTAACATCAATTCCATGGAAAAAGTTAAAGGAAAAAGGGCTTAGTTTCTTTCACAAATCAGTTGAAGGAGAGAGCAAGAGAAGGAGGAGGAGGAGAAGGGGAGAAAGGGAGGGACACACGTTAACATATTTTGAATTATTTTCTACAAATATATTTCTAAATGTGAAATAATTAAGACAAGGAGTATAAATATTTGAATGGTTTCTTGCATAATTTTCAAACTGTATTGCAAAAAAGGTATATAATATTATAATGTCACAGTATTGAAAATTGGTAGTGCTGGGTGTTACCTTTAAAAATGATTTCTTTTAATTATGATTTCTCAATTTCCCGACTTTCTTCTCCTTTGTTTTTCTCTCTGACATTTTCTCTGGCCTCTCCGTAACTGTTCCTGGGAGGTTTTCCTGAAGTCTATGTCACTAAATCCAATAACTCTCTCTATCCCTCTGTGCACTGGCTGCACTTCAGGAGGATCCATCCTATGGCTCACACAAACATGTTCATTCCACTTCTTTGGCTTTTCTGACACCAATCTCTCCTCATTTACTCTCTAAGATTTATTTGAGTGACTATATAAAAACTGTGAATAATATTTAGATGGGTTAGGAAAAGCACCCTAAGTGTTTCAAGGATTAAAAAAGTCATCTCTGGAGGGAAAGTAAAAAGATGTCAGGTAAGGGGAAATGGAACTTACTGTCTTATATAATAAATGCCTGGAAACAATTCTGCTTAGAGTGAGCAACCCACACTCTAAGACCACGTGATCATTGATGTTGCTATAGGTAGGATCATTTTGAGGAGACCTCAGCTGTCTTGACATTGGAAGCAGGGTTTTCCACCTCAGAAAATTTTACACTTTTCTCCAATCCCAATGCTGACTTGAAAAAAGTATTTCCTAGACTGGCCGCCTTTTCTGAATAACATGTCAGCCTCACTTGGTTATGTCCTGAGAGACTCTACTGAAGGGTAAAAGGAGTGGACTCACTCCACAGTGGCCCAGTCAATCCATGCAACAGATATAGAATAAAAGTATCATTATTTGGGTTTCAGATATGAATGCTGACTGATATACAGAGAGGTTGAGCAACTGGGTCCCACCCTTAACACATTTCAGAGCAATGAAAGCCTTTTATGTTTTCTGTTTTTCCATAATGGGCCTCTGTAATGTTAGGAGGTAAATAAATTATTCAAAGCGAAACCAAAGTTGTTTTTTTTTTTTTTTCAAAATAACATAACTGTTCTGACAGCAACCTCTTGTCACTCTGCACACAGCACCTTATTAGTGTGGAATATGTCCTCTCTCTTCACGGTGTGATCCACCATCTTCTCTCAGGGGGCCTTGCACATGTCCTCATCATTTTGATATACATATGTCACATCGATGTGACAGAAATGTACATCAATTACCACTGTAGTGGCCTCTCCAGCTTTGCTCTAGGAATCTATAAAATATGAAAAAGGAGGGTTGGAACTCCACCTGACTCAGAGAGAAGCAATTTGATTCGTTCAGGGCCTTTTCACCAGCTGTTTATCCATGTCTTCTGTTCCACTGTTTGATGGTGTAAGCCTTGATAAAAAACCTGTCCTCTGGGGGCACAGACTAAAATCCAATACAATCTCTAATCCGAAATAAATTCATGAAATCTGCCTCACCATAGAACATGGGAAATCAAGTCTCACTCAAAAAAGAATTCATCGTAAGGAGGTAACTAACAGGAATACTTTTGACACTTGGAGAAAACTTCTAAAGATATAGATATAGATAGATACAGGTATAGATACAGATACAGATATTTTTGGCTTAGAATTGGAAATGAATCTATAATACCAATCATCTATCCAGTTCACAACCAACGGGGCTCTTAAAGTCATTCATGACTGTTTTTTTTATCCTTCACTCATTAAGTGCTCTCATTCAACATTTATGCAACAAGTATTTATTAAGTGCCTCCTGTGCTCCTCACATTATGCTAGACTCTGAAGCCCTGGAGATTTAACCATTAACAAAAGAGACCTGCTTAAAACTCTTAAAAGAATACATAGGGGGAAACTTCTTCGCTTTGGTCCTGGCAATCATATTATGGATTTGAAACCAAAGCAAAGCTAATAAATGCAAAAATAAACAAGTGGGACTACATCAAAATAAAAAGCTCCTGTACAGCAAAAGAAATCATCAACAAAATTAAATGGCAACATATGGAATGGGAGAAAATATTTGCAAACTATATATCTGATAAAGGATTAATATCCTAAATATACAAGGAACAAGCACAACTCAATAGCAAAAAGATAAATAGCCTAACTTAAAAATAGTCAAAGGACTTGAATAGACATTTTTCCAAAAAGACATACAAATGGCCAATGGGTACCTGAAAACGTGCTCAACATCACTAATCGTTAGGGAAATGCAAAGCAAAACCACAATGAGATATCACCTCCCACCTATTAGGATGGCTATTATGAAAAAGACAAGAGATAACATGGAAGCAACTCAAGTGTCCATTAACAGATGAATGGATAAAGAAAATGCAGTATATATATATATATACAACAGAATACTATTCAGCCACAAAAAAAACAAAATTGTACCATTTGCAACAACATTGTTAGCCCTTGAGGGTGTTATGCTAAGTGAAATAAGCAAGACAGAGAAAGACAAACAGCGTATGATTTCACTCATAGGTGAAAGAGAAACAAACACACAGACAAAGAGAACAGATTAGTGGTTACCAGAGGGGAAAAGCGTGGAGGGAAAGCAAAAGAAGTAAAGGGGCACACACATTGTGACGGATAAACTAGACTATTGGTGGTTAACACAAAGCAGTCTGTACAGAAACTGATATATAATAATATAAACCTGAAATTACACAATGTTATGAGCCAATAAGACCTCAATAAAATAATTTAGAAAAGAAGACGAGATAACATATGATGACAAGGATGTGGAGAAAAGGGAACTCTTGTGCACTGTTTCTGGGAACGTAAATTGGTGCAGATACTAAGGAAAACAGTGTGGAGTGGCCTCAAATTAAAGATAAATTACCATATAATCAAGCACTTGCACTTCTGGGTATTTTCTAGAGAAAGAAAAATTTGCATCTCAAAGAGATATCTGTACTCTTATGTTCATTTCAGCATTATTCCCAACAACCAAAGTGTGAAATCAACTGTGTGTCCATTGATCAATGAATGGATAAAGATTATGTGGTATATATATATATACACATATATACAATACAATATTATTCAGCTTTGAAATAAAAAGAAAATCTGTCACAACAATAATGTGGATGAAACTGCAAGGTATTATACTAGGTGAAATAAGCCATAGAGAGAAAGACAAATACTGTATAGTGTGATCTGAAAAAAAATTCGAGTTCATAGAAACAGAGAGTAGAAAAGTGGTTGCTGGGGGCTAGGGGTTGAGGGAGAAGAGAGACGTTGTTAAAATGGTACAAACTTTCACCTATAAAACAATTAAAGTCTGATATTTAATATATAACATGGTAACTATAGTTGATAACACTGTAAATTGAAGTTGGCTAAGAAAATAGAATTTACCTATTCTCACCAGAAGAAAAAAAGGCAAACATGTGAAATGATGGAAGTCTTAAACTTGATCTGGGAATCTTTTCATAAGGTGTACATACATCAAATCATCATGTCATACACTTCAATCATATTAGAATTTTATTTGTCAATTATACTTCAATAAAGCTGAAAAAATTTTAAAAAATATATAGTGTACTAATTGGATTAAAGAGACAATATTAATTTTCAGGGAGATTCAGAGGATTAAATGAGAAATTTACTATATGGAGTCCATTATTGTGACAGACACAGTTGTCACTCTACCTATATCTGCTTGGCACTCAACATATCCGTGTACACTGACCCAGACTTCCAACTGTGAGGATCTACATCTGCGCCTGGGAGATTTCTGTCACCACCAGAGTCTTCAGGAGAGGTTCTCAACAATCAGGTAAAGAGGATGTCTTGTCCACTAGATGATACTTAGCCTCTATATTTGACCCCTCCAGTTCTTACACAATGGGTCCATGAATGGAATAGCCATGGTGGAAAGGATTAAGCTGATGCACAGGCCAACTGCATGGGCTTCTTCTCACCAAGGTAGTTTGAGCTATCACTATTTTGAGACGGTTGACCTGTCAGCAGCAGCAGAGACTGACATTGAGTCTTGGTAAAGAACCGCACCTTGAGGAGACAAGCCAGCCCCTGGGTGGCGAGTTGATTATATTAAACTCTCCATCTAACTGGGGACAGAAGCAACAATTCATCTTCACTGAGACTGATAACATTCTATGTATGTATGAGTTTGCCATATCTTTTCCGAGTCCCTCAGACAGCACTAACATGTTAAGGCTACAGAGAGTTGGATTTATCATTATAGGATCCCATGAAACATTGACTATTTGTTCTATTCTCTGTGGTTCTTTTCTGTCTTTAACAACAGTAATAAAAGTTGAATATAACATAGATAAGACATATTCTATGCTTAAGCTATAATGGTGCATACAATGGATAATTGTGTCATTGCAAGCTCTGGCCCTGTCTGAAAGCTATTACATATTGATATTTCATGTCACATCTCTACCAAGATGCAGCATATTTGTCCCCATCATATGTGGAATCAGTCTCTCCCAAGCAAACCCAAAGCTGCTTCTACCTCACTGTGACCAGAGTTTGACCCTTCAAGTGCGTTGCTGTTGACCATATGGATATGTAAAGAATACATTTGGTGATAGGACAGGCCCAGTGTCATAGCAGTTAAGTGCATGCACTCACTATTGCGACCCAGGGTTTGCAGGTTCAGATCCAGGTGCTCAGGGATGCACTGCTCTCAGGTCGTGCTGTGGCTGCGTCCCATATAAACTACAGGAAGATGGGCATGGATGTTAGCCCAGGGCCAATCTTCCTCAGCAAAAAATAAAAAGGAGGATTGGCATCGGATGTTAGCTCAGGGCTAATCTTCCTCACAAAAAAAGTAGAAGAAGATGGGCATAGATGTTAGCCCAGGGACAGTCTTCCTCAGCAAAAGGAGGAGGATTGGCATCAGACATAGCTCAGGGCTAATCTTCCTCACACACACAAAAAAAGAAAATTATATTAAAAGAAAAACGCGATACATTCGGTGAGAAGCACAACTCTGTCTGCAGTGTTAATTTATGGCTCCTACGTCTTCTTTTCTAATATTTAACACTTGCCATAATCATGGCTTCTGATATGACAAAAGGTTTCAATGATGGAAAACTTTGGCAAATACTTCCAGCCCTAAGAAACAAACAGCAAATCTGCTATGAAGTAGTCATGTTACTTGTCCTTTCCTCCTGTGTCCACTGCCCATTAAGAGTTTCTGACAAAGAGGAGAGTGACTCTGACTGAGGCAGCAGACGAGTGCCAGAAGAGCAACCTGGGCTTAGATTTTCATGTGTAAGAAATAAGAAGAATAATAGTTTACCTAGGAGAGTTGTTGAGGAATTAAAGAGAATACGTGAAAAGTGATTAATATACTTGGTAAGCATTCAATATATGTTAAATAACTAAAATAATAATACTGATATTCCACTCTGAATCCCCAGAGTCAACTGCTTGTCATGCCACTTAGTGCAAAGTTAGTGATGGTGAAATGGAGGCTCTCTAATTAAGAGGCGATAAGTGAAATCAGAATGTTAAGAAATATTCGTTAAGTCATCTAGATGATAAAGAAAGCTCTAATCTGCTCCCAGCTCTGTTTGATTCAATAGTCCACGCTAAATCACACTGTTATGGTCTGAGACTCATAAAAGTAAAATGATTTTACTTTAAAATCATAAAATTTGAACAAAAGAATGATAATAAAGCCATCATCATTTTTTGACACTAGATTTAATATATGAATATGTGTGAAAAGAGTCGTACCAATAAGCACAATTCACCAAACTACTGGCCCTATCATATAATTGTCATCTCCACATTCACGTTCACATATGTGCACACACACACATCACATACACAGCACCTTTTAAGTATAGAATATGTCTTCTGTCTTCACAGGGCCATCTTAAATTTGCTTCAGGTGGCCCGTCCAATCTTCTTGTCTTTATTGTACAAATGACAGAATCAACATGGCAGAACCCAGCATCTATAACTAGTTTGGTGACCTCCACAAATTTACTGTTAAGAATCTAGATGATCAACCAAGGTAGCAGTTGGATATCCACATGATTTAGAGATAGCTAAGACACAACTTTGACCTTTCCGGGAATTAACTTTTCCTCACATCTTAGGCTAGTTCTGCATGTGTGATGATGAACCCATGGCAGTTTTCCTGGGTCTTTCCTAAGAAGTAATAAAAGTTAGGCTTCCCAGGAACCCCTTCAATCCCAGGCAATCACTGCTTCATCACTAGCATTGAAGGTCCCAAGACCACCACCACTTTCAGTGATTTGCTGAAAGAACTCATGGACTCAGCATATAGTTGTAGTGATAGATATGATTTATATTGTGAGACATTACTAAGCAAAATCAAAAAAGGGAATAGGTTCATGGAACAAAGTCTCAAGAAACAAGGTGAAAAATTCTGAGAGTCCTCTACCCGTGTAGTCACACAGAACATACTAAACAAAAATTTTATATAAATCTAATATGAACACATTGAAGCTGTGCAATGTGATAGTTTCATATACTTATACATAGTTAAATGATTACCCCAATGAAGCTAATTAATATATTCATTACATCACCTAGTTAACTTTCCTGTGTGTGTGATAAGAACACTTAAGATATCCTCCTTTAGCAAATATCAAGAATACAGTACATTACTAATAACTATAGTCACCACGCTGTACATTAGTTCTCCAGAACTTATTCATCTTATAACTGAAGATTTGTACCCT
The DNA here is from genome assembly GCF_057802395.1 of Ceratotherium simum simum. Lineage (NCBI taxonomy): Eukaryota > Metazoa > Chordata > Mammalia > Perissodactyla > Rhinocerotidae > Ceratotherium > Ceratotherium simum. The sequence goes on along the minus strand of NC_141931.1, from coordinate 28,442,730 downwards.
TTGACCAACATCTCCCCATTTTTTCCACTGTCCTCCATCCCCTGTTCACCACTCCTCCGCTCTTTTCTTCTATGTGTTTGACTTTTTAGATTCCATATATATGTGGGATCATAACAATATTTGTCTTTCTGCGTCTGGCTTATTTCACTTAGCATAATGTCCTCCAGGTTCATCTATGTGGTTGCAAATGGCAGGATATCCTTCTGTTTTAAGGCTGAATAATATTCCTTTTCTTTTTATGTATTTCAGAAGCCTTCTTTTTTCAATGATACTGCAAAGAACTACATACTTGGTCTAACTGCCCTCTGCTGGTCATGCTCTCTCCTTAGATGTAGAAGCATTCAGTTTTACCAAAGCTGAAGCTTCAGTGGTATCCTTGACCCTGTCCTCCACTTCATCCCACTTTTCAACAGAGCAAACAAGTCCTGTCAACTGTCTCCAAAACATCTCTTTGAATATTTCCTTCTGTTTTATAGATGAGAAAGTGAGACTCAAACTTTAAGCACTACTCCCTTGTCATACAACTAAATAGTCTAAGGACAAAATTAGAAGGCAAACATCTGGCTTTCAGTCTGGTAATTGTCCTCTTGGTCACCTCTTATGTCCAAGGTCCAGCTCTACCTATTTCCTTCCATCAAAAGTACATTAACAAGGACAAAGAACTGAACCCTTGCCCTGGAAGACTATAGGTTATTCTTTCAAATTATATTATATTTTTTATTCAAGATAAATTCCCAAGCAACAGAGGAGTATGAGGAAAACTACAAGTGGAGTATTTATTGCCTGTCACTCAGCAGGTTATCCCACAGCAGATCAACTTTCTCCCATCATTTGTCATTCACCTCTTCTCCAGGACATTTTGCCACAAATATTTCCTTGGATAATGTTTGCTTGGTGGGAGGAAACATTTCTTGAATTGCAGAAATAGACAGAGAAACCATTACCATGCAATCACCCTCAAAGCAAGGCAAGTGAAAGTCAGTGGTCTTGACTGCTGAGTTTCCTGTCTTACAAACCTGAGAAATAGATAGAAACTGAGGGGAAATCCCAGAATAATCTGTGGGTGACCATGTGGTCAAAGCCTGATGCCGAGTGTACACTGACTACTTCATCTCTTTGTATAATGAATGGTTCTAGCCTGGTTACAAGAACAAAGTGAGCCTCCCAGAGTCATGCAGGAACTCAGTGACTTGACGACCCAGGGCAGCTTCCACTCAAGTTAGGTCTACTTTATTTGGTATCCTCAACCCCAAGACCATATTGTTATCACTTCAGTTGCATAGGTGCCAAATCCCAGTACTGGAAAGAGGTGGTCATCATTTATTTCCACTCACCAAATTTGGGGATCCATTGTCTGATGCTCCTCTTTCTAAGCAGACTCTGTTTTATTCTTCTGCCTTCACAGGTTGTGAATAACAGAAAGATAACCCCCAAGTCCACTGTCCAACTGTTAGCAAATGGATTATAGGAGGAACAATGTTAAAGCAGTAACCTATCAAGCGAAAAGAGAATTGGAGCCAGTTAACTTGTTTGTTTGTTTTTATCAAAAAATAAATCTAATGAATTATTATATATTAATCAAGAAATCACTAAATCTTGCACAACTAAATTTTATTCTGGACCCACATACATTAGTAAATTATTACAAGAAATTAACTTAAAAATAATTGACCATATGTTAGACTAGAAACCTCTAGATACCAATCTCTTCTTTACTTTTGTCATGATGAAGCCCCTTCTTGATCATACATCATTTGACACAATTAACTATCTTACAAAACACGCACACACACAAATTAAAAGAATGATTAATGAAGATTTTTCAAAATGTGGACCCTCAATAAAATATTAAAACTTCAACTTGAAAGAAAATTTGCCGTCTTACCTTTCCCATCAGCAAAATTATTTTTCTTTCTTTTTTATTTGTCTTATAAAAAGAATATCCAGTGCTTACAAAGATACAAGCCTGAAAATGGTGCCAAAAAAAGACATTCTGGCAAGGTGATTATTGGAGATTTAAGTGTTAACCGTTTTAGGATATCATTTCCAGTATGCAAACAGAATCTTAGAGGGTTTATATCATTTAACCATTTACATTACTTTTAGAAAACTATCATGATGTAACTACTAAAATAACCTAATGAATATTTTATATAATTTATTATCTTAACAGTATTTCTGAAAGAAAAACTGGGAACATCTGAAACTTCAAGAAACTTGAGAGGAGTTAGAGAATTTATGATACATTGAGACAATGGATTAATATGAATCCATTTAAAATGAAACACCTAGAGTGTTGTCAGCAAAATGATTGAGTAGGGAGCTCTGAGGTCTCCCATGGAAACAGAAGGAACCAACCACAAACTACCTGAAATAACCTTATACGAGCACTGGAAAACAGTCAAAAAAATTCTACAGCAACAAAATGAAAACTCCGTTAGGAAAAAGCCAGTTTAACAATGGTAGGAAATTTCAACATGTTTTTCCTTACCCTTCTCATCTGTCTGCAGGGTAAAATGCAGGTGTGGTCTCTAAGAGGTATCAGCGCGGTTCCCACTTACCTCTCTCTCTCAAACCAAATTGATCACAGAAGATATTATTTACAATGTTCTAAGCTATTTGGGGGCTGCCAGAGTCTCTGCTGTCTGTTTCACCTAACACTAAGCTTGAACAGAAAATCAGCAGGAATGGCTTACTGTAGTTGCAGAGGGACTATAGATGCACAGATGCCAGGGGTAAAATATTAAGGGTGGAAATATAGAATAGACCATTTAAGCCCTGAGGAGAAGCTGAGGTGTGAATTTGGGGGATATTAAGGCATTCAACAAGCAGCCACTGGAATTAAAAAAGCTACACAGAGGCCAGGAAAGATGCATGCTCAGAAAAGAACTGAATATACCTTAAGATTTCATGTTGGGATGATCCCGAGACTAGTAGCATGCCAAGCTGATAAGTGAAGGACTGTCATCACACAGAACAAATCTGCAAAGAGTGGGAGAGGTGGCTGTTTTTTAAAATGCCCAATTAAACTCACTCATACAAACGACTTTACCAAAAAAACAAACAATAAAACATGATTCATTAAGAAGAAGAAAATTAATTGGCAGACACATTTCCTGAAGAAGCATAAGCATTGGACTTAGTAGACAAAGAGTTCTAAAATCATTGTCTTATGTTGAAATTGGTGATCAAAATTTGACAAAGAACTAAAGGAAATAAGGTAAATCATATAAGAATAAAATGATAATATAAAAATATATAGAAATTATGGAGTGTAAGGAACAGAAAGAAAAAAATGAAGAAATTTGTGCAGACCCTAAAGGAGAATTAGGACATCCTCATGTGAACTATGTACATACTATCAGAGTCACAGAAGGAGAAGAGGCAAAGAATGGCACAGAGAGATTATTTAAAGAAATAATGAACAAAAACTCCCTAAACTGAATTTTTCATTAATAATCAACACATCCAGAAACTCAAAGAATTACAGGTAGGATAAACACAAAGATATACACACCCACATACATTATATTCAAACTGTTGAAAGACAAAGAGAAGAGACTATCTTGAAGCAGCAAAGGAAACATGACTCATCAGGTACAAGGGATCTTGGGAAATATTATCAACTGATTTTTAATCAGAAACCAGGAGTTCATAAAGCAGTGAGATGATGTATTTAAAGTGCTGAAAGAAAAAGAAAAACATGTCAACCAAAAATCTATATGAGATAAATATGTCCTTCAAAAATGATGCAGTAATTAATATAATCTCAGCTAAACTAGAGCTAAAATAGTTCATTGCTATTAGAGCTATCCTACAAGAGATGTAAAGGGAGGCATTCATGTTCAATGAAAGGACACTTAACTGTAACTCAAAGCCACCTGAACACATAAAGACCTCCAGTGAAGGCAAATATATGGACAAATATAAAATCATGTACTTTCATAATTTTGGATTGTAACTCCACTTCTTCATTTCTACAAAATTTAAAAGATGCAGGCATGTACACAATGTATAAAGGTGAAATTAGTGACATCAATGACATTAATTGAGAGAAGGGAACAGAGCTTTATGGGAGTAGAGTTTTTGCATGACATTGCAGTTAAATTAGTATCGATTCAAAATAGAGTGTTATAACTTTACAATGTTATCTGTAATCCCCATGTTAACCACAAAGAAAATGACAATAAAATATGCACACTTGAAAATGTGAAGGAAAGCAAAACATGTCACTACCAAAAAATTTCTAAACACAAAGGAAGGTAGTAATGGAGGAAATAAGAGACTTAAGTTGTATAGAAAAAAAGTATATATATATATATATATGTCTTTCCTGATCACTAATTGCTTTAAATGTAAATAAACTTCCCCAATCAAAAGCAATAGATTGGCAGAATGGATTAACAAAACAAGATCGTGTGATGTCAGCATCATGGCAGAGTGAGCTGTTCCTTTAGTCACTTTCCTATAAGATACAATGAAAAGGACATTCATTAACCAAAAGAGGTCATCCACACTGTACAATAGATGTCTCAGACATCCACACAGCCCTCTGTCTGAAGGTGGGGGTGCTGGATCTCCAGGAGTATGTGGAAGGAGTTAAGTTGGTCTCCTCCCCCTCCCCAGTGGCAGCAATCAAGGGTACTGGACTTCTTATAGTGGCCAGCACACAACTCTGAGAGAAGAAGTGGGAAAAGGCAGCCATCTACAGAAACAGTTTTGCTCTTAGAGTTGCATCCCAGCCCACATGAGCTCCACACCAAGACAGCTAAGTCACTGTGCAGGGGCCCTCACAAAGCCAAGCAGCCAAGGCAGGCTGCCACTGAGTCCATAGTGGGAGTGTGGGCAGGAAAGAAGACACCCCGTCCCCTCCCATACAGCGTCACACAACAGCTTGTCTGGTTGGCCAGGGCAGTGATGCCCAACAGATCACCTGTGCCAGCATGTGTGAAGCAATGGTGGCCATATGAAGAGACCACTATCAGCACAACTTCCAACAGACAGGCACAATTGCCAGGGGATGCAGCAGATTCAGAAAACGCAGCTCTTTCCCCCCAAGAGGTGGCATATAGAACCTTCAACCAGATACTGCCACTCCGTGCCAGCAAATGTCCACCCCATGAATCAGAAGGATGAAATACATTAACAATCAACATCAGAAAAAAATGACAAACATCCAGAAACCAATCCTGAAGTCACAGAAATTTACAATCTAACTGACAGAGAATTCAAAATAGTTATCACAAAGAAACTCAATGCCTTACAAGAAAACTCAGAAAGACAGTTCAATGAATTCAGGATTAAAATTAATGAGCAGAGAGAATTCTTCAAAAAGAGATTGAAACTCTAGAAAAAACCAAACAGAAATGTTGGAGATGAAAAACACAATGAATGAGATTTATAGAAATCTGAAATCCTTAAAAAACAGAACTAGCATCATGGAGGACAGAATTACTAATTTAAAGTACAGAAATATAGAAATGCTTCAGGTGGAGGAGGAAAGAGAAGTAACACTAAAAGAAATGAAGAAATTCTCCAAGAAATATCTGCCCCAGTTGGGAAATGCAACATAAGGATTACAGGTATTCCTGAGTGAGGAGTGAGGGAGAAAGTAAGAGAGAGCTTGTTCAAAGAAATAACAGCTGAGAACTTCTAAACCCTGGGGAAGGAGCTGAATTACATGTAAATGAAGGTGATAGAACTCCTAATTACATCAATGTATAAAGATCTTCTCTAAGGCATATGTTAGTAAAACTGGCAAAAGTCTGACAAAAAAAATATTAAGGACAGCAAGGCAGAGGAAAATAACTTACAAAGGAACCTCTCTCAGGGTATCAGTTGATTTCTCAGCAGAAACAGTTACAGGCTAGGATAGAGTGGATTGAGATATTCAAAATATGGAAAGACAAAAGCTTTCAGCCAAAAATATTGTATCCAGCAAAATTATCCTCAAGATATGATGGAGAAATAAAAACTTTCCCAGATAAACAATACCTGAGGGAGTTCATCACCACAAGAACCCCCTACACAAAATGATCAAGAAGGCCCACCGACTTGCAAAAAAAGAGAAAGAATTTACAAAACCTTAAGCAAGGAGGTAAATAGAGAGACAAAATCAGAAAATTGTAGCTATCTTTCAGAACAGGTTAGCAAACACTTCATTATAACATAAAATATAAAGGGAAGGAAAGCATCAAAAATATCTATAATCACTGCATTTCAATCACAAACTTACAGCACAAAATGGAAAAGTTGTGGCAACAAAAACTTAGATGGGGAAGAGGAAAGGGATGGAACCACCTTAGACCACAGGGATAAGAGCCTATCAGAAAATGGACTATCTCATCTACAAGATCCTTTACAAACCTCACAGTAACCACTAAATGAAAAATCAGGAGAGACCCAAATGATAAATAAGAGAAAATCATAAGCGAAAATCACCAAACTGACACGGCAGTTGGAAATACACAGGATGAGAAACAAAGGAAATACAGAAAAACCAGAAAATAAGAGGTAAAATGACAGTATTATGCCCTCATATATCAATAATCGCTCTAAATGAAAATTGATTGAAGTCTCCAAACAAAAGACACAGAGTGGCAGGATGGATTAAAAATCAAGAGCAACAATACACTGCCTCCAGGAAACACATCAGCTTTAAAGATAAACACAGGCTCAGAGTAAAGGGATGGAAGAAGATACTCCAAGTTAATGACAAACAAAAGAAAGTAGGTGTTGCCATGCTTATTTCAGACAAACTAGACATTAAGTTAAAAAAGGCAGTGAGAGACAAAAAGGAATAGTATAGAATGATGAAAGGGACACTCCACCAAGAGGACATAACACTTCTAAATGTATATGCACCCAACATAGGAGCACCAAAGTACAAAAAGCAACTACTAACAGACCTAAAAGGAGAAATTAACAACAATAGAGTAATAGTAGGGGATCTCAACACCCCACTTACATCAATGGATAGATCATTCAGACAGAAAGTCAACAAGGAAATAGGGAAATTAAACAAAAATCTAGACAAGATGGACTTAATAAGTATAAGAAGAACACTCCATCCAAAAACAGCAGAATACACATTCTTCTCAAGTGGACATGGAACATTCTCAAAGATAGACCATATGTTGGGAAACAAGGCAAGTCTCAAGAAATTTAAGAAGATTGAAATCATATCAAGCATATTTTCAGACCATAATGCTAAGAAACAAGAAACCAACTACAAGAAAAAAGTTTTTAAAGTGACAAACATGTGGAGACTAAACAACATGCTACTGAACAACCAATGGATCAATGAAGAAATTAAAGGACAAATCAAAAAATATCTGGAGGCAAATAAAAATGAAAATATACCATACTAATTCATACGGGATGCAGAAGCAGTGGCCCAAAGGGGAAATTCAAAGCCATACAGGCCTACCTCCACAAACAAGGAAAATCTCAAATATGAATCTTAAAGTACACCTAACAGAACTAGAAAAAAAAGATCAAACAAATACCAAAGTCAGCAGACAGAAGGGAACAACAAAAATTAGAGCAGAAATAAATAAAATAGAAACCAAAAAAAAAAAAAAAAAAAAAACAGTGGAGAGGATCAATAAAACTAAGAGCTAGTTCTTTGAGAAGATAAACAAAATTGGCAAACCCTTAGCCAAACTCATGAGGAAAAAAAGAGACAGGTCAAATAAATAAAATTAGAAATGAAAAAAGAGAAATTACAATAGATACCACAGAAATACAAGGATTATAAGAGAATACTATGAAAAACTATAGGCCAACAAATCTGACAACCTCGCACAACTGGATAAATTCTTAGGCCGATACAACCTCCCAAAACTGAATCAAGAAGAAATGGATAATCTGAATAGACCAATCACAAGTAGAGAGATTGAAACAGTAACCAAAAACCTCCCCAAATATAAAAGTCTGGAACCAGATTGCTTCTCTGGAGAATTCTACCAAACATTCAAAAAAGATTTAATACCTATCCTTCTCAAATTATTCCAAAAACTTGAAGAAGATGGAACACTTCCTAACTCATTCTATGAGGCCAACATCACCCTGATACCAATGCCAGACAAAGACAATACAAAAAAGTAAAATTATAGGCCAATATTGCTGATGAACATAAATGCAAAAATCCTAAACAAAATATTGGCAAACCGAATACAGCAATATATTAAAAGGATCATACACCATGATCAAGTGGGATTTATACCAGGGACACTAGAATGCTTCAACATCTGCAAATCAATCAATATGATATACCACATTAACAAAATGAGGAATAAAAATCACATGATCATCTTAAAAGATGCAGAAAAAGCATTTGACAAGATCCAACATCCGTTTTTGATAAAAACTCTCAACAAAATGGGTTTGAAAGAGGGGCCAGCCTGGTGGTGTAGTGGCTAAGTTTGTGTGCTCCTCTTCAGTGGCCCTGGGTTCATGGGTTTGGGTCTCAGGCACAGACCTATACACCACTCCTCAAGAAATGCTGTGGCAGCGCCCCACATGCAAAATAGAGGAAGATTGGCACAGATCTTAGCTCAGCGACAATCTTCCTCAAGCAAAAAATAGAAAATTGGCAACAGATGTTAGCTCATAGCCAATCTTCTTCACTAAAAAAAAAAAAAAAAATGAGTTTGAGGAAAGTACCTCAACAAAATAAAGGACATATATGGCAAATTGACAGTAAACATCATACTGAACAGTGAAAAACTGAAAGCCATCCATCTGAGAACAGGAAAAGATGATGGTGCCCACTCTCACCACTTCTATTCAACATGGTAATGGAGGTTGTGACCAGAGTAATTAGGCATGAGAAAAAAATAAAAGGAATCCATATTGGAAAGGAAGAAATTAAACTCTCACTGTTTGCAGATGACATGATTCTATATAGAGAAAACCCTAAAGAATGCACCAGAAAACTATTAGAAATAATCAACAACCACAGCAAAGATGCAGGGTACAAAATCAACTTACAAAAATCAGTTGTATTTCTACACGCTAATAATGAACTAGCAGAAAGAGAACTTAAGAGTACAATCCGGTTTACAATCACAACAAAAAGAAGAAAATATATAGGAATAAATTTAATCAAGGAGATGAAGGACCTATACACTGAAACCTATGAGATATTATTGAAAGAAATTGAAGAAGACATAAAGATACAGAAAGATATTCCCTTCTCATGGATTGGAAGAATAAACATAGTTAAAATGTCCATATAAACTAAAGAAATCTTCAGATTCAATGCATTCCCAACCAGAATCCCAATGATGTTCTTCACAGAAAGAGAACAAAGAATCCTAAAATTTCTATGGAACAACAAAAGTCCCTGAATAGCCATAGCAATCCTAAGAAAAAATAATAAAGCTGGAGACATCACAATTCCTGACTTTAAAGTAGACTACAAATCTATAGTAATCAAAACAGCATGGTACTGGTACAAAAAACAGAAACACAGATCAACAGAGCAAATTTCAAAGCCAGAAATAAAATCACACATACACGGACAGCTATTCTTCAACAAAGGAACAGGACATAACAATGGAGAAAGGAAAGTCTCTTTAATAGCTGGTGTTGGGAAAACTGGACAGCCACATGCTAAAGAATTAAACTAGACCAATATCTTATGCCATACACATAAATTAACTCAAATTGGATTAAAGGATTGAAGGTAATATGTCAAACCACAAAAATCCTGGAAGAAAATATAGGAAGTACACTCTTTGTCATCATTCTTAGAATCATCTTTTTGAAAACCATATCAACTCGATCAAGGGAAACAAAAGAAAAGGCAAACAAATGGAACTACATCAGACTAAAGAGCTTCTTCAAAGCAAAGGAAACCAGGGACAAAATGAAAAGACAACCTACCAACTGGGAAAAATTATTTTCGAATCAGATATCTAACTAGGGGTGAATCTCCAAAATGTATAAAGAACTCATACAACTCAACAACAAATAAACAAAAAAACAGATCAAAAAAGTGGGCAGAGGAGATGAACAGGCATTTTTCCAAAGAAGATATACAAATGGCAAATAGGTACATGAAAACATGTTCAACATAACTAATCATTAGGGAAACGCAAATCAAAATTACGAGACATAGACTTACACCTGTCAGAATGGCTATAATCACCAAGACAAAAAATGACAAATGTTGGAGAGGATGTGAAGAAAAGGGAACCTCATACACTGCTGGTGGGAAAGCAAACTGGAGCAGCCATCAAGGAAATCAGTATGGAGATTTCTCAAAATATTAAAAATAGAAATACCTTATGACACAGTTATTCCACTACTGGATATTTATCTAAAGAACTGAAATCAACAATTCAAAGAGACTTATGCACTCCTATGTTCATTTCAGCGTTATTCACAATAGCCAAGTTGTGGAAATAACGCAAATGCCCGTCAACTGATGAATGGATAAAGTAGATGCAGTGTATATACATGCAATGAAATACTACTCAGCCGTAAAAAAGACAAAATCATCCCGTTTGCTGCAACATGGATGGACAGTGAGTGTATTATGTTAAGTGAAATAAGACAGACAGAGAAAGACAGTACTGTATGATTTCACTCATATTGTGGAAGATAAGCAGACACACAGACAAAGAGAACAGATTAGTGGTTACCAGACAGGAAAAGAGATGGGGGTGGACATAAGGAGAAAGTGGCACATATACATGGTGACTGAGAAATAATAATGTACACCTGAAATTTCAAAATATTATAAACTATTATGACCTCAATAAAATAATCTAAAAAAAAACAGGATCAAGTACATGTTCTCTATAAGAGATTCATTTTGCTCTAAGGACACAAATAGTTTGAAAGGGAAAGATGGTAAAAGATGTTCTATGTATCGAGTAACCAAGAGAAAGTTTGTGTGGCTATAAGAGTAAGAGATAAAAAAGTTTTAAGATAAAAATTGTGACAAGAGAAAAAAAGTATTTTACATATTGATAAAACAATCAATCCACCAAGAATTTAGAACAATTATAAACATATATGTACCAAAGATAAAAGCCCCAAAATATATAAAACCTACACTGACAGAATTGAAGGGGGAAATAGACACCACTATAAACCTAGTAGGAAACTTCAATCTGCCACTTTCAATAATGGATTAAAAAAACAGACAGAAGATCAATAAGGAAATAGAAAAGATACTACTGGGAATAATTGTACACCAACAAATTGAGAAATCCTCAAGAAATAGACAATTCCAAGAAATACATAACCTAAAACGCAGAATCATATAGGAATATGAAACCTGAGTAGACCTATAACTGTTAAGCACATTGAGTCTATAATTAAAAACCTCCCAACAAAGAAAAGCCCGGGACCAGATTACTCCATTAGTGATTTCCACCAACCCATTAAAGCAGGATTAACAACAATAATTCTTAACTCTTGCAAAAAACTGAAGAGGAGAGATCACTTCCTAACGCATCCTATGAGGCCAACATTACCTTCATACAAAACCAGGAACAGATACTACAAGAAAATAAAATAAAGACAAATATTCCGTATGGTTTGAGAATTAAAAATCCTCAAAAAATACTAGAAAACTGAATTCAGGAGCATGCCAAAAATTTATTTAACACCATGACGAAGTGGGATTCTTTTCTGGGATGCAAGGATTTTCCAACACACAAAAATTAGTAAATGCAATACACCACATTAACAGGATAAAGGAAAACCACATGATCATCTCAGTTGAGGAGGAAAAAGCACTTGACAAAACTCAACATGCTTTCATGAGAAAAAAACACTCAACAAACTAGAAAGAGAAAGAATCTTCCTCAACAGTACAATGCTCATATGTGTAAAACCCACAACTAACATCATACTTGACCAAGAAAGATTGAAAGTACTTCCTCTTAAGATCAATAATATGAAAATTTTGCCTGTTTTTGCCACTCATAATCAATGTAGAATTGGAAGTTCCAGTTGTAGAATAAGACAACAACAACAAAAAAATAATATGCATCCAAAATTGGAAGGAAGATGTAAAATTATCTCTGTTCCAGGATGACATCATCTTCTATGAGGAAAATCCTAAAGATCAAACAACAAAGTTTGGAACTAATAAAGAATTTCAACAAAGGTGCAGGATACAAAATCAACACAGAAAAATCAATTACATTTCTATTAACTAACAATGAATGATCCGAGCGGGAAGTTAAAAAACAATCTCACTTAGGATAGCACAAAAAAGAATAAAATACTTAGGAATAACTCGCCAAAGGAGGCAAAATTCTTATACAATCAAAATTACAAAATTATTCAAAGAAATCAAAGAAGATGAAATATATGAAAAGACAATCATGTTCATAAATGAAGAACTTAATATCAGGACGGCAACACTAACCAAAATGGTTGGCACATTCAATGGATTCCTTATATAAATATCTCGTCAGCCAGGTATAGCTCCTCTATTCTCACAGTGGATCCCCTGCACCCACATGTAATGACCCATTGAGAGCCACCAGGTTAGAAGTTCTAAGGATCATTCATGATCAGTGAGGAGGTTGTCCAGAATAGGGTGGCCCTAGTGACTACCTCAAATTGGGGAAGTTCAAGATTTGTCTCTTGATCTCAATTATAGAAACCACAAAAAGATGACACTGAGATCAAGTATATACTAGTTCGTATGCCACAGCCTGATCTTCCCTTGTGCCCTCTCTGATTGTGGATGTTATTTGAATTTCACTTGCTGAATTGTCTTTCTTATTCAGCCCTCTAATTATTCAACTCCTCTAACATCGGTCCTACTGATGCCAGTCATTCAAATGGCAGGTGCCCCATCAGAATATTGTTAAGTTTAAATATCTATACACATTCAAAGGAAATTATAGTGTTGCTATCAGCTGTTTGGGGTTATCTGCTTCTCTTTTTCTAAGGAATTTAGCATCCCATATGCAATGGGCTATTGTCTGACAATTCTCTATTCAAACCTTTGCTCCAGTAATATTGCAATCTGAATACTAGCTTCAGAATAAACATAGAAATGCAGCACCAGTTGGGAAGAGGTCCTAATATGGTGAACACTACATTTACTATAGTATTGATATATGTATATTGAATGTGCCTCGATTAATATTAAAATTATTGCTATTTTTCTCTACTCCTTCACAGACTTGAGTCGTGGTCAGTTTTCCATGCTTTGAGAAGGGATGATTTTTGTTTTTTTAATTTCTGAGGAGAAAAATACGATCAAAGTTTCTAATCTCTTTCTTCTCTGTGGAATAATAGAATAGAATAGGTAGAATTTCTGATTACACCCTTAATGAGGATGAAGAAATAATTTCAGTTTCTTGAACTACAACCTCTGAAAGAGAACAGATGTGGTCTTGGGGAAAGTACTGGGAAGTTGCTCTGCCATTCTCACTATCAGTGCCAAGTTCAGAGACACACAGCCTGCACAAACTAAGCAAAGCACCCCTACCAACCGCCTACAACCCAGTGATACAGAACTGTGTTATGAATAGGTAAGATCACAATCTCATCCCAACAAGTGCTTTCTTCCTATATTTATTCAGAACATAATATGCAGAATGAAATGCAACAGGGGCAAGATTTAGAATAAGGAATGATCAAGCAATAGCCCATTTCATCAAGGAAGTTAAATTCCTTAGAAAGAGAGAAACATGTAACAGTTCTTTTAATGCTGACATCATCTTGACCCTATAATCTAACCCACTTCTCCCTACACTCCCTTCATTGTCTTTATAATGTTTATATGTTTATAAAGCTTATAATTCCTTCCCAGGCTATGTTGACATGATCCCTGTTCATGCAGATGGCTCCGGCTTCTCAATATTTTAATGCCCTTAACTCCTGAGAGTTTCTACTTGTACCTACAGTACATGATATAACTTCTCCCATGTTTACTTCTTAGAACTGCTTCATCTCTAAAATATTAACTTGGACACGTTCCACCCTGATCAATTCTCTTACTCTGTGGTTTCTACTACACCTCACTCCATCAGGTTCTTCATTCATCAAGAATTGTAATCACAGAGTCTTTTTTTTCTCCTTTTCAGCCTTTCAGTTACCATAGACTTTTACATATTCAAATTAGGTTAAGTAATAAATTAAATTGAAGTTAAATCAGCCTCCACAAATTCTCTCTACATTTATCCTTTAAAAAGATTTCCTTCTGTGTGATGCCTCCTTACTATTTCGCCTCTTAGTCTGTCCTTGTACCAACCATACAGAGTGAGAGCCAACACTTGGGTAACCCAAATGGGCAGAGAAAATCCACGAATGCCTGCCAAAGGTGAACTGCCCAAAACAGTTTCCCTTGAAATTAGATTATGCTTTTTCCACTTTCTAGGCTATGTGGCAAAACCCTTAGCAGCCAACCATGAATAAGTAAAAACACAAACGTCAGGTATGTTTCTCTTCAGGGCATCTTAGCAGGGCCAAATGGATAGCTTTCAACTCTGCCAACCTAGCAGAGCCCTATATCACATCATGGTCAAGGATGTGATAGAGGCAGGTGGAATTCTTCCACTGGCCTGTGAGCTCCATCCTGTGTAGTGGTATTACTGAACACAAACAGAGGTTTGTTTCTCTACCACATAGGAGGGCCTATAACTGCAACATCAGGCTTGTGGCAAGGAAAAAGGTTTATTATTGAATGAAGGCACACAAGGAGATGGGAGCTAAAACTCAAAACTGCCTCCTCAAATCTGCCTACCTCAAAAAGTTAGGAGTATTTACCTGGGGTTTTAGGTAGGGAAGGAAGAGCATGAGTTGTGGTTTTAGGTAGGAGAGGGGGCATGTGGTCTTGCTGATTGGCGCCCTCTCACCAGCCTGTATATGGCCTTGAAGAGTGAATTTCTTTTCCTTGACTATCTGGACTTTTCTGGTTAGATTTCATATTCAGCCTACATTTGGCCTTTTGAGTTTGAATCTTGTTGTCTAGACCTTGATATTCCGGGAAAAACAATTCACTCGTATACTAAGGAGCGACAGAAAGAAGTGGTTAATTGTAAACAACACCTGATCATTCTGAGAATGCACAGGTGCAGTTACAAAGTTTTTCTGTAGGGAAGATTTTAACTCTTTCACTCTCAATTTGAATACCCACTGTCTTATGATCATTCCTCAATCTTGGAGAATGAGGGCAAAGAACACTCTAGAAACCTCATGCTGTAAAAGGTCAAAAAATCAGGGACAGAGGAATGAAACCATTTTACCTTTATTTTAAAATATTTTGGGGTGCCAGGTGGAGAAAGTGAGATAAGCTTTGCATGACTATTATTTTAGTGCTCTGATCAATGGCTTTCCAACAACACTTAAGTCCACATTTTATAGTTATATACATGAACACAAAGATTAGCACAATAGACAGATTAAATTTTAGTATCCCCTTCATAATAGACTTTAATCCTTGGGAAACCCAGAAGAACATGCCTGTAAATGAATCTAAGTTAGTACCTAGAACCTCAGGTGAAATCTCATGTAGCCAAGTAGCCTGCTGTCTAACAGTCCAACAAGTAAAGTAAGACCCTGGGAGTCATTCATCCTTTATCTTTAGGAGACTGTCTTCTGAATGCAACTTGCAGTCTGTCAGGGCTTTATTTGTCCATTCAGTGTTAACTCTGTGTCTTTTAGATGATCTTTAAAACTTAGGAAGCATCTCCCAAAGTTAGGCCTATATTGTGTAAGCAAGTAACCAGGTACATAATAGGAAGCATTTACAGGAACAGGCATGAAGATTGTCCAAACATGGGCTATCATGGTGCTCTCTCCTAATTTTACACCAAGCTGCCCAGCTATGTTTGCATGGCTTCAGGAAAAAGGATAGTCCCAGTTCTCAATGATTCCAAATGAAAAGGACAGAAAAAAATTGAAAAGATTAGTTTGGGCCAGTTATTTGAGGAAAGTAGAAAAATTCAGGACCCAGTCCAGTTTATCAATAGAAAACAAAAACCTCAAAGACAATTAAAAGAACTGGAATCCAACATCCACAAATGTGTATTGTAGTTTCTATTGAAACATAACTTTTCTCTCTAAAATCATCCTCATTTTTTCCAATTTTTCCAAATTAAGACTCATCAGTTTGAAAAATAAATCTAGTTTCAATAAACTTGGCCTAATTATTTACATAAGTACAGCAATAATAGCAATTGATCATATAAGCTCTTTTAAATCTGCTTTGCTGGAATTTTTAATAAGGAATCTCAAATTGAACTTTAAAGGCCTCTTGAGGCCAAGAAAGCGAAGCCAAGGAATTGTCATCAGACTCTGGCTGCAATACATACCAATTTGGGTGAATTCCTCTCTTCTCAAGATTCCCAAATTATCATGAGTTTCTTGTACCTGCCAGGGACACGACCATCTTTATTCACCTGGTAAGGTTTCTGGGGATCCTATAAGCAAGGTATGAGGCCAATATTTCCAAGTGGCTTTATTTGTTCCATAAAGTCAATCCTTGTTCCTTAAATATGTATTGTCATTTCCAAACCTATGCAGGTTTCTCTCATGTGACATATATATTTCTCTCATATATTGATAATATAAACAATGTTTCCAATTGTGTCCTGCTATATGTTGAACAGATTATTCTTGAACTTATGCAAATAACTATATTGCCATGAAAATAATAATACTCACTCATCAAGAATTTTCAAATTATGGAGGGATCAAGTAAGGAGAAAAAAAATAAATGCTTCAATGCTGCTTACAAATTACTGTAAGTCATAGTTAGCTTAAGCAAAAAAACAAAAATGTTTCCTTAAATCTGTGAAAACAAAACATTAAATAATCAGCATTATTTTAAATGAAAAGTCATAAAAATCATAATCATCTTCATGAATTTATTTAATCCTATGTAATCGATTTTCGATCCATTCTTAGCTGTTTTATGAGGCCATCAGTTTCTCCATTAGAGTTCTGTAATTTCTTACCCAGTTCTGAAAGTTTATCAGAAACCTGTATTTTAGAGCAAATGTCAGAATCCTTTCCACGAATCTCTCTGAAGATTAAACATGTCTGCAATAACATCAAGGAAAACAACAACTGTCTGCAAATAACAAAATAGCAATCGACAAAGAAATGTGGCTATTTTTGTGACATACAGCACTTTGAGATAATAACTAGAATTATGTGTAACAACCAGGACAGATTAGAACTTTTGAAATTTATATATATTTTTTTAAACAAACATTTATATTAATACTATTTACCCAAACAAGATAACCTAAGAAGGTTTATCATCACTTATTTGACAATGCTTTCCATGTAATTTAACATACCGAATAAGCCTAACTAATTTAATATTTTTCTCTTTACAAGGTGAGAGAACATATTCTTTGAAAAGTCCCATGGCCAATTGGAAATTCTCAAAGTTCCTTTTTAAGTCAAAAGAAAGACTTTAATTTGGGGGGATGTTTGTATGAAATACCAAAATGTTTTAAAACAGTTTGTGATATAGGAAACAGCACTTATTTATCCATTTAATCAAAGTGACCACAAAAACAATCAAAAAAACCTTAATAGAAAGACTTAAGTGTTTTGGAACATAGGAAATTATCTTAACTAAACATAGATTGTCTGTCTTTTAGGTAGACTTACTCAAAGGTAAAGAAAACCTTTCTATAACTTCTTTATCAAGAGAAGACCAAAAGTTCAAGAAAATTATCTTTTTAAGAGAGAAAGCCAAATTTTAATTTTTGATCAACTTACTTTTGTGTTGAAACTTATTTACTCAATTAAATTCATTTTAATCTTAACCATCTTGACTATGCAAAAAATTCTCAGTGTTTTACTTCCACAGACCTTCTGTCACTTACTTTTTACATTCATAATTTGTCCCATGTTTTCTTTCCTATTTTCTTTCCTAGTATTTTAGGATAAATTTATCTTTTGTGTGTGTGTGTGTGGTGAGGAAGATTCTCCCTGAGCTAACATCCATTGCCAATATTCCTCTTTTTAAAATTTTTCCTTGAGGAACATTAGCCCTGAGCTAACATCTGTGCCAATCTTCCTCCAGTTTGTATATGGAATGCCTCCACAGCATGGCTGAGGAGTGGAGTAGGTCAATGCCCAGGATCTGAACCCGTGAACCCAGGCTGTAGAAGCAGAGCATGTGGAACTTTAACCATTTGATCACGGAGCTGGCCCCCTAAATTTATCTTTCTTAACAAATCAAAACAAAAAAGTCTCTATTTTTATACTTTCTTTACTGAAAACACACATTTTACTTTCCTTGTGTACAGACTTTCTAGAAATACGTGCTTTCTCAAAGAACATTTCTCAGCATGCGCAAAACATCTTTATCAACAAATACAAAGTATTTTCAGTTCCTCTAAAACAAGAAGCAAAAGACAGTATTCTATGCTTAGTAATCAACTTTAAATATTTTATTTTATTTGGAAAATTAGCCAGACATTCAATGAAATTACATCATTTAATTTAACTTAGCAAAACTCTAAACTTTTAACTTACCAAAAAGATTTT
This sequence comes from Ceratotherium simum simum, assembly GCF_057802395.1. Lineage (NCBI taxonomy): Eukaryota > Metazoa > Chordata > Mammalia > Perissodactyla > Rhinocerotidae > Ceratotherium > Ceratotherium simum. Next base: position 28,424,235 of record NC_141931.1, on the reverse strand, counting down.
GGAAGCTATTTTTTAAGTAAATGTACCAAAAAACATCATAATTGTACCCAAAAACTCTTACCCATTTTTGTCTGTCTAAATTGTCTGTTCCCAACAATTATGTTTAGATAACTCACAAAAACTTCGTGTGGCATTAAAACAGTTAATCATCATCTTAAGTCGATTTAAGTGCATAACCATAACACATAATTATTGTTAAAAACTTCCCCAAAAAACTTTTATCCTTTTCACAGTAATTTAGTTTGCCTGTTCCTCATAATTATACTTAGACTGCCTACAAAAACCTCATGAGACATCAAACAAAATCTGCTAATAGTCTACATTATTTTTTACAGACAAGTTTTGTAACAGAGATAACATATATGTACCGTATTCAATGTTGATAACTCTGAAACATATTTACTTTAAACAAACCAATAAACAAGCTTTTATTTACCAAAGATCATTTTATATCATGTTGATGTGAAAGATATTTGGGTTAATTTTTCTTATATTTAAAAGTAATTTATGTAAGCACTTACTTCAAGCCAATTAAATAGAGTTTCTTTAGAAATTATACCAACCAGAGGTAGACAATTACATATTGAGACAGAGAGACACAAACTGAGATCTTCAACATTTTAACCAGTTCTCAGGGACAAAACTCCAAAAAATAGGTGGGTCCAAACAGTCTTTCAGACAGACGGACCTGTTCAGGTGGCCAAAGATTTTTATTAAGGATGCTTTCCTTTTTGTTGTAAGGATCATTTTTAGAGGTATTTTGGAAATCATTTTGTCTTTATATGCTTTTACATATTAATCAATGAAGGCATTCCATTGTCTCTGAGAAGTTTTGAATACTCTCTTTGAAGGATGACCCTTAAGGTGAACCTGTCAGAAACAGAGGTTCCCCAGAATGGCCACTATAATTTCAAATTATCTCAAAAGTTTACTTATTTTCATTTGTTTAATTTATTCAGGAAATTTGAGGGAACTAAAGTGGGGGAGCTCAAAGAGAGAGGATAGAGGAGCAGAAGATTTGGTTTTATTTCCCTAGCAAGACCACTGTGCAGCTGACATCCTCTAATCTGACATGATTTAATTAATTATTTTCCCTTAAGGAGGAAGTAAGGTATTCCTGATCTCATTTAGAAGCCTCAAAAGATGAAAATAGGCTTTACATTGGTTGTTTAATTTTGTAACTGGCTTTTTTCCAATTGCATATGCAAATATATCAGTTTGGGTAAACTGAAATTGCCCATTTTGGCCATTTTAAAGTGAGATCTCCTTTAGCAGGTTTAATTTACATTGTCTGAAGGGTAACTTTATATGCTCTTTCACTATCAGGTGGGAGAAATAATATTCCCCAGTGAAACACAATGTTTATCCCTACAAGATAATCTGTAATACAATCAGGCAAAAGAGACACCATCATTTCACATAAAGTCCACTTAAATATACCAATTTTTATTACAAAATTTTATCTTAGTTTTATCAACACTTATACCCTAATTACAGTTTCCATTAGGATTCCATAAACAAGTCTCAGTTTTATTGTATTGTGTAGGGGAAGCATTCCCAGCCAGACATAATATCCATTTCCAAAAAACATTCAGGTAAAGTTGACGTGACTTCTTCATATCATATTAGCTCAAACATCTTAATCTTTATAATCTTATCAACCTTAGCAGCCTAACTGTTGCCCTAAGCAATTGTTGGTCAGGTTTCTCATTGTGATTTCTTCCTTCTGACTTTAAAAAAAAATAGTTTCCAACCTGGGATGAACAGAATAGGCTTGAGTTTCTTTAATGCTGGGGAACCAGTAAGGAGGCTCTTTAGTTTGCCCAACCTTAGGCAGTATTTTATTAAAACCTTTGTTTTAACTTCATTAATGTCTATTTTATTTATCCAATTTTTCTTTTTAATAACTAGCTAAAAATTTCCATCCTGTTGCGATGAGACTGTGACTCTTCCCTTTCTGATTCCTCTTTCTTTTTCCTCCTTCCAATACTTGTTTTATTTACGCCACTGTCTTATTTCCTAAAAACCCCCTTAAAATTTTTCACCTTGTTGAGAAGAGCCCTTTAATTTTTTTCTCAGCTTCTTTTAATTTCTTGTTAATTTAAAGTCTTCTTTAGCATCTGTAAGACCATGAGAAGAAGCTGAGACCCCAAATTTGATTGTTTCATCTTTTTCTTTTCCATAGGTTTACAACTAAAAACATTCCAATTTTGCAACACATAACTCAGAGGGCTGCCGCTGGGAACTGAATCTGAGTTTCCCATCATGGCATCACCCCCCAAACACACATGATATGCATTGACATGCAAATACACATGTATCAAAACAGATGGAGCCAAGAGTAAATCCTTTCAACAAATCAGGGCTCCACTAAATAAATTCTAGGAACCTGGAACAAACCACTGAAATAGAGATCAACAAATTACACATTCACATACACACATACACACAACAGGATCAAAACAAATGGAGCCTAAATTCAGTCCCCTCTGAGTGAGGTCTCTCGTCCTTTCAACAAAATCAGCCCCCTGCCACCACCAAAATCCAGCAACCTGGAACAAAACTCCTGAAGCAGCAGCAAAGAAATGAAAGAAAAATAAGACTGGGACAATTTTAATGAAGAAACTCACCAAAAAGACATCTATCCCAGACCAGAAGGAAAAACAAACAAACAAAAAATCTAAAGCCTGTTTCCTTGCTACAAGAAAAATGTGCCTAGATCCAGCAGTGTTGGGTCATATGGTAAGTACTGAAGAAGACAGTCCATAAGGTAAATTGCCTAGGCAGCCTCAGAATGCTTCCCAGGAAATCTAAGTTGGCCAGGGGCAATGTTGCAGCAGGCAAAGAGCCTCCTGGCTTTTTCACCAAATTGTTACTGAAAACAAACAGAAGTTCTTTTACCCACACCACAGGAGGGCCAATAACTGGAATGCCAGGCTTGTGGCAAGGAAAGAGGTTTATTATCAAAAGGCAGCCAGACAAGGAAATCGGAGTTAAAACTCAAAACCATTTCCTTGAAGGGAAAAAGGTGGGGTTTTTCTTTGAGTTTTTAGGTAGGGGAGGGGGAGCATTTCTGAGGCTTTAGGTAGAGGAGGGGGAGCACATGCTGGTGTTTTAGGTAGAGGACAGGTTGCCTTTGGCCTTACTGGGTGACCTATTCCCTCCAGACTCATTTGGCCTTGAAGATTGAATTTCTTTTCCCTTGACTATCTACACTTTTCTGGCTAGTTTTCATCTTCTGCCTGCATTTGTCCTTGCGAGACTGAATATCGATGTCTGGAGCTTGACTTCCTGAGAAAAACAGCTCACTCATATACTATGGAGGGTCAGAAAGACCTGGTTAGTTTTAAACAACTGTTGATCATGCTGGGTTTTCACTGCTGCAGTTAGCAAAGCTCATCTCAAAGTTTTCAATCAACGGAAGATTTTTATACCTTTGTTCTCAGTGTCACCACTATTGACCCAAGAGGCTTCTCATTTTGCCAAGGTGGCAGACAATGGGGGAATATCCACCCTCCCATGTTTGCAAGTGAAATGTTGAGCATGGGGGAAGTAATCCTCCTAGAGTTTTGCCCTGTCTTGAAGGAGCTATTGCCATTTAACCAAGGAGGCTCCTTGTCTGGGTCTAGCTGTCCACATGAAGTGCCTTCTATGCATGGCAGGAAGGAATCTCAGTGCTCAGGCCACTAACTGGGGCCCAGGGCTTCAGTCTCCAAGACAGCTGAGTAGGCTTAGTTGTCTGTTTTTCTAAATGTTTCGTACAAGGTGCCTTGTGACAGCTGTTTGGCCCCAAAACCCATGGGTGGCCCTTAGGGCCATGTTTGATCCATAAACTCCAGGAGGAATAGTACATGGCAGTCAGAGCCTCACTGGAAAGTCAGAACCTAGGGATCAAGCCTGCTGGACAGCTAGTGTATTAATTACAAGGCCTGCTGTTGCATTCCTCCCACCAGAAGGAAGCAGACTCTCTAGTAATTTGAGAAATTGGTTTAGTAAAAACAATAAGATGGATATGTGTTTTATCCAAAAGTGAATAAGCCCAGGAAGGATTGTGCCTGTTTTCATATTCAAGATGCTCTAAGCAACGAAAGTTGCATGGTGGTCTCATGAACTGTACACGTCAGAGAACCACATAAAGTTAACCAAGTAATCTGACCAATTTGGCAAGCCCTTCAATCTTCTGAGGGGCGATAGCTCAGCCTTTATTTTGCAAACAACTTGTGAGAGACTTAATATTTGGGTCACCTGTTCTAAAGCAAGGTCCCATAAAAAGATACTGTCCATTTAATGCCAAAATGAGATATTCTTCAACTGTTTCCTAGTAGCAGAGTTTGCCTGACATGCCAGGGCTACTGAGGTACCCACAGGATGATGAGAGAACACTGAATGTGCGCCATCATACATGAGGGAAAACCAGATACAGGTATTGAGTAAAACATAGTAGACAAATCAATGCTAGCAAGGTAGGCACCTGGAGTGATTTGGATGTCCTTGATAACTTCAACAATACTTGGCAGGACAACAATATTTAAGATACAATAACCAGCTGAGAGTCACCACTCAATTTTGTATGCCTTTAAAACTGTCCATAGGAAGCTATTAAATGGAGAATTATTGTTTGAATTATAACATTTCCAACAAAGAGATCTTCAATAATGGGACATAGTTCCTCCATACATGTAGCAGACATCATTGGAGAGTACTAACAATTTTTCCTGGCAGATCCAATTCCATGGGCTCCCTTTTTATGTGTCTCAGCAATAATGCCAGAGATTTGATCTTATTCCATGTGAGAACATGATATGTGAAAATTTCCTCGGGTTCTGAGGGGAACCCAAAAATGCCGTGTAAGGAAAAAAAGATCCTGTGCGATGTCATTATCTTCCTGTCAGATCAAGAGAGCCAGCAAAGGAAGGAGTGAGGGAGCATGCAGTTGCCTTCCCATATTTCTGTGGATGGTAAAGTTCTTGAAAGAGACAAATTTTAATCCTAAATTGACTGAATCACTGAATTTGCTGGTTAAATCTGAGTTGGTCTGATTCAGCTTTCTGCTACAGAACAGAAATGGAGGCTCATGAAAGAGGGTCAGGAAGAAGAAGGAGCCAAGAGAAACAGTCATGCATAAAAGGAGTGAGATTGAAACCTGAAAGTTATATAAAGAGTCATATACAGGCCAGCCTACAGTAGTGGTTAAGTTCAGCACATTTTGCTTTGGCGGCCCAAGTTCATGGTTTCAGATCCCTGTCACAGACCTCCACCACTAGTCAGCCATGTTGTGCTGGCGACCCACATACAAAGTAGATGAAGACTGGCTCAGAGCTAATCTTCCTCAAGCAAAAAATGAGGAAGATTGGCAACAAATGTTAGCTCAGGGATAATGATTCCCAGCAAAAAAAAAGTCATATAAAGAGTGAAGCCAACATATTTGCAAACATGGCTTAACAATTGAATGCAAATGCTGAAAAGTTATAGAGGCAAAATAATTTTTACTGGGAAGAGGGCACTGATTGACCACTTTTAGAAGGAAGTCATCAGAATATACTGTTGTCATTGGCTCTGGTAGATAAAGAGAAATCAAGTACGTTGTAAAAGCAATCATTAATTTAAATAAAAATTCATACCTGTTTTGTCTAGTCTCCTGTTTATTGCACCTATTGAGGTTTTCCTTTTTTTTAAATAATTTATTTTTAATAAGACATCCAATTATTTCTTTCTCCCATCTGTCTTTTCTTACTTACTTGATTTCCTTCTCCTTTTGTAAATATTTGTCCCTTCTTAATTCATTTGAGAGTGCTAACCCAAATTATTTTCACATCATGCTGAAACGACTCCGTTGTTTTTATTTCTTCTTGTGCGATTTTTTTCCCTATTTATTGGTTCTTCTTCATGATGGTATATTTCCTTGTTTGATTCATTATTTTTGATTTGAGAAACAGTCTTTTTCCAGCGTGGCTTGGGATTTTGTGGTAACTCTCATGGATCCAGGTCTTAGGTTAGGATTCAGGATTATTGCACCATTCTTTCTGAAAGTCAGAGTTCCTGACTTTGATTCCAAATAGACAGAGGTTGGTATAACTCTTTAGTCTTTTACTTGGAGGTCTTATCTGAATCTCTGTAACGGACTCCATGATTTTTCAACTCCTTTGTGATCGAAACAGCAATTTCCATGGGATCTTACTGTCAAGGACTGTTTTTGACAGCTTCAGTTCCACAGAATACAAGCAGAAATGGTCACCCGGCTAGGAATGTTGTCCCCTTGGCTCAGTTCTACAACTACAAGGATGTTCTTGCAGTCTACCCTGGGCATAGGTGCCATTCACAAGCCATGCCATCTCGGGCTTCATGTCTGAACCTTCCCATAGGTCCAGAGAATATCTGTGTTTTACCTTTGTGCTACTGCAATCCAGTATGGAATGAAACCATTACTTTGTTGTGCAGGCTATGAAAGAATTTTGGCATTTCTAAATGCTGTGCAGGCAGAAAATGTCTAGCCTAGGAGAGCTGTCACAAAGCTGCAAAGATAAGCAGATCAACTCACATAGATGGATGGTCCCTTGAGGTCTGATTCCACTTTTCTTTTGAAGGAAATACTCCCTTAGAAACCAGTTTTCCCAAAACCACTCCACATCTCATGTGATTAACGCTGGCAACCCGCTAACCTATTTCATTAAGATGTAGCTGATTGCCAGAGAATGACCTCATCTCCTGTTCCAGTTCACCTTCACAGACCTCAGAACTGGCAGAAATTCTGACATAGTCACTACATGAGTATCTGATCCTGTAACAGTTGTGTCATGAGACAGTCACAAAATCTGACTTTTAACAGGTGTCCAAAAAACATTTTTAAATTAATGAGAATAAACCATCAGAAGGAATAAAAATTGGAACATACTTTTTTATTTTTATTAGTAATTTACTTTTTAGAGTCGTTTTGGATTCACAGAAAAATTGCACATAAATACACAGAGTTCCCACTGTCCCCCAATCCCCGGTTTTCCCTATTATTAACATCATGCCTTTACTGTGGGACATTTGTGACAACCATTGAGAAAATATTAACATATTATAATTAACTAATGTCCATGGTTTACATTACTGTTTACTCTGTGTTGTATAGCTCTATGAATATCGAAAAATATTTATTGATGTGTATTCTCCATTGCTATCTACATACAGAAGAGTTTAATTGTCCTGAATATCCTCTGTGTCCCATTTATCCATCCTTCCCTTTCTTCCTCCAAACCCCTGGAACATTTATCTTTTTACTGTTTCCATAGTTTTCCATTTCCAGAATGTCATCTACTTGGAATTGTACAGTATGTAGCCAATCAAGATTGGCTTTTTTCACTTAGTAATATGCAGTGAAGTTTCCTTCATGTCTTTTCAATTGATAGTTCATTTCTGCTTAACACTGAGTAAGATTCTACTGTATGGTATCCATACCCAATGAAGCTCTATATATGATTTGCCAATTATTAAAAGCTGTTATAAACATCCATGTGAAGGTTTTTGGGTGGACAAAGGTTCTCAACATATTCGGGTATATGCCAAGGACTTCAATTGTTGGACCATAAGGTAAAAATATGTTTCATATTGTAAGAAACAGCCAAACTGTCTTGCAAAGTGGCTGTACCATTTTGCATTCACATCGGTTACAAAAGAGAGTTCCTGTTGTTCCACATCCTCTCCAGCATTTGGTGTTGTCACTGTTCTGGATTTTGGCCAATCTGATAGATGTAAAATGGTATCTCATTTTTTTTAATTTGCAATTCTGTAAAGACGAACGATGTTGAGATACTTTTCATATGCTCATTTGCCATCTGTATGCCTTCTTTGGTGAAGTTTCTGTTCAGATTTTTGCTCATTTTTAAATTGGGGTTTTTGTTTTCTTACTATAGAGATTTAAGAGTTCTTTGTATATTTTGGATACTAATCTCTTTATAAGATGTATGTTTTGCAAATATTTTCTGCCAGTCTGGGGCTTGTCTTTTCATTCTTTTTATATCATCTTTTGGGAGAGCTTATTTTTTTTAAATGAAGTCTGATAATTTTTTTCTTACATGGATTGAGCATTTGGTGTTGTGTCTTAAAAAGTCATCACCATGCCCAAGATCATCTAGATTTTCACATGTGTTATTTTGTAGAGGTTTACAGTTTTGCATTTTACACTTTAGGTCTATAAGTCATTTTGAGTTAACTTTTGTGAAAGGTGTAAAGTCTGAGTCTAGATTCATCTTTTGCATGTGGTTGTCTAGTTGTTCCAGCACCATTTGTTGAAAACACTATTCTTTCTCCATTGGATTGCCTTTGCTTTTTGTCAAAGATCAGTTAACTCTAATTGTGTGAATCTATTTCTTGGCTCACTATTCTGTTCCATTGATCATCGTGTCTGTACTTTCACCAATACCACACTATCTTGATTGCTGTAGCTTTCTTGTAGGCTTTGAATTTGAGTACTGTCAATCTCCTAACTTTGTTGCTCTCCTGCTCCCATTGACTTATAATTCTCTGTATCCAACTGTCTCTCCAATTTTGGGGTCTATAATTTTCCCTGTGACTTCAATTTTCTGATGGACCTAAAGAGAGTTGTTGATTCTTAGTTTATTGTTATTCTTGTTATGAGGAAAGAAGTGTTGACTTCCAAGTTCTTTATCTATGTAACCAGAAACCAGAAGTCTAGCTTTTTCAATATTATTAAAATGTGGCCCTCTTTTATGAAGAGTTCTGAATTAGTTAGACAAAATAGTTTCTTGAGCCTTTGCATCTTTTCCTTATCTTTTTCCTGCCTGCAGCAGACCTACAGAGTTTACTTGGCTACCTTTGTCATGTACACTGATCTTCCCCAGGGAGAAACTCTTTAAGATGAATTTTAATCAACTGACTGAAAAAATGTCCAAGGAGCCATCATAAAAAATAAAAGGGGTTCTATTGCAGCAAACTGAAAAGATTCGATCCCCATAATTACTGACTAGGTCTTAATAATGTCAAGTTATTCTACAGTCATAGAAATGTGAACTAAAATCTGAGAACATATATGACCTTCTCTAAATTAATGGATGAATCATTTTCAGAAAGACTGTGGGTTGCACAGCTTGTTGGTTTGGTCCCAGCTGAAGCACGGCTATAGAAAGCCCAGTGGTTATGACAGATGAATGTGGTCAGGAGAGGAAGCAACAGTTGCAGGTATAGGTGTTTGAAAGTGTACCCAAGTCCTGAACAACTGTCAGTCTCAAAGTTCTTTGATTGTCTCTGTTTTGGTCCATGAGTGTCTCAAATTTGAACAAAGTGGTCTGAGATGAAAACTTGATTCCTTGCAAGTACATGACTGAGTTTGTACTTCTAAAAATTGTAGAAAATAAATGTATATTTTTTATAAAGGAAGTTCCTAAATGTCAACAAATGCTGCAAGCATTTTGCTATTTTGCATGCATGTATTTTGAAATGGTGTTTGAAAATTTAGGAGAATTAGAATTACTAAATGTATTGAAAATTTAGGAGAATTGGAATTACTAAATGTATTCACCATATTAGAATGGTTTGACAGAAAATATTTAATGGCTTAGGAATATTTTGTGTTTTGTATTCATAAGTATGCCTTGCTTGGTGTTTGAAACATTTAAAGGATCAACTATATCAAATTAGCATGTTTTTGAACCTGAGAAAATATGGAGTTAATGTTCAGGGTGTTTTGAAACGTGCAGTTAAATGTGGAGCTAATGTTCAGGGTGATTTGATCAGTCAGTTGTTTCTTTGAATTCCTGCTCAAGTACAATGCAGCAAGCTCATTACTGTTACCTGGGCACTTGTGGCAGTCTAGTCCTGACTCTCAGCTCTGGCCCTTTGGTAAAATACTGTGGAAAGTTTCTTTTCCTGAGCAGGAAAGAAACAGCAAAGAAGCATTTTCCAAAGTTTCCCAAACAGATATTTGCTCAACTCCCTCCTCCTAAAGCTTCTGTGTATCTGAATCATCCTTCCGGGCTGTATCCTCTCCAACCTCCCGGGTCAACACTGCCACAGGGATGCCTCATTCTGATATTTCCTAGAACAATGATTTCCTGAGCTGCTGAAAGGGGATCTATGCATTACTGGTCATCCTTGCAATATGCGCCTCACCTTCCAGACCAAGTGCAACATGTCCTCCAGTTCCTCAAAGAGCTGACTGATAAATACCTGCTAGCTATTACTTCCCTAGAGACTGAAAACTTGACACACCTCACTCCAGAAATGTCTATAAAATTTCCATTACTGTATTCCATTCCAGCACTCCCATCCCCAAACTTTAGGCAAACCAAATTTTGGCTCTAATGTGTCAGACGGAAAGAAAATATACAAAACTGAGACTGGAGTAGGCAAGAGACTTTCCAGGAAAAAATCTTTAATTTTTACAGAAACTGACAAAAATTGAATGCCTTTCCTTCCTGACCTATGGTCTTAACTCTTCCTGAGTATGAGTTTCTAAGCAGCATGGGTGGAACCCATGCAGACGTGTCAGATCACCAACATCTGAGACAATTCCCTCCTCACTAGCCACACACAGGGCTTCTGGTAGAAGTCAGGATGAAGGGCTCCATGTTAATATTCATCAGAAAATGGATACTCAGGGTGATCAACACCACTAAAAGGAGAAAAAACAATGCATATATGGGTTCAATGACTCTGTTTCTGAGGTGGTAGAGAAGTTAATTTTATGAAGCTGTCATTAGGGTAAAGTTAAACGTTTTACTTCCCGACTGGGTGTGGAATCTGCATTTCTTTCTTTCACAAACATGACTTTATAATAATTTAAAAAATAATAATATTAATTAAATTATTTGAATAGTATTCCTTGCCCAGAACTTAATACACAGAAGATGCAGAGTCAAATATTCAAATATGTTCTTCTCCCTAGCTACATCTGTCAAGAAAGCAACAAGATAGCCTTTGATTTTGTATTTCAAATCCTCAGTGGAAGAAAAGACTGACTCTGCCTTTTTTGAACAGGACATATCCAGCCGCATGCTCGTCACTAAAACATACTTTAGGGTGACACAGGTTACAGAATGCAATTTCACTTCCATTTTTTAAAATCTATTAATTAGTTACTAACTGCCCACCACACACAATATGTCCTGTTAGACTCAGAAATGGATAAAATGCCACATAAAAATTGGCCCCCATTTCCAAAGAGCTTACTGTAGAGAAGGGAGATTTCTGTTCAGTAATAACTCAAAATAGAAAGTGATATAAAATAATGTATTCTTATTAAAATATCTAATTTATTGGAAAAATGACTGTTTCTGACTCTCTCTTTCTCTCTGCATGATTTCCCTATATTATTCTCCATTTGTCTCTATATTAATAAATATATTAGCAAGCATAAAAATATATCTGCTAACATTTGAGAATTCACAACTTTCCCTTATGCTAATCCATTTCCATACATTATCACATTTACTACTATCAAGAATTAAAATTTTCACAGGCAGAAGAAATGTGCATTCCTCTCTTTCTCTCTTTTATAATGAAGGTCTTTTCTCAAAATTCCAGAACCTTAAAGCATGAAGGAATACTAAAGATCTTTCATGGCTACAAATTCTCCCCAACAGTGGTGCTTTTGTTTACACAACTTCCTTTGGTTTATATCTCTCTTGAAAACTTTGTCATCTGTATTGAGATCTGACTATTTCATAAAATATAAACCAAGAATTCCTATTTTTACCAAAGGCCAGCCTCTTTGGAGGGAAATGTAGTATTTCATTCCTGAACAAACATGCAATGAAAGGGAAGGGAGAGATTTGGAAATTTATGAAGGACATAAACGTGGTAGCATCTCATGAAGATTCCATTTGGAGGAGATGGGCATTTCTGGCTGGACCACAAGCTGGGTGGAGAAGACTTGAATCGATAAAGAATTGAGAAGTTGGGAGAAGAAGATGAGAAACACAGTTTGGGAAATATTGAATTAGGCTACACTGGTGATATCCACAATGTACATCCACTAATGGTGTAGAAATGTGAGGCCTAAGTGGATGATGGAGATTCAGCAATGATATCGAGCTTCGAGCATCTTGGAAAGGGCCATGGAGTGATGAGGGCAGGACATATGTGTGTAAGTCCAAGCCTATCAAAATCCACTCTCCTTGTCATTGAGTCAGTGCAGTCTGGGATGAGATTTCAGAAAGCTTCTACCTCATCCCTGACTCAAAGTGGACTCTGTCTTCCTGGTATTGAGGTAAATTTTAACAATCATCATACACTCATTATCGGAAAATAAATTGAGGCAAACATATTTAACAAAGTCACTTACATGTGAAAAGGAAGGTATCGAAGATTTCGGTTTAGGCCATCTAGGACTTTCATGTCCTCTGAAGTCAATTGGAATTCAAAAACCTATCACAGAAGTAGAAAGATTTTTATGATTTTTTAGATCTCATAATGGCCCGTCTGGAAAATCCAAGCAAATCAGACTGAATGGAGCATAGGCAATACTCTAAATGTCTTAGAAGTTTCCAAAAGTTTTTAAGGACGTCAAGAAAAATACTCAAGTGATAATAAATATCAGGCAAAAATTAAATAGAAACCCATCCTTAGATATAAAATATTGAAACTGTACAAGACTACAGACAAAAAGAAGATCTTTTCAAAAGTGAGGGAACAAAGCTCTTTATTCAAAGAGATAGGGTCATGTACTTAGCAAATCCAGAATTAGTAATTTTGATGAATACATGTGGATTTCTATAACTCATCAATGAACAGTTAGAATGTGAAAAAAAATTTTTCAAGATAATTCAAATGAATGATTCTCCAAATACTAATGACATCATGTGCAAAGGACTCAGTAACTGGCTTAAAGATGATGTCAGTGTCGAAATATGATACACTTTCAGTCAAAAAGAATGTTAATAATGGCTAACATGTTGAATCAAATAAATTCATCAATCCATAATAATACTCGAAGATAGTGATACATAGAGAAGTTAGAGAGATAGATTAATAGGTAGCTAGACACCTAGATAGACTGATAGCTCGACCAGTTGATGCATAGGTAGTAGGCAAAATGTCAAGAATATAACAATTGATGAATCTAAATAATGCATTTATTGCATTACTCTTTCAACTTTCCTGTACATTTGAAAATCTTCACAATAAAATGTTAGGAAAAAGTTATCTAAAAGGTATCTAATTTACCAGTTATCTGTGAATAAATCTAATAAAAGAATTATGTAAATGCCTTTGTGGAGAATTTATGTAATTTATTAAAAATATATAAAGAACACCAAAGTAATTAGAACCCCATGTTATAATCATGGATTGGAAGTCTCAATAATGTAAAGCAGTCAGTTTTCTCCAAATTCATCTACAGTTTAAATGCAATATGAACCAAAAATATACACATTTATTTTTCATGAAAGTCTATAAGTGATACTATATTTTACATAAAAGAAAAACCAGTCAAGAATAGACAAGACATTCTTAAGGAAGAAAAAGGAATGAAGAAAAAAAATTACCATTCTCAAAAGCAAGACTTATTTTCCACTACAATTAGACAGTACAGAAAAGTAAGTAGCTGAATAGGAGAGGTCAGAAATCAACTGAGGCACATTTCATACATGACAAAGAAAACAATGAAAATCTGTGGGAAAATATGGACATTTGGATTTTCATTTAAATATATACATATTTGGGTCCATTATTACACTATATTAAAAAATTAATTCCAGGTGTAGTAGGACCCAAATTTGAATGGGAAGACAAAAATACTTTTGCAAGATTCTCTACTCGTTGCATCTGGTCTGGCATTAATCTTGCAGTGGACAGTAAAATTTGCCATAAGCAATGGTGAGTCCATTCTGAGTCCTACACAGGAAAAGTCCTTGCAAGTATCCACTCAGCTCCTTGGAATCACGCCACTGTGATGAGATGAAAACAGGCTAGTAGACTATAGTCTAGCCAAGTATATGAAAAATTATATGGAACAGAGTTTATGCACCACTGACAGCAGCCAAATCAACCCCTAAAGCAGAACTGCCTGGTTGCTCTGCATTTACCAGCAAATACAGGAGAAAGCCCAGCCAAGAAGAGAACTGCTTTCTTGAGCCCAAGCTAATTGTCAAACCATGGAATCATGAGCTAAATAAACGGCTTTGGTAGTAAACCTCTAAATTGGAGATAGTTTTTTGTGCATGTATATCTAATGATATAATAATAGTCTCCTACACATAAAAAAATACAGACAACTTAGTTAAAAGGAATAAAGATTTGATCAAGCACTTCACAGAAGTGGAAACTCAAGGAGAATAAATACATGAAAATGAAACTACATTACTTTTCAAGGAAATGCAAACTAAAACCACAGTGATTTGGAGACTGAAGATCACTGCTACAGTCTGATGTTTGTGTGCTTCCAAAATCATATGTTGGAAATCTAACACCCACTGTGATGGTGTTACACTGTGGGACCTTTGAGTCGTGATTAGGTCATGATGATGGAGCCTTTTAAGGAGATTAATGCCCTCAAAAAAAGATGTGAAAGAGCAGCCTTGCCCCTTCTACATTGTTAAGATACAACAAGAAGTCTTCGACCTAGAAAAAGACCCTCACCCAAAGATGCTGGCAACTTGATATCAGACTTCCAGCCTCTAGAACTGTGAGAAATAAATTTCTGTTGTTCATAAGACACCCAGGATGTGATATTTTGTTATAGCAGTCAAAACAGACTAAGAAAATCACATGATCCAATTCCCTCATTTTAGAATGAAGAAAACGAGACTCGCACAGAGGCACAGGGTACGTTGCAGACCTCATACTGGAACCAAAATCTCTATTTTCTGTCTAATGTGAATTCCACCCTGCCATGCTGCCTCTCCTTCTGCCCCGTAAGAGAAAAGTGGTGGGAATACACATGAGGCACACATGCATGGGAAATAACAGGTAACTCATCTGGGATCAAAATATCTTGAGAGCCTACGAACAAAGGTGAAGGAAATTAATTAGGAGCCCTATGCCTACAGCCTCACTCATCACCTGCATGTTCTCTTTGATCCGTTTCTCATTGTAACTCTTGGCCAGGACCACAACACCACGCTGTAGCTGGTAGCGAAGGGCAATCAGTGCTGGAGTTTGCTCATACTTTTTTGCCATGGCACAAAGAACTGGATCATCCAAGAGAACCGGGGAGCTCTGGTCTACCCTGGAAGGAAATGCAGAAATGCTGAAGACCTGAGACTCAGTATTCAGTTTGTTAGGAGGATTCCCAAACAGATCCAGTAGGTCTGCTCTACACCAGTGCTTCTCAAAAGGTGGTCCCTGGATCGAAAGTATCAGTATCATCCAGGATCTTGTTAGGAAGGCAAATTCCATGGCCTCACCCAAGAACAACTGATTCAGAAATGCAGCTGTGGCACCCAGCAATCTATGTTTACAAAGCCCTTCATGTCATTTTGATAAATGCTTGAGTTCAAACCTGTGCTTCCAAATCATGGTGTTTTTCTTACCACTTCTCGGTGGCTGCTTTTCTTCTCTGATCATAGCCCTCAAAGTAAGAACAGAGTATGAAAGGAGAAAGAGAAAGGAAAAGAATGGGATAGTTTTTATTTTAACTTTTCTAAAATATTGATAAAAGTTGAGTAGTCCCAAAATAGGAACTATTCATTTATCATTATGTATAGTCTACAATATTTCTATAAAAGTTTACGAAAATGTTTCAGATTGTAATTTTTTCTATGATGATAAACCTGGGAGCTACATATTATTATCCTGCGTTAAGACATAAAGTAAGTGAAGCTTAGGGAGTCTATTACTATAAATCTGTTAATTAGTTAATAAATTTCTAAATCATGACTTAAGCTATGTCTTTTGTCTCAATTTTTGGATTATATATAGATTTTAATGCAGATATTTGTTATTCATTAATCTACAACCAGACACATATAATGTAAAAGCATTGGCTGGGTGATGGGGTTTTTAAAGGAGAAGGATTTCTTCTGTCCCTCCCCTCCTTCCTCCAAACCAGTTGAGAGTGAATTCCAGAAAACTAGGTATGGTATAGTTAGAAATATTTCAAAAAGTAATGTTTTAGGTAAACTCCCTGTTGTCTTCATTACCATGGTTCTGGACGCTGGGAACCCAAAGCGCTATAGGCAACCAGGACAATGTCTTTTGATTTGCAGAAATCCAACAGTTTGCTCTGGTTGAGATAAGGATGACATTCCACCTGTAGAATGCCAACATAGAAAAGTGTCAGATTACATGAATGACAATATTAAAATGAAAGAGAAAGTTTAAAAAGAAAAAAAGCTGAATAGAAAACCTTTTAATATTAAATTTAAACTGGAAATATCGACATCAAATAATGATTTTTTTAAATAAATATTATATCTCTGTTCCCTAAAAAGGATAAAAAAAGAAAAAAATGACATTCCTGAGAACAAGCGACTCTGTAGATGGAATGTTGGTTACTCAATACCATTGCACACCACAAGGACACATGGCTCATTCCACATCTAGGACAGGAAGAGAACTGTCTGAGCCTCGGACATCAGATTATGTCAGAAAGCAAAAAATTCCTCAAAGACTCATGAAGGGATGTCTAAAGGGAAAAAGAACCAGTGTTATAGGGATCCCACTGGTGACATTGGTTAGATTTGAGCGTCAAAGGGAATAGTGACTAAAAGCAATTATGACACATAGAGTCAATAAAAATCCAGGAGTCCTTAGTGATGAGAGAGACAGAGACAGAGACAGAGAAAAAAATTCTTTGTTCCACTGACAGTGATTATTACATAACTGTTTTCTTGGTACATTGATAATTAAAGGGAAGGAATCAAGATTTTATCAAGCCTTACAGGAGTAATTGTAGTTTATCCCTACTTGATGAGGGAATTTCTGTTAACAATAAAGTGTCAGGTAAAAAAATTATAAAAGAGTATTTAAAATTGAAAATAGTTATTTACAAATCCCAATGAAATAACTAATTCACAGTAAAGTCATTGATGGCTACTCAAATATTATGTGAAAACGTAGAGGTAACATGACTTCCCCGATGACAATTATCACACAACAGATTGCTAGGTAATTTCAAAGGGGAAAATATACATTTACAAAGAAAATACCTGGCTATCACTATCCTAGCCAAGAGAACAAAACTAACATCTCTCATAGTGGGAAAAATTGCCATGACGGGCTTCCTACTGAAGAGCAATTTGAGGGACACAGCATGAAAAGGACATTTTCTTGCCAGAAATGTTTCACCTTAATGTCATAAGGCATTCAGATCTAACTTCTAATTTACAGAAACTGGGAATAGAGAAACAAATCAATTAACATCACAAGATAACAATCAGATAAATCCAGAATATTCAACAAAAACCTGTTGGCTGTCATGGTGAAAGAAAAAGGGTTGATTGATCGTTCCTGCTTAAGAAAGCTTAAGAGGGGCCGGCCCCATGGCTTGGAGGTTAAGTGTGCACACTCCGCTACTGGCGGCCCGGGTTCGGTTCCCCGGCGCGCACCGATGCACTGCTTGTCAGGCCATGCTGAGGCGGCGTCCCACATACAGCAACTAGAAGGAATGCAACTATGACATACAACTATCTGCTGGGGCTTTGGGGAAAGAAAGGAGGAGGATTGGCAATAGATGTTAGCTCAGAGCCAGTCTTCCTCAGCAAAAAGAGGAGGATTGGCATGCATGTTAGCTTAGGGCTGATCTTACTTGAAAAAAATAAAAATAAAAAAATAATAAAAATGGAACAAGACATTGTAGACTTTGAAAAAAAGAAAAAAGAAAATAAAGCTTAAGAAACAAGATGGAAAGTAATATGTGAGCCACACTTGGGTCCTGATTAGAAAAGAAAATATATAAAAGACATTGGGAAAACCATATGGAGGACTGAATATGGATTGGACACAAGACCATAATCTTTCTGAGGTCTGTAGGGATGAATTGTCATGTCAACAGCTAACTTTCAAGAGAGTAGCAAAATATTACATATATGTGTGTAGATAGATCCACACATATATTTGGCAATGTTGCAAAATGTGAAAAGTTTTCAATACAGGAGGGAAAACATGGATGATCACTATCATATGCTTAACTTCTCTGAATGTCTGAAAATTTTCATAATAAAAATTGAGAGTGAAACTAAGGCTAGAATCACATGAATTTTTTAACATTTATAATTGAAAATAAATAGTGCTATAACATGATATGTCAAATTCTTCAATTTTATAGGCCACATTTTCCAGTTGAAGACACTTACTTCATGACTCAAAGTTATACCTTGAGGACATTATTGTTAATGGAATAAGACATTCACAGAAGGACAAGTACTACATGAAACCAGTTATATGAAGAATCTAAGATAGTCAAACTCATACAATCAGAGAGCAGTGTGGTGGTCACCAGGGGCGGGGAGGAGGGAGAAATTAGAAGCTGATAATTGTGGCCATTAAGTCTCAATTATGCAAGATGAATAAGTTCTAGAGATCTGCTGTATAACACTGGGCCTATAGCTAACAATACTGTATTGCATTGTACTTCATACTTGAAATTTGTTAAGAGGGTAGATTTCACGTCAACTGTTCTTACCGTAATAAAATAAAAATAGAACAAAGGAAAAGTCAGTGCACAGAACCAGACACAGAATAATGTATCTAAATGGCTCATTTAAGGGTGGAAATCGATGAGAGAACCAGACTAAGACTGAGTAAATCACAAGGTCTGCTCTGTATTCCTGCAAATATTCCTGAATGTTGATTTTCTCACCATCAACCATCCCTCTAGCCTGGATGACTTTCATAGTCTCCAGTTGTTTTTTCTTGTATCTATGCTTCCTATTCAAAGACCCCTGAAATCAGAGATACCAAGATGAAGTACATCTTGGTGCATTTCAGGCATCCAAGCTCCACACAAACCTCTGACACCTACCTCATCTTATTTTCACTCTTTCCTTATTTACTACCATTACGTATTTTCATGACCTTCCTTCCTGTACACAATTCCCTCCAAAACACTAACCCGTCCCATCTCTTGACATCCTTTACAGCTCAGGGAAATGTAACTTTCCCTCAAAGGTCTGGGTAACTATTCTAACCCTCCATCAACTCCTTTACCTTCTCTAATTCTTATTGACAATTTAGCACTTAGGTCTTGCCACTTTTTTCACTAGGACTTTACAAAAAGAGATACAATTATGGGTTCTATCGATGCTCATCTAGACAGAGGCTCTGTTCTCTAGAATGTTGTGTTCCATAAAGTTAAGATGAATGGGAGAGGAGGCCAAATAGACATCTGACAGTAGTTCAAGAAGAAGGAAATGAAGAACCGAAAGGAGAGGAGGCCAAGAGTGCTCACCTGGTTGCAGACGGGCTTGTACTTGAGCCCTGGCTTGTTCAGGATCTTCTCCAGCTGCCTGCGGTTAAAGTTGGACACCCCGATGGACTTGGTCAGTCCTGCATCCCTACACTTCTCCATGGCCTGGGGAGGAAGGCATAATAAAGAAACATTTGTGCAATTGGCTATAGATCAACAATAAATGCAATAAAAATCTGTTAAAAGGAACAACTCTCAAGAAACGACAATGAAGCCAATTGACATGAACAAAAAAAAAAGAGAAAAAGTAGTAAATTAAACAGGAAAAGAATGTAGTGACAGCAAGAATAAGAATTACTGTACTCTCCTTAGAAAAATGTGCAAGTATAACACATTGAAAGAAGGAGATGCCTATCTTCGTTGTCCTGAACTCTTCTGCTCCATTTCTCTCTATAAACATTTCGGTAATGATTTCCTCCACAGCACTACAGAAGACTTGTTCATTTAAAGTTTATGAATTGCTGAAGACAAAGGTGCACAATCCATTCTCAAAGTGGAAGAAATGAACCAGATTCCCCTACTTCTGTCTTTCTCCTCTGAGCTCTCTCCTCCAAGCACTCACCTCCCATGTGGCACAGAGATCCACTGTGTCAAATAGTGCTTTTCCATGTTCATCTGTTGGAAAAAGTTCTTCCCCAGGCTGGAATGGAGGCAGTTATTTTAGTGATGTCACAAAATAATTTCTCCACACTTAGCCAGGCTGCCAGGGATATCTGGGGCCAGGACACTAAATCTCCATGAGGTAGGTGGTATAACATTCTAGATACTAATATTTACAAAGTGATTTGCATATGGAGTTGTAAGCAATTTCTAGGAGACAGGCTTGCTCTAATCTCTTATACTCTCATATGTTTCAATAAATACCTTTTTGCTAGGTCCTAAAGAGGACTTATAATGACTTATGTTACACTTACCTGACCCCTATACTTTCCTCTTGCAAAAGGCCTCACTTGCAGTGTGAATGACAATAAGTTACATGGCCTTATTTCCAGAATAACTGTTCCAATCTTGTCCCAGGCTAGAAAATCAGATTTCATTATCCATCAGAACATTCTATGGTCCAAGGGCAGGCACATGAACCAAACAAGGTCATTCAAGGTTCTCTTAAGAATTAATACGGGTGCTGGAAGGTCCCGAGACACACTCAAGTGTTAATGACCATAAGCCTTGAACTGCCCCAAGGCTGTATTTGCCGCCAATGGAAAATGTTGTGACAAAAATTCAGCAAACCGTTAATAATGCAAAGTTAACTCATAGGGAAAAGGAGATATTTGTGGAGACTATTCTAAATTCTTACATTTATCCATGGCTTGGCTTCCCCTTTATGTATTGCCATTTACATAATAAACTCTTTTGTATGGGAGAGCTCGAGTAGCTTTCTATAACTTAAAATCAAGAATTCTACATAACACAATCATTAATGGCTAAGGACAGTCTACAAAATTCCATTGTGAAGGTACCCAACAGTGTAAGCAAGGTCTCACAAGTCCCTATGAAGGCTGCTAGTTTTAGATCCACCCAGAGGGAGCACCACCAAACCTCCTTTCAACTTGTTATGGTGAGAGAGGACATCAATTTATTATGCCCAATTGTAAGGCAGTTTCATTACTCACCACAACTGTGTGAAACTTTGCATGTGTGACATCCCCAAGAGACTCTGGAATCGTAGTCAGGGCAGTATCTTGAACATGCCTATTTTTATATCCTCAAATTTTTGAGGCAGAGGATTTGAGATTGTTGACTTTTTTTCACTTGGAGGCATGGAAAGAAATTTAAGGATTCAAAATATTTACATAAAAAACTAACCAGGACTTATTATTTGGGGGATTCTTCTCTATTGTAATAATCCCTACATCCTTCTAAGGAAATTCTTAATTCAACTATCCATACAAGTTGATAGACATTATGACACAAGAAGTAAAATGGGTATAATCACGCAAATTGCTAACCTTCAGAGCCATTGGAAAATGAATAATATACAGATCAACATAGTCCAGTTGAAGATTTTTCAGAGACTTTTCCAAGGCTGGTTGGACCAACTCTGGTCGAAGGAAAGTGATCCAAAGCTGCAGAGGGTAAAGAATGGAAGTCGTGTTGGATTATTACTTCAGTCAGTTTTGTTTTTCTTGATTCACTTAATAATTAGACATTTTCTACTGGTTGGAAACTGAATGACCACAGAGGAATAATTCTTTTTTCCTTCTTGGGTTCCCTTCTGATCTGCCTTACCCAAAGAAACTATATTATTTGTTTGCATCTTTCTTTAGTACATCTACTAACCATGGAAGGAAATGACCTAAGAGATAACAAGTGTTATCAAATAATAACCATGCCGATATCTGAATTTTGTTTGATGGAATTTGCAAAGCAGTTCACAAAAATAGACTAATTCTATCAAAGGTTCAATCCTACGGAGAATAAGTAGCATCCCTTTTTTTTAGATAATTATAGAGAAAAAGTACTTTGAACATATTAATCTGTGCTGTGCACAATTCAAGACAGTTTAGCTATATCCTGTTTAGTACACAAAGTGCTTCTTATATTGCTTTCTCTTATTGATAGATGTGAGAAGTGAGATTCAGAATGTTAAAGAGATTCTAGTAAGTCACGCAGATGAGAGGGATAACTGTAATCCAATCACAGTTCTGTCTGATTCACTAGTCTATGCTATTCACACTGATATGGCCTGTGACTCAGAAAAGTAAAGTGACTTTACTTTAAAATCACTAAATGTGAACAAAGCATGACGAGAAAACCATCGTCTTTTCCTGACACTAATTTTAATATATGAAAATGTGGGAAGAAAGTAGTACCAATAAGCACAATTCACCAAACACCTACTGGTCCTACCGTGTAATTGTCATCTCCACACAATCATGTTCCTGCATGTGCACACAAACACACCACATACACACCACCTTTGAAGTGTAGAATATGTCTTTTCTCTTCACAGTGCCATCTTCAATTTTGCTTCGGATAGCCAGTCCAACCTCTTTTTCATTATTGTAGAAATGAGCACAATCGATATGGCGGAACCCAGCACCAATAGCTAATTTAGTGGCCTCCAGAACTTTGCTCTTAGGAACCTAGGTGAGCAACAAAAGATAGTAGTTGAATTTCCACATTATGGAGAGATAGCTAGGCCACAACTTTGACCTTCCCAAGTCACTTTTCCTAATGTCTTAGGATAGTTCTGCAGGTGTGGTGATGAATCCATGGCAATTTGCCTGGGTCTTTCCTGATAAGTAAAGAAATTTGGGCATCCCAAAAACTCCTTCATTCTTGGGTAATCTCTGGTTGATCACTCGCACTGAAGGTCCCCATGATCACCCCTAGGTTCAGTGATTTGCTGAAAGAACTCACAGGACTCATCATATAGTTGTAGCCATGAATATGTTTTATATTGTGAGACATTACTCAGCAAAATCAACAAACTGAAAAGATACATGGAATGAAGTGTTAAAGAACAAGTTCATTGCTTCTAAGAGTCCTTTACCAGTGTAGTCACACATACCACGCTAAATAAAAATAGTACATTAATTTAAGAAACATATATTTGTCTTACAAGATGATGTTTTCATACACATATACATTGTGAAATGATTAGCACAGTTAGACAAATTAAAATAGCCAAGACATCACATAGTTAACTTCTTTGCATCTTCCTCTCTTAGGAAATCTCAAGAATATAATGTTATTATTAACTATAGTCTCCATGCTGTACATTTTTTCTCCAGAACTCATTCATCTTATAACTGAAAGTTTGTACCTTTTGACCAAAATCTCCCGTTTTCCCCACTGCCCCCTTCCCTAGCCCCTGGTCACCACTACTCTACTCTCTGCTTATATGAGTTTGACTTTTTTAGATTCCATATATAAGTGGGATCATGCAGCATATGTGTTTCTGTGTCTGGCTTATTTCACTTAGCATAATGTCATCCACATGATTGCAAATGGCAGGATTTCCTTCTGTTTTAAGGCTGAATAATATTTCATTTGTTTTTAAGTACTTCATAAGCTTTCTTTATTCAATGATGTTGCTATGAACTAGATATTTGGTCTAACTACCCTGTGCTGGTCATGCTCTCACTTTAAGTGTATGGAAATTCAGAGGTTTACCAAAGGCAAAGATTTGGTGGTATTCTTGGCCCTTCCCTCCCATTCATCCCATTTTCTGCTGCAAAGTAAAAACGTCCTGTCATGTGTCTCCAAAACGTCTCTTTGAATATTTCCTTCTCTTTTATAGATGAGGAAGTGAGACTCAAAGTTTAAGGATTACTCCTTTGTCGTACAACTAGTCTAAAGACAAAAATGGAAGGCAAACTTCTGGCTTCCAGTCTAGTAACTTGTCCACTTAGCTCCCTCTGCTGTCCAAGGTCCAACTCTCCATATTTGCTTCAATTAAAAGTAATAACAAAGACGAGGAATTGAAACCTTGCCCTGGAGACTGTAATTTATTCCCTCAAATGATACTATATTTTCCATTCCAGATAAATTCCCAAGCGGAAGGAGAAGTACAAAGGAAACTACAGGTGGAATATTTATTGCCTGGCACTCAGCAGACTACCCAACAACAGAACAGCAACTCTTTCCCACCATTTGTCATTCACCTCATCTCTGGGAACTTTTACACAAATATCTCTCTGGATGTCTTTGTGGGAGGCAAGATCTTTTGAATTCCAGAAATATACAGCTAAACCACTCCCACGTAATCACCCTCAAAGCAAAGCAGCTGATTGTCAGTGTTCTTGACTGCTCAATTTCATCTCTTTTTCCAACCTGGGAAATAGATGGAACCTGGAGGAAAACCCAGAATAATCTGTAGGTGACCACACGGTCAGACCCTCATGCAGAGGGAACACTGAATATTTTCTTTTTTTTTTTTTTTTTTTTGTGAGGAACATTAGCCCTCAGCTAACATCCATGCCAATTCTCTCCTCTTTTGGTTAAGGAAGACTGGCCCTGAGCTAACATCTATTGCAAATCCTCCTCTTTTTCTCCACAAAGCCCCAGTAGATAGTTGTATGTCATAGTTGCACATCCTTCTAGTTGCTGTATGTGGGACGCCACCTCAGCATGGCCAGACAAGTGGTGCATCGGTGCACACCCAGTATCCGAACCCGGGCTGCCAGTAGCGGAGCACTGGCCACAGGGCCGGCCCCCTGAATACTTTCTGTCTTTGTGTAAGTAATGGTTCTAGCCTGGTTACAAGAACCAAGTGAGCCTCCAAGAATCACACAGTAACTCCATGACCTGACAACCCAAGTCAGGCTCCACTCGTGCTATGTCTATTTTCTTTTGAATCCTCAATCCCAAGACCACCGCTATTACCTCTTCAGGTGCATAGGTGCCAAATCCCAGCACAGGAATGAAGTGCCCATCATTTAGTTCCACACGCCAGACTTTAGGATCCATTGCCTTTTGTTCCTCTGTCTAAGCCAACTCTGTTTTATCCTTCCGCTCTCATGGGTTATATGAATAATAGGAGGGTAACACCCAAGTCCACTGTCCAACTGTTATCAAATGGATTGTAGGAGGAAAAAGGTTAAAGCAGGAAGCCATGGAGCGAGAAGAGAGTTGGAACCAATTAACTTGCTTGTTTGTTATCAAAGAGGAATCTTAATGAACTATTATATAGTAATAAAGAAATCATTTCTTTCTCGCACAAGTAAAATTTTCATTCAGGATCCAAGTGCATTAGCAAATTATTATAAGAGGGTTGCTCAATAATTGTTGACCATATATTAAATTAGAAACCTCCAGATACTATTTTTTTTTAGTTCTTGCCATGGTAAGCTCCTTCTTGATCATACATCATTTGAAACAATTAACTGTCTTACACCACACACAGAGTCACACAATTTAGAGGAAGGATTAACATTTTTCAAAAAGTTGACCCTTAAGAAAGAATTAAAACTTCAAATTGAAAGAAAATATGTATTTTTATCTTTCCTATCAGCAAAATTATTTTTGTTTCTTTTTTCTTTGCTTTATAAAAGAAATATTCCATCGTAACAAGGGTGCAATCCTGAAAAGTCTACTCAAAAAAGACATTCCAGCAAGGTGATTATTGGAGTTATTTTTTTCATAGTTTTTAGATATCATTTGCATTATACAAACAGAATCTTACAGTGTTTATATCTTTCACACAGTTATATAACTTTAAAAAACTATCCTGATGTAACTACAAAAAAAATGATGAATATTTTATATGATTTATTATCTTGCTCAATAGTATTCATCAAAGAGAAAAATAGAAACAACTTAAATTACAATAAGCTTTGTAAGAGTCAGGGAAATTATGACACATTGATACAATGGAATATTATGAAGCCATTTAAAATTGAACACATACAGTGATGTCAGCAAAATGATGGACTAGGTAGTTCTGAGTTCTCGCATGGAAACAGAAGGAAAGAACCATAAACCAGCTGAAGTAAACTTAAAGGAGCTCTTGGAAACAGTCAAAGATCTACAGCAACAAAGTGAACATCCAGTTAGGAAAAAGACAGATTCAAAGTGGTAGGAAATTTCATCATGTTTTACTCACCTTTGCCCCTCCCCATGCCTGGCACAGTGGAGGCTTGGTATGTAAGAGACAGTAGCCCAGTTTCCAGTTGCCTCTCTCAAACAAGAGTTATCAGAGATCTTATGTGCAATGTCCTAAGCTATTTTGAGGCTGCCTCAAAGACTACTCTCTGTTTCCCCTAACTCTAAGAGCTTGAAATGAAAAGCTTCACTTTACAGCTGCAGGGGGACTATAGATGTGCAGATGCCAGGGGCAAGAGATTAACGGTGGAGACATGCAATAGATCTTATAAAGTCCTGAGGAAAAGCTAGATGTGAGTTTTTGGGAGCCATCTATTCAGTCATCTATTCAGGGGAATTAAGAAAGCCACACACAGGGCAGGTGGGATACATGCTCAGAACAGAACTGAATAGACCTTCAGATTTCATGTTGGGCTGGTCCCAAGACAAGGAACAGGCCAAGCTAACAAGTGAAGGATTGTCAGGACATAGAAAAAAATCTATGAAGAGTGGGAGAGGTGGCTGTTTTTCAAATACCCAATTAAACACACACCCAAACATACAAGGAAAAAAACCCATTAGCCACTAAAACAGAAAAAAAAAATTGGCAGAAACTCTTCCTGAACAAACATACAAATTGGATTTAGTAGATAAAGAGTCTTAAATCAACTGCCTTACATATGCTGTAATTGTTAAAGAAAAATTTGACAAAAAAT
This sequence comes from Ceratotherium simum simum, assembly GCF_057802395.1. Lineage (NCBI taxonomy): Eukaryota > Metazoa > Chordata > Mammalia > Perissodactyla > Rhinocerotidae > Ceratotherium > Ceratotherium simum. The sequence continues at coordinate 28,397,643 of NC_141931.1, read as the reverse complement.
TAAAGGAAATTAGGTAAATCATATATAAATAAAATGGTAATATCAACAAGGACAGAGAAATTATAGATCTTAAGGAGCGGAAAGAAAAAAAATGAAAAAATGTGAACAGACACTAAAGGACTTATGGGACACCATCAAGTGGACTAATATACACATTATTGAGTCCCAGAAAGAGAAGACAGAATGGGACAGAGAGATTGTTTGAGGAAATAATGAACAGAAAACCTCCAGACTGAATGTAAGACATGAATAATCAGCACACCCAAGAAGTTCAAAGAATTACAGGTAGGATAAACTCAAAGATATCCACACCCACATACATTGTCTTCAAATTGTTGAAAAACAAAGGCAAGAAAGTATGTTGAAAGCAGCAAAGGACACATGACTCATCAAGTACAAAGGATCCTGGATAAGATCTTCAACAGATTTCTCCTCAGAAACCTAAGATGAGATAAGACAGTGAGATGATACTTCTAAAGTCCTAAAAGAGAAAAAAACTTCTCAACCAAGCATTCTATACCCGGAAAAAATGTTTTTCATATATGAAGCACTAATTAAGACAACATCAGATCTTTAAAAAGCTGAGAGTTCATTGCCGTTAGAACTGTCCTACAAGAAATGTAAAAGGAGTCAGTCAGGTTCAGATGAAAGGACACTAGACTGTAACTCAAAGCCATATGAAGATATAAAGAACTCCAGTAATGGTAAATATATGGGCAAATATAAACTCATGCACTTTCCTAATTTTGGTTTGTAACTCTACTTTTTCATTTCTACAAAATTTAGAAGTGGATGCCTAAAAATAGTTATTCATCTTGTCACTAACTAGTGCCCCAAGGAACTCAAGGGTAGGTTTGGAAGCACTTAGCTGTTTTTATGTTAAGAAGACACAACCAACAACCACCCTGGTGGTTAAGCTAAGCAAGCCTCCCTAGAAGAGCTACACCCACGACCTTGCCTTAATTTTAATATGAAGATCTCTTTAGGAGGAGATTAAGCCTGATTACTGTAATCTGCAATGTATGCAGAAGCATGTTTTCCAACTGAACCTGTGCAAGCAAATACCCACCTCTCCCTTTTAAATATTCATTCCTCAACTGAAATAAAAGTTCCTGCTTCCCTTTGTTTGAGGAGGCCATGACTTTGGAAATGATTCCTCGTGACATCCTATTTGCTGCAAATACACTTTACTTTGTGACACAACTTCCACTGGTGTAGAGTCTTCTTTGAGTCACCAGGAGGTGAGCCCACTTGGTTCAGTATCAAATTGGTGACCCAGATGGGACATACTCCTTCATGGTGCCTATGCCACTGGCTTGATGTTGCTGCCTCAGCGGGAGACCCAGCAGCCACACTGAGCACTTTGCTCAGAGGATCTCTCCATGAAGGTGAGTGGTGCCAACCCAATGACATGGCTGTAAGAGTTATTTCCTGATCTCACAAAGCCTGTTTGTTGGGGCCTGGCTTCAGGGATTGAGTCCCCACCAAGGGATAGCATGGCTCAGGGGAGTGAGAACCCCCTCTGTTTGGAAGGACTGCATGACCCGGCCGCTCTGGAAGGGTCGATGCTTGGCTCTGGGTAAACAAGAGCAATCCCTCGTGGCTAGTCAGGGGTCAAACCCCATCTGGAGATTGAATCTCATCTGGAGTGCACTGGTTGTGTCTAGGGGTGAAATCCCCTCTGGAAATTGAATCTCAAATAAATGATGAGGTGGGGGTTTGAGGTCTCCTGAGGTCACTGAGTCTACTGTACGGATACAATAGAGTATCCATATCCAATGAACCTCTATATAGATTTGCCAATTATTAAAAGCTGTTATAAACATCTGTGTGAAGGTTTTTGGGTGGACAACTGTTTTCAACATATTCGGGTATATGCCAGGGACTTCAATTGCTGGACCATATGATAAAAATATGTTTCATGTTGTAAGAAACAGCCAAACTATCTTCCAAAGTGACTGTACCATTTTGTATTCCCATCAGTTACATAAGAGAATTCCTGTTGCTCCACATCCTCTCCAGCATTTGGTGTTGCCACTGTTTTGGATTTTGTCCATTCTAATAGATGTAAAATGGTATCTAATTTTTTTAAATTTGCAATTCTGTAATGACAAATGATGTTGAGATACTTTTCATATGCTCATTTGCCATCTGTATGCCTTCTTTGGTGAAGTTTCTGTTCAGATTTTTGCTCATTTTTAAATTGGGGTTTTTGTTTTCTCACTATAGAGATGTAAGAGTCCTTTGTATATTTTGGATACTAATCTCTTTATAAGATGTATGTTTTGCAAATATTTTCTGCCAGTCTGGGGTTTGTCTTTTCATTTTCTTTATAGCATCTTTTGGGAGAGCTGATTTTTTTTAATGAAGTCTAATAATTTTTTTCTTACATGGATTGAGCATTTGGTGTTGTGTCTTAAAAATCTTCACCATGCCCAAGATCATCTAGATTTTCACATGTGTTATCTTGTAGAGTTTTACAGTTTTGCATTTTACACTTAGGTCTATAAGTCATTTTGAGTTAAATTTTGTGAAAGGTGTAAAGTCTGAGTCTAGATTCTTTTTTTGCATGTGGATATCTAGTTGTTCCAACACCATTTGTTGAAAACACTATTCTTTCTCCATTGGATTGCCTTTGCTTTTTGTCAAAGATCAGTTAACTCTAATTATGTGACTCTATTTCTTGGCTCACTATTCTGTTCCATTGATCATCGTATCAGTACTTTCACCAATACCACACTATCTTGATTGCTGTAGCTTTCTTGTAAGCCTTGAAATTGAGTACTGCCAGTCCCCTAACTTTGTTGTTCTTCTGCTCCCATTGAGTTATGATTCTCTATATCCAACTATCTCTCCAATTTGGGGGTCTGTAATTTTCCCTGTGACTTCAATTTTCTGATAGATCTAAAGAGAGTTGTTGATTCTTAGTTTATTTTCTTGTTTTTATGAGGAAAGAAGTGTTGACTTCCAAGTTATTTATCTATGTGACCAGAAACCAGAAGTCTAGCTTTTTCAACATTATTAAAATGTAGCCCTCTTTTGTGAACAGTTCTGAATTAGTTAGACAAAATAGTTTCTTGAGCCTTTGCATCGTTTCCTTATCTTTTTCCTGCCTGAAGCAGACCTAGGGAGTTTACTTGGCTACCTTTGTCATGTACACTGATCTTCCCCAGGGAGAAACTCTTTAAGATGAATTTTAATCAACTGACTAAAAAAATGTCCAAGGAGCCATCATAAAAATAAAAGGGGTTCTAATGCAGCCTACAGATACGATTCAATCCCAACAATTATTGACAAGGTCTTAATAATGTCAGGTTATTCTACAGTCATAGAAATGTGAACTAAAATCTGAGAACGTATATGATCTCCTCTAAATTAATGGATGAATCATTTTCAGAAAGACTGTGGGTTGCACAGCTTGTTGCTTTGGTCCCACCTGACGAGCATGGCTATAGAAAGCCCAATGGTTATGACAGACGAATGTGGTCATAAGAGGAAGCAATGGTTTCAGGTATAGATGTTAGAAAGTGTACCCAGGTCCTGAACAACTGTCAGTCTCAAAGTTCTTTGATTGTCTCTGTTTTGGTCCATGAGTGTCTCAAATTTGAACAAAGTGGTCTGAGATGAAAATTTGGTTCCTTGCAACTACGTGATTGAGTTTGTACCTCTAAAAATTGTAGAAAATAAATGTATATTTTTTATAAAGGAAGTTCCTAAATGTCAACAAATGCTGTATGCATTGTGCTATTTTGCATGCACATATTTTGAAATGGTGTTTGAAAATTTAGAAGAATTGGAATTACTAAATGTATTCACCATATTAGACTGGCTTGACAGAAAATATTTAATGGTTTAGGAATATTTTGTGTTTTGTATTTGTAAGTATGCCTTGCTTTGTGTTTGAAACATTTAAAAGGATCAACTATATCAAATTGATATGTTTTTGAATCGGAGTAAATACGGAGTTAATGTTCAGGGTGATTTGAAACGTGCAGTTAAATGTGGAGCTAATGTTCAGGGTAATTTGATCAGTCAGTTGTTTCTTTGAATTCCTGCCCAAGTACAACGCAGCAAGCTCATTACTGTTACCTGGGCACTCGTGGCAGTCTAGTCCTGACTCTCAGCTCTGGCCCTTTGGTAAAATACTGTGGAAAGTTTTTTCTTATATGCAGGAGAGAAGTAGCAAAGAAGCATTTTCTGAAGTTTCCCAAACAGATATGCACTCAACTCCTTCCTCCTAAACCTTCTGCATATCTGTGTCCTAATCATCCTTCCAGGGTGAATCCCCCCAACCTCCCGGGTCAACACTGCCACAGAGATGCCTCATTCTGAGATTTCCTAGAACAATGATTTCCTGAGCTGCTGAAAGGGGATCTATGTATTACTGATCATCCTTGCAATATGTAACTCACCTTCCAGACCACGTGCAGTGAGTACTCCAATTTCTCAAATGATTAAAGGAACAGTGACTGATAATTACCCGCTAACTACTACTTCCTAGAGACTGAAAACTTTAACCACCCCCCCACTCCAGAAATGTCTATAAAATTTCTGTTATTGTATCCCATTCCAGTACCACCACCACCCAAACTCGAGGCAAATCAGGTTTTGGCTCTAATGTGTCAGAAGGAAAGAAAATATACAAAACAGAGACTGGAGTAGGCAAGAGACTTTCCAGGAAAAAATCTTTAATTTTTACAGAAACTGACAAAAATTTAATCCCTTTCCTTCCTGACCTATGGAGTTAAGTCTAGCTGAGTATGAGTTTCTAAGCAGCACGAGTAGACCCCATGCAGATGTGTCGGATCACCAACATCTGAGACATTTCTCTCCTCACTATCCATGCGCAGGGCATCTGGTAGAAGTCAGGATGAAGGGCTCCATGTTAATATTCATCAGAAAATGGATATTTAGGGTGGCCAACACCACTAAAAGGAGAAAAAACAATTCATCATATGGGTTCAATGACTCTGTGTGTAGGGTGGTAGAGAAGTGATTTCTATGAAGCTATCTTTAGGGTAAAGTTAAACCTTTTATTTCCTGACTAGCTGTGGAATCTGCACTTCTTTCTTTCACAAACATGACTTTATAATAATTAAAAAAATAATAATATCAATTAAATTATTTGAATAGTATTCCTTGCCCAGAACTGAATACACAGAAGATGCAGTCAAATATTCAAGTATGCTCTCCCTAGCTACATCGGTCAATAAAGCAACAAGATAGCTTTTACTTTCTTATTTCAAATCCTCAGTGGAAGAAGAGACTGACTCTGCCTTTTTTGGACAGGACAAGTCCAGCCACATGCTCAGCACTAAAACATACTTTAGGGTGACACAGGTTACAGAATGCAATTTCACTTCCATTTTTTAAAATGTATTAATTATTTACTAACTGCCCACCACATACAATATGTCCAGTTAGATTCAGAAATGGATAAAATGTCATGTAAAAATTGACCCCCATTTCAAAACAGCTTACTGTACAGTAGGCAGATCTCTATTCAGTAATAACCCAAAATAGAACTTGATAGAAAATAATGTATTCTTATTAAAATACCTAATTTATTAGAAAAAATGACTGTTTAGACTCTCTCTTTCTCTCTGCATTAGTTCCCTATCTTATTCTTCATTTGTCTCTATATCAAGAACTATATTAGCAAGGATAAAAATATATCTACCAACATTTGAGAATTCACAACTTTCCCTTATGCTAATCCATTTCCATACATTATCACATTTATTACTATCATGAATTAAAATTTTCACAGGTAGGAATGTGCATTCCTCCATTTCTCTCATTTATAACGAAGGTCTTTTCTAAAAATTCCAGAACCTTAAAGCATGAAGGAATACTAAAGATCTTTTATGGCTATAAATTCTCTCCATCAGTGGTGCTTTTGTTTACACAACTTCCTTTGGTTTATATCTCACTTCTTAAAAACTGTGTCCTCTGCATTGAGAGCTCCGTATTTCAGAAAATCTAAACCAAGAATTCCTCTTTTTACCACAAGGCCAGGCTTGCTGGAGGGAAATGCAGTATTCTGTTCCTGAAAAAGCATGTAATTAAAAAGAAGGGAGATATTTGGAAATCTATGAAGGCCATAAACTTGGCAGCATCTCACGAAGATCCCATTTGGGTGAGACAGGCATTTCTGGCATGGAACACAAGCTTGATGGAGAATCCTTTAATTGATAAAGAATTGAGAAGTTGGGAGAAGAAGAGGAGAAACACAGTTTGGGAAATATTGAATGAGGCTACACTGGTCATATCCACAGTGTATGTTGCTAGACTGTTGTAGAAACGGGAGGCCTATGTGGAGGGTGTAGATTCAGCAATGATATCGAGCTTCTTGGAAAGGGCCATGGAGCGATGAGGGCAGGACATATGTAAGCCGACCACGATCCACTCACCCTCTCATTGTGTCAGTGCAGTCTGGGATGAGATTTCAGAAAGCTTCTGCCTCATCCCTGACTCAAACTGCACTCTGTCTTCCTGGCATTGAGGTAAATTTTAACAATCATCGTACACTCATTATCAGAAAATGAATTGAGGCAAACATATGTACCAAAGTCACTTACAAGCGAAAAGGAAGATATCGAAGATTTCGGTTTAGGCCATCTAGGACTTTCATGTCCTCTGAAGTCAACTGGAATTCAAAAATCTATCACAGAAGTAGAAAGATTTTTATGATTTTTAGATTGCATGATTGAAAATCTGGAAAATCTAAGCAAATCAGACTGAATGGTGACAGGCAATACTCAAAATGTCTTAGAAGTTTCCAAAAGTTTTTAAAGACAGCAGGCAAAATACTCAAGTGGTAATAAATACCAGGCAAAAATAAAATAGAAATCCATCCCTAGATATAATATATTGAAACTGCACAAGACTACAGACAAAAAGAAGACCTTTTCAAAAGTGAGCAACATAAGCTGATATTTTTCGAAGAGATAACATCATGTACTTAGCAATCAAGAAGAATTTAGAAATAAAATTAAAAACACAACACATAATTTAGTAGTTTTGATGAACACAGGTGGATTTCTATAACTCATCAATGAACAGTTAGAATGTGAAAAAAAAATTTTTTTCAAGATAATTGAAACGAATAATTCTCCAAATACTAATGACATCATGTTAAAAGGACACAGTAACTGGCTTAAAGATGATGTCACTGTCGAAATATGGTCCACTTTAAGAGTCAAAAAGAATGTCATAATGGCTAATATGTTGAACCAAATAAATCCATCAATCCATAATAATACTCCAAAATAGTGATACATAGAGAAGTTGGAGAGATAGATTAATAAAGAGCTAGATAGATAGAAAGATTGATAGATCGACCCATTGATACATAGGCAGTAGGCAAAATGTCAAGAATATAACAATTGATGAATCTAAATAATGCATTTATTGCATTACTCTTTCAAGTTTCCTGTACATTTGAAAATATTTGCGACAAAACATATGGAAAAAGTTATCAAAAGGATATCTAATTTACCAGTTATTCATGAATAAATATAATAAAAGAACTATGTAAATGCCTTTTTGGATAATTTATGTAATTTATTAAAAATATGTAAAGAACACCAAAATAATTAGAACCCCATATGATAATCATGGATTGGAGGTCTCAATAATGCAAAGAAGTCAGTTTTCTCCAAATTCATCTACAGTTTAAATGCAGTATGAACCAAAAACATACACACTTCTTTTTTGTGAAAGTTGATAAGTGATACTATATTTTACAGAAAAGAACAACTAGTCAAGAATAGTCAAGACATTCTTAATGAAGAAAAAGGAATGAAGAGAAAAAATTACCATTATAAAAAGCAAGATATTTTCCACCACAATTAGCACAGAAAAGTAAGTAGTTGAATAGGAGAGGTCAGAAATGGACTGAGGTGCATTTCATACACTACAGAGAAGACAATGAAAATCTGTGGGAAAATATGGACATTTGGATTTTCATTTAAATGTATACATATTTGGGTCCATTATTACATTATACTAAAAAATCAATTCCAGGTGTAGTAGAGACCCAAATTTGAATGAGAAGACAAAATCACTTTTGCAAGGTTCTCTACCCCTTGAATCTGGCCTGGCATTTCACTTGCTCTGGAGAATAAAATTTGCCATAAGCAGTGGTGAGTCTACTCTGAACCTACACATGAAAAGGCTTTGCAAGAATCCACTCACCTCCTTGGAATCATGAAACTGTGAGGAGATGAAAACAGGTTAGTAGACTATAGTCTAGCCAACTATATGAAAAATTATGTGCAACAGAGTTTATGCACCACTGACAACAGCCAAACCAACCCCTACAGCAGAACTGCCTAGTTGTTCTGTATTTAACAGCAAATACATGAGAGAGCCCAGCCAAGAAGAGAACTGCTTCATTGAGCCCAGGCTAATTGTCAAACCACGGAATTATGAGCTAAATAAATGGCTTTGGTAGTAAACCTCTAAATTGGGGACAGTTTTTTGTGCATCTATATCTAATGGTATAATAATATTCTCCCACACAAAATAATACAGACAACTAAGTTAAAATGAATACAGATTTGGCTAGGCACTTCACAGAAGTGGCAACTCAAGGAGAATAAATACATGAAAATGAAACTACATTACAGTTCAGGGAAATGCAGGCTAAAAGCACAGTGATTTCGAGACTGAAGATCACTGCTACAGTCTGAATGTTTGCATGTCTCCAAAATCATGTGTTTGGAATCTAACCCCCACTGTGACGGTGTTAGACCGGGGGGAGAAGGGGGGACTTTGAGTCGTGATTAGGTCATGATGATGGAGCCATCCTGAATGAGATTAATGAGCTCATAAAAAAGACGTGAAAGAGCTCCCTTGTCCCTGCTACACTGTTAATATACAACAGAAGTCTGCGACCTAGAAGAAGACCCTCAACCAAACACGTTGACACCTTGATATCAGAATTTCAGCCTCTAGAACTGTGAGAAATAAATTTCTGTTGTTCATAAGACACCCAGGATGTGATATTTTGTTATAGCATCCCAAATAGACTAAGAAAAACACATAATCCAATTCCCTCATTTTAGAATGAAGAAAATGAGATTTACTTGCACAGAGCTACAGAGCACATTGCAGACTTCATACTGGAACCAAAATCTATGTTTTCAGTATAATCTGAATTCCACCCCACTATGCTGCCTCTCCTTCTGCCCAGTAGGAGAAAAGTGGTGGGAATACACATAAGGCACACATGCATGGGAAATAACAGGTAATTCATCTGGGATCAAAATATCTTGAGAGCCTTACAAAGAAGAATACAGGTGAAGGATACTATTTAGAAGCCCTATGACCACAGCCTCACTCATCACCTGCATGTTCTCTTTGATCCGCTTCTCATTGTAACTCTTGGCCAGGACCACAACCCCACGCTGTAGCTGGTAGCGAAGGGCAATCAGAGCTGGAGTTCGCTCATACTTTTTTGCCATGGCACAAAGAACTGGATCATCCAAGAGAACCGGGGAGCTCTGGTCTACCCTGGAAGGAAATGCAGAAATGCTGAAGACTTGAGACTCAGTATTCAGTTTGTTAGGAGGCTTCCTAAACAGATTCAGTAGGTCCACTCTAGACCAGTGCTTCTCAAAAGGTGGTCCCTGGATCAGAAGCATTACTATCATCTGGGATCTTGTTAGGAAGGCAAATTCCACGGCCTCACCCAAGACCAACTGATTCTGAAATTCAGCTGTGGCATCAAGTAATCTATGTTTATAAAGCCCTTCATGTCATTTTGATAAATGCTTGAGTTCAAACCTGTGCTTCCAAATCATGGAATTTTTCTTACTACTTCTCAGTGACTGTTTTTCTTCTCTGATCATAGCCCTCAAAGTAAGAACAGAGCATGAAAGGAGAAAGAGAAAAGAAAAGAATGGGCTAGTTTTTATTTTAACTTTTCTAAGATGTTGATAAAAGTTGAAAAGTCCCAAAATGAGAACTCTTCATTTTATCATTACTTATAGCCTACAATATTTCTATAGAGATTTACAAAATTGTTTCAGATTGTAATTTATTCTCTCATGATAAACCTGGGAGTTACATATTATTATCCTTCTTTTAGTCATAAAGTAAGAGAGGCTTAGAGAGTCTATTACTATAAATGTCTCAATTAGTTAGTAAATTTCTAAATCATGACTTAAGCTATGTCTTTTGCCTCAAGTTTTGGGTTTTTAATGCAGGTATTTGTTATTGATTAATCTATACCCAGACACATATAATGTAAAACTATTGGCTGGGTGATGGGAGTATAAAGGAGAAGGATTTCTTCTGTCCCTCCCCTCTTTCCTCCAAACCAGTTGAGAGTGAATCCCAGAAAACTAAGTATGGTATCATTAAAAATATTTCAAAAAATAATGTTATAGGTAAACTCCCTGTTGTCTTCATTACCATGGTTTTGGACGTTGGGTTCCCAAAGCACTGTAGGCAACTAGGACGATATCTTTTGATTTGCAGAAATCCAACAGTTTGCTCTGGTTGAGATAAGGATGACATTCCACCTGTAGAAAGCCAAGACAGAAGAGTGTCAGATTATATGAAATGCCAATATTAATATGAAACTGATAGGTTAATAGAGAAATATCAATAAAAAGCCATGTAATATTAAATTTAAAGTGGAAATATCAACATCAAATAATTACGTTTTTAAAGAAAATAAATATTATATCTCTGTTCCCTTAAAAGGATAAAAAAAGAAAAAAAAATTGACATTCCTGAGAACTAGTGACTCTTTAGATGAAATCTTGGTTACTCAATACGATCGTACACTACAACGAGACATGACTAATTCCAAGTCTGGGACAGCAGAAGAACTGTTTGAGCTTTGGACATCAAATTGTGCCATAAAGTAAGAAATTACTAAAAGACTCATGAAGAGATGTCTAAAGTATAAAAGAGCCAGTGTGATGGGGAGCCCATTGGTGACATTGGGTAGATTTGAACATCAAAGGGAATAATGACTAAAAGCAATTATAACACATAGAGTAAATAAAAATCCAAGAGTCCATAGTGATGAGAGAGAGAGATAAAGACAGAGACAGAGAAGAAAAATCTTTGTTCCACTGATGGTGATTATTACAGTAACTTCTTTCTCAGAACATTGATAATTAAAGGGAAGGAATTAAGTTTTGCCCAGCCATATAGGAATAATTGTAGTTTATCCTGACTTGATGAGGGAATTTTCTGTTTACAATAAAATTTCAGGTAAAATAATTATAAAAGAGTGTTTAAAATTGAAAATACTTACAAATCCCAATGAAATAACTAATTCACAGTAAAGTCATTGATGGCTACTCAACTATTATGTGAAAACTTAGGGGCAATATGACTCCCACTGATGACAGTTATCACACAACAGACTACTAGGCAATTTCAAAGGAGAAACATATATATTTGCAAAGAGATATATTTAGCCAAGAGAACAAAACTAACATCTCTTATGGTGGGAAAACTTGCCATGATGGGCTTCCTACTGGAGAGCGATATGAGGGACACAGCATGCAAAGGACATTTTTCTTGCCAAAAATGTTTAACCTTTTGTCATAAGACATTCAGATCTAACTTCTAATTTACAGAAACTGGGAATAGAGAAACAAGTTAATTAACATCACAAGATAACAACCAGATGAATACAGAATATTCAACAAAAACCTGCTGGCTGTCATGGTGAAAGAAAAAGGGTTGATTAACCATTCTTGGTTAAGAAAGCTTAAGAAACAAGATGGAAAGTAATATGTGAGCCACAGTTGGCTCCTGATTAGAAAAGAAGATATATAAAAGACATTGGGAAAACCATACAGAGGATTGAATATGGATTGGACACTAGAACATCACCATTCTGAGGTCTGTGGGGGTGTATTGTCATGTCTACAGCTAACTTTGAAGAGGGTCAGCAAAATATTACATATATCTGTGTAAATAGATCCACACATATATACACATATATTTGGCAATGTGGCAAAATGTGAAAAGTTTTCAATATAGGAGGGAAAACATGGATGATCTCTATCATACGCTTAAGTTGTCTGAATGTCTGAAAATTTTCGTAGTAAAAATTGAGCGTGAAATGAATGTTAAAATCACATGAATTTTTTAACATTTATAATTGAAAATAAATAGTGCTATAACATGATATGTCAAATTCTTCAATTTTATAGGTCACATTTTCCAGTCGAAAACTCTTACTTCTTGACTCAAAGTTTTACCTTGAGAACATAAATGAAATAAGACATTCACAGAAGGACAAGTATTACATGATACTAGTTGTATGAGGAATCTAAGATAGTCAAACTCATACAATCAGAGAGCAGAATGGTGGTCGCCAGCAGCTGGGAGGATGGAGAAATTGGAAGCTGATAATTGTGGTCGTGAATTCTCAACGGTGCAAGATGAATAAGTTCTAGAGATCTACTGTATAACATTGTCCCTATAGTTAACAATACTGTATTGTATTGTACTTCATATTTGAAATTTCTTAAGAGGGTAGATCTCATGTTAACTGTTCTTACCATAATAAAATAAAAATAGAACAAAGGAAAAGTCAGTGCACAGAACCAGACACAGAAAAATGTATCTAAACAGTTCATTTAAGGGTGGAAATCGATGAGAGAACCAGACTAAGACTGAGTAAATCACAAGGTCTGCTCTGTATTCCTGCAAATGTTCCTTAATGTTGATTTTCTCCACCATTAGTATCACCATAAACCATCCCTCTAGCCTGGATGACTTTCATAGTCTCCAGTTGTTTTTTCTTGTATCTATGCTTCCTATTCAAAGACCCCTGAAATCAGAGATACCAAGATGAAGGGCATCTTGGTGCATTTCAGGCATCCAAGCTCCACACAAACCTCTGACACCTACCTCATTGTATTTTTACTCTTTCCTTATTTACTACCCATTACATATTTTCATGACCTTCCTTGCTGTACACAATTCCCTCAAAATCACATTTATGCATCCCATCTCTGGATGTCTTTTAAAGCTCAGGGAAATGTAACTATGCCTCTGAGGTTTGGGTAACTATTCTAACCCTCCATCAACTCCTTTACCTTCCCTAAATTCTTATTGACAATTTACCACTAAGTTGTCGCCACTGTTTTCACTAGGACTTTACAAAAAGAGATACAATTATGGGTTCTATCAATGCTCATCCAGACAAAGGCTCTGCTCTCAAGAATCTTCTGTTCGATAAAGGTGGGATGAACAGGAGGGGAGGCCAAATAGACATCTGGCAGTAGTACAAGAAGAAGGAGATGAAGAACGGAAAGGAGAGGAGGCAGAGGCTGCTCACCTGGTTGCAGACGGGCTTGTACTTGAGCCCTGCCTTGTTCAGGATCTTCTCCAGCTGCCTGCGGTTAAAGTTGGACACCCCAATGGACTTGGTCAATCCTGCATCCTTACACTTCTCCATGGCCTGGGGAGGAAGGGGTAGTGAAGAATCATTTGTGCAGTTGGCTATAGATCAACAATAAATGCAAGAAAAATCTGTTAACAGGAACAACTCTCAAGAAATGACAATGAAGCCAACTGGGATAAACAAAAAAAAAAAGAGAAAAAGCAGTAAATTATACAGTAAAATAATGTAGTGACAGCAAGAATAAGAATTAATGTATTCTCCTTAGAAAAATGTTAGAGAGTATTACACATTGAAAGAAAGAGATACCTATCTTCGTCATCCTGAATTCTTCCACTCCATTTCTCTCTAAAAACATTTCAGTAATAATTTCCTCCACGGCACTAGAGCAGACTCGTTCTTTTAAAGTATATGAATTGCTGAAGACAAAGTTGCACAGCCCATTTTGTAAGAGGAAGAAATGAACTAGAATCCCCCTCTTCTGTCTTTCTCCTCTGAGCTCTCTCTTCCAAGCACTCACCTCCCACGTGGCACAGAGATCCACTGTGTCAGATAATGCTTTTCCATGTTCATCTGTTGGAAAAAGTTCTTCCCCTGGCTGGAATGGAAGCAGTTATTTTAACAACGTCACAAAATAATTTCTCCACACTTAGCCAGGCTTCCAGGGATATCTGGGGCCAGGACACTAAACCTCCATGAGGTAGATCGTGTAACATTCTAGATACTAATAGTTACAAGGTGATTTGCATATGGAGTTGCAAGCGATGTCTTTAGGAGACAGGCTTCCACTAATCTCTTACGTGCTCGTATGTTTGAATAAATACCTTTTTCCTAGGTTCTCAAGAGGACTTATAGTGACTTATGTTACACTTATCTGACCCATATACTTTCCTCTTGCAAAAGGTCTCCCTTGCACTGTGAATGACAATAAGTTACATGGCCTTATTTCCAGACTAACTGTTCCAATCTTGACCCAGTCTAGACAATCAGATTTCATTATCCTTCAGAACATTCTATGGTCCAAGGGCAGGCAGATGAACCAAACAGGGTCATTCAAGGTTCTCTTAAGGATTAATATAGATGCTGGAAGGTCCAGAGACACATTCAAGTGTTAATGACCATAAGGCTTGAACTGCCCCAAGGCCATATTTTCCACCAATGGAAAATTTTGTGACAAAAATACACCAAACAATTAATAATGCAAAGTTAACTCATGGGAAAAGGAGAGTTTTTTGGAGACTATTCTAAATCTCTAAATTTATCCATGGCTTGGACTTCCCCTTTATGTACTTCCATTTACATAATAAACTATTTTTCATAGGAGAGCTTGAGTAGCTTTCTATAACTTAAAATCAAGAATTCTACATAACACAATCATTAATGGCTAAGTACAGTCTACAAAATTCATTGTGAAGGTACCCAACAGTGTAAGCAAGGTCTCACAAGTCCCTATGAATAAGGCTGTTAGTTTTAGATCCACCCAGAGGGAGCACCACCAAACCTGTTTTCAACTTCTTATGGTGAGAGAAGAGATCAATTTATTATGCCCAATTGTAAGGCAGTTTCATTACTCACCACAACTGTGTGAACCTCTGTGCTCATGACATCCCCAAGAGACTCAGGAATCATAGGCAGGACAGGATATTGAACATGCCTGTTTTTATTTCTTCAAGTTTTTGAGTCAGAGGATTTGAGATTGTGAACTTTTTTTCTCTTGGAGGCATGGAAAGAAATTTAAGGATTCAAAAAATTCGCATAAAAATCTAATTAAGACTTATTATTTGGGGGATTCTTCTCTACTGTAATAATCCCTACATCCTTCTAAGGAAAGTCTTAATTCAACTATGCATACAAGTTGATAGACATTCTGACACAAGTAGTAAAATAGGTATAATCACACAAATTGCTAACCTTCATAGCTGTTGGCAAATGAATAATATACAGATCAACATAGTCCAGTTGAAGATTTTTCAAAGACTTCTCCAAGGCTGGTCGGACCAACTCCGGTCGAAGGAAAGTGATCCAAAGCTGTAGAGGTTAAAGAATGGGGGTTCTGTTGGATTAATACTTCAGTCAGTTTTGCTTTTTTTGTTTCACCTAAGAATTAGACATTTTCTACTGGTTGGAAACTGAATGACCACAGAGGAAAAATACCTTTTTCCTTCTTGGGTTCCCTTCTGATCTGCCTTACCCAAAGAAACTATATTATTTGTTTGCATTTATCCTTAGTTCATCTACTAAGCTGGGAAGGAAATAACCCAAGAGATAAAAAGTGTTGTCAAATCATAACCATGCCCATATCTGAATTCTGTTTGATGGAATTTACAAAGCAGTTCACAAAAATAGACTAATTCTACCAAATAATCAATCTTATGGGGAATAAGTAGCATCCCTTTTTTTTAGACAATTATAGAGAAAAAGTGCTTTGAACATATTAATCTGTGCTGTGCACAATTCAAGACACTTTAGCTATATCCTGTTTAGTACACAAAGTGCCTCTTATATTGCTTTTTCTTATTGATAGATGTGAGAAGTGAGATTCAGAATGTTAAGAAATTGTAGTATGCCACACGGATGATGGGGAAAATTATAATCCAATCACAGTTCTGTCTGATTCAATAGTCCATGCTAAATCACACTAATATGGTCTGTGACTCAGAAAAGTAAAGTGACTTTAAAATCATTAAATTTGAACAAAGCATGATGAGAAATTCATCAGTATTTCTTAACACTAAATTTAATACATGAAAATGTGTGAAGAAAGTGGTACCAATAAGCACAATTCACCAAACACCTACTGGTCCTACCATGTAATTGTCATCTCCACACAATCATGTTCCCACATGTGCACACACACACACCACATATGTAGCACCTTTGAAGTGTAGAATATGTCTTTTCTCTTCACAGTGCCATCTTCAATTTTGCTTCGGATAGCCAGTCCAACCTCTTTTTCGTTATTGTACGCATAAGCACAATCGATATGGCGGAACCCAGCACCAATAGCTAACTTAGTGGCCTCCAGAGCTTTGCTCTTAGGAACCTAGATGAGCAACAAAAGGTAGTAGTTGAATTTCCACATTATTGAGAGATAGCTAAGGCACAACTTTCGCCTTCTGAGGAATTAACTTTTCCTCACGTCTTAGGCTAGTTCTGCATGTATGGTGATGAACTCATGGCAATTTCCTGGGTCTTTCCTGATAAGTAAAGAAATTTGGGCATCCCAAAAACTCCTTCAATCCCAGGTAATCACTGGTTGATCACTAGCACTGAAGGTCCCCATGATGACCACTAGGTTCAGTAATCTGCTGAAAGAACTCACAGGACTCATCATATAGTTGTAGCCATGGATATGTTTTATATTGTGAGATGTTACTAAACTAAATCAACAAACTAAAAAGATACATAGAACGAAGTGTCAAAGAACCAGTTCATTGTTACTAAGAGTCCTTTACCAGTGTAGTAGCACAGAACATGCTAAATAAAAATAGTGTATTAATTTAAAATATATATATTTGTCTTACAACACGATGTTTTCATACACATATATATTATGAAATGATTAGCACAATTAGGCAAATTAAAATATCTATCACATCACATTGTTAACTTCTTTGTGTCCAAGTGAGAACACTTAAGATCTCTTCTCTTAGGAAATCTCAACAATATAATATGCTATTATTAACTGTAATCTCCATGCTGTACATTTTTTCTCCAGAACTTATTCATCTTATAACTGAAAGTTTGTACCTTTTGACCAAAAGCTCCCATTTTCCCCACTGCCCCCTTCCCCAGCCCCTGGCCACCACTCCTCTACTCTCAGCTTATATGAGTTTGACTGTTTTAGATTCCATATATAAGTGGGATCATGCAGTATTTGTATTTCTGTCTGGATTATTTCACTTAGCATAATGTCCTCCAGGTTCATCCATGTGATTGCAAATGGCAGGATTTCCTTTTGTTTAAAGGCTGAACAATATTCCATTTCTTGTTATGTATTTCATAAGATTTCATTATTCAATGATGTTGCTGTGAACTAGATATGAGGTCTAACTTCCCTCTGCTGGTTGTGCTCTCACTTTAGGTGTATGAACATTCAGAGGTTTACCAAAGGCAAAGCTTCAGTGGTATCCTTGACCCTTCTCTCCCCTCCATCCCACTTTCCACTACAAAGTAAAAAAGTCCTGTCATCTGTCTCCAAAACGTCTCTTTGAATATTACCTTCTGTTTTATGGATGAGGAAGTGAGATTCAAAGTTTAAGGATTACTCCCTTGTCATACAACTAGTCTAAAGACAAAATTAGAAAGCAAACTCCTGGTTTCCATTCTAGTGTCTTGTCCACTTTGCTCCTTCTGCTGTCCAAGGTCCAACTCTACATATCTACTTCAATAAAAGTAATAACAAAAACGAGGAAATGAAACCTTGCCCTGGAGACTGTAGCTTATTACATCAAATGATATTATATTTTCCTTTCCAGATAAATTCCCACGCAGGAGGAGAAGTACAAGGGAAACTACAGGTGGAGTATTTATTGCCTGGCACTTAGCAGGCTACTCCACAGCATAACAGCCATTGTATCCCACCATTTGTCATTCAACTCATCTCTGAGAACTTTTACCACAAATATCTCTCTTGATAATGTCTTCGTGGGAGGAAATATTTTTTGAATTCCAGAAATATACAGCTAAACTACTCCCAAGTAATCACCCTCAAAGCAAGGCAACTGATTGTCAGTGTTCCTGACTGCTGAGTTTCATCCCTTTTGCCAACCTTGGAAATAGATGGAACCTGGAGGAAAACCCAGAATAATCTGTAGGTGACCACACAGTCAGACCCTGATGCAGAGTGAACACTTAATACTATCTGTCTTTGTCTAAGGAACGGTTCTAGCCTGTTTACAAGAACCAAGTGAGCCTCCAAAAATCACACAGTAACTCCATGACCTGACAACCCAAGTCAGCCTCTACTCATGCTATGTCTATTTTCTTTTGAATCCTTAATCCTAAGACCACCACTGTTACCTCTTCAGGTGCATAGGTGCCAAATCCCAGTACAGGAATGAAGTGCCCATCATTTAGTTCCACACACTGGACTTTAGGATCCATTGACATTTGTTCCTCTGTCTAAGCCAATTCTGTTTTATTCTGCTGCTCTCACAGGTTATATGAATAACAGAAGGGTAACACCCACGTCCACAGTCCAACAGTTATCAAATGGATTGTAGAAGGAAAAATGTTAAAGCAAGAAGCCATGGAGCGAGAAGAGAGTTGGAACCAATTAACTTGTTTGTTTGTTATCAAAGAGGAATCTTAATGAACTATTATATAGTAATAAAGAAATCATTACTTTCTTGCACATGCAAATTTTTCATTCAGGATCCAAGTACATTAGTAAATTATTATAAGAGGTTTGCTGAATAATTATTGACCATATATTAGACTAGAAACCTCCAGATACTAATCTCTTTTTTAGTTCTTGCCATGATGAAGCTCCTTCTTGATCATACATCATTTGAAACAGGTAAATGTCTTACACCACACAGATGCACACAATTTAGAGGAATGATTAGCATTTTTCAAAGAGTTGACCCTTAAGAAAGAATTAAAACTTCTAATTGAAAGAAAATTTGTCTTATTTTCTTTCCCATCAGCAAAATTATTTTTGTTTCTTTTTTCTTTGCTTTATAAAAAGGAATATCACACCTTAGCAAGGGTGCAATCTAGAAAAGGTTACTCAAAACAGATATTCCAGCAAGGTGATTATTGCAGTTAATTTTTAATAGTTTTTGATATCATTTGTAGTATACAAACAGAATCGTAGACTGTTTATATCTGTCACCCTGTTACATAACTTTTAGAAAACTATCCTGATGTAACTACCAAAAAAAATGATGAATATTTTCTATAATTTATTATCTTGCTCAAAAGTATTCAAGAAAGAAAAAACTTGAAACAACTTCAATTACAATAAACTTGGGAAGAGTTAGGGAAATTATGATGCATTGATACAATGGAATATTATGAAGCCATTTAAAATTGAACACATACAGTGATGTCAGCAAAATGGTGGACTAGGAAGCTCTTGAGTTCTTCCATGGAAACATAAGGAAACAACCAGAAACCAGCTGAAATAAGTTTATAGGCACTCTGGAAAACAGTCAAAGATGTACAGCAACAAAGTGAACATCCAGTTAGGAAAAAGACAGATTCAAAATGCTAGGAAATTTCATCATGTTTTACTCACCCTTGCCATTCCTCTGGCATGGCACACAGTGGAGGCTTGGTCTATAGGAGACATCAGCCCAGTTTCCAGTTGCCTCTCTCAAACAAGAGTTATCAGAGATCTTATGTGCAATGTCCTAAGATATTTTGAGGCTGCCTCAAGGACTGTTGTCTGTTTCACCTAACAGTAAGAGCTTGAAATGAAAAGCTTCACTTTACAGCTGCGGGGGGACTACAGATGTACAGAGACCAGGGGTGAGAGATTAAGGTTGGAAACATGGAATAGATTATAAAAGCCCTGAGGAAAAGCTGGATGTGAAATTTTGGGAGCCGTCTATTCAGCCATGTATTCAGGGGAATTGAGAAAGCCACACACAGGCCAAGTGGGATACATGCTCATGAAATAACTGAAGTGACCTTCAGATTTCATATTGGGCTGGTCACAAGACAAACAACAGGCCAAGCTAAAAGTGAAGTACTGTCATGGCACAGAACAAATCTGTGAAGAGTGGGAGAGGTGGCTGTTTTTTCAAATGCCCAAGTAAACACACATATAAATATACAAAAAAGAAAAAAAAAAAAAAACCAATAGCCACTAAAGAAGAAAAAAATTGGCAAACAATATCACTGATGAACATCGATGCAAAAATCCTCAACACAATACTAACAAATCACATACAACAATACGTTAAAAAGATTATACACCATGATCAAGTGGGATTTATTCCAGGTATGCAGGGATGGTTTAACATTTGCAAATCAATCAACGTAACACCACATTAATAAAATGAAGAATAAAAATCACATGATTATCTCAATAGATGCAGAGAAATCATTTGACAAGATACAGCATCCATTTATGATAAAAACTCTGAATAAAAGGGGGATAGAAGGAAAGTACCTCAACATAATAAAGACCATATATGACAAACCCACAGCTAACATCATCCTCAATGGTGAAAAACTGAAAACTATCCCCCTAAGAACAGGAACCAGACAAGGATGCCCACTGTCACCACTCCTATTTAACATAGTACTGGAAGTCCTAACCAGAGCAATCAGGCAAGAAAAAGAAATAAAAAGGATCCAAATTGGAAACGAAGAAGTGAAACTGTCACTATTTGCAGATGACATGATTTTATATATGGAAAACCCTAAAGAATCCACCAGAAAACTTTTAGAAGTAATAAACGAATATGGTAAAGTTGCAGGATACAAAATCAACATACAAAAATCAGTTACATTTCTATACACTAACAATGGAGTAGGAGAAAGAGAGATTAAGAATACCATCCCATTTACAATTGCAAAAAAAGAATAAAATACCTAGGAATAAACTTAACCAAAGAGGTAAAAGATCTATACACCGAAAACTATAAAACATTGTTGAAAGAAATTGAAGAAGACACAAAAACATGGAAAGATATTGCATGCCCTTGGATTGGAAGAATTAACATAGTTAAGATGTCCGTACTTCCTAAAGCCATCTATAGATTCAATGCAATCCTTATCAAAGTTCCAACAACATTTTTCACAGAAATAGAACAAAGAATCCTAAAGTTTATATGGAACAACAAAAGACCCTGAATAGCTAAAGGAATCCTGAGAAAAAAGAACAAAGCTGGAGGTATCACACTCTGATTTCAAAATATACTACAAAGCTGTAGTAACCAAAACAGCATGGTACTGGCACAAAAACAGACACACAGATCAATGGAATAGAATAGAAAGCCCAGAAATAAACCCACACATCTATGGACAGCTAATCTTTGACAAAGGAGCTAAAAACATACAATGGGGAAAAGAAAGTCTCTTCAACAAATGGTGTTGGGATAACTGGATAGCCATATGCAAAAAAATGAAAGTAGACCCTTACCTTACACCATACACAAAAATTAGCTCAAATGGATTAAAGACTTGAATGTAAGACCTGAAACTATGAAACTTCTAGAAGAAAACATAGGCAGTACACTCTTCGACATCGGTCTTAACAACGTATTTTCAAGCACCATGTCTGACCGGGCAAGAGAAACAATAGGAAAAATAAACAAATGAGATTACGTCAAACTAAAAATCTTCTACACAGCAGAGGAAACCATCAACAAAACGAAAAGACAACCTAACAATTGGGAGAAGATATTTGCAAACCATACATCTGATAAGGGATTAATCTCCAAAATATATAAAGAACTCATGCATCTCAACAACAAAAAAACTAACAACCCAGTTAAAAAGTGGGCAAAAGACCTGAACAGACATTTCTCCAAAGAAGATATACAGATGGCCAACAGACACATGAAAAGATGTTCAAAGTCATTAACTATCAGGGAAATGCAAATCAAAACTACAATGAGATACCACCTCACGCCCATCAGAATGGCTATAATTAACAAGACAGGAAACAACATGTGTTGGAGAGGATGTGGAGAGAAGGGAACTCTCATACACTGCTGGTGGGAGTGCAAACTGGTGCAGCCACTATGGAAAACAGTATGGAGATTCCTTCAAAAAATCAAGGACAGAACTACCATATGATCCAGCTATTCCACTGTTGGGTTTTTATCCAAAGAACTTGAAAACACCAATTTGTAAAGGTACATGCACCCCTGTGTTCATTGCAGCGTTATTCACAATAGCCAAGACTTGGAAGCAACCTAAGTGCCCATCAAGGGACGAATGGATAAAGAAAATGTGGTATATATACACAATGCAATACTATTCAGCCATAAGAAACGATGAAATCCAGGCATTTGTGACAACATGGATGGACATTGAGGGTATAATGCAAAGTGAAATAAGTCAGAGAGAGAAGGTCAAATACCGTATGATTTCCTTCATTAAGTAGTAGATAATAACAACAATAAACAAACACGTAGAGACAGAGATTGGATTGGTGGTTACCAGAAGGGAAGGGGGGAGGGAGGAGGGTGAAAGGGATAATTTGGCACATGTGTGTGGTGATGGGTTGTAATTAGTATTTGGGTGGTGAACATGATGTAATCTATGCAGAAATGGAAGTATAATGATGTACACCTGAAATTTATACAATGTTATAAACCGATTTTACTGCAATAAACAAAAAACTTAAAAAAAAATTGACAGAAACTCTTCCTGAACAAGCAGGCAAATTGGATTTATTAGATAAAAAGTTTTAAATCTACAGTCTTATGTATGCTGAAATTGCTAAAGAAAAATTTGACAAAGAACTAAAGGAAATCAAGTAAATCATATATGAATAAAATGATAATTTCAACAAGGATAGAGAAATTATAGATCCTAAGTAACAGAAAGAAAAAAAAATGAAGAAATGTGTACAGACACTAAAGGACTTATGGAACACCATCAAGTGAACTAATATACACATTATTGGAGTCCGAGAATGAGACGAGAGAAAGAATGGAACAGAGAGATTATTTGAGGAAATAATGAACAAAATCCCCCCAGGCTGAACGTAAAGACATGAAAAATCAGCAAACCCAAGAAGTTCAAAGAATTATAGGTAGGATAAACTCAAAGATATCCACACCCATATACATTGTCTTCAAACTGTTAAGACAAAGGCAAGAAAGTATGTTGAGAGCAACAAAACACACATGACTCCTCAGGTATAATGGATGGTGGATAACATCTTCAACAGATTTCTCATCAGAAACCTTGAATGAGATAAGACAGTGAGATAAATTATCAAAAGCCCTAAAAGAGAAAAAACTTCTCAACCAAGAATTCTTCAAATGTTCTTCAAATATGAGGCACTAATTAAGACAATATCAGATGTTTAAAAAGCTGAAAGAGTTCGTTATGTTAGAACTGTCCTACAAGAAATGTAAAAGGAGTCAGTCAGGTTCAGATGAAAGGACACTAGACCGTAAGTCAAAGCCATATGAAGATAAAAAGCCACACTGAGCACTTTGCTCAGAGGATCTCTCCACGGAGGTGAGTGGTGCCAACCCCATGACATGGCTATAAGAGTTATTTCCTTATCTCATAAAGCCTGTCTGTTGGGGCCTGGCTTCAGGGTTTGATTCCCCACCCAGAGATAGTATGGCTCAGGGCAGTGAGAGTCCCTTCTGTTTGGGAGTATTTCATGACCCAGCCACTCTCGAAGGGCCGATATTTGGCTCTGGTGAAACAGGAGCAATCCCTGGTGACTAGTCATGGGTCAAATTCCATCTGGAGATTGAATCTCATCTGGAGTGATGAGGTAGGGGTTTGAGGCCCCTGAGGTCACTGAGTCTGTCTTTGTGTTGTGCCTGTGATCAGAGGAGGGGTCCCCTTGGATGGGGTTAAACCTCTCTGAGTTGTTAAGCCTGTTTTTTTGTTTGTTTGTTTGTTTGTGTGTTTTGGTCAAAGACACTCGACATTAGAGTTTTTGTCAAGGACAGTTGACATTTTCCACAATCTGGCTTTTCTGGATTCCTGGGTCTTCTTTTGTCCTTGCCTCCTTATCAGTGGTCGCTGAGTGACACCCAGTGTCCACCTATTTTATTTTCCCTTTAAGGATTTAGTTATGTGTCTGGGTCTAGTTTCCAGCAATTAAGGTGCTAAATTTCCTCTAGGCACAACCTGTGGCATCTACATCACCACTAACAGGTACAGGTTGCTCCCAGGGGGTTGGAAATAGACCATAAGAATAGACACTGGAATCCACAGTCAGAAGCTCTTGCAATGACTAGTCTTAAGAACTTAATCAAATATGGAGTATTAACCTCCTCTCATGGTCATAATGAAAGCTCCACTTCCCACCCCCACCTGTGGGGGCTCTCCTCTGAGTTCTGGTTTAGGAGAGTCCATGCTCCACCTCTGGGAGCTCTCCTATGGTTTGTGGGCACCTGGAGGGATTCCAAGTTGGCCCCTGCGTCATTCATTTGACTGACAATCTGGAGCCCTGTTTAGTCTCCTGTCAAGAACCTGTTGAGTATTTTTAGCACCTAATGAGTCAGTTGTGGGGACAAGAGACCTGTATTCTGTAAACTGTCCTTCAGGGTTCTGTTGCCCAAGCACTGGAACTGCTGTTTGTGTGACCCTTATCTTGATAATCCTTGGGAAGAGGCCATGAGGGCAAGGCTTGATCACCTTTTTCCCATCTTTGTTTGTCTTGTTCATCACCTCCTCTTTTGTCAGCAAGTTGACGTTAAGTTCAGGCTGGACTTGAACAGAACTTGACCTTCTGTAAAACTGAAAACTTGAAAATTTTTGCCAGGGATTTAAGTCTCAACTCCAGCAATGGGAGCTTTGTCCCCCAGCCTGCTCTAGGATTTTGCCTCTGGCCTCCCTGGCTTGCCTTGTGCTGGCTCAGAGACTACGTGCCCTGGTTGAGTGGTACTTGGCTAAAACTTATAGCTATATTGACTCACACAGTTGGGCTCAGCATCCTTCTCCAGTCTGCTGTCAGTCAGACACCAGCTTTACTGCCATCGGGGATGCCCCAAGCATCCCTGGAGACTCACCCCTTGAGTGCATTTTAACTAATTGGAAATACTTTCAATTGGATGGGGTATGCCCCAGAAACTCCATCTTAAAAAAAACTTGACTATTTTCTCTGTGTCTTTATGATGTAGATTTTCTGCTCCCATCTTCTCTAGAACCCAGGAACCATTCTTTGAAATGCAAATGTTTCTCAGAAATTAGTGAGCTTTGTATTGTGCCTGATTCATAACAAAAATTTTGTGTTTCTCTCTATGTATATCTGTGTGTTTATGTGTGCCTATATGTATGTGGGGGGGATCAAGGTTGGCCACTTAAAAATATGTTCCTTTACCTTGATTGTTTTGGGAACAGGGGACTCTGAGGGAAACCTTGACTTCCCCCCACCACTAACTGCCTGAAAGAACTTAAGATAAGAGGACGGTCCCCAGGACAGGCCATCACCATAAATAACTCTGGGTATAGATAGCCTGGGAGGGACCTTGCTAAGCCCATTCAAATCAACCCTCAATATACCAAATATTTACTTTTGTAAGGGAAATCTCCATTTATAAAGGTATTTCCCTCTCTGTACCAGGAAGAGGGAGGATGACCTCATCTCTAGAAACTTAATGTGGAAGGTGAGGGCTTAAATCTGTGTAACAACCTTATTCTTGTTCACTGTGATTTTCTGGTAAAAGCAACCCTAGAGGCAGTTCAGATTCCACTCAGTAGCTTTATCTCAGAAAGTATTATCATTTCTCTGAGAAGTATTACCTAGCCCACCACCAGTTCCTAAGAGTGGAGGAAAAAAATGGAGAAATACCAAAACATGGACATAAGAGCACCCTCACCAAAAATCTAGCATCTTGAGTATTTTCTCCAAAAACATTAGTAAAAAGGCTTAGAACAAAATTTGGATTCATAACTAGGGATCCTTGTGCCTGATTCATGACAGTAATTTTAAAACAATTACTGTTAAACTTCTGTGTATGTGTGTCTATATGTATGTTGCAAATGTGAGATATTTTTCTACCTCCAGATGATATGACCAAAATTAAGAGCTCTATTGAAATTGGCTTAAAGTAAGCACTTATATAAATTCAAAATGAGATAGAAATTAACCCAAATGTCTTTCAAGTTAACTTGATATAAACTAATCTTTGGTAAATGAAAGCTGGTTTAAGTTTGTTGGTTTGATTGAAGTAGGCATGCCCTCAAAGTACTCAGTATTTAGGTATGATTTCGACAAGCAGCCTGGTGTTATTAGTCAAATAAGCTCATGTTATCTGTTACAAATTCGTCAATAAAAAATAATACCTTTAACTTATAGCTAATTTTGTCTAATATCTCATGAAGTTTTCATGGGTAATCTAAACATAATTGTTAGAGACAAATTATTTAGGTAGATGAAAATGGATAAGATTCTAATATATGATTAAAGAAACTAAATGTTAAAGAAGAAAACATCTTTGTATTCAAGGACAGTAAGATATGTGTTTTCAGTAAAGAAGGTATAAAGAATGGAAATACTTTTGTTTAATTTGCTAAGAAAGATAAATTTGTTCTAAAGTACCAGAAGGGAAGAAAGAAAGGCACGGGACAAATTCTGAATGTAAAAGGTGACAGGAAGTTTGTGAAATTAAACCCTGAGGAGTGTTGTGCATGGTCAAGTTGGCTAAGATTAAACTAAATCCAATTAAGTAAATGAGTTTTAACGTCAAAAGTAAGCTGGTGCAAAATTAAAATTTGGTCTTATTTCTCTTAAAATAATTTCCTCTGTTTAAAAAGACTGAGGTACTACTTTGTCTCTCTGTTTGCCCTTGACTGTTTCTGTTGTCACTTTGATTGAATGGATAACTGAGTATTGCTTCACAGTGAACTTTTTTTCGTACTTGATCAAGTGGTTTGAAATCCTTTGATATTTTTGAGAAACTTCTCCCCACAAAAATATTCAGATGCTGAATGAAGTCTTTCTTTTCACCCAGAAGAACAAAAATGTTTTTCCCTTTGAGAAGTCCCAGAGGGCCCCTGGGACTTCTCAAAGAAATTTTCTCTCTTCCTATAAAGAGGAAGATACCAAATTTATCAGGCTTATTTGGTATGTTATATTGCATGGGAAGCAGTGTCAAATGAGTGATGATAAACCTTCCTAGGTGGCATTATGTCAGTAAATGTTACTGATATAAGTTTTTTAAAAACTGTATAACATTACTAAAATTCTGGTCTGTCCTGGTTATCAGTCACAATTCTGGTTATTATTTTAAAGAGTTTTATGTCATAAAAATTAACCAAATTTCTTTGCTGATTGTCATTTTGGGGTCTTGTTTACAGACAATTGTTGTTTTACTCTGATGCTTTTGAAAACTGTCTTTCAACGTCAGAGAAATTCATGGAAAGTACTCTGACACTTACTCTAAAGTAAGGCTTATGATAAACTTTCTGATCATAAAACTGAACAGGGTAAGAAATTACAGAACTCTAACAGAGAAACTGATGACTTTATGAAACTGCTAACAGAAGATTAAGATCAGAAATTGATTTATATAGGACTGAATGGACTGAGGAGGATTATTATAATTTTTATGATTTTTCATCAGAAGTGTTGCTGATTTTTTGATGTTTTGCTTTTTTACATTTTTAAGGAAACTTTTTTTCTTTTCTCTTAAGCTAACTATGACATAATTTGGTCAATTATAACTTTGTAAGCAAAATGGAAACATTTATCTTTCTCTACCTACCTGATCACTCCAGGATTTGGAAACTCTTAACAAGTGAGTATTGTTTTCATGGCAATATACTTATTTGCATGAGTTCAATATAAGGAGAATCTGTTCTCCTTATAACAGGACACAATTTGAAACATTGGTTATATTACCAAAGCTTTGACTGGAATATCATATTTGAGAAAAACATGCATAAACTCAGATATGACCAAACAGCTTTTGAAAGACAAAGATTGGACGTTATGGACTAAAACCACTTGGAAATATTGGTTTGATACCTTGTTTACAGAAGTTTCAAGCAATCTTATGATGGTGAGTAAGGAAGATCACTTATCTGGCAGGTGCCTGGAACCTCAATATTTTCAGGAACAACAAAAGAAGAGGGGAATTCACCCAAATCTGTAGATATTGCAGGCAAAATCTTACAACAAAGTCCTTGGCTTGGCTTTCCTGGCCTCAAGAGGCCTTTAAAGTTCAATCTGAGATTCTTCATAGAGTTACAGCAAAGCAGATTTAAAAGAGCCTATATGATCAGTTGCTATTCTTGCTGCATTTATGTAAATAATTGAATCAAGTTTTATTGAAACTAGACTTATTTTGCAAACCAGTTAGTCTTAATTCAGCTATCTTTGGTAAAAATGAGGGTGATTTTAGAGAGAAAAATTACATTTCAATAGAAACTGTAGTACACCTTCATGGATATTAGCTTCTAGTTCTGTTAATTGTGTTTGAGGTTTTTGTTTTATATCTGTTAACTTGCCTGGGTCCTGAATTCTTCTAATCTCCTGAAATATCTGACTACAAATCTCTGGGCTAACATTTTCAATTTTCCCATCATTTTCATTTGTAATCACTGAGAACTGAACCTGCACTTTTTCCTGAAGCCTTGCAAACTGAAGCTGGGAAATCTGAAGTAAACTTAAAGACTCATATCTGTTGCTCTGTAAGCCACTCAGAAAGATACCTGAATGCAAGATGACATCATCAGAGACATTTTAAGCTGCGAAAGATGCTTTGATGCTGACATCTAGAAATCTTCTTGACTGGCTGTCCTCTGAACTCAGAAACTGGTTTATAACTTGCTCCAACCATTAACTTTGTTTTTCTTTTGTTTCCATAGAAATGCTTCTTATTAAATACCTGATTGCTTGCTTCCACAATATAGGCCTAATTTTGGGAGCCCACTTGCGCCACCCTCTTCTAAAATGAACTTAACTGGACTGATCTATTATCAGGACTAAGAAATGTGTTCAGTGAGATGGAACAAGGTATCACTCAGGTTCTGGACTATGCTTTAAGTTTCAAAAGGACTGTG
The DNA here is from genome assembly GCF_057802395.1 of Ceratotherium simum simum. Classification (NCBI taxonomy): domain Eukaryota; kingdom Metazoa; phylum Chordata; class Mammalia; order Perissodactyla; family Rhinocerotidae; genus Ceratotherium; species Ceratotherium simum. Next base: position 28,368,593 of record NC_141931.1, on the reverse strand, counting down.
AAATGGGATCAAAGCTGCTGAAGCATTCTTTTGTAAGGAGTCACCCCTTGGATCCACCATACACAGGTAAAAAAAGGCACCCACGCCTGAACATCAAGAGAGATCATCACAGACAGTTGATTACTCTGAGTTTTCCTTCAAACTACTCTCTGATTTGAAACTCTTGTTTCAGTGACACTATGCAGATAAGTAATGACCAGCTATCCACCCCAGGCTCTGCCCTGTATCCTAACCAACCCCATACCATTTAGGCACAGTATGCTTACAAGGAGGTTGCATGTTCCTGGGCAGCAAGACTGGTCCATCAGAGAAATAGGCAACCCAGTAGCTAGACTATAAAAAGCTAGTGGAATCTGGGGAGGAGGAGAGGGGGGCAAGGATGCCAAGATCCTAAAAACGTTGAGGCTATAAAATTACAAATTGTTGTTATGACCAATTCAGGGCTGTTACTCTGGTGACCCACAAACCTATTTGAAGATTAGCTGTAAATTCTGCTCCTCTACTGGTCCCTGTGACAATGCCCATGCTCAGCAGGAAGCAGTTACAGAAGACAGGCCTTCAACATTTGCCCCTCAAGAATGAAGAGCAGTATAAAACTAGAGGGGTGATTTGTCACTGACTAGTGCCCTGAGGAATTCAAGGGTGGATTTGGAAGCTTTGAACTGTTTTTAAGTTAAAGAGACACAAAAAGAAACCACCCTGAAACTAACCAACCCTACATACAAGAGCTATGCCCATGACCTTGCCTTAATTTTAGTATGTAGATCTCTTCAGGAGAAGATTAAGCCTCACTATCGTAATCTACAGTATATGTGGAAGCATGTTTTCCAACTGGGCCTGCACAAGTGAATATCTGCCTCTCCCTTTTGAATATTCATTCCCCAACTGAAATAACAGTTCCTGATTCCGTTTGTTTGGGGACACCATGACTTTGGAAATGATTCCTCATGACCTCCTATTTGCTGCAAATACATTTTACTTTGTGAGACAACTTCCACTGATGTAGAGTCTTATTTGATTCACCAGGAGATAAGCCAACTTGGTTTGGTATTGCTGCTAGTAATATCTCTGAAAAAACAAAGGCGTCTACTGAGAGAATCCTGCTAGACCTGTTGTGACAATTTGAAAATGAAAATAACGTTAGCATTGTCATTTGAAAAAAGTTCAGTCTATGAAAAGCCATGAATTTCTAATCATACTGAAAACAGAAAACTAAGTTGAAGTTTAGGAAAAGGCAGTTGAAATACAAAAGAATGATGAACAAAAATAAAATACGTTTATTTTCTCACTGATTTTAATAAGTTGAGGAAGGTAAATATATATGAGTAATTTGATATAGAGCTGTGTACATCTCTGTTTTTGTAAGCAGGAAATTGAGAGCAAGCCAAGCAGTTCTGAAAGTACTAAGTACAGGAGGGACAATCGATCCCGTTTGGGCTACACCAAAAGAACATTAAGCACTCCCAGGGTGAGTCAATTTACCCAAGATAAAGCAGAGCTCAACAACGTGGAGGAGAGGTGATTAAATGTCATGTGTTATATAATGCTGACAAATGGAAACTCTAACAGGTGTGTCAATTCAGGAGACACCAGATTGCAGAAATACGAAGACCTATGAGAAAGGCAAAAGATATGGACATGTTAAAAAATATGTAGTGGGGTTGGCCTGGTGGTATAGCAGTTAAGTTAGCACATTGCCATTCAGTGGACCAGGGTTCACTGTTTCGGATCCTGGGTGCGGACCTACTCACCACTCATCAAGCCATACTGAGGTGTTGTCCCACATAGAAGAGCTAAAAGTCTAAAACTGTGATACGTAACTATGTACTGGGGCTTTGGGGAGAAAAAAGAAAAAGAGGATGATTGGCAAGAGATGTTAGCACAGGACCAATCTTCCTCGAAAAAAAAGTGTGTAGAAAGTAAAGTTTTGCCATCAAAAAAGAAGTCAGTTTGATGACAGTGGCTTGGATTGGAATCATTCTCGGAGAGGCAGCCATACCAGGGTCCTACTAAGAATAAATCAATCATCCAAATTCAGCAATTTGGGATAATTTATTTTTGTTCCAAAAAACTTTCTTTATGAAGACTGAAAGTTAAAATTCACATAATTTCCACATGTCTTGAAATATATTCTTTTTTGAAAATTTTCCACTGTTAAAAAAATGTCTAAACTATTTTTAGCCCATGGGCTATACAAAAACAGGCAGTGAGTTGTGCCCATAGGCAATAGTTTATGGATCTCTGCTCTATATAATTATCAGATGTTTTTATAATGTCTGTAATTATCTTTCTATAGATTATTATTACTTTATTTGTGGTAAAATATACATAACATAACATTTATCATTTTGACAATCCATAAGTGTACAATCCAGTGGCATTAAATATATTCACAATGTGGTAGAACCATCACCATTATTTATACCCAAAACATTTTTGTCATAGCCAACAAAAATTCTGTTAAAAAATTTCCTTTTGGGTAGTTCAGGGTTGATGTATAAAAACACAACTGAACTGTGTGTGTTCATCTTGTACCCTGAAACTCCGCTGAATTTGTTTATTAGTTCTAGTAGTTTTCTTGTGGATTGTTTGGGATTTTCTATATGTAGGTCATGTCATCTGTGACTCTTGTTTTCGCAGGACATTTCTGTGCATGCCACTTTGCCTGTGCTATGGACAGTTTGTGTCCCCCCAAAACTTGTATGTTGAAATCCCATCTCCCAATGTGATGGTATTAGGAGGGTGGCCTTTCAGGGGTGATAATGAGAGTGGAACCCCCCGAATGAGATTCGTGTCCTTATAAGAGTAAGAGACAGAAGAGAGATGAGCGTACACATGAAGATACAAGATGACGGCTGTCTGCATCCAGGGAAAGGGCTCTCACCAGGAACCAGACCATGCTGGCACCTTGAGCGTGGACTTCCAGCCTCCGCAACTGTTTTCTTTCTTTTTCTGGTCTAATGGCTCTTGCTAGAATGTGCAGAACAGTGTTGAATAGCAGTGGTGAAAACAGGCACCCTGTCTTGTTCCCAATCTTAGGAGGAATACTTTCAGTCTTTCAACATCGAGTATGATGTCACATGTGGGTTTTTGATATATGGCCTTGTTGAAAGTTTAGCTAAACTACCCAATAACATTACTGTCTCGGCATCCATTTTGTGTGGCTAAGTGGTCTGCAGGGGCCCTAAACTGACACAAGCCTCCCTACCCCCGACAAGCAATGCCCTCCATAACAGTGTTTCTGAACACCCAACAAAGCAAGGACGGCTCCTTTAAGTGCCCTGGAAGCCACGTTAGCCAGCGGGGTATGAACCAATGGCAGCCTCTATGTTTGCACCTCAGCAATCAGAAGCAGCAACCCATAATCAAACACAGAACACTCATACATGAAGACAAGTTCCTTATTGTCTGCCCTGGCTCCAGCAAGCCACACCAGAACCTCTGGTTTCCATCCTCACAGCTGCCTGCCACAGCCTGGGAGGTTGGGGAACAGGTAGACCCTGCCGCCCTGAGGGCTGTAATCAACCAATATTAACTGCAATTTGCCAGCCAAGCTTTCCCTGGGATGTGGCAAGCTTTCAAAGAGACCCCAGAAATCCAAAATCCTTACTTCAGACAGACTCTACCCACACAATTGCTGTCTAGGTGGAGAGATGGATTCCCGGTGCTTCTCAGTCTGCCATTTCCCTGAAGTCGCTCTGTACAATATTTGGGCTTGTCTTTGAAGGTATCTTTTTGCTTTCAGATAGGGTAAGATTAATGAAATTCCAGGAAAGCATTAAAATAGGTAGCCATAGACCTAGAAAGTTACCAAGCCAAATTAGAAATAATGAAAAACTAAAATCTTTTGAAAGAAGTTTAAGTGTTGGTATAGTAATATATTTTACAATCATTGCTTTCATATGTTTTTCTGCAGTTTGTTTCTTCAGAGATATTAATATTGAAACTGAGCTCACCCTGAGCTAACATCTGTTGCCAATCTTCCTCTTTTTGTATGTGAGACGCTGCCAGAGCACAGCCACTGATGAGTGGTGTAGGTCCACACCCAGGAACCAAGCCTGGGCCACCAAAGTGGAGCACGACAAACTTAACCACTAGGCCACTGGGGATGGCCCACAGAGATATGATTTTTCAAAAATTTAACCAATTTTTGGCTATTCAATAAAAGTTGATTTCCGTGTATTGATTGGTGGAGTAAGTTTAGCCTACTTAGCATGAAACTAGGGATAATTAATTGTAGATATTATTCTTCTCCACACATAAAAATGGATTAGACACACTCTGACCACTCTTAAAGTCTTAATTAAGTGATTCTATTACAAGGTAAGACCTAGTGCTTGGTAACTTGTGACATTTGTCAAAACTGCCTTGAATGTCACCCCACCTTCCCTTTCAGCATTCTGGTTCCCTATCTTTTAGCAACCCCTGCTCCCATCCTTCTAGTATTGCTATTGCAAAGAAATGTGTTCAGAGTACAAGATAATTCCTTTTATGTATAGATTCTGTAAGAGAAATGTTACCTAATTTAAGAGGCCAAGGGCTTGTGGCGTCTGTGTCATTTGAGATATTAAAGCCTGAGACATTTGCCCTTTGGCCTCTATAAGTTTGCCTGCTGTGTCAGTCCTCTGTGGAATGGGCAATGCTTACACACCAAAGAGTATACGGGATAGTTAGGACTCACAATTTGTGTTGGCAGAAGGACGCAGTCAGGGTAGGGGTGTCCTTAATGAGAACAAGAAATCCTACCATGATGGGGAAGCAAGTGATTGATAGCTGATCTATGGGAAAGGGGATCACAAAATAGATGGGTTATGAAGGGGGAGAAGTGGAGGTATCAGTTCCACAGTACACCTGATAACCCATCTCTGGAACGATCTGTACAAGAGGGTGATGTGAAATGAAGTAGGTGATATATGAGTCAAGAGTTGAGGGAGGAGGACAGTAGGTGGGGCAGGACAGACACAGACTGTGCATGATTTGTGTTGTCCTCTAGAGGGGTCTTGCACTTCACCCCTGGGGAGGACTGTGGTAAACAATTAGTGAAAGCCTAGATGGGGTGAGAGGAATACATGGTACAGGGCAGATGGGCATTGACTGTGGTGCTGATATTCACATATGTCATTGCTGATCTAGACGTCTGTTGGGTAGAGGAATATGTGGTGCTTCAGTAAAGACAGTGATCAGGGTAAGTCCAATAGATGCATTTGTTTAAAGGCTCAGTTGTCATCTGAGCAAGATGGACACGCATGTTGGTGGTGCTGATGTGGCAGTAGGGAAGAGCAGCAGGGGGAGGGATACGGTTAGGGCCTGAGCAGTACAGTGTGGCATGGGAGAGCAGGGATGGGTGTTCTCTATGGTAGGAGAGGGGGGTTGTCAGTGGAGGTGTCGTGTTGGAATGCATAAGCACTAGTGTAAGAGAGAGAGAGTGTCAGTGGTGTCCACGCAATGGCATGGGTATCCTCCAGTGCTAGGAAGAGTGGTTATTAGTGGGGCCTCCTGCTGGCATGGGTATCCTCTAGTGTCACTGAGAGGGTGGGTGTCAGTGGAAGCCTAGTGTTGTGACAGATACTATCTACTGTACTAGAGAGAGTGCATATTATTGGAAGCCTCATTTTGGGATGATGAATCTCTTGTAAGCAACAGAGAGTGGATGTTGGTCTAGGCCTGGTGCTGGGATGAGTGTTCTGGGATGTAACAGGGAGTGTGGGCTACGGGAAAGTCCTCGTGTGGGGATGGGTATTCTCTGGTATAAAAGAGAGAGGGTGTTGGTGGAGGCTGCGTGCAGCAATGGGTAATTTATCACATGAGACACGATTTGGGTCTTATTAGAGGATTCTTTTTTTTTTTTTTCCAAGGAAGATTTGCCCTGAACTAACATTAGTGCCAGTCTTCCTCTATTTTGTCTGTGGGTCATCACCACAGAATGACCACTGACAGGTGGTGTAGATCCATACCCATGAACGGAACCCTGGGCTGCAGAAGTGGAGCATATGAACTTAACCACTAGGCCACAGTGCCGGTCCCATATAGGACTCTTGTAGGGAAGGATATTCTCTGATATAAGAGACAGAGAAAGTGCCAGTGGAGGCCTTGTGTAGGGATGGGTATCTCTAGTGCTAGAGAGAAATGGAGTATCTGTGGAAATCTCTTGGTACCACGTTTTTGGGCCAAGAAAATCTCCTGTAGATTTTTGCAGTGTACAGAGGGAGGGAATTTCGCCAGGGAGCCATGTAGGCTAGATAGGGTGGTAATGTTGGTGGGTACCTCTGTTTTAAGAGAGTTATGTAATCACTGCACTTGAAGAATGTGGGCATGAGTTATGTTGGAGTCCCAGCAGTGAGTGGCAGGACTCACAGTGGGGCAGGTGTCCTTGAGCAAGCAAGGTCCCAGGGCCAATAAGCACCAACAGTAGAAAGTCAGTCATGTCAGCAGGGTACAGTGTTTACTCTGTGTAAAGTTGGTCACTCAGAGGTGTGTGGTTGTAGTCTCTCCTGGGATGCTCTGTGCTGTCCCTGGGGCATCGAAGGGTCTGAGAGGCCATCATATCCACTAGTGAGTCCTCGGGCTGGGGCAATGTCATTTCTCTGGGCCTGGGATAGCCTTCCCAAGTGGCTACCCTCTCAGGTGGTGTGGGGTTACTAACTTTAGGCTCTTAAAGATGAAAATCGACCTGGGCAATCTGGGCGACCTGCTGGCATTGTTGGACTCAAGAACTGGACTTGCAAATATCAGTGAGATCTCCAAGGTTGGCAAAGGCCTGGCCTGCTTATGCAGTGATTTCTGAGCCTGACCACAGAGCTCGTTTATGGAAGTGCATTGGAAAACCAGTGTAACTGGGATGGCAGGGTGGTTGGTAAAGAATCACCAGTTTTACCCAGATAAGTCATTACAGGGGCCTTGGGCAACCTGAGTTCATCTCAGTAACGGTGCAGATGGACCCGCCTCCAGTAAAATGTGTTCAGCTATGATAATGGCCTAGTGAGTGGTTTGGCATGCAGGCTTTCCACGCTGTCCATCTGGCATGTGACCTTTCTTCTCACCTAGGCCCTGGGTGAACCGTACACCATGACAAGCTGTTCTAAACAAGTTTAGGAAAGACTCCATACATTTCCAATTTTAAAGTATCCAATTGTTCTAGGGGCACGTTTGATTGTCCAGGAACTTGTAACAATCCTCAGGTCGAAGTGCTTGAGCCTGAGTGTCACAAACTAGCCAAGTACCCAGACCAGATGCAGACACAACCAGCCGGCATAAGGGCTATCAGCTTCGTTTGATAAATTTGTTTCTTGTTAATTTTGTAGCTGCTCTCCCAGGGATCTGTACCATTACCAGGGGAGGGTAGGACAATTGTGGATGTAGGGGCCTTTTATCTCCATATCCATAGGAATGTGGACCCCCAACTATCTGTGTGTGGTTTGGGGACTCCACTGAAATCACAGGAATTTCATCCCTGGTCATTTTTGGTTACAGCTAGCATTCACTAAGTGGAACTTGTCATGTCCTCTCTTAGTGGTCCACACTCGTCCTGAAGTCAGCCCTGGGACAATTATTTCTATTTCCTGCAAGATAGCAGAGAGAGAGCATTAGGATTTATTAACTAGCCATTGCACTCTGGGAACTCTGGTAAAGAGTTTGGAGCAGGGAGAAGAGATAAGCTTTCCCTGATGGTCTCACGGCAGAGCTATCAGGGGTCCCTCAGGGCATTCTATTGTCACTGTGTCATAGGATGTGCCCTGCATTCAGCCCTCATGGGAGGATGGATGATTAGAAAATGAAAGCAGAAGAAGTAGTGAGTGATGAGGTAAATATAAAAATAGACTCTTGGTGAACATGGAATCCTTTTACCTCTCCTTGAAAATTAATATGTAGAGACGCGGTGGCTTATGAAAGTTGGTATGGGATATGTTAAGGCCCTCCAGTCTAAAATGTAATAGGACCAAGGCCTAAGGCAGGAGAGAGATCCATTTAGAGGGACCATTGCCTGATTGTAACATAGCAATTCCCTAGGAAGCCACTACGTCTTTTAGTTAAACCTGCCACTGAGGGCAATAGGAGGGTAAAAATTCCATTGTATGCCTTGTTCCAATGTCCATGCTTATACAGGCTGGGAAGTCAGGTGGGAGCCTCAGTCAGAGGCTGTGATCAGAGGTACCAACATAGACTCAGACCTGTATTGTGGAGTCTGCACTGGCTTGCCCTGTGGGATAGGCAAGCATTACCCTGCTGTGTATATATCATGTAAGAGCATGTCACATGGCACCTGAGGAGGGCAGCGGAGCAACACAATCCATTTGTTATCAGAAGTAAGGTAACCGGCCAGAGGGAAGAGCTCCCCACTGAGAGAGTCTCCAGTGTTTACTTTAGTTACAAGGGACACAGTTATCAATGGCTATTTTATCCAGGGACAGTCCCAAGGCAGAGCCTGGATACCACTATGGCTGCAAGTCCTATGAGCCCAGATGGCCAGAGTTGATGTGTTGGGGTGGCCTATTTGTGACCCTGGTACTCGGGGCGAGCCAATACAGCTGCTTGAGTTTTTATTGGTTGTCTGCAGTGGCATTAATGGAGCCTCTGATGAGCCTTGGGTGAGAGCCATGACTTGAGTAACACAAATGACAGGAGAAAATACACAAATGCCTGCCAAATGGGGGCTGCCCAAAGCAGTTTCTCTTTTAATAAAAACAAGCTTTTTCTATTTTCCAGGCCATTTTCAAGACCGTTTGCAGTCATCCATGAATAAGTAAAAACATGGAGCTCAGTTAGGCATCTCTTCAGGGCATCTTGGGAGGGCCAAATGGAAAGCTTTCAACCCTGCCAGCTTAGCAGAGTCGTCTGTCCCATTCCAGTCATGGATGTGCTAGTTGCGGGTGGAATGCAACCACTGGCCCATGAGCTCCATTCTGTGTGATGGCGTCACTGCCATTGTCCCAAGGGGCTCCTCATTTTGCCAAGAGGACAGGCAGAAAGTGCAATTACACCTCACCCATGGTTGCAGGTGAGGGATTGAGCATGCGGGAGGTCATCCTCCTAGAGTTTGGCCCTGTCCTGATGGAGCTACTGCTATTTAACCAAGGAGGCTGTGTGTCTAGGCCCAGCTGCCCACTTGAAGTGTCTCTTTCTCACGGCAGAGAGGAATCTGAGTCCTCATGCCACTGACAGGAGCCCAGGACTTCACTCTCCAAGACACCCCAGTAGGCTAAGGATCTGTTTTTCTAAAGTGCCTCCTCAGGCCCCTAGTGGCAGCTGTTTGGTCCCAAAACCCATGGGCAGCCCTTAAGGCCATGCTTCATCCATAAACTTCAGGAGGCATAGTGTGTGGTAGCCAGGGCCTTACTGGAGAGTCAGAACCTGGGACCACAGACCAGCCCTGCTGAACAGCTTGAGTGTTAATCTCAAGGCCCACTCTTGCAGTCACCCCACTGGAAGGAAACAGTCTCTCTAGTAATTTGAAAAATCGGTGTGGTAAATTTAACAAGAAGGATATGTGTTTTCTCCAAAGGTGAGCAAGCCTAGAGGTGTTGTGCCGGTTTTCAGGTTCAAAGTGACTTAACCTCTTTTACATGGAAGTCATCAGAATACACTGTTGTCATTGGCTTTGGTAGAAAAAAAGAAATCAAGTAGGTTCTAAAGGGAATCACTAATTTAAGTAAAAATTCATAGCTATTTGTGTCTAATCTCCTATTTATTGCGTCTATTGGGGCTTTCCTATCTTATTGAAATGATTTATTTTTCATAAACTAATATTTTCCAATTAGCTCTTTCTCTCCTCTGTCTTTTCTTACTTAGTTACCTTGTCTTTTCATAAGTGTTTGTCCCTTCTTAATTCCTTAGAGAGTGCTAAACCAAATTATTTTCATGTCATGCTCAAATGACTCTATTGTTTTATTTCTTCTTGTGTGGTTTTGTTTCCTATTTGTTGAGTCTGTTGGTTCTTTTTCATGGTGGTAGGTTTCCTTGTTTGATTCAGCATTTTTGATTTCAGTAACACTCTTGCTCCTGCATGTCTTGGGGTTTTGTGGTAACTCTCGTGGTTCCAGGTGTTAAGTTATGATTCAGGATGATTGCACTCTTTCTTTTGAAAGTCAAGTTTCCTGATATTGATGCCAAATAGACCAATATTGATATAACTGTCTGGCCTTTTACTCGGAGTATATTAGCTGAATCTCTGTAAGGGATTCCATGATTTCTCAAATGCTTTATGTTTAGAACTGCAGTTTCCATGGCCTCTTACTTGCAGGGACTATTTTTGACAGCTTCAATTTCACAGAGCACAATGTAGAAATTATCGCCAAGCTAGGAATTTTGCTCCCTTGCCTCAGTTCTACAAATAGAAGGCTGTTCTTATAGTCTGCATTGAATACAAGTGCCATTCACAGATCATGCTGTCTCAGGCTTCATCTCTGAACATTCCTATAGGCCCAGGGAATATCTGCTCTTTACCTTTGTGCTACTGTAAGCCAGTATGGAATGAAATTGTTAGTTTACTCTGCAGGTTATGAAGGAATTTTGGTATCTCCAAATGCTGTGCAGGCAGAAAATGTCTAGCATAAGAGAGCTGCCATAAACCTGCAGATATCAAGTAGGTCAACTCACAGAGGTGGATGGTCCCTTGAAGTCTGGCTCCATTTCCCTTGTGAGGAAAAACCCCCTTGGAAACCAGTTTCCCCAAAACGACTCCATTTGATCTTATGTGAGTAAGCCTAGCAACCTGCTAACCTAGTTCACTAAGATGTAGGTGCTTACCAGAGAGTGACCTCACATCCTGTTCCAGTTCACCTTCACAGACCTCAGAACTATTAGAAGCACTGACATCTTGACTACGTGTATATCAGATCATTGAACAGTTGTGTCATGAGACAATCACAAAATCTGACTCTTAGCAAGTGCTCAAAAACTTTTTTTAGTTAATGGGAATGAACTGTTAGAAGAAATATAAATTGGACCATACATTTTTTATTTTTGTTAATAACTTTACTTTTTAAGTAGTTTTGGATTTACAGAAAAATTGCACATAAAGCACAGAGAGTTCCTACACAGTCTCTTCCATGTTCCTATACCCCCACTTTCCATATTATTAGTATTTTGCGTTATTGTGGGACATTTGTGACAACTGACGAGACAATATTTATACATTATTATTAACTAAGGTCCATGGTTTACGTTAGGGTTCCTCTGGGTTGTACAGCTCTATGAATATTGAAAAATGCATATTGATGTGTATCCACTGTTACTGTCTACAAACAGAATAGTTTCATCACCCCAAAAATCATCTGTGCTACACTTATCCACCCTTCCCTCTCTCTCTTCCTCCAAACCCCAGGCAACCTTGGTATCTTCACTGTCTCCATAGTTTTGATTTTTCCAGAATGTCATACAGTTGGAATCATGCAGTATGTAGCCTTTTAAGACTGGCTTTTTTCACTTAGTGATATGCAGTGAAGGTTCCTCCATGTCTTTTCATAGTTTGATAGTTCATTTCTTCTTATCACTGAATAAGACTATACTCTATAGATACAATTATGTATCCATATCCAGTGAATCTCCATACATAATTTGGCAGTTATTAGAAGGTGTTATAAACAATTAAGTAAAGGTTTCTGCATGGACACAAGGTTTCAACTCATTTGGATAAATACCAGGGAGCACAATTGCTGGACCATATGGTAAAAGTATGTTTAGTTTTGCAAGAAACTGCCAAGCTATCTTCCAAAGTGCCTTCCAAATTTTGCATTCCCACTTGTAATGAAAGCTGTTGCTCCACATCCTTACCAGCATTTGGTGTTTTCATTGTTTTGAATTTTGGCCATTCTAGTAGATGTGTAGTGGTATCTCATTTTTTTTAATCTGCAATTCCATAATGGCAAATGATATTGAGTAAATTTTCATATGCTTATTTGCCTCCTGTATATCTTCTTTGGTGAAGTGTCTATACAAATCTTTTGCTCGTTTTTAAATTGGTTTGTTTGTTTTCTTACTATGGAGTTTTAAGAGTTCTTTGTATACATTGGATACTTATCTTTTATTAGATATAGTTTCACAAGTATTTTCCCATAGTCTGTGGCTTGTCTTTTCATTCTCTTCACAGCATCTTTCACAGAGCAGAATGCTTTTTATTTTAATGAAGTCTAACAATCTTTTTCTTACATGGATTGAGCTTTCGATGTTGTGTCTAAAAAGTCATCACCATGCCCAACGTCATTTAGATTTTCACCCATGTTATCTTGTAGAGTTTTATAGTTTTGCATTTTACATTTAGGTCTATTAATTTATTTTGAGTTAACTTTTGTGAAAGGTGTAAGGTCTTAGTCTAGATTCACTTTTGCATCTGGATGTCTAGTTGTTCCAGCACCATTCATTGAAAAGAACATTCTTTCTCCATTGGGTTGCCTTTGATCTTTTCTCAAACATCAGTTAACTCTATTTGTGTAGCTCTGTTTCTGGTCTCCCTATTCTGATCAATTGATTGGTCTATACTTTCACCGATACCACAATCTCTTGATTGCTGTACCTTTCTAGTAGACCCTGAAATTGAGTAATGGTACTTGACTAACTTTGTTATTCTCCTGTTCCCAGTAAGTCGTGATTCTCTGTATCCACCTGTCTCTCCAAGTGTTGGGTCTGCAATTTTCCCTGTGACTTCAATTTTCTGATGAACCTAAGAAGAATTGTTGATTTTTAGTTTATTTTTCTTTTTTCTTGTTATGAGGATGGAAATCTTCAATTCTAACGTCTTTATCTGTGTAATCAGAAATTGGAACTCTAGCCTTTTCAATAATATTGAAATTTTGCTCTCTTTTGTGAACAGTTCTGAATTAGTTAGACAGCATATTTTCTTGAGCCTTTGCCTCTTCTCCTTATCTTTTTCCTGCTTGAAGCAGGCCTAGGGAGTTTACTTGCCTATATTTGTCATATACACTGATCTTCCCAGGGGAACAGCCCTTCAAGATGAATTTCAATCAACCGACTGAAAAAATGTCCAGGGAGACATTATAAAGAATAAAAAGGGTACAATTGCAGCCTACCTGTTCCATCTCAATAATTATGTGTTAAATCTTAACAACATAAAGTTATGCTACATAACTATACAGCCTTCTCTACTTTGAGGATGAATCGTTTTAGGAAAGACTGTGGGGTACACAGCTTGTTGGTTAGATCCCAGCTGAAGAGCATGGCTTTAGAAAGCCCAGTGGTTATGACAGATGAGTGTGGTCATGAGAGGAAGTAATAGTTGCAGGTAAAGGTGTTAGAAAGTGTACCCAGGTCCTGAAAAACTTTTAGTCTCAAAGTTCTGTGATTGTCCATGTTTGGTCCAGGATTGTCCCAAATTTTAACAAGGTGGTCTGAGATCAAAATTTGGTTCCTTAGGATGACATGATTGAGTTTGTACTGTTAAAAAATGTGGAAAATAAAGATTTTTTTTAAAAGATGTTCCTACAAGTTAACAAATGTTGTAAGCATTGTGCTATTTTACATGCATATATTTCTAATGGTGTTAAATGTTTATGAGAATTAGAATTACCAAGTGTATTTGCCATATTAACATTGGCTTTACAGAAAATACTTAATGGCTTAGGAATATTTTGTGTTTTGCATTTGGAAGTGTGCCTTACTTTGTCTTTGAAACATTTAAAAGGATCAAGTATATCAAATTAATATTTTTTTGAACCTGATAAAATTTGATAAACATGGAGTTAATGTTCAGGATGATCTCATCAGTCAGTTGCTTCTTTGAATTCCTGCCCAACTATAACCCAGCAAGCTCGTTACTGTTACTTGAGCACACGTGGAAGTCTAGACCTGACTCTCAACTCTTGTTCTTTGTTAAAATGCTGTGGAAAGTTTCTTTTTATGTGCAGGAGAGAAGTAGAGATGGAGGCATTTTCCAAAGTTTACCCAACAGATGTGTGCTCAACTCTCTCCTCCTAAACCTTCTGTGTGTCTGGGTCATAACCCTAATCGTAATCCTAATCCTAATCATTCCAGGCTGGTTCTGCTCCCTCCTCTTGGGCCAGCCCTGAAACAGGGATACTTCATTCTGGGATTTCCTGGAGCTCTGATGGAAGGGAGCTTATGCATTGCTGGTCATCCCTGTAATACGTGCCTCACCATCCAGACCATAGGGAGTGTGTTCTCTTGTTCCTAGGAGGGCTAAAGGCACACTGACTGATAAATACCTGCTAACTACTGCTTCCCTAGAGGCTGACAACTCTACCCATCCCACTCCAGAAATGTCTATAAAATTGTTGTTATCATATCCCATCTCCCACCCAACCCAGATTCTAGGTAAATCAGTTTTTGGCTCTCATGAGTCAGAAGGAAAGAATATAAACAAAATAGAAACTGGAGTAGGTAAGAGTCTTTAGAGAAAAAGCTTTAATTTTTACAGAAAGTGAGAAAAATTGAGTGCCTTTCTTTCCTGCCTTAAGTCTAGTTGAGTATGTGTTGCTAAGCAGCATGGATGGAACCCACACTGATGTGTCCGATCAGCAATATCTGAGACATTTCCCGCCTCATTATCTGCATGTAAGGCTTCTGGTAGAAGTCAGGACAAAGGCCTCCATGTTAATATTCATCAGAAAATGGATACTCAGGTTGTTCAGCAGCATTATAATGAGAAAGAACAAGGCACAATATGGGTTCAATGACTCTGTTTCTAGGATGATAGAGAAGTGATTTCTACTGAGCTGTCATTAGGGTAAAGTTGAACATTTTATTTCCTGACAGGTTGTGACGTCTGCTTTCTTTCTTTCACAAATATGACTTTATAACAATTGTTTAAAAATAATAATTAAATTATTCAACCAGTATTCCCTGCCCAGAACTTAATACACAGAACACACAGAGTCAAATATTCAAATATGTTCCTCTCGAGCTACATCTGTCAATAAAGGAACAAGATAGCTTGTTCTTTCTTATTTCAAATACTCTGTGGAAGAAGAGACTGATTCTGCCTTGTTTTGCACAGGACAAGTCCAGCCACATACTCAGCACTAATAAATACTTGAGGGTGATATAAGTTACTGATAGCAATTTCACGTCCATCTTTTAAATTTATTAATTATTTACTAACTTCTCACCACATACAACGCATCCAGTTAGATTCAGAAATGGAAAGGGTGTGATAAAAACATTGGGTCCCATCTCCAAGGAACTGACTATACAGCGGGTAGATCTCAATTTAGTAATAACTCAAAATAGAAAGTGATAGAAAAATGACTGCTTATTATTAAAATATCTAATTTATTGGAAGAAATACTGATTGAATACCACTCTGTCTTTCTCTCTGCATTATTTCTCTTATTCTTCATGTGTCTCTATGTAAATAAATATATTAGCAAGGACAATAATATATCTACCAAGTTTTGAGTATTCAGAACTTGTCATTATGCTGATCCTTTTCCACACATTTTCACATTTATTACTATTTTGAATTAAAATTCTCACAGGCAAAAGGAATGTGCATTTTTCCCTTTCACTCATTTAAAATGAAGGTCCTTTCTCAAAATTCCAGAAACTTAGATCATGAAGCAGTAGCAAAGATCTTTTGGAGACTGTAAATTCTCTCCAGCAATGGTGCTTTTGCCTCCACACTCCTCCTTTGGTTTAAATCTATCTTCTTGAAAACTTTATCCTCTCCATTGAGATCTCCACATTTCAGAAAATACAAGCCAAGAATTCCCATGGACCCCACAAGGCCAGCCTTTCAGGAGGAAGATTCAGTATTTGGGTCCTGAACAAACATGCAATGAAAAGGAAACGAGAGATATGGCAACTTATGAAGGACATAAAATTGGCAGCATCTCATGAAGATTCTGTAAGGGGGTGACGGGCATATCTGGCATGGACCACAAGCTTGATGGAGAAGCCTTTAATCTAATAAAGAATTGAGAAGTTGGGAGAACAAGATGATAAACACGATTATGGAAATATTGAATTAGGCTACACTGGTGATATCCACAGTCTATGTCCACTAGATTGTTGTAGAAATGAGAGGCCTATGTAGAAGATGTGGAGTCAGCAACGATATCGAGCTTCTTGGAAAGTTCTATAGAGTGATGAGCGCAGGATGTATGTGTGTAAGTCCAAGCTGACCCTGGTCCACTCTCAATGTTGTTGTGTCAGTGAATAAAACTTTGGAGTGAGTCTGGGATGCAATTGCAGAAAACACCTGTCTCCTCCCTGATTCAAACTGGTCTCTCTCTTCCTGGTAGTGAGATAAGTTTTAACAATCATCCTACACTCATTATCAGACAATAAATTGAGACAAACATATTTACGAAAGCCACTTACAATTGATAAGGTGCATATCGAAGATTTCGATTAAGGCCATCTAGAACTTTCATGTCCTCTGAAGTCAACTGGAATTCAAAAACCTATGACAGAAGTGGAAAGATTTTTATGATTTTTGGAAAGCATAATTGCCAATCTGGAAATTTCAAGCAAATCAGACTGAATGGTGCACAGGCAATACTCAAAGTGTCTTAGACGTTTTCTAAAGTTTTTAAAGATATCAAGCAAGATAATCAAGTGGTTATAAATATCAGGCAAAAATTAAATAGAAATTCATCACTAGATATAACATATTGAAATTGCACAAGACTACAGACAAAAAGGAGATCATTAAAAAGAGGTGAGGGAACAAAGATTACATTATTCAAAGAGATATTGCCACATACTTTGAAGATCCAGAAGAAAATAGCAATAAATTTTAAAAACACATAATATAATTTAAAATTTTGATGAACACAGATGGATTTCTATATCCCATCAATGAACAGTTAGGATGTGAAAAAATTTTTTTTTCAAATTAATTAAAACCAATGATTGTCCAAATACTAATGATGTCATGTTCAAAGGACATAGTAACTGACTTGAAGAGGATGTCACGGTCTAAATGTGGGACACTTTAAACATAAGAAAGAATGTTAGCAATGACTAATATTTTGAACCAAATAAATCCATCAATCCATAATAATACTCCAAGACTGTGAAAGATAGAGAAGTTGGAAAGATAGATAACAGATGGTATATAGATAGATGATAGGTAGATAGACAGATAGATAATAGGCAAAATGTCAACAATTTCATAACTGATGAATCTAGGGAAGGCATTTATCGCCTTATTCTTTCAGCTTTTCTGTACATTTGAAAATCTTCGAAATAAAAAGTTAGGAAAAATATTCAAAAGGATATCAAACTTACTAGTTATCCGTGAATAAACCTAACAAAAGTATTACGTAAATTCCTTTGTGGAGAAAGTTATGAAATTTATTAAATATATATGAAGATCACCTAAGTAATTAAAAATTCATATCATAATCATGGATTGGAAATCTCAATATTGCAAAGAAGTGAATTTTCTCCAAATTGATCTATATTTTCAATGCAATATGAAACAGAGACTTACACTCATATTTCGTGGAAGCCGATAAGTGATACTACATTTTACATAAAAGAAAAACTAGTCAAAAACAGCAAATACATTCTTAAAGAAGAAAAAGGAATGAAGAAAAAAATTTACCATTCTGACAAGAAGACTTATTTTCCACTATAAGAGGACATTACAGAAAATTAAGCAGCTGAATAGAAAAGAAAGGAGAGATTGTTTGAGGGACATTTAATACATGACAGAGATGACAATGCAAATTGGTGGGAAAATATGGACATTTGGATTTTCTTTCAAACATATACATATTTGGGTCCATTTTCACATCATATTAAAAAATCCTCAAAGTGTATTAGAGACCCAAATTTGAATGGAGAGACAGAAACACTTTAGCAAGCTTCTCTACCCTTTGAATCTGACCTGGCCTGTAACTTGCACTGGACAATAAAATTTGCCAGAAGCAGTGGTGAGTGCATTCTGAGCCTAGACATGAAAAAGCTTTGCAGGTATACACTCACTGCCTTGGGATCATGCCACTATGATGAGATGAAAACAGTCTAGCCAACTATATTAAAAATTATATGGAACAGAGTTTTTATCCACCTCTGACAACAGTCAAATCAACCTCCTAAAGCAGAAGTGCCAGGTTGCTCTGCATTTAACAGCAAATACATGAGAGAGCACAGCCAAGAATAGAACTGCTTAGTTGAGCCCAGGCTAATTGTCAAACCACAGAATCATGAACGAAAAAAACGCATTCACAGTAAACCCCTAAATTGGGGATAGTGTTAACGCAGCTATACCTGATGGTATACCAAATGGTCTCTCTACATGTAAATAAAAAGACAGACAACTTAATGAAAATAGACAAAGACTTAACCAGGCACTTCACAAAAGTGGAAACTCAAGTACATGAAAATGAAACTACATTAGTATTCAAGGAAATGCAAACTAAAACCACAGGGATTTGGAGACTGAAGATCACTGCTATAGTCTAATGTTTGTGTGTGTGTTAGAAACCTAACCCTCACTGTGACAGTATTAGAAAGTGGGGCCTTTGAGCAGTGATTAGGTAATGATGATTGAGCCTTCTTGAGTGAGACCCATGCCCTCATAAAAGAGACCTGAGAGAGCTCCCTTGCCCCTTCTACCCTCTTAAGATACAAAGATAAGTCTGCAACGCAGAGGAGAGCACTCACCCACCATGCTGGCACCCTCATCTCAGACTTCCAGCCTCTAGAACTGTGAGAAATAAATTTCTCATAATTATTTCTCAAACTAATGGGTTGCTCATAAGCAACCCAGTCTGTGATATTTTGTTATAGCAGCCCAAATGCACTAAGAAAACCACATAATCCAATTCCTTCATTTTAGAATGAAGAAAATGAGATTTACTTGCACAGGGCTATAGAGTACATTGCAGACTTAATGCAGCACATAAACCTATGTTTTCCATCCAATCTGAGTTCCTTCCAGCCATGCTGCCTCTCCTGTTGCAACAGCAGGAGAAAACCAGTGGGAACACACATAAGGCACACATGCATGGGAAATAACAGGTAACTCATCTGGACCTCAAGATGTCTTGAGAGCCTTACAAAGACAAGCATATGTGAAGGAAATTATTTAGGATCCCTATGCCTACAGCCTCACTCATTACCTGCATGTTCTCCTTCATCTGCTTCTCATTGTCACACTTGGCAAGGACCACCACCCCACGCTGTACCTGGTAGCGAAGGACAATCTGTGCTGGAGTTCGCTCATACTTTTTTGCCACGGCACAAAGAACTGGATCTTCCAAGAGAACCGGAGAGCTCTGGTTTACCCTGGAAGGAAATTCAGAAATGCTGAAGACAAGAAAAAGAGTATTCAGTTTGTTAGGAGGTTTCCCAAACAGATTCAGTAGGTCCACTCTAGACCAGTGCTTCTCAAAAGGTGGTCCCTGGACCAGAAGCATCAGTATCATGTGGGATCCTCTTAGGAACGCAAGTCCGTGGCTTCACCCAGGACCACCTGATTCACAGACTCATGTGTGGTCCTTAGAAGTCTGTGTTTGCAAAGCCCTCCAGGTCATTTTGATACATGCTTCAGTTCAGACCAATGCTTCCAAATTCATGGATTTTTTTCTCTTTTACTTCTCAGTGGCAATTTTTCTTCTCTGATCAAAGTAAGAACAAGAGTATGAAAGAAGAAAGAGAAAGGAAAAGAATGGGATAGGTTTTATTTTAACCTTTTTATGATATTGTTAAAAATTGAATAGTCCAAGAATGGGAACTATTCATTTTATCATTTCTTATAGTGTGTAATATTCCTATAGAAGTTTACAAAAATGTTTCCAATTGTGACTGTTTCTATCATGATAAACCTGGGAGCTACGAATTATTATCCTGATTTCATACATAAAGTAAGTGAGGCTTCGAGGGTCTATTATTAGAAATGTGTTAATTAGTTAATAAATATCTAAATAGTTGTTAAGCTTATGTCTTTTGTCTCAATTTTTGGATTATATATACATTTAATGCAGACATTTCTAATTGATTAATCTACAACCAGGGACATATAATGCAAAAGCACTGTCTGGGTGATAAGATTATAAAGGAGAAGGATTTTTTCTGGCCCCCTCTTCTCTCCCCAAGCCAGTTGAGAGTTAACTCCAAAATCTGAGTATGGTCTGATTAAAAATATTTCATTAAAAATGATGTTTTAGGTAAACTCTTTGTTGTCTTCGTTACCATCCTTTTAGACGCTGGGATCCCAAAGCACTATAGGCAACAAGGACGATATCTTTCGACTTGCAGAAATCCAGCAGTTTGCTCTGGTTGAGATAAGGATGACACTCAACCTGTAGAATGCCAAGACAGAAAAATGTCAGATTATAGGAATGGCAGTATTACATGAAAGAGAAAGTTTAAAGGAAAAAAAAAGCTGAATAGAAAACTTTTCAGTATTAAATTTAAACTGGAAATATCAACATCAAGTAATAATTTTTTAAAAAATAATTATTATATCTCTGTTCCCTGAAAGGGCAAAAAAAAAAAAAGATTTTCCCGAGAACAAGCAACTCTAGGGACCAGATCGTGCTTACTCAATACCCTTGTACACTATAAGGAGACATGGCTAAATCCAGATCCCAGACAGGAGGAGAACTGTTTGAACCTTGGACATCAAATTGTGCCAGAAAGCAAGAAATTCCTCAAAGACTCAGGAAGTGATGTCTAAAGGACAAAGGAACCAGTTTGATTGGGATCCCACTGGTGACATTTGGGTAGATTTGAGCATCAAAGGGAATAATGACTAAAAGCAACTATTACACATAGAGTAAAGTTCCATGAGTCCACAGTGATGAGAGAGAAAGTGAACAAAAATAATTGTTCCCACTGATGTTATTACAGTAACTGCTTTCTCAGAACATTGATAATTAAAGGGAAGGAATTAAGCTTTAACCCAGCCTTATAGGAATAAACACTTTTTATCCTGACTTGGAGATGGAATGTTATTTTTGCACTAAAAAGTCAGGTAGGAAAATTAAAAAGAGTCATTAAGATTGAAAATAATTATTTACAAATCCCAATAACTAATTCAGTATAAAATCAATGATGGCTGCTCAAAGATTACGTGAAAATTTGGGGGCAATGTGCATTCTCCAATGACAATTATCACCCAAGAGATTGCTAGGCAATTTCAAAGGGGAAAATACACATTTACAAAGAAAAAACTTGGCTACCACTAGCTTGATCAAGAAAAGAAACTGATATCTCTCATAATGGGACAATTTGTAATGACAGGCTTCATACTGGAGAGCAATTTGAGGGACACAGCACGCAAAGAACATTTTTTTGCCAAAATCTGTAACCTTAATGTAATAAGGCATTCAAATCTAACTTCTAATTTACAGAAACTGGGAATAGAGAAACAAGTTAATAAACATCACAAGATAGAAATCGGATAAATCCCGAATATTCGACATAAACCTCTCTGGAGGTCATGGTTAAAAAAAAGAAAAAGGATTGAGAAACCATTCCAGAATAAGAGTGCTTAAAAAGTATGCATCAAAGTAATATGTGGACCACAATTGGCTTCTGATTACAGAAGAAGATCTATAAAAGACATTGGGAAAACCACATGTACGATTGAATATGAACTGGACATAAGCTTTCTGAGGTTTGCAGGGGTGAATAGTGATCTTTACAGCTTAGTTTGAAGAGAGTCAGAAAAATATTACATATGTCTGTGCTGATAGAGCCACATATATACACATATATTTGGCAACATGGTAAAATGTAAAAAATTTCAGATATAGGAAGGAAAATATGGATGTTCTCTATCATACTTTTAACTTTTCTGAATGTCTGAAAATTTCGTATAAAAGTTAGGAATAAAATTATTGCTAGAATCACATGATTTTTTTAACATTTATAATTGAAAATCGATAATGCTATATCACTATATGTCAAATTCTTGAGTTTTATAAGCCACATTTTCAAATCAAAGACCTTTTCCCCTTGACTGCAAATTGTACCTTGAGGACATTATGGTAAATGAAATAAGACATTCACAGAAGGACAAGTACTACATGATACCAGTTATGTGAGGAACCTAAAATACTAAAAATCACAGAATCAAAGACTAGAATGGTGGTTACCAATGGCTGGGAGGAGGGAGAAATTGGGATTTGCTAATCGTGAGCGTGAAGTCTCAATTATGCAAGATGAATAAGTTCTAGAGATCAGCTATAAAACATTATCCGCACAGTTAACAATATTGTATTATATCATATACTTAAAAATTTGTTAAGAGGATAGATCTCATGTTAAATATTCTTACCATAATAAAGTATAAATAGGACAAAAAAAGTAAGAGCACAGAAACAACAACCAGACACAGAATAAAGTGTCTAAACAGTTAATTTAGGAGTAGAAATTGACAAGGAGAAGCAGTGAACTGAGTAAGATTTACTCAGTAAGTAAGATTGAGTAAATCACAAGGTCTGCTCTATGTTCCTGTTAAATGTTCCTGAGTGTTGACTCTGTCCACCATGAGTATCAACAGAAACCAGTTACTTAATCCCTCTAGCCTGGATGACTTTCATAGTCTCCAGTTAATTTTTCTTGTATCTGTGCTTCTTACTCAAAGACCCCTGAACGCAGAGATAACAAGATGAAGGATTCAGGCATCCAAACTGCAAAAAAAACCCTAACACTTACCTCATCTTATTTTCACTCTTTCCTTATTTACTGCCTTTTCCGCGTTTTCATGGCCTTCCTTTCTGTAGAAAATTCTCTCCAAATGACTTTCACCCATCGCATCTCTGGCCACCCTTTACAGCTCAGGGCAATGTCACCTTCCCTCTAAGGTGTGGTAACTATTCCAGCCCTTTGTCACTTCTTTAACCTTCCCTAAATTCTTACACACAATTTACCACAAGGTCTCACCACTTTTTTCACTAAGATTTTACAAAACAGAGATACAATTATGGGTTCTATTCACACCCTTCTAGACAGAAGCTCTGCTCTCTAGGGTCGTCTGTTCCACAAAGGTAAGATAAATAGGAAGGGAGGTGAAATAGAGATCTGGCAGTAATACAAGAAGAAGGAGATGAAGAACAGAAAGGAGAGGAGGCAGAGGCTGCTCACCTGGTTGCAGACGGGTTTGTACTTGAGCCCTGGCTTGTTCAGGATCTTCTCCAGCTGCCTGTGGTTAAAGTTGGACACCCCGATGGACTTGGTCAGTCCTGCATCCATACACTTCTCCATGGCCTGGGCAGGAAGGGGTGGTGAAGAATCATTTGTGAAATTGGCTATAGATCAAGAATAAATGCAAGAAAATCTGTTAAAAGGAACAACTGTCAAAAAATGACAGTGAAGCCAATTGGCATGATTACCAAGAAGAGAGAAAGTAGTAAACTAAATACGGAGGAATGTAGTGACAGCAAGAAGAAGCATTACTGTCTTCTCCTTAGAAAAATGTGAGAGTATTACACATTGAAGGAAAGAGATGCCTATCCTTGTTGTGCCAAATTCTTCTCCTCCATTCCTCTCTGTAACATGTCAGTACTGGTTTCCTCCACACTAATACAGCATACTATCTCTTTACATGTTTATGACTTGAAGAATCTGAAGGCGCATAACCCATTTTCACAAGTGGAAGAAATGAAGCAGACCTCCACTCTCCTGGCTTCTACTACGCTCTCTCCTTCAAGCACTCACCTCCCACGTGGCACAGAGATCCACTGTGTCAAATATTACTTTTCCATGTTCATCTTCTGGAAGAAGTTCCTCCCCTGGCTAGAATAGAAGCAGTCATTTTAGTGATGTCACAAAATAATTTCTCCACACTTAGCCAGGCTGCCAGGTACATCTAGGGCCAGGACACTAAACCTCCATGAGGTAGGTGGTGTAACACTGTAGATAATAATATGAGCAAAGTGATTTGCATGTGAAGTTGTAAGGAATGTCTTTAGGATACAAGCTTCCTCTAATCTCTTAAACTTATGATATGTTTTAATAAATACCATTTTCCTAAGTCCTAATTGGGACTCATAGTGACTTGTGTTACCTTTCTCTGCCCCCTATAATTTCCTCTTGTGAAAGGCCTCCCTTGCACTGGGAATGACAGTAAGTGACATGGTCTTATTTCCAGAATAACTATTGCAATCTTGACCCAGGATAGAAAATCAGATCCTTATCCCTTGGAACATCTGATGGCCCAAGGACAGGCACATGAACCAAACAGGGTCAGCTGAGGTTCTCTTCAAGATTAACATGGATGCTGGTAGATCCAGAGATGCTCTCACATGTTAATGACCATGAGCCTTCAACAGCCCCAAGGCCATATTTGCCACCAACAGAAAATGTTGTGACAAAAATAAAGTTAACCAATAGTAATGCAAAGAAAAAGAGACATTTCTGAAGGCTATTCCAAATCCTTAAATCTATTCACAACTTGGACTTCCTATATACATAGTCCCATAAACTCTTTTGCATAGGAGAGAGCTTGAGTAGCTTTCTATAACTAAAGTCAAGAATTATACATAACTTGTCCTTGAAGCCTAAGTACACTCTACAAAATTCCATTGTGAAGGCACTCAACAGTGTAGGCAAGGTCTCACAAGTGCCTATGAAGTCTGTTACTTTTAGACCCTCCCAGAGGGAGCACCACCAAATCTGCTTTAAACTTGAAATGGTGAGAGAGGAGATCAACTCATTATGCACAAGTGTAAGGCAGTTTCATTGCTCACCACAGCTGCATGAAACTCTGTGATTGTGACATCCCAAGACACTCAGGAGTCATAATCAGGACTGTGTGTTGAAGATGCCTATTTTTATTTCCTCAAGTTTTTGAGGCAGAAGATTTGAGATTGTTGAACTCTTTTCTCTTCGAGGCATGAGAAGGAAATTAAGGATTCAAAAACAGTGAATAAAAAGATAATCAGGAATTACTATTCTGGGGATACTTCTCTACCATAAAAATCCCTACATCCTTATAAGAAAAATCTGAATTCAACCATCTATGCAAGTTGATCAACATTCTGAAACAAGAAGCAAAATAGGTGTGACCATGCAAGTTGCCAACCTTCAAAGCCGTTGGAAAATGAATAATATAGAGATCAGCATAGTCCAGTTGAAGATTTTTCAGAGACTTTTCCAAGGCTGGTCGGACCAAGTCTGGTTGAAGGAAAGTGATCCAAAGCTGTAGAAGATAAAGATGGAAGTTGTGTTGATTATTACTAATCATGGAAGGATATGACCCAAGAGATAAAAAGTGGTATCAAATAATAACCATGCCCATTATATTAAGTCTGTTTGATGGAGTTTACAAGGCAGTTTACAAACATAGCCTAATTATATCAAACATTCAATCCTATGGGGAATAAGTAGCTTCCCTTTTGTTTAGATAACAGTACGGTAAAAGTACTTTAGGATAATAATATGTGTTGAACAGAATTAAAGTCACTTTAGCTGTATCTTGTTTAATACACAAATTGCTTCTTATCTTGCTCTCTCTTATTGATGGAGGTGAGATTTGAAATGCAGAATGTTAAGAAATTGCAGCGAGTCACCCAAATGATAAGGAAAGCTATAATTTGATCACAGTTCTGTCTGATCTGATAGCCCATGCTAGATCACACTGATATGGTCTGAGGATCAGAAAAGTAAAGTGACTTTAATTTAAAATCATAAAATTTGAACAAAGCACTGATGAGAAATCCAAAATCTTTTTTTGATAGTAGATTTAATAAGCGCATATGTGTAAGGAAAGTTGCACCAATAAGCACAATTCACCAAACAACTACTGGTCCAATGATGTAACTTTCATCTCCACACAATAACATTCACACAAGAGCCTGCACAGACACTACATACACAGCACCTTTGAAGTGTAGAATATGTCTTCTCTCTTCACGGTACCATCTTCAATTTTGCTTCGGATGGCCTGTCCAACCTCCTTTTCATTATTGTACACATGAGCACAATCGATATGGAGGAACCCAGCATCTATAGCTAGTTTGGTGATCTCCACAGCTTTGATCTTAGGAACCTAGAGAGGCAACCAAAGGTAGCAGTTGGATATCCACATGGTGCAGAGATAGCTAAGGCACATCTTTGACTTTCCCAAGAATCAACTTTTCCTAATCTCTTAGGTTAGTTCTTCATGTGTAGTGATGAACCCATGGCAGTTTGCCTGAGTCTTTCCTGTTATGTAATAAAAGTTGGGCATCTCATGAACCCCTTCAATCCTGGTTGATCACTAGCATCAGAAGTCCCCACGACTACCCCAAGGTTCAGTGATTTGTTAAAAGAACTCACAGTACTCAGCGTCTAGTTATAGTCATGGATATGATTTATCTTATGAGAGGTTACTAAGCAAAATCAACAAAGGGAAAAGGTACATGGAACAAAGTCTCAAGAAACAAGGGGAAAGCTTTGAAGAGTCCTCTGCCAGTGTAGTCACACAGAAAACACTAAATAAAAATTGTATACAAATAAATAAAGTACATATTTAAGGTGTACAATGTTACGTTTTCGTATACATGTATGTTGTGAAATGATTACCAAATTAAGCTAATTAACAGATTCATCACATCACATAGTTACCTTTTTTGTGAGTGTGGTGAGAACACTTAAGATCTCCTCTCTTAGCAAATCCCAGGAATGTAATGCATTAATATTAACTATAGTTAAGATGCTGTACGTTAGTTTTCCAGCATTTATTCATCTTATAACTGACAGTGTATACCCTTTGACCTACATCTCCCCATTTTTCCCACTGCCCAGCCCCCTGGTCACCACTCCTCTACTCTTTGCTTCTATGAGTTTGATTTTTTAGATTCCATGTGTAAGTGAGATCATTCAGTATTTGTATTTCTGAGTCTGGTTTATTTCACTTAGCATAATGTCCTCCAGGTTCAAACATGTGGTTGCAAATGGCAAGATTTCCTTCTTTGTAAAGCCTGAATAATATTCCATTCCTTTTTAAGTTTTTCAAAAACTTTCTTTTTTCAATGATATTTCTATGAACAAGATACTCGGTCTAACTGCTCTCTGAAGGTCATGCTCTTTCTTTATGTATATGGGCATTCAAAGGTTTACCAAAGCTGAAGCTTCTGTGGTATTCCTGCCTCTTCCCTCTGCTTCATCAAACTTTGCACTACAAAGTAAAGTAGCCCTGTCATCTCTTTCAAAAATACCTCTTTGAATATTTCTTTCTGTTTTATAGATGAGATAGTGAGATTCAAAGTTTAAGTACTAGTACCTTTTCACACAACTAAATAGCCTAAGACAAAATTGGAAAGCAAACTTCTGGATTCCAGTCTAGTGACTTGTTCTCTTTGCTCCCTCTTATGTCCACCATCCAACTCTACCTATTTGCTTCAATCAAAAGTGCATTAACAAGGACCAAGATTTGAAACCTTGTCCTGGAAGACTGTAGCATATTCCCGCAAATGATACCAGATTTTCCATTAAGGATAAATTCTCAAGTAGTAGGAGAAGTATGAGGTGAACTACATGTGGAGTACTTATTGCCTTGCGCTCAGCAGGCTACCCCACAACAGAACAGCAACTCTCTCCAATCATTTGTCATTCACCTCATCTCCAGGACCTTTTACCACAAATATTTCTCTGGATCATGTCCTCTTGGTGGCAAGAGAGATTTTCAATTGCAGGAATATACAGAGAAACGACTCCCAGGGAATCACCCTCAAAGCAAGACAGCTGATAGTCATTGCTCTTCATTGCTAAATTTCATCTCTTTTGAAAACCTGGGAAATAAATGGAGACTGGAGGAAAACCCACAATAGTCTGGAATGGACCACATGGTCAGATCCCGATGCAGAGTGAACACTGAATACTTCCTCTCTTTTATAAGGAATGGTCCTAGTCTGGTTACACATACCAAGTGAGCCTCCCAGAGTCACAAGACAACACAATGACTTGACAAGCCAAGTCGGCTTCCACTCATGCTAGGTCTATTTTCTTTTGAATCCTCAACCCCAAGACCACTATTGCTACCTCTTCAGGTGCATGAGTGCCCAATCCCAGCACAGGAATGAAGTGGCCATCATTTAGTTCCACGTGCCAACACTTGGGATCCATTGCCAGTGGCTCTTCTATCTCAGCAGACACTGTTTTACTCTTCTGCCTCACAGGTTATGTGTATTACTGGAGGGTAACTCCCAAGTCCGCTGTCCAACTGTCAGCAAATGGATTGTAGGAGGAGCAAGGATAAAGCAGTAACCCATGGAGCAAGATTAGAATTGGAAGCATTTACCTTGTTTTTTTGTTTTTTTAAATCAAGTGTAATTTTAATGAATTATTATATGGTGATATAGAAATCATTAATTTCTTGCAAAAGTAAGTTTTTTATTCAGGATCCACATACAATAGTAAATTACTAAAAGAGTTTTGCTAGACAATTATTGACCATCTGTTAGACTAGAAACCTCCAGATACCAATCTCTGCTTTATTTTTGCCATGATGAAGCCCCTTCTTGATCAAACATCATTTAAAACAACTAACTATCTTACAGAATACACACATACCAAAACACAAACACCCACACAGACACAATTTAGAGGAATGATTAATGAGCATTTTTCAAAAAGTTGACCCTCAAAAATAATTAAAACTTAAAACTGAAAGAAAATTTGCCTTTGTGCCTTCGCCATAAACAAAATTATTTTTGTTTCTCTTTTCTTTGCTTTATAAAGTGAATATCCAGTCCTAACAAGAGTGCAATCCTGAAAAGGGTGCCACCAAAAAAAAAAAAAAAAGGACATTCTGGCAATGTGATTATTGGAGTATTAATTATTAACAGCTTTTGGATACTATTTGCAGTATGTAAACAGAATCTTAGACTGTTTATATCTTTCACCTAGTTATATAACTTTTAGAGAACTATCATGATGTAACTAGGAAAAACTGATATTTTATATAATTTATTATCTTTCTTAACAGTATTGATGGAAGAAAAAACTAGAAACAACTTAAATTACAATAAACTTGGGAAGAGTTAAAGAAATTGTGATGCATTGATACAATGGAATATTATGAAGCCATGTAAAATTGAACACATAGAGTGAGTCAGCAAAATGGTGGACTAGGAAGCTCTGAGTTCTCCCATGGCATCATAAGGAAAGAACCAGAAACTAGCTGAAATAGGAGCTCTGGAAAACAGTCAAAGATCTACAGCAACAAAGTAAACACCCAGTTAGGAAAAGCCAGATTCAAAGTTGTAGGAAATTTCATCATGTTTTCCTCACCCTTGTGCCTCTCCCTGCCTGGCGCAGGGTAGGCTTGGTGTGTAAGAGGTATCAGCGCAGCTGCTAGTTACCTCACTCAAACCAGAGTGATCATAGAAGATCTTATTTGCAATGTTCTAACATATTTGGGGCCTGCCTGAAAGACTAGTGTCTTTGTTTCACCTAACTCTAAGCTTTAACTGAAAAGAAGCTCATATGACTCATTACAGCTGAAGGGGGACTATAGATGCACACATACCAGGGTCAAGAGATTAAGGGTGGAGACATGGAATAGACCCTCAAAGCTCTGAGGAGAATTTAGGGGGCTCAAAAAGCAGCCACCTTCCAGAGAATTAAAAAAGCCACACACAGAAATAGAAGTAGAATGCTGTACACTTGAAATTTATACGATGTTATAAACCAATGTTACCACAACAAAAAAAGAAAAAAAAAGCAACACAGGAGAGAGAAGAAAAGTACTGAATAGACCTTCAGCTTTCATGTTAGGATGATCCGAAGACTAGGAGCAAGTCAAGCTAATAAGTGAAGCATTGTCAGGACATAGAAAAGAATCTGCAGTGAGTGGGTTACATAACTGTTTTCTCAAATGCTCACTTAAACACACACACAGAGGAGTGACTTCAGCAACATAGCAGAGTGAGCCGTTCCTTTTACCTATCCCTCTTTGAACTACAACTAAATGGACATTTATCGACCAATATAGGATACCCACAAAGTACAACAGGATGCCTGAGAGACCCACATAGCTATACATCTGAATGTGTATGGACCTGGCCCCTAGGGAAGTAGTGGAGACAGGTGAGCACTCCCCTACCCTTCCCAGGCATTCCTGTGCACACACACAAATGCTCTCCCAGCTGGTGGGAGAGCACACTGTGCCACTGTGGTCCCATCGTGTGACCCAGGCTCGGACTCCACAAAGAAGCCCCACCCATCAAGCACAGTGTCTGGTGCAACCATAAGAAGAGGTGGTGGCAGATGTGCATGCACATGTGAATGCTCTCCTGGCCAGTGAGAGCCCCCACAGTACTGCTGCAGCTCCACAAGTGTGAATATGCCTTAGCACAACTGTAAGAAGAGGCGACGGCAACACTGAACCTGTGCACAAATGTTTTCCCAGCTGATGAGAGTGCACAGTGTCCCACCAGAACTTCCAGCAGATGGGGGGGGAACAGAAACACAGCTCCTGCTTCCCCCCAGAGGTAGCAGGTGGAATATAAGACCTGATACCACCACAAATGTGCCAGCAAAGGATTAGTTCATCAAATACCATGGGAAACTACAGCAACAATTCAGAGCAGAAGGAAAATGACAAGTCTACAGAAACCAACCCTGAAGTTAAAGAAATTTACACTCCAAATGACAGAGAATTTAAAATAGCTGGCATAAAGGAACTCAATGAATTACAGGAATACTCAGAAAGATAGCTCAATGAGCTCAGGAATAAAATTAATGAGAAGAAGGAATACATCACCAAAGAGATTGAATCCATAAAAAAAAAAAACAGAATTTCTGGATATGAAGAACATGATTAATGAGATAAGAAATAATCTAGAATCGTTAAAAAATAGAGCTGATGTTATGGAGGAATGAAATAGTGATTTAGAGGATAGAAATATTGAAATGCTTCAGGTGGTGGAGGAAAGAGAACTAAGATTTTAAAAAAAAAATGAAGGAAATCTTTGAGAAATATCTGACTTAATTAGAAAAAGCAACATAAAGATTATGAGGATTCTACGCAAATGGCAATGAAAAGAAAGCTGGGGTAGCAGTACTCATATCAGACAAAATAGACTTTAAAACAAAAACTGTAAAAAGAGACAAAGAAGGGCATTACATAATGATCAAGGGAACGATCCAACAAGAGGATATAACACTTGTAAATATCTACGCACCCAATGTAGATGCACCTAAATATATAAAGCAATTATTAACAGACATAAAAACAGAAATAGACAGTAACACAATAATAGTAGGGGACTTTAACACTCCACTTACACCAACGGATAGATCATCCAAACAGAAGATCAATAAGGAAACATTGGCCTTAAACGACACACTAGAACAGATGGACCTAGTAGATATATACAGAGCATTCCATCAAAAAACTGAAGAATAAACGTCCTTTTCAAATGCACATGGAACATTCTCCAGGATTGATCACATATTAGGCCACAAAACAAGTCTCCATAAATTTAAGAAGATTGAAATAATACCAAGCATCTTTTCTGACCACAACGGTATGAAACTGGAAATCAACTATAGGAAGAAAATCAGAAAAGCCACAAATACATGGAGATTAAACAAAATGCTACTGAACAACAACTGGGTTAACGAAGAAATCAAAGAAGAAATCAAAAAATACCTGGAGACAAATGAAAATGAAAATACGACATGCCAGAATTTATGGGATACAGCAAAAGCGGTTCTAAGAGGGAAGTATATAGCGATACAGGCCTATCTCAACAAACAAGAAAAATCTCAAATAAACAATCTAACAATGCACCTAAAGGAGCTGGAAAAAGAAGAACAAACAAAGCCCAAAATCAGTAGAAGAAGGGAAATAATAAAAATCAGAGCAGAAATAAATGAAATAGAGACCAAAAACAATAGAAAAAATTAATAAAACCAAGAGCTGGTTCTTTGAAAAGATCAACAAAATAGACAAACCTTTAGCTAGACTCACCAAGAAAAAAAGAGAGAAGGCACAAATAAGTAAAATCAGAAATGAAAGAGGAGAGGTTACAACAGACGCCTCAGAAATACAAAAGATTATAAGAGAATACTATGAAAAGCTATATGCCAACCAATTCGACAATCTGGAAGAAATGGATAAATTCTTAGAATCATATAACCTTCCAAAACTGGATCAAGAAGAAGTAGAGAATTTGAATAGACCAATCACCAGTAAGGAGATCGAAACAGTAATCAAAAACCTCCCCAAAAATAAAAGTCCAGGACCAGACAGCTTCCCTGGTGAATTCTACCAAACATTCAAAGAAGACTTAATACCTATCCTTCTCAAACTCTTCCAAAAAATTGAGGAGGGGGGGAAGCTCCCTAACTCATTCTACGAAGCTGACATTACCCTGATACCAAAACCAGACAAGGACAACACAAAAAAAAGAAAATTACAGGCCAACATCACTGACGAACATCGATGCGAAAATCCTCAACAAAATACTAGCATATCACATACAACAATACGTTAAAAAGATTATACACCATGATCAAGTGGGATTTATTCCAGGTATGCAGGGATGGTTTAACATTCGCAAATCAATCAACGTAATACACCACATTAATAAAATGAAGAACAAAAATCACATGATCATCTCAATAGATGCAGAGAAAGCATTTGACAAGATACAGCATCCATTTATGAAAAAAACTCTGAATAAAATGGGTATAGAAGGAAAGTACCTCAACATAATAAAGACCATATATGAGAAACCCACAGCTAATATCATCCTCAATGGTGAAAAACTGAAAGCTATCCCTCTAAGAACAGGAACCAGACAAGGATGCCCACTGTCACCACTCCTATTTAACATAGTATTGGAAGTCCTAGCCAGAGCAATCAGGCAAGAGAAAGAAATAAAAGGGATCCAAATTGGAAAGGAAGAAGTGAAACTGTCACTATTTGCAGATGACATGATTTTGTATATAGAAAACCCTAAAGAATCCACCAGAAAACTTTTAGAAGTAATAAACGAATATGGTAAAGTTGCAGGATACAAAATCAACATACAAAAATCAGTTGCATTTCTGTACACTAACAACGAAGTAGCAGAAAGAGAAATTAAGAATACCATCCCATTTACAATTGCAACAAAAAGAATAAAATACCTAGGAATAAACTTAACCAAAGGGGTGAAAGATCTTTACACCGAAACCTATAAAACATTGCTGAAAGAAATTGAAGAAGACACAAAGAAATGGAAAGATATTCCGTGCTCTTGGATTGGAAGAATTAACATAGTTAAGATGTCCATACTTCCTAAAGCCATCTATAGATTCAATGCAATCCCTATCAAAGTTCCAACAACATTTTTCACAGAAATAGAACAAAAAATCCTAAAATTTATATGGAACAACAAAAGATCCCGAATAGCTAAAGGAATCCTGAGAGAAAAGAACAAAGCTGGAGGTATCACACTCTCTGATTTCAAAATATACTACAAAGCTATAGTAACCAAAACAGCATGGTACTGGCACAAAAACAGACACACAGATCAATGGAATAGAATCGAAAGCCCAGAAATAAACCCACACATCTATGGACAGCTAATCTTTGACAAAGGAGCCAAGAACATACAATGGGGAAAAGAAAGTCTCTTCAACAAATGGTGTTGGGAAAACTGGATAGCCACATGCAAAAAAATGAAAGTAGACCCTTACCTTACACCATGCACAAAAATTAACTCCAAATGGATTAAAGACTTGAATGTAAGACCTGAAACTATGAAACTTCTAGAAGAAAACATAGGCAGTACGCTCTTCCACATCGGTCTTAGCAACATCTTTTCAAACACCACATCTGACCGGGCAAGAGAAACAATAGAAAAAATAAACAAATGGGACTACATCAAACTAAAAAGCTTCTGCACAGCAAAGGAAACCATCAACAAAACGAAAAGACAACCTAACAATTGGGAGAAGATATTTGCAAACCATACATCTGATAAGGGCTTAATCTCCAAAATATATAAAGAACTCATGCATCTCAACAACAAAACTACCAACCCAATTAAAAAATGGGCAAAAGACCTGAACAGATATTTCTCCAAAGAAGATATACAGATGGCCAACAGACACATGAAAAGATGTTCAAAATCACTATCAGGGAAATGCAAATCAAAACTACAATGAGATATCACCTCACGCCCGTCAGAATGGCTATAATTAACAAGACAGAAAACAATATGTGTTGGAGAGGATGTGGAGAGAAGGGAACTCTCATACACTGCTGGTGGGAGTGCAAACTGGTGCAGCCACTATGGAAAACAGTATGGAGATTCCTCAAAATTCAAGGACAGAACTACCATATGATCCAGCTATTCCACTGTTGGGTTTTTATCCAAAGAACTTGAAAACACCAGTTTGCAAAGGTACATGCACCTCTGTGTTCATTGCAGTGTTATTCACAATAGCCAAGACTTGGAAGCAACCTAAGTGCCCATCAAGGGACGAATGGATAAAGAAGCTGTGGTATATATACACAATGGAATACTACTCAGCCATAAGAAACGATGAAATCCAGCCATTTGTGACAACATGGATGGACATTGAGGGTATAATGCAAAGTGAAACAAGTCAGAGGGAGAAGGTCAAATACCGTATGATTTCCTTCATTAAGTAGTAGATAATAACAACAATAAACAAACACATAGGGACAGAGATTGGATTGGTGGTTACCAGAGGGGAAGGGGGGAGGGAGGAGGGTGAAAGGGATAATTCGGTACATGTGTGTGGTGATGGGTTGTAATTAGCATTTTGGTGGTGAACATGATGTAGTCCATGCAGAAATAGAAGTACAATAATGTACACCTGAAATGTTTACAATGTTATAAACCAATGTTACTGCAATAAACAAAAAATTTAAAAAAATAAATAAATAAATAAAAAATAAAAAAATAATAAAAAAAAAGATTATGAGGATTCTAGAGGGAGAAAGGAACAGAGTGCTTGTTCAAAGAAACAATAGCTAAGAACTTCCCAAACCTGAGGAAGGAGCCTGACATACTAATACATGAAGCCAATAGAACTCCAAATTACATCAATGCTAAAAGATCTTCTCCAAAGTATATAATAGTAAAACTGGGAAAAGTCAAGGACAAATAAAAAATATTAAGAGCAGCAAGACATAAGAAAA
Source organism: Ceratotherium simum simum (assembly GCF_057802395.1). NCBI lineage: Eukaryota > Metazoa > Chordata > Mammalia > Perissodactyla > Rhinocerotidae > Ceratotherium > Ceratotherium simum. The sequence continues at coordinate 28,333,573 of NC_141931.1, read as the reverse complement.
TAACCTAGAAAGGAAAACCAATCAGATTTTCAGGGAACAACTCGGCAGACACCACACAGGCCAGGAAAGAATGGAATGATATATTCAAAATACTGAAAGAAAAACGTTCAGCCAAGAATACTCTATCCAGTGAAACTACCCTTCAGGTACGACGGAGAAATAAAAGCTTTCCCAGGTAAACAAAGGCTGAGGGAGTTCATTGCCACTAGACCTTGCATACATGATATGATCAAAGATGCCTTTATACATGAAACAAAAAAGCAAATGTCTACAAAGCTTTGAGAAAGGAGATAAATAGACAGACAAAATCATAAAACTGCAGCTCTCTTTCAGAACAAGGTAGCAAATAATTATAACTTAACAGATAAAGGGAAGGAAAGCATCAAAAGAAATTACAAACACTTCAACGTAGTCAGAAACTCACAACAGAAAACAGAATAAGTTGTGACAAGAATAACTCAGAAGAGGAAGAGGAAAGTGATGGAACTTGTTTAGGCTAACGGACATAAGAAACTATCAGAAAATGGACTATCTCACTTATGAGATATTTTATACAAACCTCACAATAAACACTAAACAAAAAATCAGATCAGAGCCACAATTCATAAAAAAAGAATAAAAAACAGAGAAAATCACCAAAATGAAATGGCAGTCAGAAATACAAAGGAAGAGAAACAAGGGAAACATAGAACAACAGGAAAGTAAGAGATAAAATGGCAGTATTAAGGCCTCATGTATCAATAACTTCTTTAAATGTAAATGGACTGAATTCTCCAATCAAAACACACAGAATAACTGGATGAATTAAAAAACAAGACCCAACAATATGCTGCATCCAAGAAACACATCTCAGCTCTACTGACAAGCATAGGCTCAGAGTGAAGGGATGGAAGATGATACTCCAAGCAAATGGCAAACAAAATAAAGCAGGTGTTGTCATACTTATATCAGATGGAGTAGATTTCAAGATAAAAAACAACAATGAGAAACAAAGAGGGGCAGTATAAAATGATAAAAGAGACTTTCCACCAAGAGAAAATAACATTTCTCGATATATATGCACCTAACACAGGAGGACCAAAGTATATAAAGCAAATACTAACAGATGTAAAAGGATAAATTAACAGCAACACAATAACAGTAGGGGACCTCCACACCCCACTTACATCAATGGATAGATCATCCAGACAGAAAGTCAACTAGGAAATAGTGGATGTAAATGAGACACCAGATCAGATGGACTTAATAGATATATAGAGTGTTGCATCCAAAAACAGCACAATACACATTCTTCTCAAGTGCACATGGAACATTCTCAAAGATAAACCATATGTTGGAAAACAAGGCAAGTTTCCATAAATTTAAGAAGATTGAAATCATATGAAGAATCTATTCCATCATCAGTGCCATGAAACTAGAAATCTAGTTTCTAGGAAACTAGGAAAAAGCTGCCAAGTCACAAATGTGTGGAAACTAAACAACATGTTACTTAAAAACTACTGGATCAATGAAGAAATCAAAGGAGAAATTTAAAAAAACCTGGAGACAAATGAAAATGAAAATACATCATACCAACTCTATGAAATGCAGCAAATGTGGTCCTAAGAGGGAAATTCATAGTAATACAGGCTTACCTCAATAAACAAGAAAAATATCAAAAAAGTAATCTGAAACTACAGCAAAGACAGAATTAGAAAAAGAAGAACAAAAAAAGCCCAAAGTCAGCAGAAGGAGGGAAGCAGTGAAAATTAGAGTAGAAATAAATGAAATACAGACTAAAAAAGAAACAGAAAACAATAGAAAGGATCAATGAAACAAACAGTTGGTCCTTTGAGAAGATAAAGAAAATAGACAACCCTTAGCCAGACTCACAAAGAAAAAAAAAAGAGAAGGCTCAAATAAATAAAATTAAAATTAAAGAGGAGAAGTTACAATGGATACCACAGAAATACAAAGGATTATAAGAGAATACTTTGAAAAACTATATGCCCACAAATTGGATAACCTAGAAGAAATCAATAAATTCTTAGACTCGTACAATGTCCCAAAACTGAATCAAGAAGAAATAGAGAATCTGAATAGACCAATAACAACTAAAAAGACCAAAACAGTAATCAAAAACCTCGCAGAAAACAAAAGTCAAGGACCAGATGGCTTCTCTGGAGAATTCTACCAAACATTCAAAGGAGATTTAATAACTATCCTTCTCAAACTATTCCAAAGAATTGAAGAATATGGAACACTCCATAACTCATTTTAAGAGGCCAGTATTACCCGGATACCACAAGAAGGCAAGGACAGCAGAAAGAAGGAAAATTATAGACCAATATAGTTGCTGAACATAGATGCAAATATCCTCAACAAAATATTGGCAAACAAAATACAGCAATACAGTTAAGGATCATACACCATGATCATGTGGGATTTATACCAGGGACACAGGGATGGTTCAACATCTGCAAATCAAAAAATATAATACACCATACTAATAAAATTAGGAATAAAAATCACATGATCATCTCAATAGATGCAGAAAAGCATTTGACAAGATCCAACATTCATTTATGATAAAAACTCTCAATAAAATGGGTATTGAAGGAAAGTACCTCAACATAATAAAAGACATATATGACAAACTCATAGCCAATATCATGGTTAACAGTGAAAAACTTAAAGCCATCCCTCTGAGAACAGGAACAAGATAAGCATGCCCACTTTTGCTACTTTTGTTTAACATAGTGCTGGATGTTTGGCCAGAGCAATTAGGCAAGAGAAAGAAATAAAAGAAACATAAATTGGAAAGGAATAAATGAAAATATTGCTGTTTGCAGATGACATGATTCTATGTATAGAAAACCCTACAGAATCCATCAGAAAATTATTAGAAATAATCAACAACTACAACAAAGTTGCAGGGTACGAAATCAACTTACAAAAATCAGTTGCATTTCTATACACTAATAACAAACTTGTAGAAAGAGAAGTCAAGAATACAATCACACGTACAATCACAATAAAATATCTAGGAATAAATTTAACCAAGGAGGTGAAAGATCTATACACTGAAAACTATAAGACATTATTGAAAGAAATTGCAGAAGATATAAAGAAATGGAAAGATATTCCATGCTCGTGTGTTGGAAGAATAAACATAGTTAAAATGCCCATATTACCTAAAGAAATCTACAGATTCAATGCAATTCCAATCAGAATCCTGATGAAATTCTTCATGGGAAATAGAATAAATAATCATAAAATTTATATGGAACAACAAAAGACCCAGAATAGCAAAGCAATCCTGAGAAAAAAAGAACAAAGCTGGAGGCATCACAATCCCTGACTTCAAAATATACTACAAACATATAGTAATCTAAACAGCACAGTGCTGGCACAAAAATAGACACACAGATAAGTGGTACAGAATTCAAAGCCCAGAAATAAAATGACACATCTATGAACAGCTAATCTTAGACAAAGGAGCCAAGAATATACAATGGAGAAAGGAAAGTCTCTTCAATAAATGGCGTTGGGAAAACTGGACAGCCACATGCAAAAGAATGAAAATAGACCATTATCTTGCACCATACACAAAAATTAACTCAAAATGGATTAAAGACTTGAAAGCAGGACCTGAAACCATAAAACTCTTAGAAGAAAATATAAGCAGGACACTCTTTGACATCAGTCTTAGCAACATCTTTTTGAATACCATGTCAACTCAGACAATGGGAACAAAAGAAAAAATTAACAAATGGGGCTACATTAGACTGAAAAGCTTTTTCAAGGCAAAGGAAACCATGGAAAAAAGAAAAGTCAACTTACCAACTTGGAGAAAATACTTGCAACTCATATATCTGACAAGGGGTTATTTTCCAAAATATATAAAGAACTCATACAACTCAAGAACAACAAAACAAAGAACCCAATCAAACAATGGGCAGAAGATGTGAACAGATCTTTTCAAAGAATATATACACATGGTCAACAGACACATAAAAAGATGTTCAATATCACTAATTATTAGGTAAATGCAAACTAAAGCTACAATGAGATATCACCTTACACCTGTCTAAATGGCTATAAATACAAAGACAAAAAATAACAAATGTTGGAGAAATGTGGAGAAAAGGAACCCTCATACACTACCTGTGGGAATGAAAACTGGTGCAGCCACTATGGAAAACAGTATGGAGATTTCTCAAAAAATTAAAAATATAAATACCATACAATCCAGCCATCCCACGACTGAGTATTTACCCATAGAACTTGAAATCAACAAGCCAAAGAGATTTATGCACCAATATGTTTATTGCAGCATTATTCACAATAGCCAAGATGTGGAAGCAACACAAGTGCCCTTCTACAGATGAATGAATAAAGAAGATGTGGTATATATATATACAATGGAATACTACTCAGCTATAAAAAAAGACAAAATTGTCATTTTGAATAACATGGGTGAACCTTGAGGGTAAGATGTTAAGTGAAATATGCCAGACAGAGAAGGCCAAATACTGCATGATTTCAATCATATGTGGAAGATAAAGAAACACATGGATAAAGAGAACAGATTAGTGGTTACCAGAGGGGAAGATGGCTGAGGAGTGGGTGAAAGAGGTAAAGGGGCATATATGTATGGTGACGGAGAAAAATTAGACTTCTGGTGGTGAGTGCTATACAGTCTACACAGAAATTGATAAATAATAATGTACACCTGAAATTACACAATGTTGTAAACCATTATGATCTCAATAACATAATTGAAAAAAAATAAACATACACAGCATACAAAAAAAGATACAAGAAAACATAATCCATTAAAAAGTGGAAAATAAATTGGTAGAAAATGTTCCTGAACAAGCACAGGCATTGGACTAAGTAGACAAAGAGTTTTAAAAGAACTGTCTTATATATGCTGGTATTGCTGAAGGTAAATTTCAACAAAGAATTAGAAGAAATCAAGTAAATCACATAAGAATAAATGATAATACCAGAAAATATATGGAAATTATGAAGACTAAGAAAGAAAAAGAAAAAAATGAAGTGTAAACAGATCCTAAAGGACTTATAGGAGACCGTCATGTGGACAAATATACATACTTTCAGAGTCCCAGATGTTGAAGAGAGAGACAATGGAACAGACAGGTTATTTGAAGAAATAATGAACAAAGACTCCCAAAACTGGATGTAAGACATGAATAATCAACAAATCCAAGAAGCTCAAAGAATTACCAGTAGGAAAAACTCAAAGGTATCCCCACCCACATACATTATAATCAAACTGTCAAAAAACAAAGACAAGAGACTATCTTGAAGCAGCAAAGGAAACATGACTCAGCAGGTACCAAGGGATCCTGGGTAAGATTATCAACAGATTTCTCTTCAGAAACTATGGACAATATAAGGCAGTGGGGTGATGTATTTAAAGTGCTGAAAGAGAAAAACCTGTCAAACAATATCTATGTCAGGTAAAATTGTCCTTCAATAATGAGGGTGTAATTAAGACAATCTCAGATAAACAAAAGCTGAAAGCGTTTGTTATCATTAGAGCTGCCCTACAAGAAATGTAAAGGGAGTCATTCAGGTTCAGATGAAAGGACACTAGACGGTAACTCAAAGTCGTGTGAAGATATAAAGTCCTCCAGTAAAGGTAAATATATGGGAAAATATAAAATTATGTAATTTCATAATTTTAGTTTACAAATCATTTTCATTTCTACAAGATTTAAAAGATTAATTCATAAAAGAAATAATGCATCTATGTTAATATGTATCCGATATATCAAGATGAAATCAGTGACATCAATAACATTAATTGGGAGAGGGGAATAAAGCTCTGTAGGAGTAGAGTTGTTGTATGGCATTGCTGTTAAATTGTTATCAATTCAATATAGATTGTTATAACTTTACAATGTTACCTGTAATCCCCATGGCAACCACAAAGTAAATAACAATAGAATATACACAATTGTAAAGGAGAAGAGAATCAAAACACGTCACAACCAAAAATCATTGAAACACAAAGAAAGTAGCAATGGAGGAAATAAGGGACTTATGTCATATAGAAAAATAATAAAAATATAAGTTTTTTGCTATAAGTAATTACTTTACATATAAACAAACTCCTCCAATCAAAAGGTATAGATTGGCAGAATGTATTTACAAAATAAGAGGATCAAGTATATTCTCTGTAAGAGACTCACTTTGGACCTAAGGACACAAATAGTTTGAAAGGGAAAGATGGTAAAAGATAGTCCATGTATAAATCAACCAAAAGACAGCTGGTGTGGCTACTCTAGTATCAGAAAAAAAATTTACAACAGAAATTGTGACAAGAGAAAAAAAGGATATTATATGTTAACAAAAGTGTCAATCTGCCAAAAATACAGAACAAATACAAACTTATATGTACCAAACATCGAAGTTCCAAAATATGTGAAAACCACATTGACAGAAATCAAGGGAGAAATAGACACCACTATGAAACTATTTGGAAACTTCAATACCTCACTTTCAATAGTGGATAAAAGAACCAGGCAGAAGATCAATAGGGAAATAGAAAAGAGAGTACTATGAACAATTGTATGCCAACAAATCAAGACATCTTGATGAAATGGAAAATTTCTAGAGGCACGTCACCTACAAAGACTGAATCATGCAGGAATAGAAAATTGGAATAGACCTATAACTATTAAGGAGATTGAAGCAGTAATTAAAAACTTCCCAACACAGAAAAGCCCAGGACCAGACTGCTTCACTACTGAATTCCACCAACCCTTTAAAGCAGAATTACCAACAATAAATCTGAATTCTTGCAAAAAACTGAAGAGGAGAGAATACCTACTAACTCATTCTATGAGGCCAGCATTACACTGATACAAACCAGACAAAGAAATTACAAGAAAATCAACTAAAGACAAATATTCCATATGATTTGAGAATTAAAAATTCTCAAAAAAAAATACTAGAAAAGTGAATTCAGCAGCATACTAAACAATTTATGCCGTGAAGAAGTGGGATTCCTTCACAGAATGCCAGGCTTGTTCAACACACAAAAATTAGTAAATGAAATACACCTTATTAACAGGATGAAGGAAAAACCACATGATTATCTCAATTCATGTGGAAAAAGCACTTGACAAAACTCAACACCCTTTCATGAGAAAAAACCCTTAACAAACTAGAAATAGAAAGAATCTTCCGAAACATAATGAAATCCATGCATGAAAAAAACACAACTAACATCATACTCAATGGTGAAAGACTAAAAGCATTTCCCCTTAAAATAAATAAAATGAAAAATTTGTCTTTTTGCCACTCATAGTCAGCATAGTATTGAAAGTTCCAGTTATAGTAGTAAGACAATAAAGAGAAATAATATGCATTCAAAATGGGAAGGAAGAAGAAAAATTGTCTCTGTTCCAAGATGACATGATCTTATGTGTAGAAAACCCTAAAAATCAAGCAACAAACAGTTGGAACTAATAAACAATCTCAGCAAAGGTGCAGGATACAAAATCAACACACAGAACAATCAATTACATTTCTATACACTAAAAATGAACAATGTATAGCATGATAGAGAATACTATAGCATGATAAAGAATAAAATACTTTGGAATAAATTAACCAAGTAGGCAAAAGACTTGTATAATCAACATTACAAAGTTATATGAAGAAATTTTAAAATATGCAAATATATGCAAAGACAATCACATTTATAAATGAAAGATAATATTAGTATGGCAAAACTAACTTAAGTGATTTACATATTCAATGGAATCTTTATATGTATCCCAACAGCCAGGTATAGCTCCTCTCTTCATACAGTAGATCACCTGAACCCCCATGTATTGACCCTATTAAGATAAACCAGGTTAGAAGTTCCAAGAATCACTCACCATCAGTGAGCAGGTTGTCCAGAAGAGGGTGGTCCCAGTGACTACTTCAACTTGGGGATGTTGAGGATTTGCCCCATGATCTCAGTTATAGAGACTACAAATTGATGAAACTGGGATAAAGAATATGCTAGTTGATATTCCACGGCCTGACCTTCCCCTGCGCCCTCTTTGATGGTGAATGGTGTTTGAATTTCACCTGCAAAATTTTTTTATTTAGTCAGCTCTCTAATTACACAACCTCTCTGCCATCTGTCCCACTGAAGTCATTCATTCAAATGGCAGGTGTCCAGTCAGAATATTGTTATATATTAATAGCCACATACACTCAAGGGGAACTAGAGTGTTACTAGTACCAGTTTGAGGTTACCTATTTCTCCTTTTTGAGGAATTCAGCATTTTCCAATGGAATGAGCTAGTGTCTAACCATAACCCTATTTTAATCTTTGCTTTGGTCACACTGCACTCTGAGTATTAGCTTCTGAATAAACATAGGAAGGAAGCACTTGTTGGGATGAGGTCCTAATATGAAGAACATTAAACTTATTATAGTGTTGATATATATATATTGAATCTGTCTGGATTAATATTAAAATCAATTCCATTTTTCTGTACTCCTTCACAGACCTGAGTCATGGTCAGTTTTCCGTGCTTTGGGAAGGGATAGTGGTTGTTATTTTCACTAGTTTCTGAAATTAAAGAAATTTCAAAGTTTCTATTCTCTTCATTTTCTAGAGAATTATAATATGTGTAGAGAGATTTGCTCCTAGTTAGCAATATTGATAAATGGGTTTCCAACATCAAATATAGACCATAGATATTTTGTCTGCCTTATAAATAATCAATATCAGTTAACTATTTGCAAGAGTTAGAATAGTATTAGGTATAATTTCTAATACAATAGAATAGGTAGAATTTCTGATTACAGCTATAATGAAGATAAAGAAGTTAATTCAATTTCCTGAACTACAGCCTCTGAGAGAGAACAGATGTGGATTTGGGCGAACTAGTGGAAAGCTTCTCTGCCATTCTCATTGTCAGTGCCAAGGTCACAGACACACAGCTTGTACCAACTAAGCAAAGGACCCCCACCCACCCCCTACACCCCAGTGCTATGGAACCCTGTTCTGAATTGGTAAGATTTGGACCTCAGCCCAACCAGCGTTTCCTTCCTTTGTTTATTCAGAACCTAATACTCAGAATGTAATATCATGGGAACAAAGTTTAGATCAGGGAATGCTCAGACAGTAGCGCACTGCAATGGAGATGTTAGATTCCTTAGAAAGAGAGATGCACATGATTGTTATTTTAAGGATGACATCATCTTGAGCCTACTATGTTACTCACTTCTCTGTACACTCCCTTCATTGTCTTTATAATGTTCATCAAGTTGATAATTCCTCCTCAGGATATGTAGACATCATCCTTGTTCATGTTAGACAGTGCAAGCTTCTCAGTGTTCCGATGTACTCAACGTCTGAGAATTCTACTTGTACCTACACTGCACGAGGTAACTACTCCCATGTTTACTCCTTAGAACTGCTTCATCTCTGAAATCTTAACTTTAACACATTCCATCCTGATAAATTCTCTTCCTCTGTGGTTCCTACTACACCTCAATCCAGCAAGTGATTGATTCATCAAGAACTGTAATCACAGAGTCTTTTTTTCTCCTTTTCATCCTTTCAGTTCCTATAGAAGTTTATATATTCAAATTAGCTTAGGTAATAAATTAAGTTGAAGTTAAATCAGATTCCATTCATTCTCTCTACGTTTCTCCTTTAAATAGATTGGTGCTGGGTGAGGCCCGTTGCCTCTTTTTCCTGTTAGTCTGTCCTTGTACCAATCATACAGGTGATAGGTGAGACAAGGGTCACTCAAATAGGAGGAGAAAATGCACCAATGCCTGCCAAAGTAGACTGCTCAGATCAGTTTCCCTTGTAATAAAAAATGATGCTTTTACCATTTTCCAGGCCATGCTACAATACTGGTAGTAGCCGCCCATGAATAAGTAAAAACTCTGACCTCAGGTAGACATCTCTTCAAGGCATCTTGGAAGGGCCCAATGGACAGCTTTCAACCCTGCCAACTGAGCAGAGCTGTCTGTCTCATCCAAGTCAAAGATGTGCTAGAGGCAGGTAGAATGCCACCACTGGCCTCTGAGCTCCATTCTGTTTAATGATGTCACCTCCATCATCCCAAGGGGCTCCTCATTTTGCCAAGAGGTCAGGCTGAAGGGTCACCTCCACCTCCCCCATGGTCACAGGTGAGGGGCTGAGCTTGGAGGAAGTCATCCGCCTTGAGACTGTCCCTGTCCTGAAGGATTTATTGTCATTTGATCAGGAAAGCTCCATGTCTGGGCCCAGCTGCCCACGTAAAGTGTCTCTTACCCATTCCAGAAAGAAATGTGAGTTCTCAGGCCACTAACTAGACCTCAGGAAATCCAAGAGCCTAGCAGGCTCAGGTATCTATTTTTCTAAGGTGTGTCCTGCAATGTGTCTTTTGGCAGCTGTTTGGTCCTAAAACCCCTGGCAGTCCTAAGGGCCATGCTTGGTTTTTAAACTCCAAAAGGCATAGGCATAATGGTGGTAGCCAGGGATACATAAGGTTAACCAAGGAATATGACCAATTTGGCAGGCCTTTGAATCTTGGAAGGCGCAGTGGCCTAGTCCCTATTTTGTAAACAACTTTTGAGAGACTTAGGGTCTTGGGTCACCTGTTCTAAAGCAAGGCCTCACAAAAAAATATCACTTGTGTAATGTCAAAATGTGGTATTATTTAACTGTTTCAATCCTAGTGGCAGAGGTTGAGTGACACAGCAGTGCTACTGAGGTACCCACAGGAAGCTGGTAGATAGTTGATTGAGTGCCTTCATACCTAAGGTCAAAGCAGATATAGGTATGCAGTAAAACATGGTAGCCAAATCCATGCCAGTAAGGTAGTCATCAGGGTCCTTCAGATGTCTTTGATGACTTCAGTAATATTTGACAGAACAACCACAGTTAAGTTACAATAGTAAGCTGTGAGTTACCAACCAATTTTATCTGTCTTTAAAAATGGCCATAGGGGCTGTTAAATGGAGAATTATTGTTTGAATTATAACATTTCCAACAAACAGATCTTTAATAATGGGACATGGTTACCCTGTACCTTGTCTCAGATGCCTTTGGAGAGTATTAACAATTTTTCCTAGAGGATGCAATTCCACAGGCTCCCATTTTATGTGTCCCAATAGCAATGACAGCTATTTGGTCTTATTCCAGATGAGAACATGACACGTGAAAGTTTCCATGGGTTCTGAGGGGAATACCAAAGTGACCTGTGAGAAAAAAACACAGCCCGTAGACTGCCATTATCTTCTGGTCAGAACAAGAGAGCCAGCAAAGGATGGAGTGAGGGGGCACGCACTTGCCTTAGCATATATTTCTGTAGATGGAAAGTGAAGCCGAGTATCTGAGGGGTACTGTAAATATTAAACCAATTTGGTGTTTTCTGGTGACTCAGGGGTCTTGAGGATTTGTGAGCTTGTTTTGTAGGAGACAGAGAATGCCTTCAGGGAGGTTGCAATCACTGGATGGCTGATCACCAGATGGCCAGCCTTCAGCAGCTATTGAAGCCTAGAAGTCAGATTGCCCAGAGGTTTATCAGGAGTGATCACTTTGTTTCCCTGAAGCCCCTCATGCCAAGCCCCTTAGCGCTATAAAATCTCCCTGCTTTCTGTTCTAGAGGAGGTGGATTTGAGCAAACCCAGGCTCCCCCCTACTCGTTTTGGCCAATTCGAGTAAATCTTTCTCATCTCCAAGCACCGATGTCTCAGTGTTTGGCTTGCTGGGCATCAGGCACACGAACTTGAGATTAAGATGTTCGGTATCTAAAGTTCTTGAAAGAGACTAATTTTAAGCCTGAATTGACTAAATCACTGAATTTGCTGGTTAAATCTGAGTTGGCCTGATTCTGCTTTCCACTGTGGAGCAGAAGTGAAGGCTCATGAAGGATGGTCAGGGAGAAGAAGGAGCCAAGAGCAGTAGCCATGCATAAAACGAGTGGGATTGAAGTTTGAAAGTTATATAGCAAATTATATGAGTGAAACCTAAATATTTGTACATATGGCTTAACAGTGAAAGCAAACACCAAAAAGCCTTAGAGGTAAAATAATTTTTACTGGGAAAATAGCAGCGAATAACCTCTTTAACAGGGACTTCATCAGAATATACTGTTGTCATTGGCTTTGGTAAATAAAGAGAAATCAAGTAGATTCTAAAAGCAATCACTAATTTAAATAAAATTTCATAGCTGTTGTGTCTAATCTCCTGTTTATTTCATCTATTGAGATTTCCCTCTTTTTATTTAAATGATTCATTTTCCATAATACTTTCAACTATTTTTCTCCCATCTGTCTTCTCTTACTTACTTGGTTTCCTTCTCCTTTCATAAATGTTTGTCCCTTCTTAATTCCTTTGAAAGTGCTAAACCAAATTATTTTCATGTCATGCTGAAGTGACTCTATTGTTTTTATTTCTTCTTGTGTGATTTTTTTTTCCTATTTGTTCAGTCTGTTGGTTCTTCTTCACAGTGGTAGATTTCATTGTTTTATTCATTATTTTTGATTTGAGAAATGGTCTTGTTCCTGTACGCCTTGTGGTTTTGTGGTAACTCTTTGATTCCAGGTCTTGGGTTTGGATTCAGTATTATTGCACCCTTCGTTCTGAAAGTCAGATTTCCTGACATTGATTCCAAATAGACCAATATTGGTATAACCCTTTGGCCTTTTACTTGGAGATCTTATCTCAATCTTTGTAATGGATTCCATGATTTTTCAACTCCTTTGTGATAGAAATAGCAATTTCCATGGACTCTTCCTGTGAGCACTGTTTTTGACAGCTTCAGTTCCACAGAATACAATGCAGAAATTATCGACCAGCTAGGAATTTTGCCCCCTTGGCTCGGGTCTACAACTACAAGACTGTTCTTGCAGTCTACTCTGGGCATAGGTGCCATTCACAGACCATGTCATCTCAGGCTTCATGTCTGAACCTTCCTATAGGCCCAGGGAATATCTGCTCCTTACCTTTGTGCTACTGCAATCCAGTATGGAATGAAATCTTTACTTTGCTGGGCAGGTTATGAACAAACCTGCAGAGATAAGCAGGTCAACTCAGAGAGGTGAACAGTCCCTTGAAGTCTGATTCCACTTTCCTTATGAAGGAAATACTCTCAGACACCATTTTCCACAGAATGACTCCACATGACCCCATGTGAGTAAGCCTGGTAACCTGTTAACCTAGCTCCCTAAGATGTAAGTGATTACCAGAGAATGACCTCATCTGATGTCCAGTTCACCTTCAAGGACCTAAGAACTATCAGAAATTCTGACTTATTGACTACGTGAGTATCTGATCCTTTAAGAGTTATGTCATGAGACAGTCACAAAATCTGACTCTTAACAGGTCTTCAAATAACTTTTTTAAATTAATGAGTAAACTATTAGAAGGAATAAAAATTGGAACATACTTTTTAAAATTTTTTTCAGTAGCTTTAGTTTTTAGAGTAGTTTTGGATTCACAGAAAAATTACACATAAATACAGAGTTCCCATACTGTCCCCCAGTCCCCAGTTTTCCCTATTATTAGCATCCTGCCTTTACTGTGGGACATCTGTGACAACTAATGAGCCAATATTGATATATTATAATTAACTAATGTCCATGGTTTACATTAGGGTTTACTCTGTGTTGTACAGCTCTATGAATACTGAAAAATATGTATTGATGTGTATCCTCCATTACTATCTAAATACAGAAAAGTGTCATCATCCTGAAAATCCTCTGTGCTCCATTTATCCATCCTTCCCTTTCTCTCTTCCTCCAAACCCTCGGAACTTTGATCTTTTGCTGTTTCCATAGTTTTCCATTTCCGGAATGTCATACCGTTGGAATTGTACAGTATGTAGACTATCAAGGTAGGCTTTTTTCACTTAGCATTATGCAGTGAAGCTTCTTCCAAGCCTTTTCATTTGATAGTTCATTTCTTCTTATCACTGAATAAGATTCTACTGTATGGGTAAAATATAGTATCCATATTCAATGAACCTCTATACTACCTCTCATTTGGTAATTATTAAACGCTGTTATGAACATCTGTGTGAAGGTTTTTGGGTGGACAGAAGTTTTCAACTTACTCAGATAAATGCCAAGGACTTCAATTGTGGGACCATATGGTAATAATATGTTTAATATTATAAGAAACGGCCAAACTATCTTCCAAAGTGACTGTACCATTTTGCATTCCCATCAGTTATGAAAGAGAGTTCCTGTTGCCCCACATCCTTGCCACCATTTGGTCTTGTCACTGTTTTGGATTTTGGCCATTCTAACAGATGTGAATTGGTATCTCATTTTTTTTAATTTGAAATTGTATGATGACAAATGATGATGATACTTTTCATATGCTCATTTGCCGTCTGTATGTCTTCTTTGGTGAAGTGTCTGTTCAGATCTTCACTCATTTTTAAATTGAATTTTTTACTTTCTTACGATAGAGATTTAAGAGTTCTTTGTATATTTTGGATACTGATCTCTTTATCAGATGTATGTTTTGCAAATATTTTCTGCCAGTCTGTGGCTTGTCTTTTCATTGTCTTTATGGTATCTTTGGCAGAGTTGAATTTTTTTTATTTTAATGAAGTCTAATGATTTTTTCTTACATGGATTGAGTATTTGGTGTTGTGTCTAAAAAGTCATCACCATGCCCAAGATCATCTAGATTTTCACATGTGTTATCTTGTAGAGTTATACAGTATTGCATTTTACACATAGGTCTATGAGTCATTTTGAGTTAACTTTTGTGAAAGCTGTAAGGTCTGAGTCTAGATTCACTTTTTCCATGTGGATAGCTTGTTGTTCCAGCGCCATTTGTTGAAAAGACTATTCTTTCTCTGTTGGATTGCCTTTGTTCTTTTGTCAAATATCAGTTAACTCAATTTATGTGGCTCTGTGTCTGGGCTCCCTATTCTGTCCCATTGATCAACTTGTCTGTACTTTCACCAATACCACACTATCTTGATTGCTGTAGCTTTCTTGTAAGCCTTGAAATTGAGGACTGTCAGTCCCCTAACTTTGTTGCTCTCCTGCTCCCATTGAGTTGTGATTCTCTGTATCCAACTGTCTCTCCAATTTTGGGGTCTGCAGTTTTCCTTGTCACTTCAATTTTCTGATGGATCTAAAGAGAGTTGTTGATTCTTAATTTATTTTTTTTCTTGTTATGAGGAAGGAAGTGTTGACTTCCAAGTTCTTTATCTATGTGACCAGAAACCAGAAGTCTAGCTTTTTCAATATTATTAAAATTTAGCCCTCTTTTGTGAACAGTTCTGAATTGGTTAGACAATGTAGATTCTTGAGCCTTTGCATCTTCTCCTTTTCTTTTTCCTGCCTGAAGCAGATCTATGGAGTTTACTTGGCTACCTTTGTCATATACACTGATCTTCCCAAGGGAGCAACTCTTTAAGAATAATCTTAACCAATTTACTAAAAAAATGTCCAAGGAGCCATTATAAAAAATAAAAGGGGTACTATTGCAGTCTACCAAAAAGATTCAATGCCAATAATTATTAACTAGGTCTTAATAATGTATGGATATGCTACAGTCATAGAAACGTGAACTAACATCTGAGAATATATATGACCTCCTCTAATTTAAAGGATGAATCATTTTAGGAAAGACTGTGGGTTGCACAGCTTGTTGGTTAGGTCCCAGCTGAAGAACATGGCTGTAGAAAGCCCAGTGTTTAAGAGAGCTGAATGTGGTCATGAGAGGAAGCAATAGTTGCAGGTATAGGTGTTAGAAAGTGTACCCAGCTCCTGAACAAATGTCAGTCTCAAAGTTCTTAGATTGTCCCTGTTTGGTCCATGATTGTCCCAAATTTTAAGAAAGAGGTCTGAGATAAAAATTTGGTTCCTTAGGACTACATGATTGAGTTTGTACTGCTAAAAATTGTAATAAAGATTTTTTTAAAAAAGGTTCCTAAAAGTTAACAAATGTAGTAAACATTGTGCTATTTTGCATGCATATATTTCCAATGGTGTTAAAAATTTAGGAGGATTAGAATTACCAAATGTATTCAACATATTAATATTGGCTTTACAGAAAATATTTAATGGCTTAGGAATATTTTGTGTTTTGCATTTGTGAGTGTGCCTTGCTTGTGTTTGAAACATTTAAAAGGATCAAGTATATTAAATTAATATTTTTTTGAACCTGAGAAAATTTGATAAACATGGAGTTAATGTTCAGGGTGATTTGATCAGTCATTTGTTTCTTTGAATTCCTGCCCAACTACAACCCAGGAAGCTCATTACTCTTACCTGAGCACACATTGAAGTCTAGACCTGACTCAGCTCTGGCTGTTTTATGTGCAGATCCCACTCCAGAAATGTCTATAAAATTGTTGTTATCATATCCCATCTCCCACCCACCCCAAATTCTAGGCAAATCAGTTTTTGGCTCTCATGAGTTAGAAGGAAAGAAAATACACAAAAGAGAGACTGGAGCAGGTAAGAGTCTTCAAGGGAAAAAATCTTTAATTTTCAAAGAAAGTGACAAAAATTGAGTGCCTTTCTTTCTTGACCTGTGAACCTAAGTTTAGCTGAGTATGAGTTGCTAACCAGCATGGATGGAACGTATGCTGCCCTGTCCAATCCCCAACATCTCAGACTGTTCCTGCCTCATTATCCATACTCAGGATTTCTGGTAGAAGTCAGAACAGGTTTCACGTCAATATTCATCAGAAAATGGATACTCGGGGTGGTCAGCAGCCCTAAAATGAGAGAGAAAAATGAATAAATGGGTTCAATGATTCTGTTTCTAAGGTGATATAGAAGTGATTTCTATGGAGCTGTCATTAGGGTAAAGTTAAACATTTTATTTCCTGACAGGTTGTGGCGTCTGCGTTTCTTTCACAAACATGACTTTATAACAATTTTTTGTAAAAAAAATAATGGTTAAATTATTCAAATGGCATTCCCTGCCCAGAACTTAATACATAGAACATACAGTCAAATATTCAAATATGTTCCTCTCCCTAGCTACATCGGTCAATAAAGCAACAAGATAGACTTTCCTGTCTTATTTCAAATTCTCAGTGGAAGAAGAGACTGATTTTGCCTTGTTTTGCACAGGACAAGTCCAGCCACATGCTCAGCACTAATAAATACTTTAGGGTGATATAGGTTACTGAAATGGAAGTGAAAGGTTCACTTCCATTTTTTAAATTTATTAACTAGTTACTAACTGCCTACCACATACCACATATTGAGTTAGATGCAGAAATAGAAATAATGTCATGTAAACATTGAGTCCCATCTCCAAGGAGTTTACTGTAAGGTAGGGAGATCTCTATTCAGTAATAACCCAAAATAGAAAGTGATATAAAAATGATTGCTTCTTATTAAAATATCTAATTTATTGAAAGAATGACTGATTGATTACCACTCTTTCTTGCTGCATTATTTCCCTATCTTATTCTTCATTTGTCTCTATATTCATAAATATATTAGCAAGGATAATAATATATCTGCCAAGTTTTGAGTATTCACAACTTGCCATTATGCTGATCCCTTTCCATACATTTTCACATTTATTACTATTATGAATTAAAATTCTCACAGGCAAAAGTAATGTGCATTCTTCTGTTTCCCTCATTTAAAATGAAGGTCTTTTCTCAAAATTCCAGAACGTTCAAGCATGAAGGAATAGTAAAGATCATTTGGTGGCTGTAAATTCTTTCCAACAGTGGTGTTTTTGCCTCCACACTCTTCCTTTGGTTTTAATCTCTCTTCTTGAAAACATTGTCCTCTGCATTGAGATCTCAATATTTCAGAAAATCTAAACCAAGAATTCCTATTGACCCCACAAGGCCAGGCTTTGTGGAGGGAAATGCAGTATTTGGGTCCTGAATAAACATGCAGTGAAAAGGAAGAGAGAGATTTGGAATCTTATGAAGGAAACAAACTTGGCAGGATCTCATGAAGATTTCATATGGGGGTGATGGACATTTCAGGCATGGACAACAAGCTTGATGGAGAAGCCTTTAATCTGATAAAGAATTGAGAAGATGGGAGAAGAAGATGATAAACACAGTTTTGGAAATATTGAATTAGGCTACACTGGTGACATCCACAGTGTATCCCCACTGGACTATTGTTGAAATGGAAAGCCTATATTGAAGCTGTAGATTCAGCAATGATATTGAGCTTCTTGGAAAGTTCCACGGAGTGATGAGTGCAGGACGTATATGTGTAAGTCCAAGCTGACACCGGTCCACACACCCTGTTTTTGTGTCAGTGAACAAAGCTCTGGAGTGAGTCTGGGATAAGATTCCAGAAAGCTCCTGTCTCATCCCTGACTCAAACTGGACTCTGTCTTCCTGGTATTGAGGTAAATTTTAACAATCATCATACAGTCATTGTCAGAAAATAAACTGAGGCAAACATATTTACCAAAGTCACTTACTTTTTAAAAAGAACATATCGAAGATTTCGGTTTAGGCCATCTAGGACTTTCATGTCCTCTAAAGTCAACTGGAATTCAAAAACCTATCACAAAAGTAGAAAGATTTTTATGATTTTTAGATTGCATAATTGCCAATCTGGAAAATCCAAGCAAATCAGACTGAATGGTGCAGAGGCAATATTCAAAATGTCTTAGAAGTTTCCAAAAGTTTTTAAAGACATCAAGCAAAATACTCAAGTGGTGATAAATATCAGGCAGAAATTAAATAGAAATCCACCCCTAGATATAATATATTGAAATTACACAAGACTAAAGACAAAAAGGAGATCTTTAAAAGAGATGAGGGAACAAAGCTGACATTATTCAAAGAGATAGGGTAGTGTACCTATCTAGAGATAAATTTTAAAAATAAATAATATAATTTAGTAACTTTGACGAACACAGATGGATTTCCATATGCCATCAATGAACAGTTAGAATGTGAAAAAAAATTTTTTTCAAGATAATTAAACCAATGATTGTCCAAATAATAATGATGTCATGTTCAAAGGACACAGTAAATGACTTAAAGAGGATGTCACTGTCTAAATGTGGGACACTAAGGATCAAAAAGAATGATGGTAATGGCTAAAATGTTTAACCAAACAAATACATAGAAATAATCCAAGATACTGATATGTAGAAAAGATGGATAGATATATCAGTAGATAGATAGGTAGATGATAGATAAATAGATAGATGGATTGGTAGATAGAGAGAGAGAGAGAGAGAGAGATAGACATATAGATAGATGATAGATAGATAGAGGATAGATAGCAGGCAAAATGTCAACAATTTCACAATTCTTGAAGCTAAGCAAGGCATTTGTTGCATTATTCTTTCAATTTTTCTGCACACTTGAAAATCTTCAAAATAAAAAGTTAGGAAAAAGTAACAAAAAGGATATAAAACTTACTAGTTAACTGTCCATAAACCTAACAAAAGCATTATGTAAATTTCTTTGTGGAAAAAGTTATGAGATTTTTTAAAATACATAAAGAACACCTAAGTAATTAAAAATACATACCATAAACATGGAATGGAAATCTCAATATTGCAAACAAGTGAATTTTCTCCAAATTGATCTATACCTTCAATGCAATATGAAACAAAGAGTTACACTCCTATTTTTTGTAGAAGTTGATATGTGATACCATATCTGATGTAAAAGAACAACTAGTCAAGAATAGTGAAGACATTCTTAAAGAAGAAAAAGGAATGAAGAAAAAATTTTACCATTCTGAAAAGAAGACTTATTTTCTGCTAAAAGATGACATTGCAGAAAATTAAGTAGTTGAATAGAAGAGAGAGCACAGAAATGGACTGATAAACATTTGATATATGACAGAGATGACAATGAAAATCTATGGAAAAATACGGACATTTGGATTTCCATTTAAACATATACATATTTGGGTCCATTTTCACATCATATTAAAAAATCAACTTGAAGTGTATTAAAGACTCAAATTTGAATGGAAAGACAAAAACTCTTTTACAAGATTCTCTACCCTTTGAATCTGGCCTGTCCTGTAACTTTTACTGGATAATAAAATTTGCCAGAAGCACTGGTGAGTCCATCCTGAGCCTAGACGTGAAAAGGCTTTGAGAGTATCCACTCGCTGCCTTGTGAACATGCCACTGTGATGAGATGAAGAACAGGCAGGTTGGCTATAGTCTAGCCAACTATACAAAAATTATATGGAACAGAGTTTATACACCTCTGATAACAGCCAAATCAACCCCGAAAGGACAGCTGCCTGGTTGCTCTGCATTTAACAGCAAATACATGAGAGAACCCAGCCAAGACCAGAACTGCTTTGTTGATCCCAGGCTAATTGTCAAACCACAGAATCATGGGTTACATAAATGGCTTCTGTAGGAAAACTCTAAATTGGATAGTTTCTTATGCAGTTATATCTAGTAGTAAAATAATGGTATCATACACATAAAAAAAGACAGACAACTAAATGACAATGGACAAAGACTTGAAAAGGCACTTTACAAAAGTGGAAACTCAAAAGAGAATAAACATTTGAAAATGAAAATATATTAGTATTCAAGGAAATGTAAACTAAAACCACAGTGATTTGGAGATTCAAGATCACTGCTACAGTCTGAATGTTTGTGGGCCCCCAAAATTATACACTGGAAACCTAACTCTCACTGTGATGGTATTAGACAGTGGGGCCCTTCAGCAGTGATTAGGTCATGACAGTGGAGCCCTCTTGAATGGATTAATGCCCCCATAAAAGAGACCTGAGAGAGCTCCCTTGCCCATTCTACCTTGTTAAGATACAATGAGAAGTGTGAGAACCCGAAGAGAGTCCTCAGCCAACCATGCTGGCACTCTGATCTCAGACTTCCAGCCTCTAGAACTGTCAGAAATAAGTATCTGTTGTTCAAGCCACCCAGTCTGTGATATTTTGTTATAGCATCCCAAATGGACTAAGAAAATCACATAATCCAATTCCCTCATTTTAAAATGGAGGAATGAGATTTACTTGCACAGGGCTACAGAGTACTTTGCAGAATTCACGCTGGTACTAAAACCTCTGTTTTCTTTCTAATCTGAATTCTATCCAGCCACGCAGCCTCTCCTGAGCCATAGTAGGAGAAAACCAGTGGGAATACATTGTCATACACCCATGGGAAATAACAGGTAACTCATCTGTGCCCAAAGATGTCCTGAGAGCCTACAATGAAGAACACATGTGAAGGATATTCTCTAGAAGTCCTATGCCCACAGCCTCATTCATCACCTGCATGTTCTCTTTGATCCGCTTCTCATTGTAACTCTTGACCAGGACCACCACCCCACGCTGTAGCTGGTAGCGAAGGGCAATCAGTGCTGGAGTTCGCTCATACTTTTTTGCCATGGCACAAAGAACTGGATCATCCAAGAGAACCGGGGAGCTCTGGTCTACCCTGGAAGGAAATCAGAAATGCTGAAAACCTGAGATTCTGTATTCAGTTTGTTACAACCCTTCCCAAACAGACCAAGTAGGTCCACTCTAGACCAGTGTTTCTCAAAAGGTGGTCCCTGGACCATAAGCATTGCTATCATCTGGGATCTTGTTAGGAAGACAAATTCCATGGCTTCACCCAGGACCACCTGATTCAGAAACTCAGGTGTGGCACCTAGCAATATCTGTGTTTACAAATCCCTCCAGGTCATTTTGATGCATGCTTAAGTTCAGACCAATGCTGTCAAACTCATGGATTTTTTTCTCATTTATTTCTCAGTGGCTATTTTTCTTCTCTGATTATAGCCCTCAAGGTAAGAACAAGAGTATGAAAGGAGAAAAGAGAAAGGAAAAGAATGGGATAGTTTTTATTTTAACTTTTCTATGATATTGATAAAAATTGAGTAGTCCCAAAATGAGAACTATTCATTTTATCATTAATTATAGAGTGCAATATTTCTATAGAAGTTTACAAAAATGTTTCAGATTGTAATTGTTTCTATCATGGTAAATCTGGGAGTTATATATTACATATGATTATCCCAACTTCGGATATAAAGAAAGTGAAACTTAAAAATTCCATTACTAGAAACGTGTTAATGAGTTAATAAATATCAAAATCACAACTTAAGCTTATATCTTTTGTCTCAAATTTTGGATTACATGTATATTTTAGTTCAGGCATTTGTTAGTGATTAATCTACAACCAGACACATATAATGTAAAAGTATTGACTGGGTGATGATATTATAAAGAAGGATTTTTTCTGTCCCTCTTTTCTTTCCCCAAGCCCATTGAGAGTTAATTCCAAAAACTGAGTATGATATGATTAAAAATATTTCATCAAAAATGGAGTTTTAGGTAAACTCTTTGTTGTCTTCATTACCATCCTTTTACACGTTGCGTTCCCAAAGCACCATAGACAACTAGAACAATATCTTTCGACTTGCAGAAATCCAACAGTTTGCTCTGGTTGAGATAAGGATGACATTCTACCTGTAGAATGCCAAGATAGAAAAATGTCAGATCATATGAAATGGCAATATTAATATGAAAGAGAAAGGTTAAAAGTAAAAAAGCTGAACAGAAAGCTGTTTAATATTAAATTTAAACTGGAAATATTAACATTAAGTAAAGATTTTTTGTAATAAATACTATCTCTCTCTTCCCAGAAAGGGTAAAAAAAGAAAATGATGTTCCTGAGAACAAGCAACTCTAGGGACCAGATCGTGGTTACACAACATCATTGTACACTCCAAGGAGACATGGCTCATTCCAGATCTGGGATGGGAAGAGAACTGTTTGAGCCTTGGACATCAAATTGTGCCAGAAAGCAAGAAATTCCTCAAAGACTCATGAGGGGACGTCTAAAGGACAAAAGAACCAGTGTGATGGGATCCCACTGGTGACATTGGGTAGATTTGAGCATCAAAGGGAAAAAGGACTAAAAGCAACAATTACACATAGATTAAGTAAAAATCCATGAGTCCATAGTGATGAGAGAGAGAACAAAAACCTTTATTCCCACTGATGGTGAGTATTACTGTAACTGCTTTGTCAGAACATTGATAATTAAAGGGAAAGAATTAAGCTTTCGCGCAGCTTTATAGGGAAAATTGTAGTTTATCCTGACTTGGTGAGGTAATTTTCTGTTTACAATAAAACATTAGGCAAGAAAATTAAAAAGAGAGTTTAAAATTGAAAATAAGTATTTACAAATCCCAATGAAATAACTAATTTAGTGTAAAATCATCGATGGCTACTCAAACATTATGTGAAAATTTGGGGGGAACATGCCTTTCCCTGATGACAATTATCACCCAACAGATTTCTAGGCAGTTTCAAAGGGAAAAATACACATTTATGAAGAAAAGACTTGGCTACCACTAGCTTAACCAAGGAAACAAAACTAATATCTCTCATGGTGGGATAACTTCATGACAGGTTCATAATGGAGTGTGATTTGAGGGACACAGCCTACAAAGGGCATTTTCTTGCCAAAAATATTTAATCTTAATGTAATAAGGCATTCAGATCTAACTTTTAATTTACAGAAACTGGGACTAGAGAAGCCAGTTAATTAACATCACAAGATAACAATGAGATAAATCTCAAATATTCGACATGAAACTATCTGGAGGTCATGGTAAAAAAATGGGTTGAGTGACCATTCTAGATTAAGAGAGCTTAATAAACGTGCATCAAAGTAATAAGTGAACCACCATCAGCTTCTGATTACAGAAGATCTATGAAAGACATTGGGAAAACCATACTGAAGATTGAATATGGATTGGGCACTAAACCATAAGCTTTCTGAGGTCCATGGGGGTGAATAGTCATTTCTACAGCTTATTTTGAAGAGGGCCAGGAAAATATTACATATATGTATGCAGATAGATTCATGTACATATACATATATTTGGCATGTGAAAAATTTTGGATATAGGAGGGAAATATGGATGTCCTCTATCATCCTCTTAACTTTTCTGAATGGCTGAAATTTTCATAATAAATGTTTGGAGTAAAACTAATGCTAGAATCACATGAATTTTTTAATATTTATAATTGAAAATCAATAACGCTATATCACTATATGTCAAATTCTTGAATTTTATAAGCTATACATTCCAATCAAAGACACTTACTCCTTGACTACAAGTTATACTTTGAGGACATTAAGGTAAATAAAATAAGACATTCACAGAAGGACAAGGACTACATGATACCAGTTATATGAGGAACCTGAAATACTCAAACTCACAAAATCAAAGAGTAGAATGGTGGTCACCAGTGTCTGGCAGGAGGGAGAAATTGGGAGTTGCTAATTGTGGGCATGATGTCTCAATTATGCAACATGAATAAGTTCTAAAGATCTATTGTATAACATTGTCTCCATAGTTAACAATATTGTATTGTATACTTTAAAATTTGTTAAGAGGGTAGATCTCATAAAAATAAAAATAGAACAAAAAAAAGTAAGTGCACAGAACCAGACACAGAATAAGGTGTCTAAACAGTTAATTTCAGCGTGGAAATCAATGAGGAAAACCAGACTAAGATTGAGTAATTCAACAAGTCTGCTCTATGTTCCTGCTAAATGTTCCTGTGTGTGGATTTCCTTGATTTCATCTACCATTAGTATCTCCATAAACCAGTAACTTCATCCCTCTAGCCTGGATGACTTTCATAGTTTCCAGTTAATTTTTCTTCTATCCATGCTTCCTACTCAAAGACCCCTGAACGCAGAGATAACAAGATGAAGGATTCAGGCATACAAACCACACACAAACCCCTAACACCTACTTCATCTTATTTTCACTCTTTCCTTACTTATTGCTAGTTCGACTTTTCATGGCCTTCCTTTCTGTACACAATTCTCTCCAAATCACTGTCACCCATCTCATCTCTGGGTATCCTTTACAGCTCAGAGCAATGTCACCTTCCCCCTAAAGTGTGGTAACTATTCCAGCCCTCTGTCACCTCTTTTACATTCCCTAAATTCTTACACACAATTTAGCAGAAAGGTCTCACAACTTTTTTCACTAAGACTTTACAAAACAGAGATATAATTATGGATTCTATTCACACCATTTTAGATGGAAGCTCTGCTCTCTACGGTCTCCTGTTCCGTGAAGGTAAGATGAACAGGAGGGGGGTCCAAATAGAATCTGACAGTAGTTCAAGGAGAAGGAGATGAAAAACAGAAAGGAGACGAGGCCAAGGGGGCTCACCTGGTTGCAAACGGGCTTGTACTTGAGCCCTGGCTTGTTCAGGATCTTCTCCAGCTGCCTGCGGTTAAAGTTGGACACCCCGATGGACTTGGTCAGTCCTGCATCCTTACACTTCTCCATGGCCTGGGGAGGAAGGGTTGTAAAGAATCATTTGTGCAGTTGGCTATAGATCAAGAATAAATGCCAGAAAAATCTGTTAAAAGGAACAACTGTCAAGAAATGAGAATGAAGCCAATTGGCATGATTACGAAGAAGAGAAAAAGTAGTAAAGTCAACAGGGAAAGAATGTAGTGACAGCAAGAACAAGAATTACTGTCCGCTCCTTAGAAAAATGTGAAAGAGTATTACACATTGAAGAAAAGAGATGCCTATCCTCACTGTCCCCAATTCTTCTCCTCTGTTCCTCTCTATAAACATGTCAGTAATGATTTCCTCCACACCAATATAGCATACCATCTCTTTAAAAGTTGATGAATTGCTGAATAAGAAGGTACACAACCCATTCTCACAAGTGGAAGACATGAACTAGATTTCCCTTCTTCTGTCTTTCTCCTCTGAGCTCTCTCCTTCAAGCACTCACCTCCCACGTGGCACAGAGATCCACTGCGTCAATTATTACTTTTCCATGTTCATCTTCCGGAAGAAGTTCCACCCCAGGCTGGAATAGAAGCAGTCATTTTACTAATGTCAAAAAATTATTTCTCCACACTTAGCCAGGCTTTCAGGTACATCTAGGGCCAGGACACCAAACGTTCATGAGGTAGGTGGTGTAACATTGCAGATAGCACTCTTTGCAAAGTGATTTGCATATTAAGTTGTAAGCAATGTCTTTAGGACACAAGCTTCCTGTAATCTCTTACATTTATGTGTTTTAATAAATACCATTTTCCTAAGTCCTAATTGGGACTCATAGTGACTTATGTTACCTTTCTTTGCCCCCAATTCTTTCCTCTTGCAAAAGCTTCCCTTGACTGGGAATGACAGTAAGTGACATGGCCTTATTTCCAGAATACCTATTGCAATCTTGACCCAGGCTAGCCCATCAGAGTTCCTTATCCCTCTGAACATTTGATGGTCCAAGGACAGGCACATGAATCACACAGGGTCAACTGAGGTTCTCTTCAAGATTATTATGGATGCTGGAAGATCCAGAGACGCTCTCAAGTGTTAATGACCAGGAGCCTTGAACAACCCCAAGGCCATATTTGCCACCAAGAGAAAATATTGTGACAAAAATAAAGTTAACCAACAGTAATGCAAAGAAAAGGAGACATTTCTGAAGACTGTTCCAAATCCTTAAGTCTGTCCATGGCTTGGACTTCCTATTGACATAGACCAAAAAACTCTTCGCAAAGGAGGGCTTGAGTAGCTTTTTATAACTCAAATCAAGAATTCTACATAACACAGTCCTTAATAGCTAAGTACACTCTACAAAATTCCATTGTGAAGGTACTCCCAACAGTGTAGGCAAGGTCTCACAAGTCCCCATGAATTCTGCTAGTTTTATAGCCACGCAGAGGGAGCACCACCAAATCTGCTCTCAACTTGAAATGGTAAGAGAGGTGTTCAACTCATTCAGTGTAAGGCAGTTTGATTGCTCACCACAGCTGCATGAAACTCTGTGTTTGTGATATCGTAAGAGACTCAGGAGTCATAGTCAGAACTGTGTGTTGAACCTGCCAATTTTTATTTCCGCAAGTTTTTGTGGCAGAGGATTTGAGATTGTTGAACTGTTTTCTCTTGGAGGAATGGAAAGAAATTTAAGGGTTCAAAAGAAGTCATTAAAAAGATAATCAGGCATTACTGTTTCGGGGATTCTTCTCTATTGTAAGAATCCCTACATCCTTCTGACAAAAATCTGAATTCAACCATCCATACAAGTTGATAGACATTCTAACACAAAAAGTAAAATAGGTGTGACCCCACAAATTGCCAACCTTCAGAGCAGTCGGAAAATGAATAATATAGAGATCAACATAGTCCAGTTGAAGATTTTTCAGAGAGTTTTCCAAGGCTGGTTGGACCAAGTCTGGTCGAAGGAAAGTGATCCAAAGCTGCAGAGGATAAAGAACGGAAGTCGTGTTGGATTATTACTTCAGTCGGTTTTGTTTTTCTTCTTTCATCTAATAATTAGACACCTTTCTAATGGTTGGAAACTGGTGAATACTGAGGAAAAATGTTTTTTTCCTTATTGCATTCCCGTTTGATCTGACTTGCCCATAGATACTTTGTTATTTATTTGGATTTGTCATCGGAACATCTACTATCAATGGAAGGAAATAATCCAGGAGATAAAACATGCTATCAAATAATAACCATGTCCATTATCTGAATCAAGTTTGATGGAGTTTACAAAGCAGTTCACAAACATAGCCTAATTCTGGCAAATGTTCAATCCTTTGGGGAATAAGTACTATCCTTTTTGTTTATATAACTATAGGGAGAAAGTACTTTGAGCATATTAATATGTGCTGGACACAATTCAAGTCACTTTAGCTATATCTTGTTTAATACACAAAGTACATTTTATATTGCTTTCTCATATTGATGGAGGTGAGAATTGAGATGTAAAATGTTAAGAAATTGTAGGAAATCACTCAGATAATAAGGAAAGCTATAATCTGATCACAGTTCTGTCTGATCCAATAGTCCATGCTAAATCACACTGATATCATCTGCGGATCAGAAAAGTAAATTGACTTTACTTTCAAATCATAAAATTTGAACAAAGCAATGGTCAGAAAGCTATTACCTTTTTTTGATAGTAGATTTAATACATGAATATGTGTGTAGAAAGTTGTACCAATAAGCACAATTCACCAAACAACTACTGGTCCTATCATACAATTGTCATCTCGACACAATCATGATCACACAAGGGCACACACACACACCATATACACAGCACCTTTGAAGTGTAGAATATGTCTTCTCTCTTCACAGTACCATCTTCTATTTTGCTTCGAATGGCCTGTCCAACCTCTTTTTCATTATTGTACCAATGAGCAGAATCAATATGGCGGAACCCAGCATCTATAGCTAATTTGGTGGCCTCCAGAGCTTTGCTCTTAGGAACCTAGATGAGCAACCAAAGGTAGTAGTTGGATATCCACATGGTTGAGAGATAGCTATGACACAAACTTTCACCTTCCCAAGAATCAACTTTTCCTCATCTTAAGTTAGTTCTGCATGTGTGGTGATGAACCCACGGCAGTTTGCTTGGGTCTTTCCTGGTAAGTAATAAAAGTTGAGCATCCCAGGACCCCTTCAATCCCAGGTGATCACTGGTTGATCATTAGCATCAGAGGTCCCCATGACCACCCCAAGGTTCAGTGGTTTACTAAAAGAACTCACAGGACTCAGCATATAGTTATAGTCATGGATATAATTTATATTGTCAGAAGTTACAAAGTAAAATCAACAAAGGGAAAAGATACATGAAACGAAGTCTCAAGAGACAAATTGAAAGCTTTGAAGAGTCCTCTACCAGTGTAGTCACACAGATCATACTAAATAAAAATTACATAGAAATAAATAAAATACATATTTGTACACCAACGCATTGGTGTACAATGTGATGTTTTCATATATGTATACATTGTGAAATGATTACCACAATTAAGCTAATTAATATATCCATCACATCACATAGCTAAATTTTGTGTGTGTGTGGTGAGAACACTTAACATCTCCTCTCTTAGCAAATCTCAAGAATATAATACATTGTTATTAGTATAGTCACCATGCAGTACATTAGTTCTCCAGAACTAATTCATCTTATAATTGAAAGTTTGTACACTTTGACCAAAATCTCCCCATTTTTCCCCTTGCCCCCTCTCCCACAATTCCTCTAGTCTGTACTTCTATGAGTTTGACATTTTTAGGCTCCATATATAAGTGGGAACTTGCAGTATTTGTCTTTCTGTGTCTGGCTTATTTCACTTAGTATAATGTCCTCCAGGTTCATCCTTGTGGTTGCAAATGGCACGATTTCCTTGTTTTAAGGCTGAATAATATTCCATTTCTTTCTAAGTCATTCAGAAACTTTCTTTTTCCACTGATATTGTGAGGAATTAGATCATTGGTCTAACTGCCTGCTGCTAGCCATGCTCTTTCCTTTGTTGTGGAGGCACTCAAAGGTTTACTGAAGCTGAAGTTTCAGGAGTATCCTTGACCCTTCCCTTTCTTTCATCTAACCTTGTCCAACAAAATAAACAATTCTTGCCACCTGTCTCTAAACTATCTCTTTGAATATCTCCTTCTTTTTTATAGATGAGAAAGTGAGACTCACAGTTTAAGTACTACTCCCTTGTCATACAACTAAATACTCCAAAGACAAAATTGGAACGCAAACTTCTGGCATCCAGCCTACTGACTTGTCCACTTTGCTCCTTCTTCTGTCCAAGGTCCAATACTACCTATCTACTTCAATCGAAAGTAATAACAAAGACCAAGAATTGAAACCTTCCCCTGGAAGTCTGTAGCTTATACCCTCAAATGAAATTATATTTTCCATTCAGGATAAATTCCCAATCAGTAGGAGAAGTACAAGGGAAACCACAGGTGGAGTATATATTGCCCGGCACTCAGCAGGCTACCCCACAGCAGAATAGCAACTCTTTCCCTTCATTTTTCATTCACCTCATCTCCAGGACCTTTTACCACAAATATTTCTCTGGATCATGTCTTCTTGGTGGGAGGAAATATTTCTTGAATTGCAGAAATAGACTGAGAAACCACTCCCATGCAATCACTCTCAAAGCAAGGCAGCTAATAGTCAGTGTTCTTGACTGCTGAGTTTCATCTCTTTTGCCAACCTGAGAAATAGATGGAAACTAGAGGAAACCAAGAATAATCTGTAGGTGACCACATGGTCAGACCCCGATGCAGAGTGAACTCCTCCTATTTTGTTTCTTTGTATAAGGAATGGTTCTATCCTGGTTGCAAGAACCAAGTGAACCTCCCAGAGTCACACAAGAACTCAATGACTTGACAACCCAAATCAGCTTCCACTCATACTAGGTTGATTTCCTTTCGAATTCTCAACCCCAAGACCATCAATGTTACCTCTTCAGTTGCATAGGTGCCAAATCCCAGTACAGGAATAAAGTGGCCATCATTTAGTTCTACACGCCAACGTTTGGGATCCATTGTCTGTGTCTCCTCTTTCTAAGCAGACTCTGTTTTTTTCTTCTACCTTCACAGGTTATGTGAATAACAGGAAGGCAACACCCAAGTCCACTGTCCAACTGTCAGCAAGTGGATTGTAGGAGGAGCACGGATAAAGCAGTAACCCACGGAGTGAGAAGAGAATTGGAGCCAGTTAACTTGTTTGTTATCAAAGTGTAATCGTAATGAATTATTATGTAGTGACAAAAAATCATTAATTTCTTGCCAAAGTAATATTTTATTCAGGATTCACATATAGTAGTAAATTGTTATGAGAGATTTTCTGGGTATTTATTGACCATATGTTAGTCTAGAAACCTCCAGATACCAATCTCTTTTTTGATTTTGCCATGATGAAGCCCCTTCTTGATCATACATAATTTGAAAAAATTAACTATCTTACACCGTACATACAAACACATACAATTTCAGGGAATGATTAATGAACACTTTTCAAAAAGGTTACCCTCAAGAAAAATTTAAAACCACATTGAAACAAAATTTGACTTTTTGCCTTTCTCATAACCAAAATTATTTTTATTTCTTTTTTCTTTGATTTGTTAAAAGATTATACAATCCTAACAAGGGTGCAATCATGAAAAGGGTGCCGAAAAAGACATTCTGGCAAGGTGATTATTGGAGTATTAATTATTAACAGATTTTGATATCATTGGCAGTATGCAAACAGAATCTTAGAGTGTTTATATCTTTCACCCAGTTATATAACTTTTAGAGAACCATCATGACGTAACTACCAAAAAAACTGATGAATATTTTATATAATTTATTTTTTACTTAGTATTCATGCAAAAGAAAACTAGAAACAACTTAAATTACAATAAACTTGGGAAGAGTTAGGGAAATTATGATGTATTGATACAATGGAATATTATGAAGCCATTTAAAATCGAACACATAAAGTGATGTCAGCAAAATGGTGGACTAGGAAGCTCTGAGTTCTCCCATGGAAACAGAAGGAAACAACCATAAACTAGCTGAAATAACCTTACAGGAGCTGTGGAAAATAGTCAAAGATCTACAGCAACAAAGTGAACACCTGGTTAGAAAAAAGCCACATTCGAATTGGCAGGGAATTTCATCATGTTTTTACTGACTCTTATTTGTCCCCCTGCCTGGCACAATGCAGGCTTGGAATGTAGGAGGCATAAGCCCATTTCCAAGTTATCTCTCTCAAACCAGAGTGATCACAGAAGAGATTACGTTCATTGTTCTAATCTATCTCGGGACTGTCTGAAAGACTGCTGTCTGTTTCGCCTAACTCTATACTTGAACTGAGAAGTAGCTGGAATGGCTCATTATGGCTGCAGGGGGACTATAGATGCACAGATGCCAGAAGCAAGAGATTAAGAGAGAAAACATTGAATAGACCACATAAAGCTCTGAGGAGAAGGTGAGGTGTATATTTGGGGGATAGTAAGACATTCAAAAATCACCATCTATTCAGGAGAATTAAAAAAGCCACACACAGGCCAGGCAAGATGCATGCTCAGAAAACAACTGCATAGACATTCAGCATTCATGTTGGGCTCATCCTAAGACTAGGAGCATGCCAAGCTAGTAAGTGAAGGATAGTCAGGACATAAAACAAATCTGTGAAGAGTGGGAGAGATGGCTGTTTTTTTCTAATGCTAGTTAAAAACACACATAAACATACAAAAAAAATGATCCATTAAAAAGAAAAATTAGCAGAAACTGTTCCTGAACAAGCACAGGCATTGGATTTAGTAGACAAAGAGTTTGAAAACAACTGTCTTATATGTGAAGAAATTGCTACAGCAAAAATTTGACAGAGAGCTAAAGGAAATCAGGTAAATACTATATGAATAAAATTACAATACCAAAAAATATATAGAAATTATGGAGCATGGGCAGAGGAAGTCAAGACGGCAGCGTAGTAGGCAGACTCTGAACTCACGTCCTCCCACAGACACAGCCAATTTACAACTGCGCGTGGAAAAATTACCCCTGAGACAGAACTGAAAACTGGATAAGAGGAACTCCTGCAACAATGGACAATCCTAACTGAGGTGGAAGAGGCAGAAACTCCCTTTTGGAGAGGAAAAACACTGCCTTCACAGGCCGCCAGCTTCACTGCTGCCCAGGAGCAGCCCAAAGACACGCAGCCTTCCCTGGAGGAGTGGGGCCCTGAGCCAGGGAATGCCCCCGCTGTGGGCATTTTGTGGACCCAGCACAATCGAGATGAGTGGCATAATATCTGACTTTGCCTGCTACTAAAACGTTGGGGAGTACCCCCAGGAAAGCTGGTTCACAAAGAAATTAAAACCGGCTCTTACCGGGCCCATGCGCAAACTCACCCGTTTCAGAAAGCAAGCTAAAATCACCAGAAAGAAAGGTGCACATTGCTTTGGTGAAAAGAGACTCATCTAATAGGCCCTGAGTGCATCTCAGTGAGACATGAGACCTCTCCAGGGACTGGGACATTGGCGGCGACCATTGTTGTGGCCTGGTGTGGGCATGCTGACACAGACGCCATTGGAGTTCTCTTTGAGGCCTGCTAGCCCAGGGTCTGCCCCACCCACTAGAGCACCGATTTAACCCAGCTCAGCCAGGGCAGGCAGCTCACCCTAGAGACTGGCCCCACCCAACAACAAGCCCTCAGGCAACTTGCAGGCCTGCATAGTTTGGTGACTGGATGCTCTGCAACCTGGCAACTGAGCCGAATTCAGTGGGGCAGGGCTTGCACAAGGAGTGGGTGGAGAGTGTGGGGCAGTGGTGGAGTGTCTGCGGCTCCCGCCATGGAGAGACCGGGTCCACTACAGGAGGTCGGGGCACACACATGGGGCAGGACTATGTTGAGTGGGTGTGGACATGTGGGTGGCAGGGTTTGTCAGCTGCAGAATACTTGTGCTTCTCAAAGACCCACATAGGGGGTTTGCCCCACCTTCCAAAGCCTGAAACAATTGGGTGCTCCTGTGCCTGAGGCCAGCCCCACTCAGCTGCAATCCTCAGAGAGCTGACAAGAGAACTAAAGGCTGGAGGCTTATAGCAATTGTAAACACCTGAGCCTAACAACCTGACATGTTGGGGGCCTAGTCACTTAAAAGAAATACTGCAACACAAATGTGGTATTAGAACTTGCAGCCAACTGTGCTGAGGCTCCCCACACCTGATAAAGAGACTGAAGGGCCCACAACAACTACAAGCATCTGAGCATTACAACAGCTGGCCAGGAGCATAACTCGGCCTCCCTGGGCGCCTACAGGGAGAGCAAAGAGGCTACAACAGGAGGACACACGTAGCCCACTAAGGGGTCAACCCTAGAACATTGAGAACTGAGGGAAGCACACTGCAGGCCTCCTAAGGCATCACTTACATAAGGTCACCTATCCAAGAGCAGGAGACGTAGATGACCTACCTAATAAGTAGACACAAGCACAGGAAAAGAGGCAAAATGAGGAGGCAAAGGAATACATTCCAAGTAAGGGACCAGGATAAAACTCCAGAAAAGGAACTAAGTGAAATAGAAATGAGCAACCTACCCGACAGAGAGTTCAAACTAAGAGTGTTAAGGATGCTCACTGATCTGGGGAGAAGAATAGATGAACTCAGTGAGAATGTAAACAAAGAAGTGGAAGATACAAAAAAGAACCAATCAGAAATGAAGAATACAATACTGGAAATGAAAAATTCACTAGAGGGACTCAAAAGCAGAGTAGAGGATACAGAACGGATCTGTGAGCTGGACGAAAGACAAGAATAATTACCCACGCTGAACAGGTAAAAAAGAAAAGAATTAAAAAGAATGAAGACAGTCTAAGGGATCTCTGGAACAACATCAAGCACACTAACATCCGTGTTATAGGTGTCCTGGAAGGAAAAGAGCAAGAAAAAGGGGCAGATAATCTATTTGAAGAAATAACACATGAAAACTTCCCTAACCTAAGGAAGGAAACAGACATCCATGTACAGGAAACACAGAGAGCCGCAAACAAGATAAACCCAAAGAGGCCCACACCAAGACACACCATAATCAAAATGTCCAGAATTAAAGATAAGGAGAGAATCCTAAAAGGTGCAAGAGAAAGTCAAGTTACATACAAAGGAAACCCCATAAGGCTATCAGCTGACTTCTCAGCAGAAACCTTACAGGCTAGAAGAGAGTGGCACGATATATTTAAAGTGATAAAAGGAAGAAACTTACAGCCAAGAATACTCTACCCAGCAAGGTTATCATTCAAAATGGAAGAAGAGATGAAAAATTTCCCAGACAAGCAAAAATTAAAGGAATTTGTCACCAAGAAACCAGTGCTACAGCAAATGTTAAAGGGACTGATTTAAGGGGAAAAGAGAAGACCACAAATAGGAAAAATTATCAATTTCCATGATAAGAGGGTAATGGATACAAATGCACAAAAATGAGATTAGATATGATATCAAAAACATAAAATGTGGCAGGAGGGGAGTTAAAGAGTAGAGCTTTCAGACAGAGGTCAAACTAAAGAGACCATCAATTCTGTATAGAAGAAGAAAGGAACAGAGAAGGACTACTAAAACACTGAGAAAAAAAAAAGTTAAAAAATGGCAGTAAGTACATACTAATTAATAGCTACTTTAAACATCAATGGACTAAATGCTCCAATTAAAAGGCATGGGTGGCTGATTGTAAAAAACAACAAGGCCCATATATATGCTGCATACAATAGACACACTTCAGACCTAAAGACACTAACAAACTGAAAGTGAAGGCATGGAAAAAGATACTCCATGCAAATGGCAATGAAAAGAAAGCTGGGGTAGCAGTACTTATATCAGACAAAATAGACTTTAAAACAAAAACTGTAAAAAGAGATAAAGAAGGGCATTACATAATGATCAAGGGAACAATACAACAAGAGGATATAACACTTGTAAATATCTACGCACCCATGTAGGTGCACCTAAATATATAAAGCAATTATTAACAGACGTAAAAAGAGAAATAGACAGTAACACAATAATACTAGGGGACTTTAACACTCCACTTACACCAACGGATAGATCATCCAAACAGAAGATCAATAAGGAAACATTGGCCTTACAACACACACTAGAACAGATGGACCTAGTAGATATATACAGAGAATTCCATCCAAAAACCGAAGAATACATGTCCTTTTCAAATGCACAGGGCACATTCTCCAGGATTGATCACATATTAGGCCACAAAACAAGTCTCCATAAATTTAAGAAGATTGAAATAACACCAAGCATCTTTTCTGACCACAACGGTATGAAACCGGAAATCAACTATAGGAAGAAAATCAGAAAAGCCACAAATACGTGGAGACTAAACAAAATGCTACTGAACAACGACTGGGGCAACGAAGAAATCAATGAAGAAATCAAAAAATACGTGGAGACAAATGAAAATGAAAATACAACATGCCAGAATTTATGGGATACAGCAAAAGCGGCTCTAAGAGGGAAGTTTATAGCGATACAGGCCTATCTCAACAAACAAGAAAAATCTCAAATAAACAATCTAACAATGCACCTAAAGGAACTGGAAAAAGAAGAACAAACAAAGCCCAAAATGAGTAGAAGAAGGGAAATAATAAAAATCAGAGTAGAAATAAATGAAATAGAGACCAAAACAACAATAGAAAAAATTAATAAAACCAAGAGCTGGTTCTTTGAAAAGATCGACAAAATAGACAAACCTTTAGCTAGACTCACCAAGAAAAAAAGAGAGAAGGCACGAATAAGTAAAATCAGAAATGAAAGGAGAGAAATTACAATAGACACCTCAGAAATACAAAAGATTATAAGAGAATAATATGAAAAGCTATATGCCAACCAATTCAACAATCTGGAAGAAATGGATAAATTCTTAGAATCATACAACCTTCCAAAACTGCATCAAGAAGAAGTAGAGAATTTAAATAGACCAATCACCAGTAAGGAGATCGAAACAGTAATCAAAAACCTCCCCAAAAATAAAAGTCCAGGACCAGACGGCTTCCCTGGTGAATTCTACCAAGCATTCAAAGAAGACATAATACCTATCCTTCTCAAACTCTTCCAAAAAATTGAGGAGGGGGGGAAGCTCCCTAACTCATTCTATGAAGCCGACATTACCCTGATACCAAAACCAGACAAGAACAACACACACAAAAAAAAAATTACAGGCCAATATCAATGATGAACATCGATGGAAAAATCCTCAACAAAATACTAGCAAATCGCATACAACTGTATGTTAAAAAGATTATACATCATGATCAAGTGGGATTTATTCCAGGTATGCAGGGATGGTTCAACAATTGCAAATCAATCAACGTAATACACCACATTAATAAAATGAAGAATAAAAATAACATGATCATCTCAATAGATGCAGAGAAAGCATTTGACAAGATACAGCATCCATTTATGATAAAAAACTCTGAATAAAATGGGTATAGAAGGAAAGTACCTCAACATAATAAAGGCCATATATGAGAAACCCACAGCTAATATCATCCTCAATGGTGAAAAACTGAAAGCTATCCCTCTAAGAACAGGAACCAAACAAGGATGCCCACTGTCACCACTCCTATTTAACATAGTACTGGAAGTGCTAGCCAGAGCAATCAGGCAAGAGAAAGAAATAAAAGGGATCCAAATTGGAAAGGAAGAAGTGAAACTGTCACTATTTGCAGATGGCATGATTTTATATATAGAAAACCCTAAAGAATCCACCAGGGAGTGACGTCAGCATCATGGCGGAGTGAGCTTTCCCGTGAACTCTTCCCCCATCAAGATACAACAAAAGCAACAGCCACAGACCAACAACGGAGTCCCAGACACTGAAAACCTAGAGCGGAGGGATCCACACTGCCACACATCTGAGAGCGGAACGTGCTGGGCCCCCGGAGGAAGTGGGGAGAGGTAAGGAGAACTCTGCTCCCTCCCCATCAGATCAGCGATCCCGGTCCTCGTGGCTCCCAGAGAGGGGGGAGGGGTGGCCCTCGGCGGGGAAACCGTGGCTCTTCGGACTCTCTCAGACAGTGGGAAACTCCCGCACAGAGGACTCAGAGGAGCCACAGGGCTACCATCAACATCTGAGCACCCCAGAGAGCGGATAAAGAGGGGCGAACGAGAAGCCCCCCATGTCAGGGACCCAGAGGACAAAAGAGAGAGCTCCCCCCTCCCGGCAACCCGGACTCTGCAGCTCAACCGACCAGACCAGACCTAGCGATCCGCGGCAGACCTGATCAAACGACTGGACCTGTGGATCGCAGCGGAAAAAAGAAAAAAAACAAAACTGCGGATCGCAGCAAAAAAACCGGGGCAGAGTGCAGGGGGCTTAGACTACACAGCCCTTTACCACCAGACAGTGGCGGCAGGTGGAAATTGCAACCAGAGACTTCCAGGATGAGGAAAAACAAAACCAACACAGGAACCACAATGCAAAAATATATGAAACCACCAGACCAGAAACAAAATGACAAGCACCCAGAAATCAACCCCAAAGACACAGAAATCCATAAACTAAATGACAGAGATTTCAAAATAGCTATCATAAAAACACTCAACGAAATACGAGACAACACAGACAAACAATTCAATGAGATTAGGAGTTTCTTCACAAAAGAGATTGAAATCATAAAGAAAAACCAATCAGTGCTGATGGAGATGAAGAACACAATGGAGGAGATAAAGGAGAATCTGGAATCCTTAAAGAACAGAGCTGACAATATGGAGGAAAGAATTAGTACTTTAGAGGATAGGAATACAGATATACTCCAGATGGAAGAAGAGAGAGAACTAAGACTAAAAAGAAATGAAGAAAGACTCCGAGAAATATCTGACTCTATTAGAAAATGTAACATAAGAATTATAGGTATTCCTGAGGGAGAGGAGAGGGAAAGAGGAACAGAGAGCCTATTCAAGGAAATAATAGCTGAAAATTTCCCAAATCAGGGGAAGGAGCAGGCAATACCAGTAAGCGAAGCCAACAGGACACCTATATACATTAACAGACAAAGGCCTTCACCACGACACCTAGTGGTAAGGCTAGCCAGGGTCAACGACAAAGAAACAATATTAAGGGCAGCTAGACAAAAACAAAAAATAACGTACAAAGGAACTCCCATCAGGCTCTCAGCGGATTTCTCAACAGAAACTTTTCAGGCTAGAAGAGACTGGAATGATATATTCAAAATACTGAAAGACAAAAACTTTCAGCCAAGAATACTCTATCCAGCAAAAATATCCTTCAAATATGATGGAGAAATAGTAACACTCCCAGATAAACAAAAGCTACGGGAGTTCATGGCCACGAGACCCCCACTACAAGAAATACTCAAGAAGGCCCTCAGGCCTGAAGAAAAGAAGAGAAAGGGAACACAAAGCTTGGAGGAAGGAGAAAAGTAGGTAGACAAAATCAGAGAAATAGTAGATCTTTACCGGAATAGGTTAGAAACCACTTAAATACTAAACTCAAAGATTAAAGGAAGAAATTCACCAAAAATAAATTTAACCTCATCACTGTAAACACACAGCCACAACACAAGATAGAATAAGGTATAACAAGAGCAACTTAGAAGGGGAAGAGGAAAGTGATTGAATTGACTTAGTATAAGGAAATAGGAGGCTATCAGATAATGGACTATCTCATACACAAGATTTTTTGCCCAAACCTCAAGGTAACCACTAAACAAATAATCAAAGCAAAACCACATATGATAAACAAAGA
Source organism: Ceratotherium simum simum (assembly GCF_057802395.1). Taxonomy (NCBI): domain Eukaryota; kingdom Metazoa; phylum Chordata; class Mammalia; order Perissodactyla; family Rhinocerotidae; genus Ceratotherium; species Ceratotherium simum. Next base: position 28,294,564 of record NC_141931.1, on the reverse strand, counting down.
GAAAACTAGAAAAATCATAAGACAGAACAACCAAACTGAATTGGCAGTCCAAAACAAATGGGACAAGAAACAAAGGAAATGCAAAAGAACCAGAAAATAAGTGACAAAACAGCAACATTAAGCCCTCATATATCAATAATTACCCTAAATGTAAATGGATTTAAGTCTCCAATCAAAAGATACAGAGTGGCAGAATGGATTAAAAAGCAAGACCCAACAATATGCTGCCTTCAGGAAACACATCTTAGCACTAAAGACAAGCACAGGCTCAGAGTGAAAGGACGGAAGACAATACTCCAAGCTAATGGCAAACAAAAGAAAGCAGGTGTTGCCATACTCATATCAGACAAAGTAGACTTCAAGATAAAACAGGTTAAGAAAGACAAAGAAGGGAAATATATAATGATAAAAGGGACACTCCATCAAGAAGACATATCACTTATAAATATATATGCACCCAACATAGGAGCACCAATGTACATAAAACAACTATTAACAAACCTAAAAGGAGAAATCAACAACAACACAATAATAGTAGGGGATCTTAACACCCCACTTACAGCAATGGATAGATCATCCAGACAAAAAGTTAATAAAGAAATATTAGACTTAAATGAAAAACTGGAGGAGATGGACCTAGTAGACATATAATGAGCACTCCATCCAAAAACAGCTGACTACACATTCTTCTCAAGTGCGCATGGAACATTCTCTAGGATAGACCATATGTTGGGAAACAAAGCAAGCCTCAATAAATTGAAGAAGATTGAAATCATAACAAGCATCTTTTCAGACCATAAGGCTGTGAAACTGGAAATGAACCATGAAAAAAAAACTGGGAAAGTGACAAAAATGTGGAGATTAAACAACATGCTACTGAACAACCAATGGATCATTGATGAAATTAAAGGAGAAATCAAAAACTATCTGGAAACAACCGACAATGATAACATGCCATATCAAACCATATGGGATGCAGCAAAAGCGGTCCTGAGAGGGAAACTCATAGCGATACAAGCCCACCTTAACAAACAAGAAAAAGCCCAAATAGGCAACCTTAAATTACACCTAACAGAACTAGAAAAAGAAGAACAAACAAAGCCCAAAGCCAGCAGAAGGAGAGAAATAATAAAAATCAGAGAAGAAATAAATGAAATTGAGACCAAAAAAAACAGTAGAAAGGATTAATGAAACAAAGAGTTGGTTCTTCAAGAAGATAAACAAAATCGACAAACCCTTAGCCAGGCTTACTAAGAAAAAATGAGAAAAGGCTCAAGTAAATAAAATTAGAAATGAAAGAGGAGAAATTACAACGGATGCCACGGAAATACAGAGGATTATAAGAGAATACTATGAGAAATCATATGCCAACAAATTGGACAATCTAGAAGAAATGGATAAATTCTTAGACTTATACAACCTCCCAAAATTGAACCAAGAAGAAATGGAAAATCTGAATAGACCAATAACAAGTAAAGAGATTGAAATAGTAATCAAAAGCCTCCCAAAAAATAAAAGTCCAGGACCAGATGGCTTCTCCAGTGAATTTTACCAAACATTCAAAGAAGATTTAATACTCATCCTCCTCAAACTATTCCAAAAAATAGAGGAAGATGGAACACTTCCTAAATCATTCTATGAGGCCAACATCACCCTGATACCAAAACCAGACAAAGACAATACAAAGAAAGAAAATTACAGGCCAATATCGCTGATGAACATTGATGTAAAAATCCTCAACAAAATATTGGCAAACCAAATACAACAATACATTAAAAAGATCATACACCATGATCAAGTGGGATTTATACCAGAGACGCAGGGATGGTTCAACATCCGCAAATCAATCAACGTGATACATCACATCAACAAAACAAAGAATAAAAACCACATGATCATCTCAATAGACGCAGAGAAGGCATTTGACAAGATATAGCATCCATTTATGATAAAAACTCTCAATAAAATGGGAATAGAAGGAAAGTACCTCAACATAATAAAGGCCATATATGACAAACCCACAGCTAACATCATACTCAACGGGGAAAGACTGAAAGCCATTCCTCTGAGAACAGGAACAAGGCAGGGCTGCCCACTCTCACCACTCCTGTTCAACATAGTACTGGAGGTTCTGGCCAGAGCAATTAGGCAAGAAAAAGGAATAAAAGGAATCCAAATAGGTAACGAAGAAGTGAAACTCTCACTATTTGCAGATGACATGATTGTATATATAGAAAACCCTAAAGAATCTGTTGGAAAACTATTAGAAACAATCAACAACTACAGCAAAGTTGCAGGGTAGAAAATCAATCTACAAAAATCAGTTGCATTTCTATATGCTAGTAATGAACTAACAGAAAGAGAGCTCAAAAAGATAATACCATTTACAATTGCATCAAAAAGAATAAAATACCTAGGAATAAATCTTACGAAGGAGGTGAAGGACCTATACAATGAGAACTACAAGACATTATTGAGGGAAATCCATGATGACATAAAGAAATGGAAAGATATCCCATGCACGTGGATTGGAAGACTAAACATAGTTAAAATGTCTATAATTACCTAAAGCAATCTACAGATTCAATGCAATCCCAATCAGAATCCCAATGACATTCTTCACAGAAATAGAAAAAAGAATACTAAAATTTATATGGGGCAACAAAAGACCCCGAATAGCTAAAGAAATCCTAAAGAAAAAGAACAAAGCAGGAGGCATCACAATTCCTGACTTCAAAACATACTACAAAGCAATAGTAATCAAAACAGCATGGTACTGGTACAAAAACAGACACACAGATCAATGGAACAGAATTGAAAGCCCAGAAATAAAACCACACATATACGGACAGCTAATTTTTGACAAAGGTGCTAAGAACATGCAATGGAGAAAGGAAAGTCTCTTCAATAAATGGTGTTTGGAAAACTGGACAGCCACATGCAAAAGAATGAAAGTGGACCGTGTGCTATCGCCATTCACAAAAATTAACTCAAAACGGATCAAAGACCTGAAGGTGAGACCTGAAACTATAAAACTCATAGAAGAAAATATAGGCAACACACTATTTGACATTGGTTTTAAAGGAATCTTTTCGGATGACATGCCTACCCAGACTAGGGAAACTAAAGAAAAAATGAACAAGTGGGACTTTATCAGAATAAAGAGCTTTTATAAGACAAATGAAACCAGAATCAAGATGAACAAACAACCAACCAGCTGGGAGAGAATATTTGCAAAACATACATCTGACAAGGGGTTGATCTCCATAATATATAAAGAACTCACACAATTGAACAACAAAAAAACAAACAACCCGATCAAAAAATGGGCAGAGGAAATGAACAGACACTTCTCCAAGGAAGATATACAGATGGCCAATAGGCACATGAAAAGATGCTCAACATCACTAATCATCAGGGAAATGCAAATCAAAACAACACTAAGATACCACCTCACGCCTGTTAGAATGGCTATAATCACCAAGACAAAAAACAACAAATGTTGGAGAGGATGTGGAGAAACAGGAACCCTCATACACAGCTGGTGGGAATGCAAATTGGTGCAGCCTCTATGGAAAACGATATGGAGATTCCTCAAAGAATTAAAAATAGAGATGCCCTACGATCCAGCCATCCCACTACTGGGAATCTATCCAACGCACCTGAAATCAACAACCCAAAGAGGCTTATGCACCCCTATGTTCATTGCAGCATTATTCACCATAGCCAAGAAGTGGAAGCAACCTAAGTGTCCCTCGACTGACGATTGGATTAAGAAAATGTGGTATATATATACAATGGAATACTACTCAGCCATAAAAAAAGACAAAATCGTCCCATTTGCAGCAACATGGATGGGCCTGGAGCGTATTATGTTAAGTGAAATAAGCCAGAAAGAGAAAGACAAACACTGTATGATCTCACTCATATGTGGAATATAAACCAACACATGGATAGAGAAAACTGGACTGTGGTTACCAGGGCAGTGGGGGTGGGGGTTGGGGGGTGGGCACAAGGGGTGAAGGGAGTCATATATGTGGTGATGGACAAACAAAAATGTACAACCCAAAATTTCACAATGTTAGAAACCATTAAAACATTAATAAAAAAAAAAAAGAATCCAACAGAAAACTTTTAGAAGCAATAAATAAATACGGTCAAGTTGCAGGATACAAAATCAACATACAAAAATCAGTTGCATGTCTATACACTAACAATGAAGTAGCAGAAAGACAAATGAAGAATACCATCCCGTTTACAATAGCAACAAAAAGAATAAAATACCTAGGAATAAACTTAACCAAAGAGGTGAAAGATCTGTACACCGAAAACTATAAAACATTGCTGAAAGAAATTGAAGAAGACACAAAGAAATGGAAAGATATTCTGTGCTCTTGGATTGGAAGAATTAACATAGTTAAGATGTCCATACTCACTAAAGCAATCTATAGATTCAGTGCAATCCCTATCAAAGTTCCAACAACATTTTTCACAGAAGTAGAACGAAGAATCCTAAAATTTATATGGAACAACCAAAGACCCAGAATAGCTAAAGGAATCCTGAGAAAAAAGAACAAAGCTGGAGGTATCACACTCCCTGATTTCAAAATATACTACAAAGCTATAGTAACCAAAACAGCGTGGTACTGGCACAAAAACAGACACACAGATCAATGGAATAGAATTGAAAGCCCAGAAATAAACCCACACATCTATGGACTGCTAATCTTTGACAAAGGAGCCAAGAACATACAATGGAGAAAAAAAAGTCTCTTCAACAAATGGTGTTGGGAAAACTGAATAGCCACATGCAAAAAAATGAAAGTAGACCTTACCTTACACCATACACAAAAATTAACTCCAAATGGATTAAAGACTTGAATGTAAGACCTGAAACTATGAAACTTCTACAAGAAAACATAGAAAGTACACTCTTTGACATCGGTCTTAGCAACATATTTTCAAGCACCATGTCTGACCAGGCAAGAGAAACAATAGAAAAAATAAACAACTGGGACTACATCAAACTAAAAAGCTTCTGCACAGCAAAGGAAACCATCAACAAAACGAAAAGACAACCTAACAATTGGCAGGAGATATTTGCAAACCATACATCAGATAAGGGGTTAATCTCTGAAATATATAAATAAGTCATGCATCTCAACAACAAAAAAACTAACAACTCAGTTAAAAAATGGGCAAAAGACCTGAACAGACATTTCTCCAAAGAAGATATGCAGATGGCCAACAGACACATGAAAAGATGTTCAAAATCATTAACTATCAGGGAAACGCAAATCAAAACTACAATGAGATATCACCTCATGCCCGTCAGAATGGCTATAATTAACAAGACAGGAAACAACTTATGCTGGAGAGGATGTGGAGAGAAGGGAACTCTCATACACTGCTGGTGGGAGTGCAAACTGGTGCAGCCACTATGGAAAACAGTATGGAGATTCCTCAAAAAATCAAGCACAGAACTACTATATGATCCAGCTATTCCACTGCTGGGTATTTATCCAAAGAACTTGAAAACACCAATGCATAAAGATACATGCACCCCTGTGTTCATTGCAGCGTTATTCACAATAGCCAAGACTTGGAAGCAACCTAAGTGCCCATCAAGGGACGAATGGATAAAGAAGATGTGGTATATATACACAATGGAATACTACTCAGCCATAAGAAACGATGAAATTCAGCCATTTGTGACAACATGGATGGACATTGAGGGTATTATGCAAAGTGAAATAAGTCAGAGGGAGACGGTCAAATACCATATGATTTCCTTCATTAAGTAGTAGATAATAACAACAATAAACAAACACCTAGAGACAGAGATTGGATTGGTGGTTACCAGAGGGGAAGGGGGGAGGGAGGAGGGTGAAAGGGATAATTCGGCACATGTGTGTGGTGATGGATTGTAATTAGTATTTGGGTGGTGAACATGATGTAATCTATGCAGAAATAGAAGTATAATGATGTACACCTGAAATTTATACAATGTTATAAACCAATGTTACTGCAATAAACAAAAAATTAAAAAAAAAAAAGAAATTATGGAGCATGAAGAATGGAAAGGAAAAGATGAAGAAATGTGAACAGACACTAAAGGACGTATAGAACAACATCCTATGGACTCATATTCACATTATTGGAGTCCCAGAAGGAGAAGAGAGAGAGAATTGGACAGAGAGATTATATGAGGAAACAATGAAGAAAAACTCCCTAAACTGGCTGTAAGACATGAATAACCAACAAATCTAAGAAGCTCAAAGGATTACAGGTAGGATGAACTCAAAGATATCCATAACTACATACATTATGTTCAAACTGTTGAAAAACAAAGCCAAGAGACTCTCTAGAAAGCAGCAAAGAAAATGTGACTCATCATGTACAAGCCATCCTGGATAAGATTACGAACAGATTTCTCATCAGAAACCTTGGACGCCATAATTGAGTGGGATAACATATTTAGAAGGTTAAAAAAATGTCTTGTCAATCAAGAATTCTATATCACACAAAAATATTCTTCCAAAATGAGGGAATAACTAATATTCAGACCATATCAGATAAAAGCTGAAAGCATTTATTACCATTAGAGCTGCCCTACAAGAAATGTAAAGGATGTCATTCAGGTTCAAATGAAAGAACCCTAGATAGTAACTCAAAGCCATCTGAAGATATAAAGACCTCCAGTAAAGGTAAATATATGGGCAAATATAAAATCACATACTTTTGTAATTTTGGTTTGTAAACCTACTTTTTCATTTCTACAAGATTTAAAAGAAGAACGCATAAAATAATTGTGCATCCATGTTAATATGCACACTTCTATAAAGATGAAATTAGTGACATGAATAACATTAATTAGGAGAGAGTATCAGAGCTATATAGGAGTAGAGTTTTTGTATGGCATTGCAGTTAAATTGGTATCAATTCAAAATAGTTTGCTGCAACTTTACGATGTTATCTGTAATCCCCTTGGTAAACACAAAGAAAATAACAATAGTGTATACACAATTGAAAATGAGAAGGGAATCAAAATATGTCATTACCAAAAATCATCTAAACACAAAGGAAGGTAGTAAAGGAGGAAATAAGGGACTTAAGTCATACAGAAAAAAATTAAAATATTAAGTCTTTCCCTATCAGTAACTACTTTACATGTAAATAAGATCCCCCAATCAAAGAGTACAGACTGGTAGAATGGATTTTGAAAAAAGTATCCAGTATATATTCTCTATAATTGACTCACTTTGGATCTAAGGACACAAATAGTTTGAAAAGGAAATATGGTAAAAGACATTCCATGTATATAGTAATCAAAAGAGAGGTGGCATGGCTATACCTTAACAGACAAAAAAAATTAAAGACAAAAATTATGACAAGAGACAAAAAGGATATTAAATATTGATAAAAGGGTCAGGTCAACCAAGAATACAGAACAATTTTAAACATATATGTACCAAACATCAAAAAACTCCAAAATGTATGAAACCCACATTGGCAGAATTAAAGGGAGAAATAGACACCACTATGAAACTAGTTGGAAACTTCAACAACCCAGTTACAATAATGGATAAAACGATCAGACAGAAGATCAATAAGGAAATGGATAGAGAGTACTATGAACAATTGTATGCCAACAAATTCAAAAACCCTGATGAAATGGAAACTTCCTAAAAACACATAAATTACAAAGAAACCATGAAGGAATAGAAAACCTGAGTAGACCTATAACAATTAAGGAGATTGAATCAATAATTAACAACCTCCCCTGAGAAAAACCTCAGGACCAGGCTGCTTAACTAGTGAATTCCACCAAGCCTTTAAAGCAGAATTAACAACAATCATTCTTAACTCTTGCAAAAAATTGAACAGGAGGGAACACTTTCGAACTCATTCTATGAGGCTACCCTTACCCTGATACAAAGCCAGACAAAGATACTATGAGAAAATAAACTAAAGACAAATATTGCATATGATTTGAGAATTAAAAATTCTCAAAAAAATACTAGAAAACTGAACTCAGCAGCCCACGAAAAATTTTAAATCATGACCAAGTGAGATTCATTCAGAATGCAAGAATTGTTCAACTTACAAAAATTAGTAAATACAATACACTGCATTAACAGGATGAAGGAAAACCACATGATCATCTCAGCTTATGTGGAAAAAGCACTTGATGAAACTCAACATGCTTTCGTGATTAAAAAAAGGCAGTCAACAAACTAGAAAGAGAAAGAATCTTCCTCAACAAAATGATGCCCATATATGAAAAACCCACAACTAACATCATACTCAACAGTGAAAGACTAAAAATATTTCTCCTTAAGATAATAATACGAAAATTTGCCTGATTTTGCCACTCATAGTCAGCATGGTATTGGAAGTTCCAGGTATAGTAACAAGATAGGAAAAAGAACTAATATGCATCCAAAATTGGAAGGAAAAAATAAAATTATCTCTGTTTCAAGGTGACATGATCTTATATGTAGAAAACCCTAAAGATCAACAACAAATTATTGGAACCAATAAACAATTTCAGCAAAGGTGCAGGATACAAAATCAAAACAGAAAAATCAATTACATTTCTATACACTAACAATGAACAATCTGTGAAGGAAATTTAAAGAAAAAAATCCATTTATAATAGCATGAAAAAGAATAAAAATAGGAGTAACTCAACCATTGAGGCAAAAGACATGTACAATCAAAATTATAAAAAGGCACTTAAAGAAATTAAAGAAGACTCAAATATATGGAAAGACAATCATGATCATAAATGAAAGACTTAATATCAAGGTGGAAATATTTACCACAGTGATTTACACATTCAATAGATTCCTTATATATCTCAATGCTATGTGTAGCTTCTCTCTTCTCACCGTGGATCTCCTGCATCCACACGTAATGACCCTACTGAGAACCACCAAGATAGAAGTACCAAGGACCATGCACAATCAGTGAGGAGGTTGTCCACAATTGGGTGTCCCCAGCGACTACCTCAAATTGAAGATATTCAGGATTCGTTCCATAATCTCAATTATAGAGACCACAAATTGATGAAACTGAGATCAAGAATATACTCGTTGGTATTCCACAGTCTTACCTTCCTTTGTGCACTCTCTGATTGTGGATATTATTTGAATTTCACCTGCTGAATTTCCTTCCTCAGTCAGATCTCTTATTATTCAACTCCCCTACCAAATGTCCCTCTGAACCCACGCATTCAAATGGCAGGTGTCCTGTCAGAACATTGTTAAATTTTAGTATCTAGCCACACACAAGGGGAACAACGGTGTTACTAGTAGCAGTTTGTGGTTACTGTTTATCCTTTTACGGAATTCAACATCCGCTGATGCAATGGGTTAGTGTGTAACCGTAGTCCTGTTCTAACCTTAGCTCTGGTCACTCTACATTCTGAGTATTAGCTTCTGAATAAACATACGAAGGAAGCACTAGTTGAGATGAGGTCCTAATGTGAAGAACACAATACTTATTATAGTGTTGAAATGTAAATATTGAATGTGTCTGGATTGATATTAAAATTATTTCTATTTTTCTCTACTCCTTCACAGACTGGAGTCATGGTCAGTTCTTTATGCTTAGGGAAGGGATGGTACTTGTTCTTTTAATTAATTTCTGAAAAGAAAGAAAGATCAAAGTTTCTATTTTCCTTATTTACTCTGGAATTATAGTGGGATAGAGCAGATTTGCTCCTAGTTAGCAATGTTGATAAGTGGGTTTCTAACAGTAAATATAGACAAGAGGTATATGTATTTTAGGACTGCTTTATAAATAATGAATATCAGTTAACTATATGCAAGAGTTAGAATAGAACAGTATTAGGTGTAATTTCTAATAGAATAGAATAGGTAGAATTTCTGATAACAGCTTTAAGGAAGTTGAAGAAATAAGTTCAATTTCCTGAACTACAACCTCTGAAAGAGAGCAGGTGTGGTTTTGGGGGAACTAGTAGGAAGCTACTCTGCCATTTTCGTTGTCCGTGCCAAGGTCAGAGACATACAGCCTGCACCAACTAAGTAAAGCACACCCATCGAAATCTGAAGGTCTAGTGCTACAGATCTGTGTACGTAATTGGTAGGTTTTGGATCTCATCCCAACCAGTGCTCCCTTCCTATGTTTATTCAGAACCTAATACTTAAATGCAATGTGAGGGGAGCAAAGGTTAGAACAGGGAATGGGCGGATAATATCCCATTGCATCAAGAATATTAAATTCCTCAAAAAAGAAAAGCAGGAATGCCTTATAAAAAATGCTTGATAAGCGTTACTGGACCTTTCCAAACAAAAACCATAAACTATTCAAGTCTTTAAAAAGAACTTCCCAAATACCAATATGGAAAATAGTCACATTCAACTCACCTCTGAAGCTTTCATAAAAGTTCAGAATCCTGGGTTCACCGGGGCACCTAGGAGAAAACCAGGGAGAGGACCCTGGTTACCTGTAGGTAACAAGACCTGTGTGTGGATTTGGCTCCAGTGTGGGCTTGGACTGGAGGAGGTCCAGGTTTGCAGAGAAACCAGGAGAACCAAGTTCACCTCCACTGAGGACTCCTCCAGCAAGTAAGGACCTCGGTCCAGAGATACACCCTCTAGTTTGTCTCCAATCTAGAAGGTTTCATTACAAACAATATGACTGTGGCTATCGGGCACTAATGACACCCCCTCCATAACATGCTGGTCCCACTTGTGGAGAAAAAGAATAAGCAGGGACTGCTAGGACTTCGTGAAATTGCATGGGTTTTGGGAAGGAAAGGCCTCTTGCGGAGCCTGGAAGCAGGAGGGAAAGCCTGGGACACTTAGCAACTTCAGCATTCACTGGACCCAGACACTTGGAGTGAAGGATGGAAGGGGTCCGAGTCTTGGTGTGCTGCTCCTTTGGGGACACTGGAGCAGACTCTGACTTGTAGGATAGACTATGTATCACAGCGGGCCCAGGCTGGACATTGCCCTGTTAATCCAATACCAGTTACAATCCTCAAGCCTCCCAAGGTTCACTGGAGAAACTGGCTGGTCCACTGGGGCTTGTGCCTGACCAGTCTGCGTTAATGGAGTGGTGGGGATTCAAACTTTCCCCAGTTTATACAATCAGGCTGAAGAATAAAACTGTATGTCAAGAGACCTCAGGATTTTCCAGTCCTGTAGGAGAGAGAGAAGAAGAAGACATTCTTGAGTTATGAATGAGTAATGTTTGTGTTCACCAGTAAATAATTGCTTGATTTTTCTCCTCACTTGTTCTTTATAGGAGAAGTAACAGTGTACAGAGAAAAGCAAACATTTGCTGAGCAAAGGGTATATTGATATGGTTTAAAGAAAAAAAAGATCATTTTGCCAGCAGTACTTGCCCCCAGGAAGTGACCCGTTCTGTCTAATGAATTCTCTGGGGGGAGAGTGGGGTCACGTGGTGTTCTGTGGGAACAAAAATAGAGTACACTTGAGCTTGACACAGGCTTATGGGTGTGGAGTGGGGGGCTGAGGAGCTATGCAGGCCAAAGGTCAGACTGCGTTCCTTTGAAAAAGGCAGGAGATGATACAGGCTGTATAGGAGGAGGGATGTAAGGGAGGGAGAGTGGAGAGAGGATATGAGGCACTGTTGTTGCAATGGGAGGAATTCTGGGAAAAAAACAGAAATGTTGAAGGAGATACTTATTAAGTTTTAATTACAGTGTTTGATGATATTCATAACGCACACAATTTGAAGTACATCAACTTCACTTACTGCTATGTCAAAGGCGTTCTGTCTAAAGAATAAAATGTGCCCTGAATGTGGCCTTAAGATGAGTGAAGGAGAAGCTGAGGTTCTTTTGGGGATCAATCCCTCTACTCCATCATTTGTTATTTTAAAATCACCCAATACTATCGTCAAACCCTTAGAATCTACTGAGGCTCCTGCTCTCAGGGGATGACTCAGCAATTTCCACAAATTGTGAAATCCTGGCTGGTGCATAGTGCAGGAAGCTGTAAAGAGAAAATTATATCTTCAAAGGCTTTTGAGGTTAGGATGCAACTGGGTCAAGAAAGCCTATCTCAAATTGGCTTAAGCCCCACAGAAATGTGTCACCCCCATAACCAGAAGCCCAGGGGAATGGCAAGCTCTGACTCAGCCACGGGAAGTCCAGATCTTCTCTGATATTTTCTTGGTTCTTCCTTCTTCTGTATATTGGCATCATCCTTGGACTGGATGAAGACAGCACGCAATTTCAGCCATCACATCCCAACATAAGATATCAAGTCAAAGAAGAGTGGCCTCCTGTGTTAAGAAATGAGGGAAACGCTATTAGAAGCCCCCCACCACGGTTCCCCTCATGTGCTATTGGTGGGATTTGACAACAGTCTTCTTCCCAAGGTGATTACATGTCAAGGGCAATGGAGTGAACATGAGTGATCCATTCAAACCATTTGAAGTACAAAGGGTGTTGGGAAGGCAAACACCTTGATCATTGAAATCATAGTGAGAACCTGATGGTCTTTAGATTAGATGTTTCAGATCTTGGCCACACTTAGAACTCCTTGGTAAGCTTTTAAAACATAGGGATACCTAGGCTTTACTGCTGTCAAATGAATGAGAATCTCTGGTGGATATGGGTGCAGGTTCAGATAAAAGGGTCCACATAAAAGCATAGTATTTGTCTTGGTTGTAGAGACATTTGTCCTGTGTGATTGGTACAAGGACAGACTAAGAAGTGAAAAAGCCAGGAGGCCTCACCCAGCAGCAAATCTGTTTAAAGGAGAAATGTAGAGAGAACAAGTGGAGTCTGATTTAACTTCAGTTTAATTCATTATTTAACCTAATTCGAATGTGTAAACTTTCTATGGGAACCAAAACAATGAAAAGGAGAAAAAAAATGACACAGTGATTACGATTCTTCATGAATCAATAACTTCTTGGATTGAGGTGTAATAGAAACCACAGAGTAAGAGAACTGATTGGGGTGAAATGTGTTAAAGAGCTGGGAGATGAAGCAGTTCTAAGAAGTAAAGGTGGGAATAGTTACCTCATCCAGTGTAGGTACAAGTAGAAACTCTCAGAAGTTGAGGATGTCAAAACACTGAGAAGCTGGAGTTGTCTGCATGAACAAGGATGATATCAACACATCCTGGGAAGGAACTATAAACTAAAACCATGAAGTGAGCTTACTGAGAAGTGGGTAAGATGGGAGAGTCAAACTGACACCAGCCTTAAAAGGACAATATTTTATTAACATGGATTTCCACTTGATTTCTGAGATGAAAATGTAGTTTCCATACTTAGCACCTGGTGATATCATTATTCCTATTAGAAAGTTTAGAAAACTGAGGCTCAGTTGCCCCAAATTAACCACAGAGCTAGTGTAGTAGCCTGAATAATGGCCCCAAAGATGTCCATGCCCCAATCCCTGAAACTTGTGAACGTATCACCTTGCATGGCATAAAGGACTTTGTAGATGTGATTAAGGATCAAGAGACAGGAGGATTTTCCTAGATTACCTGAGGAGGCCTAATGTAATCACAAAGTCCTTATAAATAGGACCTAGGAGGGTTTCAGTCAAAGAGGAGATGTGAGGAGAGAAGCGTAGACAAGACATTAGAAGATGCTGTGCAGCTGGCTTTGGAGATGGAGAAAGAGTCCATGAGACAAAGGATGAAAATGTTGTCTAGAAGCTGGACAAGGCAAGGATATGGAATTTCCCATAGAGGTTCAAGGAATGCAGGCCTCCAAACACTTTGACTTTAGCCCATTGAACCTGATTTTGAAATGCTGAACTTCAGAAGTATGAGATAATAAATTTGTGTTGCTTCAAGCCACAAAGTTTGTGGTAACCTGTTATAGCAGCAACTGGAAACTAATACAGACATGATTCCAGCAATTCTCCCCTCCTTCTCCCGCATCATTGATTTTCCTCTCTCTTCTAGAACACTTTAAGCACAAGGACATGCTGTTATTTCTCCCATCGCTGACAATCCTCACTTGACTTCATGTTTTCTTCAGCAGCTGCCCAATTCTGTGGTCCTCTTTATAGCAAATACTTTGAAAACTGTCTTTGGTGTCTCTCTAAGTGCTCTCTTCCCACACTTTCTTGAACCCACTCTATGCAGGGTTTTGTCTCCACCATTCTCTCAGAACTGCTCCTGACCTTGCTAAGGTCAATTGCCAAATGCAATAGTCCATTTAAGTCCTCATCTATGTTGTTTTATTTGTAGCATTTGACTCTTCTCCTTGAAACATTTCCTTCATTTGACTTCCAAGACAGAACAGTCTCCCACGTTCCCACGTAACTCACTACCTCTCCTTCTCAGCCTCCATTGCAGTTCCCTCCACTTTTTTAACAACTTCTTAATGATGGGACCCCTCAGGACTCTTCTCTTCTCTGTCCACACTCATTCATCTAATCTAATCTCTGATCATCCACCTTTGTGGCTTTAAAATGACAACTATATTCTGGCAAATCTCAATTATGTATCTTTGGTCTAGACCTCTCCTCTCCCTCTCGACTTGTGTGCCCCACTGTCTACACAGCATCTTCACCTGGATACCTAACAGACTTCTCGACATACATGTCTAAAATTAAACTCATCATCTTCCCACAAAAATTTGCTCCTCCCACATTGTCTGCATCTCAACAAATGGCAACTCCTTCCTTCCAATTCCTTATCTCAAAATGTCTTGAGTCAACTTTGACTCCTTTTTTCCTTTCACCATATATCCAATGTGTAAGAAAGCTTTGTTGTCTCTACTTTTAAAATAGATCCATATTCTAACAACTTCTGAGCACCTTGACTGCTCACACCATTATAAATCCAATATCATCTCTCACCTGAATATTTGTAGAGATCCCTAACAGAGGGGTCTTTCCCTTTTTTCTTCTTAACATAACCTCCAGAGTGATCCGTTTAAAATATGTCGGCTCATGTTGCTACTCTGCAATCATTCTCTATTTCTCTCATAAAAAAAGTTAAAGCCCTTCCAAAACGCTACATGACATAGCCCAACCCCATTGCAGATATGGACCTTATCTTCTACTACTATCTCCCTTGCTCACTGAACATCACCAACATTAGCCTACTTGCTGCCACTTAAGTATTATAGGAATACCCTTTCTTCTTGGCCTCAGCATTTTCTGTTCCATGTCCAAGAATACCCTCCACATGACCATATAGCTCAGTCTCTTGTCTCATTCAAATTTTTCCTCAAGAGCACCTTCTCAGTTAAGTCTTTTATGACTATCTTATTGAAAATAGCACCTAACACTCCCATTGCCCACCATTACCTCTTTTCCTGATGCCTTAATTTTTCTCAATATCTCTGTCAAGCATTACTAAGGATCTAAGGTTTTAACCAGACTTGCAAGCTAACAGATTAACCTGCCATGGTTTCCGGGATGCTGGTAGAAGTCGTGAAACTTGTGGGTTGGAGAAGAAGGACCCTTCAATATTCACAACAATAGCTATAGCCAAAGTAACAGCATTTTTTACAGCTTTATTGAAATGTAGTTGGCATATAACATTGTGTAAGTTTAAGGTTTACAATGTGATGATTGAATACACGGATATATTGTGAATATGTTTCCCACAATAAGGTTTGCTTTGCTAGGTCCTTGAGACCCATTTCTACAGAGTGAAGTGAAAGGGCCCACATGACCCCTGAACTTGCAGGTTGACTTACAGGAGGAAAACCTGAGTCCAGCGAACTCGGATGGATTAGAGCAGTCGTTGAGCATCCCTGCCCTTTCTGTGGAGGGAGGTATTTTCTTTATATTACTTGACAGTAAACACGCCTTCCATTTCTTTGGAGGGAGCAGCTATCTCTACGATTCAAGACTGTTTGATGGACAAACTTCTTGAAAAATAGTGTGGAATGCAGGGTAGTCCGTGTCTCTGCTTATCAGACACACAGAAATGTGAGACTGTGTGGAATTATCTCCCAGCAGGCACTTCCCCATTTCTAACAGCTCAGTGCTCCCTATTTCCTTTGTGGTCTTCCTCCTCCACTAGCTTGTAAACTCAAGACACTTCTCACCTTAATTTAATACTTGTCTATTTTATTCATAGATAAAACAAAGTCTGGCACACAAAGGATGTACAATAAAGATTTTTCTGTATAAATAAAGGAATCAATGGCAAAATATACAAGAACTAATCAAAGTGCCAAAACATAGGCAGATGATTAAGGAATTAAATAAATTAATAACAATAAATTGAATGAACTAAATCTACAGCTTCAAGGTTTTAGAGCAAATAAATTATAAATAATATGCTCTGAATGTCATCTTTTGCAAATATTAAATTTGGGATGAAACTAAAATGAGCTAGAGCTTAAGTAGTTTTTCACCATTATCATGGGGTTCACAACAAAATAAGTTGAAAACCACTCATTGATGTAAGGGACAAGAAGATATATGAGGGAGAATTTAGGGAAAAACTTTACTTATTCGTTTGTTAATTTTGTCCATCTATAAACTTATATGTCTAGCTTCCTACCTCCCAGGAGGTAGGGGAAAATGTGCTAAAAGTTAACCCAGAGGGAGTCACTACATTTAGTGTCTCACAGTCTAGAAAGCACAGTGACATGTAAACAAACAATTTTAGTTTAATAAGGAAAAACTCACTAACAGAGCCGTGCCAAGCGCCATGGTGGTCGACAATGGTGTTTGGGTGTCCCAGTAGTTTAATAAAGCAGCTAATGCTATTTGGTTTGATATTGACATACAAATAGGGGGTCATCAGGTGGAGAAGATAAAGAAGAGGAACCAGGGTTTTAAAAGTTCCTCTGCATGGAAGGACTCCTATAGACTCCACATAGACTCCTATAACACGTGTAAAAACAGAGATGAAATGTTCTCAGTGTCACTTAACTATGAAAGTGGCAAAGCCAGGCCTAGAGACCATAAAACTTAGGACTCTGAGGCCAGTGCTGATTCTTCTCATCCTTCCAAGCTGCCCCCATAGCACACAGGGCAGAGACACATGGGAATAAATGAACATAAGTGGGTACTTAAATGAAAGAGAGATGGTCCCCAATACAGCACCCTTTCCTCACTCTGAAGAGATTTTCCAGCCTGTACCTGGAAGTTCTCTTTGATTCTCTTCTCATTGAAGCTCTTGGTCAGGACCACCACCCCCCGCTGCAGCTAGTAGTGCAGGGCAACCTGGCCTAGGTTTCTATTGTGTTTATTGGCAATGGCACTCAAGATCAGATCCTCCAAGAGATATGGACTATCCCTTTCCACCCTGAAAACAAAAATCAAAAAACACATATTTGAAGGGTGTAGGACTAAAAATCTAGAGAAACGATTTCGCCAGTTCCTTAAATAATTGAGAGAGGTACGTACAAAAAGCTATGATTAAAAAAGAGTTTCATGAATGTTTGTAGCGATTCATTCATAATAATACCAAATTGGAAACAACTAATCTTTCTATCGATGGGTGAATGGTCAAACAACTTGTGGTATTTACGTCCACGCCATGGAATATTACTCAAAAGTAAAAGGATTGAACTCGATACCTGCAAAAATGTAGATAAATTTCAATAATGTTATGCTGAGCGAAAGAAGCTGCACATAGAACACACCAAACTAATCTAAGTCAGAGAAAGAAATCATGCTGTAGCTGGTAGTGAAGGGCAATCAGTGCTGGAGCTCGCTGGTACTTTTTTGCCATGGCACAAAGAACTGGATCATCCAAGAGAACCGGGGAGCTCTGGTCTCCCCTGAAAGGAAACGCAGAAATGCTAAAGATCTGAGACTGAGTATTCAGTTTGTTAGGAGCTTCCCAAATAGACCAAGTAGGTCCACTCTAGACCAGTGCTTCTCAAAAGGTAGTCCCTGGACCAGCAGCATCTCTATCATCTGGGATCTTGTTAGGAAGGCAAATTCCATGGCTTCACCCAGGACCCCCTGAATCATAAACTCAAGTGTGGCACCTAGCAATATCTGTGTTTACAAAGCCCTCCAGGTCATTTTGATGCATGCTTGAGTTCAGACCAATGCTTCCAAACTCAGATATTTTTTTCTCTTTTACTTCTCAGTGGCTGTTTTTCTTCTTTGATCATAGCTCTCAAAGTAATAACAGAGTATGAAAGGAGAAAGAGAAATGAAAAGAATGGGATAGTTTTTAACTTTTCTAAGATATTGATAAAAATTGAATAGTCCCAAAATGAAAACTATTCATTTTATCATTACTTATAGTGTGCAATATTCCTAGGGAAGCTTATAAAAATGTTTCAGATTGTAATTTTTTCTATCATGATAAACCTGGGAGTTATATATTATTATCCCAATTTTAAATATAAAGTAAGTGAGGCTTAGACAGTCTATTACTAGAAATGTGTTAATCAGTTAATAAATATCTAAATCATGACTTAAGCTTATGTCTTTTGTCTCAAATTTTGGATTATATATACATTTTAGTGCAAGCATTTGTTATTGATTAATCTACAACCACACACATATAATGTAAAAGCATTATCTGGGTGATGGGATTATAAAGAAGAAGGATTTTTTTCTGGCCCTCTCCTCAGTCCCCAAGCTGATGGAGAGTTAATTCCAAAAACTGAGTATGATATGATTAAAAATATTTCATTCAAAAATATGGGGTTTTAGTTAAAATCTTCGTTGTCTTCATTACCATTGTTTTGGACGTTTGGTTCCAAAAGCACTATAGGCCACTAGGACAATATCTTTCAACTTGCAGAAATCCAACAGTTTGCTCTGGTTGAGATAAGGATGAGATTCTACCTGTAGAATGCCAGTAAAGAAGAGTGTCGGATTACATGAAATGGCAATATGAATATGAAAGAGAGAGGTTAAAAGGAAAAAAAGCTGAATAAACAACTGTTTAATATTAAATTTCAGCTGGAAATATCAAAATCAAGTAATGATTTTTTTTAAATAAATATTATATCTCTGTTCCTGGAAAGGGTAAAAAAAAAAAAGAAAGAAAATGATGTTCCTGAGAACAAGCAACTCT
This sequence comes from Ceratotherium simum simum, assembly GCF_057802395.1. Lineage (NCBI taxonomy): Eukaryota > Metazoa > Chordata > Mammalia > Perissodactyla > Rhinocerotidae > Ceratotherium > Ceratotherium simum. The sequence goes on along the minus strand of NC_141931.1, from coordinate 28,275,587 downwards.
ATGGACCAGATCTTGGTTACTCAACACAATTGCACACTCCAAGGAGACATGAGTAATTCCAGATCTGGGACAGGAAGAGAACTGTTTGAGCCTAGGACATAAAATTGTGCCAGAAAGCAAGAAATTGCTCACAGACTCAAGAAGGGATGTCTAAAGGACAAAAGAACCGGCAAGATGGGATCCCATTGGTGACATTTCATAGATTTGAGCATCAAAGGGAATAATGATTAAAAGCAACAGTTACATGTAGAGTCAATAAAAATCCATGAGTCCATAGTGATTAGAAAGAGAGAGAGAACAAAATCCTTTGTTCCCACTGATGGTGATTATCACAGTTACTTTCTCAGAACTTAGATAATTAAAGGGAAGGAACTAAGCTTTTACCTTGCCTTACAGGAATAATTGTAGTTTATCCTCACTTGATGAGAGAATTTTCTTTTTACAATAAAACATTTAGTTAAGAAGATTAAACAGAGTGTTTAAAATTGAAAATAATTATTTACAAATCCCAATTAAATAATTAATTCAGCGTAAAATCATTGATGGACACTCAAATATTACGTGAAAATTTGGGGGCAACGTGCCTTCCACTGATGATGATTATCACACAACAAATTGCTAGGCGATTTCAGAGGGGAAAATACACATTTACAAAGAAAAGACCTGGCTACTGCTAGCTTAACCAAGAGAACAAAACTAACATTTCTCCTAATGGGACAACTTGTCATGATGGGCTTCCTCCTGGAGAGCAATTTGAGGGACACAGCATGCAAAGGACATTTTCTTGCCAAATCACTTAACCTTAATGTAACAAGCCATTCACATCTAACTTCTAATTTACAGAAACTGGAATAGAGAAACAAGTTAATAAACATCACAAAATAACAACTGGATAAATCCAGGCTATTCAGTATAAGCCGATCTGGAGGTCATGGTAAAAAAAAAAAAAAAGTGTTGCGTGACCATTCTAGATTAAGAGTGCTTGAGAAACACGTGTCAAAGTAATATGTGAACCACAATTAGCTTCTGATTACAGAAGAAGATCTATGAAAGACATTGGGAAAACCATACAGAACACTGAATATGGATTGGACAGTAGACCATAAGCTTTCTGAGGTCTGTGGGAGTGAATAGTCATTTCTACAGCTTACTTTGAAGAGGGCCAGCAAAATATTACATATACATATGCAGATATATCCACATACATATACATGTATTTGGCAACGTGGCAAAATGTGAAAAATTTTGGATATAGGAGGGAAAATACGGATGTTCCCTATCATATTCAACTTTTTTGAATGTCTGAAAATTTTTATAATTAAGGTTAGGAGTAAAATTAATGCCAGAATCACATGAATCTTTTAACATTTATAATTGAAAATCAATAGTGCTACAACACTATATGGCAAGTTCTTGAATTTTATAAACCACACTTTCCAATTGAAGATGCTTACTCCTTGACTCCAAGTTATACCTTGAAGACATTAGGATAAATGAAATGAGACATTCACAGAAGGACAGTACTACATGATACCAGTTATGTGAGGAATCTAAAATAGTCAGACTCATAGAATCAGAGGGCAGAATGGTGTTCACAAGCACCTGGGAGGAGAGAGAAATTGGGAGTTGCTAATTGTGGGCATGAAGTTTCAATTATGCAAGGTGAATAAGTTCTAAGGTGAATAAGATCTGCTGTATAATATTATCTCCATAGTCAACAATATTGTATTGTATACTTAAAAATATGTTGAGAGGCTAGATTTCATGTTGAGTTTTCTTACCATAATAAAATAAAAGTAGAACCAAAAAAGTAAGAGCACAGAACTAGACACAGAATAAAGTGTCTAAACAGTTAATTTCAGGGTAGAAATCGATGAAGAGAACCAGACTAAGATTGAGTAAAACACAAGGTCTGCTCTATGTTGCTGCTAAATGTTCCTGAATGTTGATTTCATCCACCATTAGTATCTCCATAAATCAGTCACTTCATCCCTCTAGGCTGGATGACTTTCGTACTCTCCAGTAAATTTTTCTTGTATCTGTGCTTCCTACTCAAAGACCCCTGAAAGCAGAGATACCAAGATGAATGATTCAGGCATCCAAACCCCACACAAAGCCCTAACACCTACCTCATCTTATTTTCAGTCTCTCTTTATTTATTGCTCATTCCACATTTTCATGACCTTCCTTCCTGTACAAAATTCCCTCCAAATCACTGTCACCCATCCCATCTCTGGCCATCCTTTGCAGTTCAGGGCAATGGCACCTTCCTTCTAAAGTCTTGTAACTAACTATTCCAGCCCTCTGTTATCTCTTTAACCTTCCCTAAATTCTTATGCACAATTGAGCACTAAGTTCTCACCACTTTTTTCACTAAGACTTTAAAAAACAGAGATACAATTATGGGTTCTATTTACGCCCTTCTAGACAGAAGTTCTTCTCCTAGGTTCTTCTGTTCCATAAAAATAGGATGAATAGCCGGGGAGGCCAAATAGACATCTCAAAGTAGTTCAAAAAGGAGATTAAGAACAGAAAGGAGAGGAGGCCAAGGGTGCTCACCTGGTTGCAGACGGGCTTGTACTTGAGCCCTGGCTTGTTCAGGATCTTCTCCAGCTGCCTGCGGTTAAAGTTGGACACCCCGATGGTCTTGGTCAGTCCTGCATCCTTACACTTCTCCATGGCCTGGGGAGGAAGGGGTGGTGAAGAATCATTTGTGCAGTTGGCTATAGATTAAGAGTAAATGCAAGAAAATCTGTTAAAAGGAACAACTATCAAGAAATGACAATGAAGCCAATTGGCAGGATTACCAAAAAGAGAAAAAGTAGTAAATTAAACAGGGAAAGAATGTAGTGACAGCAAGAACAAGAATTACTGTCTTCTCCTTAGAAAAACGTGAGAGAGTATCACACATTGAAGGAAAGAGATGCCTATCCTCATTGTCCCAAATTCTTCTCCTCTGTTCCTTTCTATAAACATGTCAGTAATGATTTCCTGCACACTGCTACAGTACACCAGCTCTTTAAAAGTTGATGAATTGCTGAATCAGAAGGTGCATAGTCCATTCACACAAGTGGAAAAAAATGAACCAGAATCCCCCTCTCCTGGCTTCCTGCTCTGTGCTGTCTCCTCCAAGCACTCACCTCGCACATGGCACAGAGATCCACTGTGTCAAATATTAGTTTTCCATGTTCTTCTTCCGGATCAAGTTCCTCCCCAGGCTGGAACAGTTATATTAGTAAGGTCACAAAATAATTTCTCCACACCTAGCCAGGCTGCCAAGTACATCTAAGGCCAGGACATTAAACCTCCATCAGTTAGGTGGTGTAACATTCTAGATAGCAATACTTGCAAAGTGATTTGCATATGAATTTATAGGGAATGTCTTTAGGAGACAGGCTACCTCTAATCCCTTACACTTATGTGTTTTAATAAATACCATTTTCCTAAGTCCTAATTGAGACTCATAGTGAATTCTGTTACCTTTCTCTGCCCCCAATACTTTCCTCTTGTAAAAGGCTTCTCTTGCACTGGGAATAACAATAAGTGACATGGCCTTATTTCCAGAAAAACTGTTGCAATCTTGACCCAGGCTAGACAATCAGAGTTCCTTATTCCTCTGAACATTTTATGGTCCAAGGGCAGGCACATGAACCATACAGGGTCAATAGATATTCTCTTCAAGATTAATATGGATGCTGGAAGATCAAGAGTTGCTCTCAAGTGTTAATGACCATGAGCCTTGAACAGCCCCAAGGCCATATTTGCCACCAACAGAAAATGTTGAGACAAAAATAAAACAAGCCAATAGTAATGAAAAGAAAAAAAGGGACATTTCTGAAGACTATTCCGAATCCTTAAATCTATCCATGGCTTGGACTTTCCATTTACATAGTCCAATAAACTCTTTTGCATAGGAGAGCATCAGTAGCTTTTTACAACTAAAATCAAGAATTCTACATAACACAGTCCTTAATGGCTAAGTACAGTCTACAAAATTCCATTGTGAAGGTACCCAACAGTGTAAGCAAGGTGTCTCAAGTCCCTATGAAGGCTGCTAGTTTTAGACCCACCCAAAGGGAACACCACCAAATCTGCTTTCAACTTGAAAGTGTGAGAGCAGATCAACTCATTATGCCCAATGGTGAAGCAGTTTCATTGCTCACCACAGATGCGTAAAACTCGGTGATAATGACAGGCCCGAGAGACTCAGGAATCATAGTCAGAACTGCATGTTGAACGTGCCTATTTTTATTTCTTCAAGTTTTTGAGGCAGAGGATTCGAGATTGTTGACTTTTTTTCTCTTGGAGGTAAGGAAAGGAAATTAAGGATTCAAAAAGTTTACATAAAAAGCTAATCAGGACTTATTATTTTGGGGATTCTTCTCTACTGTAATAATCCCTACATCCTTCTAAGGAAAATCTAAATTCAACTATCCAAACAAGTTGCTAGACATTCTGATACAAGAGGTAAAATAAATGTAATCACACAAATTGCCAACCTTCAGAGCCACTGGAAAATGAATAATATAGAGATCAATATAGTCCAGTTGAAGAATTTTCAGAGACTTTTCCAAGGCTGGTCGGACCAAATCTGGTTGAAGGAAAGTGATCCAAAGCTGCAGGGGTTAAAAAATAGGAGTTGTGTTGGATTAATACTTCAGTGAGTTTTGTTTTTCTTGTTTCACATTAGAAATGGACATTTTCTACTTGTTGGAAACTGATGACCGCAGAGGAAAAATACATTTTTCCTTCTTGGGTTCCCTTTTGATGTGCCTTACCCAAGATAGGAAAAAAAAAAGATTGAAACTCTATTATTTGTTTGAAACTCTATTATTTGTTTGAAACTCTATTATTTGTTTGCATTTATACTCAACACATCTACTAACCATGGAAGGAAATGACCCAAGAGATAAAAATCATTATCAAACAATAACAATGCCCATTATCTGAATTCTGTTTGATGGAGTTTACAAAGCAGTTCACAAACATAGACTAATTCTATAAAACGTTCAATCCCATGGGGATAAATCATCCCTTTTGTTTCCCTAACTGTAGCAAAAAAGTGCTTTGAACGTATTAATATGTGCTGTGCACAATTCAAGACACTTTAACTATATCCTGTTTAATACACAAAGCGCTTCTTATATTTCTCTCTCTTATTGATGGAAGTGAGAAGTGAGATTCGGAATGTTAAGAAATTGTAGTAAGTCACTAGATGATAAGGAAAGCTATAATCTGATCACAGTTCTGTCTGATTCAATAGTCTATGTTAAATCACACAGATATGGTCTGAGGCTCAGAAAAGTAAAGTGACTGTAGCTTAAAATCATAAAATTTGAACAAAGCATGATGAGAAAGCCATCATCTTTTCTTTTCTTTTCTTTTCTTTTTAAAGCTTTATTTATTCCCCCAAAGCCCCAGTAGATAGTTGTATGTCACAGCTGCACATCCTTCCAGTTGCTTTACGTGGGACGCAGCCTCAGCATGGCCGGAGAAGCGGTGCGTCGGTGCGCGCCGGGGATATGAACCCAGGTCGCCAGCAGCGGAGCGCATGCGCTCAACCGCTAAGCCACAGGGCTGGCCCCATCATCTTTTCTTGACACTAGATTTAATACTATGAATATATGGAGAAAGTTGTACCAATAAGCACAATTCACCAAACAACTGCTGGTCCCATCATGTAATTGTCATCTCCACACTATCATGTTCCCACGTGTGCACACAAACACACCACATACAGAGCACCTTTGAAGTGCAGAATATGTCTTTTCTCGTCACAGATCCATCTTCAATTTTATTTCAGATAGCCAGTTCAAACTCCTTTTCATTATTGTACAAATGAGCACAATCGGTGCGGCAGAACCCAGCACCAATGGCTAATTTAGTGTCCTCTAGAGCTTTGCTTTTAGGAACCTGGATGAGCAACCAAAGGTATTAGTTGGATATCCACATGATTGAGAGATAGATAAGGCACAACTTTGACCTTCTCAAGAACTAACTTTTCCTCACGTCTTAGGCTAGTTCTGCATGTGTGGTGATGAACCCATGGCAGTTTGCCTCGGTGTTTCCTGGTAAGTAAAGCAAGTTGGGCATCCCAAAAAGTCCTCAATCCCAGGTGATCACTGGTTGATCAGTAGCATCAAAGGTCCCCATGATCACCCCTAGGTTCAGTGATTTGCTGAAAGAACTCACAGGATTCAGCATACTCTTGTAGCCATGGATATGTTTTGTATCATGAGGCGTTACTACGCAAAATCAACAAATGGGAAAGGTACATGGAATGAAATCTCAAAGAACAAGGTCATTACTTCTAAGAGTCCTCTATCAGTGTAGTCACACAGAACAGGCTAAATAAAAATCTTGTGGTAGTTTAAAAAATACATATTTGTCTTACAATGTGATGTTTTCATACACATATACATTGTGAAATGATTAGCACAATTAGGCAAATTAAAATACCGATTATATCATGTAGTTAACTTCCTCGTGTCTGGGTGAGAACACTTAAGATCTCCTCTGTTAGGAAATCTCAAGTATACAATACATTATTATTAACTATAGTCACCACAGTGTACATTTTTTCTCCAGAACTCATTTTTCTTATAACTGGCAGTTTGTACCCTTCGGCCAACATCTCCCCATTACCCCCACTGCCCCCTCCCCCAGCCCCTGGTCATCACTCCTCTACTCTCTGTTTCTATGAGTTTGACTGTTTTAAATCCCATATTTAAGTGGGGATCATGCAGTATTTGTCGTTCTGTGTCTGGCTTATTTCACTTAGCATAATGTTGTCCACGTTCATCCATGTGCTTGCAAATGGCAGGATTTCCTTCTGTTTTAATGCTGAATAATATTCCATTTCCTTTTAAGTATTTCATAAGCTTTCTTTATTCAATTATGTTGCTATGAGCTAGATATTTGGTCTAACTGCCCTCTGCTGGTTGTGCTCTCTCCTTAGGTGTATGGACATTCAGAGGTTTACCAAAGGCAAATCTTCAGTGTTATCCTTGACCATTCCCTCCCGTTCATCCCACTTTCCACTACAAAGTAAAAAAGTCCAATCATCTGTTTCCAAAACATCTCTTTGAATATTTCCTTCTGTTTTATAAATGAGAAAGTGGGACTCAAATTTAAGTACTACTCCCTTGTCATACAATTAGGAAGGCAAACTTTTGGCTTCCAGTCTAGTGACTTGTCCACTTTGCTCCTTCTTCTGTCCAAGGTCCAACTCTACTTGTTTGCTTCAACTAAAAGTAATAACAAGGCCGGCCCTGTGGCTTAGCGGTTAAGTGCGCGCGCTCTGCTACTGGCGGCCCCGGTTCGGATCCCGGGCTGGCACCTACGCACCGCTTCTCCGGCAGTGCTGAGGCCGCGTCGCACATACAGCAACTAGAAGGATGTGCAACTATGACATACAACTATCTACTGGAGCTTTGGGGGGAAAAAAAAAAGGAGGAGGATTGGCAATAGATGTTAGCCCAGAGCCGGTCTTCCTCAGCAAAAAGAGGAGGATTAGCACGGATGTTAGCTCAGGGCTGATCTTCCTCACACACACAAAAAAATGTAATAACAGAGATGAAGAATTGAAACCTTGCCCTGGAGACTGTAGCTTATTCCCTCAAATGATATTATATTTTCCATTCCAGATAAATTCCCAAGCATGAGGAGAAGTACAATGGAAACTGCAGGTGAAATATTTATTGCCTGGCACTCAAAGACTACCCCACAACAGAACAGCAACTCTTTCCCATCATTTGTCATTCACCTCATCTCTGGGACCTTTTACCACAAATATCTCTGTGGATAATGTCTTGGTGGGAAGAAAGATTTTTTGAATTCCAGAAATATACAGCTAAATCACTCCCAAGTAATCACCCTCAAAGAAGGCAGCTGATTGTCAGTGTTATTGACTGCTGAGTTTCATCCCTTTTGCCAATCTGGGAGATAGATGGAACCTTGAGGAAAACCCAGAATAATCTGTAAGTGACCACACGGTCAGACCCTGATGCAGAGTGAACACTGAATACTTTCTGTCTTTGCGTAAGTAATAGTTCTAGCCTAGTTACAAGAACCAAGTGAGCCTCCAAGAATCACACAGGAACTCCCTGACTTGACAACCCAAATCAGCCTCCACTCATGCTATGTCTATTTTCTTTTGAATTCTCAAACCCAAGACCACTATTTTTAGCTCTTCAGGTGCATAGGTGTCAAATCCCAGTAGAGAATGAAGTGGCCATCATTTAGCTACACACGCTAGACTTTGGGATCCATTGGCTTTTGTTCCTCTGTGTAAGCCAACTTTGTTTTATTCTTCTTCCCTCACAAGTTGTGTGAATAACAGAGGGTAATTGTCCAACTATTATAAAATGGATTGTAGGAGGAACAAGGTTAAAGCAGAAAGCCATGGAGTGAGAAGAGAGTTGGAACCAGTTAACTTGTTTGTTATCAAAGAAGAATCTTAATGAACTATTATATAGTAACAAACGAATCGTTACTTTCTTGCACAAGTAAATTTTTCATTCAGGATCCACGTACATTAGTAAATTGTTACAAGAGGTTTGCTGAACCTCTTGTATGCTGACCGTATATTAGACTAGAAACCTCCAGATACTAATCTCTTTTTTTGTTTTCGCCATGATGAAGCCCCTTCTTGATCATACATCACTTGAAACAATTAAACACCTTACACCACACACACATACACACACACACAAAGACAAACACACACACAGTTTGGAGGGATGCTTAATTAACATTTTTTAAAAAGTTGACCCTTAACAAAGAATTAAAACTTCAAACTGAAAGAAAGTTTGTCTTTTTATCCTTCCGATCAGCAAAATTATTTTTCTGTCTTGTTTCTTTGCTTTATAAAAAGAATATCCCATGCTAACAAGGGCGCAATCCTGAAAAGGCTACTCAAAAAAGACATTCTGGCAAGGTGATTATTTGAGTTAATTATTAACAGTTTTTAGATATCATTTGCAGTATGAAAACAGAATTTTATGATGTTTATATCTTTCACCCAGTTATATAACTTTTCAAAAACTATCTTGATGGAACTACCAAAAAATTGATGAATATTTTGTATAACTTATTATCTTGGTCAACAGTATTCATGAAAGAAAAACCTGGAAACAACTTCAATTGCAATAAACTTGGGAAGAGTTAGGGAAATTATAATGAGCTGAAGCAATGGAATAGTATGAAGGAATTTAAAATTGAACACATGGAGTGAGTCAGCAAAATGGTGAACTAGGAAGCTCTGAGTTCTCCCATGGGAACAGAAGGAAACAACCAGAAACTAGCTGAAATCACCTTATAGGAGCTCTGGAAAACAGTCAAAGATCTACAGCAACAAAGTGAACACCCAGTTAGGAAAAAGCCATATTCAAATTGGTGGGAAATTTCATCATGTTTTTGCTCACCCTTGCCCTTCTCCCTGCCTAGCACAGTGCAGGGTTGGTCTGTAAGAGACATCAGCCCAGTTTCCAGTTACCTCTCTCAAATCAGAGTTATTGGAGATCTTATTTGCTATGTTCTAAGCCATTTCGAGGCTGCCTAAAAGACTGCTGTCTGTTTCACCTAACTCTAAGCTTGAACTGAAAAGCAGATGGAATGGCTCATTACAGCTGCATCGGGACTATAGACGCACAGATGCCAGGGGCAAGAGATTAAAGGTGGAGACATGGAACACATCATATAAAGCCCTGAGGAAAAGCTGAGTGTGAATATTTGGGAGCCATCATTTCAGCCACGTATTCATGGGTGTTGAAAAAGCCACACACAGGCCAGGCAAGATGCATGCTCAGAAAATAACTGAATAGACCTCAGCTTTCGTGTTAGGCTGATCCCAAGGCAAAGCAACAGGCCAAGTTAAAAAGAAAAGGACTGTCAGGGCACAGAACAAATCTGCGAAGAGTGGGAGAGGTGGCTGTTTTTCCAAATACCCAATTAAACACACACACAAAAAAATATATTAGCCACCAAAAGGGAAAAAATAATTGGCAGAAACTGTTCCTGAACAAGCACAGGTATTAGATTTACTAGACAAAGAGTTTTAAAATAACTGTCTTATATATGCTGAAATTGCTAAAGCAAAATTTGACAAAGAACTAAAGGAAATCAGGTAAATCATATATGAATAAAATGATAATATCAAAAAAGATATAGAAATTATGGAGCTTAATGAACAGAAAGAAAAAACGTGAAGAAATGTGAATAGACACTAAAGGACTTATGAGACACCATCAAGCAGACTAATATACACATTACTGAAGCCCCAGAAAGAACAGAGAGAAAGAATGGAAGAGAGAGATTATTTGAAGAAATAATGAACAAAAAGTCCCCAAGCTGAATGTAAGACACGAATAATCAACAAATACAAGAAGCTCAAAGAATTACAGGTATGATGAACTCAAAGATGTCCACACTCATATACATTATGTTCAAAGTGTTAAAAAACAAAGGCAAGAAACTATGTTGAAAGCAGCAAAGGACACATGACTCATCAAGAACAAAGGATCCTGGATAAGATCTTCAACAGATTTCTTATCAGAAAACTTGTAGGAGATAAGACAATGAGATGATGTATTTAAAGTCCTAAAAGAAAAAAAAAAAACCTCTCATCCAGGATTCTGTATCAGGTAAAACGTCTTTCAAAAATGAGAGAGTAATTAAGACAATATCAGATTTTTAAAAAGCTGAAAGCATTCATTACTATTAGAGCATCCCTGCAGGAAACATAAAGGGATTCATTCAGGTTCAGATGAAAGGACACTAGACAGTAACTTAGAGCCATATGAAGATACAGAGAACTCCAGTAAAGGTAAGTATATGGGCAAATATAAAATCATGTACTTTCATAATTTTGGTCTGTAACTCTATTTTTTCATTTCTATAAAATTTAAAAGATGAATGCCTAAAAATATTTATTCATCTATGTTAATATGTACACAATGTATAAATATGAAATTAGTGACATCAATAACATTAATTGGGACTCAGGACCAGAGCTGCATAGGAGTAGAGTTTTTGTACGGCATTGCAGTTACACTGGTATCAAGTCAAAATAGATTGTTAAAACTTTACAAGGTTATTATCTACTACTTAATGAAGGAAATCATATGGTATTTGACCTTCTCCCTCTGACTTATTTCACTTTGCATAATACCCTCAATGTCCATCCATGTTGTCACAAATGGCTGGATTTCATCGTTTCTTATGGCTGAGTAGTACTCCATTGTGTATATATACCACATCTTCTAGTAGTAGATAATAACAACAATAAACAAACACATAAAGACAGAGATTGGATTGGTGGTTACCAGAGGGGAAGGGGGGAGGGAGGAGGGCGAAAGGGATAATTCGGCACATGTGTGTGATGATGGGTTGTAATTAGCATTTGGGTGGTGAACATGATGTAATCTATGCAGAAATAGAAGTATAATGATGTGCACCTGAAATTTATACAATGTTATAAACCAATGTTACTGCAATAAACAAAAAATTAAAAAAAAAAAACTTTACAAGGTTATCTGTAATCCCCATGGTAAACACAAAGAAAATAACAACAGAACACATAGAATTGAAAATGAGAAGGGAATCAATACATGTCACAACCAAAAATCATCTAAACACAAAGGAAGATAGTAATGGAGGATAGAAGGGACTTAAGTCATATAGAAAAAAAATTAAAATATTAAGTCTTTCTCTATCTGTAATTACTTAAGATGTAAATAAACTCTCCCAACCAAAAGGTATAGATTGGTTGTATAGATTTTTTTAAAATATGGTAAAGTATATGTCCCCTATAAGAGATTCACTTTGGATCTAAGGACACAAATAGTTTGAAAGGGAAAGGTGATAAAAGATATACCATGGATATAGTAACCAAAAAGAGAGGTTGTGTGGCTATACTAGTAACAGACAAAAAGAATTTTAAGACAAAAATTGTGATTAGAGACAAAAGAAGGTTATTATATATTGATAAAAAGTCAGTCCACCAAGAATATAGAACAATTATAAACATATATGCACCAAACATCAGAGCTCCAAAATATATAAAAACCACATTCACAGAATTGAAGGGAGAAATGGATACCACTACATGACTATTTGGAAAATTAATACCCCACTTTCAATAATGGATAAAACAACCAGACAGAAGATCAATGCAGAAATAGAAAAGAGAGTACTATGAATAGTTGTATGCCAACAAGTTGAGAAATTCTGATCCAATGGAAAATTCCTAGGAACGTATAACATAAAAGTCTGATCATAAAGGAATGAAAAACCTGAATTGACCTATAACTATTAAGAAGATTGAATCACTAATAAAAATGCTCCCAGGAAATCAGGGATTATGATGCCTCCAGCTTTGTTCTTTTTTCTTAGGATTGCTTTAGCTATTTGGGGTCTTTTGTTGCCCCATGTGAATTTTAGTATTCTTTTTTCTATTTCTGTGAAGAATGTCATTGGGATTCTGATTGGGATTGCATTGAATCTGTAGATTGCTTTAGGTAGTATGGACATTTTAACTATGTTTATTCTTCCAATCCATGTGCATGGGATGTCTTTCCATTTCTTTATGTCATCATCGATTTCTTTCAATAATGTCTTGTAGTTTTCATTGTATAAGTCTTTCACCTCCTTGGTAAGATTTATTCCAGATATTTTATTCTTTTTGATGCAATTGTAAATGGTATTATCTTTTTGAGCTCTCTTTCTGTTAGCTCGTTATTAGCATACAGAAAAGCAACTGATTTTTGTGGATTGATTTTGTACCCTGTGACTTTGTTGTAGTTGTTGATTATTTCTAATAGTTTTCCAATGGATTCTTTAGGGTTGTCTGTATATAAAATCATGTTATCTGCAAATAGTGGAGTTTCACTTCTTCGTTGCCTATTTGGATTCCTTTTATTCCTTTTTCTTGTCTAATTCCTCTGGCCAAAACCTCCAGTACTATGTTGAATAAGAGTGGTGAGAGTGAGCAGCCCTGCCTCGTTCCTGTTCTCAGAGGAATGGCTTTCAGTCTTTCCCTGTTGAGTGTGATGTTGGCCGTGGGTTTGTCATAAATAGCCTTTATTATGTTGAGGTACTTTCCTTCCATACCCATTTTGTTGAGAGTTTTTATCATAAAATGATGTTGTATCTTGTCAAATGCCTTCTCTGCATCTATTGAGATGACCATGTGGTTTTTATTCTTTGTTTTGTTGATGTGGTGTATCATGTTGATTGACTTGCAGATGTTGAACCTTACCTGTGTCCCTGGTATAAATCCCACTTAATCATCGTGTATGATCTTTTTCATGTATTGCTGTATTCAGTTTGCCAACATTTTGTTGAGGATTTTTGCATCTATGTTCATCAGTGATATTGGCCTCTAATTTTCCTTCTTTGTATTGTCTTTGTCTGGCTTTGGTATTACGGTAATGTTGGCCTCGTAGAATGAGTTAGGAAGTCTTCCATCTTCCTCTATTTTTTGGAGGCATACAATCCCTGACTTCAAAACATACTACAAAGCAATAGTAATCAAAACAGCATTGTACTGGTACAAAAACAGACACACAGAACAATGGAACAGAATTGAAAGCCCAGAAATAAAACCACACATATACGAACAGCTAATTTTTGACACAGGAGCTAAGAACATACAATGGAGAAAGGAAAGTTTCTTCAATAAGTGGTGTTGGGAAAACTGGGCAGCCACATGCAAAAGAATGAAAGTGGACCATCTGCTATCGCCATTCACAAAAATTAACTCAAAATGGATCAAAGACCTGAAGGTGAGACCTGAAACTATAAAACTCATAGAAGAAAATATAGGCAACACACTATTTGACATTGGTCATAAAGGAATCTTTTTGGATAACATGCCTACCCAGACTAGGGAAAATAAAGAAAAAATAAGCAAGTGGGACTTTATCAGATTAAAGAGCTTCTACAAGACAAATGAAACCAGAATCAAGATGAACAGACAACCCACTGGCTGGGAGAAAATATTTGCAAAACATGTATCTGATAAGGGGTTAATCTCCATAATATATAAAGAACTCGCACAACTGAACAACAAAAAAACAACACGATCAAAAAATGGACAGAGGAAATGAACAGACACTTCTCCAAAAAAGATATACAGATGGCCAATAGGCACATGAAAAGATGTTCATCACTAATCACCAGGGAAATGCAAATCAAAACAACACTAAGATATCACCTCACACCCGTTAGAATGGCTATAATCACCAAGACAATAAACAACAAATGTTGGAGAGGATGTGGAGAAACAGGAACCCTCTTACACAGCTGGTGGGAATGCAAACTGGTGCAGCCTCTATGGAAAACGGTATGGATATTCCTCAAAGAATTAAAAATAGAACTACCCTATGATCCAGCTATCCCACTACTAGAAATCTATCCAACGAACCTGAAATCAGCAATCCAAAGAGACTTATGCACCCCTATGTTCATTGCAGCATTATTCACTATAGCCAACAAGTGGAAGCAACCTAAGTGTCCCTCGACTGATGAATGGATCAAGAAGATGTGGTATATATATACAATAGAATATTACTCGACCATAAAAAAAGACAAAATTGTCCCATTTGCAACAAAATGGATGGAGCTGGAAAGTATTATGTTAAGTGAAATAAGCCAGAAAGAGAAAGACAAACACTGTATGATCTCACTCATATGTGGAATATAAACCAACACATGGACAGAGAAAACTGTACTGTGGTTACCAGGGGCAATGGGGGTGGGGGGTGGGGGGTGGGCACAAGGGCTGAAGGGAGACATATATATGGTGATGGACAAACAAAAATGTACAACCCAAAATTTCACAATGTTATAAACTATTAAAACATCAATTTAAAAAAAAAGCAAAAAAAAAAAAAATGTTCCCAGGAAAGAAAAGCCCAGGAGCAGATTGCTTAACTAGTGAATTCTGCCAAGCCTCTAAAGCAGAAATAACAACAATCATTTTTAACTCTTGCAAAAACTGAAGAGAAGTGAACACATTCTGACTCATTCTAGGAGGCCGGCATTACTCTGATACTAAGCCAGGCAAAGATACTATGAGAAAATCAACTAAAGACAAATATTCCCCATGATTTGAGAACTAAAAATTCTGAAAGAATACTAGAAAACTGATTTCAGCAGCATATGAAAAATTTTGTACCATGCCCAAGTGGAATTCTTTCCTGGAACGTAAGGATTGTTCAACATACAAAAATTAGTAAATGCAATACACCACCTTAACAGAATGAAGGAAAAACCACATGATCACCTCAATTGATGTGGAAAAAGCACTTGACTAAACTGAACACTCTTTCATGAGAAAAAACACTCAACAAACTAGAAGGAGAAAGAATCTTCCTCAACACAATGAAGCCCATATATGAAAAACCCACAGCTAACATCATACTCGATGGTGAAAGACTGAAAACATTTCCCCTTAAGATTAATAATATGAAAAATCTGTATGCATTTGTCACTCACAATCAGCATAGTATTGAAAATTCCAGTTATAGGAAGAAGACAAGAAGAAATAATACACATCCAAGATGGGAAAGAATAAGTAAAATTATTTCCGTTTTCAGATGAAATAATCTTATCTGTAGAAAACCCTAAAGATCAAACAACAAATTGTTGGAACTAATAAACAATTTCAGCAAAGGTGCAGGGTACAAAATCAACACAGACTAATCAATGACATTTCTATACACTAACAATGAACAATCTGAGATGGAAATTAAAAAAAACAATTCCACTTATAATAGCATGAAAAAGAATAAAATACTTAGGAATAACTTAACTAAAGAGGCAAAAGACTTGTAGAATCAAAATTATAAAAAGTTGTTTAAAGAAATTAAAGAAGACACAAATATATGGAAAGACAATCATGTTCATAAATGAAAGACTTAATATTAGGATGGCAATACTAACTAAAGTGTTGTACACA
Source organism: Ceratotherium simum simum (assembly GCF_057802395.1). NCBI lineage: Eukaryota > Metazoa > Chordata > Mammalia > Perissodactyla > Rhinocerotidae > Ceratotherium > Ceratotherium simum. The sequence continues at coordinate 28,259,626 of NC_141931.1, read as the reverse complement.
TTCAATGGGTTCCTTATACATCCCCACATCCAGGTATAGCTCCTTTCTTCTCACACTGGATCACCTGCACCTACACGTAATGACCCTGTTAAGAGCCACCAGTTTAGAAGTTCCAAGGACCCTTAACCATCAGTGAGGAGGTTGTCCAGAGTTGAGTGGTCCCAGTGACTACCTCAAACTGGAGATGTTCAGGATTTGCCCCATGATCTCAATTATAGAGACCACAAATTGATGACACTGAGATCAACAATATAGTATATTGATATTCCACAGCCTGACCTTCCCTTGTGTCCTTTCTGATCGTAGATGTTATATGAATTTCACCTTCAGAATTTCCTTCCTTTTCAGCCCTCTGATTATTCACCTCCCTTGCTATCTATCCCACTGAAGTCATTCATTCAAATGGCAGGTGTCCTGTCAGAATGTCATTAAATTTTAATATCCAGACACAGTCAAGGGGAATTATAGTGCTGCCAGTATCAGTTTGGGGTTACCTGTTTCTCCTTTTTAGGGAATTCAACATCCCTTGATGCAAAGGTCTACTATCTGACCATAACTCTATTCTAACCTTTGCTCCAGTCACACTGCAGTCTGAGTATTAGCTTCTGAATAGACATAGAAAGGAAGCACTGGTGGGGATGAGATCCTAATGTGATGAACACTATAGTTATAGTGTTGTTATATATTTTGAATGAATATGGATTAATATTAAAATTATTTCTACTATTCTCTACTCCTTCACACACCTGAGTCATGGTCCATTCTCCATGCTTTGGGGAGACACGGCTGTTGTTCTTTTAATTAATTTCAGAAAAGAAAGAAAGATCAAAGTTTCTATTCTCTTTATTTTCTGTGGAATTACAGTGTGGATAGACCAGATTTGCTCCTAGTTAGCCATATTGATAAACGTGTTTCCAACATTAAATATAGACGAGGATATTTTAGGACTGCTTTATAAGAAATGAATATCAGTTAACTATGTGGAAGAGTTATATTAGAATAGATTAGACATAAATTCTAATAGAATACAAAAGGTAGAATTTCTGATTAGAGCTTTAATGAAGATGAGGCATTAAGTTCAGTTTCCTGAACTACAACCTCTGAAAGAGAGCAGATGTGGCTTTGGGAGAACCAGTGGGAAGCTATTCTGCCGTTCTTGTTGTCAGTGGTGAGGTTGGAGACACAGCCTGCACCAACTAAGCAAAGCACCGCCAACCACCCCCTACACCCTAGTGCTACGAAACCCTGTTCTGAATTGGTAAGATTAGGACCTCATCGCTACCAGTGCTTCCTCCCTATGTTTATTCAGAACATAATACTCAGAATGTAATGTGACTGGGGCAAAGGTTAGACGATGGTATTGTCACACAACAGCCCATTGTGTAGGGGATGTTAAATTCCTTAGAAAGAGAGAAACACGTAACTATTCTTTTAAGGCTGACAGCATCTGGACCCTACTATCTTACCCATTTCTCTGTACACTCCCTTCTTTGTCTTTACAGTGTTTATATGCTTATAAAGTTTATAATTCCTTCCCAGGATATGTTGACATCATCCTTGTTTGTGCAGACAACTCCAGCTTCTCAGTGTTGTGACGTCCTCAACTCCTGAGAGTTTCTACTTGTACCCATAGCACATAACTACTCCCACATTTACCTCTTAGAATTGCTTCATCTCTGAAACTTCAACTTTAACACATTCCACTGTGATCAATTCTCTTACTCTGTAGTTTCTCCTTTTCATCTTTTCAGTTCTCATAGAAATTTATGTATTCAAATCAGGTTAAGTAATAAATTAAGTTGAAGTGAAATCAGACTCCACTCATTCCCTCTCCATATCTCCTTTAAACAGATTTGCTGCTGGGTGAGGACTCCTGGCTCTTTCACCTCTTAGTCCGTCTTTGTCCCAATCATACAGGGTGAGAGTGGAGACATAAGTAACACAAATGGTAGGAGAAAATCCACTAACACCTGCCAAATGTGGACTGCTCAAAACTGGTTTCCCATGTAATAAAAATTATGCTTTTTCCATTTTCTGGGCCATGTCGCAAGACCGTTAGCAGCCGCCCATAAATAAGTAAAACTCTGACCTCAGGTAGGTCTGTCTTCAGGGAATCCTGGAATGGCCAAGTGGACAGCATTCAGCTTTGCCAGCTGATCAGAGCCCTCTGATCCGTCCTGGTCAGGGATGTGCTAGAGGCAAGTGGAATGCTGCCATTCGCCTGTGAGAGCCATTCTGTATAATGATGTCACCTCCATCATCCCAAGGTGCTCCTCATTTTGCCAAGGGGGAGTGCAGAGGGGGCACCTCCATTTCCACCATAGCCACGGAAAGGAGATGGGGGCTGAGTATAGGGGAAGTCATCCTCCTTGAGTTTGGCCCTATCTTTAAGGAGCTATTGCCCTTTAACCCAGAGTCACTGACTAATTGCTCCCAGCAACTCAAAGGAGGTTTCTGAAGCACTTCTTCAGTTATGTTAAGAGATGCAAACACCAACGACCCCAAACCAGTCCAAATTCCACCACAAGAGTGATAGCAAGTGGCCAAGGGCTACCTTTGCTTCATTTTAATGTGAGGATCTCTGCCCCATGAGGAGCTTAGGCCTTATGACCATAACATGCCGTGTATGTGGAAGTACGTTTTCAAGGTGGGCCTGCGAGAGCGAATACCCACCTCTACATGTGATGATGAAAGTTCCCTTTTGAATATTCATTCCCTTTCTAAAATAAAAGGTACCTGTTTTCCCTTCCTCAGGAGACACGGCTTTGGAAGCCATATATTATTTTATTGTGATTTTGTTCCTTTATCTATAATAACAAATTTTTAATATTTTTAAATAAAAATGTATTATTTTTGAAGAAACAGATTAAAATTTATTTTTAAATTCCATGGATTTGCAGATTTTATTGCAAATTGGCCACTACAGGGATGGATAACTTTTCCCTTCTTCTCTCATAGGTTCTTTGGCTGGTCTAAGAATTAAATTGACATAAAACAGATTAACAGGAAAAAAACAAATTTAATTTCTTACATACAGGAGCCCATAATAATATGAGAGTCAAAGAAGTGACCAAAGCAGGCAGCTTTTATACTTTTTCAACATGGAAATAATATGTTTGTGAAGAATTGACAAAACAAGGGGGTTTGGGGTTGAGCTAGCAAATTAGTGAGGAAATAACATGGTTTGTTTATATGGCCTTCTCAGCCCTGCATTCCCTATCTCTGGAGATAAGGATGCCTTCTACCCTCCTGGTGTAGGGAGGGTAATTTCACATGGGAGATTTATTTCCTGCTTTCAGAGGGTCAAAGGAAGCTCAGAGTGTCCTTGCACTGGCTCTTTCTTAAGTAACTAATTCAAAATACTCCATATGCCAACATGGCATATTTTTTGGTGGCATATTCCACTCCCCTTCACCACAATGAACTTCCCATCATGTGCCAGCCTCAATATATATAGAGTGCTACAATGCCTCCTTCTCAACCTGCTTGACCTCCTCTGTTCAGACTTCTCCTCGATCTTGCACTTTGACTTCTGATTTTGGCTCCACTGCCTAGAATTGCCTCCTTCTCTGTCTTGCCAAGTGTAGAAATTCTTCTGAGACTTTTGAGCTTGCTGAAGCCAGCTCAGCTACCAGCACATCCACTTTGTTCCCCAGGCCACACCAGGGACTGTGTGATTATGAAATACCCGTTGGTATTTTGTGGTCTTTGAGGCAGATTGTCTCCTTGTATCAGCCTCCCTCTCTGCAATTCCCCTCAGTACTTATTCTCAATATTTTTCAAACCCAAGTTTCTATTTGCCTGCTGATTCCTCTGTTTTATTTTAATTTTCTTTAAACAACTTCCTTAACAAATTAACAGTCGACATAGTAGAAAATATTAATGACTGACAATACCTCACACTGTAAGAAACATAATATATTAAATTGGAAAAATTATGCGAACTCATACCTTTAAAATAATGTTTCCAGCTCTGTTTCTCCTAAAGGAGGCAAAGAGTATCCAGTAGCACATTTACTCAGCACCAATTTCATGTGCAACGCTAATGATCAGAATTTGGTCCCTAACTCTATTTCCTCTGAAAGAAATCGCCTTCTTGGTGAGTAGCTGTTTTTATCTTGCATCAGGAAAATTCAGGACAGAACTGAACATTGTGTTGTTGCCACAAATCAAGGCTGGTTACCATGGCTGCCAGCAACATCTCTGAAAAAACAAAGGTGTCGACTGAGGGAATACTGCTCAACCAGATGTGACAATTTGAAAATGAAAATAATGTTAGCATTGTCATTTGAAAAACAGTTTAGTCTATGAAAAGCCATGAGTTTCTAATTATATTGAAAAACAGAAAACTAAGATGAAGTTTAGGAAAAAGTGTAAATATAAAAGAAGGATGAACAAAAATAAAATACATTTAATTTCTCATTGATTTGAAGAATTTGAGGAAGGTAAATGTGTATGAGTAATGTAATATGGAGCCCTGTACTTCTCTGTTTTCGTAAGCAGGAAATTGAGAGCAAGCCAAGCATTTCTGAAAGTGTGCCGAGTAGAAGTGGGCCAATTGATCCCATCTGGGCCACATCAAAGGAACGTTAAGCACTCCCAGGGTGAGGCACATTACCCAAGATAAAGCAGAGTTCAACAGTGTGGGAAAGAGGTAATTAAATATCATGCGTTATATAATGCTGACAAATGGAAACTCTAAAAGGGGTGTCAATTCAGGAGACATCAGGTTGCAAAAATACTAAAACTTATGAGAAAGGAAAAAGGCACGGACATTTTAAAAAGAGCGTAGAAAGTAAAATTTTACCATAAAAAGAGAAGTCAGTTTGATGACAGTGGCTTGGATTGGAATCATTCCCAGAGAGGCAGTAGTAGCAGGGTCCTACTAAGAATAAGTCAATCATCCAAATTCAGCAATTTGGGCTAATTTTTCTTTGTTCCAAAAAATTTCTTTTTGAATACTGAAAGTTAAAATTACATAATTTGCATATGTCTTGAAATATATTCATTTTAAAAATTTTTCCACCCATTAAAAACTGTATAAACTATTTTTAGCTGGTAGGCTATACAAAAACAGGCAGTGAGCTATGCCCACACACCACAGTTTGTGGATCTCTGCTCTATAGAATTAGCAGACGTTATTGTAGTATCTATAATTATCTTTCTATAGACTATTACTTTTTATTGTGGTAAAATGCACATAACATAATATTTATCATTTTCACCATCCATAATTGTACAATCCAGTGGCATTAAATATATTCACAATGTGGTAGAACTATCACCATTATTTATACCCAAAACATTTTTGTCACAGCCAACAAAAACTCTGTTAAAAAATTTCCTTTTGGAATGTTCATTGTGGATGTATAGAAACACAACTGATCTGTGTGTGTTCATCTTGTACCCTGAAACTCTGCTGAATGTATTTCTTAGCTCTAGTAGTTTTCCTGTGGATTGTTTGGGATTTTCTATATGTGGGGTCATGTCATCTGTGACTCTTGTTTTTGCAGGACATTTCTGTGCATGTCACTTTGCCTGCGCTATGGAGTGTTTGTGTCCACCCAAAATTTGTATGTTGAAATCCTATCTCCCAATGTAATGGTATTAGGAGGCGGGGCCTCTAGGGGTTGATTAAATCATAAGGCTGGAGCCCCCATGAATGAGATTAGTGTCCTTATAAGAAGAAGAGACACAAGAGAGATGAGCGTACATGTGAAGATACAAGACGATGGCTGTCTGCATCCAGGGAAAGGGCTCTCATGGGAACAAAACCATGTTGGCACCTTGACCGTGTATTTCCAGCCTCCACAACTGTTTTGTTTCTTTTTCTGGTCTAATGGCTCTAGCTAGAATGTAAAGAACAGTGTTGAATAGCAGTGGTGAAAACAGGCACTCTGTTTTGTTCTCAACTTTAGGAGGAATGCTTTCAGTCTTTCGACACTGAGTATAATGTTTCATGTGGGTTTGTGATACATGGCTTTGTTGAGAGTTTAGCTAAACTACCCCATAACATTGCTGCCTTGACATCAATTTTGTGTGGCTAAGTGGCCTGCAGGGGCCCTAAACTGACACTAGCCAACACCCCCAGAAGGGCATGCCTTTGATAACAGTGTTCTTGAATACCCTGCAAAGCAAGAATGTCTCCTTTAAATGCCCTGGAAGCCACTTTAGCCAGTGGGGTATGAACCAATATTAACTGCAATTTGCCAACCAAGCTTTCCCCTGGATGTGGCAAGCTTTCAAAGAGATTTAGGATTCCAAAATTGTTACTTCAGACAGACTCTACCCAAACAGTTGTTGTCTAGGTGGAGACATGGATTCCTGATGCCTCTCAGTCTGCCATTTCCCTGAAGTCACTCTGTACAATATTTGGGCTTTTCTTTGAAGGTATAATTTTATTTCAGATCTGGTAAGATTATTGAAATTCCAGGAAAGCATTAAAATAGGTAGCCATAGCCCTAGAAAGTTACAAAACTAAACTGATGAAATGATGAAAAAATAAAATCTTTTGAAAGAAGTTTGTGTCGATATAGTAATATATTTTATAATCATTGCTTTCATATGTTTTTCTGCAGTTTGTTTCACCAGTGATATTAAATTTGTAACTGAGTTCACCCTGAGCTAACATCTGTTGCCAATCTTCCTCTTTTTGTATGTGAGCCGCCACCACAGCATGGCCACTGACAAGTGGTTATAGGTCCATGCCTAGAAACCAAACTTGGGCCACTGAAGTGGAGCATGCAAAACTTAACCACTAGGCCACTGAGGCTGGCCCTCAGAAATACGATTTTTCCAAAAATTTAACCAATTTTTAGCTATTCAATAAAAATTGGTTTGCATGTGTTAATTGGTGGAGTAAGTTTAGTCTACTTAGCATGAAACTAGGATAATTAATTGTAGATATTATTCTTCTCCATACATAACAATGCACTAGACAAACTCTGACCACTGTCAAAGGCTTTATTAAGTGATTCTCCAACAAGGTAAGATCTAGGGCTTGGTATCTTGTGACATTTGTCAAAACTGCCTTGAACGTCAACCCACCTTCCCTTTCCACATTCTGGTTCTCTATCTTTTAGCAACTCCTGCTCCCATCCTTCCAGTATTCCTATTGCAAAGAAATGTGTTCAGAATACAAGAAAATCCCTGTATGTATAAATTCTGTGAGAGACGTGACCTTATTTACGAGGCCAAGGGCTTATGATGTCTGTGTCATTTGAGAGATTAAAGCCTGAGGCATTTGCCCTTTGGCCTCTATAAGTTTGCCTGCTGTGTCAGTCCTCTTTGGAATGGGCAATGCTTACACACCAAAGAGTATACGGGATAGTTAGGACTCACAATTTGTGTTGGCAGAAGGACGCAGGCAGGGTAGGGGTGTCCTTAATGAGAACAAGAAATCCTACCACGATGGGGAAGCAAGTGATTGATAGCTGATCTATGGGAAAGGGGATCACAAAATAGATGGGTTATGAAGTGGGAGAAGTGGAGGTATCAGTTCCACAATACCCCTGATAGCCCATCTCTGGAACGACCTGTAAGAGAGGGTGATGTGAAGTGAAGTAGGTGACATATGAGTCAAGATTGAGGGAAGAGGACAGTAGGTGGGGCAGCACAGACACAGACTGTGCGAGATTTGTGCTGTCCTCTAGAGGGGTTTTGCACTTCACCCCTGGGGAGGACTGTGGTAAACAATTAGTGAAAGCCTAGATGGGGTGAGAGGAATACGTGGTACAGGGCAGATGGGCATTGACTGTGGTGCTGATATTCACATATGTCATTGCTGATCTAGACGTCTGTTGGGTAGAGGAATACGTGGTGCTTCAGTAAAGACAGTGATCAGGGTAAGTCCAATAGATACATTTGTTTAAAGGCTCAGTTGTCATCTGAGCAAGATGGACATGTATGTTGGTGGTGGTGATGTGGCAGTAGGGAAGAGCAGCAGGGGGAGGGATACAGTGAGGGCCTGAGCAGTACAGTGTGGCATGGGAGAGCAGGGATGGGTGTTCTCTATGGTGGGGGGGGGGGGTGAGTGGAGGTGTCATGTTGGAATGCATATGCACTACAATAAGAAAGAGAGAGAGTGTCAGTGGTGTCCATGCAATGGCATGAGTATACTCCAGTGCTAGGAAGAGTGGTTATTAGTGGGGCCTCCTGCTGGCATGGGTATCCTCTAGTGTCATTGAGAGGGTGGATGTCAGTGGAAGGCTAGTGTTATGACAGATACTATCCACGGCACTAGAGAGAGTATGTATTATCGGAGGCCTCATGTTGGGATGATGAGTCTCTTGTAAGTGACAGATAGTGGGTGTTGGTCAAGGCCTGGTGCTGGGATGAGTGTTCTAGAGTGTAAAAGGGAGTGTGGGCTATGAGGTGGGGAAGGGTATTCTCTGGTATAAAAGAGAGGCTATTGGTGGAGGCCGCGTGCAGCAATGGATAATTTGTCATGTAAGACAGGATGTGGGTGTCAGTAGGGGACTCTTGTAGGGAAGGATATTCTCTGATATAAGAGACGGAGAAAGTGCCAACAGAGGAGTTGTGTAGGGACGGGTATTCTCTAGTGTTAGAGAAAGAGGGGTATTTGTGGAGGTCTCCCGGTGGTATGTTTTTGGGCCAACAAAAGTCTCCAATGGTTTTTTGGAGTGTACAGAGGGAGGGTACTTCTCTAGGTATCCACGTAGGCTAGATAGGGTGGTAATGTTGGTGGGCACCTTTGTTTTAAGAGAGTTATGTAATCACTACACTTGAACCTGAAGAAGATGGGCATGAGTTATGTTGGAGTCCTAGTCATGAGGGGCAGGCTTCACAGTGGGGCAGGTGTCCTTGAGCAAGCAGGGTCACAGGGCCAACCAGCACCAAGGTCAGATAGTCAGTTGTGTCAGCAGGGTCCAGTGTTTACTTTCTGTAAAGTTGGTCACTCAGAGATGCATAGTTGTAGTCTCGCATGGGGACGCTCTCCGATTTCCCCAGGGAATGGAAGGATCTGAGATGCAGGCTGTCATATGCAATGGCAAGTCCTTGGACTGGGGCGACATTGTCTCTCTGGGCTGGGATAGCCTTCCCAAGTAGCTACCCGCTCAGATGGTGTGGGGTTCCTAACACTAGGCTCTCTAAGATTAAAATTGGCCTGGACAATCTGGGGGACCTCCTGGCATTGTTGGGCTCAAGAACTGGACTTGAAATATCAATGCGATCTTGAAGGTTGGCAAAGGCCTGGCCTGCTGGTGCAATGATATCTGAGCCTGACCACATAGCTCATTTGCTGGAAGCATGTTGGAAATCTGGTGTAACTGGGATGGCGATAGGCTTGATAAAGAATCCCGTTTTACTGGGATAAGTCATGACAGGTGCCTTGGGCAATCTGGGTTCAAGTCAATAAGAGTGCAGGTGGACCAGCCTCAGGTAAAATGTGTTCAGCTGTAACAACAGCCTTGTGAGTGGTTCGGCATGTGGGCTCTCCAGGCTGTCCGTCTGGCATGCAACCTTTGTGCTCACCTAGGCCCTGGACAAGCCATACGCAGCAGTAAGTAGGTCTGAACAAGTTTAGGAAACTCAATACATTTCCAATTTGCAAATATCCAATTGTTCTAGGGACCCATTTGATTGTCCAGGAGCTTGTAACCAGCCTCATGTTGAAGCATTTGAGCCTGAGTGTCACAAACTGGCCAAGTACCCAGACCAAATATAGACACAGCCATCCACCCTAAGGGCTAATGGCCTTTGATAGATTTGTTTCTTGTGGATTTTGTAGCCACTTTCCTAAGGAGCTCTACCCTTACCAGGGGAGAGTGGGATGGTTGTGGAGGTAGGGGCTTTTTATCTCCATATCCATAGGAATTTGGCCCCTAAACTATCTGTGTGTGGTTTGGTGGCTCCACCAAAAGCACAGGAATTTCTTCCCTGATCGTTTTCAGATACAGCTAGCATTCACTAAGTGGAGTTTGACATCTCCTCTCTTAATGGTCCACACTCATCCTGAAGTCAGCCCTGGGGCAATTATTTCTATTTCCTGCAATGGAGCAGAGAGGGCATTAGGATTTAATAACCAGCCTTTACCTCCTGGGAACTCTGGCAAAGATTTGGGAGCAAGGAGAAAAGATAGGCTTTTCCTGAAAGTCTCATGTCAGGGCCCCCAGGGGTCCCTCAGGGCATTCTATTGTCGCTATGTCATAGAATGTGTCCCACCCTCAGCCCTCATGGGAGGATGGATGATTAGGAAATAAAAGTAGAAGTGGGTGAGGAGGTAAATATAAAAATAGACTCTTGGTGAACATTCCATGTTCACCTTTTACCTCCCCTTGAAAATTAATAAGGGGAGATGTGGTGGCTTATGAAAGTTGCTATGGGGTCTTTTAAGGCCCAGCAGTCTAGAATGTAATAGGACCAAGGCCTAAGGAGGAGACAGACTCATTTGAAAGGACCATTGTCTGATTGTAACATACAAGGCAATTCCCTAAGGAGGCCATTATGTCTTGAGTTAAACCTGCCACTGAAGGCAATAGGAGGGTGAAAATTCCATTGTATGCCTTGTTCCAATGTCCATGCTTGTACAGGCTGGGAAGTCAGATGGGACCCTCCATCAGAGTCTGTGATCAAAGGTACCAACATAGACTAAGGCCTGTATTGTGGAGTCCACAGGGGTAGCGAGCATTAGCCTGCTGTGTGTATACCATGTAAGATCATGTCACGTGGCACCCGAGGAGCACAGTGGAGCAATGTAATCAGTTTGGCATCAGGAGTAAGGTAACTGGCTGCAGGGAAGGGCTCCCCATTGAAAGAGTCTCCAGTGTTTACTTTAGTTACAAGGGACACTGTTATTGATGGCTGTTTTGTCCAGGGACAGTCCCAAGGCAGAGCCTGGATACCACTACAGCCGCGAGACCTATGAGCCCAGATGGCCAAAGTTGATGTGTTGGGGTGGCCTATTTGTGACCCTGGGGCTTGGGGCTAGCCAATACAGCTGCTTGAGTTTTTTATAGATTGTCCTCCATGGCAGTAACAGAGCATCCAGTGTGCGGGCCCAGATGATAGCCGTGACATGAGTAACACAAATGAGAGGAGAAAATCCACCAATGCCTGCCAAACAGGGGCTGCCCAAAGCAGTTTCCCTTGCAATAAAGAATTCAACTTTTTCCACTTTCCAGGCCACGTTGCAAGCCCATTAGTGGCTGCCCACGAATAAGTAAAAACATGGACCTCAGGTAGGTGTCTCTTCAGGGCATCTTGGGAGGGCCAAATGGAAAGCATTCAACCCTGCCAACTGAGCACAGCCGTCTATCCCATTCTGGTCACAGATGTGCTAGAGGCGGGTGGAATGCCACCACTGGCCCGTGAGCTCCATTCTGTGTGATGGTGTCATTGCCATCATCCCAAGGAGCTCCTCATTTTCCCAAGGGGGCAGGCAGAGGGGTCACGTACACCTCCCCCATGGTCAGAGGTGAGGGGTTGAGCATGGGGAAGGTCATCTTCCTGGAGATTGGCCCTTTCCTGAAGGAGCTATTGCCATTTAACCAAGCAGACTCCATGTCTGGGCCCTGCTACACACGTGAAGAGTCTCTTCCCCATGGCAGAGAAGAATCTGAGTCTTCAGGCCACACTGACTGAGGCCCAGGACCTCAGGCTCCAAGACACACCAGTAGGCTCAAGTATCTGTTTTTCTAAAATGTCTCCTCAAGGCTCCTTGGGGCAGCTGTTTGGTCCCAAAACCCATGGGCGGCCCTTAGAGCTATGCTTGGTCCATAAACTCTAGGAGGCATAGTGTACAGCAGCCAGGGCCTCACTGGAAAGTCAAAACTCAGGACCAGAGAACAGGCCTGCTGAACAGCTTGTGTGTTAATCTCAAGGCCCACTGTTAATGGCATCCCCTGGAAGGAGGCAGACTCTCCAGCAACTTGAGAAATTGGTTTAGTAAAATCAGCAAGAAGGATATGTGTTGTCTCCAAAGGTGAACAAGCCCAGAGGTGTTGTGCCTGTTTTCAGGTTCAAGGTGGCCTAAGCAACGAAAGTTGTTTGGTGGTGTCGAGAATTGTTTGCCCTTCGGAGGACCGCATTACCTTAACCAAAGAATCTGACTGATTTGGGAGGCCCTTAAATCTTGTGAGGGGCAATGGCCCACCCTCTAATTGTTAGCGCCCAACGTGGGGCCTTCTGCTCTCTGCAAGACATGCCAATAGTCAAGAGGCAAGATGGTAGGAGAAAAAGGACTTTTTTATTACAGCGTGCTAGCAAGAGGGAAGATGGCTGACTAATGTCTGAAAAAAAACCATCTTAAGGGGCACAATGTCTTACAGCAGTTATATAGGCCAGTGGGTTATAGGGGAGGGGGTTAGGAATGTTGACCTTCTGGTATTACAGACTGGGAGTCCCCACACTGATAGGTTCCCTACTCTGGGCACCCCCGGCGACCTTGGGAACCTAGGGCCGAAGCAGGGACTCGATCATCACCTCATGGGCCATGAGGGGATCTACCTATCAAGCCAGGGGGAGCTTACTGGTGGAGATTCAGAGAAGAGCAGGAAATAAGAGTCCAGACTCAGGTAGTGCGGTGCAACCCAGTCAGCAGCTTCGGCAGGGGGAGGCAGAGCTGGAGGACCGAGGAACAGCTAGATGGTTCAGAGGAGCAGCTGCATCACTCAAGGTCAACTCCAGCAGTCTACCTCCTGGAGCCTTGGCATGCTCGGGATTTTATTGAGTACAGAAGCTTTTAGGGAGGGAGGAGGAGGAAGGAGTAGGGGAGGGGTCCACGCAGCAGTGTGAAATCTTTTTCTTCAAAATATTCTTCTGTGGTCAGCTAGGTGTTAAGTCTTCGTCTGCGGTCAGCTAGGTGTTAAGTCTTCTTTGCTCTAATATGTGTTCTAGCAAAGCAACAATACAATGTCCACAAAGTTAGGTCTCTCTGGGTCAAAAAGGGCAAGGAGAACGTCCAAGACCCCTCTAACTTGATCCCGGAGCTCTGATTCCACATCCGGTGGTCCTTGGTTCTCCAGCTGTCCATTCATGATGCCTTTACACCACACCAGATCTTTCCGTTTTCATTGATGATGGCTATTAGCATAGATTCTCTGTTCGGGGGTCATCGCATTCCTAAGGAACTCAAAAGAACAAAGTTATCTTATCGCCGCTAGGAGGTACATGCACAAGCAGGGGTCATAAAATCAACACAGCAGTTAGACCTCCTGGAGGGTGCATATCCAGCTGGGTTAGTTTGTCAGAGGTCATTCAAAGTTACAGTAGGGTTTCTTTTCTACAACATGGCTTCTCTCATGTCAACCTTGTCTTGAGCCAGTATCATATTTTGTAAACAACTTGCATGACACTTATGATTTTGGGTCACCTGTTCTAAAGCAGGGCCCCACAAAAGGATATCGTCCATGTAATGCCAAAATATGGTATTATTTAGCTGTTTCAGTTGTAGGAGCAGAGGTTGTGTGACATGGCCGGGCTACTGAGGTACTCATGGGAGGCAGGTGAATGTGGATTGAGTGCCTTCATACATGACGTTAAACCAGATATAGGTATCGAGTAAAATAAGGTAGTCAAATGGATGCCAGCAAGACAGTCACCTGGAGTCCTGGATGACTTCAATAATATTTGGCAAGACAACCACATTTAAATTACAATAGTCAGCTGTGAGTCATCACCCCATTTTGTCTGCCTTTAAAACTGGCCATAGGGGCTATTAAATGGAGAATTACCTTTTGAATTATAACATTTCCAGCAAAGAGATCTTTAATAATGGGACATAGCTCCTCCATACCTTGTCTCAGATGCCTATGGAGAGTTGAACAATTTTTCCTGGTGTATGCAATACCACAGGCTCCCATTTTATGAGTCCCAACAGCAACATCAGTGATTTGATCTTATTTCAGGTGAGAACATGACATGTGAAAGTTTCCGTGGGTTCTGAGGGGAACACAAAGATTGACCTGTGAGAAAAAATAGAGCCCGTGGGCTGTCAATATCTCTGGTCAGAACAAGAGAGCTAGCAAAGGAAGAAGTGAGGGAGCACGCAGTTGCCTTTGCAAGTATTTCTGTGGATGGGAAAGTTTCTGAAAGAGACAAATTTTAAGACTGAAGTGACTGAATCACTGAATTTGCTGGTTAAATCTGAATTGGCCTGATTTAGCTTTCTGCTATGGAGCAGACATGGAGGCTCATGAAGGAGAGTCAGGAAGAAGGAACCAACAGCGGTAGCCATGCATAAAAGGAGTGGGATTGAAGCTTGAAAGCTATATAAAGAGTGAAGCCTAAAGATTTGTAAATATGGCTTAACAATTGAATGCAAATACGAAAAAGCTTTAGAGGCAAAATAACTTTCACTGGGAAAATAGCACTCATTGACCTCTTTTACATGAAAGTCATCAGAATATACTCTTGTCATTGGCTTTGGTAGAAAAAGAGAAATCAAGTTCTAAAAGCAATCACCAATTTAAATAAAAATTCATAGCTGTTGTGTCTAGTCTCCTGTTTATTGCATCTATTGAGGTTTTCCTCTTTTTATTCAGATAATTTATTTTTCACAAACTAGTGTTTTCCAATTAGTTCTTTCTCCTATCTGTCTTTTCTTACTTAGTTTCCTTGTCCTTTCATAAATGCTTGTCCCTTCTTAATTCCTTTGAGAGTGCTAAACCAAATTATTTTCATATCATGCTGAAATGACTCCATTGTTTTTATTTCTTCTCGTGTGACTTTTTTCCTCTTTGTTGGGTGTACTTTGTTGGGTGTTGGGTGTTTTTCCACTTTGTTGGGTGGATTGTTCTTCTTTTCACATGGGGGTAGATTTCCTTGTTTGCTTCGTTATTTTTGATTTGAGAAACAATCATGTTCCTGCATGTCTCGGGGTTTTGTCGTTAACTCTTGTGGTTAGGGATCTTAGGTTAGGATTCAGGATGATTGCTCTCTTCCTTCTGAGTGTCAAGTTTCCTTACTTGGATTCCAAATAGACCAATATTGGTATAACTCATTGGCCTTTTACTTAGAGCATCTTAGCTGAATCTGTATAAGGGATTCTATGATTTCTCAACCCCTTTGTGTTTGGAATTGCAATTTATTGGCAAGTAAATTGGAATTGCTGGAATTGCTCTTACTGGCAAGGACTATTTTTGACAGCTTCAGTTCTATAGGATACAATGCAGAAACTATCATCAAGCTAGGTATTTTGCCCCCTTGGCTCAGTTCTACAACTACCAGGCTGTCCTTGCAGTCTGCCTTGGACATAGTGGCCTTCACAGACCACGCTGTCTCAGGCTTCATCTCCGAACTTTCCTATAGGCCCAGGGAGTATCTGCTCTTTACCTTTCTGCTACTGCAATCCAGTATGGAATGAAATTCTTACTTGGCTCTGCAGGTTATGAAAGAATTTTGGCATCTCTAAATGCTGTGCAGACAGAAAATGTCTGCCTAGGAGAGTTCCCACAAACCTGCAGAGATGAGCAGGTCAACTCACAGAGGTGGATGGTCCCTTGAGGTCTGATTCCACTTTCCTTATGAAGGAAATAGCCCCTGAGAAACAAGTTTCCCCAAAACGGCTCCACATGGTCTCCAGTGAGTAAGCCTGGCTAACCTAGTTCACTATGATGTAGGTGATGACCAGAGAATGACCTCATCTCATATTCCAGTTCACCTTCACAGACCTCAGAATTATTGGAAACACCAACATCTTGGCTATTGGAATATCGGATCCTTTAGCAGTTGTGTCATGAGACAGTCACAAAATCTGACTCTTAGCAGGTGCTCAAAAACTTTCTAAGCTAGAGGGAATAAAGTGTTAGAAGGAATAAAAGTTGAACCATAGATTTTTTTTATTTTTCTTGATAGCTGCACTTTTTAGTGTAATTTTGGATTTACAGAAAAATTGCACATAAAGTACAGAGAGTTCCTACACGGTCCCCCCCTCCACTTTCCATATTATTAGTATCTTGCGTTATTGTAGGACATTTGTTACGACTGATGAGCCAATATTGATACATTATTATTAACTAAGGTCCCTGGTTTACGTTAGGGTTCCTCTGGGTTGTACAGCTCTATGAATATTGAAAAATACATATTGATAGATATCCACCATTACCGTCTACATACAGAATAGTTTCATCACCCCAAAAATCCTCTGTGCTCCACTTATCCACCCTTCCTTTTCTCTCTTCCTCCAAACCCCTGGTAACCTTGATCTCTTTACTGTCTCCATAGTTTTGTTTTTTCAAGAATGTCATACAGTTGGAATCACGCTGTATGTAGCCTTTTAAGATTGGCTTTTTTGCTTAATAACATGCATTGAAGTTTCCTCTATATCTTTTCATGGTTTGGTAGTTCATTTCTTCCTGTCACTGAATAAGATTCTACTTATTCTTGTCACTGAATAAGAATCTCTAAGACATGCGATTCTACTGTCTCATGACAACCTGGTAGGTCTGATACCATTATGTATCCACATCCAAAGAAGCTCTATACATAATTTGGCAATTATTAAAAGCTGTGATAAATATCTGCATAAATGTTTTTGTGTGAACACAGGTTTCAACTCATTTTGGTAAATACCAGGGAGAACAATTGTTGGACCATATAGTAAAAGTATGTTTAGCTTTGTAAGAAACTGCCCAACTATCTTCCAAAATGCCTTCCAAATTGTGCATTCCCACTAGTAATGAAAGACAGTTCCTGTTGCTCCACATCCTCGCCTGCATTTGGTGTTGTCACTGTTTTGGATTTTGGCCATTCTAATAGATGTGTGGTGGTATCTCATTTTTTTTTAGTTTGCAATTCCATAACGGCAGATGATATTGGGTAACTTTTCATGCTTATTTGCCATCTGTATATCTTCTTTGGCAAAGTGTCTGTACAGATGTTTTGCGCATTTTATTATTTTTTTCTTTCAATTTTTTTTAAATTTTTTTGTTTATTGCAGTAACATTGGTTTATAACATTGTATAAATTTCATCATTATACTTCTATTTCTGCATGGATTACATCATGTTCTCATGTTCACCAGCCAAATACTAATTACAATCCATCACCACACACATGTGCCTAATTAGCCCTTTCGCCCTCCTCCCTCCACACTTCCCCTCTGGTAACCACCAACCCAATCTCTGTCTCTATGTGTTTGTTTGTTGTTATTATCTACTACTTAATGAGTGAGATCATACGGTATTTGACCTTCTCCCTCTGACTTATTTCATTTTAAAATTGGTTTCTTTGTTTTCTTACCATGGAGTTTTAAGTGTTCTTTGTATATTCTGGATACTGATCCTTTATTAGATAGAATTTTCACATATTTTCCCATAGTCTGTGGCTTGTCTTTTCATTCTATTCACAGTGTCTTTCACAGAGCAGAATGTTTTTTATTTTAATGAAGTTTAACCATCTTTTTCTTACATGGATTGGGTATTTGGTGTTGTGTCTGGAAAGTCATCACCGTGCCCAAGTCATCTAGATTTTCACCTATGTTATCTTATAGAGTTTTATAGTTTTGCATTTTACATTTAGGTCTATTAATTTATTTTGAGCTAACTTTTGTGTAAGGTGTAAAGTCTGAGTCTAGATTCATCTTCTGTATGTGAATGTCTAGTTGTTCCAGCACCATTTGTTGAAAAGAGTAGTCTTTCTCCATTGGATTGCCTTTGCTCTTTGCTCAAAGATCAGTTAACTCTATTAGTGTGGGTCTATTTCCAGGCTCCCTGTTCTGTTCCATTGATCAATTTCATCAATACCACACTGTCCTGATTGCTATAGTTTCTAGTAAGGCTTAAAATTGAGTAATGCCAATCCACTCACTTTGTTATTCTCCTGCTCCTGTTAAGTCATAATTCTCTGTATCCACCCATCTCTCCAATTTTGGGGCCTGCAATTTGCCCTGTGACTTCAATTTTCTGATGGATCTAAGGAGAGTTGCTGATTTTTAGTTTGTTTGTCTTTTCTCCTGTTATCAGGGTGGAAGTGTTGACATCCGAGGTCTTTACCTACGAGACTGGAAGCCAGAAGTCTAGCTTTTTCAATATTATAGCATTTGACAAGATCCAGCATCCATTTATGATAAAAACTCTGAATAAAATGGGTATAGAAGGAAAGTACCTCAACATAATAAAGACCATATATGAGAAACCCACAGCTAATATCATCCTCAATGGTGAAAAACTGAAAGCTATCCCTCTAAGAACAGGAACCAGACAAGGATGCCCACTGTCACCACTCCTATTTAACATAGTATTGGAAGTCCTAGCCAGAGCAATCAGGCAAGAGAAAGAAATAAAAGGGATCCAAATTGGAAAGGAAGAAGTGAAACTGTCACTATTTGCAGATGACATGATTTTATATATAGAAAACCCTAAAGAATCCACCAGAAAACTTTTAGAAGTAATAAACAAATATGGTAAAGTTGCAGGATACAAAATCAACATACAAAAATCAGTTGCATTTCTGTACACTAACAACGAAGTAGCAGAAAGAGAAATTAAGAATACCATCCCATTTACAATTGCAACAAAAAGAATAAAATACCTAGGAATAAACTTAACCAAAGAGGTGAAAGATCTGTACACCGAAAACTATAAAACATTTCTGAAAGAAATTGAAGAAGACACAAAGAAATGGAAAGATATTCCGTGCTCTTGGATTGGAAGAATTAACATAGTTAAGATGTCCACACTTCCTAAAGCCATCTATAGATTCAATGCAATCCCTATCAAAGTTCCAACAACATTTTTCACAGAAATAGAACAAAGAATCCTAAAATTTATAGGGAACAACAAAAGACCCCGAATAGCTAAAGGAATCCTGAGAAAAAAGAACAAAGCTGGAGGTATCACACTCCCTGATTTCAAAATATACTACAAAGCTATAGTAACCAAAACAGCATGGTACTGGCACAAAAACAGACACACAGATCAATGGAATAGAATCGAAAGCCCAGAAATAAACCCACACATCTATGGACAGCTAATCTTTGACAAAGGAGCCAAGAACATACAATGGGGAAAAGAAAGTCTCTTCAACAAATGGTGTTGGGAAAACTGGATAGCCATATGCAAAAATGAAAGTAGATCCTTACCTTACACCATACACAAAAATTAACTCCAAATGGATTAAAGACTTGAATGTAAGACCTGAAACTGTGAAAGTTCTAGAAGAAAACATAGGCAGTACGCTCTTCGACATCAGTCTTAGCAACATCTTTTCAAACACCACATCTGACCGGGCAAGAGAAACAATAGAAAAAATAAACAAATGGGACTACATCAAATTAAAAAGCTTCTGCACAGCAAAGGAAACCATCAACAAAACGAAAAGACAACCTAACAATTGGGAGAAGATATTTGCAAACCATACATCTGATAAGGGCTTAATCTCCAAAATATATAAAGAACTCATGCATCTCAACAACAAAAAAACTACCAACCCAATTAAAAAATGGGCAGAAGACCTGAACAGACATTTCTCCAAAGAAGATATACAGATGGCCAACAGACACATGAAAAGATGTTCAAAATCACTAACTATCAGGGAAATGCAAATCAAAACTACAATGAGATATCACCTCACGCCCGTCAGAATGGCTATAATTAACAAGACAGGAAACAACATGTGTTGGAGAGGATGTGGAGAGAAGGGAACTCTCATACACTGCTGGTGGGAGTGCAAACTGGTGCAGCCACTATGGAAAACAGTATGGAGATTCCTCAAAAAATCAAGGATAGAACTACCATATGATCCAGCTATTCCACTGTTGGGTATTTATCCAAAGAACTTGAAAACACCAATTTGCAAAGGTACATGCACCCCTGTGTTCATTGCAGCCTTATTCACGATAGCCAAGACTTGGAAGCAACCTAAGTGCCCATCAAGGGACGAATGGATAAAAAGCTGTGGTATATATACACAATGGAATACTACTCAGCCATAAGAAACGATGAAATCCAGCCATTTGTGACAACATGGATGGACATTGAGGGCATGATGCAAAGTGAAATAAGTCAGAGGGAGAAGGTCAAATACCGTATGATTTCCTTCATTAAGTAGTAGATAATAACAACAATAAACAAACACATAGGGACAGAGATTGGATTGGTGGTTACCAGAGGGGAAGGGGGGAGGGAGGAGGGTGAAAGGGATAATTGGGTACATGTGTGTGGTGATGGGTTGTAATTAGTATTTTGGTGGTGAACATGATGTAATCTATGCAGAAATAGAAGTACAATGATGTACACCTGAAATTTATACAATGTTATAAACCAATGTTACTGCAATAAACAAAAAATTTAAAAAAAAAATAATAAATAAATATAGATAATAATTGAGATTGAAAAAAAATAAAATAAAAAAATAAATAAATAAAATAAAAAAGCTGAAAAGGTTTGGCAACCTTGGTTGCCATCCAGTCCCTATAATACCTTGACCAGAGCATAAGGCCTCCAGTTCTCCTTAGGGATGGAGGAACCTCAGCCTCTGCCCTAGTTCTGTTTGTTCTTTAAGGAGGTAAGGTCTGGGTAGAGAGGTAGTGTTCAAGATGTCAGATCAACATTAGCCCAAACTATAGGGGGTCTAGATCCCTTTGGTCTTCCCTTCTGTTTGTCTGTAGTAACACCAAAGCTGGCTAGGGTCTCTGAAGGGAGTTGCAGTCAGGGACTCAGGTCCTTCTGGGCAGTCATGCTCTTCACATATTTGCATTTCTAGCCCAGGCACCTCATTCCTAGTTCTCTTTATATGAGACCTTGGGCAGAGGTGTTCTTCAGGTACCTCTTCTAAGGCTTCTGTATGGGAGGAAGAGGGAGAAATATTGAAGATACTTTTCCTAACTCGGACTCAGTACTTTTCCTAGCCCTCCCTGCAAACCCAGCATCCAAAAAACTGCCAGAGCCTTTTGTTTGGGGCTCCCTCAAAAGTGAGATGACCCTCACATCTGTGATGAACCACTTGACCTTAACCAGCAAGCAATTTCATGGAGGGGAAATAAAACAGGGGGCAGTTGAAACTTTCTCCAGTGTTAACCTCTTGCTTATATTATTGCAGTAAGTGATTAAAGGTTTCACATTGTTATTTTAAAAAAAAAATAAATAAAAAATAAAATAAAATAAAATAAAATAAAATTTGGCACTCTTTTGTAAACAGTTCTGAATTGGCTAGACAATATAGATTTTTGAGCCTTAGCATCTTCTCCTACCTTTTTACCTCCTGAAGCAGACCTAGGGAGTTTAATTGGCTACCTTTGTCATATACACTGATCTTCCCAGGGGAGTAATCCTTCAAGATGAATTTTAATCAATTGACTAAAAAAATGTCCAAAGAGACATTATAAAGAATAAAAGGGGTACAACTGCATCTTTACCTAAAGGATTCAATCCTAGTAATTATTTACTAGGTTTTAACAACATCAGGTTATGCTATAGTCATACATATATGAACTAAAATCTGAGAATATATATGACCTCCTCTAATTTAAAGGATGAATCACTTTAGGAAAGACCATGTATTGCACAGCTCTTTGGTTAGGTCCCAGCTGAAGAGCATGGCTTTAGAAAGTCCAGTGCTTATGACAGATGAATGTGGTCATGAAAGGAAGCAATGGTTGCAGATAAAAGCGTTAGAAAGTGTACCCAAGTCCTGAACAACTGTCAGTCTCAAAGTTCTGTGATTGTCCCTGTTTGGCCCATGATTGTCCCAGATTTCAACAAAGTGGTCTGAGATCAAAATGTGGTTCTTTACAATCACGTGATTGAGTGTGTAGTGCTAAAAATTGTAGAAAATATATTCTTTTAAAAGAGGTTCCTAAAAGTTAACAAATGTTGTAAGCACTGTGCTATTTCGCATGCATATATTTTCAATGGTGTTTGAAAATTTAGGAGAATTAGAGTTACCAAATGTATTCATCAAATTAATATTGGCTTTACAGAAAATATTTAATGGCGTAGGAATATTTTGTACTTGTAAGTGTGGCTTGCTTTGTGTTTGAAACACTTAAAAGGATCAAGTATATCAATATTTTTTGAACCTGAGAAAATTTGATAAATATGGAGTTAATGTTCAGGGTGATTTGATCAGTCAGTTGTTCCTTTGAATTCCTGCCCAACTACAACCCAGCGAGCTCGTTACTGTTACCTGAGCACATGTGGAAGTCTAGTCCTGACTCTCAGCTCTGGTCCTTTGGTAAAATGCTGTGAAAAGTTTCTTTTTATGTGCAGGAGAGAAGTAGCAAAGAGACATTTTCCAAAGTTTCCCAAACAGATATGTGTTCAACTCCCTTCTCATAAACCTTCTGTATGTCTGTGTCCTAATCATCTTTCCCAGCTGGTTCCGCCCGCACCTCCCGGGCCAGACATGCCACAGGTACACCTCATTCTGGGATTTCCTGGAGCTTTGATGGAAAGGAGTGTTTGCATTGTTGGTCATCCTTACAATATGTGCCTCACCTTCCAGACCATATGCAGTGTCTCCTTTTATTCTTCAAGGGGCTAAAGGAACACTGACTGATAAATATCTGTTAACTAACACTTTCCTAGAGGCTGACAACTCTACCCATTCCACTCCAGAAATGTCTATAAAATTTCTGTTATCATATCCCATCTCCCACCCACCCCAAATTCTAGACAAATCAGTTTTTGGCTCTCAAGAGTCAAAAGGAAAGAAGATACACAAAACAGAGACTGGAGTAGGTAAGAGTCCTCAGGGGAAAAAATCTTTAATTTTTAAAGAAAGTGACAAAAATTGAGTGCCTTTCCTTCCTGACTATGGACTTACATCTAGTTTAGTATGAGTTGCTAAGCAGCATGGATGGAACCCGCGCTGACGTGTCGGATCACCAACATCTGAGACATCTCCCACCTCACTATCGGCATGCAGGGCTTCTGGTAGAAGTCAGGACAAAGGCCTCCATGTCAATATTCATCAGAATATGGATACTCAGGGTGGTCAGCAGCACTAAAATGAGAAAGAACAATGCACATATGGGTTCGATGACTCTGAGTCTAGGGTGGTAGAGAAGTGATTTCTATGGAGCTGTCATTAGGGTAAAGTTAAACATTTTATTTCCTGACTAGTTGTGAAGTCTGCCTTTCTTTCTTTCACAAACACGACTTTACAACAGCTTAAAAAAAAATAATAGTTAAGTTATTTAAATGGCATTCCCTGCCCAGAACTTAATAGACAGAACATGCAGTCAAAAATTCAAATATGTTCCTCTCTAGCTACATCTGTCAATAAAGCAACAAGATAGCCCATCCTTTTTACTTCAACTCCTCAGGGGAAGCAGAGACTGATTCTGCCTTGTTTTGTACAGGGCAAGTCCAGCCACATGCTCAACACTAATAAATACTTTAGGGTTATAAAGTTTACTGATATCAATTTCACTTGTGTTTTCTAATTTTATTAATTCTTTACTAACTGCCCACCACGTACCGCATATCAAGTTACATTCAGCAATAGAAAGAATGTCATATAAACATTAGGTCCCATCTCCAAGGAACTTAGTGTACACCAGGGAGATCTCTATTCAGTAATAACCCAAAATAGAAAGTGATAGAAAAATGATGGCTTCTTATTAAAATATCTAATTTATTAGAATAATGACTGATTGATTACTACTCTCTCTTCCTCTTCTGCATTATTTCTCTATCTTATTCTTCATTTGTCTCTATATTAATAAATATATTAAGGATACTTATATGTCTACCAAGTTTTGAGCATTCACGACTTGTCATTGTGCTGATCCTTTTCCATACATTTTCACATTTATTACTATTATGAATTAAAATTCTCACAGGCAAAAGGAATGTGCATTCTTCCCTTTCCCTCATTTAAAATGAAGGTCTTTTCTCAAAATTCCAGAAGCTTAGAGCATGAAGCAATAGTACAGATCCTTTGGAGACTGTAAATTCTCTCCAGCAATGGTGCTTTTGCCTCCACACTCCTCCTTTGGTTTAAAACTGTCTTCTTGAAAACTTTGTCTTCTGCATTGAGATCTCCACATTTAAGACAATACAAAACAAGAATCCCTATGGACTCCCCAAGGTCAGCCTTCCTGGAGGGAAATTCAGTATTTTGGGCATGAACAAACATGGAATGCAAAGGAAAGGAGAGATGTGGAAACTTATGAAGGACATAAAATTGGCAGCATCTCATGAAGATTCCGTAAGGGGGTGACGGGCATTTCTGGCATGGACCACGAGCTTGATGGAGAATCCTTTAATCTGATAAAGAATTGAGAAGTTGGGAGAAGAAGATGATAAACACGGTTTTGGAAACACTGAATTAGGCTACACTGGTGATATCCACAGTGTATGTCCTCTAGATTGTTGTAGAAATGGGAGGCCTACATGGAAGATGTAGAGCCAGCAACGATATCGAACTTCTTGGAAAGTTACATGGAGTGGTGTGTGCAGGACGTATGTGTCTAAGTCCAAGCTGACCCTGGTCCACTCACCCTGTTGTGGTGTCAGTGAACAAAGCTGTGGAGTGAGTCTGGGATGAGATTCCAGAAAGCTTGTGTCTCATCCCTGACTCAAACTGGCCTCTGTCTTCCTGGCATTGAGGTAAATTTTAACAATCATCATACACTCATTATCAGAAAATAAATTGAGGCAAACACATTTACCAAAGTCACTTACCTTTCAAAAGGTGCATATCGAAAATTTCGGTTTAGGCCGTCTAGGACTTTCATGTCCTCTGAAGACAACTGGAATTCAAAAACCTGTCACAGAAGTAGAAAGATTTTTATGATTTTCAGATTGCATAATTGCCAATCTGGAAAATCCAAGCAAATCAGACTGAATGGTGCAGAGGCAATACTCAAATGTCTTAGAAGTTTCCAAAACTTTTTAAAAACATCAAGCAAAATACTCAAACCATAATAAATATAAAACAAAAATTAAATATAAATCCCTCCCTAGATATAATATGTTGAAACAGACAAAAAAGAGATCTTTAAGAGAGCTGAGGGAACAAAGCTCACATTATTCAAAGAGATAAGGTCATGTACTTAGAAGATCCAGAAGAATCTAGAGATAAATTTTTAAAAATACATAATATAATTTAGTAATTTTGATGAACACAGATGGATTTCTATATCCCATCAATGAACAGTTAGAATGTTTAAAAAAAATTTTTCAAGATAATTAAACCAATGATTGTCCAAATACTAATGATGTCATGTTCAAAGGACACAGTAACTGAGTTAAAGAGGATGTCACTGTCTAAATGCGGGACACTTAAGGGTCAAAAAGAACGACAGTAATGGCTAAAATGTTTAACCAAATAAATCCATAGAAATACTTCAAGATAGTGATATATAGAGAAGATGGATAGATAGATCGACAGATAGATCTATAGATGACAGATAGCAGAGAAAATGTCAACAATTTCACAATTGATGAATCTGTCAGCCATTTATTGCATTATTTATTCTTTCAACTTTTTTGTACATTTGAAAATCTTCAAAATAAAAAGTTAGGAAAAAGTAATCAAAAGGATATCAAACTTACTATCTGTGAATAAACCCAACAAAAGCATTATGTAAATTCTGTTGTGGAGAAAATTATGAAATTTATTAAAAGTACATAAAGAACACCTAAGTAATTAAAAATTCGTATCACAATTTTGGGATGGAAATCTCAATATTGCAAAGAAGTGAATTTTCTCCAAATTGATCTATAGTTTCAGTGCAATATGAAACAAAGACTTACACTCTTGTTTTTCATGGAAGTTGAGAAGTGATACCATATCTGATGTAAAAGAACAACTAGTCAAGAATAGTGAAGATGTTCTTAAAGAAGAAAAAGGAATGAAGAAAAAATTTTACCATTCTGAAAAGAAGATTTATTTTCCACTATAAGATGACATTACAGAAAAGCAAGTAGTTGAGTAGAAGAGAGAGCACAGAAATGGACTGAGAGACATTTGATATATGACAGAGACAACAATGAAAATGTACCAGAAAATACAGACATTTGGATTTCCATTTAAACACATACATATTTGGGTCCATTTTCATATCATATTAAAAAATCAATTCAAAGTGAATTAAAGACCCAAATTTGAAAGGAAAGACAGAACCACTTTTACAAGATTCTCTGCCCTTTGCATCTGACCTGGCCAGTAACTTGTACTGGACAATAAAATTTCCCAGAAGCAGTGGTGAGTCTGTTC
The DNA here is from genome assembly GCF_057802395.1 of Ceratotherium simum simum. Lineage (NCBI taxonomy): Eukaryota > Metazoa > Chordata > Mammalia > Perissodactyla > Rhinocerotidae > Ceratotherium > Ceratotherium simum. The sequence continues at coordinate 28,233,499 of NC_141931.1, read as the reverse complement.
TGAGCCTAGACATGAAAAGTCTTTGCAAGTATCCGCTCACTGCCTTGGGATCATGCCATTGTCATGAGATGAAGAACAGGCAGGTTGGCTATAGTCTGGCCAACTATATGAAAAATTATATGGAACAAAGTTTATGCACCTCTGACAACAGCCAAATCAACCCCTAAAGCAGAGCTGCCTGGTTGCTCTTCATTGAACAGCAAATACATGAGAGAGCCCAGCCAAGAAGAGAACTGCTTCGTTGATCCCAGGCTACTTGTCAAACCAGAGAATCATGAGCTAAATAAATGGCTTTTGTAGGAAACCTCTAAGTTGTGGATAGTTTGTTATGTAGCTATAGCTAATGGTAAAATAATGGTCTTATACACACAAAAAAAGAGAGACAACAAAATAAAAATGGACAAAGATTTGAACAGGCACTTTGCAAAAGTGGAAACTCAAGGAGAATAAATACATGAAAATGAAACTACATTAATATTCAAGGAAATGCAAACTAAAAACACAGAGATTTGGATACTGAAGATCACTGCTACAGTCTGAACATTTGTGTGCCCCCAAAATTGTAAGTTGGAAACCTAACACTCATTGTGATTGTATTAGACAGTGGGGCCCTTGGGTGGTGAATAGGTCATGACAGCGGAGCCCTCTTGGATGAGATTAATGCCTTCATGAAAGAGACCCTTGCCCCTTCTACCTTGTTAAGATACCATAAGTGTGAGACCCCGAAGAGAGTCCCCACCCAACCATGCTGGCACCCTGATCTCAGACTTCCAGCCTCTAGAACTCTCTAGAACTGTGAGAAATAAGCGTCTGTTGTTCAAGCCACCCAGTCTGTGATATTTTGTTACAGCAGCCCAAACGAACAAAGAAAATCACATAATCAAAGTCCCTCGTTTTAGAATGGGGGAAACGAGATTTACTTGCATAGGGGCTACAGAGTACATTGCAGAATTCATGCTGGAACTAAAATCTGTTTTCTGTCCAGTCTGAATTTCATCCAGCCATGCAGCCTCTCCTGTTGACACAGTAGGAGAAAACCAGTGGGAATACACATAAGGCACACATGAATGGGAAATAACAGATAACTCATCTGGGCCCAAAGGTGTCATGAGGGCCTTACAAAGAAGAACACATGTGAAGGAAATTATTTAGAAACCCTTTGACCAAGCCTCTCTCATCACCTGCATGTTCTCTTTGATCCGCTTCTCATTGTAACTCTTGGCCAGGACCACAACCCCACGCTGTAGCTGGTAGCGAAGGGCAATCAGTGCTGGAGTTTGCTTGTACTTTTTTGCCATGGCACAAAGAACTGGATCATCCAAGAGAACTGGGGAGCTCTGGTCTATCCTGAAAGGAAATCAGAAATGCTGAAGACCTGAGACTCTCTGTTTAGTTTGTTAGGAGGCTTCCCAGCTAGACCAAGTAGGTCCACTCTAGACCAGTGCTTCTCAAAAGGTGGTCCCTGGACCAGTAGCATCGCTAGCATCTGGGATCTTGTTAGGGAGGCAAATTCCATGGCTTCACCCAGGACCCCCTGAATCATAAACTCAAGTGTGGCACCTAGCAATATCTGTGTTTACAAAGCCCTCCAGGTCATTTTGATGCATGCTTGAGTTCAGACCAATGCTTCCAAACTCAGGTATTTTTTCTCTTTTACTTCTCAGTGGCTGTTTTTCTTCTCTGATCATAGCTCTCAAAGTAAAAACAGAGTATAAACGGAGAAAGAGAAAGGAAAAGAACGGGATACTTTTTATTTTAACTTTTCTAAGATATTGATAAAAATTGAATAGTTCCAAAATGAGAACTATTCATTTTATCTTTACTTACAATGTGCAATATTCCTATAGAAATTTACAGAAATGTTTCAGATTGTAATTTTTTTCTATCATGATAAACACGGGAGTTATATATTATTATCCCAATTTTAAACATAAAGTAAATGAGGCTTTGAGAGTCTATTACTAGAAATGCGCTAATTAGTTAATAAATATCTAAATAATGACTTTAGTTCATGTCTTTTGTCTCAAATGTTGGATTATATATACATTTTGGTGCAGGCATTTGTTATTGATTAATCTACAACCAGACACATATAATGTAAAAGCATGTGCTAGGTGATGGGATTATAAAGGAGAAGGATTTTTTCTGGCCCACCTCGCTCTCCCCAAGCCAGTTAAGAGTTAATTCCAAAAACTGAGTATGATATGATTAAAAATATTTCATCAAAAATGGTATTTATGGGGGCGGTCTGGTGGTGTAGTGGTTAAGTTCGAGTGCTCCACTTCCGTGGGCCAGGGATCACCAGTTAGAATCCTGGGTGCAGACCTATGCACTACTTATCAAGCCGTGCTGTGGCAGTTGTCCCACATATAAAGTAGAGGAAGATGGGAATGGATGTTAGCCCAGGACCAATCTTCTTCAGCAAAAAGAGGAGGATTGGCAACAGATGTTAGCTCAGGGCTAATCTTCCTCACAAAAAATAAAGAAAAGAAAAAAAATGGTGTTTCAGGTAAACACTTTGCTGTCTTCGTTACCATCCTTTTATACGTTGGGATCCCAAAGCACTGTAGGCAACGAGGACGATATCTTTCGACTTGCAGAAATCCAACAGTTTGCTCTGGTTGAGATAAAGATGACATTCCACCTGTAGAATGCCAAGAGAGAAAAGTGTCAGATTACACGAAACAGCAATATTAATATGAAAGAGAAAGGTTCAAAGGAAAAAAACCTGAACAGAAAGCTGTTTAATATTAAATTTAAACTGGAAATATCAACATCAAGTAATGATTTTTTTTTAAATAAACGTTATATCTCTGTTCACAGAGAGGTAAAAAAGAAAATGATGTTCCTGAGAACAAGCAACTCTATGCACCAGATCTTGGTTACTCAACACCATTGTACACTCCAAGGAGACATGGGTAATTCCAGATCTGGGACAGGAAGAGAACTGTTTGAGCCTAGGACATCAAATTGTGCCAGAAAGCAAGAAATTCCTCAAAGACTGATGAAGGGACGTCTAAAGGACAAAAGAACCAGTGGGATGGGATCCCACTGGTGACATTAGGTAGATTTGAGCAACAAAGAGAATAATGACTAAAAGCAATTACTGCACATAGAGTCAATAAAAATCCACGAGTCCATAGTGATGAGAGAGGGAGAGAACAAAAACCTTTGTTCCCACTGATGGTGAGTATTACAGTAACTTCTTTCTTGGAACATTGATAATTAAAGGGAAGGATATAGCTTTTATCCTGCCTTACAGCAATAATTGTAGTTTATGCTGACTTGAGGAGAAAATGTTCTTTTTACAATAAAATATTAGCTAAGAAAATTAAAAAGAGCATTTAAAATTGAAAATAAGTATTTACAAATCCCAATTAAATAACTATTTCAGCGTAAAATGATTGATGGATGCTCAAACATTACGTGAAAATCTGGGGCCAACGTGCCTTCCACTGATGATGATCATCACCTAACAGATTGCTAGGCGATTTCAGAGGAGAAAATACACATTTACAAAGAAAAGACCTGGCTACCACTAGCTTAACCAAGAGAACAAGACTGACATTTCTCATACGGGGACAACTTCCCATGATGGGCTTCCTATTAGAGAGTGATTTGAGGGACACAGCATGCAAAGAACATTTTTTTGCCAAAATCTGTAACCTTAATGTAATAAGGTATTCAAATCTAACTTCTAATTTACAGAAACTGGGAATAGAGAAACAAGTTAATTAACATCACAAGATAACAATGAGATAAGTCCACAATATTCGACATAAACCTATCTGGAGGTCATGGTAAAAAAAAAAAAGGGTTGAGTGCCCATTCTAGATTAAGAGTGCTTAAGAACCATGTGTCAAAGTAACATGTGAACCACAATCAGCTTCTGATTACAGAAGAAGATCTATGAAAGACATTGGGAAAACCATACAGAACACTAAATATGGGTTGGACAATAGACCATAAGCTTTCTGAAGTCCATGGAGGTGAATAGTCATTTCTAAGGCTTACGTCTAAGAGGGTCAACAAAATACTACATACACATATGCAGATAGATCCACATATATATACATATATTTGGCAACATGGCAAAATGTGAAAAATTTCAGATAAAGGAGGGAAAATATGGATGTTCTCTATCATATTCAACTTTTTTGAATGTTTGAAAATTTTCATAATTAAAGTTAGGAATAAAACTAATGCTAGAATCACATGAATTTTTAACACTTATAAGTGAAAATCAATAGTGCTATAATACTATATGTCAAATTCTTGAATTTTATAAGCCACACTTTCCAATCAAAGATGCCTACTCCTTGACTCCAAGTTATACCTTGAGGACATTAAGGTAACTGAAATAAGACATTCACAGTAGGACGAGTACTACATGATACCAGTTATGTGAGGAATCTAAAATAGTCAAACTCATAGAATCAGAGGGCAGAATGGTGGTCACCAGCTGCCGGGAGGAGGGAGAAATTGGGAGTTGCTAATTGTGGGCATGAAGTCTCAGTTATGCAAGATGACTAAGTTCTAGGGATCTGCTGTATAACTTTGTCCCCATAGTTAACAATATTGTATTGTGTACTTAAAAATTTGTTAAGAGGGTAGATCTCATGTTGTGTTCTTACCACATAAAATACAAATAGAACAAAATGTAAGAGCAGAGAACCAGACATGGAATAAAATGTCTAAACAATCTAAGGGTAGAAATCGATGAGGAGAACCAGACTAAGATTGACTAAATCACAATCTATGTTCCTGCTAAATGATCCGAGGGTTTATGTTGACCACCATTAGTATCTCCATAAACCAGTAACTTCGTCCCTCTAGCCTGGATGACTTTTGTACTTTCCAGTTAATTTTTCTTGTATCTATGCTTCCTACTCAAAGACTCCTGAAAGCAGAAATACCAAGATGAAGGATTCAGGCATCCAAACCCCACACAAAGCCCTAACACCTACCTCATCTTATTTTCACTCTTTCCTTATTTAGTGCTCATTCCACATTTTCATGGCCTTCCTCCCTGTGTACAATTCCCTCTATATCACTGTCACCCATCCCATCTCTGGATATCTTTTGCAGTTCAGGGCAATGTCACCTTCCTTCTAAAGTCTGGTAACTAACTATTCCAGCCCTCTGTTATCTCTTTAACCTTCCCTAAATTCTTATGCACAATTGAGCACTAAGGTCTCACCACTTTTTTCACTAAGACTTTAAAAAACAGAGATACAATTATGGGTTCTATTTACGCCCTTCTAGACAGAAGTTCTTCTCCTAGGTTCTTCTGTTCCATAAAAATAGGATGAATAGCCGGGGAGGCCAAATAGACATCTCAAAGTAGTTCAAAAAGGAGATTAAGAACAGAAAGGAGAGGAGGCCAAGGGTGCTCACCTGGTTGCAGACGGGCTTGTACTTGAGCCCTGGCTTGTTCAGGATCTTCTCCAGCTGCCTGCGGTTAAAGTTGGACACCCCGATGGACTTGGTCAGTCCTGCATCCTTACACTTCTCCATGGCCTGGGGAGGAAGGGGTGGTGAAGAATCATTTGTGCAGTTGGCTATAGATTAAGAGTAAATGCAAGAAAATCTGTTAAAAGGAACAACTATCAAGAAATGACAATGAAGCCAATTGGCAGGATTACCAAGAGGAAGAAAAGTAGTAAATTAAACAGAGAAAGAATGTAGTGACAGCAAGAACAAGAATTACTGTCTTCTCCTTAGAAAAACGTGAAAGAGTATCACACATTGAATGAAAGAGATGCCTATCCTCATTGTCCCAAATTCTTCTCCTCTGTTCCTTTCTATAAACGTGTCAGTAATGATTTCCTGCACACTGCTACAGTACACTAGCTCTTTAAAAGTTGATGAATTGCTGAATCAGAAGGCGCATAGTCCATTCACACAAGTGGAAGAAATGAACCAGATTCCCCATCTCTCAGCTTCCTCCTCTGTGCTGTCTCCTTCAAGCACTCACCTCCCACGTGGCACAGAGATCCACTGTGTCAGCTATTACTTTTCCATGTTCATCTACTGGAAAAAATTCTTCCCCTGGCTGGAACAGAAGCAGTTATTTTAGTGATGTCACAAAATAATTTCTCCACACCTAGCCAGGCTGCCAAGTACATCTAGGGCCAGGACATTAAACCTCCATGAGTGAAGTGGTGTAACATTCTAGATAGTAACACTTGCAAAGTGATTTGCCTGTGAAGTTACAGAGAATGCCTTTAGGAGACAGGCTTCCTCTAATCTCTTACACTCATGTGTTTTAATAAATACCATTTTTCTGAGTCCTAATGGGGATACATCATGACTTCTGTTATCTTTCTCTGCCCCCTATACTTTCCTTTTGCAAAAGGCTTCCTTTGCACTGGGAATGACAGTAAGTGACATGGCCTTATTTCCAGAAAAACCATTGCAATCTTGACCCAGGCTAGATAATCAGAGTTCCTTATCCCTCTGAACATTTCATGGTCCAAGGGCAGGCACATGAACCACACAGGGTCAGTTGAGATTCTCTTCAAGATTATTATGGATGCTGGAAGATCCAGAGATGCTCTCAAGTGTAATGACCATGAGCCTTGAACATTCCAAAGGCCATATTTGCCACCAACAGAAAATGTTGAGACAAAAATAAAGCAAACCAATAGTAATGCAAAAAAAAGGAGACATTTCTGAAGACTATTCCAAATCCTTAAATCTCTCCATGGCTTGTACTTCCTATTTACATAGTCCAGTAAACTCATTTGCATAGGAGAACTTGAGTTGCTTTTAATAACTAAAATTAAGAATTCTACATAACACAGTCCTTAATAGTTAACTACAGTCTACAAAATTCCATTGTGAAGGTACCCAACAGTGTAAGCAAGGTCTCGCAAGTCTCTATGAAGGCTGCTAGTTGTAGACCCACGCAGAGGGAGCACCACCAAACCTGCTTTCAACCTGAAGTAGTGAGAGAGCAAATAAACTCATTATGCCCAATTGTAAGGCAGTTTCATTACTCACCACACCTGTGTGAAACTCTGCGTTTGCGACATCCCCAAGAGACTCAGGAATCATAGTCAGGACTGCATGTTGAACATGCATATTTTTATTTCCTTGAGTTTATGAGGCAGAGGATTTGAGATTGTTGACATTTTTCACTTTGAGGTATGGAAAAGAAATTAAGGATTCAAAAAATTTACATAAAAAGCTAATCAGGACTTATTATTTTGGGGATTCTTCTCTTCTGTAATAATCCCTACATCCTCTAAGGAAAATCTAAATTCAACTATCCACACAAGTTTCTAGACATTCTGACACAAGAAGTAAAGTAGGTGTAATCACACAAATTGCCAACCTTCAGAGCCATTGGAAAATGAATTATATACAGATCAACATAGTCCAGTTGAAGATTTTTCAGAGACTTTTCCAAAGCTGGTCGGACCATCTCTGGTCGAAGGGAAGTGACCCAAAGCTGCAGAGGTTAAAGAATGGAAGTTGTGTTGGGTTAATACTTCAGTCAGGTTTGTTTTTCTTGTTTCATCTAAGAATTAGACATTTTCTACTGGTTGGAAACTGATGACCACAGAGGAAAAATATTTTTTTCCTTAGTTCCCTTTTGATCTGTCTTACCCAAGATAGAAAAAAAAAAATGAAACTCTATTATTTGTTTGATACTCAATTATTCATTTGCATTTATCCCCAGTACATCTAATAACCACAGAAGGAAATGACCCAAGAGATAAAAAGTGTTATCAAACAATAACCATGCCCATTATCTGAACTCTGTTTGATGGAATTTACAAAGCAATTTAAAAACATAGACTAATTCTGTCAAACATTCAATCCTATGGGGGATCAGTAGCATTCCTTTGGTTTAGATAATTATAGAGAAAAAGTGTTTTGAATATATTAATGCGTGCTGTGCACAATTCAAGACACTTTAGCTATATCTTGTTTAATACACAAAGTGCCTCTTATATTGCTCTCTCTTATTGATGGAGGTAAGAAGTGAGATTCAGAACATTAAGAAATTGTAGTAAGGCACCCATATGATAAGGAAAGCTATAATCCGATCACAGTTCTCTCTGATTCAATAGTCCATATTAAATCACACTGAAATGGTCTGAGGCTCAGAAAAGGAAAGCGACTTTACTTTAAAATTATAAAATTTCAACAAAGCAATGATAAGAAAGCCATCATCTTTTCTTGACATCAGGTTTAACACATAAATATGTGAAGAAATTGTACCAATAAGCACAATGTACCCAACAACTACTGGTCCCGTTGTGTAATTGTCATTTCCACACTATCATGTTCCCGTGTGTGCACACAAACACACCACTTATACAGCACCTTTGAAGTGTAGAATATATCTTTTCTCTTCACAGTACCATCTTCAATTTTGCTTCGGATAGCCAGTCCAACCTCCTTTTCATTATTGTACAAATGAGCACAATCAATATGGCGGAACCCAGCACCAATAGCTGATTTAGTGGCTTCCAGAGCTTTGCTTTTAGGGACCTAGATGAGCAACCAAAGGTAGTAGTTGGAAATTCACATGATTGAGAGAGAGCTAACTTTGGCCTTCCCAAGAATTAACTTTTCCTCATGTCTTAGGCTAGTTCTGCATGTGTGGTGGTGAACCCTTGGCAGTTTGCCTGGGTCTTCCCTGGGAAGTAATAAAAGTGGGGCATCCCAGGAACCCCTTCAATCCCGGGCGATCACTGGTTAATCACTAGCATCAGAGGTCCCCACAACCACCCCAAGCTTCAGTGATTTGCTAAAAGAACTCACAGGACTTAGCATACAGTTTTAGTCATGAATATGATTTATATTGTGAGACGTTACAACAAAGGGAAAAGGTACATGGAACGACGTCTCAAGAAACAAAGTGAAAGCTTTCAAGAGTCCTCTACCAGTGTAGTCACATAGAACATACTAAATAAAGATTGTATACAAATAAATAAAGTACATATTTAAGGTGTACAGTGTGATGTTTTCATACATGTATACATTGTGAAATGATTACCACAATTAAGCTAAGTAACATATCCATCACATCATAGTTATCTTTTTTGTGTATATGATGAGAACACTTAAGATCTCCTCTCTTAGCAAATCTCAAGAATATAATACATTATTATTAACTATAGTCACCATGCTGTACATTAGTTCTCCAGAGCTTAGTCATCTTATAACTGAAAGTTTGTATCCTTTAACCATCTCTCCATTTTTCCCATTGCCTCCTCCCCTACCACTCCTCTACTCTCTGCTTCTATGAGTTTGACATATAAGTGGGATCATGCAGTATTTGTCTTTCTGTGCCTGGCTTATTTCGCTTAGTATAATGTCCTCCAGATTCATCCTTGTGGTTGCAAATGGCAGGATTTCCTTCTGTTTTAAGGCTGAATAATATCCCATTTCTTTCTAAGTAATTCAGAAACTCTTTTTCCACTGATATTGTGAGGAATTAGATAATTGGTCTAACTGCCTGCTGCTGGCCATGCTCTTTCCTTCATTGTGGAGGCACTCAAAGGTTTACTGAAGCTGAAGTTTCAGGAGTATCTTTGACCCTTCGCTTTCTTTCATCCAACTTTGTCCTACAAAATAAACAAGTCTTGTCATCTGTCTCTTTGAATATTTCCTTCTGTTTTATAGATGAGAAATTGAGACTCAAAAGTTTAAGTGCTAGGGTCTTGTCATACAACTAGTCTGAAGAAAAAATCAAAAGGCAAGCATCTGGCTTCCAGTCCAGTGACTTGTCCACTTGGCTCCCTCTTTTGTCCAAGGTCCAATTCTACATATTTGCTGCAATCAAAAGTAATAACAAGGACCAAGAATTGAAACTTTGCCCTGGAAGACTATAGCTTATTCTCTTAAATGATATTATATTTTCCATTCAGGATAAAATCCCAAGCAGTAGGAGAAGTTTGAGGGAAAGTACACGTGGAGTATTTATTGCCTGGCACTCAGCAGGCTACCCCACAGCAGAACAGCAACTCTCTCCCATCATTTGTCATTCACCCCATCTCCAGGACATTTTACCACAAATATTTCTCTGGATCATGTCTTCTGGGGTGGAAGAAAGATTTCTTGAATTCCAGAAATAGAGAAACCACTCCCATGCAACCACCCTCAAAGCAAGGCAGCTGATAGTCAGTGTTTTAGACACGACTCAAGTCACTCTAGCTATATCTTGTTTAATACACAAAGTCCCACTTATGTTGCTCTCTGTTATTGACTGGAAGCAAGAAGTTTGCCTTTCAATTTTTTCAATCACCCTTCAAGCAAGGCAGCTGATAGTCAGTGTTCTTGACTGCTGAGATTCACCTCTTTTGAAAACCTGGGAAATAGATGGAAACTGGAGGAAACCAAGAATAATCTGGAGGTGTCCACACGGTCAGACCCTGATGCAGAGTGAACACTGACCACTTTGTCTCTTTGTATAAGGAGTGGTTCTAGCCTGGTTACAAGAACCAAGTGAGTGTCCCAGGGTCACACAGGAACAAAATGACTTGACAACCCAGGGCAACTTCCACTCATGCTAGGATGATTTTCTTTCAAATTCTCAACCCCAAGACCACTATTGTTACCTCTTCAGATGCAGCCGTGCCAAATCCCAGTACAGGAATGAAGTGGCCATCATTTAGTTCCACACGCCAACCTTTGGGATCCATTGCCTGTGGCTCCTCTGTCTAAGCAGACTGTTTTACTCTTCTGCCTTCACAGGATATGTGAATAACAGGAAAGTAACACCCAAGTCCACTGTCCAACTGTCAGCAAGTGGATTGTGGGAGGAGCAAGGTTAAAGCAGTAACCCGTGAAGTCAGAAGAGATTTGGAATCAGTTAACTAGTTTTTTATCAAAGTGTAATCATAACAAATTATTGTACAGTTAGATAAAGAAATCATTAACTTCTTGCACAAGTAAATATTTTATACAGCTTTCACATATGTTAGTAAATTGTTAAAAGAGATTTACTGAGCATTTATTGACCATATGTTAGACTAGAAACCTCCCGATACCAATCTCTCTTTTGTTTTTGCCATGATGAAGCCCTTCTTGATTATACATCATTTTACACAATTAACTATCTTCCACCATACAAGCACACACACACACACACACACAATTTAGAGGAATGATTAATAAGCATTTTTCAAAAACTTGACCCTCAAGAAACAAAACTTCAAACTGAAAGAAAATTTGCCTTTTTGCTTTTCCCATCAGCAAAATTATTTTTGTTTCTGTTTTCTTGGCTCTGTTAAAAGAATATCCAGTCTAACAGGGGTGCATTCCATAAATGGGTGCCAAAAAAGACATTCTGGCAGGATGATTATTAGAGTATTAATTATTAACAGTTTTTGGATATCATTTGCTGTATGCAAACAGAATCTTAGAGTGTTTATATCTTTCACTCAGTTATATAACTTTTAGAAAACTATCATGATGTAACTACCAAAAAGTTCATGAATATTTTACATAATTTGTTATCTTACTCAACAATATTTATGCAAGGAAAAACGAAACAACTTAAATTACAATAAACTTGCGAGGAGTTAGGGAAATTCTGATGCATTGATACGCTGGAATCTTATGAAGCCACTTAAAATTGAACACATAAAGTGATGTCAGCAAAATGGTGGACTAGGAAGCTCTGAGTTCGCCCATGGAAACATAAGGAAACAACCAGAAACCAGCTGAAATAACCTTACAGGAGCTGTGGAAAACAGTCAAAAAAAGATCTACAGCAACAAAGTAAACATCCAGTTAGGAAAAAGCCAAATTCAAAGTGGTAGGAAATTTCATCATGTTCTTACTCCCCCTTGCCCCTCCTCCTGCCTGGCACAGTGCAGGCTTGATCTGTAAGAGGCATCTGCCCAGTTCACACTTACCTCTCTCAAACCAGAGTGATCATGGATCATATTTGCAATGTTCTCTCCTACTTGGAGGCTGCCTGAAAGCCTGCTGGCTGTTTTGCCTAACTCTGAGCTTGACCTGAAAAGCAGATGGAATGGCTCATTACAGCTCCATAGGACTACAGATGCACAGATGCCAGGAGCAAGAGATTAAGAGGGGAGACATAGAATAGACCATATAAAGCTTTGAGGAGAAACTGGGGTGTGTATTTTGGGGATATTAAGACATTCAATAAGCACCATCTCTTCCAGAGAATTAAAAAAGCCACACACGGGCCGGGCAAGAAGCATTCTTAGAAAAGAACTGAATAGACCTTCAGCGTTCATGCTGGGCTGACCCGAAGACTAGGAGCATGTCAAGCTAGTAAGTGAAGGATTGTCAGGACACAGAAAAAATCTGCAAAGAGAGAGAAAGGTGGCTGTTTTTTTAATGCCCAATTAAACACACACAAAACCATACAAAACAATGATCCATTAAAAAGAAGAAAATAAATTGGCAGAAACTGTTCCTGAACAAGCACAGGCATTGGACTTAGTAGACAAAGAGTTTCAAAACAACTCTCATATATGCTGAAATTGCTAAAGCAAAAATATGACAAAGAACTAAAAGAAATCAGGTAAATCATATATGAATAAAATGATAATATCAAAAAATATATAGAAATTATGGAGCCTAAACAATGGAAAGAAAAATATGAAGAAATGTGAACAGACACTAAAGGACTTATAGGACAAAATCCTGTGGACTAATATAAACATTATTGGAGTTCCAGAAGGAGAAGAGAGAGAAAATGGGAGAGAGAGATTATGTGAAGAAATAATGAACAAAAACTCCCCAAACTGGATGTAAGACATGAGTAATCAACAAATCCAAGAAGCCCAAAGAATTACAGGTAGGATGAACTCAAAGATATTTACACCTACATACATTATATTCAAAGTGTTGAAAAACAAAGACAAGAGACTACCTTGAAGCAGCAAAGGAAACATGACTCATCAGGTACAAGAGATCCTGGATAAGACTATCAACAGATTTCTCATCAGAGACCTTGGACGATGCAAGGCAGTGGGATGATATATTTAAAGTGCTAAAAGGAAAAAACAGAAAAACACAAAAATTACTTTCATAATTTTGCTTTGTAACCCTATTTTTTCATTTCTAAAACATTTAAAAGAAGAATGCATAAAAATAATTATGCATCCATGTTAATATTTACACAATGTATAAAGATGAAATTAGTAATGTCAATAACATTAATTAGGAGAGAGTATCAGAGCTGTATAGGAGTAGACTTTTTGTATAGAACTGCAGTTAAATTGGTATCAATTCAAAATAGATTGTTAAAAGACAGGAAACAACATACGTTGGAGAGGATGTGGAGAAAAGAGAACTCTCACACTGCTGGTGGGAATGCAAACTGGTGCAGCTACTGTGGAAAACAGTATGGAGATTCCTCAAAAAATCAAGGATAGAACTACCATATGATCCAGCTATTCCACTGCTGGGTATTTATCAAAGAACTTGAAAAACACCAATGCATAAAGATACATGCACCCCTGTGTTCATTGCAGTGTTATTCACAATAGCCAAGACTTGGAAGCAACCTAAGTGCCCATCCAGGGACGAATGGATAAAGAAGATGTGGTATATATACACAATGGAATACTACTCAGCCATAAGAAATAAAGCCATAAAAAATGAAATCCAGCCATTTGTGACAACATGGATGGACATTGAGGGTATTATGCAAAGTGAAATAAGTCAGAGGGAGAAGGTCAAATACCGTATGATTTCCTTCATTAAGCAGTAGATAATAACAACAACAAACAAACACATAGAGACAGAGATTGGATTGGTGGTTACCAGAGGGGAAGGGGGGAGGGAGGAGGGCGAAAGGGATAATTCCACACATGTGTGTGGTGATGGGTTGTAATTAGTATTTGGGTGGTGAACATGATGTAATCTATGTATAAATAGAAGTATAATGATGTACACCTGAAATTTTATACAATGTTATAAACCAATGTTACTGCAATAAACAAAAAATTTAAAAAAAAATAGATTGTTAAAACTTTACATTATCTGGGGGCCAGCCCCGTGGCGTAGCAGTTAAGTACGCACGCTTCACTGCTGGCAGCCCGGGTTCGGATCCCAGGCACACACTGACGCACCACTTGTCAGGCCATGTTGTGGCGGCGACCCACGTAAAGTGGAGGAAGATGGGCATGGATGTAAGCCCGGGGCCAATCCTCCTCACCAAAAAAAGATGAGGATTGGCACGGGTGTTAGCTCAGGGCTGATCTTCCTCACAAAAAAAAAACTTTACATTATCTATAATCTCCATGGTAAACACAAAGAAAATAACAATAGAATATACACAACTGAAAATGAGAAGGGAATCAAAATACATCACTACCAAAAGTCGTCTAAATACAAATGAAGGCAGTAAAGGAGGAAATAAGAGACTTGAGTCATATAGAAAAACAATAAAAATGTAAGTATTTCTCTATCAATAATTACTTTACATGTAAATATAATCTCCCCCAATCAAAACGTATAGACAGGTAGAATGGATTAAAAAAAAAGAATCAAGTATATATTCTCTATAATGACTCACTTTGGATCTAAGGACACAAATAGTTTGAAAGGCAAAGATGGTAAAAGGTATTCCATGTATATAGTAACCAAAGGACAGCTGGCATGGCTATACCATAATATACAAAAATAATTAAAGATAAAAATTGTGAAGAGAGACCAAAAGGATATTATATATTGATAAAATTGTCAGTCCAACCAAGAATGTAGAACAATTATAAACATATATGTACCAAACATCAGAGCTCCAAAATATATGAAACCCACATTGACAGAACTGAAGAGACAAATAAACACCTCTACGAAACTAGTCGGAAAATTCAGTAACCCAGTTTCAATAATGGATAGAACAACCAGACAGAAGATCAATAAGGAAATAGATAGAGAGTACTACGAACAATTGTATGCCAACAAATTCAGAGACCCTGATGAAATGGAAACTTCCTAAAAACACATAACCTACAAAGACTGAATCACAAAGGAATAGAAACTCTGAGTAGATCTATAACTATTAAGGAGATTGAATCAGGAATTAAAAACCTCCCTGGAAAAAAACCCCGGGACCAGAATGCTTAACTAGTGAATTAGACCAAGTCTTTATTTTTTTTTAATTTTTTGTTTATTGCAGTTACATTGGTTTATAACACTGTATAAATTTCAGGTGTATATCATTATACTTCTATTTATACATAGATTACATCATATTCACCACCCAAATAATAATTACAACCCAGCACCGCACACATGTGTGGAATTATCCCTTTCGCCCTCCTCCCTCCCCCCTTCCCCTCTGGTAACCACCAATCCAATCTCTGTCTCTATGTATTTGTTTGTTGTTGTTATTATCTACTACTTAATGAGAGAAATCATACGGTATTTGACCTTCTCCCTCTGACTTATTTCACTTTGCATAATACCCTCAATGTCCATCCATGTTGTCACAAATGGCTGGATTTCATCGTTTCTTACGGCTGAGTAGTATTCCATTGTGTATATATACCACATCTTCTTTATCCATTCGTCCCTTGATGGGCACTTAGGTTGCTTCCAGGTCTTCGCTATTGTGAATAACGCTGCAATGAACACAGGGGTCCATGTATCTTTACGCATTGGTGTTTTCAAGTTCTTTGGTAAATACCCAGCAGTGGAATAGCTGGATCATATGGTAGTTCTATCCTTAATTTTTTGAGGAATCTCCATACTGTTTTCCATAGTGGATGCACCAGTTTGTACTCCCAACAGCAGTGTATGAGAGTTCCCTTCTCTCCACATCCTCTCCAAGACATGTTGTTTCCTGTCTTGTTTATTATAGTCATTCTGATGGGCATGAGGTGATATCTCATTGTAGTTTTGGTTTGCATTTCCCTGACGGTTAATGATTTTGAACATCTTTCCATGAGTCTGTTGGCCATCTGTATATCTTCTTTGGAGAAATGTCTGTTCAGGTCTTTGGCCCATTTTTCAACTGGGTTGTTAGTTTTTGTTGTTGAGATGCATGAGTTCTTTATATATTTTGGAGATTAACCCCTTATCTGATGTATGGTTTGCAAATATCTTTGCCCAATTGTTAGGTTGTCTTTTCATTTTGTTGATGGTTTCCTTTGCTGTGCAGAAGCTTTTCAGTTTGATGTAGTCCCAGTTGTTTATTTTTTCTATTGTTTCTCTTGCCCGGTCAGACATGGTCCTTGAAAATATGTTGCTAAGACTGATGCCGAAGAGTGTACTTCCTATGTTTTCTTCTAGAAGTTTCATAGTTTCAGGTCTTACATTCAAGTCTTTAATCCAATTTGAGCTAATTTTTGTGTATGTTGTAAGGTAAGGGTCTACTTTCATTTTTTTGCATGTGGCTATCCAGTTTTCCCAACACCATTTGTTGAAGAGTCTTTCTTTTCTCCATTGTATGTTCTTGGCTCCTTTGTCAAAGAGTAGCTGTCCATGGATGTGTGGGTTTATTTCTGGGCTTTCTATTCTATTCCATTGATCTGTGTGTCTGTTTTTGTGCCAGTACCATGCTGTTTTGGTTACTACAGCTTTGTAGTATATTTTGAAATCAGAGAGTGTGATACCGCCATCTTTGTTCTTTTTTCTCAGGATTCCTTTAGCTATTCAGGGTCTTTCATTGTTCCATATAAATTTTAGGATTCTTTGTTCTATTTCTGTGAAAAATGTTGTTGGAACTTTGATAGGGATTGCATTGAATCTATAGATTGCTTTAGGAAGTGTGGACATCTTAACTATGTTAATTCTTCCAATCCAAGAGCACGGAATATCTTTCCATTTCTTTGTGTCTTCTTCAATTTCTTTCAGCAATGTTTTATAGTTTTTGGTGTACAGATCTTTCACCTCTTTAGTTAAGTTTATTCCTAGGTATTTTATTCTTTTTGTTGCAATTGTAAATGGGATGGTATTCTTAATTTCTCTTTTTGCTACTTCGTTATTAGTGTATAGAAATGCAACTGATTTTTGTATGTTGAATTTGTATCCTGCAACTTTACCATATTCATTTATTACTTCTAAAAGTTTTTTGGTGGATTCTTTAGGGTTTTCTATATATAAAATCATGTCATCTGCAAATAGTGACAGTTTCACTTCTTCCTTTCCAATTTGGATCCCTTTTATTTCTTTCTCTTGCCTGATTGCTCTGGCTAGGACTTCCAGTACTATGTTAAATAGGAGTGGTGACTGTGGGCATCCTTGTCTAGTTCCTGTTCTTAGATGGATAGCTTTCAGTCTTTCACCATTGAGGATGATATTACCTGTGGGTTTGTCATATATGGCCTTTATTATGTTGAGGTACTTTCCTTCTATCCCCAATTTATTCAGAGTTTTCATTATAAATGGATGCTGTATCTTGTCAAATGCTTTCTCTGCATCTATTGAGATCATCATTTGATTTTTATTCTTCATTTTATTAATGTGGTGTATTACGTTGATTGATTTGTGAATGTTGAACCATCCCTGCGTATCTGGAATAAATCCCACTTGATCATGGTGTATAATCTTTTTAACATATTGTTGTATGCGATTTGCTAGTATTTTGTTGAGGATTTTTGCATCGATGTTCATCAGTGATATTGGCCTGTAATTTTCTTTTTTTGTGTTGTCCTTGTCTGCTTTTGGTATCAGGGTAATGTCAGCTTCATAGGATGAGTTAGGGAGCTTTCCCCCCTCCTCAATTTTTGGAAGAGTTTGAAAAGGATAGGTATTAAGTCTTCTTTGAATGTTTGGTAGAATTCACCAGGGAAGCCGTCTGGTCCTGGACTTTTATTTTTGGGGAGGTTTGTGATTACTGTTTCGATCTCCTTACTGGTGATTGGTCTATTCAAATTCTCTACTTCTTCTTCACCCAGTTTTGGAAGGTTGTATGATTCTAAGAATTTATCCATTTCTTCCAGATTGTCCAATTGGTTGGCATATAGCTTTTCATAGTATTCTCTTATAATCTTTTTTATTTCTGAGGTGTCTGTTGTAACCTCTCCTCTTTCATTTCTGATTTTGCTTATTTGTGCCTTCTCTCTTTTTTTTCTTGGTGAGTCTAGCTAAAGGTTTGTCAATTTTGTTGATCTTTTCAAAGAACCAGCTCTTGGTTTTATTAATTTTCTCTATTGTTTTTTTAGTCTCTATTTCATTTATTTCTGTTCTGATTTTTGTTTCCCTTCTTCTACTGATTTTGGGCTTTGTTTGTTCTTCTTTTTCCAGTTCCTTTAGGTGCATTGTTAGATTGTCTATTTGAGATTTTTCTTGTTTGTTGAGATAGGCGTGTATTGCTATAAACTTCCCTCTTAGAACTGCTTTTGCTGTATCCCATAAATTCTGGCATGTCGTATTTTCATTTTCATTCATCTCCAGGTATTTTTTGATTGCTTCTTTGATTTCTTCATTGACCCAGTCGTTCTTCTGTAGCATTTTGTTTAATCTCCATACATTTGTGGCTTTTCTGATTTTCTTCCTATGGTTGATTTCCAGTTTCATACCATTGTGGTAAGAAAGGATGCTTGGTATTATTTCAATCTTCTTAAATTTATGGAGACTTGTTTTGTGGCCTAATATGTGATCAATCCTGGAGAATGTTCCATGTGCATTTGAAAAGGACGTGTATTCTTCGGTTTTTTGATGGAATGCTCTGTATATATCTACTAGGTCCATCTGTTCTAGTGTGTCTTTTAAGGCCAATGTTTCCTTATTGATCTTCTGTTTGGATGATCTATCCATTGGTTTAAGTGGAGTGTTAAAGTCCCCTACCATTATTGTGTTACTGTCTATTTTTTTTTTACGTCTGTTAATAATTGCTTTGTATATTTAGGTGCACCTACATTGGGTGCATAGATATTTACAAGTTTTATATCCTCTTGTTGGATTGTTCCCTTGATCATTATGTAATGCCCTTCTTTGTCTCTTTTGCAGTTTTTGTTTTAAAGTCTATTTTGTCTGATGTGAGTACTGCCACGCCAGCTTTCTTTTCATTGCCATTTGCGTGGTGTATCTTTTTCCATCCCTTCACTTTCAGTTTGTGAGTGTCTTTAGGTCTGAAGTATGTCTCTTGTATGCAGCATATATACGCATCTTGTTGTTTTATCTAATCAGCCACCCTACGCCTTTTAATTGGAGCATTTAGTCCATTGATGTTTAAAGTAGCTATTGATAAGTATGTACTTACTGCCACTTTTTAACTTTTTTTTTCTCAGTGTTTTAGTAGTCCTCCTCTGTTCCTTTCTCCTTCTATACAGAATTGATGGTCTCTTTAGTTTGACCTCTGTCTGAAAGCTCTACTCTTTAACTCCCCTCCTCCCTCATTTTATGTTTTTGATATCATATCTAACCTCTTTTGTGTGCATTTGTATCCATTACCCTCTTATCACAGAAATAGATAATTTTTCCTATTTGCAGTCTTCTTTTTTCCCCTTAAACCAGTCCCTTTAACATTTCTTGTAGCGCTGGTTTCTTGGTGACAAACTCCTTTAATTTTGGCTTGTCTAGGAAATTTTTGATCTCTCCTTCCATTTTGAATGATAACCTTGCTGGGTAGAGTATTCTTGGCTCTAAGTTTTTTCCTTTTAGCACTTTAAATATATCATGCCACTCTCTTCTAGCCTGTAAGGTTTCCACTGAGAAGTCAGCTGCTAGCCTTATGGGGTTTCCTTTGTATGTAACTTGTCTTTCTCTTGCAGTTTTTAGGATTCTCTCTTTATCTTTAATTCTGGACATTTTGATTATGATGTGTCTTGGTGTGGGCCTCTTTGGGTTTATCTTGTTTGCAGCTCTCTGTGCTTCCTGTACCTGGATGTCTGTTTCCTTCCTTAGGTTAGGGAAGTTTTCATCTATTATTTCTTGAAATAGATTCTCTCCCTCTTTGTCTCCCTCTTCTCTTTCCAGGACACCTATAACATGGATATTAGTGTGCTTGATGTTGTCCCAGAGGTCCCTTAGACTGTCCTCACTCTTTTTAATTCTTTTCTCTTTTACCTGTTCAGCTTGGGTAATTTCTTCTAGTCTTTTGTCCAGCTCGCAGATCCATTCTTCTGTATCCTCTACTCTGCTTTTGAGTCCCTCTAGTGAATTTTTTACTTCCAGTATTTTATTCTTCATTTCTGAATGGTTCGTTTTTATATCTTCCATTTCTTTGTTGACATTCTGACTGAGTTCATCTATTCTTCTCCCCAGATCAGTGAGCATCCTTAACACTCTTTGTTTGAACTCTCTGTCGAGTAGGTTGTTCATTTCTGTTTCACCTAGTTCCTTTTCTGGGGTTTTGTCCTGTTCCCTTACTTAGAATGTCTTCCTTTGCCCCCTCATTTTGCCTCTTTCCCTGTGCTTATGTCTATGTATTAGGTAGTCAGCTACCTCTCCTGCTCTTGGATAGGTGACCTTATATAAGTGATGCCTTAGCAGGCCTGCAGTGTGCTTCCCTTAGTTCTCAATGTTCCAGGGGTGACCCCTGTGTGGGCTACGTGTGTCCTTCTGTTGTAGCCTCTTTGCTCTCCCTGTAGGCGCCCAGGGAGGCCGAGTTATGCTCCTGGCCAGCTGTTGTAATGCTCAGCTGCTTGTAGTTGTTGTGGGCCCTTCAGTCTCTTTATCAGGTGTGGGGAGCCCCAGCACAGCTGGCTGCAAGTTCTAATACCACATTTGTGTTGCAGTATTTCTTTTAAGTGAATAGACCCCCAGCGTGGCAGGTTGTTAGGCTCAGGGCCTTACAATTGCTATAAGCCTCCAGCCTTTAGTTCTCTTGTCAGCTCTCTGAGGATTGCAGTTGGGTGGGGCTGGCCTCAGGCACGGGAGCACCCAATTGTTTCAGGCTTTGGAAGGTGGGGCAAACACCCTATGTGGGTCTTTGAGAAGCACAAGTCTTCTGCAGCTTATAAGCCCTGCCACCCACAGGCCCACACACACAGTCAAAACAGTCCTGCCCCGTGTGCACGCCCCGACCTCCTGAAGTGGACCCAGTCTCTCCACAGCGGGAGCCCCACACTCTCCACCAGCACCCCACACTCTCCACCTGCTCCTTGTGCACACCCTGCCCCACTGAATTCGGCTCAGTTGCCAGGCTGCAGAGAATCCAGTCACCAATCTATGCAGGCCCACAAGTTGCCTGAGGGCTTGTTGTTGGGTGGGGCCAGTCTCTAGGGTGAGCTGCCTGCCCTGGCTGAGCTGGATTAAATCGATGCTCTAGTGGGTGGGGCAGACCTGGGCTAGCAGGCCCCAGGGAGAACTCCAATGGCGTCTGTGTCAGCACACCCACACCAGGCCACAACAATGGTCGCCACCAATGTCCCAGTCTCTGGAGAGGTCTCACCTCTCACTGCAATGCACTCAGAGCCTATCAGGTGAGTCTCTTTTCACCAAAGCACTATGCACCTTTCTGGTGATTTTCGGTAGCATTCTGAAACGGGTGAGTTTGCACGTGGGCCCTATAAGAGCCGGTTTTAATTTCTTTGTGAACCAGCTTTTCTGGGGGTACACCTCAATGTTTTAGTAGCAGGCAAAGTCAGATATTATGCCACTTGTCTCAATTGTGCTGGGTCCACAAAGTGCCTACAGTGGGGGCGCTCCCTGGCTCAGGACCCCACTCCTCCAGGGAGAGATGCTTACCTTTGGGCTGCTCCCGGGAGGTCGTGAAGCTGGTGGCTTGTGAAGGCGGTGTTTTTTCTCTCCAGAAGGGAGTTTCTGCTTCTTTCACCCCAATAGGATGGTCCTTTGTTGCAGGAGTTCCTCTCATCCAGCTTTCAGTTCTGTCTCAGGGGTAATTTTTCCAAGAGTAGTTGTAAATTGGCTGTGTCCGCGGGAGGAGGTGAGTTCAGAGTCTGCTTATGCCACCATCTTGACTTCTCTCCTCCACCAAGTCTTTAAAGAAGAATTAACAAAAATTGTTCTTAACCCTTGCAAAAATCTGAAGAGGAGGGAACACTTTCTGACTCATTCTAGGAGGCCAGCATTACCCTCATACAAAGCCAGACAAAGATACTATGAGAAAATCAACTAAAGACAAATATTCCATATGATTTTAAAATGAAACATTCTCAAAAAATATTGGAAAACTGAACTCAGCAGCATACGATAAATTTTATACCATGGGCAAGTGGGATTCATTCCTGGGAGGCAAGGATTGTTCAACATACAAAAATTAATAAAGGCAATACACCACATTAACAGGATGAAGGAAAAACCACATAATCATCTCAACTGATGTGGAAAAAGCACTTGACGAAACTCGACATGCTTTCATGATAAAAAACAGTCAACGGACTAGAAACAGAAAGAATCTTCCTCAACAAAATGATGCCCATATATGAAAAACCCACAACTAACATCATACTTGATGGTGAAAAACTGAAAACATTTCCCCTTAAGATAATGATATGAAAACTTTGCCTGATTTTTCTACTCATAGTCAGCATGGTATTGGAAGTTCCAGTTATAGTAACAAGACAAGAAAAAGAAATAATATGCATCCAAAATGGGAAGGAAAAAAATAAAATTATCTCTGTTTCAAGATGACATGATCTTATATGTAGAAAACCCTAAAGATCAAACAACAAATTCTTGAAACTAATAAACAATTTCAGCAAAGGTGCAGGATACAAAATCAAAACAGTAAAATCAATTGCATTTCTATACACTAAAAATGAACAATCTGAGAAATAAATTTTTTTAAAAAATCCATTTATAATAGCATGAAAAAGAATAAAATAGGAGTAACTCAACCAAGGAGGCAAAAGACATGTATAATCAAAATTACAAAAAGGCATATAAATAAGTTAAAGAAGATTCAAATATATGGGAAGACAATCATGATCATAAATGAAAGACAATATTAGGATGGAAATATTTACCAAAGTGGTTTACACATTCAATAGATTCCTCATATATCTCAGTGCCATGTGTAGCTCCTCTCTTCTCACAGTGGATCTCCTGTACCCACATCTAATGACCCTATTAAGAGCCACCAGTTTAGAAGTTCCAAGGATCCTTCATGATCAGTGAGGAGGTTGTCCACAATTGGGTGGCTCCAGTGACTACCTCAAATTGGGGATGTTCAGGATTTGCCCCATGATCTCTATTATAGACACCACAAATTGATGAAACTGAGATCAACAATATACTAGTTGGAATTCCACAGTCTTACCTTCCCTTGTGCCCTCTCTGATTGTGGATGTTATTTGAATTTCACCTGCTGAATTTTCTGTCTTAGTCAGCCCTCTGATTATTCACATCCCCTGCCATCTGTCCCACTGAAGTCATTCATTCAGATGACAGGTGTCCTGTCAGAATGTTGTTAAATTTTAATATCCAGACACACTCAAGGAGAACAATAGTGTTACTAGTTGCAGTTTGGGGTCACTATTTATCCTTTTACCGAATTCAACATCCTCCAATGCAATGGGTTAGTGTCTAACCATTCCCTATTCTAACCTTAGTTCAGGTCACAGTGCATTCTGAGAATTAGCTTCTGAACAAACATAGGAAGGAAGCACTGGTTGGGATGAGGTGATGAACACTATACTTATTATAGTGTTGAAATATAAATATTGAATGTGTCTGGATTAATTATTTCTATTTTTCTCTACTCCTTCACAGACCGGAGTCATGGTCAGTTCTCTATGCTTTGGGAAGGGATAGTGGTTGTTCTTTTAATTAATTTCTGAAAAGAAAGAAAGATCAAAGTTTCTATTTTCCTCATTTTCTGTGGGATTATAGTGGGATAGAGCATATTTGTTCCTAGTTAGCAATGTTGATAAGTGGGTTTCCAACATGAAATATAGAGAAGAGGATATTTTAGGACTGCCTTATAAATAATGAATATCAGTTAACTATGGGCAAGAGTTAGAATAGAATAGTATTAGGTGTAATTCCTAGTAGAATAGGATAGGTGGAATTTCTGATTACAGCTTTAAGGAAGATGAAGAAATCAGTTCAGTTTCCTGAACTACAACCTCTGAAAGAGAACAGATGTGGCTTTGGGGGAACTAGTAGGAAGCTACTCTACCACTCGCGTTGTCAGTGCCAAGGTCGGAGACACACAGCCTGCTGCAACTAAGCAAAGCACACCCATCGACCCTCGGCAGTCCAGTGCTATGGAATCATGTACTTACTCAGTAAGATTTGGATCTCATCCCAACCAGTGCTCCTTTTCCATGTTTATTCAGAACCTAATACTCAAATGCAACTTGACTGGGGCAAAGGTTACAACAGGGAATGGTCAGACAATAGCCCATTGCATCAAGAATAATAAATTCCTCAAAAAAGAGAAGCAGGGAGTACCTTACAAAAAAATGCCTCATAAGCATTACTGGACCTTTCCAAACAAACTGTAAACTATTCAAGTCTTTAAAACAGACTTCCCAAATACCAGTCCGTAAAGTAGCCACATTCAACTCACCTCTGAAGCTTTCATAAAAGTTCAGAATCCTGGGTTCACCTGGGCACTTAGGAGAAAACAACCAGGGAAATGACCTTGGTTACATGTAGTTAACAAGACCTGTGTGTGGATTTGGCTCCAGTGTGGGCTTGGACTGGAGGAGATCCAGGTTTACAGAGATAACAAGAGCACCAAATTCACCACCATGGAGGACTCCTCCAGCAAGTCAGGACCTGTAGTCAGGAGCTACACCCTCTAGTTTGTCTCCAATCTGGAAGGTTTCATTACAAACAGTAGGACTGTGGATATCAAGCACTAATGTCACCCCCTCCATAACATGCTGGTCCTACTTGTGCAGAAAAAGAATAAGCAAGAACTGCTAGGATTTTGTGAAATTGTGTGGGTTTGGGGAAGGAAAGGCCTCTTGTGGAGCCTGGAAGCAGGAGGTAAAGCCTGGGACACTTAGCAACTTTGGCCTTCACTGGACCCAGACACTTGGAGTGAAGGATAGAAGGGGCCTCAGTCTCAGTGTGTTGCCCCTTTGGGTACATTAGGGCAGGCTCTGACTTGTAGGATAGACTATATATCACAGAGGGCCCAGGCTGGACATTCCCCTGATAACCCAATGATCGGATAGAATCCTCCACTGTCCCAAGGTTCACTGGAGGAACTGGCTGGTCCACTGGAGCTTGTGCTTGACCAAGCTGCGTTAACGGAGTTGGTGGAGATTCAAACTTTCCCCAGTGTATATAATCAGGCTGAAGAAGAAAACTGTATGTCAAGAGACCTCAGGATTTCCCAGTCCTGTAGGAGAGGAAAAATAGAAAGGCATCCTTGAGTTATAAATGAGTAATGTTTGTGTTCACCAGTAAATAATTGCCTGATTTTTCTCCTTACTCATTCCCTACAAGAGAATTGTGAGTGTACAGAGAATCGCAAATATTTACTGAGCAAAGGGTGTATTGATATGGTTTAAAGAAAAAAAAAAAAAACATTGTGTTGCCCACAGTACTTGTCCCTAGGAAGTGACCTGTTTTATCTAATGAATTCTCTGGGGGGAGAGTGGGGTTACATGGTGTTCTGTGGGAACAAAATAGAGTACACTTGAGCTTGACACAGGTTTATGGGTGTGGAGTGGGGGGCTGAGGGGTTATGCAGGCCAAAGGTCAGACTGCGTTGCTTTGGAAAAGGCAGGTGATGATAGAGGCTGTGTGGGAGGAGGGATACAAGGGAGAGAGGGTGGAGAAAGGATCTGAGGCACTGTTGTGGCTCTGGAAGGAATATCGGGGAAAAAATAGATTTGTTTAAGGAGATACTTATGAAGTTTGAATCCTGATATTTGATGAAATTCATAACCCATTGAATATGAAGTAAAATCCACTTCACTCACTCTTGTGTCATGGAGTGGGGTCTGTCTGAAGAACAAAATGTGTCCTGAATGTGGCCTCAAGATGAGTGAAGGAAAAGATGAGGGTCTTTTGGGGATCAATGCCTATACTGCATCATTTTTTACTTTAATATCACTCAATACTATCATCAAAAACTTAGAATCCACTGAGGCTCCTGCTTTCAGAGGAGACTCAGCAATTTCCACAGATTGTGAAACTCCTGGCCGGTGTATAGTGCAAGAAGCTGTAAAGAGAAAACTGTTCACTTCACAGGCTTTTGAAGTTAGGATACAACCGGGTCAAGAAAACCTATCTCAAATTGTCTTAAGCCCCACAGAAATGTGTTACCCCATAACCAGAAGTCCAGAAGAAGGGCCAGTTCTGGGTCAGCCTATGGAGGTCCAGATCTTCTCCAATATTCTCCTGGCTCTTCCTTCTTATGTGTATTGGCATCATCCTTGGGCTGGGTTAAGACTGTGCAACAATTTCAGACATCACATCTCAGGACATATCAAGTGAAAGGAGAGGGACCACCTGTGTTAAGTGAGGGAACCTCTCTTAGAAGCCCCCCAGCATAGTTCCCCTCATGTACCATTGGTAGGATTTGGTAACAGTCCTATTCCCAAGGTGATTACATGTCAAGGGCAATGGAGTGAGCTCGAGTGACCTAAACAAACCATTTGGAGTACAATGGGTGTTGGGAAGGCAAACACCTTGACCACTGAAATCATGGTAAGAACCTGATGGTCTTTAGATTAGATGTTTAAGATCTTGGCCACACTTAGAACTGCTTGGTGAGCTTTTAAAACATAGGGATACTTAGGCTTTACTACTGTCAAATGAATGAGAATCTTTGGTGGGTGTGAGTTCAGGTTCAGATCAAAGGGTCCACATAAGTAAAAGCAGAGTGATTGTCTTGGTTGTAGAGACATTTGTCCTGTATGATTGGTACAAGCACAGACTAAGAGGTGAAAAAAGCCAGGAGGCCTCACCCAGCAGCAAATCTGTTTAAAGGAGAAATGTAGAGAGAATTAGTGGAGTCTGATTTAACTGGAGTTTAATTTATTATTTAACCTAACTTGAATGTGTAAACTTCTATGGGAACTGAAAGGACGAAAAGGAGAAAAAAAGACACAGGGATTACAATGCATGATGAATCAATAACTTGTTGGATTTAGGTGTAGTAGAAACCACAGTGTAAGAGAATTGATTGAGGTGGAATGTGTTAAAGTTAGGATTTCAGAGATGAAATAGTTCTAAGAAGTAAATGTGGGAGTAGTTACCTCGTGTAGTGTAGGTACAAGTAGAAACTCTCAGGAGTTGAGGATGTCAAAACACTGAGAACCTTGAGTTGTCTACACGAAGAAGGATGATGTCAACATATCCAGGGAAGGAATGATAAACTGAAACCATGAAGTGAGTGTACTGAGAAGTGGCTAAGGTGGTACGGTCAAACTGATCCCAGCCTTAAAAGGACAATATTTTATTAACATGGATTTCCACTTGATTTCTGAGATGAAAATCTAGAGTTTCAGTATTTAGCACCTGGTGATATAATTA
Source organism: Ceratotherium simum simum (assembly GCF_057802395.1). Classification (NCBI taxonomy): domain Eukaryota; kingdom Metazoa; phylum Chordata; class Mammalia; order Perissodactyla; family Rhinocerotidae; genus Ceratotherium; species Ceratotherium simum. The sequence goes on along the minus strand of NC_141931.1, from coordinate 28,206,199 downwards.
TTCCTACTAGAAAGATTAGGAAACTGATGCTTAGTTGCCCCAAAGTAACCACAGAACTAGTGTAGTAGACTGAATAACGACCCCAAAGATGTCCATGCCCTAATACCTGAAACCTGTGAATATGTCACCTTGCATGGCAAAAAGGACTTTGTAGATGTGATTAAGGATCAAGAGACAGGAGGATTTTCCTAGATTACCTGAGGAGGCCTAGTGTAATCACAAAGTCCTTATAAGTAGGACCTAGGAGGGTTTCAGTCAAAGAGATGTGAGGAGAGAAGCATAGATAAGAGATTCGAAGATGCTGTGCAACTAGCTTTGGAGATAAGAGTCCATGAGACAAGGAATGAAGTTGTCCTCTAGAAGCTGGAAAAGGCAAGGATATGGATTTTCCTGTAGAGGTTCAAGGAATGCAGGCCCACCCACTCATTGATTTTAGCCCATTGAACCTGATTTTGAAATTCTGATCTCCAGAAGTATAAGATAATAAATTTGTTGTTTCAAGCCACAAAGTTAGTAAACCTGTTATAGCAGCAACAGGAAACTAATGCAGACATGATACCAGCAATTCTCCCCTCCATCTCCTGCATCATCAATTTTCCTCTCTCTACTAGAACATTCTAAGAGCATAGGGGCATGCTGTTATTTCTTTCATCGCTGACAATCCTCGCTTGACTTCATGTTTTCTTCAGCAGCTGCCCGATTCTGTGATTCTCTTCATAGCAAATTCTTTGAAAACTGTCTATGCTCTCTCTCTAATTGCTCTCTTCACACACTTTCTTGAACCCACTCTATTCAGGCTTTTGTCTCCACCATTCTCTCAGAACTGCTCTTGACCTTGTTAAGGTCAATTGCCAAAGGGAATGGTCCATTTCAGTCCTCATCTTACTTGTCCTGTTAGTAGCATTTGACTCTTCTCCTTGAAACAGTTCCTTCATTTGTTTTCCAAGACAGAACAAACTCCTGCTTTCCCTCCTACCTCACTACTCCTCCTTCGCAGCCTCCATTGCAGCTTCCTCAACTTTTTTAACAACTTCTTAATGATGGGATCCCTCATGGATCTTCTCTTCTTTGTCCACACTCACTCGTCTAATCTAATTTCTGATCATCCGCCTTTGTGGCTTTAAAATGACAACTATATTCTGACAAATCCCAAATACGTATCTTTGGTCTAGACCTCTCCTCTCCCTCTAGACTTGTATGCCCAGCTGTCTACACAGCATCTTCACCTGGATACCTAAAAGACGTCTCAACATACATGTCTAAAATTAAACTTATCATCCTCCCACAAAAATTTGCTCCTCCACATCGTTTCCATCTCAGCAAATGGCAACTCCTTCCTTCCAGTTCCTTATCTCAAAATGTCTTGAGTCAACTTTGACTCCTTTTTTCCTTTTACCATATACCCAATATGTAAGAAAGTTTTGTTGTCTCTACTTTTAAAATAGATCCATATTCTGACAACTTCTGATGACATTGACTGCTCATGTCATGGTCCATCCAACATCATCTCTTACCTGAATTTTTGTAGACAGCCCTAACAGAGGGGTCTTTTTCCTTTTTTCTTCTTGACATAACCTCCAGAGTGATCCATTTAAAACATGTCAGCTCATGTAGCTATTTTGCAATCATTCTCCATTTCTCTCAGAAAAAAAGTTAAAGCCTTTTCAAAAGCCTGCATGGCATAGCCAGCCCCCAACCGCGGATCTGGAACTTACCTTCTACTACTATCTCCCTTGCACACTAAACGTCACCAATATTAGAACTTCCTGCCACTTAAGTATTATAGGAACATCCTTTCTTCTTGGCCTTAGCATTTTCTGTTCCATGTCCAAGAATACTCCCCACACATTCACATAGATCACTCTCTGTCATTCAAATTTTTCCTCAAGAGCACCTTCTCAGTGAAGCCTTCTCTGACCTTCCTATTTAAAATAGCACCTAACACTCCCACTGCCCACCACTGTCTCTTTTCCTGCCTGCTTAATTTTTCTCCATATATCTGTCAAGCATCATGAAGGATCTAAGATTTTAACCAGATTTGCAAGCTAACAGATTAACCTGCCCTGGTTTCATGGATGCTGGTAGATGTCAGGAAACTTGTAGACTGGAGAAGAAGGACACTTTGATACTCACAACAATAGCTATAGCCAAAGTAACAGCATTTTTTCCAGCATTATTGAAATATAGTTGGCATATGACATTGTGTAAGTTTAAGGTTTACAATGTGATGATTTGATACAAGGCTATATTGTGAATATGTTTCCCACAATAAGGTTTGCTGTGCTAGGTCTTTGAGCCCCATTTCTACAGGGTGAAGTGAAGGGGCCCACATGACCCCTGAACTTGCAGAGTGACTCACAGGAGGAAAACCTGGCTCTAGGGAACTTGGGTGGATTAGAGCAGGCACTGAGCATCCCGGCCCTTTCTTTGGAGGGAGATATATTCTATATATAACTGGACAGCAGGTATGCCTTTCATTTCTTTGGAGCAAGCCACTCTCTCTACCTTCCAAGGCTGCTTACTGGACAAACTTCTTGAACAAGTAGTGTGGAATGCAGACTAGACAGTGCCTCTGCTTATCAGGCATATGGAAATGTGAGACCTTGCAGAATTTTCTCCCAACAGGCACTTACTCATTTCTAACAGCTACATATTCCTTATTTCCTTCATGGTCTTCTTCTCCACTAGCCTGTAAACTCAAGACACTTCTCATCTTAATTTAATTCTTGTCTATATTATTCATTAATAAAACAAAATCTGGCACATATAGGATGTACAATAAAGTTTTTGCTGGACAAATAAAAGAATCAGTGGCAAAATATACAAGAACTAATCAAAATGCCAAAACAGGCAGATGATTAAGAAATTAAATAAATGAACAAGATGCACTGCTTTACAACAAACAAAATATAATACTGGACTTTTTAATAATATTTGATACCTTGGGGAAATATTTAAGTTAAGTAAAAACAAAGTATTTAACCTGTATATTGAAGATTATTTCAAGTTGTAAAGAAACACACACCACCACATTTCTATAGGAAAATCATGAAGGAAAATGCACCAAAAGTTGAAGAGTTTTTAAATGGGCTAATTATAAGTTACTTTTACTTTCTATCCTTTCCCCTTCATTTTTCACATTTTCTGTAATTTGTATGTACTTTTTTAATAATCAGGAAAAGCAAACATCCTTATTTTGAAGTCTTTATTATTTCATAAAATGAAAAAAAAAAGAAATAAAAATGAAGAAAAAGAAACGCCAGCAGCCTGAAAGTACAGACGCTGCTTTGAATCACCTCCACCAAGTTCAGAAATCCTCTCCACACCCTTAGAAGCAGGAAGTTCTGGTGGAGCTCATGGTGGATAGCTCAGGGTCAATATTCTTCAGACAATGGATAATGAGGGTGATCAACAGCACTGAAAGAGAAGGAGGGATATTAATGCATTAACTCTGTCTTCACGTTTTCAAAGAGAGGGTTTCTCTGAGGATGCTGTCAGGATGGGCTGAAAACTAAATTCACGACCACGTCACTCCTTCTACTCCGACAAACATATATGTAGGCTCCCTGTCCATGTGCAAACTCCACCAGCATGCCCAATTCCCACATCACCATGTAAATAAATGCTCAAGTGACAGGTAGTTAGATTTAGATTACAATTTATATTTATTTATAAGTAAGAACTATGACTAAAATGTTGTGGTCGCTTCAGCCCCACGTGTAACTCTTGTCCCTAGCCGATGAGAATGATCACAGTAAGGATTTCGATGCTCTTCTTCACACCTTCATTCAACAAATATAAACTGAGCACCCTCAACAATCCAGGGTCCCTCCTTCAAGGAACTTCTAATCTATTGAGGAGACAACATGTACACCTAAATAACCGTACCTACAAAATGTGATTACTGTTTTCTGAATTTATCATTTATGAGGATACTTGTTATTCACTCATTAGTATTACTTTTGTTTTCCATTTTTTTCCATGTTTTTATTTTCCTTTTTAAATTTGTCCTTTTTAACTCAATATCATTGAAGAGTACATTCTGAGCAATTCTATGGGCCGGGAGCTGTGCTGTTGACATAGGGCCACAAAGATGAGTGAGACTAGGCATTCACAGCCTAATGAAGGAGATCATAGGCTTTCCTTAAAAGTCTTTGTGAAGAGAAAAGTTAGTTTCTCAGAATCAAGATATAGTTTTACAAACAAGAAGGAGAATTTTGAGATCTTTCTTTTGGAACTAAACCTTTATTCTATAACTAAAATTTTATTCGCATTATCTCTAACCTCCCTTCCAAACTTCTCAGTTCAATGAGTCTTCTTTCTCTTCATCCTGAGATCCTCCTGCAGGAATTGAACAACAGGAATGCTACGTTTGTGAACATGTCAAAGGCAAAGGAGGTGGAGGCTTCCAGTGGATAGTCTCCTGAGGGGCAAAGGCCACGCTAGAGTAAGCCTTGATTTAAGAAACAGAGAAATCCAGAGGATCTCATCTTGGTGTGTGCCACTGGGGACACATCAGTCCCTAATGTTAGGGTGAATTAATTTCATGATCCATTTATAATTCAGCTTGGTGAGATGACACGGCTGAGGAAACAGGAGTCATGATAGAGAAAAAAGTCCAATGAAGAGATAAAATTGGAAGAAATGGATGGTGTCTGGGAACAGGAAAAGACATTAAGGAGAAACACCACTGGACCCTTAGGAGAGAAAGTGGAAGCAGGGCCCCAGTATGACTTTCACCTCACCTATGCACATTTGCCTTCCTGGGCCCCCTCCTTCATAAAAAATATTAATGTTACATTTTACTATTATGTAAGGATAAAAATGAATAGAAGCCAGGCTGGATTCATTATTATGTCAGCATTATTAATATAATCATTTTTTCTCCTGATTTTAAAAAGAATTAAAGATGAAACATTTTATAGGCTTCTAAAAGTATAGTGGGCTGTAGGCACTGCTCCTTCCATGTTGAATGGATAAGTCAGCCCTGTGTGGAAGCTCACCAGACACAGAGACTAGGGGCATAAAAGTAGTGATTCCCCATGATTCAAACTTTGGTGATTTTACTTATGGTCTGTTCTGGGCTTTGCTCATGTTATGTGTTGGGTCAGAGACTGAGCCCTGGGTGACCTCTGGTCTGAGTCTACAGGAAGCTCCTGTTTTACTCCTACACCAGAAATCAGGCCTGTCTTCCTGATTTAGGGCAGCTTAGTTCCTCTGCTATCCTGCATGCTACAGAAAACAATCCGTGAAAAACAATCTACAGGTCACTTACAAGAGGAATTTAGCATATCGGAAATTTCTGTTGAGGCCGTCAATTGCTTTCATGTCTTCTGGAGTCAATTCAAAGTCAAAAACCTGAAATAAAGGACAGGATCACATTAAACTCTCCCCCGAGGCAGCTGGCTTCTACCTGGGAACTTGAGGACTTTCCAGCTGGATGGAGGTAAGGAGAGTGTCCAGGGAAGCCTTCCCTGTCCTCAACTTCCAGGTGTAGTGGCCTGAGAATGCTTCTGCCTGGGTTCCCAACATCTCCTTCCCCACTCCTTCTCCTTCTCTCTCCACTTCACAAAAGAAAGGCTAACAAGTCATCAATTCCAAATCTTTCCAAGTGAATTGCTTTTGACAGAAAGGAAAAATATCCCCTTTTTCCAAACAAAGGGACAGTTGGACAATCTGGACAGAATACCTGTTTACTTGACCCAACTTTAGTCAGATTTTTCCTTCCCCACAACCCTCTAGAATTTGACTGCCTTGAACTTAAGCAAGTGTTGGGAGGAAGAGCAACCCCCTGTTAGGTCGTCTCCAAGAATCTGTCGCCCTTCAGAAAAAGCATTCCCTGATCAACTGTCTGACCACACCACCTACTCATGCCAACCCCCAAACACCGTTCTCTCTATAGTAGTGTTTACTCTTCCCTATAAAAGAAAACTCTTTCTTACTCATCTTTGGGACACTTATAGATCTTACATTCAGAGAGTTCTCCCTTTTGAAGAAAGTCTGTCTTATTTAAGTCCAGTTTTGTTTTTATTTGACGAGGCATAGCCTCTAATGGAGAGTACAAATCTTTGGTAAGAAATATGAAAGTGGGAAGCTCATTATTTCACCCTGGGAAAACTTCATGGAAAACCCAGAGCTTTATCTTTCTATCTGTCTGTCTATCTATTATTTATCTATCTATCTATCTATCTATCTATCTATCTACCTATCTATCTGTCATCTACTTGTCCACCTGTCATTCATCTTAAGAATATACTTCAGAAGTTATTTGGTTGTTATAGGGATATGTATTAACATGTTGAGTTGCTAAAATAAAATAAAATAAAATAAAAAAACATGTTGAGTTGAATTCAAACAGAAAATGGGTATTTTTTGTGATAGGTTTAACAATGAGATTTAGATTTATGTATCTGAAATTTTCATAAATTGAATGAACTAAATCTATAGCTCCAAGGTTTTAGAGCAAATACATTATAAATAATATGCTTTGAATGTCATCTCTTGCATATATTAAACTCATGATGAAATTTTTAGCTGTCACCTTAAAATGGGATAGAGCTTAAGTAGTTTTTCACAATTGTCATGGGGTTCACAACAAAATAAGTTGAAGACCACTGATCGATCTAAGGTACCAGGAGATGTGTGAGGGAGAACTTAGGGAAAAACTTTACTTATTCATTTGTTAATTTGGTCCATCTATAAACTTATTTATCCAGCTTCCTACCTCACAGGAGCTCTTCTGGAGAAAATATGCTAAAAGATGACCCAGAAGGAGTCACTACCTTTAGGGTCTCACAGTCTAGAAACCACAGTGACATGTAAACAAACAATTTTAGTTTAATAAGGAAAAACTCACTAACAGTGCCATGGTGGTCAACAACTGTGCTGGGGTGTCCCAATAGTTTAACAAAGCATCCAATCCTATTTGGTTTGATATTGACATACAAATAGGGGGTCATCAGGTAGAGAAGTTGAAGAAGAGGGACCAGGGTTTTAAAAGTTCTCTCGTGCATGGAAGGAATCCAACAACTGACAAAAAAATAAAGATGAAATATGCTAAGTGTCACACAACTAGGAAGCAGCAAAGCCAGGCCTAGGGGCCATAAAACTTAGGACTCTGAGGCCAGTGCTTTCTTCCTACCCTTCCAAGCTGCCCCCATAGCACACAGGGGAGAGACGCACAGCAATGAATGAACAGGGCTTGGTACTGAAAGGCAAGAGAGATGGCCCCCAGTACAGCACCCATTCCTCACTCTGGAGAGACTGTCCAGCCTGTACCTGGAAGTTCTCTTTGATTCTCTTCTCATTGAAGCTCTTAGCCAGGACCACCCCCCCACCCCACCCCCCCCGCTGCAGCTGGTAGCGCAGGGCAACCTGGCCTGGGCTTCGATTGTGTTTCTTGGCAATGGCATTCAAGATTGGATCCTCCAAGAGATACGGACTATCCCTTTCCACCCTGAAAACAAATCAAATATTTGAAGGGTGTAGGACTGAACATCTAGAGTAACGTTTTCCCTAAATTCCTCAGATAATTGACAGAAGTAGGTACAAAATGATATGTTTAAAAAAGAGTTTCATGAATATTTGCAGATATTCATTCATAATTGTACCAAACTGGAAACAACTAATATTTCCATTGACAAGTGAATGGAGAAAGAACTTGTGGTATTTACCTCCATGCGATGGAATATTACTCAGCAGTAAAACAGATTGAATTAGATACCTGTAAAAACGTGGATAAATCTAACAGATGTTGTGCTGAGCCCAAGAAGCTGGACACAAAGGAGTACGTAATCTATGACTTCTTTTATATGTGAAGTACTGGCACACACCAAGCTAATCTAAGTTGAAAAAGGAAATCAGAAGGATAGCTGTCTTGGGGTGAGGAAGAATTGTCCGTAAAGGAACACAAAAGAGCTTTGTTGGGAGATAGAATTGTTCTGTTTCATGATAGGGGTCAGGTTATATAGTACATCCATTTGTCAAGATTTATGCATGACAAACGGTATAAATTTTACCATTAAATCACTCTAAAAAATCATGTTTAGAGTGTGGTTTGGAGTAGGTGGACATATAGAGGAAACAGAATGAAAGAATGCTAGTGATGGTTGAAGTCCAGGGATGGTACCTGGGAATTGACTACACAATTTCTTTTTTTATTTAGGTAACACTGGTTTATAACATTATATGAATTTCAGGTATGCATCATTATATTTTTATCTCTGTGTATATTAAATCATGTTCACCACCCAAAGACTAATTACCATCCATCACCATATACATGTGCCCTGACACCAATTTCACCCTCCTCTCTTCCCCCACTTCCGCTCTGGTAACCACCAATCTAAACTCTGTATCTATGTATTTGTGTGTTGTTGTTGTTGTTTTCATCTTGTACTAATAAGTGAGATCATACAGTATTTGAATTTCTCCATCTGACTTATTTCACTTAGCATAATATCCTTAAGGTCCATCCACGTTGTCGCAAATGGCAAGATTTCATCTTTTTCATGGCTGAGTACGATTCTGTTATGTATATATACCACATCTTCTTTATCCATTCATCCATTGATCACTACACTATTGTGTTCACTTTTTGATGTTTGAACTCTTCCATAATAGAATGTTAAAACTTAAAAAAAAGTGTTTCTTCAAGAATAGAGTTGCTGACATAGGTTAACTCTACTAATCTTATTACCAGTTTGGGTCTCTATGGGACCCCAGGGCACTGTAGGCAACTACAACAATGTCCTTGGACTGGCAGAACTCCAGCAGTTTGCTCTGGTTGAGATAAGGGTGACATTCCACCTGTGAGTTGCCAAGAACAAAAGGTATCAGAATACATGAGCCAATAACATGTAAATTTGAAAAGTCCTTTGAAGGAATATCTAACACTAAATTAATATATATACTATATGTTTCAGATTGGTACTTTTTCCCATGCACCTTCTGAAACACTTTCAAATGCTGTTGGTTTTCAGAAATGATCAAGCAATTCTCTTCTGTTTTTACTAGTGTTTAAAATGACTAAACACTCATACATGAGATTTTGGCCTGTAAATGTCATTTTCTACTGGAAGAAACCAAGATTCCTTAGAAAAATGGCTGATTCCTGGTCTGGGCAAAAAGCTACAAATTGAGCCTAGAACATCTTACACTCTAGAAAGTAAAGAAGATAGGAAAGACAATGAGGCATGTCAAAGGACTCAGGAGTTCACTTGAAGACGCAATAAAATGGTGACAATCTGATCATCAATAAGAAAAGTAACTACATTGTAAGGAAAACATCATATTTGTTAAAATTCATGAACTCACAATGACATACAAATGTGATCAAGTCTTTAGATGTAACCTCCAATTTACAGGGGTACAAAACACAGTATGATATCAAACTGTCTCACAGTGATCAATCAGTAACATCAATTGTGTGGAAAAAGTTAAGGGAAAAAAGCCTTAGTTTCTTTCACAAATAAATTGGAGAGAAAGAGAAAAAGAAGAAGGAGGAGGGCGGGGGGAGAAGGAGGAAGGAAAAATGGAGGGACATATTTTAACTTATTTTGAATTATTTTCTACAAATAGATTTCTAGAAATGAAATAACTCAGACAAAGAGTATAAATATTTGAATGGTTTCGCATAATTTTCTGTTTTACAAAAAAGCTACACAGCTTTACAATGTCACAGTGTTTAAAAATTGGCAGCACTGGGTGTTATTTCTAGAAGGTATTTATTTTCATTATGATTTTTCCATTTCCTCACTTATCACTCCTTTGCTTTTCTCTCTGGCTTTTTCTCTCACCTCTGTGTAGCTGTTCCTGAGAGGTTTCCATGAACTCCATGTCATTAAATCCAATAACTGTTTCCATCCATACTGGGATTGGCTGCTTCTCAGCAGGACCCACCCTATGGCTCACACAAACATGTTCATCCCTCTTCTTTGGCTTTCCTAACACCACACTCTCCTCATTTTCTCTCTCCCTGTCTGGGAACTCCTCTTCAATCTCCTAACAATTGCCTCTTGGCCTGATCCTTAAATGTTGACTTTCCTGCCCTCTTCTTGTTCATTCTATGAACTTTCCCAGGAAAGAAAATCCACTTGTGAGTTTAATTACCATCCATAAAGCAACGACTCCAAAATCTGTACCCCCAGCCCTGACCTCCTTCCTGAGCTCCAGACCACTATTGCCATGTTCCAACTCAGCATCTCCACTTGGATGTCTCATTGGAACATCAAATCCACCTCTGAAGAATTGAAACAATACTCTTCCCATGCCACTCAATCTGTTCCTTCTTTGGCATTTCCTATGGCAGTAAAAGCAACAACCATTACAGAGTTGACATCGAGTCAGAAACTTGGAGACTGTTACTTAAGGAAGAGAGTGTGAAGAGCAGATATCAAAGAAGCCCTGGTGGGCTCCAGGCTCACCTGGTTGCAGACAGGCCTGTACTTGAGCCCTGGCTTGTTCAGGATCATCTCCAGCTGTTTGTCATTGAAATTGGACACCCCGATGGACTTGGTTAAACCTGCATCTTTACACTTCTCCAGGCCTGGGGAGGAGGGAAGTGTGTGGTAAGCCTGTCGTGTACTTTGGTCCATTCATTGGACATTGAACACTTTACACTCAGGAAATCTTTTTCACATATATCACAACTTGACTGAACCCATTTTATCACTTGAATACATTATTTGCTAATGTCCTTTATTGCTAGGCACACATACTTTGTCTTCTTTGTTCTATTACATGCACACCCAGGATGATAAATAGACATGACGATGCTTTTCAATTCCAGTCCCTCCCCCATGCTTGTGCCTATATTAGATGCTGTTAGGCATCTAATAGTTCTTTAGCAAACAGTGTCAGAGTCAAGGGCAAAGAGAAATTCTCAGGTTTTCCTAGTAGAGGGTATGGCTGCTTCCTCTTTCCTAGAATGGTGAAAGATGTGGTGGGAAGGGCTACATAAGGGCAGGCTTCACTCTCCTTCCACAGTTGCTCTTCTGCTGAGTCAGACACAGTTTTCCCTCCCTCCATGGGCCTGTTTGTCCATCCTGGGATGGAGCTCTAACTCCTCTTGAATTTGCTCTTAGATCCTCTTATAGGGCTCCCAGGCACAACCTGATCAGTGGGGCAAAGAAACCCCTACTTAGAACCATGGAAGTTTAGCCCTAGAGGTCATCCCGTTCAGATTCCTTCCTTTACAGATGACAACACCATGGTACCAGGGAGTGCTGTGATGTGGCCGAGGGCAGACAACCGATGGGGCCAGAACCCATTTCTTCTCAGTCCCCATCCAGTAATTTCTATCTTGTTGCCCTGCACCTCTTGGGTGTCAGACTCACCACTTACCTCCCATGTGTCACGAAAATCCACTATGTCTAAAATAATTTCCCCACTGGCATCCTTCAGCACAAGCTCCTCCCCAGGCTGGAATACATAAAGGAGAGATCATGAAAGGGTTTGTTTTTTTAAAAAAAAAATGACCTTCCTGGTGCTAAGGAGCTTGGTCACAAAACCTTCAAGAGGCTAATCCAAGTGTTTGTGTGTCTATGTGTGTGTGTGTGTTGGATAAGAGAAGACATGGGGGTAAGGAAGATCAGATGCACCTGAGAGACTGTAGCAAAGTGCTTCTCCCCCAGTGACCTCCACCCTCCTATCCACACACACCCCTGAAATTCTCTAAGAATGAATTCTCCTACGGTTGGAATTGATTTTATTTCCTAGGGAGAGGCTGGGTTGGATGACAGGACTTACCTTTACTATTGAGCAATGTGCTTTAGCTTCAGTTTATGATAACCTAACTCAGAGATAATGAAGATATCAGGTGTGCTCAGTGAATGTCCACTGTAATGAGATGTTGGAGCAGGGAAGCCCAGAGGAGCCCAGTTGTGTAATGTGGACCATCCCTGAGTACCTCACTCTTGATTGGGACTGAGAGGTCCATATGGGAGGAACTCTTCCCCTATTAAGGTGGGGATTTCCCATTGTGTCTCTGAAGTCTATTGTAACTCAACTTCCTTGAGGACTCTAATCTCTAACAGACAACGGACAGAAGCATATCACTTAGACATGTAAGGTGATGTCCACAACTCTTTGAGATGAAGGCAGTGAGATCATTGAATTTCAACCTTTCTGAAGGCTATGGGATGAGGATAAAAAAAATCTTGATGCTGAAGTGACACAGCTGTCAAGCAGACTCATAAATCATTTAGCAATTCCATCCACCACACTCAAACCTACCTCTCTCAGTAAAAACCCAGAAAACCCAGACGGAATGAGAGAATGGAAGTGCAACAGCAGTGAGGAAATACTCCTGTTCATAACAAGAAAAGCAGAAGCTGACCTTCAGAGCAAAAGGAAAATGAATGATGAAGAGATCGACATAGTCCAGTCCAAGTTTCTTCAGTGATCTTTCCAGGGCTGGTCGCACCAATTCTTGCCGAAGGAAAGTAAGCCAAAGCTGCAGTGACCAAAAGAAATTAAAAAATGGCTTATGATTTCACACATTTGGGGACCCAAATGAAACCTCATAGTTAAAATATTGAGAGGTGAGAACAAACCACTGTGGTGGTCTAAAAATAAGAAGCCCTGAGGCTAAAGTTTTGTGGCTTAGTGTAAATGAGCTCCTTAATGGGATTCTGAGATTTATTTGAGTGACTCTAAGAAAAATGTGAATAATAGTTAAATGGCCCAGGAAAAGCAGCCTAAGTGTTTCAAGGATTAGAAAAGTCATCCCTAGAAGGAGAGTCAAGAAATGTCAGGCAAGGGGAAATGGAACCTACTGTCCCATATAATAAATACCTGGAAATAGTTCTGCTGAGGGGCCCACATTCTCAGAACCATGTTACCACTGATGTTGAATATCATTCTGTAGAGACCTTAGCTCTCTTGACCTTGGAAGCAGGGTTTTCCACCTCAGAAAATTTTACACACTTCAGTAAACTCAATGCTGACTTGAAACAAGTATTGCCTAGTCTAGTTCCCTTTTCTGAATAATATGTCAGCCTCACTTGGATGTGAACTGAGAGAATCTGCTGAAGAATAAAAGGAGTGGACTCACTCCACAGTGGCTCAGTCCATCCATACAACAGATGAAGAAGAAAACTATCATTACTCGTGCTTCACATATGAATGCTGACTGATGTTCAGAGATGTTGAGCAACAGGGTCCCACCCTTAACACATTTCAGGGCAAAGCAAGCCTTTTCTGTTTTCTATTTTTCTATAATGGGCCTCTACAGTGTTAGGAGATAAATAAATTATTCAAACCAATATCAAAGTTTTTTTTCAAAATAACATATCTATGATGACAGCAACCTCTTGTCACTCCGCCCACAGCACCTTGGTGGTGTAGAATATGTCCTCTCTCTTCACAGTACCATCCGCCATCTTCTCTCGGAGGGCTTTGCCAATCTCCTCCTCATTTTGATAGAAGTATGCGGCGTCGATGTGACGGAAACCTACATCAATAGCCACTTTGGTGGCCTCTCCAGCCTTGTTCTTAGGAACCTATAAAATATGAATAAGGAGGGTTGCAAATCTGATTCAGGGAGAAGCTATTTATTTCCTTCATAGCATTTTTACCAGGTGTTTCTCCACGTCACCTATTCTCCTGTTTGATGGTGCAAGCCTTGGTAACAAACCTGTCCTCAGGGGGCACAGACTAAACTCCAATATGACCTCTAATCTGAAATGAGTTAGGGAAATGGCCTTCACTGTAGAACATGGACAATCAAGTCTCAGTCAATAAAGAATTCGTTGTAAGGAAGTAACTAACAGGAAAACTTCCGACACTTGGAGAAAACATCTGAAGATATAGATAGAGACAGATATAGATATAGATGTAGATGTAGACCATATAGATATAGATATAGATATAGATATAGATATAGATATAGATATAGATATAGATACCAGAATCTATTTTTGGCTTAGAATTGGAAATGAATCCATAATACTCCTCCTCCATCCAGTTTCCACCCAACTGGGCTCTTAAGTCTTTCATGATTGTTTTTTTATCCTTCATTCACCAGGTTCTCTCATCCAACATTTACGCAACACACAAGCATTAAGTGCCTCCTGTGTGCCTGATATTGTGCTAGACCCTGAAGCCCTGAGGATTTAACATTAACAAAAGAGACCTGCTTAAAACTCCTAAAAGAAAACATGTTGATAAGCTCCTTGACTTTGGTCTTGGCGATCATATTTTGGATTTGATACCAAAAGCAAAGGTAATAAATGCAAAAATAAACAGGTGGGAATACATCAAAATAAAAAGTTTCCACACAGCAAAGGAAACCATCAACAAAATTAAATAACAACCAATGGAATTGGAGAAAATATTTGCAAATCACATATCTGATAGGGGGTCAATATTCTAAATCTACAAAGAACCCATACAACTGAATAGCAAAACAATAAACAACCCAATTTAAAAATAGGTAAAGGATATGAAGAGACATTTTTCCAAAGAAGACATACAAATAGCAAATGGGTACCTGAAAACCTGCTCAACATCACCAATCATTAGGGAAATGCAAAGGAAAACCACAATGAGATATCACCTCTCACCTGTTAGGATGGTCATTATCAAAAAGACAAGAGATAACAAATGCTGGCAAGGATGTGGAGAAAAGGGAACCCTTGTATACTGTTGGTGGGAATGTAAATTGGTGCAGCCTCTGAGGAAAACAGTGTGGAGATGCCTCAGTAAATGAAAGATAGAATTACCACATGATCCAGCAATTCCACTTCTGGGCATTTTTTTAGAGGAAACAAAATCATTATCTCAAAGAAATGCATGTACTCCCATGTTCATTTCAGCATTATTTCCAATAGCCAAAGTATGAAAACAACCTATGTGTCCATTGATGGATAAATGGATAAATAATACGTGGGTTATATATATACCATGGAATATTACTTGGCTTTGAACAAGAAGGAAAGCTTGTCATTTTCAACAATATGGATGAAGCTGAAGGGTATTATACTAAGTGAAATAAGCTAGACAGAGAAAGACAAATACTGCACAGTGGAATCTGAAAAAGAATTGAGTTCATAGAAACAGAGGGTAGAAAAGTAGTTGCCAGGGGCTGGGGGTGGGGGAAAAAGGGAGATGTTGGTAAAATGGTATAAACTTTCAGCTACAAAACAAATAAGGTCTGGGGATCGGATGTATAACATGGTAACTACAGTTGATAACAGTGTATTGTATAATTTAATTTTGCTAAGAGAATAGAATTTAAACATCTCCACCAGGAAAAAAAAGATAAATATGTGAAGTGAAGGATATGTTAAACTTGATGGGGGGATCTTTTCACAATGTATACATATGTCAAATCTCATCTCTTACACTTTAATCATCTTAGAATTTTATTTGTCAGTTTTACCTCAATAAAGCTGAAAAAAATTTAAAAAATAATGTGTACCAATTGGATTAAAGGGAGAAGAGTAGTTAATTTTCAGGAAGGTTATGAGGAGGATTAAATGAGAAACATACTATATAGAGTACATTATTGTGATAGTCATATTTGTCTCTCTGCCTATACCTGCTTGGCACTCAACATATCCGTGTACACTGACCTAGACTTCCAACTGGGAGCAACTATGACTCTGCCTGGGGGATTTCTATCACCACCAGAGTCTTCAGGAGATGCTCTCGATAATTAGGTAAAGAGGAGGTCTTGTCCACTGGTTGCTACTTAACCTCTATACCTGATCACGGCTGTACTTACATGATGGGCCCATGAATGGAGCAGCCATGTTGGAAGGAATTGGGACCATGCATGGGCCAACTGCATGGGCTACTTCTCACCAAGGCTGTTTGAGCTCCCGCTACTTTGACATCAGTGACCTGTCAGCAGCAGCAGGGACTGACACTGAGTCTTGGTAAAGAACCATTTCTCCCGGAAACAAGCCAGCCCCTGGGTGGTGAGCTGATCATATTAAACTCTCAATCTAACTGGGGATGGAAGCAGCAATTCATCTTTACTGAAACTGATCACATTCTACTTATGAGTTGCCATCTATTTTCCCAGTCCCTCAGTCAGCGTTACTATGTAAGAGCTACAGAGAGTTGGGTTTATCATTATAGGATCCCATGTAACATTGCCTACTTGTTGTATTCTCTGTGGTCCTTTTCTATCTTTAACAACAGTAATAAAAGTTGGATATAACCTAGGTAAGACATACTTTATCCTTAAGCTATAATGGTGAATACCTTGGATAATTATGATGTTGCAAGCAAACTGGCCCGGTCTGACAGCTATTAGCTATTGATATTTCATGTCATAGCTCTACCAAGATAGAGTGTATTGGTCTCTGTAATTATGGGGGCAATCCCTCGCAAACAGCCCCAAAACTGCCCCTACCTCACTGTGACCAGAGTTTGACACTTTTAGCATGTTGCAGTCGACCATGTGGATGTGTGAAGAATACATTTGGTGAGATGCACAATTCTGTCTCCATTGTCATTTTATGCCTCCTAAGTCTTCTTTTCTAAACACCTAAAACTTGGGATATTATTGGCTTCTGATATGACAAAATATTGCAGTGACGGAAACTTTGGCAAATTCTTTGGCAAACACTTAGAGCCCCTGAAACCTACAGCAAAGCTGCTACAAAGCAGTCATGTTACTTGTCCTTTCCTCCTATGCCCACTGCCCGTCAGGAGTTTCTAACAAAGAGCAGAGTGACTCTGACTGAGGCAGCAGATGAGCGCAGGGAGAGCAGCCTCAGCTTTGATTTTACATGTGTAAGAAAAAAAATAATAATAGTAAACCTAGGAGAGTTGTTGAGGAATTGAAGACAATGCACGGAAACTACTTAAAATACATGGTAAGCATTCAATATATGTTAAATAAACAAAATAATATAACTTTAAGCCACCCTCAAAATCCCCATCCTCGGAATCCCCATAGTTAACAGCTTCTCATCCCACTTAGTGCAATGTTAGAGATGGTGAAATGGAGGCTCAAATGAGTCATTTCAAATCAACAAGAGTGTACTAGGCATGGGGAGCGGGTCTGCTGACCACGCTTCCAGGCTGTTTGCATTCAACCCTCCAATCCCCTGGGCTCCACTTACTTCATCTGAAGCAGAAGTGCCAAATCCAAGCACAGGCATAAAGTTCCCATCATTCAGTGTCACAGAACGACTATGGTTGAGGTCCATCGCTGTCCACAGTCCTGGATAACCTGACTCTGTCTTTCCTTCCTTTCCCTAACTGTGAGCCGAGTACGAGACAAGGCTCCAGCATTCTTTATTTCTACTAATAACAAGATAGTGGGGCTGGGATTTCAGACGCCAGTGATTTCAAAGTGAAACTAGAATCAAGCCACTGCCTGTTTTATAATTCTTTCATGTCTCTACAGGCATATCTTACAGGAATAGAATGCAGAAATGTTATGCATGCTACAGGAGTTTGAATTTTCTCTTCAGTATTGCTCATCCTTGACTCTTAAGTTAAAAATAAATTTAACCATGTCAATTTGTCCTTGATAATTACATCAGACTTACCTTACAAGGTGCAAAATAATCAGTAGATTGGTCATTTCTAAATATGAATTCCACTGTAAGACTTTAGTTAAATACCTCACCCTTCATTTTGTCAAAAATCCCATCAATAAGATTTATTCAGAATTTCTTGAACAAAGACTAACTCCTACGCCCAGCGTACATATAACAAAATGCCTCAGGAGCCCCACCGCTAATTCTATTATCTTTTTTCTTACATCAAGATCTCATTTCCCCTTCTGATTTCTGTGTCTTGCTTCTTTGAATCTTTGTGGCAAGAAAAAACTATTATTGTGCATCAACAATATGCTGCTCCTTTGGGGATACTAGGGCAGGCTCTGACTTATAGGATAGACTATATATCACAGAGGGCCTAGGCTGGACATTCAGAATTCTCCAGCCTCCCAAGATTCACTGGCTTGTCCATTGGGACTTGTGCGTGACCAATCTGGATAAATGGAATTGGCGGGCATTCAAACATTCCCCATTATAGAATCAGGCTGAACAAGAAAACCGTATGTCAAGAGACCTCAGGATTTCCTGGTCCTGGAGGAGTGGGTACCCTAGAGTTATAAATAAGTAATGCTTGTGTTCACCAGTAAATAATTGCTTGATTTTTCTGCTCACTCATTCCCTACAAGAGAATTGTCAGTGTACAGAAAACAGCAAATATTTGCTGAGCAAAGGGTACATTAAGTTTTAAAAAAATAAAATACAGTTATGTTGCCAGCAGTACTCATCCCTTGGGTGTGACCCATTTTGTCTAATGAATTCTCTGGGGGAGAGTGGGGTCATGTGGTGTTCTGTGGGAGCAAAAATAGAGTATGCTTGTGCTTGACACAGGTTTATGGGTGTGGAGTTGGGGGTTGAGGGGCTGTGCAGGCCAAAGTCAGACTGCATTGCTTTGGAAAAGGCAGGAGATGGTAGAGGTTGTATGGGAGGAGGGATGGAAGGGAGGGAGGGTGGAGAGAGGATATGAGGCACTGTTTTTGCCCTGGGAGGAATTTTGGGGAATAAACAGAGACATTTGAGGAGATATTTATAAGGTTCGAATTAGGGTGTTTGATGAAATTCATAACCCATGGAATTTGAAGTAAAATCTACTTCACTCACTATTGTGTCAGAGGAGTTCTGTCTGAAGAACAAAATGTGCCCTGAATGTGGCCTCAAGACAAGTGAAGGAAAAGCTGAGCCTCTTTAGGAGATCACTACCTCCACTGCATCATTTTGTATTTTATTATAACTCAATACAATCCAACCCTTAGAATTGACTGGGGCTCCTGCTCCCAGAGGATGACTTAGCAACTTCCACAGATTGTGAAACTCCTGGCTGGTGTGTAGTGCAGGGAGTTGTAAAGAGAAAATTTTCATCAACGGCTGCTTCAGTTAGGATACAGCCAGGTCAAAAAAACCTATGGGTTTAAGCCTCACAGAAATGTGTTATGCCCATAACAAGAAGTCCAGCTTCTTGGGAAGGGCTAGCTCTGGGTCAGCCTAGGGACATCCAGATCTTCTCCTATATTCTCTTGGCTCTTTCTTCTTGTGTGTATTGGCATCACCCTTGGGCTGGGGGAAGACGGTGCAGCAATATTAGACATCACAATGCAACAGGACATATCCAGTCAAAGGAGAGGGGCCACCTGTTTTAAGAAGTGAGGGAACCTCTTTTAGAAGCCCCCCAGCACAGTTCGCCTCATGTGTCAGTGGCCAGGATTGGGTCACAGTCCTCTTCCCAAGGTAATTACATGTCAAGGGCAATGGAGTGAACATGAGTGACCTAATCCAACCATTTGGAGTACAATGGGTGTTGGGAAGGCAAACACCTTGACCACTGAAATCATAGTGACAACCAGATGTTCTATAGATTAGACATTTGAGATCTTGGCCACACCTAGAACTGCTTAGTGAGCTTTTAAAACATAGGGATACCTAGACTTTACTACAGTCAAATGAATGAGAATTTCCAGTTGGTGTGGGTCTCAGCTTCAGAGAAAAGTGTTCACATAAATAAAAGCAGATCGATTGTCTTGGTTGTAAAGACATTTGTCCTGTATGATTGGTCCAATGACAGACTAAGAGGTGACAGAGACAGGAGACCTCACCCTGCACCAATCTGTTTAAAGGACAAGTGTAGAGAGAATGAGTGGAGTCTGACTTAACTTCAATTTAATGTATTAGTTAATCTGATTGGAATACGTAAACTTCATGGGAATTGAAAGGATGAAAAGGAGAAAAAAAGGCTCAGTGATTACAATTCATGATGAATCAAGGACCTGGTGGATTGTCGTGTAGTTGAAACCACAGAGTAAGAAAATGGATCAAGGTGAAGTGTGTTAAAGTTACGATTTCAGAGCTAAAACAGTTCTCAGAAGTTAACATGGGAATAGTTCCCTCATGTAGTCTAGCTACAAGTAGAAACTCTCAGGAGTTGAGACATCAGAACACTGAGAAGCTTGAGTTGTCTGCATGAACAAAGATGATGTCAGCACATCCTGAGAAGGAATTATAAACAAAGACCATGAAGGGAGTGCACTGAGAAGTGGGTAAGATAATAGGGTCAAGATGATATCAGCCTTAAAAGAACAGTTTCCTGCATCCTTCTTTCTAAGGAATTTTATATCCAGATGCAATGGGCTGTTGTCTGACCCTTCCCCTATTCTAACCTTTGATCTGGTCACATTGCATTCTGAGTATTAGATTCCAAACCAATGGTCAATTTCAGTCCTCATCTTACTTGTTCTATTAGTAGCATTTGACTCTTCTCCTTGAAACAGTTCCTCCACTTGCCTTCCAAGGTAGAACCATCTCCCACTTTCCCAATGGGTGGGTGCTAGAACTACTGAAAACATGGCAGCTGCTGTTGTATCCCTCAGAAAAGAGGGATATCACCCTGATATCTCCCTCCAATTCTAGGCTCTCATCAGTGCCTCCAAATACCCAAACCTAGCTGGAAATCAGGAGGCAGGGAAGCCAGGACGCAGCCTGCAGAGATCAGCTCTCCTGGTTATGGCTGCAGGAAAAGGGTAAGGAAGGGCTCTGAGGGCCAGCAGTGTAGCATCAATCAACTAAGCTGGTCCTGGCCCAGCATCCTGAACTGGGTATTGATGAAATATAGCCTCCTTTTTGTAGGAAAGGAAAAAGTTTCCTCTATCCTGCTAGGTTCTTTTGGATGGTCTATTAATTAAATGGCCATAAGATAAATTAACAGGAGAAAAACAAATTTCAATTGTGTATATACAGGAGCCCCATAAAGACATGAGAGTCTCCCCAACAGTCAGACAATTGAGGCTTGTATGCCATCCTGAGCTAAGGAAAAGGCTTTAGGGGTCTGGGGCTTCAAAGGGAATGAAGACAATTCACAGGAAGATGGGAAGAGCAAACGTTTGGTAAACAAATATTCCTCATACCACACAGAGACGATGGGATACAGAGAGGACTTTGAACAAACTGGCCCCGCCAGGCTCCCCGCCAGCCTGCCACACCTAGCCCATACTCTTTGAGGTTGTCTCTGGTGATAGTTCTCTTCCCGTTCCAGGCCTTCTATCTAAATTCTTTTAAGCAGTTAGAGGGGGAAGTAAAAAGCTCTTCCTGAGTCTTTGGGGCCTTGACTGAGTTCAGCTCAAAGGAATCCACATGCTAAAATGGCACATTTTGCGGAGGCTCATTCTGAACCCCTTCATTTTGTACTCCATGCAGATGGGGCCAGAACATCGGATTATGTATTAGAATGTAAACTGAGTGGGGTAACTAAAATATGTTAAAATTTACTTCCAGGGAAATGCTCAAATTCTTTAGCATTCACAAGATTCAGGTCACCTTTGCCAAAAGTGGGGATTAGCACAGGCGGCGTTACATAAAATGTCCTAACCAGAATTCAGATCAGCAAATATTTACTCAGTCTCTCATACATGCAAAACACTGTTCCTAATTTTTTTTTGGAGATCATGCACGTAAGAACAAGTCTAAGAGTTTTGAAATTTTCCTGTGCACAGCAACATCCTCAAATCTTTCCCTGGCACTAAAATAACGACCTCCTTTGAAACAAGGACGTTGGGGTAGTTATTGCTGGATCTTGTCCCCTAGTTCCTAGTCCCTAGTCCCGGGAGTAAACTCCTTCCCAAACTACAGCCTAAAAGACCAAGGATTACACTGTGGATTACGGCACAGAAAAACTTCAGGAACTGGAGTGCTGATGGCTCCACCATCTATAGGTTATAACACCCTTGGCCAGGGGAGCCCAGTAGACTGAACATCTGGCTTTTCTAAGCTGCAGAGTTTGGGCTAGCCTAGGATTCCGCATTCTTCACCACGGTCTTCCTAAGAATCCACATTATGGATTTTGTGCATGGCATTTTCTGGCAGATGAACCGCAAAAAGAAGACATTCAGACTTCAGACAGTGGAGCCACCTCTTCAACACCAAGAGCCAGCTGATTTCAGCATCCTGAGTTTTCTGCTCTCCCAGACCTTATATGATGCATGAACTTTGGAAAGAGAAGAGACATCCAGACTCAAAAAGAAAGTAATCAGGAGACACACTGAAGACTTGAGGAGCCCCAGGTCCCCTGCCCCACACCCAAGAGTGCCTATCCAGACTAGGAACAGAGCCTGTAGGGCAGCTGCTTGGAACTATGACCATCACTGTTCCTGGTGTTCATGCCACAGGAAGGTGAGACCAATCCTACAACAATAGGAATAGTAATTACAACAGCAGTATTTATTGATATTTTTCAGCAACTTTATTGAGGTGTCATTTACAGATCATGAAATTCACCCATTCCAAATGTATATTTCAATGAATTTTAGTAAATTGATAGAGTTTTGCAATCATCACCACTATCTTGTTTCAGAACACTTCCATCATCCCTAAAAAGTCCCCTAGTGTCCATTGGAAGACAATTATTGCTCCCAAACCCCAGCTCTAAGCAACCTCTAACCCCATTTCTGTCTATAGAGTTCTGCCTCTCCTGCAAATTTCGTAGAAATGGAATCACAAAATATGTAGTCTTTTACGTTTGGCTTCTCTCACTTAGCAACATGTTTTTGAGATTCATCCATGTGGCTGCATGTACCAATAGTTAGTTCCTTTTCATTGTTGAGAAGTACCCCATTATACGTATGTATCACATTGCATTTCTCCATTCACTGGTTAATGGCATTTGGATGGTTTCCATTTTTTGGCTATGATGAATAACAATGTTGCCATGAACATTTGCATACAAGTCTTGTGTGAACCGTAAGTTTTCACTTCTCCTGGGTGGATAATTAGGATGATACATAGGACTGAGATTGCTAGGTTGCATAAGTGTATGCTTAACTTGTCAAGAAACTGCCAAACCGATTCCCAAGTTGTTGCACAATTTATTTTCCAAAGCACAGTGTACGAAGTTTTCCCTCTTCAGTCCCCTGGCCTGAGAAAGCAGCCTTACCTTGTGTTTTGTTTGTTTTGTTGTTTATGCCCACTGGTACTCCTAAGTTGAGCACGTCCAGCACCCAGGCCACGATACAGAGGAGGCAAAAAGAAATCCCAGAGAACTCACTACCCAGTCATTTCTCAAATCCCGAGGTCTAGGTCCCAAAACAGTCTGCTTTCTTTGATCTACCTTACAGACTCTTCTAACATTTTTAGGCGTAATAAGCAGGGCAGAATACTGCAATGGGACACTCCACCTTTTTTGGAGCCAGAAGCTGGTGTAGCAGTGAAGAGCATGAGCCACTTTGGAGTCACACTGCCTCGGTTCACACCCTGGCCCTGTCACTTCCTAACTGAGGGACCTGGGGCTTTAGTTCCCTGATTGGTAAAGTGGGGATGTTTGAGGAATAAATAAATTAGTGCATGTAAGATCCTTGGGATGGTTTTGAGCATGCGGTAAACATATAAAGCTGCTATTACTCAATTGTCTGAAGCTAAAACCAGTGTTCTTGGCCACTACACTCTCCGGCAACGACAGTCACGAGAGCCATTGATATTCTCAGGCCTATAGTCGAGATCATCTCCTCTTCGCAGAACTAGACATGGGCAGTAACTGTAGGTGACCTGCACTTATAGTTTTACAATTCACATTCCGCACCCCACATAAGGTCGATTTCTCATTGATGTTACGTTCTTGTTCACTGTTCGATCCTTACTACCTCGCTCAGCACCAGGCATATAATATGAATTCAGCAAATATTTGCTGATTGACTAATATAATAGTGTCACATTCCTCTCAGTCACGTTGCCTGGAAACCTCACAGTCATCTTGCAATCGTAGAGTAGGAGAGTTTAAAAAGAGCTGAATATTCAACCAGAATGAAAATGCTTTAGAGTAATGGTGATGATAGCTAACATTTACAGAATGTTTAGAGAGGAAAAATTTTTAACTTCTTCCCTTTACCCTCCTAGGTTCTTTGGCTGGGATCCTGCAAATTAGACTGACGAAAGACAGATTCACCAGAGAAAAACAAAAACAGTCTATTAACACGTGCATCAAGTACACACACAGGAGAACACAGTGATGAGTAATGTTAAGCTAGAACTTAAGCTTAGGGAGCATCTTAGCAAAAGAACAATACATTTTGTAGAGAAGTAACAATACAAAGGAAAAAGGGGAAGGTAAATATGTGGGAATATATAGGGGAACTAATGGCAGATGAGGGCTAGTTAGTGAGGTTTGTTGTGTAGAGTCCTCTGGTGCCATCTGTCGGCTGATGAAGGTCTAGAGTTGTCTCCAGTGATGAAGAATCTTTCTGCCCTTCCTGATGGGGGGAGGGCAGAGAGCTTTTATTCTATCTGATGCTTCTCAATTGCCTTCAGCTCAAAACAATCCTTATGCCAAAGTGGAATATTTTGGAGTGGATACCCTGAACCCCTTCAAGTGTTTAATATGTGCCATGTATATTAACTCACAACAATGTCATTCAGTAGAAACTATAATTATCATCGTCTTATAGGTGACGAAACTGAGTCTTGGAAGAAAAGTGACTTGCCCAGAGGCACGCAGGAGCTGCCCCAATCCAGTGTTTGTTTGTTTTGAGTTTTTAAAAACAGACCTCAGGTGACTACACTCAGAACAATGTTCATTGTAATCTCTAGTTCAGGACATGTTGTCATCATTGGCCCATGCAGAGTCCTCTTTTATTTTGTTTGTTCTTTATTCATTTTAATAATCATGTAATGCAGACCTGAACTCGATTCAGTGTTTGGTTCACCTTATGAAACTATAATTTCATAATTTAAAGTCCACAGCGGGTTAGTGAATTTTCCAGGGTCACTCATCTCTCTCATGGAGCCAGCGCTAAAACCCACTTTTCCTGAGTTCTCGCCTGGTAATATTTTCTTCCCCTCCTTCCTCTTCATATCTTTTCTATTTCCTTCATTCATTTTCCTCTCTCCTTCTTGTTTTTCCCTGACTCTTATTCTTCCCGCTTATTCTCTAGAATTGGTGAAGAGAGAAGGAAGTAGATGGTCTAGACAAGCAGAGACGTAACTGGGCAGTGCTCATCAGCCAACTAATAAATGTCCAAGCAGCCCATGAGAAAGGAGAGGCTCTATTATCAATCCCACTGGTGTTCAGTTAGTGTTGAATGATATTTTTCCACCAGAGACCATCAGGATTAGAAAGGGCCATATAGGTCACGGACATCAACCACCCCACTGGTACTAAGCTTGCCTTCGGCATCCTTTCCAGAGTGTCATCAAATGATGCTTGAATCTCTTCAATGACAGAGGACACTTCCTTTCGGGGCAATTTATTCCCTATTTGGGTAGCTCTAACTACAATATCATTCTTTCTAGTGTTTAGCACAAATCTGTTTCCCTATAGCTGTCATTTTTTGGTCTTAGTTTGAATAAATGGAACTAAAAGGAATAAATCTGATCCTGTTTTCCTCAAAGAGTGATTCATAGATAACCTGTAGCAGAATCTCAGGCTGTGCCCTATTAAAATGCAGATCTGTGGTCCATGTCCCTAACTTACTGCCTCAGCATACGTGGGGGTGAGACCTAGGGATCCTTATACTAGACAAGCACCTCCAAGTAAGTGGTATAGACCCCCACAGCTTGGCAGAACTGCTGTCGAGCCAGCCTTGAACAGGAAATCCATTACGATATGTGCATATCTACCTACCCACTCTGAGTTGTTTCTTCTTCTGCAAATCAACTCGTCTTCCTTTAGGTATTCTTTATACTAAATTTGGAGTCCTTTCATTATTCTGGTTGCTCTCTTTCAATGTATTTCCTCTACTTTCCCATTTTGTGACATCTGCAAATTTGATGAACATATTCTCTAAACTCTCATCCTTTATAAACAAAGTAGGGTAAGGACAGAAACCTGTGGCACTTTACAGAAAACCTGTCTATAGGCCAACTTCCTAAAGCCAAGATAAAGTTCAAATACACTGTAGGTCTATTGCATCTCCTTGTTCCATTGAGGCTGTTTCAAAGAAAGAAAGGAATTTATTTTGGCATGATTATTGCTGAGTATAAATGTAAGCTGGGTCCTAGTAACTAGATCTTCCTCTCCTACGTGCTCAAAAACCTCTTACTTAGTAATTAATTCTAAAATCTTGCCAGAAATTGTTCTGCATATTGATCTGTCACTTGTATTATCCACCTATTTTCTGTTTGAAATTACAATTATTTTCTTCCTATCATATCTCACATTCTAAAACTCTTTTCAGACCATCAATAGTAGTTAAGTACTGTTATTTGCAAAGCCTCAGAACCTAGAACAGTGATTTGTCCTGGCCAGAATATTTAAATCACTTTAGACCAACAAGAGTTTTTATTTGATCTCTAGCTCTTCAAATCCTCCTTAGCATGGTGCCCAAGATACCACAGTCTGCTCAGTATCTAGCCTCTTCTCCAAATAATGAGTCTTTGTCTCTCTCACCTCTTTTTATGCAGACTTTATACTTCAGCATAATCAAGTTACTCATAGTCCTGGAACATATATTGCTTTTATATGCCTACACATCTTTATATATGCTGAGTTCTTTGTTCAAAGTGTGTCCTTGTTCTGCTAGCAAGGACACCTCTCAAATCGTGCTCAGAAGTTATATTTACTTTGAAGGTTATCGAGACCTTCCACTTGACAGCAGACAGGAATACCAGGGATAATGATTCCTATCTTTGTGCTATTCCCACTCTTCATATATACTTATATTATTTGTCATATTCTATTCTAGATTGCAGAGCCTACAAGGATGATCTTTCTGGTTAATGTCTAATGTCTTATTCATCATCAGCATTCAATAAATGTTTGCTGGACTGAAGTGTACCATATTGCATGTGGATGATTTCTGTACAATTCTTAAAAACTTAATTATGAAAACAGGGCATCCGACATTGCTGATTTGACCCCAAGAATGTTGTACCTCTGTCCTTTCCATGTTCCCATAGCACTCATTTTTGCCTGTCACGGCTCTTTGCTTTGAGAAATACATACAAATTCTCATCCTTTATTCAAGTCATACTGGATGGTATTGTGAGCAATAACGAATATCAAGTAAACCTGACCAGTTAAAATTGCAAACAGCAAAATTTGCTATAGATTCAATATCAAAGAATTATATCATGTTGACAACATTGCAAAAATTGATCCAGGATAAAACAATAAATTCAAAATAAACTAGAAAAAGCTAAAACTACATACAATAAAATTTAATACTAACAATTGAAGAAAGAATTGAACATCTTTTGCTAAAATAAGATCTGCATAATGTGACCTGGGAAAATTGGACTTGATAGAAATGCTGACTACAGAAGGAGACTCGTGGTGGCAGAAGTTGTAATCGATAAGATGTGGTGTTGAAAAACTGATCAAATGAAACTGCCACCATAAAATAATTACAGAAAATAATTGATTCAAGTAAAAATGGCTTTGATTAAAAAATGCACATAAAAATTCAGAGACATTTTAGCTGTTCTATGTGGAAAATTGATAAAAGATATTAAATGAAGTCTACATTGGGAAACATATCTTGACATAAATAATTTTGAGATGATTAAATGTTTGTTTTCATAAAGAATTAAAATTTCATATATTGTCAGGATCAAAATAGCAGTTGAAGAGCAGGGTTAAGCTTCCCACACTCTGCCCAGAGACATGAATTTCTAACTCAATCTCTGTCATAGTCATTCTGAGTTCAAAGATACCTTTAAACCCCTCTAGGCCTCAGATTGTTGGACTCCATCAATTATAAGCCTTGTTCAGATTTTGGGAATGTAAAAATTTTAAAAATGTGTGTCATATAATTGAGGACACCATATACAACTCTATCCATCTGG
The DNA here is from genome assembly GCF_057802395.1 of Ceratotherium simum simum. Classification (NCBI taxonomy): domain Eukaryota; kingdom Metazoa; phylum Chordata; class Mammalia; order Perissodactyla; family Rhinocerotidae; genus Ceratotherium; species Ceratotherium simum. The sequence continues at coordinate 28,178,423 of NC_141931.1, read as the reverse complement.
ATGAGTCCCTGGCGTTCAACATGGAGCTCTGATAAAACTGAGTGTGAGAAGGTAGTTTATTTTAGGGACCTGAGAGAGGCCACTCGTTCCTTGCCCCTAAATTTCTATTTTACCCCCATACTTATGTGTGGGATCATCTCATTGCAGTGAAGAAAAAGACCCCACCTCCTAGTACCATCACCTTGGGGATTGGGGCTTCAACATATTAACTACGGGGGAACACAAACATTCAATCCATAACACCTAGTCCATCCTAATACACCAGCCTTGAGAGTCTGTTGCCTGCAATTATAATTGGTTTAAAATACTATATTAGTCAGAGTTTGGTGCCAGAAACAGAAATCATTCTATGCATTTTACTCGGAAATGATGCAAAAAATTGGGTGCTCAGAAAATCACTGGCAGGGCCAGAAGGTGGGATCTCAACAGGATCTGTGAGGATGGCTCCAAGAACTTATTCGCCACAAGTGTATCCAAACCCACCACAGTCAGAAAGCAGGGCCATCAGGAGGCTACCTCAGCAATGCTTGAGTTCAAGAACATACCTCCGTAACTATGATATCCAGAGATCACGAACCCATTGCCACCATAACGCCCTGGATGCCAAAACCCAGTTACCACCCCACAGTGACACTGTCTTCATTGTACAAAGCAGGTGCAAGGTGATCCATGAATGCAGCTACCCCACCACAATCGCTCATAGTCACCTCTGAAGCCAGAGGCTGCAGCCTGCCACCTGTGCTACATTAACTGACTCAGAAAACAAACAAAGCCATAGGATGGTGGCTTCTGACTTCCAAATCACATGTGAGTGGTTTTAATTGGCAGAATCCAATTAGCATGTAGAAACCCTATTTTCAAGAGTTTCACTAAGTTCTCTTAACTTCCTTGCACTTGACCAATTTGACCAACATACATTTTTTAATGTTTATTGGCTTTGATATATCCTAATCTTGTGATCCCAGGAAATGGAATTCTTTATCATTCACATTGACTTTTTATAGGTTATGCTGTATTTCCTTAGTTGCACATCTTTTCACATAAAATGATATCAGGGTGCATCTTAAAATTGATGGCATGTCGTCATTTAATGGGCAGAGTTTTTTCTATTTTAGGTAGCACACCAAATAATAACGCATCTTACTACTGTCAGCATCTTAGATTCGAAGAATTATGGTACATGATGCTGCTCACCACTAAAGTCTACAATATCCAGCTTTGCAGGGCAAATATCATTGAACTGCTATCAGTCATGATTGTAAAGGCATCCTCATACATAAAAACACATATAACAATCTTCAGAGAAGACATACCACAGGAGATCCATGCTGAAAAATGAATATGTCTTATAGGAGGATTGAATGGTGACCCCCAAAAGAAAAGTCCACCCTATAAATGAGATCTTATTTGGAAAAAGGGTCTTTGCAAATATAATTAAGTTAAGGATCTCAAGATGAGTGTCGTTATAAGAGACAGAAAAGGAGAACTTTTCTAAGTTATTTTTTCTTCTGTTTTTTCCTCTGTCTTTCATGCTAGAGGATTTCCTCAAATGAATGATAACCCTGGTTATCTGTTCATATTTAAAAGTGAAACACTATAAAGCTGATTGGAAGTTCTGTGCACATGATTGGAGCTTGTTGATTGGTGAGTGACTCCATGGGGTATTGGGCAGAGCTCCACCCCAATATAAACTGGGGTACCTCAAAACTCAGTCACAGTAAGAATTTTCTCTAGGTCTGGTCACTTCCCTAGAGAAGGATCTTTTATCCTCCTGGCTGAAGTCTATAGGCCTGGTTTTTGGCATTCTGGGACCAATAGCGGAGAAAAAAATAAAAAGGTAGAGACTATTAGGCAGTGGAATTTTTTTAAAGACTACAGTTATCCTCAGAGGGGTAAGACAAGAATGAATTCATAAAAACAAAAATAGAATTCCATTCTTTAAAAGGAACAATCAGAGAAAAAGGAAGAGCTGATAGAAGTTAAAAATAAGATAGGCAAAGTTACTATGAAGCAGGATATAATGAGAAGTACAACAGTATAGCTGCAAATTTTCAAGAAAAATAACAGATAAACTACAACAACCACATTTTAAAATATACTGGAAAATTGTGGAAACAACAGAAATTAGATAAACTAAAGTTCTCGAAAAGAAAGAGCCCCTACTAAGTGTGCTGGCGATTAATACCTGTTTTATTTCCAGGGAATTTGCCAACTTTGATGAGCTGAAGTCAGGCTTGACACAGACAGAGGAATTCTACTCAGGAATTATAAACTAATAGAGAAGTTTTTGTCTAGTTCAGGGCTAGCATTCCAGATTAGAAACTAAAAAAAGCCCCAAATGTACTGCAGGGTTTTTCCCAAGAGACGTTTGCTGAGTTCTGGGGTGGTGCTGGAGGCTTAGGGTCAAAGCCAGAAGCTTCTGAGCAGCAGAGTAAAATATCCTGAAGCCTTGTAGTACTTGAGAATGAAAGCCGCACTTGAAGGGGAGACTGTCCAGACTCCAGTACAGGGAGGTGAAAGCCAAGCAGAGCACGTCAGACTTATTGAATTAAGCAGACTGAAGTAAAAGCACAGGAAGGCTGAGAAAGCTGGATATTGCACGGCGGGTACCAGCAAACGGCAGCTATATAGCAAAAGAGGCCCCAAAATCTGTGTAGGAGTCCGCTTGACTGTATGACTAACTACTGAGATGTGAATACTGAAACTTCACAAAGCCATACAAATGAAGATGAGGGAGCTCGTAGTTGAACAATTCCCAGAGATGACACAGCTAGGATGCATTTGAGTTCTAACCAGCAGAGTGGAGAATCTTTGTTGAACACCCATGGAATTCAATACAGACCTTAGAAAATTAATATTTTAAATTCTAGAGGAACCACAAACAAAGGTTAAAGAGGTAAGCCAATAGGACAATAATGAAGCTAAACACAACTAATAGAATATTAATACAAAAGAAAGCAGAAAAAGAACAAAGAACAGATGAGACAAATAGAAACAAATAGCAGGATGGTGGATTCAAGCCCAAGCATATTGATAATTACTTTACATATAAATGGTTTAAACACTCCGTTTAAAAGGCAGAGATATTTAGACTGTAGAAAAAGCAAAAGCTTTTTATAGGCTATCTATAGCGTATAGAAACAGATAACATTGTCTCTATTCACAGATGACATGGTTATCAATATAGAAAATTCCAAAAACCATTTTTTAAATTAATGGAACTAATATGTAACTTTAGTAAGGACACAGAATACAAAGTCAACATTTAGAAGATCAATGATATTTTTTATATACTAGCAATAAAACAGTTACAAATTGAAATTTTTAAAACAGTATCACTTAACTATTGTATTAAGGAACATAAATATTTAGGGACAAATCTAAAAATATGTGCAAGATTTGTATGTAAAATATACAAAATATTGATGAGAGAAATTAAGAATATCTAAATAAATGAAGAGATATATTGTGCTCATAGATTGGAAGACTCAATATTGCTAAGATGTCAATTCTTCCCAAAATGTTTCCTAGATTCAATACCATCCTGCTAAAAATCCCAGCACTTTTTTCTTTAGAAATTGACAAACTGATTCTAAAATTTATATGAACAAGCAAAGGAGTTAGAATAACAAAAACAATTTTGAAAAGGAAGCAATTTGGAGAACTCAAACTATCTTATTTCAAGACTCACTATAAATGTATAGTAATTAAGATAGTGTGATATAATGAAAAGATAGACATATAGACCAATGGAGCAAAATAGAGTCCAGAAAGAGATGGACACATATATAGTCATCGATTTTCTATAAAGGTGCCAAGGTAATTCAAGGAGAAGGGATAGTCTTTTCCGCAAATGGTGCTGAAACACTTGGACATCTTTCTATCCAACAGCAGAAGCTTGCCAACTAATGTCCCAGCCTCCAGTCCTTACCTTCCTCCCTTCTATACCCACATAGCAGTCGAGCTCTCCTTCCAAACAAGGCAATCCCCTGTTCAGTCCTTCACTGGCTTCCCTTGAGACTGCACTCAAGGGGAAGTCCATACCCCTTAGTATGAAGCCTCTTTATGATCCACCTCTTGAAACTCATATCTTGGCCTTCCTTCTCTTGTGCTCTATATTCTGACAGTATTGAACTACTTACAATTCCCCTTACATGCCATGCCCCACCTCACCCCTAGAAAGTTTCCTCTGCCTGGCTTATGACTCTTCACCCTTCCTTCGGTATAATGCTGCGGTACCACCTCCTCCAGGAAGCTCCCCTAGACAGCTCAAGACTAGGCAGGGACCCTTCTTATGAGTTCCCTTAGCTAACTGCACTCACTCCTAACTTTAGGACTTGTCACACTACATTGTAATTGTCTATTTACCTGTCTGTCTCTCTCACAAAATAGTGAGAGTCATGGGGCCCAGTGCTACCTCTTGCTAAGCATGATGTCCCCAGCCTCTAGCACACTGCCTGACACATAGCAGGGCTCAACAACTGTGTGCTGAACGTGGTCATCCAGTTATCGCCTGCTCTTCACACTCCACAAGTAAAGAGAACAGGTATTTCCAAAACATTGAGCTCCTCCCACGGATATGAAGAGCTTTAAGTATTCCTTGGTAAAACATTCTTCTCTATCTTTGATTCATCACCAGAATCCCTGTTGGCAAGTTCTAGTTCCACAGCCATGGGTAGAACTCACAGAGAATCCTGCGAGGGAAAAAGAGTTTCAGTGGATTGAAAATTTTCTAAAGTAAACAAAGATGAAAATTGACAATTAATCATTTTGAATATTTGAGGTTTTCCTATATAGTCCCCCAATCTGTTAACATCCCCACTTAGGACAGGAAAAGAAGAGCTCATTTGGCCCAGAAGGATATTGGTTGGACACAAGGAAAGTGGTCTTGGCCACAGGATTGTGAGGAGAAATTCAGTGTCCTCACTGTAGGGTGGATGGGTTAGTCGACTCCCACCCACTCGCATGCCCCTGTGGAAGTCTAAGGGAGCATTCCCATCTAGACAAATAATGACAATAAACAACCCTAAGCTCAGGGAAAATATTCCACTGAATAGACAAGCTACGTTCACTCTACCATGACCTTCATCACCAGTATTTGCTGAAACAAAGCAAAATAAACTTCCGAGATAGGGTCTGGTGTACATAAACTCAGCAAATTTTAGTCAATGCTTCCCTCTAGTGTGTGGCTATGATATTACATTATCCTGGGTTTTGACCATAAACAGACATGCAAGAGTCTGAGGAAGATCAGGGAGACGGTGCAGAATGAGAAGACAAGAGGGCGATGGAAGAGTACCCACCCCACGTAGAGGATGGGTGGGGTACGCATATGAGACTGAGAAGGGGAGGCAGAGCTGTCAGAGGGCTAACTGTAGGGTCTCCGATCACAGAAGAGAGGCAAGCAATTTCAAGGAAAAGTGTGCTAAACCCTGTCAAACACTGCGAAAAAAGAAAAGTAACTCCAAACTCCCAAGCAAGGACACATCAAGAGGTGAAAGGCATCAAAGGCCCTATAAGGGTACAAGTTACCCCAAGTCAAGAGAGAGAGGCCAAGATGTTAAGGGAGGAAGAAGGAAGATAGAGATCTTTGAGAGTATATCCCAAAATAACAGGATCGTCCTTGAGGAAAAGGGGTCTGTGTGTCCTCACTGTCACTATAGTGTTCTTTGTGAGGGGAACAGTAAGTTTTCAACATATGAAATATTAGAGGCTCCAGAGCTCTAAGTGGGAATTCAAATTAACAGTAGAGCCTAAATCATAACTGGCTCTCTAACTTGGCGGGGGTCGGGGGGCTGTTTGGGAAAGATGGTCCTGTGTATGCTAATTATGAACACGACACAGATTTGCAAAGCTTTTTCTTCAGTACTCAATGCTGATGAGGACATAGTAAGATAATACTCTCCTGTAAGAACACAAATTAATATTAACCATTTTCAAAAACAATTTTGCAATATCAAAATGTTTATATCATTCAATATAGTGATTCTAATTCTAAGATTTTTTTAATTAAAAAAATAATCTATAATATGGAAAAAGCTTATGTTTATCTCAAGGCTATTTATATTAGGAAAGACAGAAATCAAACTGCATTTTTCATAGTAGAGGAATCATTAAGTAAATTATGGTACATACTTAAATGGAATATTAGGCAAATATTAAAAATAATATTAATGAATGTTTTCAATGACTTGGAGAAATAGTCATTCTGCAACACTAAATGAAAAAGGCAGGATATAAAATTTTATATGCATCATTATATCAGTTATTTTTTCAAAAATCCATATTTAGAAAGTTCACAAGATGTTAAGTGTTGTTTTTTGTGGCTAGAAGAAGTAAAATGATATATTTCCTTCTTCAAATTTTTCTTACTTATCCTGTAATATTTTTATAATCAGAATAATTAACCTTATTTTGTAAATGAAATCCAATGGGTGGCACAGACAGAAAGGGTGCTGGGCAGGCAGTGGAACGAGAGATGGCTATAGGCAATGGCAGGCAGAGAGGGCTTCACGGAAGCAATGGGACCTGAATTAGGTCCTGAAGGGAAAGTGACAGTTATACACATGAAGAGGAGAGTGCATTCTGGGCATGCAGAATAACGACAACAAAGACAAAGATGGCAGAATGCGTGTGGTGAGTTAGGAGAAAGAGTCGACCAGTTGGCTGGAGAGAAAAAGATTTGTTTAATGGAATATTGGAATTTAAGAGTGGAGAAATAGAATGCATACAAGACTGATGGAACAGAAGAAGAAAACTATTGAATAGTTTTGATCAATAGAGGGCTGTGTGTTTCTTCCAGCTTTAATTCTAAGTAAACCCTCAAAACAACAGCTGGCATAGATTGAGTGCTGGCAAACATTTGTGGGATGAAGAAACTCAGGAATAAAGTCCAGAGTGGAAAACATTCTATGTTCATCACAAAGATGCCTTTATTTTCTTCTCTCCAAGATGACTCAGTGAGATTGTCACTTCTCCACCTTTCAGCTGTGTTAATTTACACCTCAGATAAATTTCTGAGCCACAAAAAATGTCACAGACCCACTCTCCACCAGAAAGGGGACTAGCAATAAAGTAAATGAAATAATCACTTTTCTACTACTCACCAGGGCAGAATATTACTCACCTAGGGAAAATGAGGAAGAGGCCATTTACAAGTTAAAAAAAAATACATGAGCAAACAAAAAGTTTATACAGAGTTTCAAAGTAAAAGGATTTCCTGAGCACAGGATCCCTGCACGTCACAGATGAAGACTGCCTGTACGTTTTCCACTTTCCACGAGGAGCCATTGACGAGATTCGGTTACTCAAGAGATCCCACCCAGCTGTGGTTACCTGTGTAATGAGCACACGCACCTTTTACTTTCCATTCCCTCCACTAAGAGGAGTGGTGCAAAGGAAGGAGGAGACATTAATACTCAATGTCCATGTAAGATAAAGTATGTTAAGAAAATCTTGAAAGCAAACAAGTAGGAGAGCACAGTGATCCCCTGAGCCCTTGCTCTCCTACCAGGAAGCACATCTAGGGGACACACCTGGGGAAGGGCCCCAGAGAGACACTGTCCCACAAGGCCACGCATATGAATAGGGTAAGGGAGCAGGAATGGCTGGGAGATGATCTAACAAGGCCTTGTTATAAGGGGCTCTCTACCTTCCAAAGGCACAGAGAGCCTCTAGCCCATCTGAGTTTATTTCTCCTCAAGAACAACAACCTTTGGGTGTCACTCCCATGACCTTCCCCAATATGGACACAAAACTGACATTTTAGTTTGAACCACTGTCCCAGCATGCTACTTTCAGGTGACACTATCATCTTGCACTCACCCCCACTTCATCATCATCAAAGTGAGATGACAATGACAAAGCCCTACCTCTATCTCTGGCTCTGGAAGATGCCCACGGGCTGGGAAACGGGACAGGCAGTGAGCTACACTGAAGCGCTGAAATCAGTGCGCTCGGGCAGAGAGCTGCAACCGCCTCCGGGGTCGCAGGCCATGTCCAGGCCAGCCTGGCTTATTGCCAGTTTGGTGATGATGGTCTTCTTCACTTCCTCTCCTTCTCCCCTACTGCTCCTGACCTTGCAACTCAGTGTAATAATAACCGCCAGTGCAATTAATGGAAAGCTTCCTGTGTGCCAGGTGAAACAGGATATTTTGACGTGTGCTATTGGAAGCGGCCAGGTTAGCATGTGATCTACAAACATCTCCTGGTTTACAAACGTCTTGGTTCCCACAGTCATGAGCCTCACCTCTCACTGATGTTCACCATCCATCAGGCCCACTTCGTCTCTGAGAAACATTCTAGAGCAGAGTTTCTTAATCTGGGGCCCATAGACCATAGACGGATAGAGTTCAGAGCGTTCACGAACTTGAAAGGCAAAAAAATCACATCCGTATTGGCACTGAGATTCAGCTTAAGCTAGCATTTCCTTCTATTATGACCGCAGATTTTAACAGTCCCTACGACTCACCCACAGAATAAGCAGGTATTTGCTCCTGCATCACAGCTGTTACAGATATTCTGGATCTGTTACCCTCGTCGCTATTTTGAAGTCACAGTACTTATTAGACCTGCCTCTAGATCTTGCTATTGAATGCATTAATAAAGAGGCTCATGCATTACTATATAATAATGTTTGGTTAACTGTTGTGGTAGGTAGAATAATGCCTCCCAGGAACCTGGAATAGGTTTTCTTAGACAGTAAAAAGGACTTAGAAGATGTAAATTAAGGATCTCGAGATGGGAAGTTTATCCTGGATTATTCAGGCAAGCCCAATATAATCACAAAACTCCTTATAAGAGGGACACAGGAAATCAGAGTCAGGTGGGAGATGTGATGGTAGAAGCAGAGGTCAGAGTGATGCGATTGCAGCTTTCAGGATGGAGGAAGGGGCCACGAGCCGAGGAAGGCAGGAGGCATTTTGCATTTCTAACTGTAAGATAAATTTGTGTTATTTTAAGCCCCAGTTTGTGGTAATTTGTTATAGCACAAAAAGAAACCAATACAATTGTATTTCAACATCATTTGTTTCTTTTGCAATCCTATGCATTTTCCTTTACTTTCTGGATTTAAAAACATTACTATGATAAGGGCCCATAGGCTTCACCAACTTGCCAAAGGGGTCCATGACACACACACATAAATGATAAACTCTTGCCCTAGAAAATTAGAGAATGGGATGAGATTCAGGATAGGATGGAAATCTGTAATGAGGTGAAAATCACAAAAACAGTAAGAATTTAAGTTCTATACATTATGTGTTGTTTTTTTTTTAAGTTGAAAGTGTAATGATCTCTTTTTAGACCACATTCAAATCTATATACCTGAGATGATGCTTTAGCTCATTCAATTCCCACAAAAACCTGGGACATAAGTATCACAATGCCTACTTCATAGATGAGAACAATGGAGAGTCTGGGATGTGAAATGATTCTCCTAAGAACAAAGAACTAAGAAGTGACAGATGAGGGCTTGAACCCAGGTCTGTCTCACCCCAGAGCCCATGCGCTCCATCCCCACCCCACACTGCCTCCTTCCCTCTGTCACCTCCAGTCCTGGCTGGCTGGTGCTGCAGCTGCCCCATCTTCCCTTATCTCCACTGAGAAGACATCATCTCACGTTCTCCATGTCTTATGGAAGGGACAGGACGTCTATTAGCTAATCTGACAACCCAGCTCTAATTCGTGGGCTAAGAGACAGATGAGGATAAGGATGCTCCCACTACAAATGCCTTTTTCTACGTGAGCAGTCAAGTGCTGGCCTGTTCTCAGACTTTATCTACCTAAGCTTTCATATACTGATGCTCACCACTCCTCTTTTAAAAACTTCACCGCTTGGTTTCTTGGCTTTTTCTTCTCTTTCCTCTTACTCTCTTATTTGTGTACTTCACGCACCACTGCAGATTTAGTCAGGAAGTGTGATGAAGCATAAAGAGGATGGACTTTGGAATCAAGCAGACAGGTTTGAATCTCAGTTCTGCCACTGACTGAATAACTTAGCCTATATGAGCCAGAAATACTGCCCTTACTGGGAGGCCCCAGAGATTGAAGGAGGCCATATTCAGGCTCACCTCATGGTAGATGATCAATGCAGGTTAGTTATCACTACAATACCTCACATTATTAGGTGTATGTTAGTGTTGGGATATTTGCTGATGGTCAATAGTCAAGGCTGGGCTGAAGACCCAAGATTCAACAATCTGAAAATGATCACTTTGGGACACACCTGCTGGGACAGGCAATGCACCCTGGGCCCCGAGTGTCCCCGCATACTCTTGCCAAGTATACGGAGAATGTATGGTCCTGACTGCTCTTTACTAGGACTGTTTCTCAGGGTTGTGTTCATGGCGAGCAGTCTTGCAGGATAAAGTAATGTCTCCTCCTCAGACAGAGAACAGGCTTGCTTCTACTTGCTCCAAAAGTAGTGAACCTTCCCAGCTCGGTGTTCCTCTCCTCTACATACCCACTGTATGTGCAAGAATCCACTTGGACCCCAGGATGTCAGTAGTGCTGACAGGCCAAGTAAAGCAAGGAGAGAGAATGGACCATTATGTTTGACAACATGGAGGTCAGTGGTGTCCTTGAGAAGAAGAATATCATGGGGTGGAGGACGGGAAAGCCCCAGGAAGTGGATTCAAGAGGAGATGGAAGGAAAGAGAGCAGAGATATTTCATCAGATTTTTTCAATAACTTTTACCAGAAAGAGAAATGAGAAAATGATCAATTTTCTTGCTCCCTCTAAGATGACCTGCTCGTAAATAGCAGTTTCTTTATAAAGGACTGTATAATCCCATACCTATAGGAACAAATCATGAATCTATCTTGGTATGTTACTCTTCCCATAAAGTATTTATCTTTTACCAGGGAAAACAGGTACTAGGCCAAAGCTGTCACTCTTTCCTGTTTGAGTCACAGGCCAGCCTGAGACAGATGTCCCTCTGTCACACTGCAGAGTTATGTGGCCACGCTGGTGGCTATATCATATTCACAGCCAACAAGCTGAGTCTCTGTGGCCCTCTTGGTTTTACTGTCCCTTAAAGGAAATTTTAAGTACAATACAAAGACTTAGGATGGAGAAAGCTAATTAGCTGATATTATCAGACACCAGGAACAGACTAAAATAGCAACAACTTACTGTCTTAACCTTAGAAAGGATGTTAAATGATATCAAGTGCCCTATTGCCTGCAATAGCTCCTGAGAGAATAACATTTATGAACCTACCTCCAGATGAATGCTGGAATCACAGAGTATCTTTGCTGACTGGGGGCAACCATACCTGCAATAAGCATATTTAAAGAATTGGCACCAGCTTCAAACCAGCTGCCCACCTCTTCCCTGAAAGGGAGTAGGCATTGAAGTTTTCCTTTGCACCAGGAAATTATCTCTTTCTGCCCAAACACCACCCGTGTTCTATATCAAGAGTGGGAAGATGGGATAGGAGAGGAAGATGTAACTGATCAAGGAAGAAGGGGGTTTCTAGAATCTTCTAGCTAGCATGAATCTTAGAGGGGATCCAGACAGCTCTGTTGTTTTACTAAGGCCCAGAGGAGTGGGGTGATTCTCTCAAGTTCATCCAGAAAGTCAGTGGCAGAGCTGAGATGATCACCCAGGTGGCCAGTGCTCTTTGCAAAATGTCACACTCTCCAGAAGGGCAATGCTATCTAGTGGTCTGACAGAGGATGGGCTCAGAGCCAGACTGTCTAGTTCAAATCCCAGCCCTGTTGCTGACTCATTGTTACCTTGGGCAGCTTCCTGAAATTTTCTCCTCTGTAATAAATTGGACAAGCTACTTACCCTCCCTGGGCAACACCTCATAGGAGTGTTGGGATGTGTGAATGACTTGACATGAAAAGCACTTAGTTCATCACATCAACAGCACTCAGTAAATGTTAACTTTATCATCATTGCTTTTCTGAGACATGCAAGTCCAAGAGTCACAATGACTCTACCTGAAAAAAGCCTAGAGTTGTCTAAGGAAGAATAAAAGTTTTAGCAAAAAATCATCATGACTGTGGAAAGGGAAAAGAAAAGATATGAAAGCCTAGTTATAATTATTCTTCACTGTGGGGCAGTGGCAGCCCTCAGGGACTCCTCCAGAAGAACTGGTAAGTTTCTGTTGTTGGGACTATCATGAGCCACAGACCAGGTTCTTGAAGGACTCAAGCAGCCCTTTAGGGTGGCTTCAAGGTTGAAGGAAGACAGACCAAGCACAAAGCCCCTGAGCCCAGGGCCACCAGACCCACCTAGGGGGAGCAATCTGATCTGAGCCAACAGTGAAGGGCTGGTGTCAGCAGGTTGGTGGAAGGATCTAGGATGGGTCCCTGAGAGAATCAGCAAGGAGCTAAGAGAACATCAACACTTCTTCACGTCACAGGTTCTCTGGTGATTGGGTCCCACCGCCCACCTGTCAAATCTGAAGTCATTTTGCTGAAAAGATAAGAAACATTCCAGGCAATATTGTAAGAGTTGTATCATCTTACCATTATGCTCCCCAAAGTCATTTTCCATGCTCTTTCTGTAATTGCCTTAAAATGGACTTTTTATCACCTTTTCCTGCTTTACTTTGATATGCCTGAGAAGTGTTAGAATGTAAGGCTCAACTGAAAAACAAAACACAATTCCAAACTTCTCCCTTCTCATCATCACCCATACTTTGTCTTCATTCATTCGTTCATTTGATGAACCCTGCATGAGCTCTCTGAGTCAGACACCACATAAAGAAGATGGAGATGTGAAAGCACCTGCCCTAAAAGAGGGCATTGTGTACCCAGGGAGACGATGCAATCTGTGTGTGTCTTCTGTGTGTCTGAAGTTAGGGTCCCTAGAAAGACTTGGAGACAGAGAGCTACATGCAGAAGGTTTTGGGCAAACGTTCTTGGCAGATACAGCTATAAGGAAATGAGGAAGGCAAGATGGGTCCGAAGGAGAAGCTGACCCACAAAGCAGTTTCAACTGAGGCTTCCACTAACCCTAAGGAGAGCTCTAGATTGGGGGTGGTCTTTGTGAGTTGAGCCAAATTGAGACAAGGGGGCTGGGCATTTACATACCTGCCTTAGCAATCATTGGCAGTGAATCACCCCCGGCAGGGTGGGCAACCTCGAGTGAGGCAGTTTCTTGCTTCCAGGGAAAATTCTCAATGAAGGGCACAGCTGTGAACCATCCTGCCATCTGAGAATGTCTAGAACTATAGGCAAAATCATCAAGCCACAGAGGCCACATCCTCCCGCTTTACACATCATGAAGAGCATACATCCATCCCAGACTTCCCCCATGCCCTTAGAAAATCTAGGCGAGAAGGGTTGCCTACTAGCATTTCCCTCCAGGCCAATGAGGACTCAGCCTGATCTAATGCTTCATCTTCACTGCGAGTTTAATTACCCAGAAGAACACCTATTGCCTCATTAGCCCTCTAACTGTGACCATTACAGTTAGAAAAGGAAACACAACAGCTGGACAAGGCAAACACAATCTAGCCACCTGCACAATTGAAGAAGGCCCACAGGTGGCAGTTCCCTGGGCAGCAAGTTGTCAGCTAATCCTACCACGTGAGCATGGCTGAGAGGCCCTCTGTGTCTTCCAGGAGCACTCAGTGAAAGGCGAGCAGAAGATTAACCTGTTTACACAGGTAAACCTCCCAGGGGCAGCCACCAAATGCTCCCTTTCTTTGTTCTGCTGAGGAGCAGTCTGAAAGTATTGATTCCAAGCATATGAGTCCATAGCACATGACCATTACACACTCGAATGTGGCGGAGAGGGTGCAGGGTGGGGGTAAAGGTGAGGATGGAAGGGTGGAGAGAGAGAGGATTGTTTTGCTATGACATGTACCTTGCTGAGTAGAGCTAAGCCACAAGGAAGAATGAGCTGTCATGTGAAGGAAGAAGAGCAGAAGTTAGAAGTGATGTCAGAATTTGTCTAGTCCACTCCCTCATTTTGTAGAAAAAGACACTAAACCCAGAGAGGAGAGATGACTTGCCCAAGGCCACACGGCTAGCTTGTGACAGAACTTGCACTAAAACATATTTTCCGATTTCCATTCTAGGTTCCTATCCACCTCCACAAAGAAAACAGAGGAAAATGAGAAAAGTGAGTGACAAAGTAAGTAAAGAGATAAAACTACGGGGGAAAAAATAGGAGGAGAAGAAAAGAAAACGGTGAAAGATTAAACTGGGAAAAGGATAGAAACAAGCAAAGGACAAACAACCATGAAAACTGATGCTGATTCCAAAATTCACATGCATGAGAAAGTGTTGAAAAAGAACAAGATGTGGAACCAGCCCTAAGAGTTCAAATATTCTAGAGCTATTATGATTAAAACAGTGTGTTGTCAGAACAATAATCAACAGATCTATCAATGGAAAAGAATATGAAGCCCAGAAACAGAACTTGTGTATATGGAATTTAGTATATGGTAAAGCTATCATTTCAATCAGGGACAGTGGGATGGAGGAGGGAGGGACTAGTCAATACTGGTCCAGCCCTATAGGCTGTACATTTGAGGAGGATTAAGGCAAATCCCTACTTCACAACATTTCAAAAAAATGAGAGTGATAACCTCAAGAAAAATAGCAATATTTAGGCGATATTTTTAAAGTATTACAAGAAAATATAGGAGACTATCTCTAGGAGGATGGGAGACTCTCATAACCAAGGCATAAAAAAGCAAACATCAAAGGGAAGAGACTGACAAATTGGACCACATCAGATTTCAAAGCTTATGATAGAGAGAGCAAAGAAAGTTAAAGTCAAGGGAGAAACCAGGAGAAATGTTACAAATAGCTAGCAAAGGATTTAGAGCCATAAAAGATAAGAAAACCCTAAAATCAGGACAAAAGACTATAAAAATGGAAAAAATGGACAAAGGACATAAGCAAGCAATTCAAAGAGGAAGCAAAAATGTCCAATCACCATATGAAAGTTGGTCAGCTTTACTTGTAATTAGGAAAACATGAATTAAAGTAAAGTGAAATACTTTTTCACACTCATCAGCCTGGCAAAAACATCCATGTTTGATGACACTGAGCATGTGGAAGTTGAACATTCACACCCAACCGACAAAAGTGAAACCGGATACAATCACATTGAAGGGCAAATTAGTAAAATCTACTGACGATAAATTCCCAAATTTTCACTTCCATGTTTAAGCGAATGAATAAATCACTTGTCAGTCTTGTAGTAAAGAGGGTCACTCTGACCAAAAATTAGAGACGAACATCAGCCTGGGATCCCAGGCAGGGAAGGGTGTTTGCATCCTTCACATCTCAGCCCCCAAGTGGGGACAGGAGGTCACAGTCAGAGCCAGTCCCAGAGCAGGGGAGGGAGGGATGCCAGCCTGAGGGTCCGCATCTCATCCCTCCTCTGTGGCGTTTAATGCCACTGACTTCTCTGGCTGTCCAGACAGGGAAGACAGCTTCACCGTCAGGTTATCTCACTTCCCAAACTTCAGTCTGAATCTATTTCAGGTTGGCAAGTGAAGCAATTAAATTCTGGAATGGCAGGGTCACTTAGAGCTAAATGAAAAATTTGACTCTGCCAGGCAAGAGAGATGCATGTCATTAATCACGGCAAGGTCCCCACATGCCCACTGTCAAGCTCCTCGTGACCTGCCTTCCTTGAGCTGACTCATTCTTCATCTCATTTCTCTGTGCAGATTTGCCATAAATGGTGCACTGGGGGCCTGGATGGGAAGGAAAATCATTTAAGTGTTGGTTATCGAGAAATTGAAAATCTGCCATGGGACTAGGGCGCAAAGAGTGAATTGGATCCTAAAGTTTCGGGGGAAATAACGTCAGAACCAGGTGGGGAACTAGAAAGGTTGAACAAGCAGGAGTTAACTAGCAAAGCAGGGAGAGGTGGGGGAAGGTCAGGCATTCAGTGGAGTTGGGTGTTCAGGGCCCTTGATCACTTGCATTCCTTGTGAAGCTGTCTCTACCTTTCTGGACTGTTCCAACCTTAAAACCTGAATCCCGGGGTCTCCCCTGTCATGGCTGCCTCTGACTCTTGCTGTCCTTGGCTTGATGATCTGGTCCTCAGTGTTCCTGACCCTACTTCCTGTTTGTGTCCTAGGAGTACCCTCTCCACTCCTGATCAGTAACAGCAATAATTGTCATTCGGTCAGTCCTAGGCACAATGCTAAGCGCTTTACATGAGTTATCTCATTTGATAAACTCTGGATCTCTGACTTCAGTAGTAAATGACCATAGACCCCAAGGCCTGCCTCCCCTGGGTAATTGCGGCTGGTGCACCATCTTACCCAAGGGGTGTGCCCCAGAATCACCAGGGGATCTTTGCCAAAATATACGTACCAGCACCCATCAAAATCTTCTGAAATAGAATCTGTAGGGGTGGAGAGTAGGAGTTCAGATGGTCAGAAAGATTGATACTGGCTCAAGATAAGGTTGACGTGAAGGAAGCCATTGTAGAAAAGAAACTCTGTCGTAACTTTGAATGACCTCTGACAAACTAACCCAGCTGGATATGCACCCTCCAGGAGATCTAACTGCTCTGTTGATTTTATGACCCCTGCTTGTGCATGTACCTCCCAGCTGCGATAAGATGATAACTTTGCTCTTTTGAGTTCCTTAGGAAGGTGATGGCCCCCGAACAGAGAATCTATGCTAATAGCCATCCTCAAGGAAAACGGAAAGATCTGGTGTGGCAACTCCCAGTCTGTAACACCAGAAGGTCAACATTCCTAACCCCCTCCCCTATAACCCACCAGCCTATATAACCGCTGAAAGACTTTGTGCCCCTTAAAATGGTTCTTTCAGACGTGAGTCGGCCATCTTACCCCTTGCTAACAAGCTGTAATAAAAAGTCCTTTCTTTCCTACCATCTTGCCTCTTGACTATTGCCATGTCTTGCAGCGGGCAGACAAACCCCTTTTTGGATGGTAACAGGATGACTCCTTATTAAGAGCTGCTGACATGGGCTCTGGAGCGCATCCTGGTTTAACTGATCCCACCACACCAGGAAGAAACTAAACTCCTTCTCCTGCCATGGAGTCCCTGCAGTAGCCCCCATCTGGGTGCCCGGCATATCCACTTTCTTCCTTAGACCTTGTCCCACAGGCTGCATTCCAAAGTTTTGTTAAAAAGTGATTTGGGGGTTAAGCATTGGTTCGGGTTATCCACACCTCTTCTCCCTTTCATGTACTGTGCTTGGAAACTCCTTTGGCGGAGACTATTGGATCCCTAAGAGAACTTTTGAGTATGCCATACCCATCACTCAAAAGGTCTTCAAAACACAAATGCTAATGGCAACCAGAAATAGGATTGTTCTGCCCCCAGATTTCATGGTAATAAGGAGACAGCCTATGAATCCACTAATCTAAAGGGCAAGGGGCGGGGAAGATTCAAGCAAAAGCGAGCATGGAGCCATCACCTGATAACACCACCCAACCCACCAGTGTCTTTAATTAAGCATCAAATGGGAAAGTAATTAAAAATAATAATAATAATAATAGCTGGGCCATTATGCCGGGAAGAATGTATGGAGATGAGGAGGTGGTGCCCTTGACCTCATACACTGAGAATATAAAGGATTTTTCTAAATGTGGAGCCACCCACTGAGCAAAGTGCTGAGGGGCAGCAGAGAAAGGAAGCAGCTCCCATTCTTGTCCAAAGCCAGCGGAGGCAAACGCCAGGACAGTGGAGCAGAATGGTCAAGAGCAATCAAGCATTTCAAAGACAGACAGGCCTGAATTCAAATCCCAGGTTCTCCATTTCCTACCCATGTGAGCTCAGGGAAAGACACAGCTTCTTCACCTGGGAAGTGGGAAGAATCATTGTACCTACACCACAGGGCAAATGTTGTGTGTTAACAACTAGACAACTTGGCTTCATAAGAAACTTCAATTAAAATAATATGTGTAAACATTTACCTCAGTGCCTGGCCCTGGGTAAGAGTTCTACAGATGGTTGACAACCACTACGATGACATGGATGTCCCCTCTGATTTCCACTTCTGATCCCTTGATGAATGTGAAGCAGGGGTTTCATTACTCAGAGCCTCATTTTCTCCACATTCAAAAAAGAGAATAATTACCTCTGATCTCAATCCTACTTAAGTCATTATTTTCCTAAAGGGTTAAGACATGTAGAGCAATAACCAGGAAAAAGATATCATTGATGTTCAGCCTTAAAAAAGAAGGAGATTCTGCCATTTGAGACCACATGGATGAACCTGGAGGACATCATGCTAAGTGAAATAGCAGTATATGGAAAAGCAATAGCATGTCTGTGAAAGCCAGACACAGAAAGACAAATACTGCATGATCTCTCTGATGTGTGGAATCTAAAAGAGTTGAACTCATAGAAGCAGAGAATGGAACGATGGTTGCCAGGGCCTGGGGGTGGGGGGAGTGAGGGATGGAGAGATGTTGGTTGAGGGGTACAAAATTCCGTTCAACAAGATGAATACATTATACGTCCTGGAGATGTAATGTACAGCATGGTGACTGTAGGTAGAAACTGTATTGTATATTTGAAATTTGCTGAAAGGGTAAATCATGTTCTCATCACAAAGAAGTAGGGGGGAATGCTAACTCTATGAGGTGATGGATATGTTAATTAGCTTGATTGTGGTGATTATGTCATGATGTATATGTATATCAAATCATCATGTTCTATACCTTAAATATGTCCAATTTTACTCGCCAATTATACCTCAATTAAAAAAAGATACTGATCTAATGAGAAGTGGTATCAGCTTCCTGCCTTTACATGACTTCTAGCAACAAGATGTGAATCCCCGCAAGCCCAGAGAACAAAAATCACAGCCCATCTAAGGACACAGCAGCCAGAGAGGAAGAACCGGTGAAACGTTTGGACCACATGTCCAACAAAATGTACCACTGGAGGAGAAAGATGAACACCTGCCACAAGAGGTAACAAGAGCAGTTAAGGAGATGGAAGAAAAACACAAAAAGACTTCCAGGAGCTTACTCAAAATCATGTTTTGAATTTTAAAATTTAGTACATGAATTAAAGAAGAGGATGGTCCTTCACTATTGGAACCAAGTGTGAGAAATGTGGCAAAATACAGAGAAAAAATGAATAAAAAATAAGAGATGAAAATCAGAGAGAAAAGAGAAGATACTTAAAGAATAACTCCAGGAGATTTGTTGACTAGGATTTCCAGAAGAAGAAAAAGAAATAGATTGTGAGGGAGTAACAGGAACCTCATTTCCTGTCCTGCCTTAAGCAACTAGAAAATCAGACTAAACACATGAAACATATTTCAAGTAAAAAACAGACAGCACAGGACTGCCAGTTTAATTTGAGAACGTCCTTAATAAGGTTGTAGATTATTGGGGGCCGGCCTGGTGGCACAAGCAGTTAAGTGCGCACTCTTTGCTGTGGCGGCCCCGGGTTCGCCAGTTCAGATCCCGCGCACGCACCGACGCACCGCTTGTTAAGCCATGCTGTGGCAGCGTCCCATATAAAGTAGGGGAAGATGGGCATGGATGTTAGCCCAGGGCCAGTCTTCCTCAGCAAAAAAGAGGAAGACTGGCATCGTATGTTAGCTCAGGTCTGGTCTTCCTCACAAAAAAAAAAAAAAAAAAAAATTGTAGATTATTATTAAGTCTCAACTCTCTCAACTCTAAAGTACGCATCTTTTTAATAGCATGGGTGACAGAATGGGAAGTACACTCTGCAGCACACCAAAGCACAATGGTTGTTTTGAGGAAAAGCACTTGTGCAGTTGTTGGAATTGCAGGCTGAACAAGTCACTTTTTCCAAAGAGCATTATTTTTACTTGAAAGAACACTAACAGACAAACTATGGTTGGTTATTCAAACATAGGTAAATGGCAGACATTTTCTCATTGCAAGGAAGACAACTAACAATATTTGTTGCCAATTTGAACTTTCCAAAGAAAATTATAGTTTTGGAAAACTTGCATCAGCCACTACGAGCTCACTCAAGAAGAAACAGATAATATGACTAGCATTATATTTATTAATGAAATTGAAGTTGTAGTTAAAAATCTTCCCACAAAGAAAACTTCAGACCCATATGGCTTCACTGGTGAATTCTACCAAATATTTAAAAATGAAATAATACTATTTCTATACAAACTCTTCCAGAAAATGGAAGAGGAGAGAACATATCCCTACTCATTTTATGAGCCCATTAGTCCTGATGCCAAAGCCAAAGATATCACAAGAAAAAAAGGAAACTACAGAATGATATTCCTCATGAACACAGATACAAAAATGTTCAACAAAATATTAGCTAATCAAACCTAACAACATGTAAAGAGAATAATACAGCATGATCAAATGGTATTATATCCCAGAAACAGAAAAGACAAAAATTTTAAATATCCTCGATTCTCATTATTTGTGATATTTATGTTCTAGAAAGTTCCTACAAATACTGAATTAATGAATACCGAACCATTGCACCCAAGGGCAATAGAGGGTTAGGTTCCTGCCAGCCTCTGGTCGCAACATTCTCATCAACTGATCAATATATAACTTTGTTTTGTGTGTGTTTCTATTCTGTGTTCTACCATTTACTGGGTATCCTCCAAATGTGAGGCTATTTGTATATATATAACCTCATTTAATCTTCACAGAAATCCTGCAAAATACATGTTATTTTGTTCTCTACACAGATGAAGAAACAGAAGCTTAGAAAAGATAACCTGCCAGAGGCAAGCTGGTAAGTGAGAGAACTGGAGTTTGAACTCAGGTCTGTTTGCTTCCAAAATCCTTGCTTATTGGGTGCGGAAGTGAGGTTCAGAGTCAACAACAAACAGCAACTTCCGGATAGCTTCCACCACTGCCTCTTCGCTCCTACACCATGGGAAATTGGTTAGTCCTTACTGCCTGCTTATTCCTTGCCCTAGAGACTACTATAACCTGCAGGAGCACAAGACGAAGGAAAGCAGATCAAAGCCAGGATGAGCCACTCAATCCACTCAGAAATGTGGATTTTTCTGGTTTACAATTTTTCCCTTCAGTGAAACAAAAAGTTTTCAGGATAAAAGAAATCAAAGAGTAACTAAATATGTGGAGAGGAATTCCATGTAATGGATAGGAAGACTCAATATTGTCAAGATATCAGTTCTTCCCAACTAGATCTATAGATTCAATGCAATCCCAATCAAAATCCCAGCAACTTATTTTGTGGATATTGACAAACTGATTCTGAAGTTGATATGGAGAGGCAAAAGACCAAGAATAGCCAACATAATATGGAAGGAGAACAACAAAGTGGAAGAACTGATGCTACATGACTTCAAGACTTACTATGAAGCTACAGTAATCAAGACAGTGCGGTATTGACAAAAGATAGACAAACAGATCAATGGAACAGAATGGATGAATGAATAGCCTAAAAATAGGCCCAGACAAATATAGTCAACCAATTTTTGACAGAAGAGCAAAAGTAATACAATAGAGAAAAAAATAGTTTTTTCAACAAATGGTGCTGGAATAACTGGACATGCAAGTGAAAAGAAAAATGAATCTAGACATGGATCTTATACCTTTTACGAAAATCAACTGAAAATAGATCACAGACCTAAATGTAAAACTCAAAACTATAAAACTCCTAGAAGATAACATAGAACAAAATCTAGATGACATTGGATTTGGCAATGACTTTTTAGATATAACACAAAAGTACAATCTATGAAAGAAATAATTGATAAGCTGGAGTTCATTAAAATTTAAAACTTCTGCTCTGTGAGAGACAGTGTCAAGAGAACGAGAAGACAAGCCACAGACTGGGAGAAAATATTTGCAAAACACATATCTCATAAAGGACTGTTATCCAAAATATGCACAGAACCCTTAAAACTCAACAATAAGAAAGTAAATGAACCAATTAAAAAATGGGCAAAAGAACTGAACAGACATCTCAAAAAGAAGATATACAGATGGAAAATAAGCACATGAAAAGATAATCATCACATGTTATTAAGAAATTGCAAATTAAAATAACAATGAGATACCACTACATGCCGATTAGAATGAGGAAAATCCAAAACACTGACACAGCAAATGTTGGCAAGGATGTGGAGTGACAGGAAGTCTCATTCGTTGCTGGTGGGAATGCAAAATGCTACGGCCACATTAGAAGACAGTTTGGCAGTTTCTTATAAAACTAAACATACTCTTATCATATAATACCCCTTGCTATTTACTCAAATGAACTGAAAATTTTTGTCCACACAAAAACCTGCACACAGTTATTTAGTAGAAGCTTTATTCATAATTGCCAAAACATGGAAGCAACCATGATGTCTTTCAGCAGTCGAATGGAAAAATATGCTGTGGTGCACCCAAGTAATGCAATATTATTAAGTGCTAAAAATAAATGAGCTATCAAGCCATGAAAAGACACAGAGGAACCTTAAATGCATATTACTAAGTGAAAGAAGCTAATCTGAAAAGGCTATGTGGGGGAAGAGGGAGAATCTCCCTCTGCCCTTTTCCTTAAGGTTCTTATGGCTGGCCAAATAATTAATAAGACAGGTTAGCAGGAGAAAATAATACCAAGTTTAATAACATGTATACATGGGAGAAAGCAGGGACACTGCGTTTCTCAACACAATAGCAGAAATTCTCGTCTTAAATACCATGGTCAGCCAACGACGAAGGAGGATGTTGGGGGTGGGGGGAGTCAGTTACAGGAGATTACCACTAAAGCACAGTAAACAAGAGTAAGGTTATTATGCAGATTTAAGGCCTCACCTTCCACATTGATAAGCCTCTAGAAATGAGGCCATCCCCCCCTCTTCCCAAAACAGAGAGGGAGATACCTTTACAAATAGAGATTTCCCTTATAAATGTAAATGTTTGTCTGGCAACTCCTTGCAGGGCCATCCAGAGAATGTGGCCAGAGAGACAGAACTTCCGATAAGATGGGCTTGTTGGTGCCTTTCCTATTGTAACATTTCTCCTGCATTATCTTTACAGCCATCATGATAGAAGATCTGTTCCAGGAAGGAGCCACCATGTCAAATTCTTTAGGCAGTTAGTGGGGGAGGTCAAATGTCCCTCAGAGAAAACAATCAAGGTAAAGAGATATATTTTAGGGTGGCCAAATCTTGATCTCCCACAGCTACATACTGTGTGATTCCAATTATACGACACCCTGGAAAAGGCAAAACTGTGGAGACAGTAAACAGATCAGTGGGTGCCAGAGAGGAGGAAGAGAGGGATGAATAGGTGGAGTACAGAGGATTGTTAGATCGCTGAAACAATTATGTATGATACTACATGTCATTATCTATTTGTCCAAACCCATAGATGTACAACACCAAGAGTGAACCCTGATGTAAACTACTGACTTTGGGTGATAATGATGTGTCAATGTAGGTTACTGATTGTAACAAATGTACCATTTGGTGGGGGATATTGATAGTGGAGGAGACTGCACGTGTGGGGGCATGTATGGAAAATCTTTGTACTTTCTGCCCAATTTTTCTGTGAACCTAAAACTTCTCTAAAATAAAGGTGTATTTTTTTTTTACTTTTTCAAGAGGGAAAAAAAAGTTGTTGTTTTTTTAAATTTCAAGTTCTACACATTCCAGAAACCTAGTCATGTCAAATCAAATAAGTGATCACATAGAACAACTATGAACTTTATATCTCTTCACTGTTTTTGATTTGGAGTTTGACTCTAAACAAAAAAAACTGTGGTCATATCATAAAAAGACGTTAACTGACTTTCAAATCACTTTGGGGTCATATAACTCTCTCTCCTAAATTGAGATGAAACTTTTAAAAAGGTGGGGAGGCTTAGATAAAAAGAAGCATTTCTTAATAGAGATGAGTATAAAATTCTAAAATGGGTGAAAGAAGGCCATGCTTCTCTAGACACTTATGGGGTGTTTGTGAACTAGCTATTCATAGCAGAGAGTACTGGATTTGGAAGGTCCAGGGTTTTCACATTCTGGGGAGTACTGGGATTCTGATATCTTCTGAGCTGCCCATGGAGTAAATGAAGTGGTGGTCTGCCCCACTATGAATCAAGCAGCCTGGCTTATATAGGTTTTATATATTAAAGTTCTAAGCAAAATTTCATTTGATAAAATAGTTTCATTGCTTTTATAAATTAAAAAAAAAAAAACAGAGAAGGGAGAAAATGAAAACCACTTGCAATCCAATCACCTATTCTTTTTGACCTGAAATACTGACTTCTTTTTTAAGAACAAAGCAAAGGAAGTGTTACTTTACACAGTGGGCAGCCAATCTTTGGAACTTGTTTCCCTCGGAGGTGTTATAAGTTGAAAAACACAACGGTTCACCTATCTTGCTCACATATTTATTTGAGTGTCTACTCTGTGCCAGCGTTATAGTGTCAATAAGATATGTGTAATTCCTGCTGCATGGAGCTTATAATTTTTAAATAAAGTAGAGAGAAAATCATGACTAAAGGGTACACAATTAGCAAAGAAAAAAGAGAATTCTTCCCACAAAACATCTAAGTTTTAGAGTATGACCTTCCATAGTCCAGAGGCTCCATCAGCCTAGCTTACCCTTTTTATTGCCCAAAACATCAACTTTAGAAGAAAATAATCCCAGCAGTATTTGGAATTGGAGCCATCCCTGGACAGGGTTATGAAACTGATCTGATTTGTTTTGATTCTTTTTTTTTTTTTTTTTTTGGTGAGGAAGTTTAGCCCTGAGCTAACATCTGTTGCCAATCCTCCTCTTTTTGCTGAGGAAGATTAGCCCTGGGCTAACATTCGTGCCCATCCTCCTCTACTTTACATGTGGGATGCCTGCCACATCATGGCTTGATAAGCAGTGCGTAGGTCCACACCTGGGATCTGAACCCGTGAACCCCCAGTCCACCACACGTGAACTTAACCACTACGCCACCGGGCCAGCACCTGGGTTTATTCTGAGCTCCTCTTTCTCCTCCCAAATCTGCTTTGCCCCATTACCTCCTGGCTTGGCTATTCAAGGCCCCCTGCTGGTGATAGTTGGAGGAATTACTCTTTCCATGGCTTTGGATCTGTCTGGGTTTCCTGAAGACTGACAAGCCTCAAGCCTCAGAGCAGCAAATCTCAAATGGTTTGATTCCAGACACCGTGATCGTCCAATGGGAGGTATGATTTTGAGTTATGCCCCTAAAGTTACACCAGAAGTGTGCACTGCCGTCTCTTAAGTCTCCTAAAATGGAGACACAGAACAGAGGCAGAGGCACAGACCCTCATGGGGATGAACACGTTAGCATTGCTCCTGCACCTTGAGTGCAGTAGGAAGAAGCCGTCCCAGGACTCCATACCGGCATTATTTTAAGCTCTATTATAAATGCTTCCTACAAAGGCTTTGTCCCTTCTTCAGGATTACTGAACCAGGACCACTTCCTTCCCCTATTGAAAGTGATGGAAATGGCCTGCAAAGCTCATGACTTAAATGAGTTTCTCTGTTCCTCAATGATCAGATTTGACTCTGATTTGATTTCCAAATGCAGAGAACACGGATCAGTCACCGTGCCACACTTAATACAATTGAAGTCCTCATCTCCTGTCCACATTCTGACAAGAGGGCAGATGCAGACCAGAAACCAGTGAGGAAGAGAAAACTTTAAATCTAAGTTGGTCCAGTTGTCCAAGAATGGAGAACGAGACGTACCTCAGGACCTGCCTTCCTTCCTACCTTCATTAGAAACCACAGCCCCACCTGGAAATTGATGCCTGCCTTCCCCGAGGCATAGCGATGCTGAGACGTAGGATTTCCAGGTAGCAGGGCCTCTCCCTTGTGCAGCGGTCCCCCTCCCTTCCATCCCCCTCAGCTCCAGCACATCTCCCAGCTCCTTTGGCCAAGGTTTTAGCCACCTGTTTCTTTCCAGTTTGACTACTGACCCCCAGTTTTTCCTGCCTCTCAATTTCTTCTACTCCAACAGTAGCTGGCCCATGAGATGCTGACCTAGTGCCCACTCTAATGGCCATGGGACCCTCAGCAGTGTTTCCTTTATAGCTCAGCTACTATCTCCACCTCCTTCTGGCCTGCTTCCATCCACATTTTGGCCAAACTCCACAGCTCAAATAGGATCTCACATGAGAATATCCTGGAGAGGTGGGAGAGAGATGAGAGGTGAGCTGAGTTGCCTCAGCCAACAGTCAGCAGACCTCTAGACTTGTAACTGAGCCCAGTTGGGACCAGAAGAACCACCAGCCTAAATCGTTGACCCACAGAACTGTGAGCTAAATATGTGGTTATGATTGTAAGCCAACTGAGTTTCTGGGCGTTACATAACACTATTTGTGCAATCTGCAACTGCTAATATTCACCAACATTATGTTCAATGTTTAAATTGTTTCCTTCTGAACTCTCATACACTGCTGGTGGGAGTACAAACCGGTGCAGCCACTATGGAAAACAGTATGGAGATTCCTCAAAAAATCAAGGATAGAACTACCATATGATCCAGCTATTCCACTGCTGGGTATTTATCCAAAGAACTTGAAAACACCAATGCATAAAGATACATGCACCCCTGTGTTCATTGCAGCGTTATTCACGATAGCCAAGACTTGGAAGCAACCTAAGTGCCCATCAAGGGACAAATAGATAAAGAAGATGTGGTATATATACACAATGGAATACTACTCAGTCATAAGAAATGATGAAATCCAGCCATTTGTGACAACATGGATGGACATTGAGGGTATTATGCAAAGTGAAATAAGTCAGAGGGAGAAGGTCAAATACCGTATGATTTCCTTCATTAAGTAGTAGATAATAACAACAATAAACAAACACATGGAGACAGAGATTGGATTGGTGATTACCAGAGGGGAAGGGGGGAGGGAGGAGGGTGAAAGGGATAATTCGGTACGTGTGTGGTGATGGGTTGTAATTAGTATTTGGGTGGTGAACATGATGTAATCTATGCAGAAATATAAGTATAATGATGTACACCTGAAATTTATACAATGTTATAAACCAACGTTACTGCAATAAACAAAAAATTAAAAAAAACATAAAATGACCTTAAGTTAAAAAATTAATAAATAAAAATAAATTGTTTCCTTCTGTTTATATGTTCTTTGACATTTCTTATGTTTTTATTGCCAATTTCTGTGCATTTCATCTCCTTCAGAGCAAGTAAGCCACACCCCCAAAGCCTCAGTCCTTCCCTACCCTCAGCTAGAATAAAAAGAAGACTAATACAAGGTTTTGAAAGAATAGTTCAGTGACTATTGGAAGAAATGGCTTATAAGTAAAAACTACTTACTGATGATCAAGTATTTATTGAGTTTCAAAGGTAGTCCCAGCACTTCTGATAGAGACAATCAGGCTATAGAAATAAATAACCCACAGCCTTTGCCCTCAAAGCAACTGAAAATTGAAGAGCTTAAAATCTGAGTAGCTTAAAAATCTTAAAATTGAAGAGAATAAAACAAGTTCGCATGAAATTATTAGAAAAGAATGATGTGCTGATTTGCATGATAAAAGCAAGACACAGTAGGAGTGTGAAGAGGTGTGTGTTAAGGAGGAAGGCTGTTCTCTGAGCATTGACAAGGAGGGAGGGCATTGTTTGGGAAGTATGGTAGGAACACCAAGATCAAAGGCCTGGAAGCAGGAATGAGTTTCAGGACAGCAAACATGGCTGAGCTGGGATCAGTGAGATTGTCCCGCTACAATACGGGGCAAGTGCTGATGAATACAGTAGTGAAGAGAGAAACTCAGTCCTGAGGGTCAGCCTTCCATGGGGAGTTTGTAGCAGATGCAGCAGCCAGTGAGAAGGGCAGATGGACTGTAAGCCCCCAAAATGGTATGCTTTTGAACCACTAAACCCAATCTTGGGAACTTATTCCCAAACCAATAGTCCAAAAACAGAGAAAAAGCTATATACATAAAGGTACTTTGTGCCAAGGCAGTCACAAGAGAGAAAAAACTTTAAATACAAACTGCCCACCAACTGTCGGGTGACAAAGTATAGCAACTTCAGGAAATATTCTACAGGCGTTATAAAAAGATACACGAAGACTATAGATGCACGGAAATGTGCTTATAAGGTAATATTAAATAGAAACAAATTAAATTATATGTGATCTAAAATTATAGCAAAATTAGTCACATGGGAAAATGTTAAAAGGATACTTAATTGAAAATAGCTATATGTGAGTTTGAGACAAATTTTTAATCTTTTAAAATGTTATACGGTTTAAAGGTGATGTAATAATAGCCATTTTTTTAATTTAAAATAATGAGTTATACAGAAGAAGTGACATAATGAAGGTGGAAAATTTTAGCCAAATTGGTCTGGACGGCTCTGTGTTCATATTTTTGAGCACTACATAATCACATTGGAGTGTGATTCAACCCTCCCACCTCTGTGCCTTTCCTTTTAACTACTTCTATCACCTTTAATTGTTCCCTTAAACACTCCTAAAATATGTTGATGTCACAAGACAACCCAGAACTGTACCCCTGAGCTGCCATTCCTGGTGATGAGTTCAGAGGCACTGGTGCCAACCTTCTACTGCTTCTTCTATCTTCTTATTAGTTTACAGAATTTAATTTAGAGCCTTTCCTTAATTTAGACCATTAGGATTCTCCTTGCCATTAAATGGACTTCTGGAAATCTACATAATTTTTTGCCTAGAATATATATCCATAAATGCAATGGCTAACAATAACAAATTCAGTCCACAAATATGTATTAAATAGCAGGCACCATGTGCTGGACTCTAACCCTATAATCTCTCTCAGTGGGGCTTTGATCGATGCAACTTATGGCCCATCTAAGTAACCTACCCTTTCCATTGGCTTAGAATCCTGTTACAGGTACCATATTCTGGTTACTCACACTCAAGGCTTCCTGCCTTACCGGATACTTGAGCAGGGGTGTTTGCAAATTAAATGCAAACTTATTTCTGTGTGTTATGTCTAATTCAACTTTGATGTTTAAGATGATAATAACTTTTATCATTTGTTCCCCTGACTAGACTTTGCATGTTGATTTCAGGTAACCCTGAGTACTGAATCAGGTTCTTGTTAGTCAGTGGGACCAGTAGGGGGAACAAAATGGCACAAAATAGTCGGAACAGGATTCTTCCTGAGACAGTCCTATTGAAGTGGATTTTTTTCATTTTTTTTTACTTTTTGGTCATTGTGACATTGTGATTTATAATAAGAAATATACATTTGGTCTTCGTCCCCATTCCTGGCACACAGCTCCTAAAACTCTGTAAGGATCACTTTGTGTTAGTCAAACAAGCTCCTTTCAACCACACCTGAGTTTGTGTTAATGAGGTGACTTTTGGAAAGTCCCTAAGGATGGGGGCTGGTTGCCAGGGGAACCAACCAAGTGATTAGAGTGTTGGAACCTTCAGCCCCACTCCCTAAACTCCAGAGGATTGGGCAGTTGAGTTACCAACCAAGGGCCAATGATTTGATCAACCATGCCTAGGTAATGAAGCCTCCATAAAAAAACTCTAACTGAAGGGGTTCTGAGAGCTTCTGGGTTGGTCAACACGTGGAGGTGCTGGGAGGGTAGTGAGCCTGGAGAGGGCACAGAAGCTCTGCACCTCTTCCCCATACCTTGCCCTATGCTTCTGTTCCATCTGGCTGTTCCTGGGTTATATACTTTTATAATAAACTGGTAATTTAGTAAATAAACTGATTCCCTGAGTTCTGTGAGCTGCTCTAACAAATTATCTAACTTGAGAAGGGAGTCATGAGAACCCCAATTTGTAGCCAGTTGGTCAGAAGCACAGGTGACAACCTGGACATATGATTGGCATCTGAATTGAGGGAGAAGAGGAGTTTTGTGGGACTGAGCCCTTAACCTGTGAGATCTGATGCTAACTCCAAGTAGATAGTGTCAGAATTGAGTTAAATTGTAGGACACCCAGTAAGTGTTCACAGAGAATTGGAGAGTTGGTTAACGTGGGAGAGAAAAAACACACTTTGGGTATCAGAAGTGTTGAGTGTATAATAAACATAGTTTTTCTCCTTTGGCCATTTAGTTCATTTTTCCAAGGAGTGCTATGTTGCATGTGAAAGCATGAGAGAAAAGTATGAATATTAGGGAGCTAAGTGCAGACAGAACAGGAATGGGCCAGGAGACAGACATTCGGGAAAGCAAAACAAACAAGACACTGAGTTTAGAGCTTGCGCCACTCACATCACACATGGAAAGGCCCCTTACAATGGAGGACTTGCAAAATCAGCCCAGGATTATAGAGTTAGTAAGTGCCAAGGCCAGGATCCAACACAGTTAGTTTGGGTCATTCCAACAGGAGCAACAATTGTCCAAAAAAAAAAAACGATGACAGAGAGCACAGCCTCATACACAAAGAACTGGGGCTGCAGCTCCTGGACCCTCTCCTAGCCTCAGTGACAGTCTGTCAGTTAGTGGACCAATGCCTACTGTGTACCACACACTGGTGTTATAATAAAGGTGATAATAAATTAAGAGATAACATTAATAGATAGCTCACCATGTGCCAGCCACTGTTCAAGTGCTTTACACACCTCGGCACACTTACTTCTCACAAGTAAATGCTAGTATTTAACTCCATTTTCAGATGAGGAAACTTAGGCTTAGAGAAGTTAAATAACTTGAAAAACTTCACTGTGACTTCGGGGAAGTTGTTCAATTTCTTATGCTGAGGTTCGGATGAAGACAAAATTAATACTGCACTATATCACAAGCTGCCAATCTTGGAGACCATCAGAGAGGGAAGAAAGCCCATCAAACCCTTGTTCACAGGTGAGGAAACTAAGGCCAGAGAGATTACATGAGAAGTTCAGGGCCACACAGCCGGGCAGCGGCCAGGCTGGGGTGGAAACCAAGATCCTCAACTCTCAGGCTGGGGTGGTTCCCCTTTGCAGAGTCTGTACCTTGGACATTAAGCTAAATATCTTAAATCAATGCAAAGCATGGTGCTCAAGGCAATTCCATCTGTTGGCAAAGGTCTATGACTGCTTACAGGGGAAGAGAACCAGACAGAGCAGAAATAAGCATGTGGATCTCTCAGAAGGAAGCTCAGCCACAAAAGATAAGGAGATGGGACAAGCACATGGGACAGAGAGTCCTCTCTTCTTGCAGGTAGAGGCAGCCTCAGTGACCTCAAAGTCAGATGGGGGGCAGACGCCTTTGATACCCATTCTCAATTCCTGGCCATGCAGAAAGCAAAATCATGGCCTCTGACTCTTTTAATTATTTTCTAGAAATTCAATTAGATTCAGTGTTATGAACAGAATTTTGTTTCCCCAAAATTTATATGTTGAAGCCCTAACCCCCAATGTGACTGGTTTTGGAGACAGGGCCTTTAAAGAAGTGATTAATGTTAAATGAGGTCATAAGAGTAGAGTCCTAATCTGATAGGACTGGTGTCCTTACAAGAAGAGGAAGAGACACACCAGAGATGTGCTCACAGAGGAAAGGCCCTGTGAGGACACAGTGAGAAGGTGGCCATCTACAAGCCAAGGAGAGAGGCCTCAGGAGAAACCAACCCTGCCAACACCTTGATCTCAGACTTCCAGACTCCAGAACAGTGAGGAATAAATTTCTGCTGTTTAAGCCCCAATCTGTGGGATCTCACTATGGCAGCCCAACCTAACTAATACACCTGCTTACACACATCTTTTGTGAATTTTTTCACGTGACTTAGACCCAAAAGCTAAGTTTTTTTTTTGCTGATTATCTATATTTCACCATATTCCATACATAATACTAAAAAAGTGTAATTTTTTGAAAGCTTGGCATAAAGCTACTACAATTGCAATAGAAAAACAAAATTTTAGAGTAAAGAGGAAAAAGTATATGTAATAAACACAATAGTTCCTATGATATTTGAATTTGGGCATTACATTTAGCTTGGAGCTTCCTAGAGGTCAAGGCAAAAGAAAAACATCAGTGAGTTAAAATGATAATCATCTGATTTAGAGAGAGGCAAATCTGTTCAAAGTAAGAAAAAAATTTTTTTTCTACTACCACCAGCAATCTACAGTATTAGACCCTTTGTCTCCATCACTGTCTATTGAAGGCCTGTGAGACCCTTGAGGCTGGGGGTGGGAGGCAGTGATGAAGAGTTTCAGAAAATAACCCCTGGGAGACCTGTATCATCAGTTCACTCCCTTAATAAAGTCAACCTAAAATCACTTTCTCTATCCTTGGCCTTCAACCCCATCCAGCTCCCTTCCCCCTCCTATAACTCCATCCCACCCCCAGTG
This sequence comes from Ceratotherium simum simum, assembly GCF_057802395.1. NCBI lineage: Eukaryota > Metazoa > Chordata > Mammalia > Perissodactyla > Rhinocerotidae > Ceratotherium > Ceratotherium simum. The sequence continues at coordinate 28,146,264 of NC_141931.1, read as the reverse complement.
ATGTCCAAGGCAGGAGGAGAAAGAGAGGGGAGGAGGAGAAAGGAGAGAGAGAGAGAGACTGTGGGGAAAGGAAACTTGGGATAGAGGTAAAACAAGTTAGACAGGCAAGTCTCCCATTCTCCCACCCCCACACTGCCATCGGCAGCACCACAGGAAATTGAAGCAGGATGGAAGGCAGGCTCAGCACATTTGACTCACCTCCTTGGAAAAGACCATAATTTGTTTGTTTTCCACCACTCCTGTGAAATGTCCTCATCTGTTCAATGAAGTCACTAACTTGTATCCCTTTACCTGCAGGGCTTTGGCTACATCTTCTCTATATCAACCTCTTTTTCATTAATTCATTTGTTCATTTATTCACTAATTATTTATTGAAGACTACCGTGTATGCGTCTGCCCTGCGGCTAGGTTCTGGGGATTTCATACAGTTCCACTGCCCTCAGGGAACTTACAGTCTCATGAAGAAACAAGTCAGGAGAAGGGTATGATAAATGGGTGTCCCTCAACACCCAGGGTGTTCCTCTCCACCCTGCTCTGTGCCCCAGGGGTTGTCCTGTATGGACTCCATCAACGGGCTCCTTTGCCCTGCCTTCCAGTTGTATTTGGCCAAGGTAGTGAGTCCATGGAACCAGGCAAAGAAAGGGTTACTGAGCGACCCGTTAGCAACTGACATAATCTGTCAAGCGGTTTTCAGACAAAAGGAAACTATATGTTCTGTTTTGCAGGAATTGTTGTCCCTGTTTTGCAGATGTTGCTGTTTTGCAGAGAAACCACACATTTGCAGAAAGACCCCCTGCAAAATGTCCCAGCACCAAGATGTCCTAAAGTTACCCTAACTCATTAGCATCTTAAATTCTCCTCCTCTGGGAGGGTCCAAATAGCCATTTTTAGATCATGTGATGTATGTAATAATATGTATACATGCTACGCATGTGCCTTAAGAGAACACACTTGTTACACAGTTGTTACAAATAAACCCTGATCTTTCAGGTAAAGTCTCCACAGCACTGAGTTAGGGGAGACACTGCTTTGGGAGTTATTCCTCATGTTCTCCACTGCTTGTGCAAGCAATAAAACTTTTCTTCACCTACTTCTGCCTTGGTTGTGCTTTTCAGCTCCGCACTCACCGGGAGACAAACCCATTGAGTTCAGACACAGTAGGGCACAGACTCTGTAAAACTGGGCAAACCGTTTAGATCTCTGAGCTTCATTTGTACCCACTGCCTTATGGGATGTTGAGATGATAAGATGACATCATTCATTTGTTCCTTCATTCAGCAATTAGTTTTGAGTGCCTACTATGTAATTTCTCTGTAGGGCTGGCTTCCTGGGTATGTCATCTGTGCAGTTGCAGAGGGTCATATGCTCAGAAGGTCCCACACTTAGTTTAATGCTTTACTGTCACTGTCTTGAAAATCTTAAGAATTTTCTTTAATGAGGAGCCCCATGTTTTCATGTTGCAATTATGTATCTGCTTCTGCTCCTGTACACACCCTTCTAAGAGCTGGCGATACAGCAACAAACACAACAGACAAAAACCTCTGCTTTCATGGAGCTTACATTCTTCATCTGTTAATTCACTTAACAAATATTTATTGATCACTTACTATATGAGGAATAACACTTCAGGAGAAGAGAATTGCACAAGCAAACAGCTTAAGTGAGACGATGTACGCATGTGAAAGGAAGGACAGTAAGACAGTCTTATTCCTTTTTTTTTTTTTGTCTATGTCACTGACTAGGACCTCCAGGATAATGTTGTATAGAAGTGATAATAATCATTCTTGTCTTGTTTGTAATTTTAAAGGGCATGCTCCTAATATTTCTCAATTTAGGTTGATGATTTTTATAGATTTTTATACCCTTTATTCAGTTAAAGGATTTCCTTTCTATTCTTAATTTAACCAGAGACTTTTTTAAATCAAAATTTATGTTAAGTATTAAATGCTTTTCCTGTAGCTACTGAGATAATCATATCATTTTATTCTTTAATTGTGCACATGATGAATTACATTTATAGATTTATTAAGGACTCCAAATATATTTTGAAGATCAGGTCTACAGCATTTGCTGACAGATCAGATGTGATACATGAGAAAAAAGAAAGTCAAGTGTGAGGCCAAAAGTTTTGGCCTAAGCAAGTGAATAAATAAAATTACCATTTATCTAAACAGGTAAGGCTATAGGGAGAATGTTTGATTTGGGGGTTAGGGGGCGTGGGAGAGGAGGGCTTCCAAATCAAAAGCTCGGTTTTGTACATGCGAAATGTAAGACGCCTGGAAGACATTAAATGGAAATGTGGACGAGGCAGTTGGATCTATGCGGTACAGTCAGAAGACAGGTACGAGCCAAAGACATGAACACGTAAATTTGGGAGAAACTTAACTGAAAGAAATTGAGCATTTGTGGAAACTGAGCTGAAGGAAACATTCTTAAGAACCTACAGGAGTAAGTAAATATACAGAAGTAAATATATACAAGAATAAATAAATCTCCTAATTACTTGCAAAATGTTTCTCCCTTCTCTTGTTTAGGGGAAAGTGCTCAAACAGACAGGATATCTACCATGTGTTATTATCCAGCAGATCCTTTGGCTCTGGGTTTCAGTGATGTTCCTCACCACAAATGTAAGTTTTTTCTGGTAGTAGTTACGTTACCAAATCAAGTGGGCTCGCCTCCTGGTGAGTAAAATAAGACTCTACACCAGTGAAAGTTGTCTCACAGAGTAAAGTGTATTTGCAGCGAACAGGAGACCATGAGGAATCATTTCCAAAGTCATGGCATCCCCCAACAAAGTGAAGCAAGAACTTTTATTTTAGTTGGGGAATGAATATTCAAAAGGGAGAGGTGGGTACTTGCTTGCACAGGCTCAGTTGGAGAACATGCTTCCACACAATGAGACCTAAGCTCCTCTTGGAGAGACCTTTGCATTAAAAATAAGGCAAAGGTCCTGGGCATAGCTCTACGGCGAGGCTTGGTCAGTTTCAGGATGGTTGGTGGTTACATCTCCTTAATGTATAAAAGGAAAAGAAACAACTTGGAAAAACAGTTAATTGCTTCCAAACCCACCTTTAAGTTTCTCAAGGCACCTAGTCAGTGACATTTATTTTGTTTGATATGTTGCCTTCAGGAGTCTACCGCTCTGCTTATTACAAGAAAAAAAACATTTGTAACTATGTATGGTGATCGATGTTAACTAGACTCACTGTGGTGATCATTTCACAATATATACAAATATCGAATCATTGTGGTATACACCTGAAACTAATATGATGTTATATGTCAATTTTTAAAAATTTTTTTAAAAGAGTCTATTGATTTGTAAAATGTGATGGAAATTTTGCTATTTGACAAGGAGACCTGAAACAGATCACACACACACACGCACACACACACACGTCAATTTTACGGTCTGTACATCTAAATAAAATTGAATTTTTTTAAATGCTACAACCTCACAAGTTCTGCCTTTGAAGTTTTCCAAAGTTACAAATCATCCTAAAGAAAGGAATGTTCACTTCAGGTAAAATGAAAGGTGTTAGAATTTATAAGCCACTCTAGATGGAACCTTCTTACCTATCTCAGAATTATTGCAAGAATCAAACAAGAGGGGCAATTGTTAAGGAATGAATTAAGGGCTTTGCAAATGGAAAGCATTCTTTTTCAGACTTTCACTGCGAATCCCAACTTACCAATCCTTTCTATCACACAAGTAAGGAAACCAAGGTCATGAAAGTTATCAGAAATTAATATATCTCTTTAACATTTAACAGGATTCCTTCAATACATTCACAGATGTCCAGCAGTCCTGTCTTCAACATCACTGTTTCCTTTCCCCAAACCTGGCAAATTTATTGGATTGCTGAAGAGATTGCTCTTTAACTCCTACATCCTCCTCCTGCTCATCCCATCCCTGATTGATGTGCGACCTTTTTTGACTGAATTATTGAGGTCCATTAATGGTTTTATTACTTCTGATTGCTGGCATTTGCCAATTGTGCTGTGGCATTTATCAAGCTCTTGTTAGCTGAACAAGGATCACTTCCGGCATTGATTTAAGCTCCACAAACTAATTTTCCTGAACAGCATCAGCTCAGCTCCAACAGTCCTGGCTAATAAGCTACTAATGAGTTTTCCATGGAGTTTGTAACAAAAAGAAACGCACAGAATTAGCAGGAATTTAGCAAAGTTAAAAGGTATTGAACTTTCAGAAAAGGATGCCATTTCTCTAGAGCCCTGACAAGATTTGGGGTGATAAACTGGGCAGTTTATCAGAGCACTGTTCTATGTAGTGATTCCCTACAGAACGAGGGTGGGGTAGCAGAAAGCCGCTTTACCCCTGGGGGTTCTTATAGCCCCCTTCCCTTAACCCTAACCATCTGCTATGTCTGCATCTAAGATAACTTTGGATAAATCCACAGGCCAAAAGAAGAAAGGCATTTGCGTCAACATGAAATAGTTGGGAAGTTGACTCACTCCTTGGAGAAACTGCAAGCTGATCTCTTCACTTTACTGCTCAATTAGCTTCAGAGAGTTTGAGAAAAGACTCTTGTCTTAGAATTCAGAAGATCTAGGTTCTTACTAGCTGGTGGACAAACCACTTAACCCATTAACTGTGGGCTCCAATTACATCTTCCTTAAAATATAGATATAAAAACTTACCTGCTTCCAAGAACAGAGTTTGGTCAGATAAATTCTGCCCAACATCTCCTCCATGATTGAAAGGTGGGAGCCTCATAGATTTTACTTGGTTGCTGTCCTAATTCCAATACTCGCCTTCTTCCTCATTTTCAGAAGGTCTAAAGCTTCCTTCCACAATGGCTGGAGGGGTTCGGTTGCATCACGGTGGAAGGCATGGTTTTCTTGCACAACCAGCCAAACTCTTCCAGTTTTGAAAGGGAAATGACCTCTGTGATAAAAACCAAACTCAAAACCCTCCCAGGTTTGGACAGAAATGTGGTGGAAAGGAGAAACTCTAGGTAATAGGAAAGAGGGAATGGATTGAATATGCAAGTGGTTCTTGAGGCTTTCTTCCCATGGCTCTGCCCTCCATCATAAGGCTTCTCTCACTTTATCCTTGTCACCATAATCTAAGTTGGCCCCAAAGATATTGTGCTCCTTCTAACATTCACTCATTCTCACTCGATCAGCACTTGTTGAGAGCTTCTACTTTGTAAGTACTGGGCATTGGGATAAAGGTCCTGGGGTGAAGAGGGCGAACTCCCTGACCTTAGGAAACTCACAGGATAGCAGAGGAGTAAGCTGAGCAAAGAGAGAATTACAGTGAAATATGATAAGTGATATCATGATAGTACAAACAAGGTGGTGTGGGAGCATCAAGATGGGAAAGACTAGTACTGCTGAAAATTTTCATAGAGAAAGTAAGTTTTCTACTATGTCTTGAAGGATGAACTGGAAAGTGATGTGTACTTCCAGAGAACCTGTAAATATCTCTGATGTAGCACTTACCCCTCTCTATGTGGTTATTGATATACTGGTCTCCTCCACCAGACTGTGAACTCCCTGAGGGCAAAGATTGTCTTGTTCATCTTCGTGTTCCCTGCACCTTGCACAGTTCCTGGCATGTGGGAGGTCCTCAATCAAAGGCTGATGGATGAGTGAATGAGGAAAGAATAAATGAGCGAAATTTCTCTCTTGAAAAGTATGGCTATTAAAGTAAGAAAGGTCCAAGAGGATTTCAATTGTTTGATTAAGATGGAAGTCTTGCCTGTGAACATAGATTGAGGGGCAGGAGCTGGTGCAGAGGGAAAGAATGAAGGGAAGAGGAACCTTCTCTTCAGATCAGAGCACAGGAGAATTGACCCTTTTGAACAGGGGCTGGATACCACTTACTTAGCAGTAAGAACAGTGCGGGTAAGAAACGGGCAACAAATTGGTAAATGTTTAAGACTATTTTGGTATAACAGCATGAGAGGAGGTAGGAATTTAGGACATTCACTCTTGTTTCTCCATGAAGTAGAAGCAGTAATATTTGCTGGGGCAGGAAGGAGGAGGGTGCTCTGTACTCATCGTGTTTCCTGATTAGATATGCCCTCTCGAATGTGGGTTCTCAAAGCCATCCCTCATCCTCCAGACATCTTGAAAAATACGCCTTGTTTGGGGAATTGAGTTGACAGAACGTTTTCCATCAAGTCATTCACAAGGTGGCATCTGAAAGGGTTTAAATCTTCAAAAACCGGCAATGCCCCCACTCTCAATGTTATGAGAAGCTGGTCCTTGCATCAGCAGGTACCAAAATAAGCTTAGCTGGAAAGAAGCTCTTGTGTTATTCTTATTTCCCTTATAGACAAGTCCTTTCAGATTTCCCTGTAGGTTGCCAGCCAGATATATTCACTATCCACAGTCAATCAGAATAGTTCTTTGACAATATCAGATACTGTGTGTGTGTGTCTGTGTGTGTGTGTGTGTGTGTGTGTGTGTGATGTTCTCTCATGGTTGTTCAAGACCTCAAATGCCAGGTCAGATCTGGACAAAGGCTAGCCCTCAGACTGGGCACTAGGTGACAAAAAGGCTTTTACTGGCTCTCCACTGACCCCCCCTTCTTCTGATCTGCTTCTGCTTTAAAGAATGACCATCTTTTTCTACCTGAGCCATTCTGTATAGGAGATAGATGAGCTTCTGACAGAGCTGATCACCAAGCGTCCCTGAGGATGAGTGGCTCAGCACAGGCAGAAAGGGTGGCTCTGGAGCAGAGCCAGGGACTGTGAAGTTCCAATGGGAGCAAACCATTACTAGTCAGATCAACTGTCTGATCTTCCTTTTCTCATCTATGCTGAGCCCCATGGGAGCCCCAGGCAGGGCATCCTATAAAGGCATCTGGAAATGTTGAAGCCCTAAGGAGGAATTAGATGTTTTATGTCAGTCCCAAGGTGGGAAAAAAATTCAGTCCACAGGAGCCCAAGTAAAGCGTGTTTACTTTTAGGCTGGGAAGACCAACAGCAAGTGGGAATTTGATCTCCCTGAAAAGTCTGTGCACCTAACTGAAATAATATGACGAAAACAGATGTTGGACCTTTTAAAGCCATGGCAGGGAATCCACCCAAAGGAGCCAACCATATCTAAGGATGTGGAGAATGACTAAAGGTCAGTCCTACGGAAAAACAGTGAAAAAAGCAATGGCTCCCCATCATTCTATTTGGGCGGTCTCTCTTCCCAGCCTCCATCTTGCATTACTCTCATTCCAGAAGCCAAGGGCCTTTCTAATGCCCCAGTCTCTATCCAAGGAAAGCAATCTTACAACCCATTCAAACTAAGCTGCAAATTGGCAATAGAATGGAAAGAAGTACTCTTCATGGGAACTCTGAGGCAACATGATACCCACGGAAGGAAGTCACTTTGGGTACAGGGTCCCTTTCCTTGCCCTCAAATCATATAAAAATTTTAGTTCTGCTGATGACCAACCAGAGAGGTTTTTTTGGTAAAATTCTGCAAATTTTGTAAAATTCCCTGTTAGGTTTCTTCATCAGTAAACTTCCTTTCTGTGTAAGGGAACTAGAAATCCTAGTTCCTTAATTCTCTCCTTTAATTTAAATGTATTTTTTGCCCACTAAGGGCCAGGTGGGCCTTTTCTCCAGACCACTTCTCTCCACCCCTCTGTAGTAGGTCACCACTGATTGCTGGCACATGTATTGAACGCTTTGATATGCATGGCACTGTATTATATACCAGAAGCGTGTTCATCCTTTATCCTTACTGACACGAGTGATGGCATCCTACCTCATTCCATCCTGCAACCTCCTCTCCGCCACCCCTTTTTGCCCTAACCAGTAATCCATATCTCCAAGTACTTTCTAGACTGTCTGTGATCAATGGTATCAAGCCCTATAATCACGGCTTCTTTCAGTGATTGGCAGTTACTCCTAGAAAGTTTGTACTTTGCACTGAGCTGCCTGATCTCCATGCTTTAATTGTCACCGCCAAACACTATTTTTAAACCACAGTTAAACGAATGGGAACTCTATTAAGCTTTTTATAAAGGTAGATGACAAAAACAGTTTTTATCCTACTGGAGCTTTTGACACTGTAATCTTAATAATATTAAAATAATAATATATGATAATAACAATATCAAACAATTACTGGACACTTCTATGTGTCTAGCATTTTTCTCTACAACTTTGTAAGGTAGTTACGGGATTAAAGAAATGGGTCTTGTGGGAGAGGTGGAAATTGAATAGACGATGTTATATTAAATAAATATTGAGGTGGTGGTATTACTGATCCCATGCCAAGAGAGGAAACTAAGACTGAGTGATCCATCTTACCATAGTCACACAGCCAGCCAGGACCAGAGGTAGCACTTGAACTCAGGTCTATCTGGATCCCCAATCTATGCACTTAACCTTTCTACCACACAAACTCCCTGCTTAGTTTCGGGTGGCAATTTGCCCCAAATGTGACTCTTTACCCCTTTTCTCACTCATCACTTTTGCGCCCATCTAATCAAGGGAAAAAAGCCTGCCTGGTTGGTGTCTCAAAAGAAGGACCTTGGGCCAACCCGGTGGCATAGCAGTTAAGTTTGTGCATTTGGCTTCAGTGGCCCGGGTTCACCAGTTCAGATCCTGGGGGCTCATTAAGCCGTGCTCAGGCAGTGTGCCACATAGCAGAACTAGAAGGACCAACAACTAGAATATACAACTATGTACTGGGGCTTGGGGCCAATCTTCTTCCTCAAAAAGAAAGGACCTCTATATGACCTGGCATGGCCCCCCTGTGATTAAATCCTTGAGTGACATGGGCACCAGGAGGTACAGCATCTGCCACAGTCCACCTGCTCCAGCCTGTGAGTCAGAGGCTGAGCTGCTGGGGGCACCTCATGTGACTGAGGGCTGGGGGTTGGTGTTACCACCTGTGCTTTGCCTTAAGCATCAGTGCTTAGCTACTGAAGCCACTTGGAAACAATGTGGTTTGGAAAGTAATGACGTATATAATTTTTTAGATGATTAGTAGGACCATATTCTCAATCAAAGTACTGATATTATGGGTTTACTTGGTGGATATAGGCACAATTCCTTAGGAATCCTGAAACAAAACAACCCACAGGATGCTCGTTTTAAAAGACATAATGCTGTCCACTCCCAAAGCCATTGCCCTACTTAAGACTCTCATTACCTTCCATGAAATTCTTCTGACACCCTCCTATGGGTCTCACTGCTTCCTGCCTTCCTGCTCTCCAGTATTAATCCTGACAGAGTCATCTTCCTAAAGCACAGCTATGACCACACCACTGCCTTTAATAACCCCCACATTGCAGAAACTCCTCAGCTGTCATTTGAAAAAATGGCCTCCAACAAAATGTTCTGTCTTTCCAGCCTTATCTATCACCACACTCCTACACCTCCCAACACACCGGCCAAAACGCATTATGCTCTGCATGTGCACCCTGGGCTTTTGGTCTTATTCTTCCCTCTACTGAGAACACTTTCCACACCCTGCACCCAAAATCTTTGCCTTTCAAAATGCTGCCCAGATGTCCAGGCCTTGCAAAAAACACCCTCCACTATGCAGCTTTTGGTATCTTCTTATTCAAATGTGATATTTCCTCCTTCAAGCCCCCACAGAATTCTCCTCTGATCCTTCTCTTGTTAGCTTTGTGACCCTGGGAAAGTCACTTACTTGTAAAGTGAGAATAATACCTACCTTACATGGTTGTTGAGAGGATTAAAGGAGATTAAAAGTAACTTTGAGCAGTGCCTAGCATCCAGGAAGTATCCAATCTATGGTAGCTTTTCAGATAGTTATTTTTTGTCCCTAATATCACACACACATACACATACACAGAGTGTAAGCCCTGGAGGACAGGCACTGAGCCCTGTTAATCTTTGTATCCCTTGCAGAACCTCTCATGTGGTATGCCTCAAAAAACATTGGTTGGATTGAAAATGCCAATGTCCCACACTGAGACACCAATTCTTCTTCTTCTTCTTCTTCTTTTTTTTTTATGAGGAAGATTTGCCCTGAGTTAACATCTGTTGCCATTCTTCCACTTTTTGCTTGAGGAAGATTTGCCCCGAGCTAATGTCTGTGCCAAACTTCCTCTATTTTGCATGTGGGTCTCCTCCACAGCATGGCCACCAGCAAGTGGTATAGTCCCATGCCCAGGAACTGATCCCCAGCTGCCGAAGCAGAGTGTGCTGAACTTAACCACTAAGCCACAGGGCTGGTCCCCTGAGACACCAGTTCTTAAGGTCCAGATAAAGAGAAGTTTTGAGAAGAGGAATAACTCACCTACCTTGTTGATACACCTAGCCTTTGTAAATATATTTCTCTTTTTCCCTCTTGAGTAGTTTATTGGTGACGGAATAGGTATTGTCTTTCCTAACAAGGACACTGGCATACGCCCAGCAGATATAATAATTGCTCAATTTTACAGCATTTTAAAAATGTAATGGTATTTCTTATGGACTGAATTATGTCATTTCTATTTTCTCCATTTGTGTGTGAGTCATGGATGACAGTGGAGTGGCCCTATCATATCTGTTTTTGCATCCCTGGACCCTAAAATAGAACGTGGTACAAAATCATGTTCCAGAAAATGCTTTCTGAATATCATTGAACCAGATTCTCACTCACATTTCTTAGACAAGCTACTAAAAAAGGAGAAGCAATAGATTGGTCTTGGCAGTCAGAGGGCTCAGCCAAACCCTGACAATTTCTCTCTCACTTCAATCTTGTCATTACCTTACTACCCTCAGGATAGTTTGCTCAGGTTTCTTTCTGCATAGGCCAATTAGGCGCAAAGGTTTTGGATGTCCTAAAGATATCAGGTCTGTATTAAGATTTGTAGTTAAGGCTTGACAGAATATATTTAGAGGCAGTTCCGTTACTTTTCTTCTTCTTTGCTAATCAATAGATCAGAAGCTGATGCTGGGAGAGGATATTAAACAATCCATCAAGGTCTTTGCTTGAGGGAAACCCAAGCATTATGAATGTATTTGTTAAAAGTGCTTTAAAAGTGCACGATCAAGAAAAGAGTGGGAAAAAAATCCCTCCATTTATGCAGAGACAGGAAATCTCATTTTTCACCTGGAATCTGGGTGGAAAAAATGAAAGTCTCCCATGAGCATTTATAGCCGTGAACCCAAGCCTCATGCCATGTGGAACTAACATTCATACACTCCAAGTGGGCCAAAGCACTCAAGCGGAGAAATAAGCATAAAAATGGGGCTCCAGCTAGTGACACCTCCCGCAAGATGCGTCACAGACGCAACCCTAAACCAACTAGAGGCGCCCTGCTCCTTTCAGGTCAGAACAGCCCAAGCCTGGTAAAATATGACTCAAAAGTGGAAGGGTTAAAGGGTAACACATCTAGACAAGAAAGACATCTTTAATAGGGGGGCCCTATCATTTTAACCATATAAATACAGACCCACAACCTTCAAAATACTTGGGGCCTGATATGTTCCAAAACTGATAATTTTTCCAATTTTGGAAAAGTTTTACAACACACATATCATGCATTATGTAACACCCTATGGAGTCTGGGGAACACCCTGTAATCAGATAACATTTATATTTTTGCTAAAAATGCTGAAATGAATACAGACTGTACAAAACCTCCCACCAAGTAAGTTTAAGTGATGCCACCACTTGAGTTTTGAAAAGCTTTTGGATTTCAGAGCTTTGTGGATTTTGGAATTGCAGATAAGGGATTGTGGGCTCATAATAAAAAGAATAATAATGAATCTCTTGCTAAGATTATGATAAGATGAAGATGAAGAAGATGATGGTGATGATAAAGCACTGTTTTAAGAGTTTTACACGTTATTGTTAGAGATAGGTTTATTTTATAGATAGAGAGGTGATCCCTGTCCCCAACAAATTCATAGCCTATTAGTCAAATTTTTCGTTTCAAGTAACACACACAACCCAGGTTGGCTTAAGAAAAAGTGGGTGTATTTTATTTTAAGGGCATAGGAGTATAACTCAAAACCTGCCATAACTCAGAAAGAGCTGGGCCCAGGAAGCAGTGAGTCTGCAGGACTGATCTCTGCTCCTCCCTGCCAATCACCATCTGGGTCTCTCTGCAGACCACTCCTCTGCTCCTTCAGCTCCGTAGAACACTATGGCCAACCCACAGTCTCCAATTTCACATCTTATACTTCTGGCTATCCCTGAATCTGAATTCTACATTCCTGAAGAGGAGCATTTGACTGGCTTACCTTAGCTCAGCTATACAATCCTGTCCAATCAATGCTGTGTGTTGAGGAGGATGGGGTGCTGGGGAAGCTTTAGTGAAAACGTGGCTGACAGTGATGAGACAGTGTGGTGTTGGAATAAGGGCACTGTTAGGGAGAACATTTTGACAGGTCAGGCATTGTGTGAAAAGCAGACTCACCTCTAACATTCATGGAGTCCAGGATAAGCCTCCCTTCTCTTCCTACCCTGTCTGCCTGCCACACTCAAGGGGCCTTATGAACACGTATGTTGACATCTAAGTCCCTATCCACACCTCCACAAATAGCTTTCCTGGGCCACCTGAGGGTGTGCACTTCAGCATCCCTGGTCCATCCTTGAAGGACAGACCCAGAGGAAACAACATCGTGAATGCACTAAATGCCACTGAATTGTACAAAAGACCACATATTGTATGATTCCATTTATAGGAAATGTCAAGAACAGGTAAATCTAAAGAGACAGAAAGTAGATTATTGGTTGCTTAGGGCTGGAATTAGTGGTTGCTTGGGGGGGATGGGGAATAGTATTGATAGCTAAGTGGTACAGGTTTCCTTCTGAGATGATGAAAATGTTCTAAAATTGACTGTGCGGATGGTTGCACATATCCGTAACTATATTAAAAACCACTGAATTGTGCATTTAAGTGGATGAATTTTATGGTATGCAAATTATACTTCACTAAAGCTGTTAAAAAAAACTAGTGGCCCAAGCAAGGGCCCCAGTTGCCCAGATCCAAAGCCATGCTGTGAAGAGGACTGTGAGGGAAGTGTGCACAGAGTCCTTGGGGAATACAGGGGAGGGCAGATCTACATCAACCATCCAGAGGGCCCTGCGGTGAGCCTTGGGGGTTTTTAAGAATTTGGTAGATATATAATAAAAAAGGAACTTCCCAGGCCAAGGAAACAGCATGTGCAGAGCACCAAGGTGTGAGGCAGCCTGACACATCCAAGCAGCTGTAGGCGGTTTGGTTGGAGAGACCGAGTACATAGAAGAGGTAAAGGAGATAGGGCTAGAGAATTAGGCAGGGGCAAGAGGATGATGTGTACTATTGTCAGAGAGAAAAAAACTTTTTTCTTTACCCTGTTAATTTCAGTGCCTGGGGCCCTATAAATTGAACTGGCAAAAGACAGATTTACAGAAGAAAAATGTTTATTTCATATGCATATGGGGGACCTCACAGAAATGAAATGAAAACCCCAAAGAGGGGGTCAAACCCGGAAACTTATATACCATTTTAACAAAGGGCGATAAATTTGTGGAGAAGCACCAAGACAAAGGAAAAGAGTTTTGAGCTTCTAGGGGTAATAAATCACAGGAAGGCAAATATATGAGGAAACTAATGGCAGATAAGTGTTATTTCTGTAAGATTTCTTTATGCAGATTTAAGTCCATAAGAGTTGTCTCCTCTTCCTGGTACAGGAGAGGGGCAAGGACACCTTCACATAAAGGGAGATTTATGCCCTGCCTTTAGGCAGACAGGGGAAGGCTTGAGAGCTGTTTCTATGTCTGCTATTTTCAGTTGCTTTCAGCTCAAAATAATCCTCATGCCAAAGTGGAATATTTCAGGGAGGCATACTCTGATCTCCTTCACTATGCTAAGAAGCTTACATTTGAGTCTTAACTGATGGAGGATCATGGAAGTGTAACACAAATGTCTACTGAGATGCTCGGACCACTGAGACTTAAATCAAACAGATTTAATCCTCATCTCATGTGCAGTGAGAGCTCCCAAATGCACCCAAATTTAAGGGAGATTCCCAGTGTATGGAGACTTACAGCTTACTTAGTTTCCTCTAGCCCCTGCCCCAAGTGCCCAATTCCAACGAATTGCTTCAATGTATGAATGCAGCAGAGATCACTAATTATACCTCCATATCCATTCTATTTTGTACAAGGATTCCTTGAGTTTCAGCTGTGCAAATATCTGCCCAGCTTGAGACTACATTTCCCAGCTTCCCTTGCAAGGAGATGTGGTCATGTGATCAATTTCAGGCCAATAGAATGTGACAGACTTCGGAGTCAGTTGGCAATAGAGGAAGCTGAGACTTAACTCAGAGACGCCAAATTCAAAACAATGCCTTTATCCAGGTAATCAATAGGCTTGAACCAAGCCGGGGGCAAGAGAGAAGGCACAGAGGGAAAGATCTGCCAGAGATGACAGAAGTCGAGTTGACAACATGTATTTATGCACAGAGATGAAGAGGATCAGTGCCAGAAATAATCACAAATGCAGATAATACCAAATCATTTTTTCAGTATGCCCTCAGTAATAATATAACCATATATCGAGTACTTACTCTGTGCCAGGTGCTCTGCTAAGGATTTACACACCGTGTCTCATTTTGATCTTTGCAAAAACTCTATAGATATAAATGATTATCCCCATCTTATGGATGAAGAATTGGAGGATAAAATTATTGGACGATAAAATTATTGATTCTTATGCTTAATTCTAGAATCTAATTCTTGATGCTAGCTATTGAGTGTCAGAGCTGGGATTTGAACCCATTTGTCTGCCTGCAAAGCTCTAACTCTTTTTTTATCCACCACTCTACTACTGCCCTATATGCTATTTACTTACAAATATGCCTGTTTTATGGTCTTTCCCTTTGGGAAAATTCTGAAAAAACAGCTAGTTGAGTTGAGATGAAAAGATTTGCCTGGGATGCACTACAGTAGAGATATGCCGGGGGAACGCTCAGGAAAAAAGCCTTCACAGTCACACTGTAAGGTAAGTTACCTTGTTTTATGACCCCTAGCAGAATATTAACAGAGTAGGAATGTTTCGTTTGTGGAGAGAGGTGATGATCATGGAGACTCTGCCTTTGAGACTTTGGGGCAATTCTCTACTATCGCAGGTATCCAACACACAAATTTCCTTGGGACAGCAAAGCCCCCTGTGAATTATATGGACCAGGGGCCCAGAGCCTTAGCTGGGCGAGCCAAGCCATGAACAATGGTCAGGAATGATTTGTTACCACGTGTACACACCCCTGAGGAAGCCCAAAAATATTTAGGGAGGAAGCTTACAGAAACTGGCTCTTTACAGTTAGGTAGGGGCTGATAGCCAATGAGAATTTTGTGTTAATATTAATGGGAATGTATCTAAACTCCCACAGTTGATGAGCCTGAGACCTTTGGTTATGATATAAAATACAATTTTAGTATAAAACTTACATTGTATTGCTCTTTGTTCTCTGGATCTCATGATAACGTTTGTCCTTCCACATAATTGCAGTGTTGGCGCTCAGGTGAAAATTCTGTGGCTGGCTGTAACAGCCACATTAAACTGGTCCTGGCAGGAACCTCCCAGTTTCAACCACATGGGAGTTATCTGCTCCCACTTATCAGAAGTTATCGGCACTTATCAGAAGCCGAGTGGTTGCTACTGTTGAGTAATTACTTCCCTCCAATTTCTGTCCCAAAATTCTACTCAGTGGGCCTTAGGTTGCATTCTCATATATTCCTATTGAGAATGTAAGTTGATGCAATGTCTACAGGGGGAAATTTGGCAATATTTTTCAAAATTATAAAAGTATAGATCTTTCGATCCAGCAGTTCCATTCCTAGGAAGTTATCCTACAGATATACACGTGGGAAAGCATGTTTTTAACAGCAACAGATTGAAAACAACTCAATTGACCATCAATAGGGGACTGATTTGATTAAGTATGATACATCTTAAATTGGAATATAAAAGAATATAAAGTGCTATAGCTTCTTATCATTTGTGGAAAAAGAGGAGGAAAAATTGTCTGCATATATAGTATAAAAATTTTTTATATTTATATATAAATTATACTATGTATTTATATATTATATATAAGTTTTATAGATATATATATAATTTGCTTGTTTTATGCATGAAATATCTCTGGAAGGAAGCACAAGAAATGTGTAAGCTTGGTTTCCTCCAGAGGGAAAATTGGATGGCTAGGGTACAAAAGTAAAAGGGAGATTTTTCACTGTATTCCTTTGTGTACCACTTGTATTTCAAATCATGTGAATGAGTTACTTACTAAAATAAACAAATAATTTTTAAATTGCATATTATCTTTGCTAATGATGCCAACAACAAGTAACACACTTTTAAGTTTACCAAGAACTTTCACAAGACTTTTCTCTGCCTTTTCTTCTGGTAGGAAGAATTAAACCTAGGAGCTCCTTGTGTAAACAGGAACATGAGACTGAACAAGACAGCAACATTTCTCAGAGTGAATGGTGAACTCATTTCCTGTAGGAAACAGATAATTCCTATTCATCCTTCAACTCTCATATTAAGCATGAGCTTCGATGTCTAAGAATCTTTCTGTGGCCTCAAGACTAGACAAGGGGGCCCCTGGGGATGTCTTCACAGCACCCTGGTCTTCCCCTCTTGCAGCAGTCGGTCATCGCCTTGTGGCTCCATTCCCTCTTTATCCGTCTTCAGCCCACACTAGTTCGCCCTGCAGGTGTTCGGATTCAGTGACCTTAACTTGCATTCTTATATATTGCTGTTAAAGGTATAAATTGGTACAATCACTATAGAAAGCAATTGGCAATATTTTTCAAATATTATAATATCTTTTAAAATGATGAAAGTACAGAACCTTTGATCCTGCAGTTCTTAGACATTTAAACTAACATTTAATCTGAGAATTGAAGAGTAAATAGGAATTATCCATTCTCAACAGGAAATGAGTTCATCGTCTATTCCGAGAAACGCTGCTTTAAGAGACACTGCTCTGGGAGCAAGAATCATGACTGTCCCACTCCGTTTTTAATCTCCAGCAGTCAAGACTGTCCCTCACACCCATAGGCATTTAATAAACACTTACGTGAGTAAATGACCTTACCAAAAATTCAGGTTTTCTTCTTGATGTAAAATCTGTTTTTAAAAACCCGGCGTGTTCCTCTTCCAAATGGGACAATTAGTCCTGAAATTTTGAAATGGCAAAGCAGGGCATCTCTGAAGCACTTCCTTTGCTAAAAACTGACACATATTTATTACTGACATTTAAGTTTTTCTCCCCCTTTGCAAATATTTCTGAAGAAAATCCACTCCTGGATAAATTTATCCTCATTTACATCTAATTCTCTTCAGACTACACTCAGTGGAGGAGTGTTAGAAAAGGTTAGGGCATTGGAGAAATGTGACAACCAAAGAATCAAGTAAACACAGAACTTTAATTTACAATTAGAATGAAGAAAGAGACAAAGGAAGCAGATGCTTGTTCTAACACGCAGCAAAGAACTATCCGCTGTGACTGATAGTTGCAAAGAACACAGAAGAAAGCTTTCTAGACTAGGACTCCAGAACTATGGAAACACATCAAGCCAGAAAAAGCCTTAAGGTAACACCTGAAGAGGTGAGCACAACAGGATGACACTCATTGATATGGTCAGAACCAGAACATTCTGGGCATTCCTGACTCATCTGGGAAGATGCATCTGCCATTTACTTAGCATCATCCTTGAATAAAGTGCTTCTGAAGCACCTGCTGGAATAAGCAGTGCTGCCTATGAATCTAATAAATAACAATAGTGAGAAATTAGCATTTAAGGGCCATCCGAGAGCCTGAGCCAACCCAGGCATTTAAAGAAAACCAAACTGATCTTAAAACAAACTTTCCTTAATTTGCACAAGAGCCTTTTCCTATAGAACACTTGACTGATACAATTACAGAAAATGCTGGCGCTGAACTCCTATAATATCTACTGTCCATAATAGCAAATCTCAAACTTTTTGGTCTCAGGACCAATCACACTCTAAAGAGAACACCAAAGAGCTTTTGTTTATGTGGGATATATCTACCTATATTTATCATAATCAACATTAAAACAGGAAAATTTTTTACATATATATTAATTCATTTAAAAATAACAATAGGAAATCTATCACCTGTTAACATAAATAACATCTTATGAAAAATAACTATATAATCTAAAACAAAAACTAAAGTTAGTGAGTTTTTTTATAAGTGCTGCAAATCTTTTTAATATTTGAGACAGTTCTTTTATAAATATTGGATCCAAGTTCTTTATCAGATATGTGACTTGTAAATTACTTCTCCTAGTCTGTCTTATCTTTTCATTCTCTCATTAGTGATCTTTGAAGAGCAGGTCTGAATCTTATTAAAATCCAACTTATCAATTTTTTCAATGGATCATACTTTTGACCTTGTATTTTAGAAATCTTTGCCTAATCTAGAGTCATAAGAATTTCTTTCCAATGTTTTCTTCTGGAGTTTAATAGTTTTAGGTATTACATTTAAGTCTATGATTAATTTGGAGCTAATTTTTATATACAGAGTGATGTATAGATTGAGTCATTTTGTTGCATATGGATATCCAACTGTTCCAGCACCATTTGTTGAAAAGACTGTCCATTCTCCATTGAATTACCTTTGCACTTGTACTGAAAATCAATTGAGTATATATGTATGGATCAATTTCTGGACTCAATTCTTTTTCATTAATCTATATGTCTATCTTTTCTTTAAAATCATGTTCTCTTGGGGCTGGCCCAGTGGTGTAGCAGTTAAGTGCGCGCGCTCCACTGCAGTGGCCCGGGGGTCGCAGGATCAGATCCCGGGTGCGCACTGACACACCGCTTGTCAAGCCATGCTGTGGCAGCATCCCATATAAAGCAGAGGAAGATGGGCACAGATGTTAACCCAGGGCCAATCTTCCTCAGCAAAAAGAGGAGGATTGGCAACGGATGTTAACTCAGGGCTAATCTTTCTCCATCAAAAAAAAAAAATCATGTTCTCTTGATTACTGTAGCTTTATACTAACCCTTGATATCAAGTAAAGTGAGTCCTCCACCTTTGTTCTTCATTTTCAAAGTTTGGTTGGCAATTCTGGCTTCTTAACATTCCATATACATTAAAATCGGCTCATCAATTTCTACCAAAATAAAAATCCTACTGGGACTTTAATTGAAATTTTGTTGATTCTATAGGTTGGTATGAGGAGAATTGACATCTTTACTATATATAGTCTTCCAATCCATGAACATGGTATACATCTACATTTATTTAGGTATTCTTTAAGTTCTTTCATCAGTGTTTTATAGTTACCATCACACAGATCTCACACATAATTTGATATCTAAGTAGTTTATTTTTGATGCTATCATAAATGGTGCTTTTTATTTCAATTTCCAATTGTTCGTTGCTAATATGTAGAAATACAATGATTTTGTGTGTTGACCTTGTATCTTGTGATTTTACTAAACTAACTAATTGGTTTTGGTTGTTTTTATGTCAATTCTTTGGAATTTTTAACATAGAAATCATGTCACTTGTGAATATTGTTTTATTTCTTTCTTTACAATCTGTATGTTTTTATTTCTTTTCCTTGACTTACTGCACTGGTGAAGACTTCTAGTAAGAAATTGAATGGGAAGAGTGGCAGCAGACATTCTTGTTTTGTTCCCCGTCTTAGGGGAAAAGCATTCAGTTTTTCACCATGAAATATAATGTGAATGTAGATGGCATTTATTAGGTTAAAGAAGTTCCCTTCTATTACCAGTTTGCTGAGAGTTTTTTATTATGAATGAATGCAGAATTTTGTCAAAGGCTTTTTCTGCATCTATTGAGATAATCATATGGTTTTTCTTTTTTAGTCTGTTGATATAATAAATTAAATTTATTGACTCTTCAAATGCTGAACCAGCCTTGCTTTCCTAGGGTAAATTCTACTTGGTCATGATGTATTACCCTTTTCTATATACAGTTAGATTTCATTTGCTAGTATTTGTTTGAGGATTTTTGCATCTATGTTCATGAGGAATATTAGCCAGTAGCTGTCTTTTCTTGTAGGACTTATAGAATGAGTCAGGAGGTGTTCCCTCCTCTTTTATAGAGGGCTAGGACCAGAGTGAGACCAAGGCACTCGAGTTGCAAAATTTATAGTGGTAGTCACTCACAGGTGCTGACCCTGCACCTGCATAAGTGCCTCTCTTGCCTCATCCTTGTCCCAGCCCTGCATCTATATTCTGGAATAGTTTGTGTATGATTAATATTTTTTATTTTTTAAGTGTTTGATAGCATTTGCCTGTGAAGCCATCTAGGCCTGGAGTTTTCTTTGTTGGAAGTGTTTCAACTGCAAGTTCAATTTCTTTAATAGATACAGGACTATCATAATTATCTCTTTCTTCTTGAATGAACTTTGGGAGTTTGTGTCTTTCAAGAATTTTTTCCATTTCATCTAAGTTGTTGAATTTATGGGCATAGAGTTGTTTGTAATATTCATTACTAACCTGAAGGGTCAGTGATGAAGTCCCTCTTTGATTCCTGATATTGGTAATTTGTGTCTTCTCTCTTTTTTCGTGGTCAGTCTAGCTAAAGGTTTATCAACTGTGTTGATCTTTTAAAAATATAAGCTTTTATTTTCATTGATTCTCTCTTTTTCTATTCTTAATTTCAGTGATATATACCCTTATCTTTACTATCTAATGTCTTTTACTTGCTTTGGGCTTTGTTTGCTTTTCTTTTTCTGGTTTTGTTAGGTGAAAGCTTAGATCAGTGATTTGAGACCTTTCTTCTTTTCTAGTGTAAGCATTTATAGCTATAAATTTCCTCTATGCACTGCTTTAAATTCATACCACAATTTTTAACACATTGCTTTTTGGTTTTCACTTAATTATAAATATTTGCTAATTTCCCTTGTGTCTTCCTATTTGATCCATGGGTTATTTAGAAGTGTTCTGTTTAATTTCCAAAAATTTTCAGATTTTCCAGATATCTTTGGGTTATTAATTTCCAGTTTAGTTCTTTTGTGGTCCAAGAATATACTTTGTATTATTTTATTTTTTTAAATATATTATGATTTATTTTATGGCCTAGAATACGGTGTATCTGCTGACTTGTTGTACACTTTAAATGAATATGTATTCTGCTATTGTTAAGTGCAATCTATTGTTAAGTGCAATGTTTTTTAAATGTCAGTTAGTCAAATGGGTTGAGACAATTGCTCAAGTCTTCCAATTCTTACTGAGTTTCCTCTTTACTTATTCTATTGATTGCTGGCCAAAGTGTTAAAATCTCCAACTATAATTGTAGATTTATGTATTTTGCTTTCAATTCTATCAGTTTTGCTACATGTATTTTGGAGCTCTGTTCTTAGACATACACATTTAAGATTATTTAGCTTCTTGGTGAATTGACTCCTTTATCATTACGTAATATCCATCCTTATCTGGGGTACTATTTGTTCTATGTCTGCTTTCTCTACTATTAACATAGCTACTCCAACCTTCTTTTTATTAGTGTTTGCATAATACAGCTCTTTCAGCCTTGTACTGTTACTCTATCCGTGCCTTTATATTTAAGCTAGGGTGTTTTTTAGACAGAATATAGTTGAGTCTTGCTTTTTTATCTAATCTGACAAACTCTTTCTTTAAATGATGTGTTTATGCTGATCATATATAATGTAAGTCTTAATATTGTTAGTTTAAAACCTAACTTTTGCCAGCCATTTGCTATTTGTTCCATCTGTTCTTCATTTCTTTTTAACTATTTTTCTGCCCTCATGTGAACTGATTATTTTTTATGATTCTACTTTATCTCCACTACTAGCTTAGTCTTTATTCTTTTTGAAAATGTTTTTGTTGGTTACCCTACAGTTTACGATATACATTTTAATTAATCATAGTCTATCTTCAGCCACTAGACCTGCTGGTCTAGTGGTTAAGATTCAGCACTCTCTCACCACCATGGCCTGGGTTCATTTCCCAGTCAGAGAACCACGCCACCCGTCTGTCAGTTGTCATACTGTGGCAGCTGCATGTTGCTGTGATGCTGAAAGCTATGCCACTGGTAATTCAAATACCAGCAGGTAGAGATATTATTTAATATCTATGTATGGAAATGGCAGGCTTCTTTTTTTGCTAAATGTTTAGTGTGTGAGGTTGAGTAAATCGAGGTAGGAATTGAGCTGGATTTGGGATTTGTTGTTGCTATGGGTACTCTCAGTGCTCACCAGCTTCAAAGTCCTCTAGCATTACCTTGTGTTGGGGCAGAGGCTAGTTTATCAGAGGGTTTTTCCCAGTGTCTTCTCCACTCTCAGCTTTAGTTCTTCTCTTGGCATTTGCACCTCAGAGAAAGCCTCTCTCCACATTCGTGACACTCCCCCAGCAGTAGACATGTTGCTTGTTACTTGTTGCTTACCGGCTTGATAGTGAAGGGCAGAGGGAAGGGTGTTCTCTGTTGTTCTGGTTCAGCCTTGGTCTTAGAGGGGCCTATGTGCCTGGATCTCAGGATGGAGTTTGCTCAATGATCCTACCTCTTCCCTAGTGACAGGGCACTTCCAGTGATGTGTGGACCCAGCACATACTTCTGCCCCTCTCCTATGGATAGAAAGCTTTGGTTCTGTGGGGGAGATAGACCAAAGGATCTGGACAGCACACTGTTTCTTTCTCATAGCGGCTTCTTCCAAGCCTACACCATGAGATAAACTTTCTCCATATCTCATTCTGCCCAGTCTTTCTCATGACCATTCAATGAGGTTTGAGGAGAAGACCCTACAATCATCTCTCCTTGGAGGTTGCTATGGCCTAAATGTTTTGTGTCCCCTCAAAATTCATATGTTGAAATCCTAACTCCCAAAGGTCATGGCACTAGCAGGTTGGGCCTTTGGGAGGTGCTTATGTCATGAGAGTGGAGCCCTCATGAATGGGATTAGTGCTCTTATAAAAGAGGCTCCAGAGAGACCCCTAGTCCTTCTACCATGTGAGGACAAAGGTGCCAACTGTGAACCAGAAGGAAGGTCCTCATGAGAGCGTGACCCTGCTGGAGCCTTGATCTTGAACTTCCCAGACTCCAGAACTGTGAGAAATAAGTATTTATTGTTTAAAGCCACCCTGTCTGTGGTATTCTGTTATACCAGCCCAAAGGGCTAAGATGGAGTACTTGTTTTTTCTTAGATTAGATCTCTATATCCTAAGCAGAAGCTGGAAGATTTGGTTTTAATTTGTATTTTTCTGGTAATTAATACTGTTGACAACTTTGCTATCTGCAAATTACCATTTTTATATCTTGCTTTGTGAAATATCTGTTCAAGTCTTCTGCCAATTTTTATTGGGTTTTTGTCTTTACTATTGAGTTGTAGGCCTTGTTTATATATTCTGGTTACACATCCTTTGTCAACATAAACTTTGCAAATATTTTTTCCAGTCTATGGCTTGCCTTTTCATTTTCTTAACAATGTCTTTTGATAAGCAAAAGATTTTTTTTCAACTTTAATGAATTTCAATTTATCAATTTTTTCTATTATGGTTCATGCTTTTTGGTTCCTGTCTAAGAAATCTTTGCCCAATACAAAGTCATAAAGACATTCTCCTATGTTTACTTACAGAAGCTTCATACTATAAGCTTTTATGTTTAGGCTTATGATCTTTATCAAATTCTTTTTTGTGTCCAGTGTGAGATAAGAGTTGAGGTTCATTTTTCTCTATTTATCCAGGTGCCCCAGCACCATTTGTTGAAGAGATTTTCTTTTCCCATTGAATCGACTTTGTGTGTTTGTCAAAAATCAATTGGCCGTATGTATGTGGGTCTATTTCTAAACTACTGTGCCATTGATCTATTTATTGATTGATAACATCCAGTATTATAGCTTTATAATAAGTCTTGAATTTAGGTAGTATAAGTCCTTAAACTTTCTTCTTCTTTCAAGATTGTTCTACCTCTTCTAGGCCCTTTGACTTTTCAAATAAATTTTAATATCAGCTTGTTAATTTCTACAAAATGCCTTGTTGCGATTTTGATTGGGATCGTGTTGCATCTACAGGTCGACTTGGGAGGACTCGTTAGTTCTTAAAATATATTTCCTAACTCTGTCTATAGAAAGGGCTTAGAAATGATACCCTAGTAGCAAGGAGCACACCTGGGGTTCCCCGATAAATACCATCCCCCACTAAAAAGAACCAAGGCTCCATGGAGCAATGTTTGATCCCAGGCCTTAGATAGTGAAATTACAAGGTAAGACTAGAACATCTTGTTTTTCCAGAAAGTAAGGATTTTTTGTGTGTGTGTGTGTGAGGAAGATTGTCCCTGAGCTAACATCTGTACCAATCTTCCTCTGTTTTGTGTATGGGACACTGCCACAGCATGGATTGATAGCCAGTGTGCATGTCTGTTCAGGATCCAAACCCACGAACCCCAGGCTGCCAAAGCAGAGCACGCAAACTTAACCACTATGCCACCGGGCCAGCCCCAGGATATACATTTTTTTTAAAAAGTAATGGAGACATGTCAAAGGACAAAGGAGCTAGCTTGAAGCAGGCCACCATTGGACACATTTTGAATAATTTGAGAAAAAAGATCATAGAACGGATCATAACACATGGAATTTTTTTTAAAAAGAATCTATAAGTCTGTGGTGATATTCAGAAATGAGAGAGAAAGAGAAAGCGGGGGCACAGTGGGGATGAGGAGTTCTTCTCTACAGAAGAATGCCAGCCTGTAAATATAGAAGGAATTACAGAATTAGAAAGTCACCATTTGCAATTCCTAATGTTATAATTTATTCAATGAAATGTTGTTAATAAATGCTAAAACCATTGGGAGAAAGGTTTTTGGGAAACAGGATAGTCACATGCTCTCAAAATTTCAACACACAGATTATTAACTAGAAAGAAAATGTACCTTACAATGGAGAGAGCTCACAAAAACCAAGTGATCAAAATTACCACCACCAGTAATGGCACACACTGTTATCACACACTTCTTATTGGATGCAATAAGAAGTATGTCACATCATCCATGTGGTATTCTTGCCAAAAATGTTTAACCTAGTCTAAACATGAGGAAATGAACAAATCCAGAATGTGAGGCATTCAGCAAGATACCTGGCCTGGATTCTTCACGCACACACACACACACACACACACACAGTCACAAGGTTAACAGTTGGTTAGTTTAGGTAAAGAGTAGCCCAGTGCTCATTATACTCTTATTTCTTCTCTTCTGGAGATTAGAAAATTTTCAAATAAAAACTTGGGGTTAAAACAGAGTGCACAGGGAGCCAAGTGGGAAACTCCCTATGTTACAAAGGGGATGGAGCACTGACAAGCCCGCCATCTCTTCAATAACAAAGTTCGGATGTTTGAAAATAAGCCTGGGAGAGAAGGAAGAGCCAGTCGGGAGTGAGCAATGAATTATTGTTTGGAGAAATCTCATTTGCACTTCTGAGCTGCTGCAAAAAGACTCTCAAGAGCAGTCATGTTCTCATTCACAGCTCTGGTCCAGCC
Source organism: Ceratotherium simum simum (assembly GCF_057802395.1). Classification (NCBI taxonomy): domain Eukaryota; kingdom Metazoa; phylum Chordata; class Mammalia; order Perissodactyla; family Rhinocerotidae; genus Ceratotherium; species Ceratotherium simum. The sequence goes on along the minus strand of NC_141931.1, from coordinate 28,120,829 downwards.
CAGATTTCTCTGCATGCTGTATGGTAGGACATCAACGATACTTCCAGCAAACACCAGGACCTGAGGCGTGCCTGCTGCTCCACAAAGTGACTGTTGAAACCTCCCTTTCCTACAGGAAAACCTAAGGAACCCCGTGAAGCTCAATGAGCTATCCACCTGATACACAGAGTGTGAAATGAGAACAGTCATGTTATTATTCCCGTGACACAGAGTGGGAAAATAAGTCTTGGCTGAGCAGAAAGAAAAGCAGATTTTTAAATGCTCAAAAATCCAGTGGGAGGGGGAAAGGCAGAATATGAAATAACATCTGTGCTCTGGCTACAAATACACACAACCCAAGTTTTCTCAGGCTACAAATCCAGTTGCTCGTGCCCTGGTCTGAATAACCTGGGACCTGCAGTGCCACACCGCCCCCAAGGCCAATGAGCTATTTCTATGATGTCTTACATGAACTCTTAAACTGTACTCTATTCTTCCATTTCCAGCGCCCACCATGATCACATGGATGTCCTTCCCAAAGCTCCAGACCCTAATGGGACCAAAGTGACATTATTCCCCTCGGCTTTCACTGGGGTGAAGTCAAGCTGTGTTCCACAAAACTAAAGAGCTGATCATTTCTAATCTTCTTGAGAGACTCGCTTCCCATTCAATCACCTGATTCCTCAGACTTGTCTACAGAAATTTTCCTATAATAAAGCCATTTCTTAGTGCTTTCCATAGCTGCTCGTCTCACCTGGGACTCCAGTTAAAACACAGATTTTGGCTCATTAGGTCTAGGAGCTGAGATTCTGCATCTCTAACAGGCTCCCAGGGATGCTGATGCTTCTGGCCCATGGACCACACTTTGAGCAGCAGGCTCCTATAGTATTTGGCACTAAGTACTATAGTACTTAGCACCCATGTTCCTTGTAATTATTAGGTACACAATAAACATATTTTGGAGGGATGACTGAATTTATTGACTGTTTCTACAATAGCAGAATAAAGAAAAAAGCTCTATCAAGACATCTGCCTTTCATCCTACTCATGTCCCTCTTTTTTCTTGGAGTAAAGAGGCGGGCCATTGTTAGGTGGAAGCAGAACCAGCAAAGGGGTGTTTATCTTTTGGCCTGTGGAACAAAATGAGAAAGAGCATCAGTAGTGGAGAGCCCTGCCCATTCTGCCCAGCGTTCTAGCATCATAACACCAGTCTGTTTTTCCTGCTTGTAGCAGTTTCCATCCCTACCCTCACAACAATTACTGGCCAAAATGGCAGATTGAGTCACTGTTTACTCCCCCCTCTTTCCCTATCTTGAACACAGGTATATACATACAAGCATACTCCTTTTAATCTAAATTTCCTCTTCTGCTTCTATAATGGAAATTAATTGCATGATTTTACACTATTGAAAGCAAACTATTAGTGGTATCACTGCTTTCTAACCTAGCCCCAGATCTGCACAGAACAAAACACACATTCTTCACCCTTCTTTGATTATTAGAGATAAAATCTAATATCAATATAATCTGACTCCCTACACTTGTCTTTTTAAATAAATATCTAATAATCTCTTATTTTTATTTCATTTTAATAATATTATCTTCAATTATAGGCTCCATGTCTAAAACAATCACTCACTTTCAAGGCAAAGTTCTGTTCCCTCCTGGTGGTCAGAAATGCAGCATCATCCAGGCTTGCAAAAGAGGAGACTCTGGAGAATGTGCATGTAGGGGGCCTGAGCCTGACAATAACATGTGTGTGACCCTATCTAAGTGATTTAACACATTTGTGCCTCAGTTTCCTCTTCTGAAAAATGAAAAGACTGAACTAGATTATGAGGTCTCTTCTAGACCAAACATTCTATGATTCTAGAGCAGTTTACAGAAACAAAAGCATTTAAAATACCTAAAGAATATCTGTTCAGGTATACGTGATTGATTGCAACCAGCAATATATATATATATACATATATATGTATATATATATATAAATTTGCTAGTTTTACCTTGTTCTAGACTTTATAGATTAAACAGATTAAAATGTATCCCACACAGGTCTGGAAACCAAATAAATGACTTACATTCTTCCCTCACTCTGCCATGGAATCCCAGTGTGATCTTCAACAAGAGTTACACAAATACACACATAAACACACCAGCACCACCAACACCCACCATATTTCTGCTTCCATTGTCCCAATCCTCTCTTTGGCAATGGCATTTTCAGACTTGTGGCTTGGAAGGGTGGTTTGGTTTGTGTTTGAGTTTATTTCATTTTATTTATTATAATAATAATAGCCTTGTTTCAAACAAAATTTTGTGAAGAACCCCAGTATATAAAACAAATAAAAGTAGACATTCTGATTAAAGCATGGAGGGCAACCTGAAACTCCACCTCCTCAGTCACCCCTCACTCTCCTGCCCCTCACTAAGAAACATTTCCACAGAATCCCAAGGTCTCCACATCCTGATCAGTGGTCATTTCATCATTGTTCACTTCCAGTAGCAAGACACTTTGTACTTCTTTTTTATTTTTATTTTTATTTTTTTGGTAGGATGAGGGAAAGTCTAATAGCGTCAAGATTAAAAAATTCTGTCCCTTGGTAATTCTTATTCATTAAACCTATTTCTATCAACTGGAATCACATTTTTGCAAAAACCTATTCCCCCCTCCATGTGAAGCTCTTCCAATGGGAATTAACATTTCTCCCCTCTGTCTTCTCTTCTTCAGATGAAATTTCCCCAGTTTTTTTGGCTATTGTGGCATATTTCAAGGTCTTTTTTCTTAGACTCCTCAAGTTAAGCTCCAGTTTATCAATATCACTTTAAATATCTAACACAAAAAACCAATGATGTTCTCAATACATACTTGCCTTCAACAGCATTCTCAAATAAAAGGCATTTTGCATTTTTCATTATCCTATTATCTAGAGCTTTTCTCTCCTTTCTTAATGTGGACAACAGAATTTAAGCATTTGTAATACTAAAACTTTACAAATAAAAGTATCCTATCTATTGAGGATAACTTTACAAATATAAATATCTATTTTGATCTTGCATTGCATCTCTGGGTCAAACTTTCAGATGGAAAAATGAGCTCCTACCGTGTTTCTTCACTCATTGTGGAAGTGGGTTTATAATCTTCAGATGTGGGTTTCCAATCTTTAGTAGGCACACATTCACGAGTCTTGTGCCACCAGTGCTACCCTCCATGCTCTTTGTAGAGGATAGGGATTAGGATATTTTGTTAAAAGAGCCTGCTTCTATGACAGAGAATTTTCTCCATATTACTACCACTCTATTATCCAAACAATCAATATTCCTTGTATGGATTACAGTACATAGTATTTACTACAGTTACAATAATAAGGAAATTAATTACTTTGCAGCCAAATGGGATTTCTAAGGAAATGAGGGAAGGAGTTTACTGAGCAAAGGTCTTTCTCCTACACATCTATGTAATATACGTAGAGGGTAATATTTTGATGTATTAAAGTCTTTTTTTTTCTCATGACGGCACATTTTTCTTTCCCCATCTCTTATTTAATCAGTTGAGCTAGCCTGTTGTTAGTTACTCAAGGGAGGCATGGGACAGGCAGACACAGGAGAAGTCTTCTTGACTTTGGTTTCCAAAGACCCAAGTATAAAAGAGAGCAGAGGGGACTCCTGACATAAAGCAGATGTTTGGGAGAATCAGAAAGAGTCAAAGCAAGGGTCTCCTCCACAAAATTTCACCAGGTTAAAAGTGGGTGGTGGGTGGGAGGGAGAGGGGATATGAAGGGGAAGGGGATGAGAATAGAAAGGTTAGTGGGGGACATCACTGTGGTGAAGAGCCACCAGCAGCCCACCTCAACTCAAGTGACCCCAGACATCTCCCACCCCCAGTCCACACAGCTGTCCCTCCCAGCTCTCATCTCCTGGCCAGTAGAAATAACACTCCAATTTAACTTAGGCTTAACCATTTTAACCTGATCTTAAAAATGAAGATTCCTGGACATACCCCAGATTCTTAAACATGTATCTTGATCCTTATCTCTGACTATTTTTTTTAAAGATTTGGAGAAAAGAAATTGTTGGATAAAAGGGTAAATAAACTGCTTAAAGATTCCTGATGAAATCATTTCAGAAAACTTTTACACCACCACCAACAGTGTCTGAAAGATGTTCATCCTCATTAATACAAAGAAAAGCCAATTAAAACAAACAAGAAAACATCTTTATAATATTAATATTCAAAGCTGACAAGGCTATGAAGAGAGAGATTCTCTCATACACTGTGACATTATTGGCTTAAGTTAGTGGACTTTTTATTTCAGTTGCCAAGAAGAAAGAGAGGAAATTCACATCCTGTAAGCACCTTTCTGAGGCTAGGTACTGTGCTAGGTAGTAACACATATTCTCTCACTTAATTCTCACAACAACCGGTGGATATGATTATCCTCACTTCTGCTAATGAGGAATCTGAGGCCCAGAGTGTCTAAAAAACTGTCAAAAGATCATCCACATTAAAATGTAGCAGAACCAGATTGTAAAAACAAACTTGTCTAATTTCAAAGCACAAGCTCTTTTCACAGCCCAGTTTTGCCCTCCTCAAATACGAATTTATTTATCTGGAAAAGCATTGTCCAAGTGAAATGTAATGTGATAATGTCATATGTAATTTTAATTTGTTCAGTAGCCAAATTCTAAAAAGTAAAATAAATAAGTGAAATTAATTTGATTAATATATTTTAACCCAATATATCCAAAACATTATCATTTCAACATATAAAGGATATAAAAAATTATGAGATATTTATATTTTTTTGTACTAAGTAAGTCTTTGAAAGCCAGTGTGTGTTTTACACTCAGAGCCCATCTCTATTTAGATTAATCACAGTTCAAGTGTTTGCCAGCCACATGTGGCAAGTGGCTACCATACAGGACAGAGTCAGAGCAAACTTTCCTTAGAAAAATTGTGATAAGGAACTCCCATTGTACAACCCCAGAAGTGTTGACTATTTAGCACAGCCTTCCAAATCACGGGGAAAAAGATTCTACCATTCTAACCAAATATCCTAATTTCACTAATTCATTCAGTTCTCACAAGGAGCCAATTTTGCATTTAAGGCATTATGAAGTTCTTTTCATTTCCACATTAATTTATCTCATGGAGGCTGTGCTCCTGTAGAGAGCTTTTTGCAAGGGTCTGGGTTCTAACAACTAATCTTGCATGGCTCCAAGCCCCTTGCCCCTGATCCCACGCAGTTGTTAAAATCGATGTCTCTGAATACTAGGACTAGTAATCTTCCCCGAGAGCAAATGTGGCAGGAGCTTATGTGTTTATCACTTTGATTTTTAGTCCCTCACGTCCTCGTACTAAAGGATACCATCCACCTCCCTTTTTCCTTGCATTTAAATGATGCATTTAAAATGCATTTAAAAATGATGTATTTTTATCCAGAATTTCTGTGTTCGTAGTTGGAGGTTTTAGGTTGTTGCAGTCCGCCGTCTTGCCCAAATCAAAAGTTCTTATTTCTCTCGTGTTCTTTCTATTATGCCACAAGAGAGGCAAAAAGGTAAAGGGCACTTGGTGTTACTTTCAGAAAACTTTCAGTCATAGCTTCTGGTTTCCTGTTTTCATTCACTCATTCATCACATGCAGTTGATCCTCATTATTCACAGATTCCATACTTTCCTTTGTTACTGGAGAAAACTTATATCTTCTAAGTGGTTCTGTTGGTATTGATCACTTTGTCTACACATCAAGTAAATAGACCACTGTGATTGGGCCAAGTTTGGGACAGTGGCAGTGGTACAGCCACGCAATGCTATCCAAGAGGGCACATGTCCTCCCTTCCCAGGAGAGAGATAGAAAGCTTTTGATTCTCTGTTTCATGCGACCCTAATAGAGGCAGCTGCATCTTGCCAGTGGCCTCCAGGAGCTTTGCGCTATGAATCAATCAGCCACCAAAAGTCCATTACAGAGGACCATAAATTGTCTGATAAATCACCAGTGCACCTGGATGTGGAGACAGGCCGGAAATTTCCCCACCTGTTTCCAGTGCTGCTGGTTTCAAGGTGGATGCAAAGTCCAACAAAAACTATTTCTGATGGGCCCATAGGAAAAAGTGCTGGAGAACCTGTATCAGAAAGGATGGAAATAACTCCAGTGTAATGGGAATGCTATTCCTGCAAAAGGACTAACTCTTAGTTAGGACTAAATCAGTCCTGCAAGTTGGGAGAAACATGAGTCAAAGCAAGGGACTCCCCTGCCCAACAGACTAGAACAATTACCAGTTAAAAGTGGCTCTGCTCATTTTCTGTGGGGTGCAGCAAAAGCAGTGCTTAGAGGAAAAATTGTAGCTTTAAATGTTTGTGTTATAAATTAATAGAGGGAAAGATGAAAATGTAGAATTAATCAATCCAACAGAAGACAGAAAAGGAGAAACAGAAATAAATAGAAGAAAAGAAAAAAAAAAAGGGTAAGTAGAAAGTACAATATAAGACGGCAGAAAATAATCCAAATCCATCAGTGATCACTATTAGCATGAATGTGCTAAAGTCCTTGGTTAAAACAGACACTGTTAAATTAGATTTTTTTAATTTAAATATATAGCTTTACAAAAGAATTCTGATACAGAAAAGACTGGAAAAAATGCACCAAGCAAACGTTAACCAACAGAAAACTGGAATAACTATTTTGATGTCAGGCAAAGAAGATTTTAAGACAAAAAGTGTTATTTGGCATAAAGGGGTTTACAGTAAAATGATAAAAGGAACCATTTGTATGTACCCAGCACTCCAAATATAGAAAGCAAAAAAGGGCAGATTTAGAGGAAGAAATTGACAAATCCACAAACACAGTGGGAGATGGGCACACACCCTTCAAAACCAAGGAGTCAAGTATGCTAAAAATCGGTAAGGGAAAATAAGGGGAGAATTGAAAAATAAGGATGATCAAGTTCTTACAAATACTATTTTGACATGAACCTTATTAGAAAAATAGAGAAGGTACACGAATCTACTTTCACAAAGCAGGACACAGGAGCAGAGGATGTAAGTGACAGTCCCAATCAAATAGCCAAGCCAGCAACAGAGGCAGAGGGGAAAACTCTCCTTCCTGATACCAAGGTAAAACTTCTCTCCCATAAATCAGGTGTTCTTACAATTCCCTAATTCCTTCTTCCTATCTTTTTCTTTTGCTCCCTAGCTCAGATGTTGAGAAAATAATTGGTTTATTATATGTTAAGTGCTTTGAGCACTTTGGAGAGATGAGCCATTTCTATTCATATATGAAGCCAGTCAGCTTTTTCTTCCCACCTTGGCCCTCCACATACTGTCTACAGAGTATTTACATCCCCAAACAACATTCTAATGCTAAATTCATAGAACACACCAATGGCTTACCAAGGCCAGAGAAAAGTTCAAGCGTAGCAGAATGCCACATGTGTACTTCAGTGATGGGTGGGAAGGAAATCGTCATTTACTGGAAAGGACACCCCGGGGATTTTGCTCACCAACCATTCTCTTTGTGTCCAAGACTCTCTGCAATCCTCCATCAGATGCAGCCAGAAGCAGTTTTTAAGTTGTAAAGCAAACAGACTGCTTCTTGAGGTTTCAATCTCTAGGAAAAGTACCTTTAAGGCTGCATCCTTAACCACTGCCCAGGTCTGTGAGGACCCCGTGTGGAACCCTACCTGCTCACATGCTGAGAGCTTGTGGGAGCCGTTGGCCAGTACCAAAGCCACCCCAGGATGGGCCAGTGGGAACCGAGGAGCCTGCCTCTGTCTGAAGAGGGGACGGTGGGCTCAGAGGACAGGCATGAGCCACTGACACAAAATGGTCAATACCGTGGAGCTTTGGCCTCAGGTGGGGAGGTTTTTTAGGAAGTTGAAAGGAGACAGGACAGATCAACAAGAAAAGAAGCCAATGTTTATTGTCTCTCTTCCTAAATTCCATACTCTAGGGCAGTGATTCTTAATTGGGGGCAATTTTGCCCCCAGAAGACATATTGGAAACATTTTTGGTTGTCACAACTGGACAGGGGATGGTGTGCTACTGGCATCTAACGTGTAGAGGGATGCTGCTAAACTTCCTACAATGCTCAGAACAGGCCCCCGCCCCCCAGACAACATTATCTGGCCCAAAATGTCAATAGCGCCAAGGTTGAGAATCCCTGCTCTAGGGATATTTGGTATCTTCACAAGACTGCCTCCCTGGTATCCCAGATCTCAGAAAGGCAGAGAAGGGGGTTAAACTCAGGTTTCCAACTATCTATCCCTCAACCTGCACAAATTCCATTACTGCCTAATTATCTGAAATGGGGAAAAGAAGAAGACTAGAATATATGAATGAATGAATGAACTTGGATTAGATCTCCTAGTTTCATGTGACCACTTATCTCAAGAGAATCCCAGCCAGACAGCTGGGGAAGAAGGAGTGGGAATGAGGTCCAATCCCATGTCTCCTGAGGAAGGCTGAAACTGTGCAGGCTCAGAGTCCATCTTGATAAGGGCTTTCTGTTTGTTCCACAGAATACCCATGAGTATTAAAGAGTTTTGATAATTCGGGAAATACACCTGCCTCTTTATCTATAGGAATTCCAAGAGAGAGGAGTGCCCGTCCAGGATGTGGAGCTGTGGTCCAGGACGAAGGCTTGGAGACAGCGTGGGTCTTGCACGGCCCTTCGTAACAGCTAAGCCCAAGGTGCAAAGTGGATGTGAAAAGAGCTCTGGGCTCATGTGAGACCCGGATTCTCACCCTGACTCTGCCTCCAAGTACCTGTGTGATCCCCAGGGAGTCACTTCTCCCACAGCTTCAGTATCCTCATCTCTGAAATAAGGGGTCACCTGACTAACCCCCCATTAGTAACCTATGCCATTCATTTAGAATAAAATCCAAACTTCTGGTGCGAATCCAGCCTCCTAGGCCCCACTGCCTGCCCATCTCCCGCCCACCTTCTCTTCATTGGTTCTCTCCACCCCAAACCTCCTGTCTCAAATCTCTCTGCCCTGCTCTCCGGGCACACACATTACCTGTCTTAAGTCTCCAGGACAGGGATGCTCCTATTTGTAAACATGGCATTTGCTGTGCTGAAATTAGGCTGTTTTGACATACCTTCCCTATAGGAACAGGAGTCTCAACTTACTTCTTTGAATTCCCAAGGGCTCTGGCAACACCTGGCACACAGCAGGTGCTCAAAAAATATTAGATGAATGGATGAATAAAAATGGGTAAAATTCAAGTGATTTCCCATCAAAAAGTCTAGGTACATTGTGCCTGCCCCTTTGCGAGCCCTCCGATAAACACAAATATATAGAGCTTTGTGAGTAGCCAAGATAAACACTGCCCATCAGAACCCACATGAATTACAAGACAACAGATGAACTCCAAGCTGCCTTCTCTACTTTCAAAGCAGGTCCTGGCTCCAGATTTCCAAAGGGAGGGGTAGAGTGATGGGGAAGCAGGAAGGCTGAAATTAGTAAGAACTAAGATCAGTGATAAAACTCTTCAAAGAAACTGCTTCTCAGTTTAAGAGGATGTTTTTTCTTTTTATCAATGAAGCAAGTTGCTAGGGCGGAGGGGAAGTGGGAGGTAATGGGAGGGCTGGGTGGGAGGGCAGGAGGAGGGGTCAAGGGTACAGAGTGCCTGTCAGCTCTGACGTGGACAGCTGGTTCTGGTTGTATTTTAAACAAAATCTCATCCCAGTGTAGACACCACGTCTGGAATTACGATCCACCCTGTGATCTGTCACTTTTATATATATACACGAGGGAGTGGAGCAGTTTCCATAGAGAGGAAATATCACGGCCCACTGACCGCCAATACAAGAAAAGAAGGAGCCGGTGACCCCAGTGGAGACAGAAGTTCATGGGGATGTTCCTGGGGCAGACCTCCTGGTCCTGAAGCTGCCGCCCGCCTCACTGAGTATTCCATTCCGGAGGGAAGTCCACTCTCGGGTAAGACGTTGGTTGGGGACTTCTTCACGAAGGATACGTTTATTTGCCCTAAATTAGGCAGGAGGTGCTGGGGACTGGATAGGTGTAAGAGATGAGAGTTGCAAGCACCCCTGGGGGCCAGCCCAAGGGAACACAGCTCTAGACACCGGGGCCGTGTTTTAAATAAGGAGAAATTGGCCCCAAAGAGACCATGGGGAAGTTTCTTAAGGGGCAAAATGATCCTCCCCTTGTTGGTATAGAGAGTCCTGCTTTGCAAAAGGTATTACATTGGTTCTTACAAATCTACTTTTCTTAACAGTTCAGTTGTGAACATGAAAAGCAGTCCTTGGTAATAGTTTACAAATAGGGACGAGGAGAAGGAGATAGAAACTACTGGATATTATTCCCCACCGCCTGCAGGAGCAGGAGGATGCTTGCATTTATTGCTTACCGAGTGCCAGATCTTCCACCTCTGTCATCTCCTTTCATTCTTTCAATACACCTATGAGGCAGGTAACGTCTCCTTTTTAGGATATGGCGACTGAGAGGTTACGTGATGCACCCAAGGCAAGTAAGAGGGTGAGGGAGGTTTTGAACCCAGGGCCTCTGCCCTCAAAGCCCAGAGTCCTTTTCCCCTTGCTATGCTGAGGACACTGGAGGAAAGGGACAGATACCTGCAATGATTCGGTGCCACCCAAGAAGGGGAGGGTCTGTGAAGATGTATATTTGATGTCCCCATTTGGTGTCCAAGTTTTCTGAGAAATCCTGTTTGCAATTTTCTCCTCAAATGTAGCAATCTATCAAACACACACACACACACACACACACACACACCACTGCTGAGAATGGGTGAAATAAGAAAATGAATATGAATACTGCCAATGACCAGTCTTATCTCTAATATGTCACCTTTCTCCTGGCCGTTCTTCCCTCTTTCAGGGGAAAAGCCTTTCATGTATAAACCTCACTGCTCACTTTGAGGGTGAATTGCTCAGCAGTCTGTGCATGCATGTGTTACACATAACACTTCCACGAGTTGAAAAAAAGGAAAACAGCTCCTTACTATAATACCTTTTGAAATGCTTAATGATTCCCTGGGTTCTGCAGCCACGGTTTATAAAATGTTTTTCTATTCAACTTTTTACCAGTGTTTGCAGATGGAATGGGTAAAATGGGGAATGACTGCCTTCCTCGCTGCTGGAAAATGGGGCAGGCACTGGGCAGAGCTGTGGGGTCAGCACGTTTGCCTTCTGGCTTCACCACCCGCTCTTCCTCCCTTTGAGTTCTCTCCCTCGTGGGTGCCCTGAATGTCAGCCTGGCCAGTTCCCTCACTGCCTCCATCCTAGGGCGTGACTCTCACAGCTCTTTGAAGGAGTGTGTGTCTTTAAAGCCCCTGGAGAAGTACTGCCATTACAACCCAAAAGAATAGCGGATTTTCAGGTATCCTGATGAGAAAAAACTAGAGCTTTACCCCTTCAATCCAACTAGATGGGGGTCACTCATTTTCACAGCAGGTGGCAGGGACATCATAAACCTCTGTGTTGTTTCACTACAGTGATGGCAAAAGAATTCAAAGAATGTCAGAGGAGAAACCTGCTAGGGAATTAGTGAGGAGCAAAGGATGTCTCACCTTTGTGGAAAGTTTTTCTTTTACCCTGCACACCCCAAACAAAGCTAAACAAAAGAAAGAGAGAATCTCAAACTCAATCCTTTGATCTCACATATGGAAATATTGGACCCAGAGCATTCAAGTCTGGTCTGTGACAGGAGCAGTGGACAAAGGGATCAAGCGACAGAGAGGAGGTTTCTCCACAACTCTCCCATCGGTATTAACCCTTTCTCCATGAATTGGTTTTTAGTTTTTTAAATCCTTTCAGGCTTAACAAATCCTTTGAAATTGCTCCCAAGCTTTAAGATGCCTCCAAGGTGTAAGGCAGCTAAAACCATGATTCATACTATATTTATCAGAAACTACTAACTGGATCCTCTGTAAGTGACAAAGCCCAAAGTCTGGTTATTGAACATGATATTTAAAGAAAGAATAAGTCCATTTTTCCACAGAGACAGTCAACACACCCCTGTAAAATGTTCTCTGGAATTTGGCATACAATTCTAAGGAGCTCAGAGAAGGATTGGAATACTGAGAAAGGTGGTTCTCAAAGTGTGGTCCATGGACCCGCAGCATCAGCATCCTCTAGGATGTATTAGAAATGCAACTTCTCAGGCCTCATCCCAAACCTACTGATTCGGAAACTCTCGGGATGGGGCCCAGCAGTCTGTGTTTGAGCAGTCCCTTCACATGATTCTGAAGCGCTCTGAAGTTGGAGAAGCTCTTACGTAGACTGAGTTCAAGGCAAGAAGAGCCTGCCTGGGTTAGGATGGAGAGGGTAGTATATAGCCAAAAATAAAAGCCAGAAATACAACACAAGAAGGCTATTGGCCTGCAGGATCAAATTACTGGATCAAATTACCTGGCAGATATAGATGTAGACGTAGACATAGATATAGATACAGATATAGATATCGATGTAGATATAGATGATATAGATATAGATATAGAGATATCACTTCTGAAATGGTTGTGTGTGAACTGAATCTTATCCTGCTAGGACGTGGGGATTATTTATGTATAAACAGATATGAACCAGCCTTCTTTATTAAGTAGCTAGTTAGACCAAAAGCTTTTCTTTTTTAATTTAGGAAAAGCTAAATTTTCCTAACCGTTATGAGGAAAAAAGGTTAACTTGCACTTAACCTTTATGAGGGATTGTTGTCCCCATTTCACAGATGAGGAAATTGAAATTCACAGAAGTTCAGTAACCTGCCCAAGGCGCTCGGGTGAGTAAGAACAAAGATGGAGTCTGAACCCACGTCCGTCTAACTCCCTTCTGCGCTGCCTTCACTGCGCAGCGCTACATGCCCACATGAAACTAGTTCACACATCCGGATCATTTAAAGCAAGGATCACGTATTTTTTAACTGTTAGATAAAATAAGCTCCAAAACTTTACAATACAAATCAAGTGAACAAACCAACAAAACAACCTGGCTTCTTAAAAAAAGAAAGAAAGAAAAGGAAGGCAGAAGATGCAATGTGGAGTGTGCCTAGGAACACAACAGGTTTCTACAGAAAATTTGCCAGGTTGGGGTGCGTGTGTGTGTGTCCAGGGTAAGCGAAAGAGCAAGGATTTACGTGATTCTTCTTTAGAAAGAGAACCAGGCTCAAGGTTTTTTTAAGGGTTAATTCTAGTCCATCTGTTCACAGTGTAAAGAAGTTTGGAAGGGGACTTGAGTTCATTCCCACTCATTTCATGGGAAATGACCTGCTCAAGGTTATGTTGACAATCAGCTGCAGAGCTGAGGCCAGAACTCAGCCTGACTGCCAGCCCCTCCCTGCCTCTACTCCACACTGTCACCGCAGAAACAAAATGATCCTTATGCTAGCCTAGCACTGCTTAAAGCCCAGAAGAATCCTACGTTGATTTACTTGTCCAATTTTTCTGACTTATTAAAACTACCTTAATAAAAGAATTCTCCCGAGTTCCATAGCTAACCACATCTTTCTTGCTTCCTTTGGCAGAGGCCAAGGATGTCTTTTTGTGTGTGTGTGTGTGTGAGAGGAAGATCAGCCCTGAGCTAACATCCATGCCAATCCTCCTCTTTTTGCTGAGGAAGACCAGCCCTGAACTAACATCTATTGCCAATCCTCCTCGTTTTTTTTTCCCATTTTCTCCCCAAAGCCCCAGTAGATAGCTGTATGTCATAGTTGCACGTTCTTCTAGTTGCTGTATGTGGGACGCCGCCTCAGCATGGCCAGACAAGTGGTGCGTCGGTGCATTCCCAGGATCCGAACCCGGGCCACCAGTAGCGGAGCGTGTGCACTTAACCGCTAAGCCATGGGGCCAGCCCCCAAGAGCATCTTTGACAGATAATGACATAAACTCCAAGTTCACGTAAAGCACCCAGATGGGAGCAGTTCAGCTTTCACTATCTGTGTCTCCTAGGATAGTCCGGGGATGGTTCATTCTAACAACGCAACTGGAGAACAAGAGTATGTCAGGGTATCAGCACGTGGGAGCAGGCAGAAGAGCCAGTTGTGCTTACTCCAGGAGGGAATGAGATAAAATCCCAAATATATGGACCTTACATTTTTTTCTCATGCACAATGAAGGGTGACAGGGATGTAAATGAAATTTCTGTCCTCATTTCAGAGCTGGAGAGAGTGTGTGTCCACAGAATAGGCAAAGGGGACCGGGGTGCGAGGTGGGCTGAGTCCAAGGACACGAGAGTTAAATTCTGCTCACTCACAATTTTGCTAAGGCACAGTGACCACAGACACCCCAGTTCTGACTACCTTCTGACACAATTGTGAGCCGTTCCTGCAAAGGAGACTGGGCAGAAGGGTGTGAATGGCTCAGCAGAGCCCTTCTCACCTGCTGAAAAGCAATTTAAAGTCTTGTCATGCCCTGTTGATCAGTGGGCCGGTAACTATGGTGGCTTAAAGCCTGAACAGTCCCAGTTATTGGAGGGCCACTGATCTGGATGTTTTCGATACCACAACACACTTTATACACTAAGGTTTAGATTTTTTCTTTTTCTTTTTTTAAATAGAAGAATAGATTCAAATGGTCACTATAGACTATGATCCTTTCATGTCTCTCAGTATCTCTTTCTAGCCCTGGACATTGCACAACCTACCCTGCATTTGGAAATGCCAATGAACAGGCACCTAAAGAAGGTATTGATCCACTTCCAGTAAAGCACGTCCTTGAACATCAGTGTCCCCGGATTGAATCTCAGACAATCACTCTCATTCAGTCTGACTGATAACCAAAAACACACAGATATCAGAGGTAACTGATAGTTTTAGGATTGAGGTTCCACCAGTCCTAAACACTAGAGAAGGCAGGTGTTCTTTGCAAGATACTTCGAGTCTCACATAGAGACCAAATTGACTTCCACTTCATTCTATAGTAAAACCAACCAAAATAACAAACTCGATTGCTCCTCTGAAACTATGATAGCCGAGAAGGGGCCGAGTCTTGACGATCTGCCTCAGAAATACTGACTGGACCACCAGCCATGGTCTTGAAGCAATACGGATGTAATGAATCAGGCTCACTAATGATGAGAGATCTAAAAGTCACTTGGAACGCTAACATCAACCAAATTAGGCTACTAAATGCTTACTTAGTATATTCGTTATTCATTGTCCAGGGCCAGTGATTCCCTGCAAGCCTGAATTAAATAAAACTCATCAATACTAGTAGAGTAATGGTTCTCAAACTTAGTGATCATCAGAATCATCCGAACGGTTTGTTAAAAACACAGATTGCTGGCCCCAGAGTTTTAGATTTACTAGTTCTGGGGCAAGACCTGAGAATTACTTGCATTTCTAACAAATTTCCAGATGCTGCTGCTGCTGCTGGTCTGGGGACCACACTTTGAGAACTGTTGTAGTACAACATTGACAAGGCCCTACAGGATTTTAGTCTGAGCCCTAAGCCCTTCTCACACCCCTTCCCACATCCTTCTTTTCTACTACAGGGAGAGATGCTGCTGCCAGCCCACTTCCTGCTGCTACTGCTGCTGCTCCTAGGGGCCCCCAGGACAGGCCTCTCCCATAAGTTCTACAAAGCTGAGTCTATCTTCAGCTGCATCAACACAGCCCTGTCTGAGGCCAAGAAGAGCCAGCTGGAGGATGCACCCCTGCTGAGCAAGAGAAGCTTCCCCTACCTGCCCAGCCAAGACCCCTCGTCAGGAGAGGATGAGGAGAAAGAGGAGGAGGAAGAGGACAAGGAGAAAAGGACCTTCCTTGGCTCTGGGGTTGGCGGTGGAGCTGGAAGCACTCGGTACAAATATCTGTCCCAGGCACAGCTCGGGGGGAAGCTGTACCAGGACAAGGCCAAGAGTGACCGGCGCACCAAGTTCACTCTGTCCCTCGACGTCCCCACTAACATCATGAACATCCTCTTCGACATTGCCAAGGCCAAGAACTTGCGAGCCAAGGCAGCTGCCAATGCCCACCTGATGGCACAGATTGGGCGGAAGAAGTAGAAGCAGAGGCCAGCAGGGGCAGCCTGTCAGGGACAGAGGTCAGGGTGGAGGGTGAGGGGAGACCAACGGTTTGCCCATCCAGCTGGTTTGTACTTTGAGGGCTATAGGCTGCTTCACTGCTCATCCCCTCTGACACTTTTCTGCCTCGAGCCCAGCTCCCTCCTCCTCCGTACATATACACGGAAGTGCAGTGTTGAACCATCTTCACAGATACGAGGCCTTCAATGTCTCTCCCTATTTTCTGTGTCTCCTTTCTCCTTCCCCATGATGAGAGGCAAAGGTCATGCGCATTCCTGCTCTCCATGCTTATCCCTGGTGACCCCACATCTGAGAAGAGGATGCTCAAGGCTCCTCTCCTCTCCGCACATCTTCCCCCGCCAAAGCAGGAAGACAAGGTGACTCATTGCTCACCATCCTGTCACCAGACCCCTTCCCCGCCCTCTCGCCCCCATTAAAACCAATGGCTTTTGAATTCCTGGCCTGTTTCATTCTTCCTCCTTCAACCAGCTACCTTCAAACCTCTGAGCTACGACGAAGAAGGGAGGTTTCTGATGAGTTGCTTCCCAATCTCTCCCAGGACGGGAGTGGTTGTTGGAGGTCTTAGGAGGAGTAAAGATGAGCCTGAGAAAGGCCAAGCTGGCGGAACTCTGTCAGCTGTCATTAGATCTAGTGCCATCCCCATGGCCTGTCCCATCCAAGGGGCACAGCCTGGGATCTGCTGCAGAAGGGGCACCTGGGCTAGGAAGGAGATGGAGCTTTCAATTATCCCCCTTGTGACATCCCGAGCTCCCCCATGGCTTGCTAGAGCATGGGGCGGCTAATTCTTTAATAAGTGCCTGTTGAACTCACAGTAACTGCCCAGCACAGTGCGGGGCACAGTGGGAGATACTGATGTGTGAGGCAAGGCCTCTGCTTTCCAGGAGTCAACAATCTAAGTGAACAGACAAAACCAAAATCTGAAAAGCAGCAGATACCACCAGGGAACATAAAATTGATGAACCGTGAAGTGATATCAATTAGTGTAAAAAAGTGTATAGGAGAAATTCAGAGATGAGAATGTTTAATATGAGTAAAAGTCCTCTAAAAATGGACATCAGCAAGAACTCGGATGGCTTTCTGGCAGCAAAGCCTGAAGGCCAGATTCCCAGAAGAGGGCCCATCCACTGACTTCTGTACAGTGATGAGTCCTAAATACATAAAATGAACTTCTGCAGGGTACAATACACACACACACCAGCAACTAACATCACCACCAGAAGCAAAGTCAAAGACAAATGAGTGACAAATTTGGAAAAATGTTTGCCACTTGTATAAAAGACAAATGGCTTATTGATCAAATATATAAAGAGCCACTAAAAATTGAGAAGAAAAATAAGTAAGGATGTGAATACATCTCACACACACACACACAAATACCAATGATTCTTAAATGTAAGAAAAGATGCTAAACTTTATTCCTAAGAAAACAAATGGAAACTGCACTCGTACAATTTCTCACCTATCAGAATGGCAAAAGTCCATAAGTTTGACAATTAGTCCACACTCCACTGACGAGGTGAGTAGCCTCCCTCCTCCATTGCTGGCACGTGGGAATGTCAACCCTAGAGAGGCAATCTGGAAATATTTATCAAAACTACAAATTCCTTTTACCTTTAATTCAGCAACGCTGCTTCTGGCAGGCATGATTGGAAAACATGGAACTTTACATTTTAAAAATGTTAAGTTAAACTTAGAATGAAAAATACCCCATCTCTTAACAGGTCCAATGCTCAAAATGCAGCTGTTGTCTCCATCCTGGAAAAACCACATGGTGGAGCAGGAAGAATCCTGGCATGAGACTCAGAATACCTACGTGTGAGTCTGGGTCTCTTCTTGTGTTTCTCTGAGCAAATCCTTCACCTTCCCCAAAAGCTGATGTGGTAGGAACCCCGGTTTATGGACATTATCTCATTGAGTTTCCACAAGTATATTTTAAAGCAGCTATTATTTTTTCCATTTTGAAGTTGTTGTTTTTTTTTGAGGAAGATTAGCCCTGAGCCAACTTCTGTTGCCAATCCTCCTCTTTTTTTGCTGAGGAAGCTTGGCTCTGGGCTAACATTCATGCCCATCTTCCTCCACCTTGTATGGGATGCCACCACAGCACGGCTTGATAAGCGGTGTGTATGTTCACACCCAAGATCCGAACCTGCGAACCCCAGGCCACTGAAGCAGAGCATGCGAACTTAACCACTATGCCACAGGGCTGGCCCCTGAAAATTTTTTTGATTTGCATTTTACTTTTATTTATTTTTGCTTGAATAATGCATATTCTGCTCACACTGAAAGTACAAAGGACAGGAAGCAGGGCACGAACTCGGCTGAGGAAAAATCAAGCAGGGGCGACATTTCTAGTTTCATGAACAACCTAAAAGTAGGAGAACCTAAAAGTTGCAGCTGGTGCCACAAAGCACGCCCAACCTAAATTTTGGACCTAACATTGCATATGTAGTAGACTCCTAGAGGGGACACGAAGCGAGGCAGCTTTCCACCTGAAGCAAAAGAAGAGATGGAGGCCAAGGGAAGTGAGGGAACAGGTGCAAGTTCTCCTGGCTGTTGGTGACAGAGTCAGATCTGCCTGGCCACAAAGCCCCTACTCATCCCTCCACACAGAGCTGACTCTTCATGTGTACAAAGTGCGTAAAACACCAGCCGTATCCCTATCTCACAGGGCTAGCACAGGCCCCAATGAACCACGAACGTGGAAGCAGCAGGAAAAGCACCACAGATATTCACACTTATGATTATTATGTCTCCAGCTGGTGAGTCTGCTGTTTAGACAGCTTTTAGAGCCTCACCGATGATTTAAATGTGAGTGTAAGCATATGGTTAATGAACTAGGAGGAGTTTGCCAAAACTAGACTCATCATCAACAGCAGAAAGCACGGGTCAAGACCAGTGTCCCATCATCCGAGCTCTAGTCCCCAGAATCAGGCCCTGATTTGAGTGCAAGTAGCACTTCCAAGCACATGTCCATAGTCATGTCCACAATGTGTGGGAGGCAGAGGCGGCCACATCCAAAGATCACCTCCGCCTCTCTCTGCCACCCTTGATTTCACTTTGGAATATTTTAGGGGGAAAAAAGGAGAACTGGTGTCAATCCCTATTATCTTAAAATGAAGAAACTCCCCAGGCCCCTTGCCTTCTCCTCGGGGAAGAATAGACACACAGAGAAGATACAGCCTCACCAGCCTCAAGGATCTAACATTCCACTTTAGTGACAAGGAGCTGTGGCCAAAAGTATTTGCAAAATAGAATATGGCAAGCCCATGGTAATCCCAGGATGACACAGCAGGCTCTTGGGACACAAAGATTTATCATTGTGATTGAGATGTCCGTGAGTCCTTGATGTGCAATAATTCGTCACTTTCCTGAAACACAATTTTGAATTACTCTGCAAGGCAGATATGCACGGACAGGTTGCTTGTGTGGTTATAAGCCCAGCCAATTACCGAGCGTCTGTGTCTCCAGGCAGACGGCGGTGCTCTCCACTAATTATCGTAGACGCCCTGTATTATTAAAGGCCTGAAGAGGGCTGCTTAGGGATCTTCAGTTACGCAATACTGCGTTTTGTGGAGGAGATTACTGATGTATGCAGCGATGCTCAAAGGTCTTCAGCATAGACTCACTCTGATTCTGTTTTAGGAACACATCAGAGAGCTAAACCTGATCCTATGCCCAGCAACTGTAACACACAGACACATTAGAAACAGTCTAGGAGAGAACACTCAAAGAGGAAAGCCTAATAGAATTGAGCTCAATTGACATATATTGCGTAATAAATATATTTTTAAAAATTAAAAAATAAAGAGATTAATTTATCCTATAAGGATTAGTGGGCTTCCTAACAATCAGAAGAGTTTATAAGGGACTGTGCTATGTTAGCACTTAGAACCCTCCTCTGAAGCAAATTTAAATTAAAATAATAATAATAATAATAATAATAATGCTTTAGCTGTGTCAGCAGAGAGACCCTGGAATGAATGATACCAAAGAGGATGGTGATCTTTCCTTGTCAAGGATCAGTAAGATTGGTGGGGCCAATGAAAACACTAAAGTATCAATTCCTCACAGTCAGGAAAGGAAATTACATCATGGAAAAGGGAAAAAAATGTAATGAAAATAATATAAAGAAAGATAATATAAAATTTTGGAAGAGATTTTTTTGGGAGATAAAAATGAGTTAGTGGGATTGAAAATTCTCAACACAGTCTCTTTTAGATTATTTGTGTTGGTTTGAGCTCCCTTGGAAAACCTAGATTAAGCTCTCTTTTAAAAATAAAATAAGGCTCAAAAGCCAAGCTGAACCTCCTCCAAGGAGACAAGACATGTGCATGGATGACATGATCTCTAAATGTTCTACCTAACAAGAATTCCTGAAAAACAAATGCCAACAGCAGACAAAGGTGCCTGCTTCATGACAGTAGGATAATTTTGGAAGCTGTAACCAAATAATCAGGGAAGCTGGGTGATATCCAGAATTCATTCAGATATTTTATATAATTCCAAGAAATGGGAGGTACACAAGTTCAAAAGTATGTCATATTAAACTAAAAAGACATTTACATATATTAAGAGCCACAGAAATACAAAATCTAATCAAATGGAGTAGCTAGCTGCCTTAGTAAGAATTACAGATGTGATCTGACCTGAAAATTAGATAATCACATGACTCAAGTCTAAGTGTGGGCTATGGGACAGGTCATTCTTTAATTAATGAATTTTCCATTATGGACTGTTGCTAGGGTGCAGCATGTTTCATTAGAGTCACAAAGAACCTGTCACAGCCTGGTCGACATCACTAAGAAGCCTCAGCAAGCTGGGAAGGCAAAAGACAAAAAAATTATCTTGGGAAGGTAACCCCAAACCTATGGGATGATACAGTGTTTTCTCAAAGGTTTCTTTAAGTGCCTTTCATGAAAGGTTTCTTAATTGGTTTCTTAAAGGGAAGCATATTTAGTCCCAGGAGATAATTCTCCCTCCTTCCCCCTAAGCCATCATCCCCCAGCTTGAACCTCATGCCATCCCACTGAATCACCCTTGCTGTCCCACTGTTGTTTGTCACTTACCAACACCTGAGTCAGTTCATCTCATTTCCTGATGATTTTAGCTCATCAATCTCTCTGACACCACTCCTGCCTTAATGTTGGGTGATTTCAATATACATATAGATGACCTGTCCAACACCCTGGGTCTCAGTTCTATCCCCTGACCCTGCCCCCCCCAGCCACTCACTCCCATGGCCACACCCCAGATTTGTCATTACAGATCACAAACTGATCACCCCCTATCTTTCCAGCTCGCTCTTTCTAGGATGCAACTCCAACAATCATTCAGCCCCACAAAGACCAATAATCCACTGATCCTGCTGCCTTTTCACTTTCCCTCACCCCTACTCATAACTGCTCTTCACTCTTTGGCAGCTGAAATGCCGTGGTCAATCATTATCATTGTTCCCCATTGTATGTGCCTGTAATCCCCTTGTTCCACTTTTGCTTTGCCTTAACGATTAAGCCCGGATCAATTCAAACACTCCGCTATTCTGTCCCTGCACCCCGAAGCTGAACACAGCTTAAGACACACACACACACACACAGGCACAGGCACACGCACACACACACATGCTGACTGATCTCACTTTAAAATCCTGACAAGACTTTTAAATGGGCACCTTACACTATTCACTATTCATTTTATACTATTACCATACACCATTCACACTCTTAACTATCCTAGACTTTCACTTATTTTCTTCTCTCAAACTTCTACTCCCCTATCCTCAGCTGGTAACCTTGCCTCCTATTTCACTAAGAAAATTGGATGCTTCAGAAGCAAAATTTCACAAAATTCCACCACCAAGTCTACCACCTAAAAGCATCTGTACTCATACACTTTGCCTTCCTGCCTGAGTTAGATGAACGATCCATGCTCCTCATTAAGGACAACCCTGTGTTATGCGCTAAGTTCCCACCCCTCTTGCCTACTTAAGACATTGATCCAGCAACCTTTCCTTCTTTCCCCCAGGTCATCAATATTTCCCTTCCACTGCATCATTCATATCACATATAAACCTACACAAGAGCATACAACCTCTTGACCAGCCACCCCTTCCAGATAGTAGCCCATTGCTCTGCTCCCTTTTACAGCAACTCTCTTTGAATAATCTCCCTATACTTAATCTTCTCTCATTCTCCATGAAACCCACTTGAGTCAGGCTTCCACCTCTATATTCCATTGAAACTTCTCATCAAGGTCAGCCAAGACCTCCACATTGCTAAATTCAATGGTAAAGCCACAGCCTTCATGCTTCTTGACCTGTAAGCATCATTTAACACAGTGGACCACCACCTCCCCCTTGATACACTTTTTCCAACCTGGTGTTCAGAACACCATACTCTGTTTCCCTTCTTCTTCAATGGCCACTCTTTTCTAAATCTCCTTTGCTGGCACATTATTCCTCCAGATAGCTGCATTCTCCCTTTGTCACTTCCTTCAAGTCTTTGTTAAATGCCTCTTTCTCATGGAGGCCCCCAAGTGACCACCTTATTTAAATCTGTGACCCCCTTTTCCCCTTACCATGCTCCCTTTTGTCTCAATAGTCCCTATCACCTTTCAACATGCAATAAAATTTACTTATTGTTTATTGTCTCTCACCCCTACCTTCACTACCACACAAACTCCACGAGGGCAGGGATTATTCATGTTCTGTTCAGTGGTCAGAATAATGAGTAGCACATGATAGGTGCTCAGTAAATAATTGGTGAATATATAAATTAAATAAGGATGTATTAAATTTCTTGTGATAAGGAATCTGTTCAAACCTAGCGTTTAAAGTACAGTTTTTACTATATTTAAGAGAATTTGGCCTAATGGAATCACATTCAGCTTTATAATTCCAATTTTGAAATATATAAATTGAGTACATAATTTATACTTGTGATATTAGTAAAAATCTTACTAGTTCATAGAAAGTTTTGGATCACAAGAGTACTTAATCACATATTTATAATTTAATTTATTAGATTTTAGAAGAATTATTTAGGGTACTTGAGAAAATCTGTCAAAGTTCTTAAAAGAAAATAAAATATATTAAATTTATAAATGCAATCTAAAATATTTAAAAGTGTTTATCTAAGATGGCAAAGGGGACCAAAAATTCATGTATATTTCCTGTAAAAGTGATTATTTAAATTTGCTGACTTAGAAATAATAAGATTCATAAGCTGAACTTAAATGTTTAAGAATAATTAGGTTGTTTATCTTAATTTTAGTAGATTGTTAATTTTTAAAAACAAAAGAAAACCTCTAAACAGTCTTTTCTGTGTGCGTGAACATGCAAACACACACACAAATGCCCTCCAGAACACCAAAAACTCGTGAACAGCTGAGTAGTTATTTAAGTATTTCACTAGTGCCCCCCAGTGTCTGAAGAGAGAAACAATACGTGTGCATTAAAGAAAATTTTTAAATATTTAGTAAAAGCCTAATAAAAGTTCAAAGCACTATGTAAGATATGTATAGGAAAAAAATTTCTTCGAGTATTTACTACAATGCTTTAAATATAGTGAGAGATTTCACAGTTTATCTCAACAATCCATAAATCCTGGGGTGGGAGTAAATGGACAGTATAGACTGTTCTGGTAGCTCAAGAAGGCACAAGGAAGAATCCCAAGAGGCTACATGGAACAGGTGACATTTGAACTGGGTTTGAAGTTGGAATTACATCACATGGTCACTGAGGGAGAGGAGAGAGAGAAAGCAGTGAGAAGGAGCAAGGCAGAAGAGAGAGAGAAATATGTGCTGGGAATAGTGAACAGTCTAGTCTGAATGGAAGGCATGATAGCACAGTGAAGGACAGGATTGGAACTTTAAGTTGTAACTAATTGCGACAGGCTCTACGTGTCACGTACAGGAGTTTACACTTTAGCCTTAAGACAATGGGGAATCATTACAGCTCTGTGTGAGGGAGCAGAATAATCTAAACTGTGCTTCAGAATGCTCAGTCACAGAATAGAGTGTAGGATGGATCAGAACGACAAAGCAAAAGGCAGAAAAGCATTTAGATTCTAGTGTGCTCGTTATGGGGAGAGGATTTGACGACCTCAGCTAGAATGGCTTCACTGGGAAGAAAAGGAAGAGAATGCATTCTGCAAACATTACAGAAGTAGAATTGATAGGATTTGATTCTATGTAGAGAGCAAAAAAGAGAGAACGGTCAAAAATGATGGTGTTGTTTAGAATCTGCTTAAGTGGAAAGATGATGACATAAACAAACAATATAGAGAACACCAAAGGAAGAGCAGATGTCTTTTGAGGAAAATGGTAAGTTTTTCTTGGAAGAAGTTAAATTTAAATGGAGGCAATACATCTGGGAGGACAGGTCCAGCAAGTAGGTGGAAATTCCAGTATAAAACTTAAGAGAGAAAGGAAACAGAGTTTTCACAGTTACACACGAAGAGCTAATGTGTTTGCGAATAAGAAACAAGGGCTGGAGGAGTCCACGGAGTTGTCAGATGTAGGAGAATCAAGTAGTGCTACAGGAGTCAAAGGGAAAGTTTTGAGAAAAAGAATTACCAAATTCTCAAGGTCAAGAAATCTGAAGTCTGAGAAAGTCATTGTTTTGATAAACAAGGTATAATTAGTGATCTTCAAGACAATAATTGCTTAGAATGGTGGGGAGGACACAAAATCACAAAGGTTGAGGAGTGAGCAGAAGATGAGGTGAAGCATCTATGGACAGCTAATCTTCGACAAAGGAGCCAAGAACATACAATGGAGAAAAGAAAGTCTCTTCAACAAATGGTGTTGGGAAAACTGGGCAGCCACATGCAAAAAAGTGAAAGTAGACCCTTACCTTACACCATACACAAAAAATAACTCAAAATGGATTAAAGACTTGAATGTAAGACCTGAAACTATGAAACTTCTAGAAGAAAACATAGGCAGTACGCTGTTCGACATCGGTCTTAGCAACATATTTTCAAGCACCATGTCTGAACGGGCAAGAGAAACAATAGAAAAAATAAACAAATGGGACTACATCAAACTAAAAAGCTTCTGCACAGCAAAGGAAACCATCAACAAAATGAAAAGACAACCTAACAATTGGGAGAAAATATTTGCAAACCACATATCTGATAAGGGGTTAATCTCCAAAATATATAAAGAACTCATGCATCTCAACATCAAAAAAACTAACAACCCAATTAAAAAATGGGCAAAAGACCTGAACAGACATTTCTCCAAAGAAGATGTACAGATGGCCAACAGACACATGAAAAGATGTTCAAAATCATTAACTATCAGGGAAATGCAAATCAAAACTACAATGAGGTATCACCTTGTGGGAGATCAAGATTTGGCCACTCTGAAATATATCTCTTTACCTTGATTGTTTTCTCTGAGGGACATTTGACCTCCCCCACTAACTGCCTAAAGAATTTGACATGGTGGCTCCTTCCTGGAACAGATCTTCTATCATGATGGCTGTAAAGATAATGTAGGATAGAGGTTACAATAGGAAGGGTACCAAGCCCCTTTTATCAAAAACTCTGTCTCTCCCTGACCACATTATCTATAGATGTGGTCTATAGATGTGGACAATTCTGAAAAGAATTGTCCTCCTGCCCTCTGAAGTCCCAGGCCACTACCCACCCCCAACACGCTCCTCACCTTTAGCTGCAATACTTAAGCAAGCAGCTTAGACAGAGGGGCGAGTTGCTCATTTCTGAGTTTCTCCCATGTATACATGTTATTAAACTTGGTATTATTTTCTCCTGCTAACCTGTCTTGTTAATTATTTGGCCAGCCATAAGAACCTTAAGGAAAAGGGCAGAGGGAGATTCTCTCTCTTCCCCCGACAACCTCACGCCCGTCAGAATGGCTATAATTAACAAGACAGGAAACAACATGGTTGGAGAGGATGTGGAGAGAAGGGAACTCGCATACACTGCTGGTGGGAGTGCAAACTGGTGCAGCCACTATGGAAAACAGTATGGAGATTCCTCAAAAAATTAAGGATAGAACTACCATATGATCCAGCCATTCCACTGCTGGGTATTTATCCAAAGAACTTGAAAACACCAATGCGTAAAGATACATGCACCCCTGTGTTCATTGCAGTGTTATTCACAATAGCCAAGACTTGGAAGCAACCTAAGTGCCCATCAAGGGACGAATGGATAAAGAAGATGTGGTATATATACACAATGGAATACTACTCAGCCATAAGAAACAATGAAATCCAGCCATTTGTGACAATATGGATGGCCATTAAGAGTATTATGCAAAGTCAGAGGGAGAAGATCAAATACCATATGATTTCCCTCATTAAGTAGTAGATAATAACAACAACAAACACATAGAGACAGAGATTGGATTGCTTGTTACCAGAGGGGAAGGGGGGACGGAGGAGGGCGAAAGGGATAATTCGGCACATGTGTGTGGTGATGGGTTGTAATTAGTATTTGGGTGGTGAACATGACGCAATCTATGCAGAAATAGAAGTATAATGATGTACACCTGAAATTGATACAATGTTATAAACCAATGTTACTGCAATAAACAAAAAATTAAAAACAAACAAAAAAAAAAAACGGGCATACAAATAAAAAAAAAAAAAGAAGATGAGGTGAAGGGACCAATGTATATTCTTTTGAAAAGTTTGACATTGGAAAGATGGGACAATATATTATGGGGGTGGTAGAATACAGCAAAAGGTTGATTTTTTTGAAGGAGGAGACCTGGACATACAAGTAGGGAAAAGAAAAAAAATCAATGGAGAAAGGAAGACAATATGCAAGGGAGATTGAAGGAGCTAGGTCTTCTAGAAAATAGAGTCAAGGGGAGAAGGTGCAAAAATAATAAATGGCCTTGTAAAGGAAAACATTTTTCCTCTGGGATAGTAGAGGATATGTGAAGATTCAGAATAATTTTAAGGAGGAGATCGAAGAGGAACATAAGAAGTTTAAGTCAGATGGATATGATTTCAATAAAGTGGGAAATCAGATCATCTCCTGGTGCTTTTCAATTTAATAAATATTCAAGTACCTACTGTAGGCCTGACACTGTAGATGCACAAATGAAGAAGATAGTCCCTGTCTGAAGATCACATTTAATTAGCACTTGGAGTCCTCAGAGTTTGTTCAATCACTATCTCAGGTGATCTCACTCTTTGAGGAAAAATAGGAAAATATCATTCCCTCTCAACCCCAGATCCACATTATAATAATAGTAAGGGAGTTATTTCATCAGAAGGAACATGATCCCAGATGGAAGTATGATAACGCAAGAAGTGAGGAAGAGTACCAGAGAGGGTGATCATGAAGGTAAATCTAAGCAAACACCCACTGTTTAAAACAACAATTATAACCAATGTCTTGTGGGATTAAAATATATATAGTATTAAAATACAGGGTAACAATACACCAAAAGCAGGAGGATTGTAAGCAAAGTTGAACTATTCTATGGTCTTTTCATCATCCAGGAAGCGGTAAAACCACTTAGGCATGGTAGATGCTAATAAGTCAAGTTTGAATGTTGTAATTTCTAGGGTATCCACCATAAGAATTTTTTAAAAATAATGAATGTTTAATAAGCTAATTGAGAGAAAACAAATAAAGAAAAATACTTGGTAAATCTAATATTTATGTATGGCATGTAGAGGCAAGTAGTATCACAAGTTAATCAATTCTTAGACTCACAAAATCTTGGAACTAGAAAGGGTCTTAGAAATATCCTTATCCAAGATGAGGATTTTAAGATATGGAAAAACTAGTATATATTTCAAGATCACATAATTGTAACAGCACCACGACTTGGATCCACCTTTCCTAATACCTAGTTAAATATTGCTTCCATGTTATTTATTACCATTTTACAGTGATAAACTTGATTAAAAGAAAACAGCCTAAAGAATACTATTTGAGTCTTGATAACTACTCTTTAGGAGACCTAATTCTAAAGTTTACAAGTATGTGAAATGTCCATAGTATTTAGGTCATCAAATAGCTTTATTTACTGCTCAGTAAGACATATATGATTTTTAAATGCAAACATAAAAGACATTGGTTAATTAAAAAATAGAGCCCCCCAGTAATTTGGACACTAGCATAGGCTCCTTCAAGAGCTGAAGGTTTTCTTCCACACTTAAATAAAGAGCCAGACAGTCCACTGTTGGTCTATGTTGGATCTAGTGAAAGTGACAGTGAGGCTCACCAAATCACTCCTTTTATTTGGAGAACTTTCTTCCAAATGTTTGATCACAGCAAGTCAGAGACATGAGAATGAGAATCATATTCCTTTCCCTGTTACTGTACTGGAAGTCCTGGCACATTTTAGGATTAACAGGGCTTGGGTTCCAAAGGGAACCCTGGTATGAAGTTGTTTTAGTGTCAGCGTAGACTGAGCCCTTGGCAGAAGGCCTTGTAAGTAGAGTCCAAAGGGGATCCAGCCAAATACTTAGAGACTTGAGGACTGAGCAAAAACTCACTGATAGGTGAGTAGAGTGGAAAACCAAACCTTTCAGGCTTTGAAGGGTATCTAAATATCATTTCCACCAAACTGCGGTCATTGACCTCCACGGTGACAATGGTTTGAGCTGAAGACAGGCAAAAAAAAATACCTTGTTTGAGTTCTTGAAGGCCATATCTCAGGGCAGTGATTCTAGTACATAAAAGCATCTATGAGGAAACTGTTAAAGATGGAGCACCAGTTCTGGAGTCCAGGTGGCACACACAAGGTGGTAGTGTTGCAGTTTGGTAAATCTTACAATAAGACACACAACTTTATGCCTCCAGTCAAGACTTTAGAGACTGTTGCCTTCAGATGTCTAGGTTGACCAAAAGCATTGACCACATTGGACCAAGAGAGAGTATAACTGGAGGACTAAGGCTGAAAGGTAAACACCACAAATGAACGAGGCACCTGAAAACTATCTACCATCAGCTCGAGGGCAACCTAAGCCTAAGCAAGCATCTTTGCAGTAGCTAGTTCACCTTAATTCCAACCATTAGTCAGACTAAACATCATGGATTTAAAAAAAATCTGGCTAGTGATTTTAATGATTTATAGCTCTTTTGTCCATTTTAAATTATAACTTGTTTGAAAGTGGGACAGTTTAATACCAAAAACTAATTCCACTAAGTGTTTTTTAAACTTCAAATCCTCAGGTCATACCTCCTCCAATCCCAAGGGCTTCTCATTTAGCAAGTCCATAGTGAAGTTCAAGAATCTGTGTTTTCTAAACCTCTTAAATGGTTCTGACACAGGGTTCTGCTGGCCACACTTAGAGACAGGAGACCTGAAAGAGATCAGTTTCACTTTCTAACTTGCAAGACATACAGATTCAAATTTTTGAAAGACCCAAGAATATTCCTGTTGTTTGTTTCTTTGTTTGTTTGTATAAAAAGCAAACTGAGACCTTAAGGCCCCCATCTGGAAGAAGGAAAAGAATCATATTGAAAATATTCCTTATTTAATCAATGTACAAAATATAGACGTGGAGAGGGGGCCGGCCCGATGGCGCAAGCGGTTAAGTGCGCGCGCTCTGCTGCGGCGGCCCGGGGTTCGCCAGTTCGGATCCCGGGTGCGCACCGACGCACTGCTTGTCGAGCCATGCTGTGGCGGCGTCCCACATAAAGTGGAGGAAGATGGGCATGGATGTTAGCCCAGGGCCAGTCTTCCTCAGCAAGAAGAGGAAGATTGGCAGATGTTAGCTCAGGGCCAATCTTCCTCACAAAAGAAAAAGAAAACTATAGACATGGAGAAATAACAATAATCGATATGTGCTTCCACCTCTGGCAAGGGAAAGAGAAAGCACTAACTTCAGGGTTTCATAGTCTCTTGGTTGAGGAAGTAAAGAATAGTCAAGTTTCCATTCTGACAAAAAAAAACAACATAGATATGATCCAGAAATTCAAAGGTCTCCAAGCCTTAGAAGGTTCCCAGGTAGCAGTGCTGAATTACACCAACAGACAAGGAAATATGTGCTCATTGTTAACATTGACCTGTTTGATTCAGTGTGACACTTAGGGTCTTGCTTGATTTGATTTCCTTTTTCTTCTAATCAAGGGAACTCTACTCACTAAGTGTATGTCTTGAAAAGAAAGCATGACACTTCAACTTATTCATTTTCACCAGTGATATTTGCATCAGAAACTTTGCCCCACCTCCTCATAATCCTTCTCCAGAGCAGCCAAATCTTCCCTGGCCTCTGAGAACTTGCCTTCTTCCATGTCTTCTCTGACGTACCAATGTAGAAACACCCTCTTGGCATACATGAGGTCAAACTTGCAGTCCAGGCGGGCCCAGGCCTCCACAATTGCCGTGGTGTTGCTCAGCATGCAGACAGCCCACTGGACCTTGGCCAGGTCCCCTCCTGGCATCGTTGTGGGTGGTTGATTGTTGATGCCCACCTCAAAACCAGTTGGACACCAACCTACAAACTGAATAGAGTTCCAGGACTTCATGGCTGCAATTGCTGCATTCACATCCTTAGGGACTACATCCCCTCTGTAGAGTAGGCGGCAGGCCATGTATTTCCCCAGTAGAGGATCACACTTGACCAGCTGGTTGGAGAACTCAAAGCAAGCAGCGGTGATGTGTGACACGGAGAGCCCCTCATGGTAGGCTTTGTCAGCAGAGACCATGGGGGCAAAGGTTGTCATGGGGAAATGTATTCTCAGATAAGGTACTAGGTTGGTCTGGAATTCGATTAGGTCCACATTCAAGGGCCCTTCAAACCAGAGGGATGCAGTAATGGAAGATACAGCTTGACCTAACAACCTATTAATGCTGGTGTAAGAGGGGCATTCCACACCAAGTTTATGATGGCGTATGTCATAGATGGCCTCGTTGTCCACCATGAAGGAACAGTCTGAGTGCTCTATGGTGGAATGGGTGGTGAGGATGGAGTTGTAAGGCTCTACTACAGCAGTGGAGGTCCTGGGGGCTGGACAGACAGAGAACTCCAATTTAGTCTTCTTGTCATATCCTATCGAGAGCCGCTCCATTAAGAGACATGTAAATCCTGATCCAGTGCTTCCTCCAAAGCTTCGGAAAATCAAAAATCCCTTAAGTCCACTGCACTGTTCTGCCTGAGGAAAGTAAACGAGAGGCGAGAACTCAGCCAAATAAACCCAGAAGCAGTGGTCATGGTGGGACACAACAAGTTCCCAAAAACTTTCAGAAAGCCCTGATTTATTATTAACTCCACAACAAACCTATCTACTTTGAAACACACTTGAGCGGTTACTTCTAGAGTGGGGGAAGCACTTTAGAGTTTTACTATAAAGAAAGCATAAATATTCAACAGCAGTCTTTTGCTGCCCTCCATGAATTTATCTGTATGTGGTCTAAAGCAAGGTCTTTATCAATAGCAAAGAAAACGACTAGCAAAATATTGAAGCAATATAATCTCCCCCCTACTGCAGATGAAGTATCCAATCCACTGTGCTGGTGTAAAAAAGCAGTGTGTTACCTAATGATTATGCCAAAGACCAAAATACTGATGAGACAAAGGATATCCAGAGGCAGGTCCTTAAAGAATTAACTATCAGTAAACAGAATAACTAATCTCCAGGTAGGATGAGGCTCCTTCTTCACAAATAGTGGTTACTATCAGAAAATGAGGAGTGTAGAGTGCTTTGGAAGTCTGTGATAACAAGATAAACCATGAGTTAGCAGAAGCAAGAGTAGATGGGGGCTAGTCATTAAAAGAAGGACATCCTGCCATTTTCAACAACATGGATGAACCTTGAGGGCATTATGCTAAGTGAAATAAGTCAGACAGAGAAAGACAAATACTGTCTGATCTCTCTTACATGTGGACTCTAAAAAAGCCAAACTTATAGAAACGGAGATTAGAATAGTAGTTGCCAGGTGCTGGGTGGTGGGGGAAATAGGGAGATGCTGGTCAAAGGGCAGAAACTTTCAGTTAGAAGATGAATTCAAATTCTGGGCATGTAATGTACAGCATGGTGACTAAAGTTAACAATACTGTATTGCATACTGGAAAGCTGCTAAGCGAGTAGACCTGAAATGTTGTCACCACAAAAGAAAAACGTAATTATGTGAAGGGATAGAGTGTTAACTAACCTTACTATGGTAATCATTTTGCAATATATACATGTATCAAATCATCATGCTGTACACCTTAAATTTACACATTTTATGTCAATTGTATCTCAATAAAGCTGGGGAAAAAGTTCTTTTTTTTAATTTCCTCATAAATTTTAAAAAAAAGGAGTGGATGAGGGCTATACAGTTAGTGTGAAGGCTTCTTTCGCCTTTCCTACTTAACAAAGTGTAATCAAAGCCAACATCAGGACACTTCCCAGCTCTGAGCACCCACAGGAGGCTCCCAGGTGAGAGGAGGGTGGTGATGATGTTGGTGGTAGACGATGCCGGTGATGCTCGGGAGGTGTCCTGCAGGATGCCAGGCACTCGGGCAGGCCCCGTAGAAGGAAAAGTGAGCCACTTGCCAGCTTTCCAATCCTCTCTAGCACAAGGTCAGTGATCTCTGACCCCACAGAGTAGTGACCTCGGGCATAGTTGTTTGCAGCATCTTCCTTTCTGCTAACGAACAAGCTGCTCTGGGTGGAAGGGTGAGCGGTACCCGCCTGTACAAATCCCATCTGCAGAGGGGAAAGGAGGTCAGTGCACTCCACTCCATTCAACTGCTCACCCTTGGCTAATTCTCACACAGCCCTGTACTCTGACGCCCCTACCTTCCCCCAGTGTTGTGGTAAAGGAATGGATTTAAACTGCTGAATTGGCCTTCCTTAGTCTAGAAAGAGGTATTATTATTTTCATATAAATTGAAAGTAGGTTTTTCTATCATATACTCTTTATTAGTTTTTAGGGCTGCTGTAACAAATTACAACAAACCTCATGGTTTAAAACAAAAGAAATTTATTCTCTAACAGTTCAGAAGGTCAAAATCAAGGTGTGGGCAGGGTTGGATCCTTCTGGAGGCTCTGAGGGAGAAACTGCTCCATGCCTCTCTCTGGTGACCGCTTCTGATGACTGCTGACACTTCTTGGAATTCTTTGGCTTGTAGCAGCATCACTCCAGTCTCTGCCTCCATCACACATGCCCTTTTTCCCTGTCTATATGTCCTCTCTTCTTCTTATAAGGACACAGATCATTGGATTTAGGGCCCACCCTAATCCAGTATGACCTCATCTTAACTAAGTACATCTGCAAAGACCCTATTTATAAATAAATCATATTCCTGGGTTCTAGGTGGACATAGACTTTTGAGAGATACTATTCAACCCACAACACACCCTGTGGCACTTCGACATTTTAAGACCAGTATTTCTATCTACAAATAGCCAACTGTGTGCTGGAGAAGCATCCCAATGCAAATTATTAGTAGTATGTTTAAAAAGAGGCTTCAACAAAGACAGCGTGGCAAACCCAAATGCCCAGACGACCCAAATGCAGTTAACATAACTGCATGAAGCAGGGAAATTGGTGTTCAGGTGTCAGCAGTATTCAGTACAACTAAGTGCGACCCTTGCCTGGTTTCACTGCCTTTTAAAACCCCGGGCACCATGAGAAAACATCAAAACACAGCATTTCTGAGGCCCATGTCCCACTCTCCCCACCTTAGAATTACCCAAATAGCATGATTCCTGAAGAATTACACAGCGGTGTTTGAGGGCTAAGCAGGCTTTGGGAATGTTGCCCTGGTGACACTGCACTGTAGGTAAGAGCATGTGTTCAAGAATTAGTTTCCTGGGCTCACATCTTCCTTCCCAACTTAGCTATAGAACAGTTACTTAGCATGTCTAAGCCTCAGTTATTTCATCTCACAAGTAAGGATAATAACAAGACCTACCTCATTGAACTATTATGAGGATTAAATGAGATCATAGGGCATGATGCATGGCACATATAACAACAATTACAAATAACAACGATAAAATTGGCCTCATGACATGTATGTATGCAGATTTACTTCATTGGCCTTGGCACCAGATGCCTATAGTTAGTTCTAGAAGTTCACTACCTAAGGAAAAATGCACTAATTTTCTAAAAGCAAGATGGTTCTCTCAGTTCACCTTGCTCTCCAGTATATGACCATGAATTTCTAAACTACAATTTTATACACTCCCAAATGTTTAAATTTACTCATATTGAGTTTAAATGAATTTTAACTAATATACACACATCATAAACAAAAACCCAGGTTGGCATTTTACAACAAGATATGAGGGCATATAATTCTAGGTAGACAACTTGCTTCTCACCTGAAGCTATAAGGCTGAGTTCAGTCTAAAGAGGGAATTTATAGAATTTACAGAAGCTGCTTCTTCATGACAATGTCCAGTTGAGACCTTGAGGGTGGTTAGGTCCATAAATCCTTTCCGTAAAATCCACTTTCCCAGGGATCAGTGATTATAGCACCGCCATTCATAAGCACGCCCAAACCGTGCACTCTACTTTCCTGGCACTTTCCCACTTTGCTCAGAGACTTTGGCACCCGGCCCAGCGTCCTTAAGCAGCATCTCCAGGGACTTCAATGGTTTTTAAACATGATTATTTGACAGTTCCTTAGCCTCCTTGCCTCCAGTGCCATTCAGCTCCACTCCACTTGAGACACCATCACTCACAACTGTCCACCACAAAATCTTAAACTTGCAAAATCCTTTCTCTGAGCACACTTCCTTACTTCCCCTTACCTGGGCCTATGACCAGCCCCGACAATCTTTCCAGCCTCCTCTCCCATCACTCTCCTACTCACACTCCAGCCTCACGGAACTTCTGTTGCACGTTCCTCCATGCTTCTGCGAATTTACTAATGCTGCTCCCTTGGAAGGAGTCCTTTGATGACCCCTAGTCAGTCATTCCTTCCTCGGTAATCCCTCTGCACTTTGCAGAAATTTCCATTATCATTAGGTTGCATTATATGCAATTGACCTTTTTGGATAAAAAATGGTCATCTATTGGCAATTTTATATGGCTCAACTTAATACATTTATTAATGTTGTTATAAGTACCTACATTTTCTTCTCCACTAGATTATGCTGATTTTCTGTTAAAAGAGAATGGCTTTTAGGAGAAGGCAAACCTGGCATCAAACCCAGTTCTACCCTCAATAACTCAATGACCTAAGGCAAGTTCTTTAACGTCCCCAAGACTCAGTTTCTTCGTCTATAAATTAAGGATGACAATAATGTTTCCTGAGGGAGTTGTTGAAAGGATTAAAGGGAAATATTTGTGCAGTTCCTCAACTAATAAATAGTAGCTGCTATGGACTGCAAGTTTGTGTCTCCCCCAAATTCACATGTAGAAGTCCTAATTCCCAATATGATGGTATTTGGAGGTGAGGCCTTTGGGAGTTGATTATGTCATGAGGGTGGTGCCTTCATGATGGGATTAGAGCCCTTATAAGAGGCCAGAGAGATGATCTCTCTCTCTGCACCATGTGAGGACACAGCAAGAAGGCGGCCATCTGCAAATCAGGAAGAGGGCTCTCACTGGAAACTGACCATGGTGCCACCCTGATCTTGGACTTCCAGCTTCCTGAAATGTGAGAAATTTCTGTTGTTTAAGGCACCCAGTCTACAATATTTGGTTAAAACAGCCTGAACTAAGACAGAAGGAGGGAAGGGATCAGTATTTATTCATCTGTATACTCCCATCACCTTGCTGAAATAAATGCTCATTGGATTATGTTCAATTCTCTCTCATCATGACCTTGAATCTCTCAGCCTTTTCTTTTTTCCACCCCCCCCACCCCCCCGCCCCTCACATTATTTCCATTTGTCTCCTCACACAGCTGGTCCCATGATGAGAGCCACAGGTGCACTGCCAGCCCAGAACCCCTCCTTGCCCTGTCCCTACCTCATATGCAAGCCTAAGTACCACCATCCACTCCAGTGCTGCTGCAGACAGGCAGGAACGTTGCTCTCTGGGACCCCTTCAAACCCACACTCAGCAGACCCTTCATTCTGCACTTTGGCCCTCTATTCTATTTCTCAAAATGAGAGTTCTAAACCTCTTCAAGTTCTCACACACCATCACCCTCATTATTCCAATCTCAAGATTCCTGAATGAACACCTCCCTCCTTGCCACAAAATCCCTTTGTCCTCTACTTCAGAGAAGAGAGAGAAAGAAGGGAGATGTGCAAGGCAACTCACCCTCCCTCTCAGTGCTTTTGATCCCTCCCACCCTCTCTGAAACTTTCGCCCCTCACTCACTCTCTCTCCTTTGCTTCTGCCTACAAACATCCTCAATAGAATTCTACTTGAAAAACACAACCCAAAACCACCTTTCCTTCATTCTAAAACCACTGAGGCTGACTTTGGTCAGGAAGATGATCCACTTTCACAGCTTTCAATATCATCTCTGTTGGATAACTCTGCAACTCTATTAACTTCTCACTGAACACCTCTGGTTCCACAGTTTCTACTGGGACCAACCTGCTAACACTCTCAATTCCTCATGCCCAAAACTGAACTTATTTTAACTCCTACAGAACTGGGTCCCCCTCTGGAATTCCTATTTCATTTATCAATTCCATTAGTGAACCAGTAAAATCTGGGTGGTACCTCTGACTTCTCTGTAGAACATCCACTGACATGTAATCAGTTGCTCTATTTTAAACAGACATCTCTCAAATTAGTGTTCTCTTTTCCATTCTCAATATCACAAGCCTAGATGAAGTCCACACATTACAACAATCTGATAACTTTCTCCAATCCACTCTATCTTTCTAGATCAGTACCTACCACATAGCAGGTGCTAAATAACTGTTGAATAAATTAATGAATAAATCCCCGTGATTAATTACTAAAGTATAGTTCTAAATCTGCCTTTCTCCTGCTCTAAAATCACTACTGGCCCCCTATTTCCTATCAAATTCACACCAAACATCTTATTCAAGGAAGTTCCATGGTCTGCCTCCTTTCCAGTTTAAGCCTTCTATGACTCCCCTATATCAACATCCTCCCTGTTTTCAAGTTGAAACAATATTCACAGGTGTCTGAATGTGTCTTTGTTCATGTTTTCCATTCTCCCTCACCTGTGAACTATTAAAATCCTCCTATCCAGTCTCCAAGACTCAGATGGAATATCACCTTGTCCATAAAGCCTTTTCTGATCTCTTCCAGAGAGGTAAGGCTCGTGTCCTCACTTCTTTCAGATCCCTACACGCCCCCTTCTCAGTAAGGCATTCCTTGACATGTCTTTAGAAAAAGAACCCCCTCCACCCACACATAACATTCCCTACTCCTATGGCCCTGCTTTATTTTTCTCCATGCCACAGATTACCATCAGGCACACTATTTGGTTTTTTAGGTCTACACCCCATCAGAATGTAGGCTCCATGAAGACCAACGTCAAGAAGAATGTCAAGCATATATGAGGCTCTCTTATTTGTCAAATAAAACAAGGACAATCAGTGCCTTCTCCCTCAGTCCTGGAGCTTATGTCTCTTTGTTTGGACCAGCTCAAAACCCTCAAAATCACCCTCCCTCCAGGCTGTGTTCTAGAGGATTGGGGAATTTCTTCTGGTTTTTGCTTGATATCTATCTCTCCCCTGACTTGCTTAGCTTTTGATCTTGGGCCTTAAACCTCCTATTTGCTTAGCATCTTTGGATCGGCACAAGTTAAAATATCTACTACAATATCCATAGTACTGGGATGTGGCATCTCACGTTGCTCCTTCAGCTACATTTACCAAAGTCTTCTGGGGATATATTCCACCTGCCCAGGTTCCTGGGACACCAGACTCCAGCCAAAGCTCACAGTTGCAAATTCCCATTTATCTGAAACAAAAATTCAGATATTCTCTTTGGGCACTTATAACTCAAGGTAGAATACAACATAATTGCCTCTCTTAGCCTCCATACTAGTCTCGCCTGTTCTGGAAGCCATCAATACCTCCTCATTTTTAATTCTTTTACAACATCTAGCAGAGTAATGCTGAATCTGTATATAGGCATCTTGGCTGCCACAATTCTTAACTTCCCCCTTTTAATAAAACTTTCTGTCTTTTCCTTCACATTGCCATCAATCTATTTTCTCCACCAGTTTATTACTTGATTCTGACTCTGTTCTGATAAGGAAACGAACCCCAATCGAGTATGCACAGATTGTATTTTCCAAAGATGGCCACAACAATATTTCCCATCTCACATGTGCTTCTAGAACCTTGCTATTTCCACATCAAGAGGTTGGGTCTATGTCTCCTCCCTGGGTGGATACTTGTAACTGCCTCAACCCACTAAGAACAGCTGAAGTGACACTATGTGACTTCTAAGGCTAGGTTATAAAAATGCCATGGACTTCCACCTTGTTCTCATGAGATGCTTGTTCTTGGCACTCAGCCACCATGCTGTCAGGAAGCCCAAGCAACCCATGAAGAGGTCCGCATCCCCCACAGCCCTGATCTAGCTTTCAGCTAACAGCCAGCACCAACTTGCCAGCCACGCAAGCGAGCCACTTTCAAAGTGGATCCTCCAGCACCCACTTGAGCCTTCTTAGCTGACACTACATGGAGCAGAGAAGAGCTGTCCCCTTGGAGCCCCATCCAAATTGCAGCTTCATGAACCAAATAATGATCGTTATTGTTTTAAACCACTAAATTTGGAGGTAGTTTATTACACAGCAATAAATAACTGATACATAGTATCAAACCCAAATTACCCCTCCTTTCTAGCTTTTCTAAGTCAGTAAGACCCCTTCTCTCCCTAGCATTTCTCTAGCTCCATTACAAGTGTTTCTGCACAAGATACTACAAAATCTGCCATTAATAATCATAACATTGTACTGATTTTCCCCACAATTTGAAGATCTTTTTGGCTCATTGCTTTTTTGGAATCATTTTCAAATATTCTGCTCTTTCTAAGCAGGTAATACCAAATTTCAGATTCTTTGTCAGAAGCTTCTAGCAACTGGCTTTCAAATTCAGGAAGAGATTTCATATTCTGTTACAATAGATGTGCATGGAGAAATCAGCAAAGTTTTACTTCGTTTCATTACACTGAAAAAGAAGTCGAAGCTCATCTTCCCCTTGGGTACATTTGTCATGCTGATCACCCTAAGTGGCCATTGAGTGACCCTGTTAATGTGGAAAAGGTCCACGTGACCCTGGTCAGAGAGACTCATATGATCTGATAATCCCACCCACTGATACTTGATTTATTTGTTTTGATTGTGGTTAAGTAGAATGTAAAACTTACATTACCTATAACAGTTGGCTCCAGGTCCATGAAGCGTGCTCTGGGCACATGCTTCCCAGCTCTTGTCTCACAAAAGAAGGTAGTGAAAGATGCATCCATGTGCTCCATTTTAGCATTTTCCAACTGATCCTTTTTACTGTTGAGAACACCATCGGGCTGGATTCCATGTTCCAGGCAATAGAGTTCCCAACAAGCATCTCCAATCTGGATGCCAGCTTGGCCAATGTGAATGGAAAGGGACTCCCTCTGAAATAAGCAGTAGTAAGTTAGAACTAAGCAGGCTTTCTTAGATATTGTGAACTGCGTCACTCACCACTTCTGCTAACAACTAACAGCAACCAAGCTAGCTTAAGCCAACAAGAAAAATTTATTATAAGGCTAATTACAAGTGTCTCATGGAAACCAAAAACAAGGGTACAGGTAAGCTTTAGGAACAACTGAACCAAGGAGTCCAATTCCATCAAAAAGTTTCTTCCAACAATGTAAATTAAGCACCTATTGTATAATGGGATAAGAATGAGTTAACACTATATATATAATTAAGCTGTCTCACCCAGAAAACAATTAGCTAGTTATTGGAAAGAAACAAAACCAAAATAAATGCATAGCCTTGACCATATTAAAACCCATTGCTAATACATTTAAAATGTTACCTTTTCATATCTTGAGATCTTATCTTTACTATTCATATGTGCTCTAAATAAGGGAAGATGTTCTAAGCTTAAAAATAGTGGAAAATTTACCAAGGAAACATGCAATAGATTTAACAACCCCCAAATGTAAAAACACTATACCATACTAAAAATATTGATGTATATAAAAATTATTGTATATATAGACTTTCATATATAAATGCTATATATAAGGAAATTTTATATACATCAATTTAAAAAAAAAACACTTGAGACATCTACTAGATAAATAGGCAAATGACATAAACAAATGTATTACAAAAGAAAGAAAGAATCTAAAATGCAAAGATTTAAGCAGAATGGCATTCATAGTATTATTTATGAGTGAAAACCAAGAACCAATCTACTTAACCATTCACCTATTGTTGGGCATTTAAAAGAAGGTACAGCAATACAATGGCATGTTATGCAACCCTTAAATATTTACCAAAAAAAAAAAAAAAGTATGACATGGGAAATGCTTATGATAAAATATTAAGTAAAAAGTATATAAGTTGTATAATTGTATATAAAGTATGATATCAAATACATTTAAAAATAAGCATAGAAAAAAATTTTTTAAAATGCAGCAAAATATTAACTCTAGTTATATCTGGTTAGTAAGCGATTTTTCTTTCTTGTTTAAACTTTACTGTTTTCCTTCACCCTCATCAGCCTCCACTTCTCTATCCCTCTTTTAAATCACCATTCACACTTATTTAAAAGGCAAATAATTTTTTTTATAATTTAAACAGACACAAATATCTACTCATCTAAGAAAAGGAAAGAAAAAGTTAAATCCTAAAAATCTAAAGGGACAGCAGTCGCTGATATTAATATTGTTGAGTTTTGACTCCCGGTGGTCCTGGAACAAGTCTGTGCTGGGGGTCTTGTAGGGGAAGGGCCTGTCTCCTGCATCATGAGGGCCCTTCAAGCTGTCTGCCTAATAAGCTGATAGGCAACGCTGCCCTTGTCCATGGCTGCACTTTCCCAAGGTCTGAGATTCAACTACAAAGATCACTGTCAGGGGGAGCGGAGGAGGGAGTTCTGGCCGGTCACACCCCTGCAATCTGACTTGGACTCTGTTCCTGCTTAGATGCATCAAATCCTTGTACTTTGTCTCCTTGATTCGCAAGGCATAACACAGCCCTCTATGCATTATGAGGAATTCAAGTTCACTACTTGAGTAGAACTGCCCTCTTGTTTCTTCTCTGTGCAACTATCAGTCTCATGACAAAGGCTGTGAACCCAATTTAGAAAGCACTTCACTTAGTACCAACAAATATTCCAACCTCTATCAGGCACAAAAAAATCAAATCAACACATTCCATCATAAATAGGATTCTAATACCCTTATCTGCAAAGCACAGTTTCATTCCTCTCCCCTCCTGTTGGACTTAAAATGATCTCAGTACATTAGCTACTATAATCAGATCAAACCTTACCTAAATCCCTAGATTTAGGTAAAAATTTAAAAGAGGGGGGAAATTCATTGTTTCTACATCATTAAAACCACTTACAGTAGATTTCCCTTACAACATCCTTTCTTAGCTGTTTACCACCCAGTCCCTGTGGGATGCACACGTGGCATTTGCTCACAATATTCACAGCAAAAATAATCACCAACATAAACAAAATTGCTGCTCTTCATATGAGCTGTTACCCAAGTGATTCAGACATAGGAGTGATTGACTCTGCCCTTTTTGAACTCGGCAGGAATACTTGGCCCAAGAAGGACCAATCTTGCCCTTCCTGGTTTGAGAAACGACTGAGTTTATAACATAACTGTGTCCTAGAGTACAGAAGGCTATCTTCACCTTATGCTTCTCTTAGCCTTTCCTTCCTTCCCAAACTATCTGTTAAAATACTAGTGACACTATAAAATAATATAAGATTGTAAAATGCCCACTGAATATCAATGTTGATAAGTCACAGCATGTTAATAAATGCTGCTACAAAGCTTATTTGAATTACTAGGAAGGCATAATTTTCTAATTAATTTTTTATTTTGAGATAAATAACACTTGTAAATTCATATGCAGTTGTAAGAAATAATACAGAAAGATCTTATGTTCCCCTTATCCATTTTCCCTAACGGAAATATCTTGTAAGACTCTAATACAATATCACAGCCAGAATACCAAAATTGATACAGTCAAGACACAACATTTCTGTACCACAAGGATCCCTCAGGTAGGGAGGCATAATTTTCAAGGCATAAATTTTCAATTTAAACATCCTTAAAATGTTGGAGAGAGACTCCAACAGGGTGAGAAGATCAAAGACGAAAATGCAGTTGGAGAGGTGGCTTCCATTTAAGAATTAAAAATTCTAAGATACTAAAAGTTACCATGAGTGGCACATAAGAGATTAAAGGGAAAGTGGATCTTAAAAGGTGGAACCCAAACAGAATTATTGTAAGTAACTATATTCATTATCGTCCCCAAAGAACTAAACTCAAGACAGGACTAAGATGTCTGTGCACTTTACCCTGCCATGTGTTTATGAGCTTAGCAATGGAACCTGGGTCTGAAGTCCCCAGGAACGCTGAAAGCATAACTAAAAGTGAAGCAATTGATTTCTACAGAAAAGTGAGCACAACTAAGTATAAAACAAATGTAAAACTAAAGGAAGGAGAGGGGTTTGCCTCAGCGCTTCAATTAAAGGTGGTGACAACTGCAAATCAACAGAGCTTTTACTAAAAGCAGCCAAACTACAGGTGAACACAGACGCGCATCCAAACCCCCTTTAAACACGGATATTGAAAGAAACAAATGTCTCTTTAAAAATTTCTTCTCTCGTGTTAAGAATTAATTAAGAATTGTTTGGTGGGGAAAAGGGTCAAATATGATGAGTAAAATTTGCTACGACACTAGAGCAACACTGTCAACAATGCACAAGTACCGTAGCCACTTACCATGCTGATCTGAAGATGCCCCCTCCGCCCTGTGGTAATGAGGATGGAGCGCCTAGGTAAGCCTTATCACTGGGCAGGCAATGAATCCATCTGAGGGCTGAGACACTTCTTTACTTAAAGCAGCACAGCCTCTATCCAGCTTTTCAGTTCTCTAGTCTCAAAGCAGCCTTGGTGGGCCTGAACACCTGAGATAAGGTTTGTGCACAGCTATAGACAAATTACTCTGAGTTTATCCAAATCTGCTTCTGACTTATACCTATTTTGAAAGTAACAAATGTCTTTTTTAAAAAAATATGAAGATTGTATTAAGTATTGATGGGGAAAGGAAAGAGTATGAGTAAAACTTGCTGCAACAGCAAATAGCTTTTTCTACTTCATAAGTACTATATGAATATCTTCTTAAATTTAAGATTCAAACAATCCCTAAACACACAGAGCAAACCAATAAATTGTCCTTTTTACCTCCATCTCCCACTCGTACACCTCGACCATCACCACTTCCAAATGTATGGGGATTTTCTAGGCTTTTACTATTATCTACTTTATTATTTGTTTTATTTTAAATCATATATAACAAACATTTATACTGTTATTTTTTGGTTAATTGAATTAAGATCAGAGAACATAATCTAAATGATTTCTCTCTTTATATATTTGTTAAGACATCCTTTATATTCTACTATATGGTCAATTTTTGAAAGTATTTTGTGAATACTTGAAAAGAATGTGTATTCTGTAGTTGTTAGATACAGTGTTACATATATATATTTTATATATATATATAGCCATATGTCAAACTGATTTATTTTGTAGCCTAAATTTAGAGTACTTATTATTTAAGACGTGTTAAAATTTTTCATTATGACTATTGATTTGTCTGTTATTTCTTTTTCTGTCAATTTTTGCTTTATATGCTTTGAAGCTGTTATTAAGAGCATGTAAATTTTAAATTGTTATATTTTCTGTGGAATTGAAACTTTTTATCATTTTAAAATTACTATCTCTACTAATGATTTTTGCCTTAAAGTCTTTATTATTGAATATTAACCTTACTACTTTAACGTAGTTTTCTTGGTTAGTGTTTGAATGACATCTTTTTACATTCTTAGTAACTTAAAAACCTTTCAGTATTCTCATATTTTTGATATATCCCTTGTAAACATAATATAATTGATTTTTCTTCTATTTTTGTCTTTTAATTGGAGAATTTAGTGCATTATATTTAATGCAATAACTAATATAGTTGGGTTTAGATATATTATTTTGTGCTTTCTGTTTGTCCCCATATTCTAGGTTATCTTTTGTGTCCTTTCTGATCTTCTTTTGAACTAATGAAATGGTTTTTTTAGCATGATAATTTTATTATTCAGTAATCAACATAAAATTTTTATTACTCAAGAATCATGGTTTGCATCACTTCTTCTTCAGAACTTTTAAAAATGGAGAAATGTATCATGGCTGCCATCTCAATTACCCAATTGCAATATGCTACCCAGGTCTGGGATAAATACCTTCTAGGATCAGCGTGTGCTTTGTGACATGAGGGGTGCATATTGAGCATATGTAAGATTATAAAACATAACTGGGATAGTTCCTTTAAAAATAGGTTCTGACTAACTGCTTATACATAATCCAATTCCTGAGTGATACATTTTTAAACAGCTTTATTGCGATATAATTCACATACCATACAATT
Source organism: Ceratotherium simum simum (assembly GCF_057802395.1). Classification (NCBI taxonomy): domain Eukaryota; kingdom Metazoa; phylum Chordata; class Mammalia; order Perissodactyla; family Rhinocerotidae; genus Ceratotherium; species Ceratotherium simum. Next base: position 28,076,358 of record NC_141931.1, on the reverse strand, counting down.
TACCCATTTAAAGTGTACAATTCAATGGCTTTTAGTATAGTCATAGATTTCTGCAACCATCATCACAATTTTGGAACATTTTCATTATCCCAAGAAGAAACCTGTACCCAGTAGCCATCTCTTGTCAATCTCCTATCCCCTAGCCCTAGGCAACTACTAATCTACTTTCTAATCTACTTTCTATCTGCATAGTTTTGCCTGTTCTGGACATTTCACATAAATGGAATCATATACTATGTGTTCCTTGCACTTGGCTTTTTTCACTTAGCATAATGTTTTCAAAGTTCATCCATGGTGTACCATGTATCAATACTTCATTTCTTTTTATTGCCAAATAATATTTATTGGATAGATACACCACATTTTATTTATCCATTCACTAGGTGACGGACATTTGGGTTGTTTCCACTTTTTGATTTTACAAATAATGCTGCTATGAACATTTGTTTACAAGTTTTGTGTGGACATATGTTCTCATTTCTTCCAGGTAATAAAGTGTTTTCATTGCTCCATTCTTCCCTCCTCTATTTGGAAGCTAAACACTCCATTTCTATTTTTAGCAATTATCCAAGATATTACCACGTCTAAATTTAATCAATATCTTTACCCTCTTCTTGCACAACACCCTCTTCTTGGACCTTGGAGTAACCGAATTCCATTTATCCTTCTTCTGATTTTTATGTTATATGTATTTGAGCCTGCAGGCATTGTTGCTGTTGTTGTGTTATGCAATCCATGTTGGTTTTAGATTTACCCACATATTTACCACTTTCTTTGTTTTTCATTCCTTCTCCCATTTCAGACCTTACTTTTCTTACTTCTGCCTGAAGTAAATCTTTTAGAATTTCCTTGGATTTGGAATCTTTTAGTTACCAACTCTTTTTTTTTTTTCTTTTTGAGTTTTTTCTGAAGATGTCTTTATTTCACCCATGTTCTTGAAAGGTAGTCCACTGGGTATAGAATTCCATGCTGGCATTTGGCCCTCAGTCCACTGTCTTCTGGCTTTCACTGTTGCATAGGAGAAGCCGTCAGTATAAATGTCATGCCTTTTAAGGTCATGTCTGTCTGGCTGCTTTGCAATTTTTGTCTTTGTCTTTGGTTTCTTTAGTTTTACCATAAGGTTCCTTAATGGAGTTTCTTTTCATTTGTCCTGCTTTGGATTTTTTGGGCTTAATGATCTGTAGATTCATGGCTGTCTTAAGTTCTGGAAAGCTCTTGGCCCTTATCTTTTTGAATATTGCTTTCTTCCCATTTTCTCTTTACTTTCCTTTTTAGTGTATCTTATAGATCTCTTAACATATATTTTCAGTCTCTTTGTATCTCTGTGCTACATTCTGGTTAATTTCTCCAACTATCTTCCTCTTCATTCACTGTCCTCCTTTGGCTTTACCTAATCTTCTTTTAAAGTCATGCACTGAGGTTCCAATTTTACTTATTGTATTTTTTCATTTCTAGAAATTCTATTAAGTTCTTTTTCAAATCTCCTATATCAAGTTTTTTTTTTTTTTTTTTTTTTTTGTAATTGACAATTCCTGAAGATAGTTTCCATCTTGTCTTTTATTTCTGTAGACATAGTATCTGTAGTGTTTTCTAATATGATTATTCCACTAAACAAAATCTTTGCAGGTCTGTCTCTTCTGTCAGTTATTTCTTCTGATTCTTACCAATGGTGACTTTTTTCCTTGTGTGCTTGTTTTTGGCTCTGAGCTTCTGATTTTCCTTGAAACATTATTTGAGGGAAGTCTTTGAGGTCTGGGATGAAAGTGTATTTGCATTTACGTCTGCAAGGCACCTAGGGGTGTTATCTGTTTAAGTAACTCATTAAAGTTTTATTTTTCAGACCATCCAAGCGATGTGAATTTTGGTTGCCTATTGGTCTTAGGGCCAGCTGTGGTTATAGCTTCTGAGAGACAGTCCCTCCTGATGTCCTGCTCTGTCCAACGCCAAGGAAAATCACCTTGTAGTCTCCTGGGTGTTGAGGGGCTGGAGTGGGTTTCCCTTTATTCTGTAAGTATAACCTTTTGGGAGCTGAGCTGTATACAAAAGAGTCTTCTATTAAACTATCTTGGATTGGGCCCTGGGCATTGATTCCTCTCCCTTGTGCCCACTGAGCCCACGAAAATTGAATTTCCCTGTTTGGCAAGTACCTTTAATGTAAAAGGAGTTTCTGGCCTCCACTTACCTCTCTGATTTCCTCAGGATTCGGCCCAGTAATTCTTTACTATCTTATTCATCAATGTTTTCAAGATGTTCTTTTGTACTTTAGTCAGCATTTTTTGTTTTACTTAATGATCGAAGTGGTCCAAATAACTTATCACATCATGTTACTGGAGATGGGACTCCATTTGTTTATTTTTAAATTTGTTTTGGATGTGTCTCTTGAAAATGGTGAGAGTCTCTGTCTTTTGATGGGAAAATGTAATGTATTCACATTTATTGTGAATATAATATGTTTGGGTTTATTCTTCCTTTAGTTTATGTTTTCTATTGACTATGCTTTCTTTTTTCCTTTCTTACTTTCCTCCTATTTGATATATAGATTGAATTTTCTTTGCACCACAATTTGGAAGTTGTAAGACATTTTTCAGTAGTTCCAGCGGTTACCCTTAAATTTTTAATATGTATATTTAATTATATATGTTAATTTATATACATATTATTTTAATATTATATATATTAGTCTTTTAGAAATATATTCCCCCCAAAACACGGACATACACACACGCACACACACACACGCACACAAACACATTTTCAATCTTCCCTTTTTAATCTGCAACCTTAGCCCCATTGCTTCCAAAATTGATAATATCTGGAACTTTAGTGCCAAAGTGTTATTAAAGAAAATTTTTTACACTAGCCATCAAAAATTATTTAGGCATAAATATAAATTGTACTGGCTTCTTTGCACACTACTGTTTTCTGTGTCCTACTTCTTTCTTATTGGATTCATTAGTTGTGTTGCTGGGATTATTCATGCAAGTAATTCTTTCAATTGTGTGGGTGGTACAGTTCATAAGTTCTTGCACATCCAAAAATGTGTTCACTTTGCCTTCACACTTAAATAATAATTTGTTGGAATACAGGATTTTAGGTCCCAAATCATATTTCTTTAAACTTTGAAAATATTTGTCCTTTTCCTTATTTCCAATGAAAAATATTACACTTATCTGATTCTTTGTTCCTTGTAAATAGTCTATTTTTCTTTCTGAGAGCGTTTATGACTTTTCTCTTTATTTCTTACAATATGAAAATTTCATGATGTGTCTATATTTAATCTTTTTTGAATCACTTTTCTCCCTTTGAAGTCGTCTTCTGTTTGCTTTATTTACTCTCTTTCCTTGGGTGCTAATTCTTCCCCCTGTAGGAGTTTGATATCTCTCTTACTGTGAAGGGTTTCCTTAAATCTTTTAACAGTTGTGGTATTGTCTTTTATCCCTGTTTTGTTTTAGACCTCTGTTTCCCAGCCTGTGCTATTATCTACAGCCTGTATCTAGTAACAAAGGTGGAGGGCTGGAACATACTGCCAATCAGAGTGGCTTGTATCTGTCTTCTGGTTTAGTGTTCCCCATTCTTCATAGAATATTCAGCTTCCTGAGGCACTGCTTTGTTTCTCCAACTCCTGGGTCCCCACTCACTGCTTTAGCCTATGAGCAAGCATACTACACAAGCAAGGGAGGGGGAAGAGGCTAACTGGCTCAACTGCTCCAAATGTACCTCCCTATTCAATCATTCCAACCAATCGCCTAAACTTCTGCATCTTTTATCTGTTGATTCTGCATGGGGAGTTCCCTTAATCACAGTGTTCTTCAGCAGTTTTCTTCTGAACTTATTATGAGTTATATTTGTCTCTCCAAATTTGATCTTCATAAAGCTAATCCTGCTTGTCTCTACCTGACAATAATTCCCCAAATTTTTAGGGTTCTGGTAGTGCTATATAATAAAGAGAATGGATAAGCTAGTTCCATTTTATAAAATTAGATTTGTATTTATTTCTAGTTGTATCAAACTTCTCCCATTGGCCCTTGATATTTTTAGTTTGAAACAACATAAGGAAAAATCAGGTGATTTGAGCATCTCATTTCAGGTCCACTGACATAATCTGTATTTTTCATTAATTTTTTAAATTCTCAATCTCACTTAGAGCTATGATTAACTTAGGTTTGCAAAGGAAGTAGAAGAAAATCAGACAAATCTCTTTAGTAATATAAGAAATGCATCTTATTTTTTTAGTAATTTCTTTTTTCCTTGAAAAACTAAGTCTTAAAGGAAAAAAATTTCCTCAAGTAATAATAATTGCGATTTCAAGTCTAGAGAAGTCTTCTGGTGTGATGGTTAGTTTTTTATGAGTCAATTTGGCTAGCCCATAGTGCTCAGTTATTCAATCAAACACTAATCTAGGTATTGCTGTGAAGGTATTTTGTAGATGTGGTTAACACTGACAATCAGTTGACTTTAAGTAAAGATTACCCTAGATATTGTGGGTGGACCTCACTTTATCAGCTGAAAGGCCTTAAGAGCAAAACAGCAGCTTCACCTTCAACTCCTACCCAAGAGTTTCCAGTCTGCCCTACCAATTTCAGACTTTTCAGCACCCACAATCACATAAACCAATTCCCTGAAATAAGTCTTTGTGTATATATATATATAAATATACTATTCCACTACCTCATATATATATCAATATATAAACAAATCTCCATATATATATGTGTATATATATATATAATATGTGTATCTATATTATTGATTCTGTGTCTGTGGTAGAACCCTCACTGACACATGGGATGGCTGTCCCTAGGTCTTGAAAGAGACTGAAAAAACATGCCAGTATATAAGTGTGATGTTTACACTTAGGATTTCCTTTCTTTTCAAAGTTCCTTTCTTAAGTGCTTTTTAATATAGGCCAGTCAATTCACTGGATAAGTAATGAAAAAAAGAAAACCTTCTAAGCAAGGAATTCTTATTATGAAAAAAAAAAAATTCAGCTCTGAGAAATAATTCTGATTGATGTTCTGACATTTCTGAAGTTATCTTTGCTAATTCTCTGTTGGGAGCCAGGACCACCATAACCAAAGTCACTTTCCATTGTTACTCCCAAGCCCACAATACCCACATCCCTCCCTTTTCCTCTCCCATCCTCCTCTCCCATTACTAACATGATTCAGTATTTTAAAGCTTCAGTGGCCTCTTCATAAGATAGTCTAAGCATAAATGAAATTAGTATCAATCTACTTCTAACTAATAGTGCTTTTCTGGCCACATATTTTTCTTCTCAAGTTTTATTCTCCTTCTTAAACCCTACAGCTAACACTCTAGTTTCTAATTTTTCTATTTTTCTCATTGCAATATCTGAAAGCAAACCAATATAGTAAATAGATGATTAATAGCTAGATAGATGCAAAAAAAATGAAACAACTTCCCCTCCCCCCATACACACACACAATAGATATGGAACAACAAACCTGATTTCAAATATTCTGCCCCATTGTGCCTATAAATACTCTTCTGCTTGTCAGATAAGATTATTGAAAGTTTCTTCATAAAATAAGTTTACCATAAGAGTAAACTTCCCATTGGTAGCTTAAGAAATCATAGCTTCAATATCTTTAAGGCATTCTTCTATTTCTGATTTTTCTGCAAAACATGAGTCTGAGGGCTTGATGAAAGAACGGAAGTATCTATGACACTGAGTGGTAAACCAGATGGTTGGAAGTGGCAGAAAAAAAAGAACACAGAGCTGGCAAGAGGAAATGTGCATTTACAGCATTTTTTCTCTAAAATCTGAGTTACATACATCTGGTACATACCAGTGTGACCTTACTGGTTGCTAACACCAGCATAATACATATCACTGGTAAGCCGTTTTACAAACATAGAGTTTGACTTATTTAGATAATGTAAGAGAATAGATTTTAAAATTACTGGTTTACATATTAATTTATATTAGTATGCTGGTTGTCAAATATATTTAATATCAACCTGCATACCGATTGGTGTCATTGTATATGACTGATGATTTTGAAGATAATCTTTGAGGAAGACCCCCCCCAAACAGAATAGTTGTAAATCTATGATTGAAGAAATTTGGGTAACATATAAGTACAAACAAGATAACAGGATGGGCCAGCCACAGTTATCTTGAACACAGAACAGCCCGGGTTCGGTTCCCAGGTGCAGACCTACGCCACTCATCTGTCAGTGGCCATGCTGTGGCAGTGGCTCACATACAAAAAGAGGAAGATTGGCAGAAGATGTTAGCTCAGAGTTAATCTTCCTCAGCAAAAAAAAAAAAAAGGTGACAGGAATATCTTCTTAGGGATGGAGATCTAAATCTGTGTCTTCTTTTATGTATATATACGTATATATGAGAGCTGAAATCTAATCAATTTCCTCAAATCCTGTCCTGAAGAATACGGTAATGGACGGATACAGTTCACATGAAGCTGGGAAAAAGAGGATTCAGGGAACATTTATCATGTATTTGCTACTGTCCCAGGCAGAGTAAGACATTGCATTTGGGGGCAGGGCATTCAGACACCAGAAAGTTTATCTCTTGTAGGATCAACACACTTCCCCAGACTTTTCCATGTCCTGAACAACCACCCCTCAAAATGGTCCACATTCCTTTGCTCTGCTTCTATGGTACCCAGCAACTTTCTGATTAAAATTTGTCTTCTATTCATTGTTCCCTAGTATCTAGCACAGGGCCTGGCATATTATAGTAGGAATTCAATAAATGTGAATAATTGAACAAGATAATAAGATCCCAAGTGTCTGAAAATTAGAAAAGGGAGCCCTGTGTGAAAGAAGACATGAGTGGAGCCATATTAAAATAGAGCTGGAGCAGCCATTTCAGAGGAATTACCTTGCATGTCTTGTTTGCTTTATCTTCCAAACTGGACCAAACCACTAACATTCCAAGAAGTCAGAAAGGACAAGAATATTCTGTTTGTAAGGACTGACAAAACTGCACTTTGCTGATGACCAAATTGCTAACCAATTACTGAAGTATAAGTCTAGCCTTTTGCCTGATAACTGAATCTCAAGCCAATCTATGAAATACAAACCTAGCCTTATCTTATCTAGCACCAATGAACTCTGCCTTAATACAATTTATCTCATCTTCCTCCCTTTTCTCCCATAAAAACCCTGAGTCTGTCTCCTGTGACTGGAGCACATTTGAGTTTCTACTCGAATCTGTGTCTCCCGAATTGCAATTCTTGAAACCCCAAATAAACTTTTTGCTTCTCTTGCAGTTTATGCCTCTCATTTGTTGACATCTGCATAAAACAACAGTATTCTGATCAAAGGAAAGAAATCCCTCTCCACCGAGAATCCCCACACCAACTTCCTGGATTATCTATCACTGTGGTAATTGATTATTACAAGTTCCCAAAGGACTGACTACCTTTAATTACACCATCAAAACCAGTTTCAGGGCCTGCAGAGCTAAGGGAAGTCTCTAACTTCTGCAGATCTCACCAAAATATTAGGTTGACACCATGAAATTGCTGTTTCTGTGGGTGAAAATATTAAATGTTGGCAATTTCATACGCTTCAAACTAAATACGTGCATCCTATGAAGCTGTGTCTGGGTGGAGACTAACCCCCCAGATGACATTACTGCATTATTTTACTCTAACTGCTACAAAGCAGTCCTTTCTTCTTTATTTTTTGGGAGGGGTAGGATAAGGTAGAATACAGGTACTTCTTAACTAAGGGGATGTTACTCCCTAACTCCTTACCCCTTTTAAAACTAAAACGTTTTTTCCCTTGTATTATAACAGTAATGCAAATTCAGTACCTCACTATTAAAAATATATGTATATATATAAAATACAAGAAAGTAAAGAAAATTTTTTAAATACCTGAAGTTTGACCACCTAGAGACATTTTTTTTATTGATGTTTTAATAGTTTTTAACATTGTGAAATTTTGGGTTGTACATTTTTGTTTGTCCATCACCATATATATGTCTCCCTTCACCCCTTGTGCCCACCCCCCACCCCCATTGCCCCTGGTAACCACAATACAGTTTTCTCTGTCCATGTGTTGGTTTATATTCCACATATGAGTGAGATCATACAGTGTTTGTCTTTCTCCTTCTGGCTTACTTCACTTAACATAATACCCTCCAGGCACATCCATGTTGTTGCAAATGGGACGATTTTGTCTTTTTTTATGGCTGAGTAGTATTCCATTGTACGTATACACCACATTTTCTTGATCCAATCGTCAGTTGAGGGACACTTAGGTTGCTTCCACTTCTTGGCTATGGTGAATAATGCTGCAATGAACATAGGCGTGCATAAGCCTCTTTGGATTGTTGACTTCAGGTTCGTTGGCTAGATTCCCAGTAGTGGGATGGCTGGATCATATGGCATCTCTATTTTTAATTCTTTGAGGAATCTCCATACCATTTTCCATAGAGGCTGCACCAGTTTGCATTCCCACCAGCTGTGTATGAGGGTTCCTGTCTCTCCACATCCTCTCCAACATTTGTTGGTTTTTCTCTTGGTGATTATAGCCATGCTAACGGGCGTGAGGTGATATCTTAGTGTTGTTTTGATTTGCATTTCCCTGATGATTAGTGATGTTGAACATCTTTTCATGTGACTATTGGCCATCTGTATATCTTCTTTGGAGAAGTGTCTGTTCATTTCCTCTGCCCATTTTTTGATTGGGTGGTTTGTTTTTTTGTTGTTCAGTTGTGTGAGTTCTTTATATATTATGGAGATCAACCCTTTGTCAGATGTATGTTTTGCAAATATTCTCTCCCAGCTGGTGGGTTGTCTGTTCATCTTGATTCTGGTTTTGTTTGTCTTGTAGAAGCTCTTTAATCTGATAAAGTCCCACTTGTTTATTTTTTCTTTAGTTTCCCTAGTCTGGGTAGGCATGTCATCCAAAAAGATTCCTTTATGACCAATGTCAAATAGTGTGTTGCCTATATTTTCTTCTATGAGTTTTATAGTTTCAGGCACCTAGAGACATTTTAATACATTTCATCTTTTTTCTCTGTTAAATATTTTGTAATTCATAACTCTGAATATACCTCTATAGTCCATGTTTTTATTTAAAAATTACAATATGCTATTCTATTACATAGTTAATTTTTATTATCTGAAAACATTCTTTGCAGTGGATCAACCATAATTAACTATTTCTGTGTCATTTTTTATCTAGATTATCTTTACTTTTTCTGATATTATAAACAACATCATTAATAGCTTCATGTTGTAGGGGAGACAAAACTTGACTTTGACCCTCTTAGGGTCTCCAGCAGGTCATAAGAATGAAAATGACAGAAGCCAGATTAACAGGAGAAAAGCATACAGATTTTCACATATACATGACAGCCCCCAAAGAAGTGGCAAAACCAAAGTGCTTATATACTAGGTGGAATGAAGACAGGCAATTAGAAAAGTGGAAAAGTAACTAAAATATATGGGGAGACCAAAAGAAGATAAGAATTGTTTTAGTAAGGTCTGCTTGTGCAGAATTCTCTCTGCCTTGACTCCCCACCTGTGGTAAGAACTTTCTTTCCTCCTGGTACAGGGAGGGCATCTTTCACATGGGAGTTTCATCCCTTGGTCTCAGGAAGCACAGGGGAGGTCAGAGCGCCCTTCTTGCACCTGCTGTTTTTCAAGTGCCTGTAGCTCAAAATAATCCTCGTGCCAAAGTGGCATATTCTGCCACTCCTCAATGTAAATATAATTTTATTTCTTAGGATAGATTCCCAGAAATGGAATCATAGTGTCAAAGGAGAGATTATTTTTAAAGCCTTTGACACATAAAAAGCAATATTTAAAATCAAAGAATGTGCTCATTTAACAATTGTCTTTTTATTTGAGAAGGTCCTTTATTTGATGTTGTTACTTTGGCTGCCTTTTTAATAATGAGGATGAAGGCACTTTCACTTTCTTTTGCTAAGGAGAGACTGTCTCTTTGGAACTGGGAGACAGGAGGGCTCACAATTAGATACCTGGTTTCCTACAGACAGCCTTAAGAACACATTTCCACTCCCTTTGGTAAACGGGGATTTATCTCACGTGAATAATTTAGCGTATATGTGGCTAATAACCAAACCTCATTATAAGTCATTACTTTCAGCCTCTCTTCTCACCAAATGCTGAGAAAGATCTAAAATGCTTCCAATTTCATTGGCCTATGGTGAAAGTCCTAATAAACAATGCAGTAGGCAGCAGGCTTTGGGGATTTAGGAATGGAGCCAGAATTCAGTCCAAGGCCACCCACTTATCTGCATGGCTGGCCGCTCTGACCACCCTCCTTTCCTGCCTCCACTTAAGCGCCTGAAAGGCGTGGAGGTGGAGAGGGGCGGGACTCACGTTTCCTAGCAACCGTCCCCTGTCCCCTGATTGGCTGGTCTCCTGCGGCCGCCATTTTCAAACCCCGGAAGATGGCGGCGGCGGCGACTTCGTGACAGAAACTGCTCTCTGGGCAGAAGTAGTCGGGCGCCGTGCCCGTCCCCGCGGGCCTCCCGGGCACCCGGCCACCTCCCCACCCCTCCGCGCCATGGAGCCCGAGCTGGCGGCCCCAAAGCAGCCCCGGCCGCGGAGGCGAAGCCGCCGGGCCTCCGGGCTCAGCGCGGACGGCGCCGCGGGGCCTTCGGCCGACAACCCCAGGCCGGAGCTGGACGGCAGGTGAGCGCGGGGGGCGGCAGCGACTGGGGACCCGGGCGTCCGGTCCGAGGCCCGGGCCGAGGGGTAATGGGAGAGGGGGTGAGGGGAGCGGGGAGGGGCGGGCTGCTCACCTTCCTCCTCCGGCCCTTCCTCAGGCGGGGCGCGGGCTCCTCCTCCTTCCTACCCACCCCCTTCTTTTAGGCGGGCGGCACGGGCTGGTCACTCACCTCCTTCTCCTGACCTTCCTCAGGCGGGGGCGCCGGAAGATCACCCTCCCCCCTCCTCCGGACCTTCCCCGGGCGGGGGCGCGGGGAGGTCACCCTCCCCCCTCCTCCTCCCGACCTTCCCCGGGCGGGGGCGCGGGGAGGTCACCCTCCCCCCTCCTCCTCCCGACCTTCCCCGGGCGGGGGCGCGGGGAGGTCACCCTCCCCCCCAATCCAGACCTTCCTCGGGCGGGGGCGCGGGGAGGTCACCCTCCCCCCGATCCAGACCTTCCTCGGGCGGGGGCGCGGGGAGGTCACCCTCCCCCCGATCCAGACCTTCCTCGGGCGGGGGCGCGGCGAAGTCACCCTCTCCTCCTCCTCCTCCGGACCTTCCTCGGGCGGGGGCACGGCGAGGTCACCCTCTCCTCCTCCGGACCTTCCTCGGGCGGGGGCGCGGGGAGGTCACCCTCCCCCCTCCTCCTCCCGACCTTCCCCGGGCGGGGACGCGGGGAGGTCACCCTCCCCCCTCCTCCTCCCGACCTTCCCCGGGCGGGGGCGCGGGGAGGTCACCCTCCCCCCTCCTCCTCCCGACCTTCCCCGGGCGGGGGCGCGGGGAGGTCACCCTCCCCCCCAATCCAGACCTTCCTCGGGCGGGGGCGCGGGGAGGTCACCCTCCCCCCGATCCAGACCTTCCTCGGGCGGGGGCGCGGGGAGGTCACCCTCCCCCGATCCAGACCTTCCTCGGGCGGGGGCGCGGCGAGGTCACCCTCTCCTCCTCCTCCTCCGGACCTTCCTCGGGCGGGGGCACGGCGAGGTCACCCTCTCCTCCTCCGGACCTTCCTCGGGCGGGGGCGCGGGGAGGTCACCCTCCCCCCTCCTCCTCCCGACCTTCCCCGGGCGGGGGCGCGGGGAGGTCACCCTCCCCCCTCCTCCTCCCGACCTTCCCCGGGCGGGGGCGCGGGGAGGTCACCCTCCCCCCTCCTCCTCCCGACCCTCCTCGGGCGGGGGCGCGGGGAGGTCACCCTCCCCCCCAATCCAGACCTTCCTCGGGCGGGGGCACGGGGAGGTCACCCTCCCCCCTTCTCCTCCCGACCCTCCTCGGGCGGGGGCGCGGGGAGGTCACCCTCCCCCCGATCCAGACCTTCCTCGGGCGGGGGCGCGGCGAGGTCACCCTCCCCCCCAATCCAGACCTTCCTCGGGCGGGGGCGCGGGGAGGTCACCCTCCCCCCCAATCCAGACCTTCCTCGGGCGGGGGCGCGGGGAGGTCACCCTCCCCCCCAATCCAGACCTTCCTCGGGCGGGGGCGCGGGGAGGTCACCCTCCCCCCCAATCCAGACCTTCCTCGGGCGGGGGCGCGGCGAGGTCACCCTCTTCTCCTCCGGACCTTCCTCGGGCGGGGGCGCGGCGAGGTCACCCTCCCCCCTTCTCCGGACCTTCCTCAGGCGGGGGCACGGCGAGGTCACCCTTTGTCCCTCCTCCAGACCTTCCTCAGGCGCGGGTGCGGGGAGGTCACCCTCTCCCCTGATCCAGAACTTCCTCAGGTGGGTGCGCGGGGAGGTCACCCTTCCCCCTCCTGCAGACCTTTCTCGAGACGGGGGGGGGGGGGGGGGGGGGGGCACTCTCCCCCCCCCCCGACCTTCCTCAGAAGGGGGGTCGGGCTGCTCCCCCTCCTTCTCCTCAGACCCTTTCTTGGGGGGCGCGACGCGGGGTCGCCAGTGGAGGTTGGTTATCCACACCCAGTGGGCTCCGGGCTGGAATGTGAGCGTTCCTAAATGCAAATAACAACACGGAAACTGTGCTGGAGCCTGCGGGGCTAGGGGAGAGGAATTGTCACCGCAGCCACGATAACTTCAGACGCCAAACTTTTAGCCTAAAAGCGAGCGTTAAAATGAACTGTTTTTCCGAGGCCAGAATCCTTTTCGAGAACTGGCCGAGTCGCTGAACAGAGCACAGTTCACGCCTCTAGCCTCCTGGGTGAAGAGATCGAAGAGGACAGTCACTGACTTTTTAACTATTGACACATTTCACGTTCTGTCTCGCGTGACAGTAAAGGATGGACACTAGATGAGGGTTTCAGAAGGTTGTGTCTGGAGGAGGAGCGCTGTAAGAGGAAGTACTGAAGACGTTGCTTTCCCATCACAGTATTGGAGGTGGTAGGTTCCAATGACTGGTTGTTGGACCTTGCATCTCCAAGGCTGTCTTCATCTGTAAAGTGGGCCTTATAATAGTTTCCACTTCCTCTAAGTTGTTGTGAAATTCAGTGAGATAATACATGTAAGGTGTATACCTAGTAGTTGTACACAGAGAATTCTCAATAAATGTTAAACTGTTATTTGTTGGTTTTTGTAAGAGTATTTCCACCTCTGCTTTATCTTTTCAAAAGTCCCTGTGGTCCATTTCACATTATTGCTTTAGATAAACTACAGTCTCTTACATAATTTACTTTGCAGTCATGGCTGGATGTGCCGATCCCTTTTTGAGAGAGAGATAGGAAAACACCTTACTTTCATCAACAAGGCATTTATAAACCCATTGTGAGTTACTCTGCTTAGGGTAATCCTTGCCTGAATATACCTTTGTGAAGCCTTTATACAGACTACAGCCTAAATTTAAGAGGTAGATCGAAGAGCAGAGAGAAAGAAGTCTTCATCTCTGAGATTGAGAAGCAGGAGAACCAGGAAAGACTAGTTAAGAGAAAATGAAAACAGAATTTCAAAAACGTCAGACAAAGGCAGTGTTAAATTCATTCTACATTCATTCAGTAATACTATTGAGCACCTGCCTAGTGCCAGGCATTGTTGTAGATACGGGGAATTCTGGTGAACAAGGGAAGATGAAGTCCCTGCTCTCATGCAGCTTAAATTCTGGTTGAGGGAAAAAATAATAATCAAGTGAATATATAAAATAGCAGGTGGTCATGCTGTGAATAGAATTAAGGCATGGTAAGGGGGACAGAAGTAAGGAGAGAGTGATGTTGCTATTTTAGGAAAAATCACAAGGAAAAGCCTCTCTGATGATAATGATGACATTTGAGCAGAGATCTGAAGAAATTAAGGAACTAAGCTGCGTAAATATTTGGAGAGAGGGGCAGCAAGTGCAAAGGCTTTGAAGTAGAATCCTGTTTGATGTGTTTAAGGAACTGCAAAGAATCCAAGATGACTGGAGTGGAGTAAAATAAAAGGGAGAATGGTAGAAGATGAAGTCAGAAATGGCTGGGGCCAGATCATGTAGTACCTGGTAGACCGCTGAAAGGACTTTAAGTTTGAATGAGTGAGTTGAGAAGCAAGAAGAAATGATGTGATCTATATTTTTAAAGGATCAATCTGTTATGTGGCAAGGATAGAATCAGGGAGACCAATTAGGAGATTATTGCAGTTGAGACATCGTATGAGAGTGGTAGATGTGGTGGAAAATATTCATATTTGGGATGTATTGAAAGTAGAGCTGATAGGATTTGCAGATGGATTAAGTGTGGAGTTAAGAGAAAAAGAGGAATGAAGGATGACCTCAAGAGTTTGGCCTGGGCACTAGAAGAATAGGTCTCCATGTTCTCAGAAAGGGAAGACTAGGGGAGAAGTTTGCTTTGGGATGTATTAATGAGACTCATATTAACAAGTTCATTGCAACAATTTTTCTTTTTTCTATTTCTTTAAACCTTTTATTGAAATATAACACTCGAATAAAAGAGTGTGTGAATCACAAGTGTTTAGCTCAGTGAAAGTTCATGACGTGAACTCACCTGTGTAACCAGATACAAATTTGGGAGTTGTCAGCGAATAGACTTGAAATCACAGTTCTGAGAAGTCATCTAGATAGTATAAATAAAGAGGAGTTTGAGGACTGAGCCCTGAGGCACTCCCAACATTTAAATTTTAAGGCAGAATACTGAGGATGCTCAGAAGGAACAGCTGGTGAAGAAAAGAACCAAGTGAGAACAGTATCCAGGAGGCCAAATGAAGAAAGAATTTCAAAAAAGAGGACATGGTAAGCAATGTCAAGTGTTACTGATAAGTAAAGGAGTGGAAAGTTTAAGATAGATAAGGAATGAAAAGACCATTACATCTGGTAATGAGAAAAGCATATTTATTTTAGGTAGTGTGTATAGAATAGTTAAAATATTGAATTAGAGTGTTTACAGTGGGTTGAGAGGAGAATAAGGTATGATTTATTCAGAAAATATGCGAATGCCAGACACTAGGAATATGGAGATGGAAAATACTGTCCTTACTCTACAAGAGCTTATAATCCTATAGGAAAGAAAGATAAGTTAATAATTATAATAGTGTGTGATAAAAGTTACTGTAGAGGTATACACAGGATGGCATAATGCAAGTAATCTTGACTAGAGACAACAGGAAATAATTCTTTGTTGTAATCCCTGAGTTTTGGAGGACCTACGTAGAGAGTAGGTGTAAATGGGTGATTTCATGTAGCGGAGAAGCATGTTGCAAGGCCCTGAAGCAAATGAGCATGATGAATTCTAGGTATCATAACTAGTTAGTTCACTGTGGCTAGATGCTAGTTGTGTAGAGGAGGGGACTAAGATAGGGATAGAGAGGAAGTAGTGATGAGAGATTATACTGAAGAAGTAAGGGCCACATCATGAAGCGGCCCTGTATGCCATGACAGAGTTTGGGTTTATCTTTGAGGCAATGGGGAAATACTGAAAGGCAACCAAATGACATGATCATGATTGCATTCTGGAAGGTCCCTCTGTCTGCCATGAGAAAAACAGATCCTTTTGGGGGGTCATGGCACTCTTTAAATCTTATGAAAACTATTCCTGAAAAAAATGCTTTTATACATAAAATTTTAGGAGATTTGTGGACCCTTGCAGCCCAACTATAGATACCAAATTAAAAATCCCAAATGTAGTTGATGAATTGGTGAGAAGTCAGTCTGCAGTAGCCTAGATGAAAAATGACGAGTGTTGGAATCTGATATCTAGCAATGGGATTGGAGAACAAGAAACATTGAGTGTGGATTACACTTTCAAGAAGTTTCACTGTAACAGCAAAGCAAGAAAGAATAATAGAGGGGGGTGACACAGGTTTGTAGGGTAAATTTGTGTCACAAGAAGGGATAAACTTGATATGCTGGAGGGAATAAGCAAGTAGAAGGAGAGGTTGAAGAGACAGGAGAGAAGAATGATGATTAAACAAGCTTCCAAAAAGGCAGAAAAGGATGGGATCCAAATTAAGGATAGAGAATTTAGCTAAGCTAAGAGCTATGGATGGTATAGTTTTAGGTAAGTTTGGGCAATGGTGTAGGTTGTAAGCAGGAATTTGAGGGCTTTCCCACCAGGCTTCTGTTTTTTGTGAGGTTGGAAATGATGTGTGCTGAGAAAAGGGTGGCAACATAGACAGCATGAGGAGAGTAATGGACTTAGAAGAACCTTGGAGGGAAAACAGGAAATGAAGTAACAAATCTATCTTCCATTTTCCAGAAAGGTTGTAAGATTATCTACAAGAATACATAAAATATGACAAGATAGTAACAATTAATAATAGGGCAAGAAACAACAATTTAAGCATGACATCAAATCCAGAAATCGTAAGGAAAATGATTGATGTATATGACTGTAAATATTAAAACTTTTTGTAGACAAGCTCACTATACACTAATTTGAAAGACAACAACATACAAGAAAATTAAAATATCATTGTCTTTTTTTTAAGTGTTCACATACCATACAGTTTACCCTTTTAAAGTGTACAATTCAGTGTTTTTCTGTATATTCACAGATATGTGTAACCATCACCACAGTCAATTTTAGAACATTTTCTTCACCTCAGAAAGAAACCCCATACCCTTTAGATATCATCCCCCTCCCCAACTCCCTAGCCCCTCTTTACTCCAAGCAGTAATCCACTTTCTGTCTCTCTGAATTTCCCTGTTCTGGACATTTCATGTGAATGGAATCATATGTGGCCATTTTTGATGGCCATATGTGGTGGTCCATCCTTTGCCCATTTTTAAATTGATTTGTCTTTTTTATTGTTGAGTTATAA
The DNA here is from genome assembly GCF_057802395.1 of Ceratotherium simum simum. Taxonomy (NCBI): domain Eukaryota; kingdom Metazoa; phylum Chordata; class Mammalia; order Perissodactyla; family Rhinocerotidae; genus Ceratotherium; species Ceratotherium simum. The sequence goes on along the minus strand of NC_141931.1, from coordinate 28,059,501 downwards.
GAGTTCTTTATTCTGGATACAAGTCCCTTACTAGATGTATGATTTTCCCATTCTGTGGGTTGTCTTTTCACTTTGCTGATGTTCTTTGAAGCACAAAAGTTTTTAATTTTGATAAAGTCCAATTTATCTATATTTGTTGCTTTTTCTTTTAGTGTCACATCTAAGAGTCCATTGCCAAATCTAAGGTCATGATGGTTTACCCATGTTTTTTTCTAAGAGTTTTATAGTTTTAGCTCTTACATTTAGGTCTTTGATCTGAGTTAATTTTTATATATGTTGTAAGGTGAGGGTCCAGCTTCTTTTTCCTGTGGCTATCCAGTTGTCCTGGCACCATTTGTTGAAAAGACTGTCCTTTCCCCATTGAGTGGTCTTGGCACTCTTTAAACTGGTTGACCATACATATTTTAGTTTATTTTTGGACTTTCAGTTCTATTCCCTTGATGTATATGTATATCTTTGTGCCCCTACCACAGTGTATTGATTACTCTTGCTTTGTAGTAAGTTTTGAAATTGAGACATATGAGTCCTCCTACTTTGTTCCTCATCTTAGGGAGAAAGCATCCAGTCTTTCACCATTAACTATCATATTAGCTGTAATTTTTGTAGGTGCCCTTTATCAGGTTGAGGAAGTTCCCTTCTATTCCTAGTTTTTTTAGTGATTTTATTGTGAAAAGGTGTTGGATCTTGTCAAATGCTTCCCCCCCCCCCTTTGGTTATTGAAATGATTGTGTGATTGTTATTTTTTATTCTATTGACATAATGCATTACATTATATTTTAGGTATTAAAACAACTTTGCCTTACTGATATAAATCCCAATTAGTCATGGTATATAATCCTTTGTATATATTGCTGGATTCAGTTTGCTAGTATTTTATTGAGCATTTTTGCATCCATATGATATCTAACCTCTTAATCTTAAATTCGTGTGCCTGATGCACAGTGAGCCAATCACAAACACCAGTGCTTGGACATAGAGAAAGATTTATTCTAATTGGCCAAAATGAGAAGGCAGAGGATAGGTTCTCTCAAATCCGCCTTAATGAAAGAAGAAAGTAGGGGGTCTTTATAGTGCTAAAGGGCTTGGGAGGAGGAGTTTTGGAGAAACAAAGGGGAAATCCATGTTTCTTTCACTCCAGTAAGCCCTTGGGCAGCCAGAATTCTGGGCATCAGTGAGAGCTGGGGGCTGGTTATCTGATGGTCATAACTTCCTTAAAGGCATTCTTTTTCTTCTGCAAAACAAGCTCATAAATCCTTGTGACCCTTGAGTCATCCCTCAGGTTAAACAAGAAAACAGCAAATTAACAAGATTAAGTTGTTTTCATCTGTCCTTGTGTTGGTAACATGGTCGAATGGTAACCATTGTTCTTATTGAATATTTACAGTAACTCAGCTTCACCTATTCACAAGAGGTAGTGGTCTGTAGTTTTCTTCTGATGTCTTCATGTGGTTTTAGTATTGGGGTAATACCAATCTCATAAAATTAATTGGATGATGTTCCCTACTCTTGCATTTTTTGGAAGAGTTGATGAAGAATTGGTATTAGTTCTTTAAATGTTTAGTAGGATTCAGGGGTAAAGCCATCTTGGCCTGGGTTTTTCTTTGTGGGCAGTTTTTTGATTACTAATTCACTCTTCGTTTGTTATAGATCTGTTTGTTCTCAAGTCAGTTTCAGTAGTTTGTGTCTTTTTTAGAATTTGTTCATTTCATCTAGGTTATTTCATTTGTTGGCATATGATTATTCATAGTATTCCTTTATAATCCTTTTTACTTTGGTAAAGTCAATAATAATGTCCCCCTCTTATTTCTGATTATAGTAATTTGAGTATTCTTTCTTTTTATGTTGGTCAGTCTATCGAAAGACTGTCAGTCTTGATCTTCTGGCTTCACTGATTTTTCTGTACTGTTTCTATTCTCTATTTCATTAATTTCTACTTTACCTTTTATTATTTCCATCCTTCTGCTTGCTTTAGGTTTAGTTTGCCCTTCTTTTTCCAGTGTCTTAAGATGCAAGTTTGTTACTTTTTTTTTTTTGTAGTTTGGCCTGCTATGTGTTTCAATGGTTGTTTGAAATCTTTTTCTTTCTTAATATAGGCAGTTATAGCTATAAATTTCCCTCTAAGCTCTGCTTTACCTATATCCTGTAAGTTTTGATATTTTGTGTTTTCATTATCATTAATGTCAAATTATTTTCGGATTTCCTTTTTTTTTTTTTTTTTTGTGAAGAAGATCAGTCTTGAGCTAACATCCATGCCAATCCTCCTCTTTTTGCTGAGGAAGACTGGCTCTGAGCTAACATCTATTGCCAATCCTCCTCCTTTTTTCCCCCAAAGCCCTAGTAGATAGTTGTATGTCACAGTTGCACATCCTTCTAGTTGCTATACGTGGGACGCGGCCTCAGCATGACTGGAGAAGCGGCACATCGGTGCGCGCCCAGGATCCAAACCCGGGCCGCCAGTAGCGGAGCACGCGCACTTAACCGCTAAGCCACGGGGCCGGCCCTCTGATTTCCTTTAGATTTCTGCTTTGACCCATTGATTATTTACGAGCATGTTGTTTAGTTTCCACATATTTATGAGTTTCCTAATTTTTTTCTGTATTTCATTCCATTATGGTTGCAGAACATATTTTGTATTATTTATATCCTTTTAAATATGTTAAGGTTTGTTTTATGTGCTGGAATATGGTCTATCAAGGAGAATGTTCCATGTGCACTTGAAAAGAATTTATACTCTGTTGTTGGATATAGTGTTCTATAAATGTGTTTTTATAGGGTTGTTCAGGTCTTGTATTTTCTTGTTGATCTTCTGTCTAGTTATTCTGCCATTATGGAAAATGGGATATTAAAGCTGTTATTGTTGAATTGTCTATTTTTCCCTTCATTTCTGTCAGTTTTTGCTTCATGTATTTTGTTTTGTTATTAGGTGCATATATGTTTGTTATATCTTTCTGATGGATTGATCTTTTTATCATTATAAAATGTCCCTGTTTATCTTTGGTAACATTTTTTTTGTTTTAAAGTCAGTTTTGTCTGATATTAATATAGCCACTCTAGCTTTCTTGTGCTTTGCTGTTTGCGTGATTTATTTCTCTATCCTTTTACTTTCAAGACTTTTGTATCTTTGAAGCTAATGTATGTCTCCTATAGACAGCATATAGCTGGATCATGTTTCTTGTTTTAATCTATTCTAACAATCTCTATCTTTTTATTGGGTTGTTTACTGCACTCATATTTAATGTCATTTATTGACATGGTTTTATTTATGTCTGCTATTTTACCTTTTGTTTTATATATGTCTTTTGTTTCTCTATTCCTCCTTTGTTGCTTGCTTTTACATTAAGTGAATGTTTTCTAATTTAGAATTTTAATTTCTTTTTTTTCACTTCAACTGATTTTATTGGTGCTTTTTTTTTTTTCATATGGATTCACATTATCGTCTTGGCTCACTTGCTTTTAGCCTGAAGTACTTCCTTTAGTACTTCTTGTAAGACAGGTCTACTAGCAGCACATTTTCTCAGTTCTTGTTTATCTGGGAAACTATTTCACCTTCATATTTGAAAGATAGTTTTGCTGGATTTAGAATTCTTGGCTGATAGTGTTTTTCTTTGAGCAGTTTGAAAATGTTATCCCACTGCTTTCTCGTTTCCGTTGTTTCTGCTGATAAGTCAGCCATTAGTCTTGTTGGGATTCCTGTGTAAGTAGAAAGTCATGTTTCTCTTGCTGCTTTTAAGATTTCCTCTTATCTTTGACCATTTTTACTGTGAAATGCCTGAAATCTCTTTGACTTTATCATCCAGTTCATTGTGCTTTCTGGATGTGTAGGTTATCCTTTTTCAGTGAATTTTAGAAGTTTTCAGCCATTGTTTCTTGGAATTTGTTTTTTTTTTCCTTTTTCACCTCTCCTTTTAGTACTCCCATTACATGTATGTTGGAGGGAAATCTGGCAGATAAAAAAAAATTTTAACAATGCATATATTTAAACCAAACAATTCTACTTATAGAAGTTTATCTTCAAAAAGTAATTGCTCGAGCATATGTGGGTGGTTGTACAAGAAATATATCACAACACTTCTTTTTGTTTGTTTGTTTTGTGAGGAGATGGGCCCTGAGCTAACATCTGCCAATCCTCCTCTTTTTGCTGAGGAAGAGTGGCCCTGGGCTAACATCCTTGCCCATCTTCCTTCACTTTATATGGCACACCGCCACAGCATGGCTTGCCAAGCAGTGCGTTGGTGCACGCCCGGGATCCGAACCGGTGAACCCCCGGCCACTGCAGCGGAGCGTGAGCACTGAACCGCTTGTGCCACCGGGCTGGCCCCCTGTCACAACACATTTTTATAGTAGACGGTTTAGAAAAATAGTGGGAGGACATTCAAGTCCATGGTACTTTTATACAGTGAAATATCATAACTATAATAGTTTTTAAAATCTTTTTCCATAATTCAGATGGAGTTGATTTGGTATATTATGTAAGGTATATTTGGGTTTTGATTTATTTATTTTTTTTTTTTAAAGAAAACCTTTTTTTTTTTTTTTTTTAAGAAAACTTTCTTTTTCTTTCTTTCTTTTTTTTTTTCTGGGAAAAATTCACCGAGCTAACATCTGTTGCCAGTCTTCCTATCTCTTCCTATCTTTTTTTTTTTTTCCCTCCTCAAAGCCCCAGTACATGGTTGTATATTCTAGTTGTAAGTCCTTCTCGTTCTTCTACGTGAGCCACCAGCACAGCACGGCTACTAACAGACAAGTGGTGTGGTACTATGCTCAGTAACTGAACCTGTGCCGCCAAAGAGGGGCACACTGAAGTTTAAACCACTAGGCCGTGAAGGCTGGCTCGCTCTCTCTTTTTTTTTTTTTTTTTTTTTGCTACCTTTCCTCTGTGCACCTGTGTAGGTTTTCTCCATCATTAATATCACTACCAACCTCATGTGAAAAGCTTTTAATTCTTGGGAAGATGTCCTGCTCACAGTGATGGATACAGGTTTTCAAAAATTCTAATTTTCATTTGAAAGCTCAGATTTTATCTTTGGCAGCGATACTTCATTGTAGAATAAATGTCTGCAAAATACCCAAGTCCAAATAATGATAATTTCTCTGTTAGTCTTTCTCTCAAATAAAAATATTGCTCTATGAAAATGAACAGCTAATGCAGTTGACAAGTAGATTGGTTGTACAACTGCTTTTCCTCATGAAAACCTTATTTCACTGCTCATGTTTCCTTATTCAGAAAGGATCTTCCCTGGCAATTTGTGTCTTTAAATTGTTACTTTTGATCCATTTACACATACTACCTAATTCTCATTCCTTTGAAGTTAATGAGTTTTGTCTCCAGCTGCTTTTAAAGAGTTAGGGAAGAGAGGATATGACCCAGTGTACAAATGGAGGGTTTAGCCTTAGATAATACAGCTTATCCGTTATAACAAGAGAGAAGGGAAAGTTTATGGTATGTTGGTAGATTGGACAGTGTCAGTATGTGGGATATAATATAATGAGATGCAAAGTCGTAAGCTGAAAGTGAGGTAGGTGTGGGGAGGGAGTATTGAAAGAGTAAACAGAGAAAGATTTTAAATAGTTATTTCGTAGGGTAGGAGAGGAAATGACAAGGGAAAGGTAATAGCATTGCTGGGCAGAACTGAAGACTCTTGAAATTTGTAGTCAGGAATTTAAAGTGAAGCTAGTCAGCGTACTATTGATGAGCGGACCCTCATAAATAGATAGATACGTACAGGAATAGTCATACTACATCTACAAAATATGAGTATCAGGCAGCTGCTTCAAATCTAAAACTAGAATAAGTAGTGCCAGAATTAGGAGTAAGAGTCCTAGGATATGTTCAACCTGTTCTGCCACCAGCTTCGACTATTAAAAATGCAAGTAGAAATGTGTATTCTCATGCTACTGTTTATGGGGCTGCCCTTTAATCAGTTTGACCCACGTGGTTGGAGCTCATTTCCAGCCACACCCATTGCTAGTTGTTAATCATGGCCATCAAAGCAAGAAACGGGCTAGACTAGAGGGATGAGCTAGGAAATAGAAATGACTAGGATATGTAGAACCTAGAAGAGATGAATTACTGTTTTAAATCTTGTCGACGCAAAATAATCAATAACCATTCTGTAGATAAGAGAGATAGGGAGCGTTTTACTTGAGCCAGGGTGAGGATTATAACCCAGGAAGGCAGTTTCCACGAAGGAAGAAAGCTTTCTGGAGAAGCATGGTTTTCAGTACAGTTTTGTACCTTTTTAGAACAAAGAACATACATTAAACACACCCAGGATACATATTCATCAAAGTTTCAAAGAGGTATTCAATTGCAAATTAGCAGGTCAGCATGACCCTGATGTCCAGGAAAGGGAACTTATCTTTAAGAGTACTAATACAGGCATTACCTATGGGGCGTTATCAATACTGGCATCACAGGAGGGGAAGTATGCATTCTTATCTTAAGAGAGTGCATTCTTTACTTCAATGGTTAAAGCAGATGTACAATGTATGTTTGATTGGCCATAAGTTTCAGCCTTCTTTAGTACAAGCCGAATCAGTTTTGAACCAGAATAGCTACCCCCTATTCCTTAATATGTGCGAGTCTCTTGTCATTTCCCCCTTTTGATCAATAATCTTTTGATAACAAGCATTAATGATCAAGATAGTGTCCCTCAGTGCCAGGGTGCTTGCTGGCTGCCCTGGGTCCATCATGTCCCTTGGTGCTAGGCTTTTATTTCATTGATTTGCCCAGCTATCCACATTGGGTAGAAATAGGCATAGTGGACAAGCATAGAGGTATATATTGACAGGGGAAGCATTTCATAGGTTATGTAATTTGTCAATTATTCTTAGATTATCACACAAATATGGTACTGTGCTTTTATATGACTTATGATTACATTGTTTATAACAGTGGTAGTAAATTTAACATTTGAAATGATTGTTTAGAAGAATGAGTTTTAGGTATAGTCTTTATCAGGAAAAGAAATTCCTCCAGAATTATCATCACTCTAGCCTGCATGCCAGTCTTAGAACAAAGGGTTTAAATGAGATATAAGGGTGGAAATACAGGCCTGGTCCAGAATCTTGGGACAGCTGTCTACAACAGATGCCATTTTCTCATCCTGGTTTGGAGGTATTTGTCTTGGACAGTCAAAGTCAGGTATCAGAAACGAGTTGAAATCCACTCAGGCAAAGGGGCCTTTTTAAATAAGAAACTTGAATCTATAAGTCTGTGCCCTTTAATTTTGCAGCACATGGATTGGTTAAAAGTACCTGTTATGATTCTTTCCAAGAGGCTGCAGAGTCTTTTATTTGATGCCTCTTCCAAAAAACAAATTCTCTAGGTTGTAGTCCATGATCCTTAAGGTCTTTGTCTCCTGGGGTCTCTGTGAAAGGAATCAGCTACCAACCTTTCATTTCTTTTAAGCACCTCAGTGAGACCCTGACAACAATGTAATATATCTCTGTTAAGGAAGCTGGTTCATACATTCCTTCATCTAATTACATAGGCCATCCTGTTATTCTTTTGAAAGGAGACAGCCAATGTTTACCAAAAGGTGTAGATCTAAGATTGAGAAGTACTAGCAGAACAGCTTTTGGCCATGAGAGATTAAATGCTTCTGACAGTTTTGCCAGTTGAGTTTTGATAGTGCCATTAGTTCTTGCCATTAATCCTGAGGACTCAGGATAATAAACCCTGTGAAAGTGCTGCATTATTGGCCAATGTCACAGGTAGATTTAATTACTTGTCTGGTGAAATGAGTTCCCCAGTCACTGTGTAACTCAGTAGGAATTCTCCTGACAAGAATTATCCTTTCCAATAATAATTTACCTACTGCTAAAGCTGTTGCTCTTCCACAAGGAAAGGCTTCAACCCAATGTGAGAACACACAGATCATTACTAAGATATAATTATATCCTTGAGATGGTGGCATTTGAACAAAGTTCAACTACCATACCTCAAAGGGTCCCTTAGGAAAGGGAAAGTGACCTTGCAACCCATGAAGTGTTTTCCCAGGATTATATTTAGGACATATAGTATAATGAGCATATGCTTTATGAGCCACTATGGGAGAAAGTTTCCAAAAATATTGTTTTCCTCATAAAATCATCTTTTCAGGTACCTAATGGGTTAATTGAAGTATATGCTGGAGCAGTGGCAATTGTGCTCCAATAGATACTATGGTTTTTTATCAGGCCCAAACCACATCTGTGTGTGGTGTCAAAAATTCCCTCTTTTCGTTGCCATATTTATTTCTCTTCTTCCTTGGCAATTTCTTGAGCCTGTAGAAGGAAATCTTTCACTGTGTTATCAGGGCTAACAGAGAACAGTGGGCATTCTTGAGGCTGGACAGGATATCCAGCCCAGTAATGTCCCTGCTCGTCCTTTAAGTAAGACTCATCTGTAACCAAATAGGATAATAAAATGCAGTCATGGTTGTTTTCCTCCTGTGGTGCTGGAAGAAAGGTGGCAGAGTTAAGATAATGACTAGAATTACAAGTGATAACATTATACCAGGACATATTAGAAATTTTTTCAAAAGTTTCATATGATTTCTAGAACACATTAATAACATATACACATGCAAGGATATTTATAAGGGAGGCTTAGCATCACTTATTTGGCAATGCTTCCCGTGTAATTTAACGTACCAAACAAGCCTAATTAGTTTAGTATCTCTATAGGAAGAGAGATATAGGAAGAGGGAACATCTTTATAGGAAGAGAGAACAAATCCTTTGAGACATCCCAGGGGCCTGCTGGAAATTCTCAAAGTTACTCTCTGGTCAACAGAAAGACGTCATTTAGGATTTGAGTTTTGGGGAAGCCTGTCAAAAATATCAAAAGCTTTTAAAACACTTAGTCAAACAAGATCATAGGTCGCTGTGAAAAAATGCTTAGTTATCCATTTCACCATAGTGGCAATTAAAGATTTTCAGGCAGCTGCAGAAAACTAAATAGCTATAAGAAAAACCTTACCTCCTGTGATTAAAGACCTGATAAAAACAATACAGGAATTTCATTTTGATAAAACATAAAATCCCTACCCTTCTGGTAGACTACTCAAAATACATTTCAGAATCTCTTAATCAAGAGCAGACTTAAAGTCTCAGAAAATTATCCTTTTAAGAGAAAGAAAAACCAAATTCTAATTTTTGCACCAGCTTACTTTTGATTTTAAAACTTATTCGTTTAATTAAATTCATTTTCATATTAGCCAACTTGACCATGCACAAAACTCCTTCCTCAGGGTTCCTCTTCTGCAGTCCTTCTATACCTTTCTTTTTACATCCAGAATTTGTCCCGTACCTTCCCTCCTTCCTAGTACTCTAGGACAAAAATATCTCCTTTCCTTATACCTACCTTCTTTACTGGAAACATACATCTTTCTTTTCTTGTATACAAAGATGTTTTCCCTGTTTTTTACATTAGCATCCTGTGGATTGGCAGACCCACAAATACTGTGTAGAAACATGTGCTTACTCATAGAAAACTTCCTCATAGAGTGGCACAAAACGTGTTTATTAATAAACCCAAGTATTTTTCTAGTTTTTCTATAATAAGGCAAAGGTAGATAAATCTATGTTTAGTAATTAATGTCTAATACTTTGTCTTTTGTGGAAATGACCTAGATACTCAATAAATTTCTGTCGTTTAACTTACCAAACTCTAAGGTTTGTCATCAAAAGGTTTTGAAGTTATTTTAAATACATATACCCTAACACATAATTATTGTTAAAAAGTTCACCCAAAAACATTTCTCTTACTTAAATCTATTTAGTTTACTTGCTTACAATAATTATATTTAGATTGCCTACAAAAACTTCATGAGACTTAGACAAAACCAGCTATAATTCGAAACTATTATTTTTGCTGACAAATTTTGTAACAGAGGTAACTTGTATGTATCATATCCAATGCTGATAACTCTGGAAACATGTTGATTTCAATCAAACCAGAAAGCTTAAATAAGCTTTCCTTTACCAAAGATCATTTTATATCATGTTAACTTGAAAAATCTTTGGGTTAGTTTCTATTACATTTAGAAATAATTTATATAAGCACTTACTATAAGCCAATTGAATAGCGCTCTCTTATAAACTGGTCTTAATAATACTATCTGGAGGTAGAAAAATATCACATTTATAATATACATATATAGATACACACATAAACACACAGACAAATGCAACATAGAGTTTATAGCCTCCGATTTTAAATTTTCCTGAGATTTTTGGGCAAGGGTGCTTTCATAGCAGTCTGCATCTCTGAAAGCTTCTTCCCCCCCTTTTTTTTCTTTCAGTCTTAGGAGTCTGGGATGTTCTAGATAATATCTCCTGGAGAGGCTACAAGTTTTTGAGATAAACAGTGGAGGTTAGTTACTTGTGAAAGGACTGACATGCCCACCCAATTACATTATCCTCAATTTTCTTCTTTCCCTCTGGTTACTTAGTTTTATCTTAATTCAAGGAAGAAAGCCTGAAAAATACCTATCAGGCTTTGAATATCAGCTTCCAATTTGGCCAGATTTTTGATCATAAGTTGCTAAATTCTTTCAAATAATCTTGTTAGGTTTCAGCCAGGACGAACAGTAACTGTACCTGGCAGCATTAAACAACTCTAATAATTTTTAATTCGTTTTCCCTTGACTATTTACGAGTAGCAGTTTCCTGGAAAGTCAGAGTCTCGTTAACTCTGGGAAGGGCTCATATTGGACCCTCCTTCTAAGGAAGATTACATTAAAGCTTTGACTTAATAGACTTCTTTTAGGTACCTCTTATAACTTAATTTTTTGTTAGCTTTTTGCAACAAAACTTTCAATGAGGCTATTTTGGAATTTTGAAGACTTTGCTTTTAAGTGCACTTCTTTTTTTTTTTTTTCCCCCCAAAGCCCCAGTAGATAGTTGTATGTCATAGTTGCACATCCTTCTAGTTGCTATATGTGGGATGCGGCCTCAGCATGGCTGGAGCAGCGGTGTGTTGGTGCACGCCCGGGATCTGAACCCAGAGCATGTGCACTTCACCGCTAAGCCACGGGGCCGGCCCTAAGTGCACTTTTTAAAATGATCTTATCTAATTGGAAAGTTCCTTCCAATAGCCAATATAATTCCCTTGAGGCTGGCAGCAGTTTGGTGGAACCCTAGCCACAAATAGAGTCCAACCATCTCTGGCACTCTGACTACAATAGAGTGCAACTCTATTTTGTCTGACTATTTTGGGGCCCCCCAGCCTGAGGATTATCAAGCCAAGCTCTCAGGACACAACACAAGCTCAGGAAGATTTTGCTGTTCTCTGTAAGTATTTACAGCTTCCGGAACCTTTAGTTTTTGAGCAATTGTGCTGGAACGTGGTGTGCTTGACTCTTTAGGGATTAAAGATTTTATTTAATCTCTGTTTGGCAGCTCGTAAATCTAGTGCACAAAAGAGACAAATTTTGGAACCACAAAGGAGCCCCAAAGTGGCCACTATAATTTTAAATTATCCCAGCTTATCCTAATCCAAAGATCCAGCCATTTACAGTTAGCCCCATTTTGTTAAGCACTTACAAGTATCAGCTCTGTATGTACTGTTCGTGAAGCCAGCTGGAGTTCCAGGGGGAGGCTGCCTGTTCGGGAACTGGTTGGCTTTTGGAAGCACAGTTTCCCGTTTTCTTTTTGTTTGATTTTACTATAAAATCTGAACAACTTTTAAGGACAATGTAGTGGGTCAGAAGTGTGCTGGTTGTGAATGTCACTTCCTGAAAAAGGCCAGTACTGGTGTCCCACCTCTTTGGAGCTGAATGAGTTTTCAGTCCCTCATTTTGCTATTAAACAATGTGTTCAGACTTTATAGACACAATTCTTTCCAATTTGAAACCAAATTAAAAGGTCAGCCTGCCCCATTCACTCCAAAGTTCCCCCTAGGCTCCCCTGGCCTAGGGGAGGAGGAAATTCCCCCTAGGTTCTTCTTGCCTGGGAAATTCCCCCCTAGGTTTCTCTTACCTGGGATATATACCGGTACCCGCTTAAGACACCTAGTCCTAAGGCTTGAAACAGCTCAAGTAAAAGTCAGGACTTACAACTTTAATAAGGAGGTCCGGGCTTCCGGAGAAACTCACTAGGGCACCCAAAGAGTGCAGTGAAGGCAGGGGGGTTGGAGGGGGCACAATGGGCTCGTGATGGACCAAGTGCCAGTTCAATGTAGATTTCAGGTGGTCTCTGGTGGGTTTCTCTGAAATCTTGCCACACTGTGCCAAGAAATGTCAACACAAAATAACCAATAACCGTTCTGTAGATAAAATGAGGTTTACTTGAGCTAGGATGAGGATTATAACCCAGGAAGGCAGTTTCCACAGAGGAAGAAAGCATTCTGGAAAAGCATGGTTTTCAGTACAGTTTTATACCTTTTTAGAACAAAGAACATACATTAAACACACCCAGGATACATATTCATCAAAGCTTCAAAGAGGTATTCAGTTGCAAATTAGCAGGTCAACATGACCCTGATGTCCAGGAAAGGGAACTTAGGTTCAAGAGTACTAATACAAGTGTTACCAAGAGGGCATTACCAATACTGGCATTGTAGATGGGGAATTATGCATTCTTATCTTAAGAGAGTACATTCTTTACTTGAATGGTTAAAGCAGATGTACAATGTATGCTTGATTGGCCATAGGTCAGCCTTCTTTAGTTCAAGCTGAATTAGTTTTGAACCAGAATAGCTACCCCATATATCTCAATATGTGAAAATCTTTTGTCAGTCTGTACCAGGTTAAAAACAGGATTATGAAGCTGATTTGTCTCTACTAAATATTGATACTTGGGATTGTTTCACACTGAGGTAAAAAAAAGTTTTTTTAACATAATATATGTGTGCTGATTGCTAAAGGATATGGCACGGGAAAGATAATTAGGAGGAAAAAAAAGAGTAGAAACATCTGAAATCCAGTGGGGTGTAAGCTTTCTAAGTAAGTGCTTCATGTTATATGGCAGGTCTCTCAAGTCTTTCTGCTCTTACCTCTCTCTGTTTTTGTTCTGCATAGTAGGCAAGGGTCTTGTCCACAGACAGCCCTGGGCCCCACCACATGATTCAGAGCTCAGAAGGCCTGCTTTTCTGGCCTCATTTTCCTGACAGAGTCTGTTCTGGCCCCAGCTTTGATTCAACTAATTATTTTCTCTGGGAATGTACATTCCTTTAGACTGAGACTCACAGCCAAATAAAACTTGAGTGTTTAAAGTGTTTAGGCTTTACAACCAGACTTCCTGGGTTCAAACTCTGGCCGTTGAGGACTTAATCTCTTTAAATCTCATGTCATATTATCTATTTCATAGGGTTGTGAAAATTATGTGAGATAATTCATATAAAGCGTTAGTACATAAACATGGTAAATACTCCATAAATATTAGGTATCATTGTTTTTGCTTTCTGCAGGAAACACTAGAGTTATCACGTATTTACCTTCTGTCAAAGAATATTTAGCAATTAGCTCTATTGCCAGCTCTTGTAGAGGTGGTATAGTATAACCATTAACAGCACAATGCTAGAGCCAGACTGCCTGGATGTGAATCCTGATTCTGTCATTGACTGCTTTGAGACTGATACCAAGCCTCTTAATCTCAAGTTCTGTGCCCAATGCACAGTAAGTCAATCACTGAGACACCGTGCTTGGAGATAGAGAAAGGTTTGTTCAAATTGTCCAAAACGAGAAGGTGAGAGTGTTACTGAACCAAGTGGGCTCACCTCCTTGTTAAATAAGACTACACCAGTGGAAGTTGTTTCACAAAGTAAAGTGTATTTGCAGCAAATAGGAGGCCATGAGGAATCGTTTCCAAAGTCATGGCATCTTCGAACAAAGGGAAGCAGGAACTTTTATTTTGGTTGGGGAATGAATATTCAAAAGGGAGAGGTGGGTATGCGCTTGCACAGGCTCAGTTGGAGAACATGCTTCCACATAATGAGGCCTAATCTCCTAGAGAGAGCTTTGCATTCAAAATAAGGCAAAGATCATGAGCACAGGTCTTGTGGTCAGGCTTGGTCAGTTTCAAGATAGCTGGTGGTTACATCTCCTTAACATACAAAATGTAAAAGGGGCTCGCCCGGTGGCGTAGCCGTTAAGTTCGCACGCTCTGCTTCAGTGGCCCGGGGTTCGCATGTTCAGATCCTGGGCTCAGACCAATGCACTGCTTGTCAAGCCATTCTGTGGCGGTGTCCCATGTAAAGTAAAGGAAGATGGGCACGAATGTTAGCCCAGAACCCATTTTCCTCAGCAAAAAGAGGAGGATTGGTAACATGTTAGCTCAGGGCTAAACTTCCTCACAAAAAAAATACATACAAAAGGAAAAGAAACAACTTGGAAAAACAGTTAATTGCTTCCAAACCCACCTTTGAGTTTTTTGAGGCACCTAGTCATCACAGAAGGATAGGTTCTTTCAAATCCGCCTTAATGAAAGAAGAAAGCAGGGGGTCTTTATAGAGCTAAGGGGCTGAGGAGGGGGAGTTTTAGAGAAGCAAAGGGGAAATCCATGTTTCTTTCTTTCCAGGTAAGCCCTTGGGCAATCAGACTTCTGGACATCATCTGCAGCTAGGTGCTGGTTATCTGGTGATTGTAACTTCTTCAGAGGCATTCTTTTTCTTCTGCAAAGCAAGCTCATAAGTCCTTGTGACCCTTGAGTCATCCCTCAGGTTAAACAAGAAAACATCAAATTAACAAGATTAAATTCTTTCCATCTGTGTCTGTGTTGGGAACAAGGTCGAAGGGTAATCATGTTCTTATTGAGTATTTACAGTAACCCTTAAGTACCCAGCTCCAATACTTGGACCAAGTTAGTTAATGCTTGCCCCCAGCTTCTTCATTTATAAAGTGGGAATAATAATAGTACCTACCTTATAAAGTTGCTGTGAGGATTATGAATTAATGCATATAACTCACAAGCATCTAAAATGCTTAGAATAAATAGTGCCTGGTGCATAATAAACATTCAATAAGTTTTTGTTGCTATTATTATAAAAAACCATTGACAACTATTTTAGTGTTGAAAGAGAGGGCCTTCGAAATTAGTACAGCCTCTTTTAAATATGAGGCATTTAAAGTTCAATGAAATCTCTACAGCCAGATACTGGAAGAATTTTGTCCTGTATTTCCTAACTCTTAATTTAATGTTCCATTTGCCTTGCTTCCTCCACTGAATGTCTCTAAAGAGATGTATTAGTAATATTGATCAATGAAACAATTACTATCACTCACGTAAGTCACATTTAAGAACATTACACATCACCTGTATGGCAGGAATATAAATACATACTGATCTTTTTAAGGATTTTATAATATTTTCCTTTTAACAGATTTGAAGTAATGCTGTCCATTGGTAGAAAGATAATACTATGACCTATGATCTATCGGTAATAAAGGGACTTACTCTTTAAAGTTTATTTTTCCAGTAAAATCGATGAATTTGTAGAATGGCTGTCCAGGGTTAAAGGTACAATCTTAAGCCAGGGTAGCTGTTGTATAAACTCAGATCTGAGGATTCCTGTTCCCTTTAACGGAATTTAACTTTTTGGATGGGATATTTTTCAAAATGTATCTTAAACTAAATTAGAGCATATAAACACAAATAATTGAGCCAGTTCTTGGTAACTCAAAATTGTCATTGTTACTACTATTTATATTGATAGTTGCTAAAAATAAAAGGATGCCTACATCAGCTCCTAAGGCTATTTGCTCCCACACTTTTTAACAGTGTTAATTGAGGTATAATTTTTATAACATTCACCCATTGTAAGTGTGCAATTGAGTGATTATTAGCAAATTTATAATTATGAAACTATCACCACAATCCACTGTTAGAACATTTCAACACCCCAAATATTACCTCAAGTTTGTTTACAGTCAGTCCCCGCTCCTACCCCCTAGGCCTGGGCAGCCACTGATCTCCTTTCCATCTTTATAAATTTCTATTTCTGGATATCTCATATAAATGGAATCATACAATATGTAATCTTTTGCATCTGCGTGTTTTTGCAGTTCATTCATATTATAGCATGTATCAATATTTCATTCCTTTTTATTGCTGAATAGTATTCCATTATATGAAATGAATATTCTACATTTTGTTATGCTATTTACCAGCTGTTGGAGATTTGAATTGTTTCCAGTTTGGGGCTATTATGGATAATGCTGCTGTGAACATTTACGTACAAGTCTTTGTGTGGACATACGTTTTCATTTCTCTTGGGTAGATTTCTAGGAGTGGAATTGCTGGGTAATATGGTAAGCTTGTGTTTAACTTCTTAAGGACCTGCCAAACTGTTTTCCAAAGGCTACTAGATTTTTAATGATGTATGCTTTTAGATATTTCTTTCTTCCTTCACTGTTAACTTGCTGCTGCTGCTATCCTCTGTACCCCTTCTCCTGAATTTGATGCTGTGGGCAAGGCAACCTGATAAGTATATTAGAATTGCATAATTCAAAGGCACTAAATGATGGTCTGAGTATTAGTGTAGGACATTGTGATATCTGGAATGGTGTGTGTCTGTTGGTTTCTAGATGTTCCGCTGTTTTCTAGACTAGAGATGTTCTAAAATATGTCTATTATTTGGAACTCTCACATACAAGTGAGAAAACCCCAGTATAGTAGGGGATATAGTCTACTTGATTAGCAACTCCTCCATCTTTATGAAGTAGAAGAAGAGGCAATTATAGCAAAGATGCTGAGCCGTCAAAACAGTCGGAGATGTCTACGACATCAGATATTTGACACAAATAAATAAATTGTTTCTGTAATGATTTTCATTGTTTTTTGCCTAATTTGCAAAGAAATTGAGAACCTAAGTAGTGTAGCACTCCAAATATCAACAGATGTTAACCAGAGAGAATAATTTACATCATTTTTTTTACATTTGTTGTACCCTTGGCATTTACAGATTAACTTTGTGTGTGTGAGAGGAAGATTGGCCCTGAGCTAACATCTGCTGCCAATCTTCCTCTTTTTGCTTGAGGAAGAGTGGCCCTGGGCTAGCATCTGTGCCCATCTTCCTCTGTTTTTGTATGTGGGACCCTGCTACAGTATGGCTTGATGAGTGGTGTAGGTCTAAGCCCAGGATGTGAACCTGCGAACCCCTGGCTGCCAAAGTGGAGCACGCAAACTTAACCACTGCACCACCGGACCAGCCCCCAGGTTAACATTTTTAATTTTGGCTATTTATGAGTTACGTAGTAGTTTATAATTAGGCTGAGGCATTTATTTGAGTTGTACTGCTGGTGTGTGGGAGCAACTTCCTTAGCCCAGCAGCTACATTTCAGTACTATTGTATTCTTGTTTTCACATAGGAAGTAATTCTTCTTATGAGATCCAGAGGAATCCCAAACAATGTTAAATTACACTTTGTCGTATTTCAGGTATCCCTATGCTTCAAGTCTTCTTTTTTGCTAATGTCAATGACCTACTCTGCTATATTCCTATCATTAGTCCTTCTATTTCACTTGCTTTTTAAAAATATTACTTTGCTAACTCATTTTGGTTGTTTTTCATTGTAAACCTCTAAATATCTACCTTATTATAAACCAGTATCTTTATATTTTGTGGTTTGTTTTCCTTTTGGATTCGAAGAGTTAGCTCACTTATATTGTCTGGTACACCTTATGAAAATGTTCACTGAGCTACCTTTCTGCCATTTATAATTCCAGTTCAGCTCTTAATTATCTGTCACGATAGAGGAGGCAGTGACACAAATCATAATCTCTGAAAGTATAATTGAGCTAAAGAATGAATTAACAGAATGATTATCTTTTTGAACATCAACTTTACCATTGTAATTATGCTTTGTTGAGACTAAAACTAGATTAGAGTAAAAATAATTTACATTGTTGAAAAACACACCAAATGATATGAAAGGAAGTATTTTAGATGCCAAGGAATAATCACAATGGGGTTAATAGGAAACATAATTTAATACACCAACCTAGTTCCTTCAGGCATTAGTTTGTTTTATCCCTTAAATGTTGTAATTATTTGGATATATGAGAAAAGGGGATTGAACAAAAAATCTTGAAAAAATGGACTGTCACTTCTTGTTTTAGCCTTTAAACTCCCTTTAAATAGACTGTACTGGGTATCTTCTAGAAAGGCCACTTATAGTCTTAATGTCTTGTGAAGTTAAAACTTTTTTCCCACAAGGATTTAAAATAGCTATTACATTTTGAGTCTGACCCCTGTGAAAAATAACTGTATGTCTTTCCAAGATTTTTGAAAGTTGGCACTGTCTCGCATGCTTTCTGGGCACAATTTGTTTTTTGGGTTCCTTTTTTCCATGAGTATTCAAAATAAATAGGTACTTGTTATTGAAATGGGAAAAAATAGAATTAGTGTAAAGCTGATTACAGCTAGTGCTGGAAAGAATCTTGCCATGCGATTGGAAATATTTTTCCAGTTTGTTGCCCTGTTTAAAATTCCTAAGAGCTATTTTTCTTTCCAGCTTTCAGACATCAAGTTCATTCTAAGGGTCAGTGTGGTCGATTCTAGGGAATAAAGGAATGAATAGCTTTGGTTTTGTGTTCTCCTTAACACTTGTCTTATACCTGAAAGGATGTGTTTGTTCACTGTTTTAAGTGCCACTATGATTCCTACTTTGTAATGAGTTTTTACATTAGATTAAAAATAACCTGAGAAATTATAATTGCTGCTTCTCTACCCAGTCCCCACTGATGTCTCTTTTTAACCATGTAGTATATGATAGCACTTACCTAGAGCAGTGTTTTTAAAAAGTGTGATCTATGGACTTATACGGTCTGAAGGTCCTGTTTTCCCTATAATCTTGTAGCATTTATTATATATGTATTGTTTAGTTATATGAATTATAATTTATTTCAAATGTCTTTTTTGTTTAACTTAAGTACCTTGTTCCAGTGTTTTATCAAAAATCATACTGTTTTCTTCATTGTTGCTTGACTTCTACAGCGGCAAGAAAAATCAGTTCCTTAAGTTATCTTGCTCCGCTAAAGAGGCTCCCCCCAAAAATTTTGAGCTCCAAGAGTAATGAAAGGCTTACCGTGTTTTAATCTTTCCCAAATAATTATTTAGGAAATGTTTGCTTTAAATATCTTAAGATCTTTCTCTATTTCTAATTACTGTTAGTGGCATCATATTTCACTATGCCAGGAACCTTGGTAATAACTGAACAGGCAGGCATAGGGAGGAAAAGGAAAAATCTCCTACCAATTTTGTCATTGAGCCCTCTTTCTAATGTGCTTCTCTTCTCTAACCTTGCTGCTGTTGCCTCAGCCCCTTACCATCTATTGTAAGCACTACCAGAGCTGCCTCCTAACTGGTCTTCCTAACCAGTCTTACCTTCTTCCAATGCATCCTTCTCTATTCAGTAGCTGATAGCTGCCATACATATTCAAGATCAAGTCCATACTCTTATATTCAAGATCAAGTCCATACTCTTTAAGGGTTGTACGGAAGGCTTTTTATCATGATCAAGCCCTTATTTCTTTTGATGCGCAAACATAAGAAACTACTTGCAGTTTCCTGAAAATACTTCATTTCACTCCCCGTTAACATGTGCTATTCCTTTTGCCCAGAGAGCCTTCCTGGCTCTTGTATGCTTTGCTAATTGCTATTTCTCTTTGATTCAGCTTTAGTATTACTTAAGAATTAATTCGTCCATGAAGCCATTTTAACACCCTCTTTCTCCTTGTAGCCATTTTCCCTTGTGTTCCTTGTCAAAATATAAACAAACTCCTGCTTTATATTTAGCTTAGAAAATGACAGAAACCCTTCTATTTGATTTAAGTTTGTAAATTTTTGTAGGAATAATAGCTATCTGTGGTATTTCTGTAACTTATAGGAAAAAAGACCATGACAGTCAATGGATGATGGCCTGACAATCCAGGAAACTAAACAATAATTTCTGTAACAATCAGCCCAAAATGGCCAGGACTTGAATAGTAACTGCCAGCTTCCCTAATTTTTGTCCTTGCTTCCAAATTAGAACCAACCAGAAAAAGCCAAATATGCACCCTAACCAATCACATAGGAAGCCAAATATGCACCCTAA
The DNA here is from genome assembly GCF_057802395.1 of Ceratotherium simum simum. NCBI lineage: Eukaryota > Metazoa > Chordata > Mammalia > Perissodactyla > Rhinocerotidae > Ceratotherium > Ceratotherium simum. The sequence continues at coordinate 28,039,479 of NC_141931.1, read as the reverse complement.
CCAATCACATAGGATACCCCACTCCCAGTTCGCCTACCTGCAGCTTCCTGGTGCCAATAGCCTCCAGTCAGGGCACAACTTTTTTCCCCCTAAAGCTTTCCCACTCCTCAGCCTGCCTTTGCGTTTGCCTAAACACGAGTGATAATGGCTGACTCCCTTTGCTATAGCAAGCTCTGGACAAATAGCTATTGCTTTTTTCATTTGATTGGTCTTGATTTGTTTCCACAAGGGGGGAGAACACCTATTTATTTACATCTGAAGTGATTAACAATAAGTATAGTTTATAAACTATCATTATTTCCTGTGCTAGCTATGTTTTCTGATTTTCTACGTTTTATAAATATAGAGGTTTAAAAGTAAAGACAGGTTTTTGTGACAAGAATTCTCTTGCTTTATTTCTTTACATTGAATGGAAAGATGACATGGAAGAAAAATCTATCACTTAATAGTAAGGAATAAAATCCTAGTCAAAGTCTCAGATGTAGTATTTAAAGCTTTTTATTTGGTTTATTAAGTCATAATTTAAAAAAAAATCAGTACATGGAAGAGACTTAAACATGAAATACAAATTAAATGCATTTAGGTTCTGTTCATCATGTTAAGAGTATCCTTATTTTGAAAACATTAGGCATGAATGTTGAATTTTATCAAATAATTTTTTGCATCATTTACTGTTTTTTTATTTAACCTATTAGAGCAATATATAAATACATTTCATATTATTGAACCATGTATATATTCCTAAAATAAACTCTGCTCGAGTTGGTGAATTATTATTTTTTTAATACTCTAAATCTGTTCACTAATTTTATGAAGGCTCTTTAACTTTTGTAAAGATTCTGAAAATGACCAGAACCTATACCCTGATTTTTTTGTTTTTGCATACCCTCCCTCTTATTTCTACACTTGAATGACTAATAAGGCTACTTAAAACAGTTTTGAAACTATGAAAATGATAGCTTTTTATCTGTCTCATGCTTTATTATACTGAAGTTACTCTCTATTTATTTATTGTTTGAATTTTCTATTAATAGATATTCCCTTCGGAGAGGTAGCTCTTTCACATTTTTAACACCTGGCCCCCATTGGGACTTCACTTTGGTGAGTAGCTACTTGGGTTTTTTATTTCAAGACAGTAGGTAAAATTACTGCCTGGGTTGTCTTTCAGTCTGATGTATAGTTCAGTTGTCTGTACTTCTCTGAATATCATAAGGTACAGAGTTTCTATTGTTATCTTTGGCAGCTTAATTTGATTATTTTCTTTTCTGCTAACAAGCTGAAAGAAGTTTTTATTTTAATTAAATATGAAACATATTTTGAAAAGTATCAGATCTATTCATCTTTAACTCTATGCAATCCTTTCTCATATTCCTACCAGTGTTAAAATTAAGAAAATATATAATGAAACATGAAGTTACTTTTATGTGCATACTCTAACAGCTTTTTTTCTTGATTGAAAAATATAAAAGTAATTGCAGATAATTATATAATGAGTGAATTATTTTCTATTATTAATCATCTTAGTGTAGAGGGACTATTTCATTATTTTGAGAATGAAACTTTACAGAAGCATCTAACTTTGTACAAAGTGACACCAGAAAATTGATTCTTTTTGTAATTAAAAACTCATTACCTTATAATACTCATATAAATAAAGTATGTACAAATAGAGCATGATTCTTATGTTTTTCTTATTTGAGGGAAGTAACAAAAATGGTTCTGTTTCTAGTTTGCCCAACTTATGTGGATGTATTGATGATGTGCTGATGGGTTTAGCATTACATATTTAATTTGTATTCTGTTCTTTTGTATTTAATTTATATTTCTCTTGGGGACTGCTGTTCAAGATTTCTATACTCTTTACTGATTACATACATTAATTGGTCAGTAAAGCATTCATAGCAAGAATCTTCTGATTTTAATGCAATTCTGCATTTCCCTTTGAAACTTTTTTCATCTTGGTCCCTTTCCCTTACTAGTTGCCAAGCATAAACTTAAACAGAAAAACTTTAGTAGAAAAGTGTCTCCAAAACTGATTTTGCCAAGCCTATCAGCAAAAATATTTTGAGCATATACCCCATATATATTTATTTATAATTTTTATGTATGTACCACCATTATTAGCTAATATGTCAAAGTGCAATACTCACTTAGGGTAAGGTTAATGATAGTGGACATAAATCTATATTTCAAATAGTCATGATAATTTCCCAGTTGGGGCTGACTTCTTATTGGATCTGATTAGATCACCATTGTCTTTAACCTTGTAATGTGAGTAATTATGAGCTCATCATCTGTATATTAAATTTTAGTAAAGCTTATTTTTAAGGATTAAAAAATACATAAAAACAAAAGCTCTACCATTTTCCTCTTGCACTCCATATGCTCCAGGATGAGTGCATCCCACTTGAGAAAGCACTTTTGTAGAGGTCTCCTGTGACGAAAGAAATACCTCATGGTTCATGTCTTAAAACTTCTGGAATGCCTTAATTAAGGAGCACTAAGAGGGAGATTTATAACTTTTAAATACATAGTTTAAGAAAGGAAAATAACAAAAATTAAGCATCTAACTCAAGAGGGTAGAAAAATAACAATAGAGTAAACCAAAGAAAATAGAAGGAAAAGTAAGAGTGAAAAAATAAAATCATTACCCAATCATGGTAAAATTCTTGGCAAACCAGGAATAGAATAGAACTTCCTTAGCCTAGACCTACTGCAAACAACATACGTAATGATAAAATGTTAGAAACATTCCCTTTAAACTGTCACCATGTCTATTTAGCATTATACTAGTGCTCCTAGTCAAAACAGTAAGACAGGAAGACAAGTGGAATGCAAATTAGAAAGGAAGAGACAGTATGATTTCATTACTTATTATTGTCTACATAGAATAGCCAAGAGAATATTAATAGCAGCTCTTAGAACTAATAAGAGTTCAAACAAGGTTACTGTCTATAAAAGTTATAAAAAGAAACCAATAGAATGTATATATATTAGCAATAAATGTAATTATTAAAGATGCTTTTATTGAAATAAAACAATTTTAAAAACTAGGAATAAATCTATGAAAAGATCTGGAGACTTGTATGGGCAAAATTGGAAAGCATTAGGGGCCAGCCCAGTGGCGTAGCGGTTAGGTCCGCACGCTCCACTTCAGCGGCCCGGGGTTCGCAGGTTTGGATCCCAGGCACGGACCGACGTACCACTTGTCAAGCCATGCTGTGGTGGTGTCCCATATAAAAAGTAGAGGAAGATGGGCATGGATGTTAGCCCAGGGCCAATCTTCCTCAGCAAAAAAAGAGGAGGATTGGCAACGGATATTAGCTCAGGGCTAATCTTCCTCACACACACACAAAAAAAATTGGAAAGCATTAATAAAAAGAACATAGAACACCTAATTAAATGGAGAAATATACCATATTCATGCAAGGAAAGAGTCATTAGTTAAAAATGCCAGTTCTCCCCAAATTAATTTATAAACTCAGTGCAGTTTTGATAGAAATCCCATGAGAGTGTATTAGATCTGATTCCATAATTCATGCAGAAAAGTAGAAAGCCCAGAACAACAAAAGTACTGTACAAGTCAGGAAACATTAGCTAATAAGACTTACTACAAAGGTACAGTAATTACACAGCATAATATGGGTGCAGCTATAGATAAACAGATGGAACAAAATAGAGAACCCCGAAACTGACCCACATATATGTATGATAACCTGCTATATCATAGGCATTATGAAGGAATGGTGCTCTCAACAAATGGCGTCAGGGGTGAGGGCAGTTGGCTGTTACCTCATACCACATATATACAAAAATAAATTCTAGATGGATTGAATAGATAAATATGAAAAGCAAAACTTTAAAACATTTAAAAGAAAATAACAGTAGAATGTTTTAAAATGTGTTAAATTTCTTTATACATATGCCCCCACACATACGATTTTATATACAGGCATAAGTATGTTCATGTACATGCCTTTTTCCCTCAGTACAATCTTTTTGCTTGGCAGTTTTCTCCCCCTTTCCTCTCTTCTCCCCCTGTAAGTCCTTCTGTCCCCCAACCTCCACTCTAACCCATGTCAACAACACTGTATGTATCCCTCTATATTTTGCTAATATAATTATTTACGAATACACATACAGCCTCACAGATAAGATACACATATGCAGGATTTTTGCTTAGTTTGCTTTTCAAAATTAGGATCATATTATTCATATTTTCTGCATCTTCTAGATATGACCTTAGGATCAATAAAGATTTCTTGAGTTCTGTCACCTCATTTTTTAGTTTTTCCAATTCTGGCTTATAGTGTTCTTTCATGTCTTGTACGTTTTCTTAATGTCTTTTAGCTAAATTTGAAATAGTATGTTTTAGTTTTTGCTCTGCTTCTTTGAGCATTTTCTTCTGAGGTGCCTTCATTCCCTGTAGAGCTGTTCTTCTGCCCCTTATTCTCTTTTTTCTTAGAGTTATTTTGTGTAGGATTTGACTTGGAAAATTTTCTGTTCATTTTCATATGAATTTAGTTTTCATGAACTTTTACAAAGAGGCTTGGTTCAGATAGCTTTTCTAACTTTACAGAGCCCCCTCTTTTGTTGTTTTCATGGTAGCTTGCTTTTGAGACTTTCAGGCCCCATATATTTTTCCCACTTCTATCTGGACTTTATCTTTCCTTTTCTCTATTGTCCCTATCCTGCTCGATTTTGGTTCTGTTCCCACCAGTTTCTCCTTGGGGTGGGACCAGGTACTGGAAGGGAGCCCTGGCTGGTCTATTTTGAGAGTTCAGAAGAACTAGCCTGTATCACAAGTAATCTGAAAAGTTATTTTGAGATATGGGAGAATGAAGTGTTACTTAAGGAGTCTTCTTCAGTATTGATTAAGGACCAAAAATTAAAGCTATCTATGCAGTTTTGCCTGCTATTGGCGCCAGTAGGGCTGAATGAAGGTGATGAATGATTACTGGAAGGTACACCACGGACCTGTATGTTCATCTTCCAGCTGATAAATCCTGCTTCAAGCAACAAATCTTAATTACTTTGAACCATGAGAAAAGGATATACGTTTTTCTAGTGAGGGCCCCTCCCCCTCATAGGATAAATAATGTGTTGCTTTTTAAAAAAAACTTGTTACCTTTATATATAAAACATATTTTACTTTTTCTCTAAGTACAGACAGCCCTTGACTTACATGAGTGTTCTCTTCTGAAAAAGTTAAATAAGTAAGTTTTTTAGTAGAGTGGAATCACTTCACAACAAGAGATGATTTAGTCGGGATACTATTTAGACAGTATATATGCTAGGGATAATTTAGGAGCATCCTTCATAAAAATAATTTTCTTATGAATACAGCCAAAGGCTTCACTTTTGAGAAGCAGTTTTTCTGTTGCATGGGATCTTTGTTTAATGAAGTAACACGCATTCCTTCCATATAAGAATGAAATCTTTTTTTCTTACAGAAAAGAAAACGAAGAGAGAAAGATGATGATGTCGTAAGCCTTAGCAGCCTTGATCTGAAGGTAAGCCTTACTGCTCTGTCAAAGAAAGCATTGCAGATAGCATTTTACTTCTGTACTGCAATAATAATGAATGCTGATTTTTTTTAATGGAAAACTGAATAGTATTGGCTCTTACAGATATCCCCTTTTTTCTCTTCTACTTCAAGAATGAGGAGAAACAATGTTAGGCCGTAACTAGTATCACAAACTGAAATGCCTAAGGAGACCAAGCCTAATAATATATGCAAAGAAAGGAGGTAACATATAGGGACTGTGGTGAAAAGGAGAGCGCTGTGCCCTTCCTGTAAGAGGCAGCTGCTACTGTGCTGTAGCCCATTGCTGTGTGTAGGCCTGTGGAAATCTGGATTTTTATGTAATATCTCCTGAATTTTAAACATCAGACCAAATTTTTTCTAAAAAGCCATGCAAGCCAAACAACTCGTCTACAAGTCAGATATGGCCCAGGGGTTTCCAATGTTGTGACCTGTGATAAACTAAAGCTCAGTGCACACTTAAAAATAATTATATATCCTTTTATGTTGCTTAAGTAAAAATTTAGTTAAAAAGTTAAAATTATAGTTAAGTCCAAAAACCTGGTATCTTTGGAATACTTATTCCATTTTTGTCAGTTGGCAGATTTTACAAAACCATCTTGGTTTTGAGAAAGCTTTTTTAAAGATTATGAAAAGGTTATACATTTTTTAAGTGAGGTTTTAACAAATGTTTGACATCATATTTAATAATGGCGGCTGCTGCTTCTTTTTAAAGACAAGGTATTTCCTAAAGATTAAATTTTTATAGATCTGCCCATCAACATTTTAGCAAATTCAGCAAGCCAGTTTGTGTGTGTACATATTGTCTTTATAGAAAAATTATGTTTTAGGTGTTAGACTTTTTGAAAAACAGTTTTAGTTACATTTTAAAAATCTTGTATTCAAAGAAAGGGTAAAGTATGAAATGGCAACCCTGAGTATTTTTAGGTATGCTTCAAATCAAATCATATACAGAAATAAGACAGAATTTGTAGTTTGCCACATTAAAATGCATGGCAATCCTCCTTTTCTTCACCCCAGCTTCAGCAATTATCAATATATGATCAGACCAGTCTCATTTCATCTGTCCACTCTCCAACCCTCCCCTGCATTATTTTGAAGCAAATCCTGGACATTGTATCATTTCATCTATATCATCAGATTTAATGTTCACACTTTCCTTGATTGTCTTATACATTTTTTTGTTTTTGTTTTTGTTCATTTTGTCTGTTTGAATTGGAATTCATATAAGGTCCATACATTGTGATTGATTATATCTTTGTGGTATCTTTTAATCTATAGGTTCCCTCTGTAGCTCTTTTTTTCTTGCAATTTTTTGTTGTTGTTGAAGAAACCGTGTCTTTATTCCTGTAGATCTTTCCATAGCCTAGCTATTCATGATTGTATCCCCATGGTATCATTTTCTGTGTTCCTCTATTCCCTGTATTTCTGATAAATTGGTAGTTAGAGATTGTTTGGGACTATGTACTTCCCGCAGGAGGTATATGTCTTTCTGTGATGTTCTCACAATTAACTATCATTGTTTAGATCCATTTACTCATTGGAAGTTGCAAAATGGTGATCTTGTGCCTTTATCAGTCCTCTGTTTATTAACTGGGATACTTCTGTAAAGAAAAATTCTCCTCATCAAACACTGGGTTATGCTGAGGTACTCATTTATAATAAAGGCAGGACAAGGGCTTTATTCCTTTCCATTATCAGTTTTCAAGAAGAATAAGTTTTATTCATTAAAATTCTCTAAAAGTAACTAATGAACTTTTTTTCTTTTTTAACATTATGATGAACTCATGGATATGAACACATTTCTTGTGTTTTGATCGATTTCAGTTATTACTCTTACTATGCTCAAATTATCCCACCTTTGGCTAGTGGATGCTGTTTCAGGATGGCTCTTTTGTCTTTTCTTCCCCCCTAGCTTTATTAAGATATAATTGACATACAATATAGTGTCAATTTAAGGTATACAATGTGTTGATTTCCTGTGTCCTTTTGACATGACCCTTGTCTCATATCTACAGGCTTAATAGCCTCCTTTTCTTCCAAGATGACAAGTTATTGTACTTTGTACTTGTACTTTTTTTTTTTCCTGCTCCACATCTGGAATCAGTCATTTCTAAAAGCCCTGATTTCCTTAGGAAATGGTGGAGACTAAAATCTGGGCATTATGAACACTCCTTGCTACTGGATTGATCATTGTTTCTAGGCCTTTTTAATGGACAGAGCTAGGAACTATATATAATTTTTTTAAGATACAATAAATTATTTCAAATTCAAGCCTAAAGGGTTTTTTTACTTAATCTCGTCACTCGTACTATCTAGATCTCTTTTACCCACACCAAAAATCTGGGTTCTCGGGGACACACTGACATTTTACTCACTTGATTTACCTACGGTTCAAAAACAACAGTCTACCTTACTACAAACTGTAGTAAGGTAGTACTGCATTACTATAAATGATAGGATTACTGAAAACATTTCATGTTTTATTTTTTAGGTTTTTTGTTTTTACATATAGGTCATAGTAAGGATGTACAAATTACTATGTTTTTAAATTATTGAACTAGTTCTTTTCTGTGTGTAATTATGCCAACAACTCACTTGTTTTTATTTTCAATTTTTAAGAATTACTACTTTTTAAATTTAATTTTTCTTATAATCATGTAACAAAATTGTGTAGAATTTCAAAGTCGGTTCTGCAAGATTCTTATTTCTATCCCTGGCTCTTCTACCCTGCTCCTTCTTGCTTCCATACAAAATCTTTTCTTTCTTTTTTAAATTTTATGGTTTATCCTTCTACTTTTTAAAAATATAAGCAGTTGCACATATATCTGTATATCCCACTTTCTTGGATAAACAATAGCATGCTGTCTTTCATTATGTGTCCTATTTTATTCTCCCCTTTTTAGTTTTGCTTGTGTGTTTTTGCTTTGTATATCTTTCAATATTTAGGAAAGTTCGTGTTTTTGTTCTATTGGTTATCTTTATATAATGCCTTCAGTTCCCTCCTTTTGGCTATTGTAAATTGGTTCGTTCCTATAAGCATTATTTTAATTAACTAGCTCCTCTTTCTCCCCTGATTGAAGTAATGTCTCTTTATTCTTAATTAGTACATTTAAGTAATAAGTGCTTATTTTACTTTTCATGTGTATTCACCATTCTTTTTTTTTTTAATAGTTTTGCTGTATCTACAGGGTTAGAGCATTTAGCCATTATAAACTATGCTATGTACCCTGCTAACATCATTTATTGTTAGTTCTACAGGTAAATATATATTTAATGCTCAGCACCAGGCCTTGTGTTGATACCTTCCTAGGATTTTGGTTTTCTGAAGCTCATTCTCTAGCACAGGGATCAGCAAACTGTGGCCCACAGGCCATATCTGACCTGCCCATGGTGTTTATCGCTGCTTTTATAAGTACTGCTGTGGCCTAAGTTGAGTAATTGTGACAGAGACCATATGACCTGCAAAGACTAAAATATTTACTATTTGGCCTTTTACAGAAAACATTTGCTGACCCCTACTCTACAGTTGAGTAAATTCAGAGGAAGTGTTGTGGGAACAATATTCTCTGATTTATTGAATGTTCATGTCAATTTGATTGCAACCTTTATACTTGAAGGTTAGTTTGGATAGATATGAAATCCATGGCTCACATTTTCTTTCCTAGAATATATTCCATTGTTTTATGGCATAAAGTGCCACTGTTGAAAAGTTAGAATAAATACGTAGTTTTGAGTCATCTTTTATTTTAGAAACATTTTTTCTTGAATAATAGTTGTTGGTATTTTTACTGTTCTATTTTTTTGTTTCCTCTGCCTGCCCTTTATACTTAGGTTGGATCTTTATCTTTTATATCTATCACTTTCTCTCAAAAGTGATAAATCTCTTTCTCTTTTTTATTTTGAAACTCACCTTCCTTTTTGACTTTTTCTCTTAACGCATTAGTCATTGTTTTTTTCATTCTGAAATAATTTTTCATTTCTTTTTAATTCTTTCTGTAGTTCTGTCACCTCATTTCAAATCTTCCTTTTTCCACTCACCTAATTTCTGAGTTTTATGTTCTTTCATAGCTTCTATAATTTTCTTAATTTGTACTATGCTATAGAGACATTATTCTACTCCACATTTTCTGTTTTCTTATAATAGTTGTAAAAAAGATTCATGATTCTTGTCTGTTGCTCATTTTTTAAGTGCAGTAAGTTTTCTTCTATTTTCAAGTGAAAGGAGTGGGCCAAGATAGCCTGTTTGCAGCTTCATAACTCTAGAGCTTTCTCTTCTATTGTTTTCACAAAGTGATTTTAAAAAATACAGCCTCATGTTTTCTGAGATCTTTCTTTTCTGCTCCCTTTCTCTTTTATCTGGACTTTTTCTTATCTTTGCTTCTATTGCCCTGTTCTGCTCAATTTGGGTCGTACTCCTAGCAGTTTTTCTCAGAGCCGTGTTAGTTTAGAGAGTTTATATGACCCAGACTTCTTCAGCACCAATAAACCTTATTGCATGGCAGTGTTCTTGCTCTCAGCCTAAGAATTCGATCCTTGGAGTCCTTCTCAAGTTAGGCTATTGCCGGGGGTGGGGGGCCTCCTCTATTCTCAGGGCCATCAGAGAATCCAGTTGCCTTCCCTCTGCTTCCTTGTACACAACTGCTGCTATCATGTAGGTCTCATAGATGTCTGGTTTGTCACTATCTGGCAAACAAAAAGTTTTGGGGAAAACATTCTCTCTTCATTTTGTTGTAGATTGGGTTTTCAGTTTTGCTATGCAGGTTGCTCTATCTGCTTTTTTTTTTTTTCTTTAAAGAGTGAAGACCTGTCAAAGATTTAATTAACATATTGAGTGAACCAACAGAATTGTGTAAAGCTGGTCAAAGGACTACAGGAAACATTGAAGTATTCTAACTACTGAAAGAAAGGTGGAATAAGATTGCTAAATAAGATGGAAAACAAGTTAATATCCTCATCTACATCTCTGCCTACGAAATGTATTTGCCTTGCTATGAGTTTTCTATAGAGTTAACATATAGCTTATGGAGTTGTAAAAAATCCTAATCAGTGACAAATAGTGAATCATACAAAAGGTACATAGCCCTAGAAAATGAGATAATCCATTGAGGGAATTTAGGCATCCTTTTTTTATGATATCAAGTTTTGGATATTTTCTTTATTTCTAATTCTTTCCTTAATTTTATCACCTTTATAATTCTGATTTATATTCTTTTCATAGCTAATTTTGGAATATTATAGTTTTTATTTTTCTGCTTTTTTTTTTTTTTTTTTGTTGTTTTAATGGTTTTTAACATTGTGAAATTTTGGGTTGTGCATTTTTGTTTGTCCATCACCATATATGACTCCCTTCACCCCTTGTGCCCACCCCCCCCCACCCGCACTGCCCCTGGTAACCACAGTACAGTTTTCTCTGTCCATGTGTTGGTTTATATTCCACATATGAGTGAGATCATACAGTGTTTGTCTTTCTCTTTCTGGCTTATTTCACTTAACATAATACGCTCCAGGCTCATCCATGTTGTTGCAAATGGGACGATTTTGTCTTTTTTTATGGCGGAGTAGTATTCCATTGTATATATATACCACATTTTCTTAATCCAGTCGTCACTCGAGGGACACTTAGGTTGCTTCCACTTCTTGGCTATGGTGAATAATGCTGCAATGAACATAGGCGTGCATAAGCCTCTTTGGATTGTTGATTTCAGGTTCGTTGGATAGATTCCCAGTAGTAGGATGGCTGGGTCATAGGGTATTTCTATTTTTAATTCTTTGAGGAATCTCCATACCGTTTTCCATAGAGACTGCACCAGTTTGCATTCCCACCAGCTGTGTGTGAGTGTTCCTGTTTCTCCACATCCTCTCCAACATTTGTTGTTTTTTGTCTTGGTGATTATAGCCATTCTAACGGGCGTGAGGTGGTATCTTAGTGTTGTTTTGATTTGCATTTCCCTGATGATTAGTGATGTTGATCATCTTTTCATGTGCCTATTGGCCATCTGTATATCTTCTTTGGACAAGTGTCTGTTCATTTCCTCTGCCCATTTTTTGATCGGGTTGTTTGTTTTTTTGTTGTTCAATTATGTGAGTTCTTTATATATTATGGAGATCAACCCCTTGTCAGATGTATGTTTTGCAAATATTCTCTCCCAGCTGGTTGGTTGTTTGTTCATCTTGATTCTGGTTTCATTTGTCTTATAAAAGCTCTTTAATCTGATAAAGTCCCACTTGTTTATTTTTTCTTTAGTTTCCCTAGTCTGGGTAGGCATGTCATCCAAAAAGATTCCTTTAAAACCAATGTCAAATAGTGTGTTGACTATATTTTCTTTTATGAGTTTTATAGTTTCAGGTCTCACCTTCAGGTCTTTGATCCATTTTGAGTTAATTTTTGTGAATGGCGATAGCAGATGGTCCACTTTCATTCTTTTGCATGTGGCTGTCCAGTTTTCCCAACACCATTTATTGAAGAGACTTTCCTTTCTCCATTGTATGTTCTTAGCACCTTTGTCAAAAATTAGCTGTCCGTATATGTGTGGTTTTATTTCTGGGCTTTCAATTCTGTTCCATTGATCTGTGTGTCTTTTTTTGTACCAGTACCATGCTGTTTTGATTACTATTGCTTTGTAGTATGTTTTGAAGTCAGGGATTGTGATGCCTCCGGCTTTGTTCTTTTTTCTTAGAATTTCTTTAGCTATTCAGGGTCTTTTGTTGCCCCATATAAATTTTAGTATTCTTTTTTCTATTTCTGTGAAGAATGTCATTGGGATTCTGATTGGGATTGCATTGAATCTGTAGATTGCTTTAGGTAATATAGACATTTTAACTATGTTTATTCTTCCAATCCACGTGCATGGGATATCTTTCCATTTCTTTATGTCATCATGGATTTCTTTCAATAATGTCTTGTAGTTCTCATTGTATAGGTCCTTCACCTCCTTGGTAAGATTTATTCCTAGGTATTTTATTCTTTTTGATGCAATTGTAAATGGTATTATCTTTTTGAGCTCTCTTTCTGTTAGTTCATTATTAGCATACAGAAATGCAACTGATTTTTCTAGATTGATTTTGTACCCTGCAACTTTGCTGTAGTTGTTGATTGTTTCTAATAGTTTTCCAACAGATTCTTTAGGGTTTTCTATATACACAATCATGTCATCTGCAAATAGTGAGAGTTTCACTTCTTCGTTACCTATTTGGATTCCTTTTATTCCTTTTTCTTGCCTAATTACTCTGGCCAAAACCTCCAGTACTATGTTAAACAGGAGTGGTGAGAGTGGGCAGCCCTGCCTAGTTCCTGTTCTCAGAGGAATGGCTTTCAGTCTTTCCCTGTTGAGTATGATGTTGGCTGTGGGTTTGTCATAAATAGCCTTTATTATGTTGAGGTACTTTCCTTCTATTCCCATTTTGTTGAGAGTTTTTATCATAAATGGATGTTGTATCTTGTCAAATGCCTTCTCTGCGTCTATTGAGATGATCATGTGGTTTTTATTCTTTGTTTTGTTGATGTGATGTATCACGTTGATTGATTTGCGGATGTTGAACCATCCCTGCGTCCCTGGTATAAATCCCACTTGATCATGGTGTATGATCTTTTTAATGTATTGTTGTATTCGGTTTGCCAATATTTTGTTGAGGATTTTTGCCTCAATGTTCATCAGCAATATTGGCCTGTAATTTTCTTTCTTTGTATTGTCTTTGTCTGGCTTTGGTATCAGGGTGATGTTGGCCTCGTAGAATGATTTAGGAAGTGTTCCATCTTCCTTTATTTTTTGGAATAGTTTGAGAAGGATGAGTATTAAATCTTCTTTGAATGTTTGGTAAAATTCACCAGAGAAGCCATCTGGTCCTGGACTTTTATTTTTTGGGAGGTTTTTGATTACTATTTCAATCTCTTTACTTGTTATTGGTCTATTCAGATTCTCCATTTCTTCTTGGTTCAGTTTTGGGAGGTGGTATAAGTAAGAATTTATCCATTTCTTCTAGATTGTCCAATTTGTTGTCATGTAATTTCTCATAGTATTCTCTTATAATCCTCTGTATTTCCGTGGTATCCGTTGTAATTTCTCCTCTTTCATTTCTAATTTTATTTACTTGAGCCTTTTCTCTTTTTTTCTTAGTAAGCCTGGCTAAGGGTTTGTTGATTTTGTTTATCTTCTCGAAGAACCAACTCTTTGTTTCATTAATCCTTTCTACTGTTTTTTTGGTCTCAATTTCATTTATTTCTGCTCTGATTTTTATTATTTCTCTCCTTCTGCTGGCTTTGGGCTTTGTTTGTTCTTCTTTTTCTAGTTCTGTTAGGTGTAATTTAAGGTTGCCTATTTGGGCTTTTTCTTGTTTGTTAAGGTGGGCTTGTATCGCTATGAGTTTCCCTCTCAGGACCGCTTTTGCTGCATCCCATATGGTTTGATATGGCATATTATCATTTTCGTTTGTTTCCAGATAGTTTTTGATTTCTCCTTTAATTTCATCAATGATCCATTGGTTGTTCAATAGCATGTTGTTTAATCTCCACATTTTTGTCACTTTCTCAGTTTTTTTTTCATGGTACATTTCCAGTTTCATAGCCTTATGGTCTGAAAAGATGCTTGTTATGATTTCAATCTTCTTAAATTTATTGAGGCTTGCTTTGTTTCCCAACATATGGTCTATTCTAGAGAATGTTCCATGCGCGCTTCAGAAGAATGTGTAGTCAGCTGTTTTTGGATGGAGTGCTCTGTATATGTCTACTAGGTCCATCTCGTCCAGTTTTTCATTTAAGTCTACTATTTCTGTATTGGCTTTTTGTCTGGATGATCTATCCATTGATGTAAGTGGGGTGTTAAGATCCCCTACTATTATTGTGTTGTTGTTGATGTCTCCTTTTAGGTTTGTTAATAGTTGCTTTATGTACATTGGTGCTCCTATGTTGGGTGCATATATATTTATAAGTGATATGTCTTCTTGATGGAGTGTCCCTTTTATCATTATATATTTCCCTTCTTTGTCTTTCTTAACCTGTTTTATCTTGACGTCTATTTTGTCTGATATGAGTATGGCAACACCTGCTTTCTTTTGTTTGCCATTAGCTTGGAGTATTGTCTTCCATCCTTTCACTCTGAGCCTGTGCTTGTCTTTAGTGCTAAGATGTGTTTCCTGAAGGCATCATATTGTTGGGTCTTGCTTTTTAATCCATCCTGCCACTCTGTATCTTTTGATTGGAGAGTTCAATCCATTTACATTTAGGGTAATTATTGATATATGAGGGCTTAATGTTGCTGTTTTGTCGCTTATTTTCTGGTTCTTTTGCATTTCCTTTGTTTCTTGTCCCATTTGTTTCAGACTGTCAATTCAGTTTGGTTGTTGTCTTATGACTCTTCTAGTTTTCTCTTTGTTTATCATATGTGATTTTGTTTTGATTATTTGTTTAGTGGTTACCTTGAGGTTTGGGTAAAAAATCTTGTGTATGAGATAGTCCATTATCTGATGGCCTCCTGTTTCCTTATACTAAGTCAATTCAATCACTTTCCTCTTCCCCTTCTAAGTTGTTCTTGTTATACCTTATTCTATCTTGTGTTGTGGCTGTGTGTTTACAGTGATGAAGTTAAATTTATTTTTGGTGAGTTTCTTCCTTTGATCTTTGAATTTAGTATTTAAGTGGTTGCTAACCTATTCCTGTAAAGATCTACTATTTTTCTGAGTTTATCTACCTATGTTTCTCCTTGCTCCAAGCTTTGTATTCCCTTTCTTCTTTTCAGGCCTGAGGGCCTTCTTGAGTATTTCTTGTAGTGGGGGTCTTGTGGCCATAAACTCCCTTAGCTTTTGTTTATCTGGGAGAGTTACTATTTCTCCATTATATTTGAAGGATATTTTTGCTGGATAGAGTATTCATGGCTGAAAGTTTTTGTCTTTCAGTATTTTGAATATATCATTCCAGTCTCTCCTAGCCTGTAAAGTTTCTGTTGAGAAATCCGCTGAGAGCCTGATGGGAGTTCCTTTGTACGTTATTTTTTGTTTTTGTCTAGCTGCCCTTAATATTGTTTCTTTGTCATTGACCCTGGGTAGCCTTACCACTAGGTGTCGTGGAGAGGGCCTTTGTCTGTTAATATATTTAGGTGACCTGTTGGCTTCACTTACTGGTATTTCCTGCTCCTTCCCCAGATTTGGGAAATTCTCAGCTGTTATTTCCTTGAATAGGCTCTCTGTTCCTCTTTCCCTCTCTTCTCCCTCAGGAATACCTATAATTCTTATGTTACATTTTCTAATAGAGTCAGATATTTCTCAGAGTCTTTCTTCATTTCTTTTTAGTCTTAGTTCTCTCTCCTCTTCCACGTGGAGTATATCTGTATTCCTATCCTCTAAAGTGCTAATTCTTTCCTCCGTATTGTCAGCTCTGTTCTTTAAAGATTCCAGATTCTCCTTTATCTCCTCCATTGTGTTCTTCATCTCCATCAGCACTGATTGGTTTTTCTTTATGATTTCAATCTCTTTTGTGAAGAAACTCCTAATCTCATTGAATTGTTTGTCTGTGTTGTCTTGTATTTCGTTGAGTGTTTTTATGATAGCTATTTTGAAATCTCTGTCATTTAGATTATAGATTTCTGTGTCTTTGGGGTTGATTTCTGGGTGCTTGTCATTTTGTTTCTGGTCTGGTGATTTCATGTCTCTTTGCATTGTGGTTCCTGTGTTGGTTTTATTTTTCCTCATCCTGGAAATCTCTGGTTGCAGTTTCCACCCGCTGCCACTGTGTGATGGTAAAGGGCTGTGTAGTCTAAGCACCCTGCACTCTGCCCCGGTTTTTCTGCTGCGATCCGCAGTTTTTTTTTTTTTTTTTTCGCTGCGATCCGCAGGTCCAGTCGTTTGATCTGGTCTGCCGCGGGTCGCTTGGTCTGGTCTGCCTCGGGTTGCTTGGTCTGGTCTGGCCTGGTCGGTTGAGCTGCAGGGTCCGGTTTGCAGGGAGGGGGAAGCTCTCTCTTTTGCCCTCTGGGTCCCTGACGTGGGGGGCTTCTCGTTCACCCCTCTTTATCTGCTCTCTGGGGTGCTCAGATGTTGATGGTAGCCCTGTGGCTTTTCTGAGTCCTCTGTGCGGGAGTTTCCCACTGGCTGAGAGAGCCCGAAGCGCTATGGTTTCCCTACCGAGGGCCGCCCCTCCGCCCTCTCTGGGAGCCGCGCAGACCGGGATGGCTGATCTGATGGGGAGGGAGAGGAGTTCTTACCTCTCCCCACTTCCTCGGGGGCCCAGCACGTTCCACTCTCACATGTGCAGCAGTGTGGATCTTTCCGATCTAGCTTTTCACTGTCTGGTATTCGGTTGTTGGTCTGTGACTGTTCCTTTTGTTGTATCTTGTCCGGGGAAGAGTTCATGGGAAAGCTCACTCTGCCATGACGCTGACATCACTCCATAGTTTTCTTTTTAAATAATTTCTTTGTCTGGTTTTAGTATCTGGGTAATAATACTGGCCTCATAGAGTGAGTTTTGAAGTGTTCCTTTGTCTTCTAATTTCTGGGAGAAATTGTGGAATATTATAGTTTTTGTGAGCATGTTTTTCTACTATGCTTTTATTTTTTATAGAGATGTTATTTTTTTCCCTTATACTTTTTTTCTTATAAAATCTTTGGGATTTGACTATGATTCTTTTCTATTGGTCATTATTATATGAAAATAGTTTTAGAAGGGAGGAATGAATCAGGAGAGTTTTTCTACCTTCATGGCTCTAAAGCTCCCTCTTCTGTTGTCTATAAGAAATGAGAAATATAGGTATACTTTGAGTTCTACAGCACCTGATTACCTCCTCAACTTTTATCTGAACTTTCTTTTTCCTATATCTGTCACTTCTCTTCTACTCTATTTGAAGTTGGTTCCCAGAACTTTCTCCACAGTATATAGGACTTTGTCCTGGAATGAGCTTTGAAAGTTACTAAGGCTCGGGTGTTCCAGCTATGAACCCCTTACTGTTACCCTTAAGTATATAAAATGCTTCCTAGTTTCATTTACTATTCTCAGAATGGCCTGCCTCACTCTGATTTTTTTGAGATTCTTCTCTACTCAGATCTGGCAGGTCCTTTGTTATTTTTCTCTGCTTTCTCTTATAATGCCATATAGTAGGTTTTACAGTCGCTGGTAGTTTATCCATATTAACTTGTATTTTTGGATTCATGGGGATGTGTACCTTAATACATAGTTCTGTACATATTGACTTCGGGTTTTTAGCTTTGCTGCCTTTTTTCTATATGTTTTTATGGAAGAATTTGGAAAAATTATAAAACTATGCCACTGTCACCACCTTATTCCCAGAATTCTGCCTTGTGTTATTTTATTCCCAATGGGGTGAAAGGCAAATTCGGCTTTCTTCTAAACCTAATGTCATTTTAGCAGATTTTATTGACATTGAATTTACTGGAATTACTTGAGTTACTATAATTTTTGAGGTACATATTATATTATGAACTAATCCTAATACTCATCAACTAGCCAAAGATAGACTTCTGTTGTCTTTCAAAATTTAGTAAGTTTGGGGCAAAGGTCATACATTTGCATATACTATTGTTAACTTCTTTAAATTGAGGAATTATATTCAAGAAGGAAATCCTTATAAAATTTTGATTACAGTAAACACATGCTCAACTGCAAAGAGAATAATGCTGTGATATATATAACATATATATGTAGTCTCCATTTTCTTCCAAAGCTAAGGAATTATGTAAAAGTATGATAAGAAAAGAATGAATTTGAAATAATTATTTATTGAGTATCATCTCTGTATACTCAAAACTTCACTAGGGTGAGGTCCAAATTCTTTCTTTTATTCCTTTTTTTTAATTCCACAGACATTTATGGAGCACCCACAATGTTCCAGGTACTATACTAGACGTTAGAGATAAGACTCTATACAAACAGGAAACAAGATCCTCTGACAAAAATCATACCTGCATAGATTACAATAGACTGTGCAAAAGTACCAGTTGGTATTAAAACGAGGAATGAGAGTAACAGAAGATTTTTTGGAAGTCTTGATTTGGAGTTAGGTTTTTATGAAAGTGAACATGAACTGGGGAAAACCTACCCCGATAGAGAAGGGGCATCTACAAATACCAAGAATTAAAATCGGTTATGTGTGAGGAATGATAAATTATTTGGAAAAAGTCAAAGAAATATTTGAGGAAGAACTAAGAAATGAAGTAGTACGGAATGTTCATTGGCCACTTAATTGAAGGTTATAAATGATAGGCTGTAGAATTTATTGATCTATGAAAATCAACAGAGATAACATTCTGCGTTCTTGAGTTGATTTTCTAAAGTATAGTCCTTCTGTCTATGTAGAAAGTATCGGTTAGTGAGGGCCTAGTATAGAGTCTAGAGGCCTTGAATTAGAATAATGGCTGTGGAAATGAAAAGAGCATTCTTAAGGTTCCAACTTCATCAGTCTTTTCTTCTTACTTAATACCTTTCTTTGGAGAACTAGTCACTCAGTGGATTCATCTGCCTATAACTGATGACTCCCTAATCTGAGTCTTTAAGCCGTATCACTGTCCTGATTTTCAGATCCTTTTAACCGCTTGATTCTGGAGATACACCCTTGTAACTGGCCTCTGCCTGTAGCCTCTTTATGATGCCATATTGATCTTTCTTCACAACTGGGTCTTTTCAGCACCTTGCTTAAGTTCTCTCAAGAGCTACTCATTGCGCTAAAGAATAAAATCCAAATATCTTTTACTTAACGTATAAACCCCTTTATAATGAGCTTCACTACTCCATTTCTCCAAAATTTCTCTCATCATACTTTCTGTTCCCTTTGCCTTGCACATCCTTATACTTTTTCTTTACCTGGCTAATGCCTCTTTATCCTCCACTCAGGCATTATCGCCAGCAACCCTTCCCAGGGTCTTACCCCTCTCCTTGTATCCCACCCCCCACCAACCTGGGCTGGTCACCCCTCCTATATGCCATTTAGGTAAGGAGAATTGAATGGGGAGGGAGCAAATTAGGGTTTCATGAGAAGGGAAGAAATCAGCAGTGAAGTTCTAATAATCACATTAGCATTAAGCTATATTTATACCTTGAAAATAATGACTGGTTAAAACAGGTACTCAACCCTGGCTGCAGATCAGAGTCACCTGGGGAGATTTTAGGGGAGGAAACGTGCTGCTGGGCCCTATCCCAGACTATATGAATGTGGGGAGATGGAGTGGGGAATTAGGACGGGTAACATTGGGATCTAGGAACATCTTGGTTTTGTTTTTTGTTTTGTTTTTTAAGATGCCCCAGTGATTCTTATGTAAAGCCAGAGTTGAAAACCACTGGATTAGAATTTGACATTCTTAAAGTTATTCCTCCCCTAAAAACATATGCTGAAAACAGATACTCTGCCAACTCCCCTACCTCTGTTTTTTGCATGGACTTTCATCTAAGTACAACAGTTATTATATAATAAACTAAATATAATCAGTTTGTATGATCATTTGATGCCTGTTGCTGGGAACCATTCTCCTTTATTTACCTCTGTATTTCATTCACCTAGCCACATGGCCACATAATAGGTACTCAGTAAATATTTGATGAATGAACAGATGAAGTAATATAGGTCAAATGAATGAAATAAGACCTTGTACTTAGGTAAGCATGTAACATGAGCATTGTGTTACATATTTTGAGTTTGAATATCTCATACTAAGAATTTAATATTGATGTTAATTGAATTGTCATGTAATGGATCATTGGCTATTTAGTCTTGAAGCTGTGATTGCTTATCAATTTGTCTCTAAGTAAAATTTCAGAACTATCTTTTATCAGATTGCCTTACTACTATATTATGTATAAAATTATTCATTTTAAAAAGAACACAGAATTTGTTTTCCAAAGGTGTTTCTCAGCTCTGTTAGCAACCATAACCTTGCCTTTTTCTTCTGATAGGAAGAGTCTAAAGTGACTGTTTATTAATGTGAAATAATACTGGGATGAGTAATACTGAGTCATATTCTTTTTTTTTTTTCTTTTTGTGAGGAAGATCAGCCCTGAGCTAACATCCATGCCAATCCTCCTCTTTTTGCTGAGGAAGACCAGCCCTGAGCTCACATCTATTGCTGATCCCCCTCCTTTTTTTTTCCCCTTTTTCTCCCCAAGGCCCCAATAGGTAGTTGTATGTCATAGTTGCACATCCTTCTAGTAGCTGTATGTGGGACGCTACCTCAGCGTGGCCAGACAAGCAGTGCGTCGGTGCACGCCGGGATCCAAACCCGGGCCGCCAGTAGCAGAGCGCACGCACTTAACTGCTAAGCCACAGGGCCAGCCCCCTGAATCATATTCTTATGACTGAAGTTCTTTAATTCTGATAGTCACTAATCAAAAAACAAGCCAGAACACTTCAAAAGAAATGTTTAAATATATAAATGGTTGGTTCTTTTTCCAAATGTTCAGATTTGGGGATCTCATTTTCTTGAAAGCTAAATAGTATATTGAAGGGTTATATTTTGAGTATTGGTGTACTCTGCAATTTTAGATTAAATATAATAATGAATTGTGTATTTTATTCCTAATAAAATAAATGATTTTAAAAGCATTTATGATTAATTGTTTAGAGTTATAATAGTCTTTTGGCAGTTCCTGATTTAACATTCAAAATATCACTTTTGAGAAACCACCTCTTAGAACCATGACAGGTAATTGGTAATTTTCCTAAGGCACAGATTTGAATAGTTTGAAGCTAGCTGGCATACTAAAGCTAGTGACTTATGAATAAGGATAGCTTACTGCCCTTTATCTTGCGTATTGATGTAACTTATGATCTCTACTAGTTGCTCTGTAAAATAATAAAACATTGTTTCTCTGTGACAAAGCCCCAGAAAATAAAAGCAACTACTGGTACAGGTGATGAAGGTTAAGAGAAACCAAAGATAGATATAAGAAAATGGTTCTTCTTAGCCAAAAATATAAAAGTTAAATATAAAACAATTATTCCTGATAATGCTTTGAGAAGCCACTGAAGTATCCAGAGCTATTTATCCTTAAGCTTGATCACTCCTAGATTGCTATTGCATTTAAATACTTGTGTCAGCTTTTTAATTGTAAAAGTAATACACAAGTGCATTGTCCTTGTACAAAATTATTTTTTAAGTCCCCTTTTACTGCCTCCATCCTCTGAAATAATGAGTTATTATTTGATGTGTTCCAGGTCCATTTCTGTTTATTTACATACTTTCATACAATGTGCATAATGATGACCTATATATGGTCATACTATATGTGTGCTATAGCTTGCTTTTTTCTTTCTATCTTATCAATATATATAAGGCTACTTCATTCTTTTTGGTTGCCATATAGTATTTCATAGTATTAAAGTACCATTATCTACTTAACCAGTCCTTTAGGAATAGCTCTTTAGTATATTTTCCCTTTTTTCAGTTAAAAATAATGCTGTGGTGTACCTCTTCCATATGCAGAAGGAGGGACCATTTTTATATTTCTGATGTAGATAACCTAGAAGTGGAATTGCTGGGTTGAAAGTTTTAAGTTTTAATAATACTGTTCATTTGCCTTCCAAAAAGTTTGATAAATTTATACTTCTCCATCAGTTTGTAATAATAAACATATCCCTACACTCTTGTCAACCCTAGATTTTATCAGTCTTTTAAATTTTTTCCAATTGTTGTCATAGAGAACCAGACAGAAAATTAATAAGAAAATAGAGGACTTGAACAACACTATAAACCAATTGGCCCTAACACACATACACAGAACCCTCTACCCAACAACAGTAGAATATACATTTTTCTCAACTGCATGTAGAACATTCTCCAGGATAGACCATATATTCGGTGACAAAACAAGTCGTAATAAATTTGAAAAGATTGAAATTATACAATACAAAAAAAATACTTTGT
The DNA here is from genome assembly GCF_057802395.1 of Ceratotherium simum simum. NCBI lineage: Eukaryota > Metazoa > Chordata > Mammalia > Perissodactyla > Rhinocerotidae > Ceratotherium > Ceratotherium simum. The sequence goes on along the minus strand of NC_141931.1, from coordinate 28,017,080 downwards.
ATTTTTTTATCACAATGGAATGAAACTAGAAATCACTAACAGAAGGAAAGCTGGAAAATTCACAAGTGTGTAGAAATTAAACAACACACTGTTAAACAACCAATGGGTCAAAGAAGAAATCACAAGGGAAATTAGAAAATACCTTGAGACAAATGAAAATGAAAATGTGACATACCAAAGTGAATGGGATGCAGCAAAAGTAGCGCTAAGAGGGAAATTTATAGCTTTAAACACATTAAAAAAGGAAGAAAGATCTGAAATCAACAACCTAACTTCACACTTCAAGGAACTAGAAAAAGACAAGCAAGCTAAACTCAAGCTAGCAGAAGGAAGGCAATAATAAAGATTAGAGTGGATGTAAATAAAATAGGGAATAGAACAATAGAGAAAACTCAATGAAACCAAAATGGTTCTTTGAAAAGATAAACAAAATTGACAAACCTTTAGGTAAACTGACTAAGAAAATAAGACTCAAATTACTAAAATCAGCAATGAAAGTGGAGACATTACTACCAATTTACAGAAATAAAAAAGATTATGAGAGTACTGTGAACAATTGTACACTAACAGATTGGATAACCTAGATGAAGTGGACAAATTCCTAGAAACACACAACCTACGAAGACTGAATCATGGATAAAATCTGAATAGACCTATAGCAAAAAGATTGAATAAGTAATCAAAAACCTCCCAACAAAGAAAAACCCTGGACCAGAATTCTGCCAAATATTTAAAGAAAAATTAACATGAATTCTTCTCAAATTCTTCCAAAAAGTTGAAGAGGAGGGAACACTTCCTAACTCATTCTGTGAGGCCAGCATTACCCTGATACCAAAGCCAGACAAAGACACTACAAGAAAAGAAAGCTATAGACCAATATCCCTTATGAATATTGATGCAAAAATCCTCAAGAAAATACTAGCAAAATGGATTCAGCAGCATAATAGGATCATACACTATGACTAAATGAAATTTATTCCTGGAATGCAAGGATGGTTCAACAAATGAAAATCAGTCAATTTAATAACACCATATTAACAGAAATAAGGGGGGAAGGCCACATGATCATCTCAATTGATGCAGAAAAAGCATTAGACAAATTCCAACACCCTCTCATGATTTTAAAGAAAAACGCTTGACAAACCATGAAAAGAAAGAAACTTCCTCATGGGTAAACAAGATGTGGTCTAAACGTACAATGGAATATTATTCAGCCTTAAAACAGAATGAAATTCTGATACATGCCACAACGTGGATGAACCTTGTAAACACTATGCTAAGTGAAATAAGCCAGACACAAAAGGACAAATGTTGTGTGATTTCACTTATATGAAGTACCTAGAATAGTCAAATTCATAGAGACAGAAAGTAGAATAGTGGTTGCAGGAGCTGGGGAGAGGGGGAATAGGGAGTTACTGTTTAATGTGTAGAGAGTTTCAGTTTGGGAAGATGACAAAAGTTCTAGAGATGGATGGTGGTGATGGTTGCACAACAATGTGAATGTACTTAATGCCCCTACCGTACTGTACCTTTAAAAATGGTTAAAATGGTATATTTTATGTTGTATATTTCACACAGGAAAAAGGTAGAGCTCTTTATGTAGTATGGTCTATTATGTATGTTGCAAATTATTTTTGTCTCTTTATAGGATCATTTGTCTAATATTTTTATAGTTTGAGGTTTTTGTTAAGTTTTTTGTTCATCCTGTTTCACATTCTTTAGACCCTCTTCATCTAAAGATTCACATTTATTTCAGCCTTGTGAAATTTTCTTGTTTTTTAGATTATTTGTACCCTCCTATTCTCTAGTCTTTGCTTCTAGAACTCCTATCAGGAAGATTTTGGAACACCTGGAATTATTTTATAATTTATTAACTCTCTTTTATTCTATCTCTTCAGTCTTTTATGCTGTTCTCTGGGAGAATTCCTCAACTTCATCTAGCTTGCTAATTTCTCATTAGTGTCTATTCTGCTATTTAGGCTAACCATTGACGTTTTTATTTTAACAATTTTTTTTCCAAGATCTCTATGTCTTTGTTCTGTTTTATTATAATAGTCTTTATTTTAATTAATGTATTATCCTCTATTACCTTTCTGGGGGTATTAATTATGTTTCTTTTAACATCTTCTGTTTGCTTCAAATGAAATTATGCTAGGGCTAGTAAAGATTACTTAGACGTTACAAACTCTAACTTTTGGACTTACAGTTGTGTGTTACTAGTTGTGTGGCTTTGTGTAAATTATATAACCATTCTAAGCCTCCGTTTTCTGTATTTTATGATAAAATTTTAATCTCAAACTTGATTTATAGCTCTTCTCCACTCCCCAGCACGTTTGGTCTTCATTCATTCCTATATTACTGAGCTCCTACAATGTGCCTGACACAGAGAACAAAAGAAAGTCTTTGCCCTCATGGAGTTTACATTCAAGTGGGGGTATAGATTATATCTGTCTACGACTCTAGAAATTTGCAGGGGAAACAAATTTTTGCATACCTCTCCTTCCCACATCCTTGAGACCCAGCCTCCTCCAGGATGTTAAGCAAGAAGAAAGGAGTAAAACTAGGGTAAAGTCTCTTTACCTTACTGGATGAGATTACAATCCTTTTCATTGTTGGCTGTAACTTCTGTTCTAACTTGTCCTCTATAGGATCAATGAGAATGAGCGGTGACTCCATCACACCCTGCGAATGAGGGATCCATTTCTGTGAAACTCCCCTAGGTATTGGTAGTCTCTTGTAAGATTTAGCTACGTGTTTTGAATGACCTCTAGCAGGTAGCGTACTGTGTACCCTTCCAATACATGCTGCTCTTTGCGTACCCTGGTACAACCATCCCCGTAAGATCAGATCCCCAATCTTATCTCGATTCCTTGTACTAGTGGAACCAGAATCTCATGTGGGGTCAGTGCCACCTTGGCCCTCTCTCCTCTTGAGAGTCCCTAAGGGAAGGAAAACTCGAGTTGAGAGAATAGTCTATTTCCAAGAAAACTACAGGCCCCCAAAGACCAACAACTTTATTTCTCTGCCTTTTCTTATTTTGCCTAGAGGGATGAAGTGAAGATGTCTATAGCTGGTATGAATGGTTCATTCCCTGATCAAGCTCTTAGGAGTGAGAGCTGCGGGGAAGCCATAATTGAAACATTTTATCTTACTCCTCCACCACCCGTAGTAGAGTTCTCTCACCCTCAGCTGGTGCCACTTGCTAAAGCCTCCTTTGAATTAAAAATGTGGGTGTCTTATCCAAGGTTTCCCCCAGAAAGTAGAACCTGAGGCAAGGCTGGCATGCAGGTAGTTTATATAAGGGACTGAAGAGAATGAAACAAGGAAGAAAGAAAAGCCAATACCAGGGTATGTTGTTGACTTGACCGCTGGGCCCCTCTGAGCACTCATGTAGAATGTCCTCACAGGTGGAGGAGGAGAGGTTTCCCTTACTGGCCCCCATCCCCTTTTGCTTCAGGGTTGCCCCATAGGGTGGGTATATACTCCCTAGTATTTTCAAGTTGTACATTGATGAAGCATTAAAGAAGCCCTAGAGCAGAAAGTGAGTGATTTGTAATGCAACTGATTAAAAGATAAGGTGAGGGCACGTGAGGAGGAGGATACAAGTGATGTTTGGTACCGTACACTCCTTGCACTATTCAGATGTGCCCATGCACTCTATTAAATCCAGTCTGTCACAGAGGCTTTCAGGTAGTGGCTAGCCGCAATCTCTGCAAGTTTTAATACAGGGAACGAGCTACAATCTCTGCTCCTGCATGAAACCATAATTGATAAACATCTCACTCCTCTACCTCCATAATAGATTTCCCTCACCCCTGGCCAGCACTTCAGTGGGATCTAAGTTGCTCGCTCCACCTTCGTCCTTGAGAGGTCTGAGCTCTTAGTTTCTTTATCTTTGTTGAGCAGTGATAACTACAGTTGTCCCTTTGCAACAGAGCCAGGTTGTAGCAATGGAAACACCACATCTGGGAACGATAGTGAGAAGGACCAATTCTACTTCCACTGCTTGATTCCTGGTACCAAGTATTATAGCTGTTGAGGGCAAGGCAGAATATATAGGCTGTTTCACATGTATCACATTCTGAAGCACAGTGCTCCAACCCTTCACAATTTTGTCCCTGAGCTAGTGCAATAGCTAAACCTTAAATAAACAATTCTGTCATTCTGTTAAGCTGTCTGCTTCTGGATAAGGGAGTGTATGGAAGAACCAGTAGACCAAGTGATTATCTTTCCATTGTTGTAACTGCTTTGCTATAAAATGGATCCCTAAGTCTGAGGCAAGGTTGAGTGGGATCTCATGCAAGTAAAGCAGGCACTATACAAGCCCCTCACATGATGGTGCTGGCAGAGGCCCTGAAGATAGAGAAGGAAATTCAACATCCAGGAGAGATGTCTGTTCCAGGAAGGATGAATCATTGTCCACTATAGAAGCAGAGGGTCACCAGGTCTACTCAGATCTATGTGTCCAGGTTTCAGCATCATTTCTCAACTGCTGGCAGGTTGGGCATTCATCAGTGGCAATGGCTAGATCAGCCTTTGTGAGAGACCTGCTGGTGGACCCACACATAACCTCCGTACCTGCCGTCATAGCTACTCTCTTCATGGGCCTATTGCGTAAGGGCTGGAATGGTCCAGGAGAGAGACTTGCTGATATGCACAGGATAAATCATTCTGTAGTGCCTCTTAGGTACTAGTACCTTTATACTCTTGATAAGCATTAGCATGAGACAAAGATCCTCCCATTTTGTGCACACTGCATGGGTTCATCTATATGCCTCTTTTCCAAAATTTCTTGTCTCAACCTTTCCAATCTTGCTCCTTCCAAGCCCCTGAACAGTCAGCCAAGCCATTCCCCACTTTCTCAGGAGCCTGTATGTATCTGTACTTCGTGCCCTGTCTCCCTCCATGCAAAGTGAACAACCAAGCATACTGCTTACAGCTCTGCCAGCTGGAAGTGTTTCCCTTTACCACTCTTCTTCAGGATTATCCCTAAATGGATTGCAATGCAGTAGTGGTCCATAGTAGTGCTCATAACAACAGATGAAGCTAATCCACCCATGTACTAGGGCCAAGTTTTTCTCCTCTGTCAGTTGGTTATTGAGAACCATCCCTACCCGGACCACCAAATGAGGAGTTGAAGGGGAAATATCAGGGTAATGTATGAGGTAACATGGCATTCTGGGACGTCTGTTCATTTGAGTTACTTATGCCCCTTGGTCTTGCTCAAGCCTGATTCCAGATAGACCATTTCCATTGTATAATAGATTGCCACCATACCTGCCCAACCTTGTAATTCAGTAGACCTGACACTGTTCATTTTGGGCAGCTCTGCTTACATTAGTCACATGATGTCCCATGAGCAGGTCCTCAGTCTTTACTAGGACTGCTAGCACACCAGGAGCTGCTGTTCAAACAGCAAGTAGTCTCCTCCCATGGAAGGTATAGCCTAGCTTCAGAAGCCTAGGGATCCTCATTGCAATTCTCTTCCTGGCCTTGCCAGAGACATCACGCAGCACCCTTGTCTACCATAGATACCTCAAGGTTGATCAGATATGTTGAGTCACATGGCCTGAGCAGCAGGGCAGCTTGCACCACAGCCTGAAGCTGCTACAGAGACTTCTCTTGCTCTGGGTCCCACTCAAAACCGAGCGTTTCAGATTATTCCATTAAAGAGTCAGAGCAGAATTTCCAAATGCAATATATGCTCCCTGCAACAGGTAAGGAGTCCTATGTAGTGCTGTGCCTCTGTCTTAGTGCTAGAGAATGCAAGGTGCAACAACTTGTCCTTTACCTTGGAGGGGAGATCCCAGAAATCCTCAGGCCATTGGACCTATTAAAACTTTTCTAATGTGGCAGCCCTTGAATTTTCATGGCATGCATTTGACTTACTGGGGTGTCTAGAATACTTGCCATTTCCTGTTCACCAGGCCCTGTTAGTATAATGTCATCAGTATACTGGATAGCATGATGTTCTGTGGATATCGAGGTCCTTGTGGACTCTACGACAGAGATCAGAAAAGTTAGCCTCAAGACATGCAATATAGAGTACTGTTCTTCCCACATAAAAGCGAACTACTTTTGATCCTCCTTACTAATGGGAATTGAAAAGAACACAAGGGCCAGATCAGTAGCCATATACCAAAAGCTAGAGGATGTGTTGATCTATTCCAGTAAAGATTCTACATCTTACACAACAGCTGAGACTTAAAGCTACCACTTGAGTTAAGTTTACAATAGTCCACTGTTAGCCATCACAGTCCATCTCATGGTAGGAAGCATACAGATTATTTGAATGGAGATATAGTGGAGACTACCACTGCTGCCTGCTATAACTTTGATGGCTATCTCTGCATTTTCTGTTGGTGTGAAATATTGCTTCTATTTATTAATTTGGCCCAGGTGTAGGAGGTGATATTTCAGGGGCTCCCACTTGGCCCTTCCTGTCATAATGACTCTGAGAATATTATAAAGGTTACCAGCTGCTTTTTCAAGGCTTTTAAGGCAATTAACAAAAGCCAGCCAACTCGACAGTCCTTATAACTACCATTTCCCCCATGTTGTTCATTTGCCGCCACTGCCACCACTCCATCTGTACCCAACCCATACCTATAGTCCTTATCACCGTTTTACCGAGTGACCCAGTTCCACAATCCCATCCTGTGTGTCTAATCTCTAGGGCCAGTCTCAGTGTCAATGTCTTAGCCAGGGTTCCCTCCAGAAATCAGAGCCTGAGATGTGAGCTAATAGGCAGGTAGTCTGTTTTGAGGTTTGGTCCCAGGAAACAGGAATTGGGAAGTGAAACAGAAGAAGGAGGCAGCTAATGCAAGTGTCTTTAATTAGGCTGGTCACCACTGTGAGCAACTGGGGCTTGATCTTGCTGGGACCTTCTGAAGAGCCATGTAAAATACACTGCAGAATTGTCTTCTCAAGGGACTGAAGAAGGAGCTTTTATCCACCAGCTCCGGTGCTCCACTAGTCAGCTGTTGCCCCGGCGGGTAATAATCCCTCACGCTACCAGGCTACGCATGTAAATCCCACACTCCGGCGTCCAAGAAGCCCTGGGTGGAAAGCAAGAGAGACACGGTGCAGCTGAGGCAAGGTGCTGTGGCAACGACTGAAGTAAAAAGTGGGCTGAGAAAATAGGAGGCTGGACACAAGACCCAATATCGTTTGTCTTCATGTTTTGGCCTTAGCTGAGTTTCAGGGAAAAAGCCCACTCAACATCCTGTTACATAAGCATAAGTGATCTTACATTATACTGGAAATTATTTGTTATCCTGTGTACTTGAGATTGAAAGTCACCACTGACAGCACCAATACTCCATTTTATTTGCTGTTTGTATTGTCGTAAAAAGAACCATGGTTTTGGGTTTTGATAATACCAAACTTCTCAGCCTGTCACCTATTCTGTTTACAGTCTTTCTAGTAGTATTTAACTGATCTGAATTGATCTTTTCCCAAACCAAATTTAGTAAAGCTTGGAGACACTCAAATTTTTAATCTAAATGATATTAAAAACTCAAATCCACAGGTAACTTTATTACTGACTTCTTTCATACTCATCCAACTGTAACTGCCTTTTTTTGTTGTTTTTAACTCATTACTAGACATTTTGGAACTCTGGTTTCTCAGAAGTTCTATTTTGTTAATATTTCAATCCTTCCTTTTTTAGTAAGATTTGAAATTCTATTTTTAATCTACTTCTAGTGATATTCATAGTAGTTATTTGTAATTTTGAACTCTAGAGTTTTAAAATGGAACATAGTTTTCTTATATTTAGAAAAAGTCCTAAAATACTTCTTATGAACTGTAGAATCTTTTCATATAGTTGTGTGATTTTTAAATATATGTTTAATTTAGTAATATAAAACATGAGTGCTATACAAGGGCTGAAGATACAAATTTTACTGTCATCCATATTTCTCTACATATTAAAGACTGTTTATGTAGTCATCTATATAAGGTCCTTACAACTTTGAAAAAAGCAGGTTGGCAGTTGCGTTTCACAATATCCCATGTAGAGGGCAGCAGAGAACTTAGATTTTGTTTTCTCTTTACCCATTATATGGCTTTCCTAGCCTAATTTCCAATTGGTTGTTTTTGTTCCAGACAAAAGTAAAGAAAAACAAATAGTATCTAGACCAAAACAAGTAATGATTATTCTTCAGCTCTAATTTATTTCTAAATTGCAGAATTCTAATTTCACACTAAAAGAAAAAAAGGAGGGCCAGCCCCGTGGCTTAGCGGTTAAGTGCGCGTGCTCCGCTGCTGGCGGCCCGAGTTCGGATCCCGGGCGTGCACCGACGCACCGCTTCTCTGGCCATGTTGAGGCCGCGTCCCACATACAGCAACTAGAAGGATGTGCAGCTATGACATACAACTGTCTACTGGGGCTTTGGGGGGAAAATAAATAAAATAAATCTTCAAAAAAAGAAGAAAGAAAAGAAAAGAAAGGAAATAGCCTAACAGTCCTTTTTCTATAGAGAAGGGAAGCAAGGTTATCTTTCTCTTTACCTTATTCATATTTTAGGAAAAAAAAGCATTAAAGGCTCCATAAAAGCAGAAGAACAGAGGCTATAACTACACCTTTGGTCTTTGGAAACCAGTAATTTACCAAAAACTTGGTATCTTTTACAAAGCTGCATTATTATTTTTAGTCAACTCAGTTTAGTTTTTAAATTTATAAATTTGAAACACCTTAAAAGCTCTAAGGAGACTTTTAACCCTAGCTCTGCTCCTAACTCACGGAATGACAGCTAGCACTGTCTGAGCCCTGAGTATGTACTGAGTATGTGCTAAAGGTGTTACATGTATTGTCTTTTCTGGAAAGCATATTGTAATAGGGGTTGAGCAGCCCAGATTCAAACCTATCCAGCCATTGATTAACCATGCAATTTTGGACAAGTTTCTTAAACTTTCTGAGTCCTGGTTTCCTCCATCTGTAAATGGAGATAATAGTACATACTTCATAAAGCTGGTTAGGGGCCATCCTGGTGGCATAGTGGTTAAGTTTGCGCGCTCTGCTTCAGTGGCCCGGGGTTCACTGGTGTGCATCCTGGGCACGGACCTACACACCACTCATCAAGCCATGCTGAGGTGGCATCCCATATAGAGCAACTAGAAGGATGTACAGCTATGACATACAACTATCTACTGCTTTGGAGAGAAAAGGGAAAAAGGAGGAAGACTGGCAACAGATGTTAGCTCAGGGCCAATCTTCCTCAAAAAAAAATAAATAAATAAAAAGGTTGGTTAAATAAGATAACATACATAAAGCTCCTAGCACAGAGTAAGGACTCAAATTTCTCTTTTCTTTTCACCGCTGTCCTTCAGTTTCCTCCTGAGAAAACTGAGGAGGATGAGTTAATGATCTCCAAGGACCTTTTCAGTCCTCTGGTTTTATGGAGCATTTGCTAAGACTGAAAAGTCTCTCAGGCTCATCACTCAGAGTGCTAACTGAACATCCCATGTTCACTGTTGCTTTTTTAGATGCTATCAACAGTTGTCTAAATTATATTTAGACCACAAACGTAAACATTCAAAATGAAACTAAGATTTTTAGGGTTGGTGAGCTGGGATTTTTATGCTGTGACTATCACCATTAGACCCTATTTGGCTCCTGTAGGCTATTTTTACATATAAAGACTTCTGCCTTTACCTCTTGGATCCTCAGCTAAAGGACAGAAATGAGATATCTCTCCTCCCCTCATTATCTTGGCTTCACCTCTGTGACAACTGAATAGAAAAACATAGTTTGGAGAAAGATGTCGGGTAGGAGACCCATAAGAATGCCCTAGCAGCTTCTTTCCTAACTCTCACTGTGCATAAGTCCTTTCTTCCCTTATGAAACTAGTGGCCATAAAGTATTGACCTTGCACCTTTTTTTTTTATTTTTTCTGAGGAAGCTTTGCCTGGAGTTAACATCCGTTGCCAATTCTCCTCTTTTTTTGCTTGAGGAAGATTAGCCCTGAGCTGACGTCTGTGCCAATCTTCCTCTATTTTTTTGTATATGGGACACCGCCACAGCATGACCGGTGAGTGGAGTAGGTCTGCACCCGGGATCCGGGTCCGAAGCAGAGCATGCAGAACTTTAACCACTAGGCCACAGGGCTGGGCTCACTTGCACCATTTTTAATTGATGAAACTAACTGAACCAGACTGCTGGGTTCTATCCTAGCCTCTGACTAGTTCTGAGGGCTTATGTAGATCAGTGTTCTTACCTGTAAAATTAGGAATCCAGATTCCGTGATCTCTAAGGTGTTTCCACTTGAATGCTGTATAGAACTATCTTCTACAAACAGTCAGCCCCTCTTAAAGCCAACCACATCACACATATTGCCCAAATGTGACCGGGTAATAAAGGATAGATAGATGAAGTATAACCAATCACCATTATTTTTTTAAAAGGTTTCAAAGCAGAAAGACGAGTTATTAACATCATTGTGAATATAAAACACACTGGTGTTTACAAAAGGGTAGTGTTGGTCCTTCCTGCAAGAAGTAACACTGTCCTGCAAGTCTTAGTAAATTGTTTTTCTTATAGATTGTCATTATAAATAGTCTGTGCCCACTGTTGATTCTGCTTTATTCACTCTTCGACCTTTGTAACTTCTCTTCTGTCTTTATTCCACTGAACTGGCACACTTGAGGTCCTCATTAAATTTGTAATTGCTAAATCCATGAATCTTTTCTTACCCTCTTAACCTTTTTGCCTCTTTAACACCTTTTCTTCCCTTGGCATCTTGCTTTGTTTCTTTCCTTCTGACTGTTCCTTTTGCAAAATTCTTTTTCCCTTGCATTTCTCCTAAGTTAGATCCTTGGACTCCTGTTCTTTTTATCCAGATTTTCTCTCCCAGGCATCTCATTTACTCCAAGAGCTTCAACTCTGATCTCTGTGTATCTGACTCGCCAGCCTAAATCTACCCTGTGGCCTCTTCTAAGTCCTTGTCCAACATTTCCAAGTTCTAGCTCAGTATTTTCATTTGCGTGTTCTTCTACCACCTCAGACTAGTTTATCTAAAATGAAGCTCAGAATTTTCTTTCAAAGCTTGTTCTTCCTTGTTTCTTTATTTGCATTAACAGTTACCCATCCTAGCTTTAAAATCATAGGCATCTTTGACTTCTCGCATATGTTGTCTCTTGCATATATCCTTTTCCTTTCCTACTGTCCCTACTTTGGGCAAAGTTCTTGATACCTGATTGTGATTTTTGCATTATGTTTCCAGTCATCTTTCAGACCATCTTAAACACCAGCTTATGACATAACTTTCATTATCTCTCTCACCTGCTCAATAAAAGCATCTGCTCCTCTGTCTTGACCCACAGCCTGTGACCGGACACTGCGATTTCAGTCTCTCATACTCCTTTGGGAAAGCATTGCACTTTTTCCTTGCTTAGACCTACAAAAATCATAACATGGCCTTCAAGGCATCACTGAAATAACATCTTACAGCCTCTTCCCTAGCATCTTTCCTAACCCCACCTCAGCTCAGAAGACTACCAGAAGTGGTTTCTCCTCTATACTGTATCACTTACTAGCTATACAACTGATTTTGGATTTTTCAAAAGCGTCTTGTATTAGTTATCTCTTTGTGTGGCCTACCTTTACTCAATGGTCTTTTAGCACTTTAGCAGCAGATATGAAACCTATTTTTTTGTATCACCTATAGTATCTAGAATAGCGCCTTCCACATAGAGGATTTCTCAGATTTCTCTGATCCTAATAAATCCTAAGAATAGAAATGTTTTTCCAAATTACCAGCATCATATTATTCTTAGTAGTATACAGTTAAGATAAAATCCTACCTTTCAAAATAGATTACAGTACTTTCTGCGAAAGAAAATCTACTTCATAGCAGGCCTACCAAACCAAAAGACATAGATAGTGCTTTTCCATAGGGGAAAGGATTTAGACTAGAAATTTAGAGACTGTCACTAGTACGTGACTTTAGGCGGGTGACTTCACCTCTGTGAACCTCATTTTTTCGTCTGTAAAATGCAAGGCTTTTTAAGCAGGTCTTTTGACCCTGTTAGGACTATATCAAGATTGCTTAATTCAGAATAGAGAAGGACCTTTTAGAACAGAAATCACCTTTTATGTATTTATGTTATAAAACATCTCTTACACAGATATCAAGTTTTTAAAACATAGAAAAAATATCTGCCTTTAAGTCTAAGAAATACTTTAAAATCTGAGGTAGCCCAATTATATTTTACCCATAGCCCTGTGGGAGATTTACTTTAGGAATAGAGTGAACTGATGTGTGCCTCCTGTACCTATTCTGCTAGTCTTACGAAAAAATAGCGGGAACCAGTTTGTAAAGACTTAGCTGATTTTACAGTTCTGAATATGCTTGCACTTAGGTAAAATAAGAGCGAAGTCCCTGGATAGTTAGGCTTTTCTTTGGTATATACAGTTATTTGACTTTGAATTACGACTTTCTTACTTAAAGTTGTCAAGTTGTCCATACTAAATTCCTTTCTTGGTAATAGGGATTTATAGGAAAAGTATTCCTGTCTGTGACTAACTGCTAGAGTAGGTAACCTGGATAAGCAATTAGTTTCCCTTTGGGAATGCCTTTTAAATCAGGAAAAGCCTTACATTAACCCAGTTTCCTTTTCCCTTCTCTTCTTACTATAGAAATTCCAAACCTCTTGATAAAGAGCTTTCTCTTGCACAGCGAAAACTGAGAAGCCTAGGTGTGCCCAGCTGTCAGTTAACTGGAGTCACATGTCCCTTAGGTGCCCGCCCACTAGAGCCTGGCCTGCAGTTGGCCCGCCCACAGAGCTTGAGGTCTGTGCTTTTTCACTGCTGCTTGCAGAAGCGGCCCCACCACGGGGAAGAGGCACGGGTAAATGGCTGCCCAGGGTGGCTGAGCACTCAGCAGAAAAGCTTGTGTGCCTGTTTAGTGCTTCGTTATAGGGCTGAGTCGGATGTGGATTGATCCTACAGACTTTTAAGGGATACTTGGTAAAGCATGGTGGCGCATGATGAGATTGGAGGTCTCCTACCTATTAAAAGGACTATACGAGTCCTAGATGTTAATAATCAGTCCTTCAGAGAACAAGAGGTAAGACTTTAAGAGAAAAATTAAGCCAAAGGAATGTTTTCTAACTCCACGGAACTTTTAAGATTTTTAACAGTTTTTTAACAGTATAATTCTAAACTTAACTTTTGATGTTATTGAGTGTTAAAATGCATTGACTTTGATTTATATGCAAGTTTGAAATGTGTTTAGGAACTATGGTATTAGTTTAGGAACTATGATAGCTGGGTTTATACACAGCATAGCTTGAGTGTACGGTTTATACACAGCATAGCTTGAGTGTACACAAACTTTTTATAGAGAAAGAAAAAGATTTGAAATGTATCTGCTGCTCAATTTGGTTAAATTGGTCATGTTTCTGATGCTTGATACAGTTGTTTTTTTTTAACTTGCATTTATATTACCTAGTCTTAGTAACTGCTTTGTGGAGTAGGAGGAAAAGAAGAATCCCTTCCTTGTAAGGGAATGCTAGTGAACAAATTGCAACTAAAATGCTCTCTGACCCAGGGCTCATTTTTATCTTTCTTTCCACATCTAATAAGATTATCATGTGCAACTTTGTTTCTTCCAAAAGAAAAATATGTTAAAATATTTAAACCAATGAATCATTATTTAGGTACTTCTACCTTCCTTGCTTTGTCTGAAGTCATTGTGGTTTTTAAAAGTCTTTATGAACATTTATCAAAATAGGTCAAGTGATTTTTAGGCTATTTTTATTTAATTTTGACAGTTGATTTAATACTATATGGGTATTCTATTTATACTGCATACTACAATGTATATACTTTATGGTATAACTATATTATCACTTATGTGATAGAAATAGTGTTCCTGTACTCAATTAACTATATACTTCTTTTCTTGATCATGGTGATGGTTTTGTGGCTATATACATATATCAAACGTATCTAACTATGTGTTTGAGATATGTGCAGTTTATTGTATACCTCAGCAAAGCTGTGTATCATACATATACACACCTTTTGGTAGTTAAAATAGCTGCCATCATTAGGAGATATGCTTTCATTTGGTGTGGTTTGGCTTTGGTTTTTGTTTTTCTGTTTGTTAGGTTTTCGGTTTTGCTTATATGTTTCAGTTTTCTCAAAATGTGTAAGCACTTTGAGTTGCAAGTCATATGTGGTCATCAGTGTAAATACTGAAACTGATCATCTTTTGGACCATCAAGAACTAGTCTTTCTTGTTTGGTATCAAATGCTAGCCGTGTTTCTGGCATACCTTTATTCTGAAGATTAAAAACACCAGGAATGTTGTCAGGTTTTTAGTACTAGCAACACAGCCTTAAATAAATAATTAGATTTGACTATTTGTGTTACTAAATAGAAAAGGAAGAAATACTATGTCATGATAACTCACTTTATATTTTTATAAATAACTTTGTCTTTTCAGTCTTAAAGTTTTTGCCAGATACAGAAGATTATTTATCTAGTAACCCAAACGAATAAACCCAGATACATACTGATTTTTTTTTTAAGTGTCTTGATTTGGTTGACAGTAGAAGATACTATCCTAACATATATCCTCTTACATGACATCGTTAGTAGAAAAAAAACTTTATTAAAACAAACTGAGTTTACAACAGAATTTTTCCATGTTGTTGCTTTTATGTGTAAGGTACATCCCAATGAAAGACTTTGAATTGATCTTAGCAATTTTCTGTTTATGGATATCCAGGAAATATTTTAAGGCATAAAATTTGACTACAAGTGGATTAGTAAAACAAATGGATTGATTAAAAACTCAGTCTCAAGGCAGATTCCCTATAATAATGCATGTGATTGCCTAGCTAAACTAGATAGTCGGGTTAAAAGCTAACGTAAATAAACAACATACATTTATGTTAGAGGGTGTTGGGACTTTTTTCCCATCTAAGTGAACTTTAGCCCAGGTGAAAGGTTGCCTACAGTGGAAAGTTCCTTGAGCATGTAAAACTTGTTGGTATTCTTTGTTTATTCCCACAGATTTTCAGATTGTGTTTTGAAGACAGTGTATAATTTCGATGTCTGTACCCATTCTTTAGCTTCTTGTAATAAGCGTAATGCTGTTAACAACACTCCAAAACAAAAATAAACAACAGCAGCAAAACCATTATGTAAGCCTTATTTTGGGTGGTGGTAAGATAGGTAGACTCCTACCCCTCTCTTCCTTCCTCACCTCCAAACACTGTACATATGGGTGTAATACCAGTTCTTGAAAAATTTTATCTTAGAAATATGTTTTATGACAGTGCAAATTTTTAGGTTCTTAATAACCAAACCAAGATAACTAAAATGGTTCATCTGGACCTCTAAAGAAAAACTGCTTTTGGTTGGAGCTCATGTGGACCAAATCCTAACCTGTATTTTAAAAGAGACAAATTTTTGTCCCAACCTTATAGGTGATCCATGAATGCCTACTCCATATCACTTTTCCATAAAAGTTTTCTGTTTGATTTTTTTTTTCAAATAGTGTGTGTCCTGAAATTAGTAGTGAACCATATTCAGTATTATGCCTTTGCATTTCAATCACACTTAAGTGATTTTATTCATTAAAATTTTTTATACTTTTGAAATACATATGCTAAAAGTTTGTGTTGTGTCTGCCAAACATTCTTCACATATGTCTTTTTAGTAAGACAGGAAAGTTCTATTGGATCCCCAAAAGCATGTGTGAAAAATACAAAGGTGTCCTCCCATCCACCTGCCACCCATATTTCCTGAGTTAGCGCCATACTGTCTTACCAAGAGATTTTAAGAGTCTCATGCTGTACTGACTAAGCTAGCGGGCGCTCTTACCAAGACAGATTAGATCAGCTCTTAAGACTAACATATTCTTTGTGAAGAAGTGGGATTATAGATGGGTTTCTAAAAGACTGTGGAACATATAACCACCAAATACTGCTTAGCATAATATCCTGCCACCCTAAAGAGACACCATAAACAAAATCCACATTAGTTTCAGGAAGATGCTTTAGATATACATTTAGTTATCTAAATCTAAATTCTATAATTTTAATTTTAAATGTCACATAATTTTGAGTTACCAGGAAATCAGTAGTTGTAGAGTAACTGATCCTATAAAGATAAGAATTTTTTTATCATTAATTTGATTTTGTGTAATAAAATAGATATCAAAAATTCCTTTCCTCCCAGCTAAACTAACTTTTCCTTTCAAATTTACTGGAAAGAGCACCTTTCCAAAGACTTTTAAATTGAAATTAAATATTTTGTGATTTACTAGAAGTCAAATTTGTTAGGCTTTAAACAAAGAAGAGGAATTAACCTCTGTTTCCAAAAAGTGAAACAGAATTTTCTGACAACTGCTTTGTTCTAGTTGACGTTGCCATATCTTACTTTGTGAGGTAATTATATCTCCGTTCAAACAGAAGACTCTTTGTACTGTCTTTACTAAATAGAAAGGAATGCCTTATGCTGGACCTTCTGCCGTGCATGTGTCACTTCAGTCTTGCACAGATGTATATTGTAAAGGCATTCACACATGTCCTTGACTGCACAATATGTCATTTTACTACATCTCTTGAAGGTTTCTTTTTCAGTTCATTTAACATTTGCACCTTAGTGGCTTTATATTCAAAGTTTTACTTTAGAGTTAATTATTTTGGTGGAGCAGGGTTGGTCTACAACCACCTTTTAAGGCCTTCAAAGGCCTGAATTCTCCTTGGTTATCTACAAAGTCTCCTCCTTGCTTGAGTAGGTCACATTCCTTTCTGATGTGTATGTAGACCTTTAGGAGCTTTAATAAGTCCCATTGCTTCTTTGACTATTCGAATCATTTAAGTTTCTTTCCAGAGAATTTTAACTCTTTCTGCCACAAAATTCCTCAGTTATTCCAAGGGGATTATTTTTACTCAATTTCTTCACCTCTTTTTTATATGACTTTAGTCATATCAAAGAATTTTTAGAAAAAATCTTTCATCTCTCATTTTTAAAGGATAATTTTTATTTTTAAGTGGTAATTTTAATTTAATTTTTAATTATATATCCTTCTGAATTCTTAGCAAAATTAATTTGTCAAGTATGCCACAATTATCAAAGGCACTAAATACAAACAAACAGTTATACTACATAGACATTAGAAGAGATAGGCCTGGTTTATGATCTGCCCTTCTTCATTTCAATAGCTGTGTGAGTCACCTAATGGTATGCCTCCATTTTCCTAGCAATAAAATTAGAATAATGCAATTTTTAAAGTTTTGAGATCCTTGAATGATTAAGTGATGTGTTTGTTATACTATTATTATTTTAAAAACAATGTGTAGAATAATAACTATTTCTTCTGAGTTTATATATATTTTTCCTTTAAGTTAACACGTTAAATGTATGAGAGAAGATCTAAATTATTTATAAATACCAACATTTGCATAAAGTGGAAATATTCCTAAGAATGAATCTTAGTAATTGCTAAAACTTAATATGTTCCAAGCACTGTTCTGAGACTTCTAAAAGTATCTTACTTAATCTTCATAACAACTTTATAAGAGAAGTTATAATATTAACCCCATTTTACAGATGAGGAAACTGAGACCCCGGGTATTCCCTAGCAAGTGCTAGAGCCAGAATTTGGGCCCAGTCAGTCTGAGTCCAGAGCCTGAGTGCTCTCTTTAACCACTGTCCTGCCTCTGCATGAACACCTTCCATAACAGGGACCTCACTGCCTTCAGAGTTGACCCATTCCAATGTCAAACATGTTCCTTAAAAGCTGTCCTCTAACTGAAGTATTTAAGAATGAAATGATATAATGTCTGGGATTTGCTTTAACATATCCCACTAGGGGCAAAGATGAAACAAATTGTTACACCAAAAAGTGTTGAAGCTGAGTATGTGGAGTCCATTATGCTCTTGTCCACTTTCGTGTATATTTGAAATTTTTCATAATAATAATGTGTTTTTATTTAAAGTTACTCTATATTAAAGTAAAAAGTTCTATAGGATTTTAGAATCTCCTTTCTTTTAATTTTAGTTTTTCTTCTGTTTACTGATAATATTTGTTATGTTCTCAGAGTGCTATTCAGATATTTGACTGGCCTTTTTTATACCATTTATTTTTTAATAAATTACTGCAACTCAATAGTGTTCTTAGTTTTTTAATGATGAAGAACAACATTCCTTTTCAGAGTTCCATGTTTCTGTATTTTGTAATGTACAAATATTGGTTTTTGAGAGGGCTCAACCTTGTCCAAACTTGTTTGAAATCATTACACCTAAATACACACTTAGTATAACTTGTTTTTGTTTTTTCAGGAGCCAAGCAATAAAAGAGTTCGCTCTCTAGCTCGGGTCACATCATTGGCAAATTTAATCTCTCCTGTAAGAAATGGAGCAGTCAGACGCTTTGGTCAAACAATACAGGTAAGGGGTTGGGGGAAGGGTGGGTAATGCAGTGAAGGGGCTTTTTATAGAAGCCTAAAATTTGTATTTTTCTTTGAGTTGTACAAACAGATTTGCCCTATTATACCTAAATATAACTTTCCTTTTTGGAATATGCTGGTAAGGAATACTGTTACCAGAATAATGTTTATACGGCCTCATTATATTAGTTTGCATCTTATATCAAAGCGTAGTCTTGGATAGTTTTTATTCCCAAAAAGTAATTTTGGCGGGTAAATATTTTAGAATGATAGATTGAAGCTTGGATAGATGATTGTTTTATGCATTGAGAAATTCTCAGAACTTTGTTCTTAATTTGTCTTTCTAATTTTTTAAGAAAAATAGGGAATAATTACTGTATCCTCCAAATCTTTTCTCTTTTGTTCACCTCTTTGTTTTTTCCTTTAAGTCATTTACCCTTCGTGGTGACAGCAGATCCCCAGCTTCTGCCCAGAAGTTATCAAGCAGATCGACAGTCCCCACGCCTGCCAAGAGGAGAAGCAGTGTGCTGTGGTCGGAGATGCTAGACGTCAGTATGAAGGAGTCTCTAACTACCAAGGAAATCAAACGGCAAGAGGTGTGCTGTCATCCAGTAGCAAGACCATATTTATTGGCTTATACTAAAAAAAATAGTCCCTGTTTTTTAAACATATGTTTTGCCAGAAGAATAGCAAACTAATGCCTATGGCAAAATCAACTTGCATTTTTGTATTTGAGCGGTAATTCATAACACATGCTGGGCAACATTTTGTGATGGGTGGTAGTCATCAAATTTAACAACTCAAATGGGGTAAAATTATAAAACATATGGCAACCTTTTATTTGAGATTCCATTCTGAATTATAGTTTTCAGACTGAGTCACTTTAAAAAGTGCTGTTCAGAACATCAGTTAAATAATGGTAAACATCAGTTGTATATAATTTTCCTTTCTCAAAGGAAGAAATGACCAATGATGTTTGCTGGATTTTTTTTTAGGCAATATATGAAATGTCCCGAGGTGAACAGGATTTAATTGAGGATCTCAAGCTTGCAAGAAAGGTCAGTAAATAACTTTTTATCATATACTCTAGTTTTTAAAAATTATATTTCACAAATTCTAAAGGATAGTTTTCCTACCTTTAGAAGTAGAAGAGTAGAAGATATCTACTGGTGAATACTTTTTTCAGATTAGGTTTATTAGACATATCTTCAAATATGAATATCAGTAAGAGAGTCTATTTCGGGATTAACATATACTTTAATTTCTTTTATGTGTCACAAATAGAATCCAGGCTAGCTTTTGTATAGTTAGTCATGCTTGCATTCAAACAGATCTCTCATCCTGTTTTATTTGCTTGATCTCTTTGTGTGACACATTTCTCCCCCTCTGACAGGCCTACCATGACCCCATGTTAAAGTTGTCTATTATGTCAGAAGAGGAACTCACACATATATTTGGTGATTTGGACGCTTACATACCTCTGCATGAAGGTAACATATACTACATAATTTTCATTGGTATCTTAACAGCAGTAACACAAGTAATTTTAAATCTAAACTTCTAATTTAGTGCTGAATTGTTTTTTTAAAAAACCTGTTATTGGTATTTCTGCTTTTTTACACTTCAGATTTATTGGTAAGAATAGGAGAAGCAACTAAGCCTGGTGGAACAGTGGAGCAGATTGGTCACATTCTTGTGAACTGGGTATGTAGCGAGTTGTTTACTCCAGATGGTTTCTTACAGATATGCTATACGTGCCGTTTGTGGTGGATATCAGATGCATTTGATCCAGTAACTGGTTCTAAAAACAGATAACCAAGGGATTAAGTTTACATAGCTATAAGAAGTTACAGTCTGTTTTAAAAAATACTTCATGAATGATACAGTTTCGTTATAAAAATATGTTCCTCCTTGGACCGAATTCCCACATTATATGCTGTTAATTATCTGTTTCATCCTTTCAGTTAACATCTGAGTGCCTGCCAGATGCTAGCCACTGTTCTAGGAGAGATCACTGGAGATTCAGTGATGTACGACAGTCTCTATAATCTAGTGAGAGAATAGTCAAGTTAATAAACAGTCTCAAGGTCGTAGTAAATGGGATAGAGGAATGCTCAGGGGTGCTGGGAATACAGAAGACAAGCATCCAACTGAGGTTGGGGGAAGTAGAAGTCGTGAATTTTTGACTGGATTTAGCCAAATTAGGGAAATTGGAAAAAGGCATACTGATGTTGGCCCAGAATACTCTCCTACACCCATTATCACCTGCAAGAAAATTTTCACAGCTTGTTAAAATGTTCAAGAATAGCTGTAAGTTTTGTTTTCAAGTTCACAGGCTTACTAATGGACTCAACTGTAAGAGGCTCTTATCGTACTTTGTTTTCTCTCATTATTCTTCAGTTGCCGGGCTTGAATGCCTACAAAGGCTACTGTAGTAACCAGCTGGCAGCCAAAGCTCTTCTTGATCAAAAGAAACAGGATCCAAGAGTCCAAGACTTCCTCCAGCGATGTCTTGAGTCTCCCTTCAGTCGAAAACTAGATCTTTGGAGCTTCCTGGATATTCCTCGAAGTCGCCTAGTCAAATACCCTTTACTGTTGAAAGAAATTCTTAGACACACTCCAAAAGACCACCCTGATGTTCAGCTGCTGGAGAAAGCTGTAAGTTGTCCAATAAATGATTCTTGTGTTTTTCAAGTTTATCTGTTAGCTTGCCTTGGAAAGGTATACAATGATACTCTCAAATCTTATGCATATTGAATCTGCATAGTGAAGTGTTCTCTTGTTTTAAGTTCCCAATACGTTAGTGCCCTGTGCACTAAGCAATAAAGAGATGTAACACATTTTATGTTTACATTTTAATCAAAAGGCTCGATTCAAATATGATCTCTCTACTAGCTAATTTTGTGTGACTTTGGGCAAATCACCCAATTTGGCTGAGGGTTTTTCTTCATCTGTAAAATGGAGGGACTGACTGAATTAACTGATTTCTAGAGTCCCTTCAAGCTTTAAAATTCTATCACTTTAGGGGCTGGCCTCGTGGCATAGCGGTTAAGTGCACACACTCCACTGCTGGCGGCCTGGGTTCGGATCCCAGGCACACACCGACGCACCGCTTGTCAAGCCATGCTGTGGCGGCGTCCCATATAAAGTGGAGGAAGATGGGCACAGATGTTAGCCCAGGGCCCGTCTTCCTCAGCAAAAAGAAGAGGATTGGCATGGATGTTAGCTCAGGGCTGATCTTCTCACCAAAAAAAAAAAAAAATTCTATCACTTTAATGTGACATTTTAGCTTTGTAGGGAAACAGGATAAGTTGATATGCTGAAAATGCTCTATCAATTTCTTGATAATTTTTAGATTTTGATAATACAAGAAGTTCTCTCTGATATCAACTTGAAGAAAGGCGAATCAGAATGCCAGTATTACATTGACAAACTGGAGTATCTGGATGAAAAGCAGAAGGATCCTAGAATTGAAGCAAGCAAGGTATTGCTTTGCCATGGAGAACTGAAGAATAAAAGTGGACATGTAAGTATATTTATTTGGATACTAATGTGAAGTAAGCTATTGCTTTCCTTTTCCCATCCTGTTCAAATTTTTCCACATAAATTTTGAGGTAGATTTATAAAATAAATTCATCACATAATGAAAGGTTACTGGTTTTATGTTATCACCTTTGATAAAGCACACATTTGGTTGCTGTCTTTACAGAATGACTTAAATGTCTCTGGAGAATCCGTAATACTTTATTTCTTAGTTTTGAAGCATAAATCAACTTGTTTGGCTAGGGATTCCTTTCTAAATAAATTCTTGGTTCCATAATGTTTAATAAAAAAGCCTGTCCTTCAAAAAGTGTGAAGAGTTTACTTTATAGTGATGGAAGTCGTTTTTAGCACTACTAAACAAATTTCTGCAGCAGATTGAATGAAAGCAAACTTATTTTTAAAATCTTAATTACAAAATTACCAGCTAGAACTAAGCATAATCATGGAATGGTATTTTTGTTTCATTATGTACTTTTCAGAAGCCCAATTTGTAGCTTGAGGGGTTCTTTTTGGAAAAAGTTGAAATCTCTGATTTCTATCATGAGGTCTAATTATTCTATAAAGGCTTAAATTTGTGTGGGACAGAATAGCACCATTCACATTTTTACCAGCTTGCACTTTTTAATCCTTACTTTGTTAGAAAACTGTGGTATACAGTACTGGTGTTTCCATTCATGTTACTGCTGATAGCCAGGTCTTTGTGGTACATAGCTTTTACTCAGCTACCGCTTAATCTAATGTTACACTCCAGGAAAAAAAGTGTTATATAGTCTGAAATTAGAAAAGCTCTCAAACTAGAGCATGCACAGCCTTGAAATCACATCTTTATGGGGTCATTTGTAAGGGGCATCTTAATAAATAAATTTGATGAAATTAATGTCAAATCAAGTTATTTTAACAATGGATTTCAATCCCTTAAAATCACAAAGTTCCATAGCTAGGAAGCATTTGTTTCCTGTTTCTCCAGAAACTTTACATTTTCCTGTTTCAAGACATCTTGGTTTTGACTCGGCCTGTTACACGAAATGAGCGTCACTCTTACCAGGTTTACCGGCAACCGATCCCAGTCCAAGAGCTGGTCTTGGAAGACCTGCAGGATGGAGATGTGAGAATGGGAGGGTCCTTTCGAGGGGCTTTCAGCAACTCAGATAAAGGTAAAAATACAAGCTTTAAAATAGTTTAAAAAAACATAAACTCAGAACATAAATGAATTTAGTTTTGAAGTCTTTAAGAATTCTATCCCTACATAAAAAACTAATGAAATAGGTTCCGTTGTCTTCTACCTGTTACACCCATTGAGTTGTCAGGTGCTTTGCTGCTATAACGTCAGCAGGTGTGTCTAATAAGTAATGTATAGCCTTTATTTAATGTACCTACCTAATAGAGTGCACAGTATATGAATACCAGCCCCTATACTAAGATTGTATGACCACTTTATTTTTTTTTTCAAGACTGATTTCCTATTTTTTCAATTTTTGTTTTTCCAGCTAAAAATATCTTTAGAGTTCGCTTCCAAGACCCGTCTCCAGGCCAGTCTCACACTCTGCAAGCCAATGATGTATTCCACAAGCAGCAGTGGTTCAATTGTATTCGAACCGCCATTGCCCCTTTCCAGCAGGCCGCCAGTCCCTCTGAGCTGCAGGGTTTGCCAGAGCTTCATGAGGAGTACACAGAGAACAACCCCTCTGCCGGGAACGTCAGAGCCCAGAGAAGGATGTCCACAGCGTCTAGTGTGACTCAGGTCGAAGTTGATGGAGATGCTTCAGAATGTGGCTCCCCAGGACACACAGCAGATGACATTAAGAGTGTAAAAGCGCCCCGAACACAGTCTAGCTTCCGTAAAGCAAGGGACAAAGCCCAGCTGAGTGGCAAACGGAAAGAGACTCTGGTGTAAAGGAAGCTCTGTGCGTTAACTGGTGGAGAGACTGTTTATTTATAAATGTGTACAGGTTGTTGTTTCTTGTAATGTGAGCATGGGAGCATTGCAGGGTTACTTAATACCAGTCGTAACATTTTCTATGTTTTTGGTTGGTTTTGGTTGTTGTTTTTTTTTTTTTTTTTAATGGCAGCTAAAGATATATATACAGATTACTGTTAAAATCCTTTTTTTTTTTTTTTAATATTTTTTTTATATATTTCCTCTGATTATTTAGAACATGCAAGCCTGGTATTTGTAATCAAATATTTATGAAATTTCTCCTCATTCTACATTCATCATGACTTTCCAATATCAGCCAATTGTGATAGTTACAGTTTTTGCCAAACTTAAAATTTTGCAGGTGCTGGGATTTTACCAGTGTTTCTTTAATAAACTCTCCGTGCAGAATTTGAAATTTTAACATTGGCACCTAAAATCTACATGGAATATGTGTTTGTGGTATTTCGGAATTTATGTTGACACATAATGTTCCTTGGAAAACAAACCATAAAACTTAATAGGTTTTCCATTTTATCAACTGGAATGCTTTATATTAGTTTGTTTTTCACTGCACATTCCTCATTTTTCATTCATTTAACCTGCCAATTATTTAATTTTTTTTTATTGTAAAGTAGCTTTTAGTATTTGCTTTATTTTTTTACTTTGATACCTTTTCAAATTGGCATGTCTTTAAAGTATTTTTCTTCCTTGATTAAAAATGTGTGTGTATGTGTGTGTGTGTATGTGTATATATATATATATATAATTTTTTTAATCATATTAACTTTACCAAGTGAAACCAAGCCATACTGTTTTTGAGCCAATTGAGAAAATTGCAGTTTTTAAAAAAGTGTAGCATTTCAGGGTGGTGAACACACATGAAATGACTCAGTGCATTCTGGACTACTGAAAGAAAACCACCTTAAGGATTTTTTTGCAAGTTTTAGTGTTGTCTGAAAAGCAAAAGGAAGGCAATTGACTGGTAATAAGTAGAAAAAAAAGAGGGAAAAAGAGAGTAGTTTTGTCTTAAAGTAAAAATGTCTGGTTGTGCCAGAACGTGAAAGGAGATAGTAAAAGCTAAACTTGATGGTGTGTAGTAAGTTGTAGAAGGCTGGGGGGACGTGAGCTTTATTTGCCTTGGTTTATAATACCTGCAAATAATGGGTTTGAAAAGAAACAATGAAATGTATTGAAAATCCATATTAGATAAATTTTGGTGGATTTATTCTTGAGAGAAAAAAGACTGATGCATCTTTTCCTGTGAAATGTTCCTGTTCCAGTGAGACAGTGTCTTTAGGGGAGGAGGACTACCAGCCCTGTGTTGTGGCAGATTTATAACGGTGATCAGTTCCAGTAAACATTGACTGCTCTGTGAACTCTATTTGGCCAGTGGAAATGAAAATTGAAAAAGACTGTAAATAGATCAAATGATTTCTCTGTATAAATGAATTATATAATTAAAAAAAAAGCACACACATAATTACCCTTAAAGGTTTCTTGGCTGTGGATATTTGGGGACATTTGCCAGAATATGTTGGTATGGCAAAGGAGGTAATGGCAAGCCTCACAAAAGTTTTAAAAAATCATCAATACTTAAATCTTCGAAATTCATTGATGAGTAAGAGAAAGATTCAATTAGGTCAAGTTTTGTGAATCTTATTAAAACCATTTAGAATGCAGTATAATCAGAAATAGCAATTGGATTGAAGACAGCTGAACATATGGCCACTTTCTGGAAATGGTAGTAAAGCTAATAGCAAAGCATCTGGATTAATTTGATGAATTTCAAATTTTAATTTAGGTATCAGGTTTCTAACTTAGGAAATTTAAAATCGAAAGTGTAGATTACACTGATAGTTGTGATCTGAAAAATCAGAAAGCAAGATTTCTAATCATTTCTAGAGATGCTATATAGAATATCATTCCTTCCTGAATTACCTTGATCAGCTTCTGAAGTTATAGAAACAAGTGGTAGTTCAGAAATTGTTAATAGAATGATATTTTACCAAAAACTCTTACCTTCCTTTGGTTCACTCAAGGGAGAAAATAAGATCTAGAAACTAAGTAATTATATAGAATGAACACTCTTCAGAAATTGCATCTGTATTTGAGAGCATTTGATGATCTAGCCCAGTAGTTCTCAAACCTGTTTGGGCATCAGAATCACCAGGAGTGCTTTAAAAAAAAGAAAGGTAACTGGGCCTCACTACCTACCTTCCCCCGCTACACACACCCATTTCACTGAATCAATATCTGGGGGAGTGGGGGAGAGGGAGTAGAGGGCTGATAATTTATATTTGAGGACACTCCCTCCTAGTAATTCTGACACAGCACTTAGTAATCACTGATCTAGCCAATAGCCATTATGTAAATGACAGAGTATTGACATATATCTCCTATCTTCTCAGTTTGCCTTAAACTAGTCAGAGTCTGAGCTGAAGTAAATCTGGTTTTTCTTTTCTTTTTTAACCTCTTTCAGTGAATTTGCTTGTATATTTTCAGCAAAGGGTAGTCTCTATCTGGGAAGGTCTTTTTAAACCTAGTGCTTAGTCTCAGGATCTGTGCACACAGGTGGTAAGGGAAGCTAAGGCATCCTCAAGCAATCAGGGGGATGCCTTTGTCACTAAATCACTCTTGAATCTATCAAGCCTGACCCAGGAGGTGACCAGCTATTCTTGTGCTAGCTAGGTCTACTTTATGTTTAATGCTTTTCTGAATATGCAGATCCAGCTTAGTACCTTTGTTATATGTATATACATTTTTAAATATATATGGCTAACTGTAATGTTACTAAGTTACTTTTACAAAGATTCCATCTGTCAATCTTGATGACTGAGATGCAGAAAGACATAAAGTGGATATCTTATAGTTTGTCTTCATCAGACTCCTCACTTCAAATTCCTGCCTGTCCCTAGAGATGAAACCCTAGTATTGTCTTCGTTATGTTTAGAAGTCGTAGGGATTCAAAGTAGATGATATTTCAACCTACACATTTGGGCTTTTCTTAATTGACATTAGGGAACACCTATGAAAGAATACTATCCCTTTGTCCATTAAACCTAATTCCCACAAGAGGAATATCCTAGCAAAAAAGATCTCTCTCAGTCCACAGGAGGCTGGAACTTCCTAGGTCAGTGGGAGTGGTGGGTTTTGCCCCCACATTTGAGCAACGCCAGAACCAACCACAAGTCTGAGGAGTCTCAGATATGGGTGGTTTCTCAGGTCTGGTGATATGTAATCTTATTTACAGCATGAATACTTTGAGACTATAATAAAAGCTATGGATCCACTCCCCAGAAAAATGTGTATATGTATATACACATCCACACAAATTAGGAGATTCGGGGAAGTTCCCAAAGCCTATCTATGGACACCAAGTTAAAATTTGCTCAAGTCTGTTCTGACCAGGACTTGTTTTTAGGGAAACGTGCTGGAGAGCAAGGATTCACTTTTTTCCTACGGATTCCCAAAGCCTGTTTTATAAATAATAGGTGAAAACTATCATCTTCTACACTTCTAGCCACTCTTCTCACACTTGTGACACATTTGACTGTTCTGAATATAATTTTCTTCTGAGATAATATATAAATGTTGAGTATGTTTTTTGTAAGTACTTTCAATTTGATATCACGTAGTACTACAAATTGCTTCCCCTTTCTCAGCCCTTTTCTCTCCAGAAATATCCCTCTCTGCTTTCCCAGAAGATGGGTTACTCATGAGATGTATGAATGTGGACTGGGATAAAATTCCTTTCCCAGCATGAAGAGACACTATTTAGTAACTATAGATCCACAGGTGTCTCATAATGAAGGGGTGTTGACTTAGAAGTACCTGAGACAGTGGGAGCATCAGTTAGGATAATAAACAAATATATTTAAATCCATAGCTTCATAATGATTCTGTAAAAAAAAAAAAAATCCCCTTTGGAGTATCTCAGGAAACCATCTTACTACTAATAAATAAACGAAAAGAGTCAAGCATTTATTCCACCCTATCCTTTACGAACTATACCTCCGGGTAAACAAATAGCTGAAGAAGGGAAGATTTTCCTTATAGCAGTAGCCCAGCTAATCAAGGAAGAAGGAAAGAGAAAATATCACCATTTCATAAGCCCTCGTGTATTGATAGCTCTAGATGTCGATCGTTAACAAAGACCTCCCAACACAGCGTGCCTCCTGATGGAAGTGTGCCCCACGACCTAAGGTGTCTTGCCAAGAAAATCAGTCTGAATTGGATCTGCATTAAACTATAAGGCAAATGACAGTTTCTTCAACAAAATAAAATTGAAAAAAAGAGAAAGATGGAGGAATCTCTGAGACATATCAGACAATTGCAATGTATGGACTTATTTGGATCCTAAATCGAAGAAACATTTTAAATAAAATAAGGCTGGATATTTGAAGTCCAGTAGTTACTATGTTTTCGTGTTTAATAGTGGTACTGT
Organism: Ceratotherium simum simum; assembly: GCF_057802395.1. Taxonomy (NCBI): domain Eukaryota; kingdom Metazoa; phylum Chordata; class Mammalia; order Perissodactyla; family Rhinocerotidae; genus Ceratotherium; species Ceratotherium simum. Next base: position 27,988,764 of record NC_141931.1, on the reverse strand, counting down.
GATTACAGTCCCTTTAGAGATACATACTGAAATATTTATGGATAAAATTTTATGACGTCTGGGATTTCCTTCAAAATTAGGAGTGTGGTTGGGAATAAAAATGAAACAAGATTCATGAATTGAGAATTGCTGAAGCTGAGGGGGAGATAATGAGAATTCATCATAATTCTTGCATATCTTTTTGTATATGTTTGAAATTTTTCACTAAAAAAAGCAAAAGTTAAAAAGAATTTAGGGAATTCCAGGTATCTAGTAAGTTTTCAACTTCTCAACCTCTTAACCCTCTCTGGACCCCCAGCCTTCACTTTTCAAATAAAGGCAGATGTTCATCAAATACAGCTGCATTTGCTGTCTGCCCTCTCAGAAACTCAGACCTCTTGCCTACATTCCATACTCTGCCCTCTCCATGACGGCTCGGCAAGCGTGTTAAACTAATCTGACTTCAGGCTGAGTTCATGCGGCCCTTTCCTGGTCTACTCTCCTTGTCCCTGTTTCTCTCTCTCCCTCTACCACTGTTTGCTTCCTTGGCCCACTCTTTTACTCTGACACACAAACATGTATACCACACTCTGTGAGCTGAGGCAATGAGAAAGCAGGTGAGTTTCCAGCTCCCCTAGTGAAGCAAGTCCGTACAGCTCGACACTGAGAATTTCTAGCAAGGGCTACTTTGTTAACTTCAGTCCTGCCTCTTTAGAAAGGAGAGAACATTATAATATCTGGTAATGTTTGTGCTGTTGAGTAGACCAGAAAGTAAGGCAAAATTAGCCACATTCAAAGAATTCAGATAGTTTCCAGTAGAATTCAGATTTCTCCAGAGCAGCTGCTGGGGGCTCGGGGAAAGGGTTTTTGTTTCCCTCCTTCACTGGGCAGGACAAGCAGAGAAAGATTGATCACATTAGGCCTGGAAACCCAAGCAGAGTTTTTAGTCTGATCCCCTCTTTACCAGCTGAGGCATCTGAAATTTAAAAGCGTCAAATGACTTGCCCAAGATCACACAGCTGGTGTGTGACAAAGCTGAGATTAAAGGCAGCTATGTGCCAGGCTTGTATTTGTTCCACTGAAGACTCTCTCTGCTATCAGCCCACCATGAAGCTGATCTTAGCTCACCTGCCTGTTGTTGGACTTCTGCAGACAGACTTTGGAAACGAGTATATCATGAATGGAGAATATGGGGGAAGTTCATGTCTGGTTTCCATCAAATAGGCAGCCGGTACTACGCTGATCAATTTACTTATTTGGACAGCTCTACAGAAACTGATTTCATTCTGTTTCCAGGAGTTAAACACTATTCTCAAATTGGAAACAAAAATCAGAGCCCTTTCCCTCCCTTTGACGCCTTATGCTCCCCAAAGCAAGTATGTCATTTACAGGGACTCTGAGAAAGGCAGAATGGGTGCCATCTTCCTTGTTATGCAAATGCAGACTCAGAGTTTAAGCCCTCGCCCAAGGCCACATAGCCAGCAGGTGACAGAGATGGAACTAGAAGGCAGGCTCAAACTCCTGGTCCTGTTTCTACGCTCACTGTGTTCACGACTTCCAGTCCCAGGAGGTCTAAGAGGAGAGGAGGAGCGTTTAAAGCTGGATCCCTGCTGCCCTGAGTGGGAGAGTTGGCAGAGGGTAGCGTCAGTGTACCCCGCGGTGTTGCTGACTGCACCGCCCCTCCCAGAGCAGCTGGAAGTAGGTGCTCATCCAGTTTGAAATGGAGCAGAGTGGCGCAAGGTTGGCAGAAGCAGTGGGAGTGAATGGAAAAAAACTCGGACTCCTCATCCCCTGGTTCAGATAACGGGAGATTTGACCTGGGCTCTACAACCTCCTGCTGTAAGGATGCCCCCGAGCTCTCCAGCTTGCGTTGACCTTAGTGACCAACAGATCCCAGCCCTCAAACCAGGGCACTCGCCCGCCTAAACCAGAAAGCAAAGGCTTCACTAGACATTCTATTGCCTGCTGTTTCCTTCTCCTTAAACACCCGGTGTCTCTGGGAATTTGAGAGAGACCCTGCACCCTCAGGTTTGTCTAGTGCCTGGTGTCATTTGCTCTCAGTGACACTCAACCTGTGAGATAAAGTGGCTCCCTAATTCCATGACACAACTAGCCACTGAACACTGAGGCCCAGCTTCATCTCTAGAGATTCAGGCCAAATGATTCTGCTGCCGGGTCCCCACCCCACGCCCACCCTGCCTTGTACAAGCCTCTACCCTGTGACCAGCCTACCCTCCCTCAACCCTGGTGTACGGAGCCTCCTCCAGGTTTCTCTCCAGGACACAAGCCACTCCTGTTGGAAGGGTGCCTTCCTTGCCTCTCCCACCCCACGCTACCCTATCCCAAATAGGAGACTTGAGACTCTTCATTCTTGCTGTCCTCCAAATGCTCCGCTAAGTCAGCCCCGTGCCCAGGGGCAGACCAGCTGGCCCCAGTTTTCAACCAAGCATGCCTGTCACCCCAGCATGCCCCCCGCAGGCTGCCACCATTCAGGGATCAGCCTCTGGTGGAAGAGATTGTCTTTCACCCTGGCCCTGAGCATCTTGAGCTTACACTGCTGCACTACTGCCCAGGTGTCCCAGCTCATTCTGCACCATAACGCTTCACTTCCTCTAAGAAAAGTTGACTAAACCCACGAGGCCTCCCATCTCCAGTGGCCTACACCTTCCCAGGTTAATTCACCAGATTCAATCTCCCAGCAGCATATGCCTCCTTCCTTCTTGAAACACCTTCTCCTCCAGCTCCTGTCTGGCACATTCTCTTTCTAGCTGCCTAGCATCTTCTCTCTTTCAGGCCCTTCTCCTCTTCCAGACCTCTAAATGTTGGAAACCCACAGGGCTCAGTCCCCAGACTTCTTTGATGCTCCTGGGGAATCTGATCCATTCTCAGGACTTTAACATCACCCATACCCAACAACTCCCAAATTTACATCTCCAGTTCTCACCCCTCCCCTGAGCTCCAGATTCACTACCCAGCAGCCTAATCTGACATGCCCACTTGGAAGTCTGATATATCTCACACTTGACCTGACCTGAGAGAACTACTGCTTGTCCATCCCTAATCCTCTCCTCCCTTAATCTTCCCCCATCTCAGTAAATGACACCACCAACCGTCCATCCTTGATGCCTCTAATTCACTCACACTCCATGACCACTCCATCTATAAGCCATGTCACTTCTACAATATATCCAGAACCTACCACTGCCCACCACCTTCATTGTTCCAGCATAGTATTAGCTGCAGTAAGCTCCAGTCTGAAGAACAGCAACAGCCTCCTAACTGGTCCCTACACCCCACTCTCACCACTCTGCACTCTGCCCTCCATATGGCATCCAGATGATCTTTCTAAAGCAAAGATTAGACCATGATAAAATGTCAAAATAAAACATTAGAGCTTTAAAAATAATTTTTTCTGATACTAAAAATCATGGAAAATTTGGAAAACTCCAGAAAGTATAAAAAAGAAATGGACTCAAGAGAATGAGAAGACCCTCAACTCAGACTCCACAGACTCAGAGAAAATATTTGTAAAAGACACATCTGACAAAGGACTATTATCCAAAATATATAAAAACTCTTAAAACTCGACAATAAGAAAATGAACAAACCAGTTAAAAAATGAGCAACACATGTGAACAGACACCTCACCAAAGAAGATATACAGATGGCAAATAAGCCTATGGAAAGATACTCAACATCATACGTCATTAGGGAATTGAAAATTAAAACAACAATGAGATACCACTACACACCTACTAGAATGTCAAAAATCCAAAACACTGACAACACCAAATGCTGGGAGGATGTGGAGCGACAGGAATTCTCATTCATTACTGATGGGAATGCAAAACGGTGCAGCCACTCTGGAAGACAGTTTGACAGTCTCTTACCAAACTACAAACTACAAAACCTAGCATATGATCCAGCAAACATGCTCCTTGGTATTTACTCAAAGGAGTTGAAAACTTATGTCCACCCAAAAACCTGCACAAGATGTTTATAGCAATTTTATTCATAGTTGCCAAAACTTGGAAGCAACCAAGATGTCCTTCAGTAGGTGAATGGATAAATAAACTCTGTTACATCGAGACAATGGAATTTTATTCAGTGCTAAAAAGAAATGAGCCATCGAGCCATGAAAAGACATGGAGGAAACTTAAATACATATTACTAAATGAAAAAAGCCAATCTGAAAAGCTTCCACACTGTGTGATTCCAAGGTTGTAACATCCTAGACAAGGCAAAACTATGGAGACAGTAAAAAGATCAGTGGTACCAGAGGTTTGGGGAGAAGGAGGGATGAATAAGTGGTGCACAGAGGATTTTTAGGGCAGTGAAAATACTCTGTATGATGCTATAATGATACATACATGTCGTTATACGTTTGTCCAAACCCATAGACTGTACAACACCAAGAGCGAACCCTAATATGAACTATGGACTCTGGCTGATGATGACGTGTCAATGTGGGCTCATCAACTGTAACAAATGTACCATCTGGTGGAGGATGTTCATGGTAGGGGAAGCTGTGGGTGTGTGGAGGCAGGGGGTGTATGGGAATCTCTGTACTTTCTGCCCAATTTAGCTGTGAACCTAAAGTTGCTCTAAAAAAATGTCTATTTTAAAAAAAAGAAAAGAAAGAAATCACCCAGACCCAGAAAAAAATGAGCCATTAGGAATACACATCCTTTAAGTCATATCTATAGAGACCAAACTGGAGTAATTCTGTACATAATCTACAGACAAACGCTAAATGTAAACCCTTAGCAAAGTGACCTGGGCCTGCCTGTCTGGTGTGGGCCACAAACCCTCGCTCAGACCACAGCTGCTTAGGGAAATTCTGCAATCTCAGGCCAGGATCTCAGGCTCTAACCCCAGGCTGCCTGCCCAGAGCAGCCCGCACCCCCAACTCTAAGGCATCAATGTGACGGTGGGCCCATCCTCCACAAGCTGGGACAAAGCAGGGGAGGAGGGTGACAGTGTTGGCAGCAGCACCCCTAGTCTGAGTGGGGAAGAGGCTCCTGACTTCTTTCTGTCCTAGCCCCATTGAGTCTGGGACCGGGACTGGACTCTGTTTTCAGCTAACCTGGGGTCGACCAACTTGGGAGCAGGGGCCCACTGCCTTTGGGGCTCTCCCTTCTCTTCTCTGCCTTCTGGTGGGCGAGGGAGGCAGGCGGCCTCCCCACAGTCAGAAGCAGAGCCCTCTCCCCCACCCAGCGCGAAGTCCGTAGGGCCACAGCTCCAGCCCTCCTCCCCAGCATGGCTGAGGAGCCAGCTCGTGAAGGATCGGGCTGCACCCTTCCAGCTGGATTTCTCTCTTCTCCGCAGGCTCCATTCTCTACGGTTCAAACCACAACTGTCAGTTGAACAGGACTTGAAAGCTTGGTGTCACGCCTCCCTCCACTCCTGGAAACTGCTCCAGGGCTGGAAAGAGGCTCTTATCTGACATCACTGACCTTTGCCAACTGTGAAGCACAGACCTTGCCTGTCTTCTCCCCGCAGACTCCTCCCCAGCCCCCAACACACCCCGCCCGCTCAGCCCACATGGTTCTGTTCATCTTGGGTGATTTCCAGGTGTGAGCTCAGCCCTCAGCTCCCCACCCAACTGTACAAGAAACCACACGGAATCTGTGGTGATTGGGGGAAGAGAAGGGAAAGGGAAGGCAGAGGAGGGAAGTGGAGGGGGAGGGGAAGGGACAGGAGGGCAGGAGAGGGCAGGGCAAGGGAGGGGAGGGAAAGGGAGGGTAGAGGAGGGGAGGGAGGGGAGGGGTGGGGAGAGGAAGGGAGAGGGGAGAGGAGGAGAGAAGTGAGAGGAGGAGAGGGCAGAGCGGGGCAGGGCAGGGGAGGAGAGGGAAAGGGATGGGAGGGGAAGGGAAGGGAAGGGAAGGGAAGGGAAGGGAAAGCAGGGGAAGGGAGGGAAGGGAGAGAACACGCCACCATGAGGGCTGTGGAGAGGGATAAGAGGGAAAGTCAGGAAGTACCGCAGGTCAACTCCGTAGATATGGGGGAACAAGGCTTGAGGTGGAACTGTAGCCCCCGCTTCCTTCTCCTGTTTTCTGTTATGTTTCAAACGGTCATTTGTAGCACCAGTGTATGCGCAGGACAGGAGGGAGGGACCCCAAAGGAATATTAATCTAAGACAGACGCAACGAAGCCAACCACAGGACAAACCTCACAAGCTACGAGTATAGATAAATAGCTAGCTTATTCCTTCTCCACAGCATCAAAGGTAGAGTGCATTTTACAGTGGGGGGCAGAGGTAGCTGAAAGCTCAACACGGTCTTTGAACTCTCCAGGTACTGGCAGGCCTGTGAGCCACGCGTGGCCTTTCAGACCTACGCATGCAGGCTGATCCCTGTGGGTAGCGCACTTTTCCAAAACAAGGGAAAATAACACAGGCGTATAAAAACACACTCCTGCACACCCTATCTGAGAGCATCTGGGGAGGGGTCCCTGAAACCGTAAATTATGTTTGCCTACAGGGAAGGAGCATGAAACCATCTTTTCCACAAATGGAAACTATTTCTGTCATTCTCTGCTGTTCTAACTTACAGCCAGGTCCTGCAGGGCTGACTATCCCAAGAATTTTCCAACGAGATTCTTTGTTGCGGTAAAAGATAAACAAGCAGCCGTTGGCATCTGCCTGCTTAACAGCACACGTTCAAAGGATGCGAAACTTTCCATTTCTTCCAGGAGGTTCTGAGATCAGAGCATGAGAGAGAGGTGATATCCAGTCCCGGCAATGTCCAGGGTCTTGAGTCCCCCCGACAAGCCAGGCTGGCCCCAGCTCTGCACTTTTGCCCACACAGTTCCCCACCTGGAATGCTGTTCCTCTCTCCTCTCTCCTCTCTCCTCCCTCTGCCTGGTGACCTCCTACTCATCCTTCAAGACCCAGCCAGGCCTCACCTGTTCTAGGCAGCCTTCTCTGACTCCCTGGAGACCCATCCCCTGCTGGGTCCCCACCTGTCCCACCCAAGTATCTATTTCTACCCCTGTGACACTTAACACTTTGAGTGTTTGAGTGTCGCCTTCTCTGCTACTAAGTTTATTGGTTTTAGTGTCCTCAGTACCTACCACTTCTCCTGACATAGAGAATGTACTCAAACATGTTTGCTGAATGAACTAGAAAGGCTAAATTATTTCAGGTCTGTCTTAGCAAGAGTCAACAGCACAGGGAACTAGCTGGTCAAAGACTCACAGACTTTCAGAACTCTGGGGGCCCTGTGGCAGCCAACCTTCAGATGGCCTCTGATGATGCCCCCTCCTGGAATTCATACCCTCTCCAGTCCCTTCCCACAATGTATCAGGGCTGGTCTGTGTGACCAACAGAACGAGGTGGACGTGACAACGTGCGGCTTCCAGGCCACTTTTGCCTGGCTCTGTCTTGGGTCACTCACTCTGAAGGAAGCCAGACACCATGTTGTAAGGACACTCAAGCTGGCCTGTGGAGAGGTCCTCGAGGAGGAGGTGAGGCTTGCTGCCCACAGCCAGCACCAGCTTGCCTACTGTGGGAGGGGGCCACATGGGGAGCAGACACTACAGCCCTAGATCGAGCCTTCAGATGCTGCAGCCTCACCCCCTGGCTTCTTGACTGCAGCCTCGTGAAGGATGCCGAGCCAGAACCACTAGCTAAGCTGCTCCCAGAAAAACTGTGAGGTAATGCATATTTATTATTATTTTAAGCCACAAGATTTTTATATAATTTGTTAAGCAGCAATAGATAATTAATTCAAGTCCTAAAAGCTCAACTGGGTTGTAGCTATTGTGGGGAGAATTATGGGTGAGCCCAGCCAGCAGGAGGTCATCATTGGCCTGGGATTTGGGATATGGACCAAACCAGAAGGAACAAATAAGAAGTAAATTTCAGGAAGAGAAACCAAGGCTTATCCCCCGAGGCCCAAAGCAGAGTAGGTCATATAAACATTGGTCAGGAGTAGCTATGGTCTCAGGCCTGAGGCCTGCTGCCCTTTGTCCCCAGATCCTACGTACTGGTGGACAAAGCAAATAAGCTGACCTTGAATGTGCCAGTCTTACTCAGTGTCTCTTGATTTTACAGCAGGGAATGGCCACTTGTGGGTGGCTGTACAGCTGATATGTGGCCATAGAGTCGAAAACTGGGCCCAGTTCCTCTGGCTCATGCTCAGTCCATTTCTGGCTGCACTGCCCCAGGCAGTTGAGAGAACAGGGTGCTCTCTCGTTGTCCCCTCTCTCCCTCTAACTCCCCATCTCCTCCTCCTCTCCTTCTCTCTTCTCTCCCCACTCTCTTCTTCCTTCTTCCCCCTACTTCTCTCTCCTACACAGAATATTCCTGATCATCTTAACCCTGGATGCATAGCAACAATGCAAGATGGGCCAGACACAGGAATATCATGGTTCACTAACACCACCAATAAGGACTACCATTTATTAGGGACCCACCATCTGCATACAGCCCAGCCCAACTATCGGGAAAAACACTATAAACTGAGGCCTCTAGCCTCAAAAAAGAAAAGTCTGTCCCCTTTGCTTTGCACCAGAGCTTTGACCTGCACTGAGAAGGCCCTCCATGTGCCCAGCCCACCATCCACATTCTGTTCACATCCCCCGACACCACCCACCACTCCACCCCCAACCCCCCCAACAGCCGGTCCCTGGGCCCATGGGCCTAGGTGTGTGAATGGCAGGGGTCCAGGCCTCAGTCAGAAGCAAACATAGGCACTGGAAGTGGGTGGGGGACCTTTTGGGAGGGAACTCCAGGGTTCTCCACCCCAGGAATGTGATCTAGAAGTTGGGGGGTAGGGGCTCTGCCCCTGGCCTCAGGCATGAAGCAGGTGGGAGAGGCCCCAGCGGCCTCCAAAGTGAGAAGCCCAGAGCAGCGCCCCAATTTCCTAGGCCTGAGGGCAGTGCCTTTCCAGGCACTTGAAACACGACTTGTTATTAATTTAATCCTCATGACTGATAGAGTATGGAGGTTTGCTCAAGTTCACCCAGCGGCAGAACCAAGGCTGCACATAGCTCTCTCTCACTCACAAGGCTCTCGCTCACAGACCCGATTCCTGAGTGTCCAGGAGCTCAGGCTAGCAGTGCGGTGGCAGCCTGGCCAGTGCACGGGGTGGGAGGGTGAGGAGAAGCCCAGTGACCACAGTGGAGTCACTGGTGGAGAACTAATGTGCATCGAGCGTTGTGCCAAGCTGAGGGCCAGAGTCCCCGCGAGGGTCAAGATAAAGGGTCCCAAGGCAGGGCCTGGGCCAGGGCAGAGGAAGCCCAGGAGGGACCAGACAGGGGCCAGCCCAGCACCCCCACCCAGCCTTGCCACGCATCCAGTGCCCTGTAGATTCCGGCTCAGGGTGCAGGGAGAGCCGTCAGAAGACTGCAAGGCTGTCTCCCACTGAGTCCTTCCTGGCTTCCTCTCTAGACTTCCAGTCTCCCCATGTGCTTGCTGAAGTTAGAGGTGGGCTTCCTGGAAGCGATAGAAGGGCGTCATCTTGGGGTGTCCTGAGTCCTGCTTGCTGCTGGCCTTGGCGCGATAGGCTTCAGACAGTCACCGTCCGCTGTCATCAAGCCCGGGACTCAACTGGAGCCTTCCATTCTGCAAAGGATCCCTAGTGGAGACCCCCATTTGCCAGGACATCCTTATCTTCCCATAGTCAAGGGACACGGGAGCCAGGTCACACGCGGAAGGCCACTGTAGTGAGTGGCTGTGAAGTGGCCTCCACTAGGCCTGTGCTCTGGAAGACCCACGAACGTTTGGTTCAGATGTCAGGGATGTGCTGATGGCTCGCGGGAGCCTGCGGTAATCCTGCATGGCTCCCAGTTTTACCCCTGTGCATGCCCCCAAATGCCTCATTGCTCCCATTTATTAACTTTACTTTCACAAATGTAATTGAGCACCTATCTGTTACTGCCTCTCAAGAAAGTGGCCAGAGAAGTCTTTTCGCTGACTTTCGGGGTAGGGGTTGAAATGGCCCGACCTAAACTCATAGGCTTGGTATTCTTGAAATTTACTTTGGGGAGCGTGGCAGGCATCTCAAAGAGACTGACGGTGACCCTCAGCAGCTCATCCGCTCGCCAAAGGGACCATGAGGGGACACATGTGCTGTGCATGTCAAGATGCCGCAAACAGAGACAACAAATGGGGGCTTCAAATGTTAGCCGCGGATCGGAAGTCACGATCCCAGATGCCGCGCTCAAAGTGGCAGGCACAGGTCTGTGACAGCCCTGTCGCACAGACAGCACACTTCTGAGGGGAGAAGCTTTGGGATTGACTTAGTGAACTGTGTTGAAGGATTCTTCCGGGAAGTGCTGGGGCGGCCATCTCTTCCTCGACTCATCTTATAAATCTGAACTGAGGAGATAAATCTATACGAATCAATAATCACTTTGTGGACTTCCACGCAGGATTTTATTTTTAAAGTATTTCACCAATAAAATGTTTGAAGGCTGCTGAAGTGACAAGCTGTACAACCAAAACTAAAGGAATTTACATGAACTTAATTTAACGAAAGTTCCCCAGCAACTCGGCTAAAACAGTGTGAGAAAGCGTAGGCCCTGGGACCTGAAAATATTTTAGTCACGACTCCCTTTTCCTGTGCGATAATTACCTCCATGCCTCAGACTGGCTTCCAGGCTGACTGACTCCCTCACCCGCAGCCCCGTTCTACTCCCACCTACCCTCACCTCCTGGATGTGGAGACCTCTCTGTCTTTAGAAATGTTAATTCACTCAACTAAGTGCAGGTCTGGGAAATGCTGTCCCCAATGAGAGGCTCCTGTCACCTGGTGACCCTGAGTCTCAGGATCCTGGCCGCTCCCCCAGGGGCCTGTCCTTGGCTCCCTTCTGGTGGCTCTTGCATTTCATTGAGGAGCCGACTCAAGGTCCAGGCTGGGTGACATCAGCCTCACAGCCTGGGCAGCCCTGTAATCTTCCCCAGGTTTTACCTGGTGGTCCCCAGGGCACCTCTAAACTCAACTACACTCCTTCTCGCCCTACCCCAGGGCCTGGGCAGGACTCCCACCACCCAGTCCTTGGAGATGTGCCTTTCTCCTGCTCCAGTTTCCAGAGAGAGGGCTTCCTCAGAACCAGCGTTGCCTGCCAGCCTCTGACAACCGTGCTTCCTTCTGCATGCTGGGAGCACAGCTGGAGATTAAGACGCAGAGGAGGCTGCTCTGCAGAGAATTTAGGAAGAGCACTCTCCCTCCGCACCTCCACACTAGACTTCTTTCTAGACTTCTGTCTACACTAGAAGCTACACGCCCAGCCTGGGCACTGAACTACACGACCCCTCCTGGAAGTACACATCCAGAAGTGACTTAGCCAGAGCCCCTGGCTTCACAGCCTATGAGGGGTTTACCAGATGAGCTGTCTGCTGTCATCTATTCATGTTGAGAACACTTCCCGAAGGTCTGCCGTAAATCCCTCCTGAAGTTGTTGAACTGGACCTTCATCCTCCACTTTCCTGGACCTGAAGGACAATAAGTGCTCTCTCTTCTCTCCTTACTTCAGGTTCTCCTTACTTCCCCCTAACAATCCCCTGCTTCTCTGCCTCCCTGGGGGTTGGATGGAAATCCACACGTCACCAGACAGAAGGGGGCATGCAGTTCTTTTCTCGATGAGCAAAAACAGAAGTTTCGAGGCCTCCAGGAATTTTTGAAAACCTTTGATGAAAGGAATCAGAAGATCTGGAAGCTGTATCTCTAAAAGGTCACTTCTGTGGCTGTGGCCAGATTTTGGCCTCAGGCTTGCATCTTAAGCTCCCCCTGGGCTTGAGAAAGGGACAGGAGGCCATTGGTGCTAGGCCCCTTCCTGAGGTTCAAGGACCAAGACAGGGAAGAGAAGGCCCCTCTTCCTCCACTTACGCTTGTCTTCTCTGCCTTGGCTTCTCCCTGGGAGAGTCTTTGCGGGGCAAGTTCTCCTCCTGTGTCCCTCCTGGTTTCTATTCTCTGTCTCTCCCATTCTCCAACTCACTACACCCGTCCCCATCACACACTTTTTCTCTCTGGGGACTGTGGTCAGGCCCATCCCTTCTGTGGCCTCAGTCCTTCCTCAGCATAATGGCAGATTTGGGTTACATCCGTGTTTCCAAATGGCCCGCCCGTTGAGAGCCCCATCACAATTTTGCATTTTTTGTACTATTCTCCACTTGATATTTTTTAATCTACACGTTCTGCATTTGGTAAATGTGTTTTCAATGATCACTTTATGTCATGATTGTAAGTGGAAAACCAGCTTCCCTTGCTATAAATAGAAGGAAACAATAACAATCCGTGTCCTGAAAACAAAATAATGTTCGTAAGTCCCACCGAGACACTTTTACCTCCAAAAGGGTGGTCTACCCTCTCCTTTGTCATGTTGCCAGTTTAAGTCCCATAATTATCTCGGGTACCACCAGTGGGGCAGATTCCAAACTTTGGCCAACCAGAGTTTCAAGATCTCTGGGATCCAGTTAATTAATTATGTTTCTGTTTCTTTCTCCCCCTCCTTCCCAGCTGCTTTTCATATCTCCCTGTAATAACCATAACATACACGGAAATACAATACTCTGCTCGACAAGTGCATGCTTACAAAGACTTTTTTTTTTTGGCCCCCGCCAGCCCACAGAACAAGGGACCAGCATTGTTTCAGGAGAGATAACGGGCTGTTTCCAACATCCCTCTCCACTGGCCCTCACAGATACCACGGTGGTTCCTGACAGGAAATCCTCTTCTGCCTCATGGAAAACCCAGAGAAGGAAGCAGAGCAGCCCCCATGGACCATTAGGCTCCACCCAGAGCTGTAGAAGTAAAAAAAGTCCATCATCTCAGGCCCAGGGTCTGGAAGCCCACGGGATCTGACCACACTCGCAGGGACACAAAAGCCTGTGAGGAGACACACACAGACCGCCATGCCTCTTAAGGTTGCATCTGCACCATATCTTATCAGGTCCACAGTGGTTTTGACTCTTTACAACAACTTGATGAAGTCTGCAGAGGCTCAGGTATCACTACCTCTGTTTTGCAAACAAGAAAACCGTGGCCAAGAGGCTCTGCCCAAGATCAGACTCAAGGTCAGGGCCAAGGTCAGCTTTGTTCCCTTCCCCACCACTTACTTCCCCACCCACAGTTGGCATGAATAAGGCCTCCCCAAATTTATTGCCCCATTCCTTCTGGAACTCATAAAGCTAAGCCCTCCAAGGCCACTAGTAAGGTTGGCCTGAGCACCTGGAGTGAGAAGGAGGAGGAGAACCTGGGTGTGTTAAAGGCCGGTCTACTTCTGCCTTGGTGCTCCCAGCCCATCCCACCCCTCCCCTGGTGCACACACAGTCTGCCCAGGGCTTCCTCTCCTGGCGTGGGTGGTGCACTCTGTCCTGCCTTTTCTACCCTCAAGGACCATGACTCGAGTCCTTGCTTGTGCCACAGCTCCAGAGTGCCACTGAGCCCCGGCGACAGAGTCGGGTGCTCACACCAAGCACACCTTGAGCCAGGCCACCACCCAACCCGTCCCACTCCACCGCTGCTGGGGAGAACGAGCCCTGCTCGGGGGCGGCAGGTCGTCAGTGGAGAACCAAAGGACGCTGAGTGCTGACTCGAGCAGGCGTCTTCTGCTGTAGCGCTTTCCTAGAACTTCTCAGAGACCAGGTGAAATCAGGAGGCCCTGCTCCAAGCCTCGCCCTGTCTGACCTAAAGCAACAGGCAGAGCTAGGCTCCAGATGGAACCTTATGGCTGGCCAAGATCCCTGAGGCCTAGCTGCCTCTGTGGCCTGGGAAGCTTCCGTCATTACTTCTGTGCTGACCTCACAGTGGAGGCGGCTTTAGGAACCTCTAGTCCAATGGCTCCCAACTCTTTCCCTACCGAGGACCCCTTTAATCCCTAAACTGTGTTTTTACCAAACAAACCACAATTGCTGTGTAACGCTCCTTTGTTTTCCGAGTTTCTGCTGACAAAGGGTGTGCAAGCCCATCAGACCCCTGGGCAGTGGGGACGACCTGTGCCATGTTCTGCTCTGCAGACGCCCACAGGAGCCTGTGCGTCCCCTTTCTCCACACTCATTTGCAAGTCATGGTTTGGCATTTTTTGCCCACTCGTATTTGTTTCCTATGACTGCTGTAACAAATTACCACCAACTGGGGGGCTTGAAACAACAGGCATTTATCCTCTCATAGTTCTGGAGGCCAGAAGTCTCGCCCAAGGTGCTGGCAGGGTTGGTTCCTGCCGGAGGCTCTGAGGGAGAAGCTCATCCGTGCCTCTCTAGCTTCCGGTGACGGTCAACAATCCTTGGCATGCTTTGGCTCATAGCAGCATCACTGCAGTCTCTGCCTCCATACACATGGCCTGCCCTAGTCCGTTTCGGGGTCTGTTTCCCAGAGAAAAATTCATACGTTGTTAGATTTCAACATATACATTTTGGGCGGACACAAACACGAGGTCCATCACACTCATTATTTCCAATAAGACAAGGATCTTTAGACACATCTTTGGAAGTGATTCTCAAACTAGCGAACCACTGAACTTCAGAAAAGGAAAGAATATCAATTTCCGTCCAACTAAGCTCCTGTGGGATGGATGAATCTCCTCCAGGGCCCCTCCCAGATATTTTCCTAGTGTGTCTCTGAACACCTCCACCCACCATCTCCTGAGGCAACCACAGGGTTCTTGGGTAGCCCTACCATGGAGGAACATTGTCCTGCTGAGTTACAGTCCAGCATCCTGCAGCTCCCACCCCAAGCCCCAATTTTAGCCCTTGGGCCATTTGGAGCAGGTCCCCATCCCTTTTCCAGGGGGCAGCTCTTCAGATATTCAGCAACCACTGTTCTGGTCTTCCCAGCTTGGTTGAACACCCGCTACAGCCCACCATTGCAGGGCTGGGGAAGACCCCACAGGACAGGGTCTTCCTAGTCATCCTTCTCTGGGCAGGTTCCAGTTTGTCTCCACCCCTTCATTTAGAAGTGGGGTGCCCAGAAATGCAAACGATGGCTGTCTCCGTGCTATTCATCCTACAAAACGGAATCCAATGATGGGATAACAGCAATGAGCAAGACAGACAGGGTCCAGCTGTCCTGAAGCTCCTCTTCTAGCTGAAGGGATGGGGGATGGAAAGAAACAAATAAGGAAAATATCAGAGAGTGAGAGAGGCTCCTTGGAGAGCTGAAGCAGGCGTCTACGATAAAGCATGACCAGCAGTCAAGTAGCCTCTCTGAGGGGCTGTATTTATGCCAAGGTCCGAATGACAAGAAGAACAGCTAAAGCAAAGTCCCCAATGCACCAGCAGACCCCCTTGTTCACCCCTTCTTTCCTAAGGCCCCACTACCTTCCCATCCTCCCACCCTCCCCTGGCACCTGTCTCTCTCCAAATCACAGGCATCCCCCAAGCAAGGCCAGAGCCGGAAGAGTGGGCCCCGGGGCAGCTCGGCCAGTGTGGGGGCCGCCACCCAAGGTAATGGCACTGAAATTCCAGGATAGAATTCAGTGACATTGAGAAGAGAAAAGGGGATTCAGTGGCAGTTCAGGCAGCCCAGCCCTCTCCCCACAGACACGGGGGCCTGGCCGTTGGGTGCCCTTCTCAAAAGTCTGCTTCTGAGCAGAAGGAACCATGATCCAAAAGTCAGGCAGAGAGGGTTCCTGAAATGGGGGTGCTCTGCAGCCCAGTCTCCAGCGAACCCAAAACTTTCCCCTGAGCCCACAATACCCATTGCCCAAGTGGTCTTCAAAGCCCCCCAGATGCTGTCAGACCCAGCTGAACCGTCCAGCAGCCTCTGCCCCCTGCAGGATCAGCCCCAAATCCCGTGTGGTGACAGCTCTCCCGGTGGACAGCCCCTCCTCCAACGCAATCATCTGTGCTGTGTCCACATCCCCAGTGGAGAGCACTTTCAAGCTGGGCACTTTCCTGCATCACCAGTGCCTGGCTCTGTGCCTGGAAATAACCACGCTCTACACACGTTTGTTGAAGGGAGAAAAGAAGGGAGGGAAGGAGGGACAGATGAGAAAGAAAGGAGTCCTGAGTTCCTTCCTCACTCCTCCCTGCAGAGCCCGGCTCTCGGGTGTGGGTGTTGGTTCCTGTCTGCACACTTGGGACAGCTCCCGTCTCCTCCTCCTCATCTCCCACGAGCTTATGCCTGAGGGAGCTCAGAATCCCCCATCCCCCCAACTGAAGATGTTGGAGTTGGGGTAGGATGCAGGGCTCAGACCCTCCCCAGGAAGCAGGTTTCAGAGGGAGGGAAGGACATCCTGGTCACTCTCCTCCCAGGAGCTTCTGCCTTTGGGCCAGCACAGTCCTGTCCCCTCCCTTTCTGGAGCTGGGCCTCTGGGCTCTGGGCAGCACACTCTGCCCTGTTCCTACCAGAGGCTGAGGCCCCTCGGGCTCCCTGTGGTTCCAGGATTCTGAGAACTGAACATGTTTTCGCCATTTGACGTGGCAAGAGGCCAGTTGTGGCCAAAGGTAGCCTGTCCTCTGACGTGACAAGAGCAGGGGTAACCCCTTAGGCAGGGTGATGGGGGCGTGGTCCCATGAGCACACACACCTTCTCCCTGCTCCCTGCCCACCTCTCTCCCTCCCACAGGCCTCCCTCAGGCTCAGGTGAGGCCGTCAGCCCATTCCCAAGCCCTGGGCTTTCTCAGCCCACAGCTGTTCACACCAGCAGCCGCCTTCCCCTCCGTCTTGCTCTGTCCTGCCTATCCCATTTACAGCCCAGGCTCAGGTCAGCAAATTAGTCTCCTTCAGGCCCTGTCTCCCTGCTCTAGCTCATCTTGCAGACACAATCTTCCTAAAGCACAGATCTGACCATATAACTTCTCTGCCTTAAAAACCTTCAGTGAGTCTTCATTTCATCTTCTGGAAAAAAAAATAATGCACTAATAATGGTGAAACTTATGTAAAACACTCATGCTGTTCTGAGCGCTACTCTTAGCACTTTATCCCTATCACTCATTTGGCCTCACAACAACATTGAGGGACATATTATTATTTTCTCCCACTTTACAGGTGAGGAAACTGAGGCACAGAGACTGTAATTGACTTGCCCAAGGTCACATGGCTAGTAAATGGCTCAGCCAGGATTTGAAAATAATTCCACACTCCTGACACTCAGGCTTCCATGTCTCCCTTATCTCCCAGGCAGTGTGGATGCCCCAGACAGGGAGTGCACGTCCCCATTTCTAAACTTTCACTCTCGTGGCTCTCTCTGCCAAGAACATCCTCTAACCTGTTGAAATCTTCCCCCACCTCCAATACACAGCCTAGTGCCAACTCCTCAGAGTCTCTGCCCTTCACTGTGCAAGCTCATGACACTGGAATCCCTCAATGAGGCACTTGACACCCACCATCTTTGCATATAGTCATTTATATCTACGTCTCATCTCCCTTCGAGGACAGAGACTGGTGTGACACCTCCCTCCCTGTCCTCATAGACCTATAATGAGGTGGGTCACTCAAGAAAACACTTGTGCAATGAATGAATGAATGAATGTCACTATCACTGCCAGTGACACCTCCACCATGCTGTTATGACCACAAGGCTCTGGATGCAGGAAAATACGATTCCTCAAGAGCATTGACATCCCCTTCCCCAAGATTTGACTTCCTTCTGGGTCAAAAAGTCAACCAAGCAGAAAGGAAGGAACTCCTGGGTTAGCAAAGTTCCTGGCACCAAGTGTCTCTGGGTGGCAGAGTGGGTATTGGGGCTGGCAGGTCACCAAGCAGAGCACCATCTGTTCCCAAACAGTGATTCAGACTCGACTTGTGCAACCAGCAGCCTCCCACAGTGGAAACCTGTAAAGCTGAGTTCCTTCTCCCCAGTTCCTCCCTACAGGCTGTGCCCATCTGTCCAATGGGGCAAAAGAGGGGCCGGGCATGGGGGCACCTGGTAGAGTCATGGTTTCCCGGGACAGGTTGGAACAGTGCTTCTTACTTTGGGCTTCTCAACCTTGGCCGCACAGGCACCAGGGAGCATAAAACGGATGACCAAGCCTGGGCCCCCAGACCAACTGGGGAGTTAGAACATCGGGGGACCCCCCAGATAAACCAGGGGATCAGAACATCAGGGGGCCCACCAGACCAACTGGGGGGTCAGAACATCAGGGGGCCCACCAGACCAACTGGCGGGTCAGAATATCAGGGGGCCCACACCTGGCCTTTTTCAAAAGCTCTCTGGTGCTTTAATTGTGCAGCCAGGACCAGTAATCACTGGATTGTAGCATATGGTGGATGCAGGCTGGAAAGGCAGAGATGAAGTGGAAAGCGCATGCCAATGCCATGGGGGGTGAATAGCATCTGCAGTGGGGAAAGAGAGCACCCAAGACAGTAAACAACTGCAGATAAGCAAGAAGGAGCTTGCAGGATGAGGTGTCTGGGCCCTTTCCCAGATTATAGTAAAGCCAGAGAGAAGTGCAGGGAGCAGCAGGTGAGGTCATCTGTGGGCTGAGGTAAGGGCAGGCCTGACTTCATAGGTGTGAGGCTAGGAAAGGCCGCCTCTGCGCCCCCTAGAGGGCAGTCCCAGTGATCAAGGGGGAGGGCGGCCATGTTCGATGACCCTAAAACTCAGAACCTGGACTAGTTTACAGAGAAAATAGGACAGAATAATTTACGTAGATTGTTCCTGAGAATCTGGAATAGACAGTCTCCGTATCTATTGAGAATCTGCTCTTTATGACTTTTCGGGGTGGGACAGGTAGGGTGCACTGTGAAGGGAGAAGCATTGACCTGAAATCTCATAAACTGGTACAAGTGGCCTGACATCTAAATCTTTGTCCTATGAGTTACATGCCCTAAAATCTCCGTATTTCTACACCAAGAGGGAATGAACTCGTGATGGGTAATTTTACGTGTCAATTTGGCTGGGCTAAGGGATGTCCAGAGAGTTCGTGAAAGATTATTTCTGGGTGTGTCTGTGAGGATGTTTCCAGTAGAGATTAGCACTTGAACTGGTGAATTGAGCAAAGCAGATGGCCCTCCCCAATATGAGTGGCCATCATCCAATGTATTCTGGGCCCAAATACAACAAAAAGGCAGAGGAAGGGTGAATTCACTCTCTCTGTTGAGCTGAGACAGCCATCTTCTCCTGCCCTCTGACGTCAGTGCTCCTGGTTTAGGGCTTTCAGACTCAGATCTACACTTACACCATCAGCCCCTGATTCTCAGGCCTTTCAACTCAGACTCAATTACACCACCAGCTCTCCTGGTTCTCCTGCTCACAGATGGCAGATCATGGGACTTCTCAGCCTCCATAAATTGTGTGAGCCAATTCCTATAACAAATCTCCTCTTATATACCTCTATACATCCTGTTGGTTCTGTTTCTCTGAAGAACCCTGACTAATACAGAACTTTGGGAATATTATGATCATACATGGACTGGTTTCATGGTTCTTAGAAGATAGGGCATAAGAGAGGCACAATTTCTCTTCAGTCACACCTCAGAGCTTCCCTCTTCCTACTGAGTATGACATTGTAGAGATTCATTTTAATCCTGTTGGCACCATAGAAGCTATCTTTACTGGAGTAGAGGTGCTGCCTCATGGGGGAAGGAGCCCACTGGCATCTTAGTGTAGATGGTGGGAGGGTTTGTACTAAATGCACCATACTCCAGGAGTCTACACACGCTGCACTCAAGGAGTTCACAATTTCGCGTAAATGTTGATGGGTTTTATTTTATCATTTGGGATTCTGAGGAAGGACACTAGGTCTTGTTCACAAGGAATTATAATACAAGATGCACCTTGACAAGAATTGTACAAAGAGAGAGAGACTTGTCTTTCATTCTGAGAGAATGTATTGAGGATCTACCATGTGCCAGTTCCAGTTCTGGAAAGCTTCCTGGAGGAGGAGGCTTTGGATAGGGACCTTAAAAGATCTGTCAGAAATAGATATAGATTAGGAGTTAAAAGATCCAGTGGCAATTCAATGAAGAAAATGTATTATTTATTATACGGAATTTGAAACATCTGTTTTGACCAGAAGTAGAATAATTCATCTAAAGTCAATGTACTAATTAATATCTTCTTCAAGGATATGGGGGGAATTTTGCTTTAGTTTAGATTAGTTTTGTTTTCATCAAAGCTGTTTCACCCCAACCAGTTCAATAGCTTTATCAGTTCAGTTGTGCTCAGCTGAGCGTCAGCTTTGTGTGCAGTTCATATTTCAGACACTAAGCATTGACCAAATATTTAAAACGCACGCAAAATATCTATTTGACTGAGCCAGTTAATAAATCTGTGAATTAAAAGAAGTACTAAAACAGCAGTCTATATTGAAAATCTACTAGAAGAGAAAAATCTGCCCTATCTATAATTCATAAAATCCTTGACATTCAAAGCATGTACAACTACTTAATTTTGAAACGAATCAGTCCTCCTTCCCCAAAATCATAGACCCAACGTACTAAAAAGAAACAGAGAACTTTCATTTTTGTCACGCTGTGGAGCAATGTTTAGGTGATCTGACTGTAACTAAAATGATTTACCAAGCCACACGTCAAGCTACACGACACTAAAATTTTAAACTGGACAAAGAAAACTTCAGAGAAATATTCAAAAACGGTTGAAACATCTCATCCGATATGCATCTCTGTAATCCTTATAAAGTGCTTTCAAAAATAATTTTTTGGTACATTGGGAAATACCAGCAAATTGACCGTTTGCGGAACTAGTCTTGGCAAATTGATTTTCAGAGAAGTGGCTTTCAGAGAACTGGGCTTGCCCAAAGTGACCTTAAGAGGCAGCGGTTCCTCAGACACTTCTCGTGCACTCGCCAGCTCTGCTCAGTGTCCTAGATTGGGGCAGGGCTGCTTCTGCTTCGTGAACCTCACGGGGGAAGTGTAACCTGGGCTCCACACGCCAAGGTCTTCTAGGCGATGGAGTCAACGCTAAAGCCATTTCTATGAATCTGCAGAGAGCCAGGTGCGAGGAGAAAGTCACTACAACTCAGCATTGCCAGCTTCCAGAAGACATTCCGCCCTGTGGGTCCCGACCAACCCTCTCCACCAGCCCCCTCCCAGGGCTGTTCCTCCTGGGGCAGAGCCAGCCGCCCAGGAATCTCTGCTTGAAAGACCTCAGCAGGCTATATGAAGCCCTGCTGGGCAGATGGCTCCCATTCCAGGTCCTTCTCTCATTCAAGAACTGAAGTGAGTCACTTCTTCTCCCAGACCCTCATATTCCCTTTTTGTTCTGCTGCAGCAATAGATCAAGAGAAGTTTCTTCTGCTTTCTTCTTGCATTGTGGCCCCATTAAGCCCTTTACAGGAACAGCCCGTCAGTGACAAGCCTCCAACGTCCCATTTCTAATACCAGCCAGATCTCCCACCTCCCTGGGCCGCCAGTGGCTTCATTTCTCTCCTGCCCTCTGCAAGTTCTAATCTTCCAGGCATTGTATGCATTATTTTTAGTATAAAGTATTTTAGATATATAAAAATATGGAGAATGAAATATCTAGCATCCATGTAGCAATCAGCCAGCTTAAGAAACAAAACATCAAGGCGTCAATGGAGGGCCTCTTGTGCTGCCTGATCCCTTCCTCCTCCTCCAGAGGCACCATCAGTCCTGGACTTGCAGTTTACTGTTCCCATGTATGTGCCACATATTTCTTCAAAGTCAAGGGAAAAAAGCATTTTTTCAAAAACAAGAAAATTGCTCTTACACTCTAGCAGTTGTTCTCAGACATTTGAACCTTAGGGGACAGGAAAACTTAATTTGGGGCACTTGTAGGACTCACCATTTTTCACAGTAAGAACAAGAGAGAAAAAATAACTCCACAAAAGTATCATCTGCCATCACAGTAGCTTCATGAGAGAAAGGACATTTAACACAGAAAATATAAAACGAGCATATTCTCAGACTTTAAAAAACTGAGTACATTTGAGTTAATCAAAAAAGTCTTTATTTTTCTTGTTTCCACACAGAGCCTGGAAAACAACATCTTGGACCAGCTTGGCATTAGGAATCACTAATTTAGAGACTCAGACTTCTGTGACCTATGTCCCTAAGAGGATGGGGACTTTCTGGAGGGAACCACCCTCATCCTGGACGCAGGGAGTACTTTTGCCATCCCACCCCTCCTCAGGTCACCACAGCAGGTCTGGCAGCTGCCTCTGCCCCATCTCCCTATCTCCAGTCTTCATCTGCCCTAGATCCCATACCTGAGTCATCTTCCTTCCCAACCCGTCCCCCTGCCATCCCTCAGGACCCTTAGGGACCATGGAATCCCTTCTCTTCTTCTCTCACAGTCTCCCCCTAGCCCACGGGCCACCACCCAGCCCTCAAACCCAGAACCTCCCCTCACTGTATATAGCCAAGGGGACTGCATCCAGCCAGGCTCTGAGGACGGGGCTAGGATGAATGAGGCAGCAGCGTATGAGGGTCCCAGGAGACCGGAGTGACACACTGAAAACATCGAATGGGGGTAAATAAAAGAAAAAAGTCATGAACGCAGCAGCCCCACCTTGGTGGCCTGGCCCTGCTCCCACTCCTCTGGGGATAAACTGGGACAGGCTCTGTCACTTACCCACCACGTGTGCCAGAAAGAGGGGGCAATGGTAAAGGGCGGGGCACCTGTATTTTGCAATAACCCCCCGGGAAAGCTGGCTCTGCTTCTCCCCATCCTGAGCAGAGAACCACTGACTCGGCACAAGCTAGGACAAGATACCAGCCATCACTGAGAGGTTGAGCTAAAATTTCATTCAGTCAAACAAAAACAAAAGAGTTTATTTCACGAAGGAGGAAGCAGCAGCCCATCATTAAATGACCCCCAGAATCGCACAGTTGGTGGCAGATAACGCTGGAAAAATAATGTATGTTTTCTGAATTCCAAGTCCAAGTGCTCGT
Organism: Ceratotherium simum simum; assembly: GCF_057802395.1. Lineage (NCBI taxonomy): Eukaryota > Metazoa > Chordata > Mammalia > Perissodactyla > Rhinocerotidae > Ceratotherium > Ceratotherium simum. Next base: position 27,966,023 of record NC_141931.1, on the reverse strand, counting down.
TCTGTCTCCCCTGCTGCCTCTGATTTCAATCTGATGCCACCGATAAGTCAGCTTCTTACTTGTAAGTCTGACTGGTCCCTTGACCTCCTGGGCCTCGGTTTCCTCACCTGCAAGATGAGGAGCTCAGATTAAACCATCTCTGAGAACCAGGATGAGGGAGCCTCAGAGACTCAGGGTTGTGACAAGCAGCCTCCAATGGGTCTAATTTTTTAAAACCACATGGGATAGCACAGACCCAAGTTCAAATGGCAGCTCTGCTTGACATCAGGGTGGGCAGGGCGGTTGTTGGCCGACCCTTACCTCCCAGTTCTGTCTTCTTGATTCTTCCCAGCTCCTCCGTGGGGCACATCCGCAGGCTGGAGAGAACCTCAGAGCCCCCAACTCACAGAGGGGGCGTGAAGGGGCTGCAGCAGGGTACTAGGGCCTCAGGGGCAGCAGAGGAAGGGAACTTCTCACAGATGACCCGCTCTCAGCCTGGAAACACCTTCCACCCTAAGCCGTGTCCCCTGGCATCTGACTGGCAAGCAGCCCCTAACTCAAGTGCCGCCCACCCCTGCCATCCCCCATCACAGCCCTCTGGTCTTCCCACTTCCCGACTGTCCCACCTGCACTCAAGTGAGGTAGGCCTGGTCCTCCAGGGGCCCCACCCGTGTTGTTTCAAATCTACGAGACCCCGCACCTCAAATACAGGACACACACACACACACACTTTTTTAAAAAATTTGAGCCTAAAAAGCAGTTGGCTACATGTGAAGGGTGATAAACTTTATTGTTGCTGGCATAGGTGGTGTCCCAGGCCTGAGGTCTGGGCTCTGGCCTCTGGTCCTGATCCAGAAGCTCAGGCAGACCCTGAGCCAGAGAAATGCGCCTCTTGCCTCCGCATCCCGAGCCATCCCACTCCTGCACCTTCCCTCTTGTGCCGTCCTCAGAAGGGAGGAAGAGCAGGACCACCCAGCCCGCTAAGGTTGGTTCTCCCACTAGGCCAAGTAAAGGGGTAGAAGTTCCAAGAATCCCAAATGCCACCGTTTGGAGCCCTTGACTCTCCACTCCCCATCAAACATTCAAGCACCAGCGCGAACCATCCTTGGAGCTCATGTTCTTTTATTTCAACCACCATGTCACTTTGGGGTTCCTCACAACAGCCCTGTGAGGTAGGAAGCACCCCATTTCGCTGTGGGGAGAAGCAGCAGGAACAGGCCTGGGTCTCAGCAGCAGAGAGGGGCTCCTGGGGAGCCCCCGACAGCACAGAACCCAGACCCAAGAAAGAGAAGTCTTTCCCACCAGTCTGGTAACTTCCCGTCCACCACCCAGACTTTCTCATCACATCCCCACTACCAAAGCAGGGCCTTGAAAAGGCACTAGAACCAGAGTCAGGGAGGAGTCAGGCCAGGGCAGGGCATCAATGATGGGTGAGGATGCGCACGAACTCCTCATAGTTCACCCTCCCGTCCTGGTCCACGTCAGCCTCGCGGATCATGACGTCCAGCTCCTCCTCGGAAAGCTGTTCCCCCAGCTTGCCAGTGGCCTGCTTGAGCTCGTCCACGCTGATATAGCCATCGCCATCCAGGTCGAAGTCATTGAAGACCCCCCGCATGTCCTGCTTGCTGGCCCAGGCCCTCATCCTCTGGACCATCTCCACCAGGAACTCTTGAAAGCTGATGACGCCGTCGCCATCCGTGTCCACCATGGCGATGAGCTCCTTCAGCTCAGCCTCCGAGAGACTGTGGCCCAGGGTCTGCATCACGGCGCCCAGCTCCTGGGTGTTGATGGTGCCATCCCCATTCTTGTCAAACTTGGAGAAGGCGTCCTTGAACTCGGCCTCCTGCTCTTCAGACAGCTTCTTGGCCATGTCGCTTGCTGCCAACCAGCTCAAAGGGCTCGCTTCAGAGCTGGGGACCGGCTAGGATGTGAGGCTGCGTCTGTGTGAGGGCAGAGCACCAGCGGCAGCCTTGCCATGGATGGGAACCCCTCCTTTTCTACAACCCGAGCAAAGGAGGGGGAAGACTCCCCGCCCTCCCCACGTCCTCAGGCGAAATCCTCACCCAGGGAGGGACAGGCCAGCTGCAGACAAGAAATGCAGGAATTGGGCAGGCAGGGCCCGCCCAAGAGAGCCTGGAGGGAAGCAGCGTGGGGGCCCTTGAAGCTTGCCACCCTCTCCCGGCCCCCACGGCAAACCACGCTGCTCCAGAAGCTGTTTACCCAGGTGACCGTCACAGAGACCCTGGCCAAGCTGAGGGGTTCAAGACCACTTCCCCGATTTACAGATCCTGAGGCTGGAAGGGGAAGGAAGCCTCCCTCAGCAGACACAGCAGGCCCCAGACAGCTGTGTCTGGTGCTCCTGTTCTCCTCTCTTGGGGCTGATAGCCAACTCTTGCCCCACAGGGTGGGGCTGGTGGGGGGCAGATGGTGGTAGAACTGAGCGGAATTCTACCAGGGTGGAACCAAGGGCATTGTCAAATTCCCAGTCCAGGGCTGTCAACAGATCAACAGATGGAGGATGCAGCTAGCTGCCTTTAGCTTCGAGAAAACAAGGAGCTGGATGAATTCAGAACCCAGTGCACAGGTGGTGCTGAGAATTGTTTATTAAATGAATGTTCCAAGTGTGGTTTCAGAGGTGAGGAAAAGGCTTCCTGCCCCACAGAATACTTTTCCTCCAGCTCCGTGACTCCTTCGATTCCATTCTATGGTTTAGTCCAAGGCTTTCCATGTAGACACTGGGGAAGGAGTGGGGGACTCGTTTACATTCACAGACGAGTATTGCCCGAGAGCTGGGGAGACTGGAGAGCACTGGGTTGCCCCTGAAGATGCCGGGGGTAGAAGGATATAGAAAGAGGTGGCTGAAACTGTGAACTTGGCCTCGCTTGCAAGTTTACTAAGAGTCAGCCCTAAGCACAGAAACCCAGGCTGGGAACCCCCCAGGCCCAGTCTTTCTGCTCTCCGGAAGGCCATCATCTCTGTCCACTGCTCTGAGTGGCCGAGTTTAGACCAACAGCTCAGCCCTTGGGGACTGTCTCCAACTCCTTAGCAAGTGAGACCCAAGGCTGTGAAGGGACATTAGCATTGGAGTCCCCACACTGACTTTCTCAAGCAAGTCCTCTCTTAATCCCTATAAATTCCCATGACTTCCCCCCACCTCTACCTGCATGTAAGGAATAAACTCCTTCACTCTTCTCCTGAGAAATTTTATAAATTCCATTTCTTTCTGGTTCAGCCCATCAAACAGACCAAAGATTCTCTCCTTCCCTAGAAGGCAGCCAGGCAAACACCTCCCCCCACCCTCGGCATTACACACCTACCCCCCAGCCCACCCCAAGTCCAGGGGACCCAGATGCAGAGAGAGACACCAAGGAAAACATTCCAGGTATCTAACTCCTTCTATGAAGACGTCTTAAAGAAGGATTGCTATTTCATCTTTGTGCTGGAATAGTACAGAGACCTCAATAAATATTGGGCAATCGATTTCTCAATGAAACTGATGACCAGTATCTGGTGGAGAATGTGGGTCCGCCTGGAAATTGGCATGGGGAAGCTCCTACTTCATAAGCGACAAGGAAAGGGTGGAACTCCTAATTACTAGGACCAACCCAGATCATTTATTTATTTTTTTAAAGATTATTTAAAGATATAAATCTATATTTTAAATTTGCTTTTCTTCTCATCTTATTAGCAGGACTGGTGATTAAAAATCCAAGATGCTTAATACATTTCTTATTTTCCCTTGGTATTAAGTAATACACTGTAAACGACAGAGAACTTTTCAGACACTATCAGGAGACTTGAGCTGGGTTCTAGCTCCATCGCTGATTTGGGAACTTAAATTGTGTCTCAATATCTTCATCTATAAAATAGGATAATACGCCTACCATATCTGATCAGGGCACTTAGGATCAAAGTATCTTTGATCAACGGAAGGTGTTATTATTCTATGATCAACCTCATGTTCGGTAGCAAGCTGGTCCGTGTTTGATGTAAGCCAACACTCAAGAGAATATCCACTTGAAGGGAGACCTTGCTCTCGATTTTGTTATTGTATCTTTCTTGATTGAACTGATGAACTTGTCTGCCTGGAGGTTTTAGTGACATCAAACAGTCCAAGGCTCTGAACGTTGTTGGCTTTGGAAGTCAGCCCTAAGACGCATTTCCGCAGAGAGCAGAGGCTTCTATTTAGAAAGAGCATCTAGTGAAGTGTCGTCACGGGACAGGAAGATGATTATTATTCATGATGGGGTCTCAGGAGGTAAAGTCCTATGCCCGAGGCCCCCCACAAATCTGGGGAGAGAGCCACACTTCTGGTTGGTTACGTCCCCATCCTCACCCCAGCGTTTTGGATCCTGCTTCCTCTCCAATGCAGTGCTTTCTGTTTTCAGAGCATGAATAACACAGAAATCGTTTTGTGGCAAGCAGTCAGCCACATTGGGCCAGCTTCAGGGATAGCCGCTCATGGGTAACCAACACCACAGGGCGTCTGACAGTCGAACTCAGGGCTGGGAAAAGGGGGACAACATGGCATTTGTTGCCAAAACCTAATTAAGCTTAATCAAGCCCCTTTCTTCCCCTGCTGGTTTAATATACAGCAGCCTCGGTGCAGATCCCAGCCCAGCTCTTTGGAGGGAGTGGGCAAGAACTAGAAATGCCTCAAATTCATGGCATCTTCATAGCTAAGGTGCATCGATGGGCTGCACCTCCTGCTGAGCTCCCTGTGTGTGATGGGAGCAAGGGTGTGCATCACCCAGGGAGCCCCAGGCTGGGAGACTCTCACATGCTCAGCCCCCGACACTGGGGGCCACGTAAGAAGCATGCACAAGAAGACAAGTGAGAGGAGAGAAGAATGCCCCACATGGGCTCCAGTGAGGCAGCTATCTCCCTGAGCTGTGTGTGAGGGAGAAAAAGGAAAGCCGTCATGGGGCACAGAATAACCGCACCTGAATGGGGAGACAGGTTTGCTGAGAAAGGAGCACCTGGAACCAACAAGAAAGGAGAAGGATGTGGTTTGGCTGAGAGGGGAGAAGTGGGCAGGTTTGCTGGAGAAAGACTTGAGCCTTTTTGTGATTTTTTTTTTTTTTTTAATTTTATTTATTTTTCCCCTAAAGCCCCAGGCGATAGTTGTATGTCATAGTTGCACATTCTTCTAGTTGCTGTATGTGGGACGCGGCCTCAGCATGGCCGGAGAAGTAGTGCGTCTGTGCGCGCCTGGGATCCGAACCCGGGCAGCCTGCATCGGAGCGCACGCACTTAACCGCTAAGCCACGGGGCCGGCCCGACTTGAGCCTTTTTGGTGTTACCTGTTGGAGGTCAACTCTCCCACTCAGGACACATTCTGTCTCCTGCCCCCTCTCAGTTTATCATCTCCCTGACACTGTTGCCAGGGAAACTCTGACTCTTCCTAGTGAGAATGGCCATGGTCTCAGAGGCGAAGAGGGTCCCCTTCATTGAGGGGGGTTGAGACGCCTGCAGCTATTACAGGAAGGATGAAACCCTCTCCAAGGTGGGCTAGGAGAGTCCTTGAGGGCGCTTACAGAGTCAGCAGGCCACCGCTGCTCGAGGAAGGGGAGTGATCACTCATCGACTGCCTCATGCAGTAGTCGTGAGTGTGTGTGTGAGTGTGTGTTGTGAGTGAGTGAGTGTGGGTTTGTGGGAGTGCGGAAGAAAGAGTGTAAGAGTGTGTGGATGTGTGAGTGAGCATGTGGGAGTGTGGTGTGTATGTGTGTGTGTATTGGGAGAAGATGTGTAAGTGTGTGTGAGAGTGTGTATGTGTGACTGTGTGGTATATAAATTGTGAGTTGTGTGTGTTGGGAGGAGATGTGTGAATGAGTGTGAAGGGGCGTTGGGAGGAGGTGTGACAGACAGTCTGAGTGTGAGAGTGTGTGAGCATGTGAGTGTGATGTATGTGAGAGCATGTGAGCGAGTGCATGCACGTGTACATGAGTTGTGTGTGTGAGAGTGAGTGTGCTGTGTGAGAAGGTGTGCTGGGAGGAGGTGTGCAAGTGAGTGTGAATGTGTGCTGGTAGGGGTGTACGAGTGTGATGTGTCTGTGAGTGTGTGCATGTGTGTGAGAGCGAGTGTGCTGTGTGTGCGTGTGTGTGTGAGTGCATGTGAGTGTGTGTGTTGGGAGGAGGTGTGCAGGTGGCCATCCCTCTGTTCAGGGTTTAGAACCAGTGCTGTGGAACCAACGCTGAAGCCAGCTCCAGCTTTCCCCAGAACAAAACACACTCCAGCCCTCCCACTGCTGTTTGGCTCTGTGGGTGAAACACTTGTGGGAACCCGTCAGACGGGTCGGGGAGACTCCGGCTCCTCTGACTTGCTACAACCTGCTTGTCCCCCACCCCTGAGCCAGTCCCGCTGTTGGCACCACCCCGACCTTGCCTGGGGAAATCCCACCAGTGGGACACGAGAAAGGAGCCTGGGTGGGAATCCCTGCATATCACAGCACAGAGCTGTGACACCGGCTCCACAGAGCCCCCTCCATCAGGCCTTTCTTCAGTAGTGAGCAGTAGAAATGGCAAGTGATGGTTCTGCCTTCACAGAGCCCCCGTGTGCCCGTACCCCTAAACACAGCCCACGTTCCCCACGGAGGCCACACAGCATGTGGTTACATCACTGGCTTTGGAACCCGGCGGCTGTGGGGTAGAGTTCTGGCTTCCCACATCACAGGCTGTGTAGCCTGGAGCAGGTGACTCCACCGCCCCAGCATCAGCTGCCTGTCTGGTAAAGGAGAAAACGCTAGTACCTGCTTTGAAGGTGTTGAGAGGATTACAGGAGCTGAGAGAAAGCATCAGCTCAGTGCCTGGCACAGAGTAAACACTTAGTGAATGGTAGCTATTCCTGTCACTCATTCACCCAAGTGCCAGCTCTCTGCTGGGTACCACATCACACTTCCATTTCCTCCAGGCGTCTTCTTCCAGGTCAAAGGACAAGCATGCTTGAAGCCGACCAGGTGGCTCTTCTAAGTTCTCAGAAAGTCTTAAGCTGAGTTAAACACCTGATCACACTGATACTAGGGACAGGGTCTGTCCTGCTCACCACTGCTATTCCTGGTGCCTGCCGCAGAGCGGCGTCCTGGCTGTGGAGGGTATTCGATAGGTGAACATCATTCTACAGGAAATGATCATGTTTGGAGGACGCAGAAGCTGGAGGTCATCTTTCCATTTTAGATCTCTGTCCAAGAAAAGGTGTGATTCTTGGGCTTTCAGGGGGTCACCTGGGAAAGGGCAGCGACCCTACTCTCATAGAGATTATGTTCAAAAGAGATACATCACAAGTCTGTGCGTTCTAGGGCTTGTGTGTTTGGTTGCTTGGCACTCAGAACTGCTTGCTGGCCTGGGCTGCTGTGTATTCAGTGTCCACGATTCGTCTAGACGTGTCAGGGTGGTTGGCAAGAGCAGTCCTTCCTCCTTTGTTCCATCAATGACACACCTGGGAACTTGGCAGGACACACATTGCTCTCTATTCACCGTCCACACACGTACCCGGCCCCAATGACAATGGCACTAGTTATGGACACTTTCTGCATGATGTGCTTTGAGTAAAGTATTTTCCCAGATACTGAAACTTATCCCTGTAAGCACCAAGCGTTTTCATTTTAACCATATTTGGTGGAAATCTTTCTAAGGTGTATTATGTGTTTTACTTCCCGTCATTTTAAACAAATTAGGTGAAATATAACTCCACTGGTTGGAGATGATCAGTAAGACTGCCAGTCTTGTCATAATGTACCACTGCCCAGAGGGACTCATGCCATGTGTTTCTCACTCACTAGACAGTCCTGGTTTGCTGTAATTTTTCTAGTTGATCATTCCCACCTCCTGTCTTGGGCCAGCTGTTAGTCTTGCAGAGGTCGTCTCTTCATTTCTCAGCTATTATTGACAAAACTCAAGGAAGAACCCAAAGTTCCCCGGGAAAAAAAATAAGTTAACTAAGCTTGTAAATCAATTTTAATCTAAAAACAGTGTAAATCAATGGCTGTGAGGGTGGTGTTTCTAATATATTTCTGGATTGAGGATGAGATCCTAAAGCATTGACGTTGCTGTAAGCCTGAACACTGGATCAAAGCAGGGATTCCCACACAGACACGTGCGTATCAGCATCTCACCCCTTATCTCTGCTCTGGTCTCTACTAGTTCCAACCACCTGGTAATAAATAAGTAAAGGAAGGGAGCAAACCCAAGACACTGCTGCTGACTAAAGGACAGCTGACTAAAGGACAGTGACACACCCAGGTGTCCCGATGTGCTGCTCGGACAGAGTGAGTTAGGGCACAATGCTCACAAAGCTGGGCGTGGGGTCTCTCTCCCTATTAACTGAGGTTCGCTTGGAGAACCCAAGACGTCTTTTCCACCATCCCTCCACCCCTTCACCCTGGAAATCCACCCTTCCTTTTGCCCTAAGGAGAACCAGGCAAGAGGGTAATGGGGTCTCTATAGAAATATGCCCCCCTCAGTGTGTAAGTGACCACACGAGGCGGGTCAGAACATCCTGTGTTGGTGAACAGAACATTTCCAGAGTGTCTGTGTGACAACCCTCCACCCCATAGAACCTGACAATATCTAGTGCATCTCTCTCTCTCTCTCCCTCTCCCTCTCCTTGTGTCTCTTATACTCGCTTGAACACATGCACACTCACACTCACAACTAAAACAACACAAATGCCCACATTTTATTTTGCCAAATTAAGGCCATTTAAAAAAGTGACTACCTTTTATTTTACCATCATCCATCGTTTTTATAAAAGATACAAAGAGTTAAGAAAGGACCTTCTCCAGAAAAAACAGTTGTCAAGTTTGTATATACTCACTTCTCACTGGGCAGGTGAACCTTTCATCATGGCTGGGCACCTGACCAGGCACTGACTTTCAGAACAGGCAGGTACAGAACAAGGGACTAGAAAGAAGGGGAGCACGGCTGCTAGAGCCTGGGGCAGTCGAGGGGACAGTGGGGAGCCAGGATTCCTATGAGGTGGGAAGAGCAGGGTCTCAGGGTCCCGGGAGAGGCAGGTGGTAGGGAAGGGGGACCCCCAAGAAGTAGAGGTTGCCAAAAGCTAACTATGGCTTCTTTACCATTTTTCCAGAGGTTCCAGGACACAAAGAAATAATCCACCTGTTACACAAAGACATAAGCAACGTGCTCATCACGATCATATTAACTGCCATGACACACGTGTACAAAAATCCTTCGGGAGCCAGCCCTGATGGCCTAGTGGTTAAAGTTTGCATGCTCTGCTTTGGTGGCCCCAGTTCAGTTCCCAGTCATACACCACCTATCTGTCAGTAGCCATGCTGTGGTGGCACCTCACATAGAAGAACTAGAAGGACCTACAACTAGAATATACAACTATGTACTGGGGCTTTGGGGAGGGGAAAAAAAAGAGAGGAAGATTGGCAACAAATATTAGCTCAGGGTGACTCTTTCCCAGCAAAAAGAAAAAACACAACCTCTAAAAAAGAAAAATCCTTCAGGGGAGCTTAGATGTAAATAACTACATGCAAAGTGAGAAGTAAGATAGCAGAAATATATTTAAATAATTCTGGAAACCTAGAAGTAATGAAAGAAAAGGTGGACATATTTGACTATGATAAAAATAAAAAACTTATATGTGAGTGAGAAAAAGTGCCTAGAAAGAAAGAAAAATTGATGTCTTTGTTAACAATCACATTTTTATTGTAAGAACTTAGAAGAAAAAATTGAACATCTCATTTAAACACTAGGTAGTGCTGAGAATGCAATAGTTTCTTTGGAATTTTGTGACAAAAACAACCAATTGTTTACACTAACAGCTGTTCTTCGGTAAAATATTAACATCATAAAACCCATTATTTTTAACAAGAAACATGGCCACCTGGAGACTTCCAAGAATAAACTATGAATTTCCAACTTCCCCTGTTAGTATAATTATGTGAATAATTTCTGGCCAATAAGATGTAAGCAAAAGAATTTTCTATGGCATCTGGGAGAGATATGGGACTTTCTTCATCCTGATCTCCACCTTGCTGAGCCGAATGTAGACTTGGTGGCTAATGCTCAGTCAGCCATCTTGGGTCAGGAGATGGCCTAGAAAGAGGAACAGAGCTCAAGAGAAAGCACAGCATTCCTGAAGTTTACGAAGAGCTTCAGTATCATCAACTTTAAAAGATGTGAATGTATGCAACCTCACACCTTGCGAGACCGTGTAAGAATTAAGTGGAGGGCTGGCTCCACGGCTTAGCGGTTAAGTGCACGCACACAGCTACTGGCGGCCCAAGTTCAGATCCCGGGTGCCCACCGACGATCCGCTTCTCCGGCCATGCTGAGGCCGTGTCCCACATACAGCAACTAGAAGGATGTGCAACTATGACATACAACTATCTACTGGGGCTTTGGGGAAGAAAAAAAAAAGGAGGAGGATTGGCAACAGATGTTAGCTCAGAGCCGGTCTTCCTCTGAGGAAGAGGAGGATTAGCACGGATTTAGCTCAGGGCTGATCTCCCTCACCAAAAAAAAAAAAAAAAAAAAGCTGAGAATTAAGTGGAAAAGCACTCGTGGCCATGCTTTGCAGCCTGTGACACAGCCTATAGAGGTGAAAGGTTGGTTTTCCCATTGTCATCCTCAGTTTAATCCTCTTTATAGTTCCCTTCTTCCTCACAGGAGCCAACGGGCCCTGGGCCAGACGACCATCAGTAAATGAATGACTCTCAGAGGCCTCACATGTTCATTACCTCCAAACCCTGGGCTGACACATGAGGTTCTTCTTGACACAGATGGTGTGAAGGAAGAAGATAATGATCCTGGGATCTGACACAGGTCCAGAGAAGAGAGAAAGACCATGAGATGTGTGGTCGGAGAGGAAGGGACACAGGGTGCCTTCTGTGACGGGAGGACCATGGGCCCCATGGACTAACAAACCCATGATCCTAACAGAACAGAGGATGAGGAGTGAAAAGACCACTGACCCTTGGTCTCCTCCGTGCTTGTCCTGGGGAACACTGGCATGGCACAGCAGAGGGCACTGGCTTAAACTAGGTCAGAGCCTGGAACTGGGAGAGCAGGACCGACCGGCTCCTCTCTAGCCTGACAAGATCATTGCCTAACCTGGACAGGGCCCAACGATGTGCTGCTGCCCCATTACCTGAGGGACAGGAGTGACTCCTGGTGACCCATGGAAAGGCTCAGTCATCCTCTAGGAGAAATCCTTGACGTGCCAGTTCCTGGGGGAGAGGTGGACCAGCACAGACCACTCCTACTGCCTCATCTGGAGCTGTTTCCGCAGAGTTGCCCATTGCCTGCAGAGAAATCCCACGCAGCAGGAATTGCCAAATGCTCCCTCCTTGGGGAGCTGTGCCTGCCCCCCACCCGGGGATCCGGGGGGAGTAAGAGCAGGCACTGAGCTCCAATAGGATAGTGCTGTGTTCCGGGGAGAGGAGCGGAGGAAAGAAGGATGTGGTCCTGCCCTTGAAGATTCCTCTCCCAGCGGAGCCCAGGGAGGGAAGCTGGGGTTTGCTAGCAGCTCTAGCCAGACGTCTGCAGTCAAAAGGAAGAGGTGCCAAGACATGTCCCAACAAGAGGTCAACTGTGGAGGCAGAGCCTGGAACAGCCTGGGGGCAGAGGGTAGGAAGACCACCGCCCCCAAAAACCATCCTGCTGCCTTCAGAGTAAAGTCCAGCACAGGCTGCCCTCCCCACACTGCCCCCTCTGCTGTCCTCCTAGGGTGGGCCGGGCCCCTCCGCCTCTGGGATTGAACACTTATCCCATGTCCAGGCCTTTCTCAGGCCATTTTCTGCCCTCCTTCACACGTAGCACTTGGTACATGACCTCAGTAGCCTTTGTCATGTCATAGTGTGGGCTTCTGTTTAATTCCTGTCTCCCTGACCAGGCCCAAGATGAGGTGGTCTGTTTCCTTCATCACACGGTAGGAGCTGGGTACCCATTCAAAGAATGGACAAGGGATCAACAATCAATGGGTCGTCCTTGCTACAATCCCTGGAGATGGTCAGGGTTTGTTTTCAACTCTCATGTCACGGATGAAGCTTCCGGGGCCGGGGGGGGGGGGGGGTCAAGGAATTGACTAAGTAACACAATCAGGTCAATAGCAGAGTCGAGACTCACCCTCTGCTGGCTGATTCCAGGCCCACATCTTACCCGTGGCCAGGATTCCTCAGCGTCGTTGCACATGAGCCAGTCAGGCTGAGTACTGATGCTCCTGACTCAGGAGCAAGACGTGTGCGTTCAGCGCGCTAGGTGCCCTCACTTCCAGGGTGGGGTGTCCCAGTCCACCTCCTCCATCAATTACTGAATGTGTCCCAGAGCCGCTGCCCATCTCCACTGACTTGAGACACCATGCCAGTGGTCTGCAAAGACCCCAGCCCCTTCTTTGGTCCTTGGATTTTCAGACTATGAAATGATTGGGTTGAGGAGAAGAAATGTGCTTTCCTGCTCAACATTCCCTCATCTCGTGTGAACAATGCTTACCACTCCTTTATTAATGACCCTTTCCTCCCACTCCTGTGGCCAGTGGCAGTGACAGTGGCCACAGTTAACCCCATTTCAGAAACTGAGATACTGAGGAACAGAGGGAAGGAACTGGCCCCTCAGATGGGAAGCTGGAAGCAAAATATGTGACCCCATGACTTGGCATTTATCACAGCCTCACGGCCCTACGAATTAATCACTTTCCACGTGCATTCGGCTCCGGGTCCTAACCAGATGTCCCATAGTTCTTAAAACCCACCCACCCCTTATTGCTACCCAGGGTGTGAGCACCACTGCCCTGGGTTTAACATCTTATTGCCAAGACTCTAAGCCACAGATATTTTTTCAGGTCTCTTCTTCGATCTCCCTGTTGTTGGATACATGTTTCATTGTAAAAGATATGCACATATTTGCAACTTTTATCCACCACTAAAATTTTCCGAATGGATAGATACGACTTTCTTTCAAATCCAGATGTCCTGTACTTTTCACACCTCCCTCTAATCTCAGTCTTTTCTCCCTCTGACAGGTTCCACGCCTATACTCACTTCTCTTACCTCTTTTACACTCTAAGAAGCGCTCATGTGTCCACTGGCCCAGAGGATTTTCAGTCTCATTGACATGACTTGTTGTGTCTCCTCTTCCCTTAGGATAAGGCTCTAGAGGCCCTTTGAGTGCCACACTAACCGGCCTTCTCTCTCTTTCCCACCATCTTGTCCAGCCAACTGCATTTCTTAGAACCAGAGCTTCCTTCTCATCCTGCTTCCTTCTTCAGGGAGGTCGTTCTTTCCTGCTCCGGAGCCTCAAAACCGGCTTTAACTGGTCCGTGGTGAATAAGTGACGGTAGTGTATTTATGTTATTGTCTGAAGTCCCCTGGTCGCAGCACAATTCTGTGCCTGACATAACCTGGCCCCTGGTATTCCTGCCGCCTTTGGTGATGGGATTTCTGAAAACCTTTTGCATCAGTGTCCAATCACATCAGTTGACCCTAGCCTTATCTTTCACTTAGTTATCCATTCCAGCCTGACCACACCTCGTTGCCTAACCTGGGTAGAGCCACACCGATGCCTCTGCCCCATTTACCTGTGGGAGAGGGGTGATATTCATATTAAAATACTGAGCTCCTTCTGTGTGCCGGGTGCTCTGCTAAGTAAGGGCTTCGATGCGTGACCTCGTCTTGTCCTCATTGTTGATTCCTACATTGTGGATGAAGCAACTGAGGCTTAGAGATGTCACGTAACTCGTTCACGAGAGAGCCTAGAATTTGAATCTAGGTCACCTTGCTCCAGAGCCCAGGCATCATAGTGCCTCTCCATATCCTATAACTTCAAGTGTCCTTCCTACACCTTTGAAGACGGCCAAAGCACAACTCAAGCAACACTTGGGGGCCTGGTGAGAGCTGGCAGCAAAGGCTTCCGCCATGCGGCCACAACCTCACAGTGCACCCTGTGACAAAGCACAGGCCTAGCATCAGTCGATGCCCAGCACTGGTCAGGGATCTGTCTTTGATCTGGCAGAAGGGCAGAGGGCTGCGGAATGACAGTGGGACCACAGGGTGTACCAGAAGGAGGTGGCGTTTCAATCATTGCTCTGCCTCTCACCAACTACCTGGCTTTGGCAACACTCTTAACTGACTAGAGTCACTTTTTTTGTTTTTGTTTTTTGTGAGGAAGATTGGCCCTGAGCTAACATCCATGCCAATCCTCCTCTTTTTGCTGAGGAAGACCGACCCTAAGCTGACATCTATTGCCAATCCTCCTCTTTATTTTTCCCCCTTTTCTCCCCCAAAGCCCCAGTAGATAGTTGTATGTCATAGTCACACATCCTTCTAGTTGCTGTATGTGGGACGCCGCCTCAGCATGGCAGGACAAGTGGTGCATCGGTGCACGCCCGGGATCCGAACCCGGGCAGCCAATAACGGAGCACATGCACTTAACCGCTAAGCCACAGGGCCAGCCCCTGCCAATCCTCCTCTTTTTGCTTGAGGAAGATTGTCCCTGAGCTCACATCTGTGCCAATCTTCCTCCATTTTGTATGTGGGATGCCGCCACAGCATGGCTTGATAAGCGATGCATAGGTGTGCGCCCAGGACCCAAATCCACAAACCCTGGGCTGCAGAAGTGGAGCACGTGAACTTAACCATTATGCCACCGTGCCAGCCCCTACAGTCAGTTTTAAATTTTAAATCAGATAACTCGGTAAATGTACTTGGTCCATAGACAGTTCTCAATACATTTCTATGAAATCCTTGGAAACAATTTCACCGAGAATGCTATCATTTGCATTATCCTTTCAGTATCACCTTCATCAGTCTGTATTTACTTAAGTCGACCATTATCCTCCTATCTTCTGGAACATTCTGTGACAAGCCACCCTCTGAGTCTCGCTTGACCTTCTCTCTTACTTGATATCCTTGTCTCTGTTTATGCAAATCTCTTTATTTGAGCTTTGGTTTTTCCCTATTTTTCTTCCAATTTCCTCACCTGTGTTTTTAATGTCAGTGCTCACCATTAAACATGTGGAGACAACGATCTGTTTTTTTAAAGATCTCTTGCCTTGAACTCTTCCTTAAGAGCTTTTTTCACATTTTTTTCACCATGTCTGACCACTTTCTGGCATCTTGAAAAGAGAGCAGAGCTTCTTCCCCACCCTGATCCTCCCTTTTATTAGAGTTTTAATATCTTTCTCTGCTATTGTAGCAGGAGTTCCCCCCTCCTCACCTCCCTAACTCCTCCCAGCACAGGGCCTCCATCCTCTTACTGTGCAGAATCAGAAGGGCCGATACTTTACTTTTACAGCTTACTCTCCGTTTTCCTGCACATAAATCCTATCATTTATACTGGCCCATTTCCCTTTGTTAAGTATATTCCAAGCTGTTATCATTTACAGTGAAATAACTTTCTTTTAGAGCTAAAGTCTTCTAAACCATTTCTAAATATTTGAGTTCGTAGTGATTTTGATTGTTTCCTCGAGCCATACCAC
Organism: Ceratotherium simum simum; assembly: GCF_057802395.1. Taxonomy (NCBI): domain Eukaryota; kingdom Metazoa; phylum Chordata; class Mammalia; order Perissodactyla; family Rhinocerotidae; genus Ceratotherium; species Ceratotherium simum. Next base: position 27,950,603 of record NC_141931.1, on the reverse strand, counting down.
TTTCCCCTAAGATGCGTTTGCAATTCCTTCCTCCGGGCATGTATATATGCCATAGTTTTGTAACTCCCTATTGCATTTGTAAAAAGATGTTGGGGTGGGAATTGGGGAGAGCAGCGTGGGGGGCCTTTCCCTACCGGCCAGCACGAAAAGCCCCACCCAGCCCTTTACATGTCACACATCTTCCATTTCCTTTCTCCTAGGAAAATGGTGCCCACCAAGGGTCTTCTGTTCCAGAGCCTTCCCTCTGCAAAGGCTGCTACCAGCCTCAGCCCTGTCAGGTCTAGGGGTCAGCTGCTCATACCCCAACTTCTCAGGGAGCAAAGCGGCTGCTCTCCAGGGCTGGTGATAGACACACACCACACTTCCAGCAGGCGAAAGGAGGAACGCCTCTTGTGCATTCCACGTGATTACACAGAGACCACACAGATGCTAATTCCTGCTAGCATCTTATTAGCGGAAATGGCGGTTCCAGCTTCTAACCCCTTCTCTCCCAAGAACTCAGATCAGGCACGAAGCCTTTGGATCTGGCTGAGGAATGTGGGGTGGCAGGTGAAGGTGGGGAGTGGAAGTCAGCTCTACGGTGCAGACCCTGCGCAGGCCTCAGCCCTCCTTTCTCTCAGAGTCGGCAGTGTTATTGGACACATCCGTGGTCTCTCATGGAAACCTCCTCAGGCATCATGCTGGCAGTTCTGTGAGCCCACCCTGCCGGTCCACCCCAAATGCTCTGTGCCTCTGAGGCCTGACAGTAAAGGCAGCCCTTCCCCACCACCCCCAGTGCATGCTCTATCCTCGCTCCTACTTACTTCATGGAGCTCAAGCATCAGCTCCCCTTGGGCGAAGCCTTTCTCGTTCCTCCATGGAGTCCATCGCCCCATCCTCTAAGCACCCATGGTGTTTGTTCCTAATGTGTGTAGCTGGACCACGAGCCCCTTCACAGTGGGGGCACTGTCATAACCATCCTGTGTCCTCAGGCCGGGCATGGCCCAGCAGAAAGTACTCACAATAGCACAGTAATTTGATGAATGAATGGATGCCTGAATGAATGAATGAGATACAAAGCTCTGCCAACACTTAAAGTTCTTTCTTTCTCTTGATCCATTCTGCAAATCAAAATCCACTTCTCTGTCCATCAGACATGCGCATCAAACTTCTCCTATCCAACGGACTTGGAGGCCTTCAGATATGCGCTTGGATCCATCCCAACGCAATTCATATTCAGGGTCCCCGAGGAGTCTTTTCTCCCTTGGGGCCTGTGACACACAGCCTCACAACACCACGTCCTTGCTCCTCAAAGAAGGAAGCTTGTGTTTTCTCTGGTTTCCTCCTCCATCCTCTGCGGCACGTCTTCACTCTTCATTTCTTAAGGACTCTCGCGAATAGGCATTGCAGTAAGCACAAGTAGCTCTTAGGAGAAGCCACACCTGTCAGATCTTTTCGTTTTTTTCCTCTCTTCTTTCATTCTAGTTCTTTGGCCTGTTTCTTCTTCTTCCTGCATCCAGCAAGCTCCACTGGCAGCTGATGCTCACCCAGGGCACGTCCTTGACTAGAGAGAGAAGGAGAACTCTCAGAACCCAGCACTCACCAGTTCCCTCCTTCCCTCACTGCTTGCCACTCCCCGGTACCGCCTCACTATGTCCTCTTGGCCCACACCACACCCTTCCACCTCCTGGACACTGCCACGTTTCCCAGGAGCGTCCCTTTTCTGAATCACCACATTTGGCCTCTTCTCCGCATGCGACGCTTCGTCTCAGGTGAGATTCTTTTGATCATCAACGTATTCCTTTAGAGACGAGGTCAGGGGTTGTCTGTTCTCTTCCTTGTACAAATGCAGAAATGCAGATGCAGAAACGCCACAGGGTTTTCTGTTGGTGGCAATCTCAGAGTTGGGACTGGACCTCAAGACTCCTGATTCGCGCTAGGATGCTGGACCATGTGGTCAATGGCACCAGGGTCGTGAGCCATCCTGCCAGTCCCCTACCACACAGCACCACTTCTGGGCACCAGGCCCTCCATTGTCTTCAGCCAATTTCACTCATCTCGTTCATCCCAGGAAACTGGAGTTCTATCCCAGCTGGGCCTGTACTCAGCCATGTGACCTTGGTCAAAGCCTTCATCATCCATTCAACAGATGTTTCTTGAACACCTGTAGTGTGCCGGGGGCTATGCTGGACCTGGAGAACCTCTGATGAACAAGACACTCTCCCTGCCTTCAAGGGGCTTGAGGCTGACGAGAGACTTCCTCAGCAGCTGGAAATGCACCCCAGGTCCCGTTCCTGGGTGGCCTGTCCTGGGCAGCACACAGAGGGCCTGACTGGAGCCAGGAGATCCTTCTGCTCGGCCCATTTTTGTCCCTCACTAAGTAGATGTAAAGTCCTGGGTAAATGCTTAAATTTGATGGCTTACACTGTCTGGAAAATGAGGAATTGGACCGGATGGTAGCTTTCAGAATTTCTTTAGCAGTGGAAGCCATTTTTCAAATGAAATCTTACTGACTTGTATGATAAATAATAGTTTATATTTACTGAGCTCTTACTGTCCCACCTGCCCTTCTGAACCTTCTCATGTCTTAATTCATAGTGCCCTCTGCTACGTGTGTGCCCATTTTACAGACGAGGACACTGAGCCATAAGAGTTGCAACTCGCCCTACACGTATGAAGCAGTTAAAAGCGAGCTTTACCAGTTGGTGGTGGGGGAAAGAAGGAGGCTGGGCCCCCCGGGCCTCCCTTCACCTTCCCTCTCTCTCTGTGCAACTCTGGAAAGACCTTTGCAGAGTCCAAGGGTTTCAAAGAGCAAGTTCAAAACCACTGGATGAATGACTCCAAGGTGAGCTCTGGTGAAACCAGAACTGCCTTTGCCGAACCTCTTCGCCTCCCTCAAGTCACTCATCCAGGTACCGAGCTCACACCCCAAACCCTCCTGCTTTCTCCATACTTCATGTGCTTACCAGCAGGCACACCCGTGCACACAGGGACACTTGAGCCACATGCACACACACACACACACACACACACAGGTCTTCCTGTATTAAATGCAAGGCTTTTCCTCACAATCATAAACTTCAAAGCTTGGAACTTGGAACCAAAGCTTCTGCTGCCTGTCAGTGAGCTCCAGGCCCCTCAGGGAAGTTCTCAGAAGATAATTACCACACCCCTGTGGTTATGGGGCTTAACGAAGCAGACGAGGCTTCTGAGCCAATTATCAAATGTATCCTGGTGTCGGAAGAACTAGAGCATGTGACCCCCGCCCCTCAGCAACATTACCCCCTTTAATATTTTCTCTGTTTGTCAATCATTTTCAAAACAACAAATATGCAATTTGAAAGACCAGTGGGTCATACAAATGAGCCCTTCCAGAACCAGCACACTGTGCTCCCCACTCTGCCCTCCACCACCCTGCCCTCCACCTTCCCCTTCTGCCCCCCAAGGCCACCCCAGAACCCCTTCACCTGCTCGCAGACCAGGGGAGGCAACGAGTGGGTGCAGGTAAGCTACTTGGGAAAAGTCACCAGTGCCAGCACGTAGCGCGAAAAATCGCCCTTTTCCCAGGAAAGTGGGAAGTCCGAGAAGAGATTTTTACTTGTTTGGCTGCTTTTATTGTGAGATTTATTACCAGTGTGCTTTGGTTTGGGTGGTCATTTAATTTAATCCTGATTTAATCAAAATGGCTGTCAGGAATTAAACACAGGCCACTTTCATGTCCCTCGTGTTGCCTCTTCGTAAATGCACTGACTGAAGTGCTCAAGGACACGAAGGCACTAGCCCCAGCAGTTGAGTAGCTAAGGAGCTTGTTGGTACTTAAAAGGCGGCCTTGGCACAGGGTGGGGCACCCCGGGGGCTGACCTCATAAACCAGCCACCTGCTGAGCAGTGGGACCTGACTGCTTCTGATTGTTCAGCTTCCTCCACACTTGGTGGACTTCATTCTGCAGGTGAGGCCTCGAATCATAAAAGTGAACCACTCCTGCACTTTACGACTGAGGAGGAGGCAACGTGCAATGGCCCTGTGTGCTCAGGGAGAGGCGTTTTCGTGCACCAGCCCCCTAAATGATGATGTATCTGGTTATTTATCAGATTTCAATGAAGCAACTCACTTCTCTGATCTAGAACAAAAATCTCCTCCTTGAACTTAAACTCCAGCGCAGCCCAGGACAGCCCTGGAGGAATCTTGATGATTCACACAAGACTGACCAACGTCATTCCAAGAGTTGGGTCATGCACTGAATCTGGAACAGCCTTTGGTGGGGAAGTGAGAGGGGAAGGCCCAGGACCCCTGGTTCCCACAGAAAGTCTGCCATTTGTTGAGAAGACTCTCTCCTAGCAACGGGGGTGACTAAGAAGGTGTTATTTTGCTCCACGGTCAATATAAGTTGGAACAGAGAGCAAGACACATTTACTATCAGTCCATGCGGGCCTTGGAAAGCAAGAAACAGCAGAAGTAGCTGGTCGATACCATGTGCACAGTTCAAATGCCACTGCTGTCCCAGATGAGTTTGAACAACACTGTTATTCTCATCATCAGTGTCTCATCATTATGGCCCTTGATTTTCTGCATCATTGCTGTTGTTTCTTAGACTGTGAACTGCAAAGATCCCAGAAGGACAACATAAGCCGTGGACCCCCTGCAAACTCAGGCATCTGGACCTTCCCAGGAGACTTTAGGGAGGTCCTGATGGAAACTTTAGCTGCTGAGACCAAAGACCCCAAAGACAGCCTGGGACAAGAGACAGCCAGAGCTTATCCTGGGACGTGTGGTTGGAGCAGGGGGATTCCAAGGGTCTATTTTAACTCTTCCTTTTGAATGTTTCCCAAAGTGGCCTTAGAGCCACACGAGCAGAGCCCACCCCCAAGGGGAGACGTTGAAGGCCCAACCACAGGTCCTCTGGCCACGCTCCAGTTCTTCCCAGGACCCCTCCCACCTCTACTCTGAATCCTCTGCTCTGTCCCTCTGCCTGGTCCCTACAGACTGCTGCTGGTCAGACTGTCTGCCTAACTTTCACATTTGGCTTTGAGGAGAGAAGTCCCAGCTCACCCCTAGATCTGCTGGCCCTCATCACTTCGACTGTGCTCTGGCCTCTCTCTAAGAAGCCTGTGCCAGAGTCCCAGGGTGGTGACCATAATAAACAGCGAGTTAGATACAAGTGCCACGTGACCAGACAGGCTGCAGGGAGTTGGGGGCATAAGTCCATCTTCACAAGGCCCGGGCAATACCGATGGTGTGCATGGGGGTGTGGGCGCTTTCTAGCATCAATGTGGAGATGTGAAACGGAGGACAAGCCATGGGTAGGTGTCCAGAGGTGAAGCATCAGCAGCTGCTCCCAGGGGCCAACGCAGAGGTCACCAGTCCCCACGGAGCCACTCAGCAAACCTTAGAACAGTAGAGGGGGAAATGACAGACCACACGAGATGAATAAACGGCATTTGGGCAAGACCATCTGAGTCAGACCGTGGAGGTTTTGAGCCAGAGGGAAGGACACGAAGGGAAGATATGGTCCCAGCATCCTCGTGCAGGTGGAGGCAACACTGCCCTTTCGTGACAGTGTGACCTTCTTGTAGTCTGTGCATTTGGCAAATGTTGATTGCAGGCTGCTCGGCAAGGGCCCGTCCTACCTCAGAGGGCTTGACGGGGAAAGAAGCCAGAAGCAGCCTCGCCTCTTGTGAACTTACATGGGAAGAAACAGAAAATAAGCAAGTAAACAATCAAACGAACAAGATAAATGTAGGCGTGTAAGTTATGAAGAAGTTAACAGGGGACTAAAATAGAAGTGATGAGGTGGAGGAGGAGGCTGAAGTACAAGCGGCTGGTCAGGGAGGGCCTCGCAAGGAAGCGATACTTGACTTTTGACTGAAGTGACATGAAGGAGGAGCTGCTTGAAGATCGGGGACAGAGTGTCCAAGCAGATGGAGCAGCTCATGCGAAGATGCTAAGGTGGAAATCAGGTTGAGATTGTTCAAGGAGCAGAAAGTAGGCCACTGTGGTTGGAGCATAGTGTTGTGGATGGGTGATGTGATGAAGGTGAGGAAACAGTCATGGAAGATCAAGAGGACACTGTAGGGAGTTTGGATTTCACTGAAATCCAAAGAGAGGCCATTATAGGGTTTTGAGCAGACAATGACATATACTGATTTATAACAGGAAAAGGGAGGCCAGTTATGAGGCTGTTGCAGTATCCTGCCTTGAGATGACGGTGGCCTGGTGCAGTGATGTGTCAACATAAAGCTGAAAGACTAGACGGGAAGTGCAAGAGAAAGGGACGAATTACATATGACTCTAGTGTTTTGTTCTGAACAATTGAGTGAATTGAGTGGTTTTTTTCAAAGAGATGAGGAAGACTGGGGGGAAAGCAGGTTCAGATGAGGACCATGAACTCCTTTACATGAATGAGATTAGTGCCCCTATAAAACAGGCTCCAGAGAGACCCCTACCCTTTCCACCACGTGAGCACCTAGCGAGAAGTCTGCAACCCAGAAGAGAGCCCTCACCAGACCACGCTGCACCCTGATCTTGGACTTCCAGCCTCCAGACCAGTGAGCAATAAATTTCTGCTGCTAAGAAGCCACTCAGTGGGTGGCATTTTGTTATAGCAGCCTAAGCACATTAAGACAGGTGTTGATATTTAAATTGGGGGAAAGGAAGTAGATAAGCCAATGTTAGGGGTGGCGAATGGCTTAACCAAGACAGAGAGAGAGAAAGGCCCAGGGCCACTCTCGGCCACACCCATTCTAGCAGAGCACAGAAATGGAAGTGGTTGAAAAGATTGGAGAATCCTAATCTTCATCTTTCTCTATAGCCCCAGCAGGAGAGACACATTCACTAGGGGGCTGAATGAATGCTTTTTAAGAAAAGCTATTACAGCACCAATTCAGAGGGAAAAGCACCTTGGGTCATCTGCTCTTCCAAGGAAATGGCAACAGCAGGTGGGTTGCCTCACTGTGTGTCCATTGGGGTCTTCAATAACGCCATACTCTGTAAGGCCAACACTGTCCCTGCCGATTCCAGCGTCCTCAGTATCTCTCACCTCCAGCCCAGGGATTCTACACCCAATTCAGACTCCTGGTTCCCAACCCTCCACTGCCATGGTCTTTCAAGTGTGTTCCATGGATCCGTTTTGGGGGATGTTGTCCCCAGTACCCTTTCATAGGATCTGGGAGGTCAAAACTATTCTCATAATAATAGCAAGACATTATTTGCTTTTGTCACTTTGTTCACATCGTGCACTGAGGTCAAAAGCAACAGTGGGTAAAATTACTAGTTCCTTAGCGTCAATTAAGACTCCTGTGCCATTCATTGTGTTCTTCACCACCACAAAGTCTCAATTAAAAAAAATAAAGCCAATTTCACTTGAGTGTTCTTGGAGAAGTAGTAAAATGTTATTAAATTTCAACCCTTGCACGCACATGCTTAATATTCTGCTGAATATTGAAATACGATGGTTGTCATGGACAAGCCCTTGTGTTGAGTGCATGAGTAGCAGGATCAGCTTTTTTCATGGAATGTCATTTCGATTGGAAAGAACAGCTGACAGACAAACTATGGTTTCTCAGACTTGGTATTTGGCAGACATTTTGTCGAAAATGGATAAAGTGAGCCTGTCACTTCAAGAAAAACAATTGACAGTATTTGTGGCCAATGATAAACTTTGAGTTTCCGACTGAAAATTAGAATTTTGGCAATTTCAAACGTGCGCCTGTGAGCCTGAGACTTTCCAATACTTAACGACTTTTCGAATGGGATTGGTGGTGATATTAATGAATGTGATTTTTTTTTTATTATATGTGTGATGGTTCAACATTCTGAAGAGCTGCAGAACTCAGGGAACCAATATTTTCCAAATGACCAAGGCACGGCATTACAAAAATCATGCATGAGGAAAAGATCCATTCAAAGCACAAGAGTGACCAATGGATTTTAAGGTAACAGTATGAAAAGTTCATTCACATGGTTTCAGATTCCACACTATAACTAACCTTTAAGAAACTACCACTTGTCAAATTTTGATATGGTATCAAAGAAGAATATGCACAATTATCTGAGTCATTTAAATGTTCTGCCCGTTTCCAACTGCATATCTGTGTAAAGCTGGATTATCCCATGCTTCAAATCAAACCAACACCTTCCCACAGACCGAGTACAGAAGCAGACAGTCTTCTATGAAGCCAGACATTAACGAGATTTGCAAACATTTTTTAAGGTGCCACTCTACTCCTCACTTTTTGTTTTAGAAATATAATTATTTTTCATAAAACTATGTTATGCTAACATAAAATGGATTTTTATTTCTATTTTTTAAAAGTTACAAATGCATAAAAATATGTTTAAAGGGGCCAGCACGGCGGCGCAGCATTAAGTACGCATGCTCCTCTTCGGCGGCCGGGTGTCCCCAGGTTCGGATCCCGGGCGCGCACCAACACACCGCTTGTCAAGCCATGCTGTGGCGGCGTCCCATATGAAGTAGAGGAAGATGGGCATGGATGTTAGCCCAGGGCCAGTCTTCCTCAGCAAAAAAAGGAGGATTGGCATTGGATGTGAGCTCAGGGCTGGTCTTCCTCACGCACACACAAATATATATATTTATTTAAATATTTAAAATTTTTCTGTTTTCATTTCAAACTCAGAAAATATTGATAGATATACCCCACATAAACAAAAGCTTTTGGAGTCCTCGATAATTTTTAAATGTTAGGATGGGTCCTAGGACCACAAATATATTCTATAGGGAAAGGAGTCAGGGCACTGAGAGGCTGCAGGGAGAGAACTACCGAAGCCTATGAAATAAAACACATCTCCTCTGTCACAGTTCCCTAACTAGCGAGTCGCAACAATTCAGCCCGTCACTGCACTGTCCTTAGTGAGTCATGAGTAACTCTGTTTAAAATCCTTACTGAGTTCTCTTTCAAGGTGACTTTTTGAAGAACACACTTAGGCGAAGGCTGGATGTTTGAGCCTTGATGCCATGAAACCTACAGACACCTTTTGGCCACGGACCCTTTTGTAGGCAGGAAGCAGGAATGTACTCCTGTCCAGCGTTGAAGTCTCCATCCATCATAGGACTGTCTCAAGCACAGGTTTTCCCACAGTGCCAGCCCTTGGTTCTCCAGGACACTGTGTCAGTTACATGCCCGTGTCCAGGGTTCTCCTTCTGCCTCCTGCTGCTACTGCCCTTGTATTATTTCATGAATACGTCCCTTTGGGCATTAAGGTTCAGCATATGAGTTTGAGGCAGGGGGACACATTCAGACCATATAGTCCCATTCATCAATTCTTTCTTTCATGGATTGTGCCTTTGATGTTGTATAGAAAAACCCAACCCCAACCCAAACTAGATGACCCTGGGTTTGAGTATCATTGCCATACCCAAGGTCATCCAGATTTTCTCCTCTGTTATCTTCTAGGAGTTTTACAGCCTTGCATTTCACATTTCAGTCTATAATTCATTTTGCATTACTTTTTGTGAAGGGTGTAAGGTCTGTGTCCAGACTCATTTCTTTTTTTCTTTTTTGGCATGTGGATGTCCAGTTGTTCCAGCACCATTTGTTGAAAAGACTATCTTTGCTCTGTTGTACTGCCTTTGCTTCTTTGTCCAAGACCAGTTGACCCCATAAAGAGGGTCTATTTCTGGGCTCTCTATTCTGTTCCATTGATCTTTGTGTCTCTTCTTTGGCCAATACCCCACTGTCTTATTTACTGTAGCTTTATAGTTAGTCTTGAAGTCAGGAGGCGTCAGTCCTCCTACTTTGTTCTCCTCCTTCAATGTTGTGTCAACTCTTCTGGGTCTCTCCAGCTTGGACTTTCGTGGATTTCCACAGGCAAACAACCTCTTCTCACTCTGGGGGTGGTCATTGCCCCAGGCTTCCTGGGGGTTGGGAGCTGAGTCTGTGTGCTCCGTGAACATCCCATTTCACCTTCTTGAGAATATCTGCTCTAAAAAATACCCCTTACTTCAGCTCTGCCTCCCCCTAAACCAGGGGCTCAGAGTTTCAGACATGCCCTTGCTTAAAACATCAATCAAAGGATAAAATGCGAACTCGTCACCACATCCTACAAAGCCTCGCTTGTCTATCTTTCCTCATCTCCTTCTTCTCTCCCCCTCACTCATTAGGCTGCAGCCACACTGGCCTCTTTTCTGTCCCTTGGCTATGCCAAGCCCTCTCCCATCCCCGGACTCTGAGCCAGCTCAGCCTCCCTGCCTCGAAAACCCCTCCTCCTTCAGGTCACCCTCAAGTGCAGCTCTGCAGAGAAGCTTGACCACTGCTGCAGAAGTAGCCTCCCACATTCTCTTCACATAAGCCCTTTTATTTCCTTCAGAGCATTTATCAAAAAGATCTAATTACCCTGCTTTTGTTTCTTTGTTAGTTTACTTGCTAACCAGCTGTTTCGCTGATGGAATATAAGCTTCTCAAGGACTGGGAGTTGCCTGTCCAGTTCATGGCTCTATTCCCAGCTTCCAGAGCAGCACCTGAGCATGGTAAGCCCTCCATAAATATCTATGAATGAATGAATGAATGAGTGAATGAATGATTGGAGGAAATTCTTCTCTACTCATGTTTTTTCTGAAGATAAGCCAGTCTGCTTCTACCTGAAGAAAAACCTTTTCTTCCTCCTCTGAATACCCACTTGGGAACCCTAAGGCTTTCAGGCTTTGGAAACCAAAGAGTAGGAAAGGAAATTCCTTTCAGGCAAAGATAACTTCTGCTTTTCATCTTGCCCCAAACCTCAACCCAAGGGAAGAAAGGGTGCAGGGCTGGTAATTTTATTGAGTGAAGGGTGTGAAGATTGGGGAGGAGAAAGAGGAAAGGGAAAATTCAAGGAGGAAAAACCCAAATTAATCTCCATACACATTGTCCACAAGGCCTTCATTGAAGGTGTCCTTGCAGTGGCTCCTGGCAGCTCTGAATGACAGCGGGGCAGAGAGCTGGCTCCCCACACAGAGCTGCTGGCGTCAGCGCAGTTAGCCGACCAGCCTTGTTCGTAGTCCCCACTCCTGTTCAAACACGACCTGGCCTTCAGGCAACCACAGGGCGGGGAGTCTGAATGGTGAGGGAGAATCCTGCTCTTTCTTAAGCACCAGCAAGTCAAGCCAGGACTAGAACGCCAGCCAGCCGCCCGCCCTCGCATCACCTCCTGTCCTCCAGAGCCAGGAGAGGAGCCCAGCTGCGGCCAGAGTCGGGGACCCACACGCACCTGCACCTCCGCCACCACCCCACACCTCCCATGGCTGACCAGCTGACAGAGGAGCAAGTGGCCGAGTACAGGGAGGCCTTCAGCCTGTTTGACAAGGACGGGGATGGCACCATCACCACCCAGGAGCTGGGCATCGTCATGCGGTCCCTGGGCCAGAACCCCACGGAGGCCGAGCTGCAGGCCATGGTGAGCGAGATCGACCGTGATGGCAACGGCACCGTGGACTTCCCCGAGTTCCTGAGCATGATGGCCAGGAAGATGAAGGACAGGGACAGCGAGGAGGAGATCCAGGAGGCCTTCCGCATGTTAGACAGGGACGGCAACGGCTTCATCAGCACCGCCGAGCTCCGCCACATGATGACCAGGCTGGGGGAGAAGCTGAGCTACGAGGAGGTGGACGAGATGATCTGGGCAGCCGACGTGGATGGGGACGGGCAAGTGAACTACGAGGAGTTTGTCCGCATGCTGGTCCCCAAGTGAGGGGCTGGGGCCCGGATGCTGCGGCCCCCGCCCGTGCTGTCCTGGCTTCATGCTTTGCCGAGACATCTGCCTCAGGCCTTGCATTACTTCCTCCATTCCTCCAGCTTGCTCTGGACATGGTTTCTTCTCAGGCAGGGTTGATTCAATCCTCCTCTCTGCATCTCACTTTTGTCCCCTTTCCTGCCAACATTCCCCCACCCTCCTCTCATGCAGAATGACACAGGCTGCCCCCAAGCCCAGCAAACCCTCAGTGCTTCTGTCACGCAGGAGTGGAAGGAGAAGCGACATCATTATGCACAGACATTCAGCAGAGGATCAGTAAAAGTTACACTGACTCGGCTGTCCACGGGGAGGGCGCAGTGTGGCTTTAGAGAGCACTCTGGACTGGACCCCTTAGAGGCACTCAGCCCTCCGTCCAGGGCAGCTGCAGCCCTCAATGCTGGAATTCTGGAAGCTTCCGTCACCTGAAGACTTCATCTACAGTTGGATGCGGGCTGGTGGGAGGAATCTCAGCCCTGGAGTGAGGGGAGGTGATGGAGACTTTGACAACTGAGAACAGGCCTCCTGAGAAACATCACTTCCCTCCACACGGCGCCCGCTTGTTCCCTTCTGTCTTCGCCAAACCACTCTGACTCACCTTTTAAAGCTGGGTGTAAAGCCGGGGTCTGTTGTAACATGTCTGTATTCTTCTCCATGGAGGGAAATTTGAATGGAAGGAAGAGGGATGCCGCAGGGGAATAAATAAAACGCTTGTGTTCCTATCACATTCCTTTTTCTGATTCCAACTGACATGATACTTGTTAAGTCCAAGGTTTGAATGAGGCAGGAATCTCCATTTTTGTGCTTTTTGAAAATACAATGAAATCTTGTATTGGTGGGCATAGTGAAAAGACAGAAGTCTAGGGAAGGTCAATCTTGAATATTTATTTCAAATAAAATGGCTAAGTCGGTAGCAAAGAGCGGTTAAAAATCCACGTAGAGCTCCTGAAGGTCTGAGTGGATTCCAGCTGGGAGGAACCCTGATCACGTTGGTGTTTCTCCTCCATCTGCTCTGGCTGTTGTGAAGGCTCTGTGGTTACAAGACGGAGAGGACTAGAGAGGGCTAACGCGTGCCCAGCACGTGTGGGGCAGAATGCACTCACTGCAGGCTACTGCAGCCTGCAGTAGGTCCCATCAGGTAACCCAGAGGGCAAAGGGGGCTTGTCAGAGATTATTTTAGTTCCAAAGGGAGGCACTGTTCTATGGGGTGTATGCTACACTGGGGAGTCCATCAGAAAGGGCTGCCAGCCCTGGGACGGTCACAAAGCAGCTGGCCGCTCTCAGGTAAGTCCTTCTTCCCTAACACCCCCTCCCCACCATGCATGTTTCCTCACATGTAAAACGAAGAACTTGGGCTTTGGGGGCCCGACAGACAGGGATTTCTGGCCTTGCGATTATGGCTGCCCTGCCGACTGTGCCCGATCACTGATCGTCTCCATCATGATAGCTGACACTCTCGGGGCCCCTTCTGGGCGACAGGCACTGGGTGCCACCCACTGTGTGCACAGTAATTCACTACCACCCTATGTGCTAGCTACTACCAGTAGCTTCCCTGTCTTACAAAGGAGGAAGCTGAGACACAGAGAGCTTAAGGAATCAGCCTGATGTCCCACAGCTGGTAAGAGACAGAGCTGGCATTGAACGCCAGTCTGTGCCCTCAACTGCGCTGCACTGCCTGTCCACAGCCCCTGCACGTCTGCTGTCACCTGATGATTATAATAGTGCCTCTCTCGAACATTTGTGAGTGTTAGAAATAACCCTCTTAACATGCCTGGCATGCAGTAGGTGCTTAATAAGTGACAGCCACTATTGCTATCACCTTTAGGAATCCCTGCTGGCTCTAACACTCTGGCAACATATTTCCACCCCTCAGAATAGTCCAAAGGAAAAGACAAGAGCGAGAAAGAGTGGGAAGGGGCAGGAGCTGAGGGACCCCAGGGGCAAGTCTCAGATGGGAAGGGGCCCCAGGGTGGCATGGCTGTAAAACCCCTTCGAGTGGTGCTCTGACAGCAGGATCTTGCAGGAGCTAACTCTCCGCAGCCCTCAGAGATCAGGCCTGGCTGAGCACCTGCAGAGGAGACTTGGGAACAAGCCCTGTCAGTGCAGACAGAGCATCCAGATGTCACCGGACGCAGCAACTTGGGTGCCCGTGAGCAGAAGATCCAAGCCAGTGGTCACCTCAGAGGTTCAGATGTGAATGACGGTCCCACCTGTCAAAAGAAACATTGACATCACCCCCAGGACAACACGATTACCATCTCAGCGTCTTTCACGTGATGTCTCCTAAATGCTGTAGGACTGAACCAAACAGAGGTGAGGAAAAGGATGGGGTCAGAGGTCCCCCTTCACGGGGAGGGTCCATGGTTCTGCACGCACCAGCGGGGACCCGGCTGGAGGTGGGCATTTAACCCCCTCTTCCCTGGTGTCGGCCTAACCAAGCCCCAGTGAGTGTGGGATGTGTCTGTCTGCTGACCTTCAGCCAAAAGGGGATGAAGGGTCTTTGGTGCCTTCCTCCCAGCCTTCGGTGATTAACTGAAGCAGACCTTATAACTGTACCATCATGCCAGAACCACACTGCCTGCGTTTTAAGGACTTGAGAGCCTTTCCTGAGAATCCTTGGGGCCAGGACAGGAACTGGGCTGCTGTTACGGAAAGACCTCCTGACAAGCCCCCGGCCCTCCCTTCGGTGTTCCATGACGGCCCCAGAAGCCGGGCTGCGGATGGTGGCTCTGGGCTGGAACGGAGGTGAGAATTTCCCCACCACCCCGAGACAGCAGAGCCCCTGAGACCACTGCCCTGCATTCTCACCACGGCCCTCAGGACTCGGAGTATCAGGTGAAACGCCCTTGGGAACCTCAGAAGCAGATAGTAATAAATGGGGTTTCCCGTCTGTCTGCAGATGGGAAATCTGAGACGGAAGGTCAAGGTGGCCCAGAGTTGAAGATTCTTCCTTCCCTCCCCTTGGTTTTACCCTCCCACATACAATTTTTTATAACGTTTTCCCACGTCCTTTCTCATTCAAGCAAAGTCATCATCAGCCAGCTAGGCCACGTGGCTCGGCCCTCTCCCAACCTGCTGGGTTAAGGACACGGATGCAGGCCCAAGGGGGACGCAGCTGGGAAGACACTCTCTGATTTTGGGGGAGTCCCCTGCCTTGGCCAGTGGGCCCTAAAGTCACAGTGCGTGCAAGTCTCTCCGGGTGGCTGGCAGCCGCACAGGCCCCTCACAGCACCCACCTGCACGCCAGGCTTCAGCTGTTCTGACTCAGTGTGTCCTGTCACACGTCAGCCTTGGGACTCAGGGGCCCCGGGGCACACCTGTGTCTGTCTTCAGCCTCCTCACCCCTCCCGCTCCATCTTCTTTTCCTTTCTCCCTCCCCGCGCCGCCCAGGACCTGTCCTGTCCCCAGACACCAAGACAGAAGTTTGTTTGTAAACTGCGGTCACCGTAATTGCCAGGTGTACGTCCCTGGTATTGTTGAGTGGGGCAGGGGAGGCCTGGGGGCTGGATCCCCAGAAAGGAGCCACCAAATGCTCCTTGACCAGATGGAGGCCCTGAGGATGGAAGGAGGAGCCCAGGCCTGCAGAGCAGTGCCTCCTTGCCTGATATCTTCTGGAACAGACTTCAAGGCAGCTGCTCCTCACCACATTCCCTTTTTGTTTCAGTCTCTGAATAACCGGACTTAAACAACCTCCCTTCATCCCCCAAAAAGGTGCTATCTGATTGCAGCTCAGGAGAACATTCCATCCATCCCCAGGGAAGGAATTTATAAATATTACCTTGGCTTTCCTGTGCTCTCACCAAGCTTCTCATAAATCAGGGCTCGGCGCTCCTGGACCTCCCAGACTATAGAACGCCTCTCCTCTGCCTCCTGTGTTTTCAATTTTAAATCCAACACAGCCCAGCCCTGCCAGCTCCTGTCAATCCTCACAGATTCCAGGGCCATTCAAGGGCTCCCAAACCAGCCAGCTAAAAATGACTCCATGTTCCTCCTGGAGAAATTTAAAATTAAAACTCATGGATGGGACAGAGACTGCCCCATGATGAAGGGAGGCAATGGGGACTATGAGGTGTGTTTCTCCACCAAAAAATGAAGGAAAAAAAAAAAACGAAACAACTATCTCTGAGAAAGGTCTGGGACCAACCCACCTGCCACCCTCCTCACCATCCTGCTTTTCCGGTGGTTGTTTCTATTGCAACCAGGTCCTCAGACAGCGGCCTGGACCCACCTTGAGAGAAGAAAAGGGAGCTTGGCCTGGAGTAATTGGTATGAGGCCTTCACTACCCTCCTATGGGGTGCTGAGGGGGAATGGGGCACCTTTCTCCAAGTGCAGGGAAGGGGAAAGGCAGGGAGTAGTCGTGGCAGATGGGCTTGAATACACCTGGAAAGGCTGGCAGGGTTTCCATAGCCAGAGGAGAAAGTCCCTATGGGGACAATCAATAGAGGAATCTTACACAGTTCTCTGAATGCCTTCTCAGATCTTCGTTTCTTTCTAGTGTGCCTCAGAATTACCAGAGAGGGGACAGGAGCCAGGCCCCTAGTACAGAGGAGGAGGAGCACCTGAGGGTTAAATACCTGGTGGGCCCAGGCTGTCTTGGCCAGCCACCTGTGCTGCCTGCACACTGCAGGTAACTGAACAGCAATGGAACGACCCCCCTAGAAACTGACTCTGTGCAACCCCACCAGCCATGGGTAAAGCTCACCTCCCTTGTCACCAACTGAGCTGGTCTCATCTATAGCTCACCACACACCCTGAAGGCCCTGGTTTAGAGGGCTCCTGTGATGGAAGTACAGCTCTCACCAAGGGCACGCTTACGTGTAGGGACTGCACCATGTGAAATGCTTACCACGCCCTGCATTAGCTCATTTAAGCCTCAAAACAAGAGGGTGTGGCAGCTACTTTTATTAGCCCATCTTAGAGAAGAGGAGATTGAGACCTCAAGAGTTTAAATAACTTCCCCGAGGTCACACATCTAATAAAATTCAAGTTTGAACCTGGGTCTGACTGGCTTCAAAGCTGGCATCTTTCCCACCAACAAAGGGAAGCTTCTCAGAGCAAGCAGCCTGAGGTTGAAAGTGGACGGACCTTAAAGAGTTTGTGAGAGCTGTAGCAGAGCTTCAAAAGGCACGTCAAGTGAGGGACATCCATAGGAAAGGCCTGGAAGTGGAAACAGCTGCTGGGCAGAATTTGGGCAGCTAGGACCCGGAGAAAAGAAAGACATTAAACAGTGCTGAAGAACCCAGGGACCATGAGAACCGCTGTGTCAGCATGTGGGTGGCTGCAGAGGAAGCATTGTCAAACTGCCCCACTCCCCTGGGCCCTGCACAGGGCACCTCATTTCGTGGCCCTCTTGTCCTGGCACTAGAGGTCAATGAAGGTGTGGGGACACTGCTGTCCTGAGGAATTGGAGGCCACCACCATCACCAGGAGAGAATTCTACACTGGCTCACATCTTTGTGGCGGTAGATGCCAATCAATTCACAGTCCTGGGCAGTCATCTCTCTGGCCAAAGCTGGTCCCAGGCCTTTGTCCTCGGTACAGAGGAGCTGGGGATGTCTGGGCCTTTCAGCTTCTGTCGTGGAAAGAGAACTGCCTCCCACTCAAACTCACATGTGGGGTCCAGATGATGGGCAATCAGAAAAGACACATGTCCTCTGTTACAGGTTGAATTATGTCACCCAAAATTCACATGTTGGAGTCCTGACCCCCAGAACCTCAGAATGTGACCTTATTTGGAGATCGGGTCTTTATGGAGGCAATCAAGTCAAAATGAGGTCATCAGGGTGAGCCCTAAGCCAATATGACTGGCGTCCTTGTAAGAAGGGGAAATTTGGACACAGAGGGATGACCCTGTGACGACAGCCATCTACACACTAAGGAGAGAAGCAAGCTCTGCCAACACCTAGATCTCCACTTTCCAGCCTCCAGGACTGTGAGAAATGAATTTCTGTTGTTTAAGCCACTCAGTCCGTGGTGCTTTGTTACAGCAGCCTGAGCAAGCAAATGCATCCTATAAGGCAGGGCAGAGGGACTCACAGACACTCTTCTTACTCTGAGTCCCAGAGGGGTGGCTGGGACTTGTCCATAACCAGCTTTCTCCTGGTGCAGGTCTGACCTCAGGAGGGATGCAGCAAGTCACACACTAGATGCCAGAGAAGATCCAAGCACAAAGGAAGGAGAAGGGGAGAAATAATCCCTGCTACGTAGGAAAACATCTTTTGACGCATTCTGACACCACAGACTCTCTGCAGTTGGTGTTGAAAGCCTGGCTCAACTCTCCAACTCAAAACTTCTGAGAGATAAAAGCAGTCATTAGAGTTGGCGTGACAATGCACAGTGCTTTGAAATCTGGGGATGTGTTCTTTCTGTCCCCATACAGGAGTGCACCATGGCATTCTTGCCACAGGGCCTGAGGTGGAGATGAAAATTTAGATTTGTAGAATGTCAGATCTGTACACCATCCTAGAGGTTATCTGGCCTAATTTCCCATCCAAGATGAGAGGTCGAAAAGTGACAACATCCTGGAGAGATGGCTAGTTTGAATCTCTTTGAACGAGTCCATTTTAGGGAGTTCAAGGCCAATTGTCCAATGGTTGGATAATTCTTATCCTGAGAAAGTGTTTCCTCATATGGATCTGATTTTTTTTTTTTTTTTGGTGAGGAAGACCAGCCCTGAGCTAACATCCGATGCCAATCCTCCTCTTTTTCCCTGAGGAAGACCGGCCCTGGGCTAATATCCGTGCCCATCTTCCTCTACTTTATGTGGGACGCCACCACAGCATGGCTTAACAAGCGGTGCGTCGGTGTGCGCCCAGGATCCGAACCGGCGAACCCCAGGCCGCCACAGCAGAGCGCGCGCACTTAACGGCTTGCGCCACCCGGCCAGCCCCCCTCATATGGATCTGAAATGCGCCTCCATGCAACTTCACCCACTAGCCCCCTTCTTCCTTCTGTCTACATTCTAGGTAGATTCTAGAGCACCAGAAAATAAGATGAAGCCCCTCTCCACGTGTCAGTACTTCAAATAGTTGTAGATACAATCATGGCCCACCCTACATTCTCTCCTCTCCAGGCTAAGTAGCACTAATTCCTCTGAGAGTTTCTGATATGACACATGTTCAGGCCCCCTCACCTCTCGACACATTTCAAAGCCCCCTTGGTGATGGTTCACTGGACCTCAGCAAGGTCTGACCAAGGCCAGTGGCAGTGGGGTTGCATCTCCTTGTGTGAACATGGCACTTGTAAGAATAAAGCTCGTGTTCAAACCAGGTTTGTGTTCAAACAACATGCCGCTCATTCAACAAATATTGCTGAGCACGTGTGTGCATGCGTGCATGCTAGACTTTAGGGGACACAAAGATGCATAGGACTCCAGGACCTCACAGTGAATGGAGGGAAGATCAGTGAATGAGTAGTTCTAAGTGGATGAGGGATAGAAGGAAAAGTGCCCTGGAAGCGTAGAGGAGGGAATGCTCAGCATCTGCTCAGCAAGTGGAGGGCAGAGCGGGTATGGGGAAAGACTCCACTGAGTGGAAACTTGCCAGCTGGTCCTGGAGGAAGGAAGGGATGAGGTGAGCAGGCCTGAATTTGCTGTTCCCAGGCTGAAGGAACAGCATAGGAGAAGGCACAGAGTAACAAAGGAGTACAATGTCCCTCTGCCTCCTCTTCGTGTGACCACTTCCTGTCCATCCTTACAAACTCAGTTCTGATGTCCAATCCTCTTATAAGGACGACTTTCCAACCCCCTACCCTCCAGGTTAGGTTAGATACCTCGTCTCTGTCCTCATAACACTCACTGTGTATCTGTGACCTCTGCACTTCCCTATGACATTACCATGATCTGTTTATCTCCTGTCTTCTCCACCAAACTGTCATCTCCTCAAGTTAATCAGCCTCTTACCTGAGCGCCCAGCACAGAACCTGCATAGAGTCATTGTTCAAAACAAGTGTGTTGAATGAATGGGGTGGCCAGGTGGGTTCCGTTGGACATGCTAGAACTGATCACGGAAAGCTCGGCTGTGCAAGGTAATGAAGGGCTCCCTCCGCCTTTCTCAGGAGTCTGGGCTTGGCTCTGCGGGCAGTGGAGAGTGTGGGTTACTTTCAGGCAAGGGATTGATTGGGGGAAAATACACTGGCAGCCATTAGAGGATAAAGGCTAGATGTTGAGAAAGATAGAAACGAGTCAGGAAGCCTGGGCGACAGCCTGAGTAAGAGATGACAGGGCGTGAAGCAAGGTTATGGCTGTAGGGAGGGAACAATAACAGAAAGAAGGAGATGGGCCGGCCCCGTGGCTTAACGGTTAAGTGCGCCCGCTCTGCTACTGACAGCCCGGGTTAGGATCCCGGGCGCGCACCGACGCACCGCTTCTCCGGCCATGCTGAGGCCGCGTCCCACATACAGCAACTAGAAGGATGTGCAACTATGACACACAACTATCTACTGGGGCTTTGGGGGAAAAAAGGAGGAGGATTGGCAATAGATGTTAGCTCAGAGCCGGTCTTCCTCAGCAAAAAGAGGAGGATTAGCATGGATGTTAGCTCAGGGCTGATCTTCCTCACCAAAAAAAAAAGAAAAAAAACAGACTCTCAAAATAAAATATAATAGAAAGGTTAAAAAACAAAAGAAAAAAAAGAAGAAAGAAGGAGATGGATGAAAAGATAAAGAGGCAGTACTTGGCAGGGAATTCAGGGAAGGAAGAGGCAAAAAAGACTTGGGCAGCTGGGCTGAGAGTAACATCCTTGTCTGAAAGCAAGAATTGAGAAAGGGAAGGATTTTTATTTTATTCTTATGGTTGGAGGACATGGGAGGAAGGACAAGATAATAAATTCTATTTTTTCAGTCTTGCTGATTTTCAGGTAACGGGGTTTCTGAATATCCGGAAGTATGAGTTTGGGGGTGGGGCTAGGTTGAAGATCTGGGGAGCCCTTCATGTACCTATGGAACAAAGATGGAACCCAACTCACATGCCATCACTCAGGGCCCATCTTAGAAGAGCCCGAGATTGGTTTAATGCTCTGCTGTCACCACCTTGAAATTCTTAATAATTTGTGGATGATTAAGAATAAGAATCATTTTGCACTGGGCCCCATAAATTGTGTAGTCAGTCCTGTTCATCATGACATCCTAGATCCCAGAGCAGGGCCTGCCAGGTGGGGACAAGTTCAGCAGGTGAGTGGAGAAACAGGGACCCACAAAGGAGATGGGAAAGTTGTAGTCCAGGGAAGAGGGGAACCAGGAGCTAGAGGTATGGTGGAATCAGAGGAGAGGGTTTCTGAGAGAAGCTGGTGGTCTACACACTCTTTTCCCTAGGACGTGGGGAGGATGGCTGCGTATTTGCCCCTAAGGTGCATGGTCCCGCCAGTAGAGTCCTAGAGCCATTGAGTGGCCTGCTGCTCTCAGACTGTCTGTGCTTCCACTCAGATCCCTCCATCCTCCTGCACAGAGGATGGAAGCAGGCTCTCTGCTGAGGGGCTGATGTTTTTTTCCACCCAACCTGTTGACTCAACTTTGACTTGTTCTTTTGTAGCTTATTTTTCCAAAAGGCACTGCTGGTGTTGTCAGATGGCACCCTGACTGGGGAGATGACTATTCTGGCCATAACCATCCCCTGTGGACTGAACAGAACCCAGATGCTGAATGACACTTTACTTCCTCATCCCCCGCGGGGCACATCAGCTAGGCCATGCTCGTGCCTCATCCTCAGTCCCCCTTCCACCGCAGGCTGGAAGCCCTAGAACCTTTCCCTGGGCCATCCTAGCCAACACGGCAGATCTAGTTGGAAAAGATGTCCTAACAACCCAGAATATGTGATCAGCCTGGCCTGAGATTGTAAACTCTCCCCACAGACCCCCTTTCCCATCGCCACAGCCACCACCAAAGGAAGGAACAAAAATCCTCCACAGTGATTGTATTAAGGTCTTTCAGTTCAGAAAGGGAGATCAGGCAGAAGCTGGTAAATAGTTCTTCTTCTTTTCCAATAAGAACTAAATCACAATAAATGGTCTTAAACATCCACAGAGATTTTGATAAGACGTGAAGAAGAATTTCACAATAGCACTGATTTTGAGATACCTGCAGTAGAGACCAAACTGGAGAGAATTTAACCTGTGTGGGGTACTTCCAAGGTGGGGAAAAGTCTTTGTGCTCCGTGAAGCCCCTATAACAGTGCTCTGCATGGAGTGTTCTTGAGTAAATGCCTGAAGTTACACATGAAAGCTTCTTTAGGATATCCCAAGAGATTTCAGCTGCATTTCTAAGAACCAGGCTATCCAAATAAAAATCTCAGTTCAAAGGTCTCTACCTAATTTTAAAAGTAAATGTTCAATTCTTGAATCCGGAGTCTTTGTGGACGTTATGTAAGTCCCAGATTCTGCACAGTCACAACTTAAAAAAATAAAATGGTGTTCCCAAAGGAGGCTCTCCAAGGATGGAGCAAGACTCTCTTTGTAATCCAAAACCTGTGAGGAAACTTTAGTGCTGTTGCCACAGAGAGGTTTCCACTAAAAGGGAACAAAAACAGGCAAAGAGGTTTTGCAACAAGCAAGCCCTCTGTTGAAAAAACTACGGGGACCTCAGGAAACTCCAAAGAACAGCTAAAAACAGATTTCTTTAACTCAGAACACAGGGACTTCAACAAGGCAGATGAAATTGGATGTTGGAATCTGGTCCCATCAACATTCTCATCTCTAATCTTCATCAGGCTATTGGAGAGAGGGTGGGAGGTAGGAGAGGACAGTTCCCTAATACAGGGGATGACCTCTGTATTATGACAGCTTCTGGTGCTGTAGTGGGGACAAGGCTCTATTGATGGCATCTGGAGAAGGAACAACAAGATATTTATTTTAATGCATATTTCATTCATTCATTTATAAATCTTACAATTATTTGTTGAATGTCTGCTACATGCCGGGCATTATGCTATTTCCTAGAGATGAGAAACTCCTGCCTTCAGGTAACTAATGTTTAATAAACCACACAAACAGTGGGCTGCAGACATCTTGGAACTGAAATATCTCCAGTACTGGTAGTGTGATCCAAGAGGGGACAAAAGAGATGGATGATGCCCTCATGAACGCACAAGCTAACTATTGTGTATATTCCACACAGACAAAAACGTCAATTTTGATAAGGCCTTATAGGAACTAAATCTTCCACTTACTAGGTTATATCTGATGATTGCAAGAATTTCCCCAGCCCAGCTTCTGACTCTATCAATTTCAAACCTCATTTCTCTTCTGCTGCCCTGTCCTTCCGGAGCCCACACCACAGGATGTATCCACACAGCAGTGAGACCACAGGCTCTGTACCTTCACGTCATTATGCCTGGTGGCAGAGTATTCCTGAAACCATTTCTCTACCAGCACATCTGTGGATAATTTAACTATATGCAAAGTGACTGCAGACCACCTAAGTGAGCGAGGAAAGGGACGGACTGCAGTTAAACAGATGAGCTTTGCAAATTGTGCCAAAACACACGACCACGTGAACACCGTGTAGGGCACCTCCAGGGCTTTGGACGGGGTCCCACAAGAGAGAGCAGAAGCTGGAGCTTACTTTCATCACGGTAAACACATATCTGGGTGGAGCACAGAATACTGAGAAGGGCTAACTATTCCGAGCCTTTTGAATAGTCTTGATTCATCTTTTTCCCTGCAGAGGACAAAGAGAAGTCATCTGGATTGCTGAGATTCTCAGCCCCGGAGGTTACTCAGGTTTATGTTCAAGAGTCACACACAGATTTAAATCAGGCTCTTCATAAATGCCAATAAAAGACATTATGCTAAACCCTCTTCTCTGTTTTTAGATCTGACCTCCTCTCCCTCTCCATGGTCCTCCCCCATTTGCCCAATGTGTGGACTTCTCTCTGCCAGACTTTTTCATGTCGTCCATTTTTTAGTCCTAATTCTCACTGTCTTTGATTCTCCTTGTAAATCTTCTCATTGTTTTCTTTCCATTCTTCACTTATTTAGACCTATATTGCTCTGTCTCCTCTCCTCTTCCTTCTGCTCCTTTCTCCTCCTTCTCTCCCTCTCTTCCTCTCTCTCTTGCTTTCACTGTTGTCTCTCTATTTCGGGATCTCTGTCCTCTCGGTCTCTCTCTCCTTACTTTTTACTAGAAACTTCTCTGTATCGCTACTGTCTCTGTGTCTTCCTTTCTTTCACTCTTGACTCTCTCCCCCCATCTTTCCCTGGTGCCCTCCACTTCTTTCCAAACCCAAACTCCACTCCACCCTAACATATTTTTTTCCCATTTATTCATCAGTTATTTAAGAATTTGATCTTGGGACAGAGCTTTACTGCAGATTGCTTTTCCTTCCTGTGGCTTGAAAGCCTTTGAGCAGCCTTTCCCTTCTGGCCACAGGATGGGGAGCGAGGCCAGAAACAGTAGGAGCTTGTTCGGGGCCTCTTGCTTGTGTTTTTGCAGGCACTGCCCTGGAAGGGAAGGTTTCTTGGTACTTCTTGTACCTCAGACACAAAGGAGCAGCCAAGAAGAGAAGCACATGTCAGTCGTTCGGGAATCCCTCTCAACTCTTTGGTTTTTCTCCAATTCCATCTGTTTTTGTCTGACTTTCTACAGAAACCTATGCCTGTATGTTTATCACTCAGTTAACAAGTTCTACTGGATACTGTCTACGAGCTATTGAAGAGCAAAACAAAGTCCTTGTCCTCTAAAAGCTTATTCTCCAGGGTCTACAGGTACAGAACTATCACCTGTAAATGGTCAGAGGACACGGAAGCAATAAAATGTGTGATGCTGACCGTAAACGTGCCAGGTCAGAGGAGGGAGAACCCAGAGCAAGCCTGAAGAATCAAAGAAGTCTTGGTGGAAGGGGTTGGGTGCTGCCCCTGAAGTCCACAGAGGGGAAGGAGGGCATCTTATAGGAAAAACAACAGCATGAGAAAAGCCAGAACCTCGGGCACTAGCCGGGGTCCAAGGAGAGCGAGGAGTTGGCCTGGCCAGACAGCAATGTAGATGTGGGGGTGGGTAGTATGGGGCTTCTACATGGTGGAGATGAGGCACTGGGGACTTGTCTGCTCAGGCTACCATGACAAGATACCACAGACTGTGTGGCTTAAAGAACAGGAGTCTATTTTCTCATCGTTTTCAAGGCTGGAAGTCCTGGCAGGGTTGGTCTCTGGTGAGGGCTCTCTTCCTGGCTTGCAGATGGCCACCTTCTTGCTGTGTCTTCACATGGCAGAGAGAGAAAAAGAGTTTCTTTGGGCTCATCATCATCATCAAAACCATGATTTCAAAGATGAGAACTGCATAGACATACTGTGTGGAAGAACATTCCCATCACCCAACACCGGGTCATGAACCTTAAGGGGAGGGATCCCACTGCTTTTGTTTCTGTTTCCTTCACATGGCACAGTCCAGGGCCTTGTTTGGTGCCCTCTAAATATTAAACAAATAAATAGACTTGAACAGAATTGATGCCACAGATCACAGAATTTGGAGGTCCATAGAAGAAAGACCTTCTCCCCAGGGTGAAAATCAATGTCTTCTTTGAGAATAGCTTAGCTCAGATGCCAAGAATTTACAATTATGCACATCACACCCAGCTCTCCAGCTGGTTCAATTTTTAAAGACATTTAAGTTCCCATCATATGTCAAGATGTGGGATAGGAACATGGCTACTGCCTTGCACAACTCCAAGGGCACCTTTACAGTGTGTCCGATGTCAATTGCTCTCCCTGGACTTGTTCAAGGCAGTGGTTCTCACATAGAAGAGAGAATACACAATTAAAGGGTGTTATTGTTTAATGGGTAGAGAGTTTCTGTTTGGGCTGATGAAAAGTTCTGAAAATGGATAGTGGTGATGGTTGCACAACATAGCAAATATACAGAATGCCACTGAATCGTACACTTAAAATGGTTACAATGGCAAATTTTATGTTATGTATATTTTACCACAATAAAAATAAATAAATGAAAACAAATGGAGAAAGTCCTTGAACCCAAGGAGCTCACAGTTCTGGGTGGTGAAGGGCACATAATAAAATAGGTACAAAGTGTAAATATGCATCAAATACCCTAAGATCACAGAGGAGGGAGTGACGGGTTGAAACAGGGAAAAGGTGGCCTACTTGTAA
This sequence comes from Ceratotherium simum simum, assembly GCF_057802395.1. Classification (NCBI taxonomy): domain Eukaryota; kingdom Metazoa; phylum Chordata; class Mammalia; order Perissodactyla; family Rhinocerotidae; genus Ceratotherium; species Ceratotherium simum. Next base: position 27,924,812 of record NC_141931.1, on the reverse strand, counting down.
AAAAATGCTACATGTTAAATGAACAGGGAGCTTTGACAGAGGTGGCATTACACTGTATCTTGAGCATGCCTAAGAGTTCATTGACTGGACAGATCCTGGGACCCTCTGTAATATCCTTAGAAAAGCTTGAACCATGCCTCTTCTGGTCAAGAAGACACCACTCACAGAGGGGAGTGTGAACTCGGAGGAGAATACCACACAAGTGGAAAGAAAGGACACTTTCTAAAACCAGGAGACTGGTGTTGGCCAAGGAAGGGTGGAGATCCTTAGGCAGGACTAGAGGTTACCAATGGCCGATGAGAGATATTCCAGCAGTTCATGTGGGGGCCAATTCAGCAATGGGCTGGGAGTCATGCAAGGAAAAGGACTTTTAAATTAAGTAATCCTGGAGGGAAGGCGGTCACCACCAGCCCTCTCTGTCCCTCCCCGACACATCCTGCGGGCCCCACTCCCTTCTTGCCTTTGGGAAATTCAGGTTGTAAAACCAAAGGATATCCTGGTTCTTGGGAACTTTGATTGCAGTCACTTGCCTCAGGAACAATTACAGGCCCGAGAGGGAGGGGGAAACTCTTGAGTCAGGTGTACGGCGCACATCCGAGAATTTTTCTTTCCCTTTCAGGTGAATCTTTGAACCCAATATCCATATTTTCCTAACCAGAAATGAAATTATGTGGTGTGGTAAGTACTCTTACAGCAGGAGAGCAACAGGACAGAACATTTGAAATTGGAACTTTCCTGAAAAATCGAAATTAGTTACCTCCCAACGATACTCAAAGGCTTCCAGAAATACCTGGAGAACAGCAACGTATGCAGAGTTCTCCCCACAGGCATGATATACTGCAGACAATTCCATTATCCTTTGATTTGCTCCTCAGTGAAAGTTAGAAGGGGCCCAAGAGATTAAAAAATCCAGCTTCCTCACAACAATAAAAACACCACTATAACAAGTACATACTGCTTTAGTATTTGCAACGCCCTTTAACAAATGTTGGCTTATTTGATACAACAACTCTGTAAGGTGGGTATTATTATTCCCGTTTTATAACTGAGATGCCTGGGTCACAATATTAAGTAAATGGTAGCCCAGTTTTTATGACACACAATCCACTGCTCTTTTTATTAAAAAAAAAGTTTCTCACCATAAAAGTTAGATTTTTTTAACTTTAGATAATTCAGAAGAAGATTAAAAGAATAAAAAGCAGGCAACATTTGGGGTATAGACTTCCAGGATTTTCCTCATGTATATATGTATATATTTTTAAATAAAACTGCAATTACATTGTACATACATTTTATAACATTTTTTTTTATATAACAATATATCACGAACATTTTCTCATAGTCCAAGATATATGTACCAAGTTAGATCACATTCTGGGCCAGAAAACAAATCTCAACATATTCAAAAAAATTGAAATCTTACAGAATGTGTTATTCAACCACATGGAATCAAACTAGAAATCAATAACAAAACAGCAGTAGGAGGGACTGGCATGGTGGTACAGCGGTTAAGTTCACCTGTTCTGCTTTGGCGGCCCGGAGTTCACCAATTCGGATCCCGGGCATGGACCTACTCACCGCTCATCAAGCCAGGCTGAGGCAGCATCCCACTTAGAAGAACTAGAAGGACCTACAACTAGGTTATACAACTATGCACTGGGGACTTTGGGGAGAGAAAAAAAAAAGAGGAATATTGGCAACAGATGTTAACTCAGCGCTAATCTTCCTCAAAACATAAATAAATAAAAAATAATAATTAAAAAAGCAATAGGAAAATCTCAAATCACTTGGCAACTAAATAGCACACTTCTAAATAGTCCATGGGTCAAACAGAAAGTCTCAAAATAAATTTCAAAGAAACACATTGAACTAAATGAAAATAAAAACACAACATATTGAAATTTGTAGGACACAGCTAAAGCAATGCTGAGAGGAAAATGTATAGTACTAAATGAATATATTTGAAAAGAGGAAAGACTCAGATCAATAATCTAAGCTCCCACCTCAAGAACATAGAAAAAGAAGAGCAAAATAAATCCAAAGAAAGCAGAAATCAGGAAATAGTAAAGATAAGAGCCAAAATCAATGAAATTGAAAACAGAAAAACAATAGAGAAAATCAATGAAACAAAGGGCTAGCTCTTGGATAAGATCGATAAAATTGACAAGCCTCTAGCAAGACTAACAAAGGAAAAAAAGACACAAATTATGAATAGGAATAAAACAAGGGATATCACCACAGACCCTACCGACATCAAAAAGATATTAAGGGAAAGCTACAAACAATTCTACCCACATAAATATGACAACTGAGGTGAAATGGATCAATTCCTGGAAAAACATAAACTACAACTCACCCAATATGAAATAGATAATGTGAATAGCCCTGTAACTATTAAAGACATTGAATTTGTAATTTTAAAACTCCCCACCCCCCAAATCTCCAGACTCAGATGATTTCACTGGAGAATTTTACCAAACATTTTAAGAAGAATTAACAGCAATTCTACACAATCTCTTCCAGAAAATAGAAGAAGATAGAACATTTCCCAATTCATTTTATGGAACTCCTGTTACCCTAATACCAAAAGCAGGTAAAGAGTGTACAAAAAGGAGAAAACTGGGGCCTGCCCGGTGGCGCAAGAGGTTAAGTGCGTGCACTCCACTGTGGCAGCCCGGGGTTCACCGGTTCGGATCCCGGCCGCGCACCGACACACTGCTTGTGAAGCCATGCTGTGGTGGCGTCCCATATAAAGTGGAGGAAGATGGGCATGGATGTTAGCCCACGCCCAGTCTTCCTCAGCAAAACGAGGAGGATTGGCAGATGTTAGCTCAGGGCTGATCTTCCTCACAAAAAAAAAAAAAATAGAGAGAAAACTACAGGGCCCAGCCGGGTGGTGTAGGGGTTACAACTCCCACATTCCATTTCGGTGGCCAGCGATTCACAGGTTCTAATCCTGGGTGGGGACGTATGCATGGCTCATCAAGTCATGCTGTGGCAGCATCCCACATACAAAATAGAGGAAGATGGGCACAGATGTTAGCTCAGGACTAATCTTCCTCAGCAAAAAGAGGAGGATTGGCAACAGATGTTGGCTCAGAACCAATCTTCCTCACCAAAAAAAAAAAAGAGAGAAAACTACAGATCAATATCCTCAACGAATATAGATGCAAAAATTGTTTTTAATATTAGCAAATAGAATTCAACAATATATAAAAAGAATTATAGACTATTACCAAGTGGGGTTTATTCTAGGAATACAAGACTTCAGTGTTCAAAATCCATTGACATAATCCACTGTATTAACAGGCAAAAGAAGAAAATTCACATGATTATATTAATTGATAAGGAAAAAAATCATTTGACAAAATTTAACACTCATATATGATTTCAAAAAACTATCAGAAAAAAAGGAATAGAGAGGAACTTCTCTAACTTGATAAAGAGCATCTACAAAGACCTACAGCTAACATGACACTTAACAGTGAAAGACTGAATGCCTCCCCCAAGATCAAGAACAAAGAGAGGATGCCCATTCTCAAGACTGTTATTCCACACAGTTCTGAAAGTTCTAGCCAGTGCAATAAGGCAGAGAAAGGAAATTAAAGGCATACAGATCCAAACGAAGAAATAAAACCATCACTATTTGCAGATTATTTGCAGATGACATGACTGTCTACACAGAAACTTTAAAAAAAAAAAAAAAACGCCCCTAGATCTAATACATGAGTTCATCAAAGCTGCAGGATACAAGATCATCATATAAAAATCAATTTTATTTCGTTTTTTCTTTCTTTTTGTTTTTTTGTGAGGAAGACTACCCCTGAGCTAACATCCAATGCCGATCCTCCTCTTTTAGCTGAGGAAGATTGGCCCTGGGCTAACATCCTGCCCACCTTCCTCTACTTTATATGGGATGCCGCCACAGCATGGCTTGACAAGCAGTGCATCAGTGCACGCCTGGGATCCGAACCTGCAAACCCTGGAATGCGAGCACTTAACCACTACGCCACCGGGCCAACCCCCCAATTTTATTTCTATATAGACTAGCAATGACCACATGGACACTGAAATTAAAAATAAAATACCATTTACAATTGCTCAAAAAAAATACCCCAAATAGCTAAAACAATTTTGAAAAAGAATAATAAAGTAGGAGGACTCAGTGCACCCGATTTTAATACTTATTATATAGTTACAGGAATCAAGACAGTGCGGTATTATTGGCAGAAGGATGGACACATAGATCAACAGAACTGAATAGAGAACCCAGAAATAAACCCACACAAATATATCTGACTGACATTTGACAATTCGTTGGAGGAAAGATAGCCTTTTCAATAAATGGTCCTGGAGCAATGCGTCAGGAAAAAAAATGAAGTCATAACTTAAGTCTCCCACCTCATACAAAAATTCACTCAAGATGGATCACAGACTAAAAGTAAAACTATGAAACTTTTGGGAAAAAAATGTAGGAGATAATTTTTGGGCCCTGGGGCTAGGCAAAGAGTTCTTGGATTTGACACCAAAAACATGATTAGTAAAAGGAAAAATTGATAAGCTGGACTTCATCAGAATTAAAAACATGTGCTCTACAAAATACCCTGTTTAGAAAATGAAAAGACAACCTACAGACTGAAAGACAATATTTGCAAACCACATATTTGACAAAGGACTAGTTGGTATCTAGAATATATAAAGAACTCTCAAAACGCAACCGTAAAAAAAAAAAAAGCCCATTAGAAAACGATGGCAAAAAACATGAGGAGACATTTCACTGAAGAGGAGATACAGATGGCAAATAAACGCATGAAAAGATGCTGAACATCACTATTTATTAGGGAAATGCAAATTCAAACCACAATGAGATATCATTGTAACGCTCCAGAATGACTGACATAAACAATAGTGACAACACCAAATGCTGGCAATGATTCGGACAAACTGGATCACACGTACACTGCTGGTGGGGATGTAAAATGGTACAGTCACTCTGGAAGAGTTTGACAATTTGTTAAGAAAAAATAAAACATAAACATGCAGTTACCATATGACCCAATAATTGCATCCCTAGGCATTTATCCCAGAGAAATAAAAACTTATACTCACATTTTAAAAAAAGGTACACAAATGTTTTATAGTAGCTTCATTCTTAATGGCTCAAAACTAGAAACAAGCCAGATGTCCTTCAATGAGTGAATGGCTAAACAAACTGTGTACTTCCACACCATGGAATATTACTCAGCACCAAAAAAGAATGAGCTATTGATACCCACAACCACCTAGATGAATCTTCAGAGAATGATGCTGAGTGAAAAAAATCTAATCCCAAAATATTGCATACTATATGATTCCATTTATATAACATTCTCAAAATGACAAAATTATAGAAATGGAGAGTAGATTAGTGGTTGTCAGGAGTTGAGGTGGGAATGGGGGCAAAAAGTGGGGGTGGCTGTGAAAGGGCACTGCCAGGGATCCTGGCGGTGATGGAAACATTCTGTACCTTGTGCAGCAATATCAGTATTCTGATTGTGATATTGGACTATAGCTTTGCAAAATATTACCATATTTTGGAAATATGGGGAAAATTGGTAAAGGGTACACTGAATCTCTCTGTATTATTTTTTAAAACTGCGTGATAATATATAATTAACTCAAAATAAAGCATTTAATTTTTTAAAATTAAAAATAAAATTAGGATTGTATATGTATCATATTTTATATTTAAAAATATGAGCATTTTCTCATTGTCTAAAGTATTCCTATAGATTATATTTATTGACTGCTTTATATCTATGTATATATATAATATCTGTCTATGGATGTACCATAATTATTTAACTCTATTTTTTCCTAAGGATTTGGATTATTTCAAATATTTTGTTATCATTATAAAAAAATGCTGAGAACATCTTGGCGCCCTGTTTTTTCTTTTTTTGGTTTTTTTTTTGGTGAGGAAGATTGGCCCTGAGCTAACATCTGTGCCCATCTTCCTCTATTTTGTATGTGGGACACCTGCCACAGCACGGCTTGATGAGTGGTGCATACGTCCATGCCCGGGATCCGAACCTGCGAACCCCGGGCCACCAAAGCAGAGCGCTCAAACTTAACCACTACACCAACGGACTGGCCTCTTGGTGCCCATTTTTTTAAAAAATAGCTTTATTGAGATACAAATAATATACCATACAATTCACCTCTTTAAAGTGTACAATTTAATGTTTTTTAATATATTCACAGTGTTGCTCAACTATCTCCACAATCTAATTTTAGAAGGTTTTGTTCCCCCTAAAACAAACCCCATACCCATTAGCAGTCCAGCTCCATCCCCCCACTTGCCTACTCCAGCCCTAAGAAACCACTAGTCTACTTTCTTCCCTATCAATTAGCCTGTAGAGACAAATTCTGGACATTTGATACAAATGGAATCCTACAGTATGTGGTCTTGTATGACCAGCTTCTTTCACTGAGCATAGTGTTCTCAAGGGTCATTCATGTTGTAGCATGAGTGTGTCCGTACTTCATTCTTTTTTATTGCTGGATAACATTCCATAGCATAGTCATATCACATTTCATTTCTCCACTCAACAGTTGATGGACACTGGGTTGCTTTCACGTTGGGGCTATTAAAAATAGTGCTGCATAAACATTCACATGCAATTTTTATGTGTGGACAGATGTTTTCATTTTCTTGGGTGTCCATGTAGGAGTGAAATTGCTGGGTCATACGGTAATTCTATGTCTAACTTTTTAACCCAGTGCCCATTTCTGATTTTTTGTGTGTGTGTGTGAGGAGATCAGCCCTGTGCTAACATCTGCCAATCCTCCTCTTTTTGCTGAGGAAGACTGGCCCTGGGCTAACATCCATGCCCATCTTCCTCCACTTTATATGGGACACTGCCACAGCATGGCTTGACAAGCAGTGCGTTGGCGCGCGCCCAGGATCTGAACCTGCGAACCCCGGGCTGCCGCAGCGGAGTGCGCACACTTAACCGCTTGCGCCACCGGGGCGGCCCTATTTTTTTTTTTTTTTTTTTTTTTTTTTTTGAGGAAGGTCAGCCGTGAGATTACATCCTTGCCAATCCTCCTCTTTTTGCTGAGGAAGACTGGCCCTGGGCTAACATCCGTGCCCATCTTCCTCCACTTTATATGGGACGCCGCCACAGTAAGGCTTGACAAGTGGTGCATGGGTGCGCGCCCGGGATCCGAACCCGGGCAGCCATCAGCGGAGCACGTGCACTTAACCACTACGCCACGGGGCCGGCCCCCCCATTTCTGATTATTTCTTTAAGATACATTCCTAGCAGTGAAAATAATTGGTCAAAGCATATGGGCATCTTTAAGTTTTTTGATGCATGTTGCCAAATGACACTCCTAAAAATTATGCCAACTTCTGCTCCCACCAGTAGTACAGGAAAATGCTTTAACAGGACAAATTTGGGCTCCAAAGGCTCTTAAAGGATCAAATCCACAGTCATCTGATCTCTGGATCTGCAGGGACTCACGAAGCAGCCTACTCCTTTTCTGGACAAGGCTTAGCAGAAGGAGCCAGAAGACCTGGGTTCTTCTCCGAGGGCTGCTACTTGCTGGCCATGCAACCTCAAGCAAGTTATTTCCCCCTTTGCAAAAGGAAGATAACACCAGGCCTGCCTACCCCACTCAGCCGTTGGAGGATCAGTGTAGGAATGCGGTGTAGGAACACTTTTGTAGGGTGGGCACACCCAGGCAGGAATGAGTCCTGTCAGGGTATCACTTTTTGAAAAGCACTGCTTAACTGGTTTGTCCACTGAGTGTCGAGATTTTGGGCAGAACTTGGTAATCGCGGGTCAGTGGTTGGTTAGTTCAGATATATCTGCTTTAACAGAACCTGAGGTCAAACACATCTTCCTCTTTCTACTATGAATGTGATTGCACAGTGCAATTTCTATGTGTCATTAAGCTAAACATCCTCCCACTACCACCAGCGGCTCAGTTAGGGAGGGACAGAGAGGGTGGAGGTGCCTGGAACCCACACCTTATCGGGAAGTTTCGTTATTACCAACAGCAAGTTCTTCCCTCCATTGGAATGAAATGTGCCCCTCCAGAAATCCTAACCAGTAGTGTCTACTCCGCCCTCAGTCCTGTGGCCGTGGCCAATGCACAGCTTCTTTTCTGAGAGTCTTCCCAAAAACCAGGGCCTTCCTCTGTGGCCGAGTGGACAGTTAGGCCTGTATGTCCGCCCAGCCAGCTGATGGTCCATGTGCCTAGAGCCCAAGGGGAGCCCGTGTCTGCTTCCTCGTCAGCCATGCCAGTGCCTGGACAGTAACCAGTGTTCCAGGTCTTCACCAAGCTCCACAGGGCATTTGTCCCACAGTTTCTAGGAGATCCGCCTGCCTTCCCGGGGGGTGAGAAGGGCAGTGGAGGAGGGGAATAGGGGAATGGCCTTCTTGGTGGTGCTGTGCATCTGGCCTGGGGCCTGGCGATGAGAGTCCATCAGAATGAGACACGTGTACAAACCCAAGCTGTGGGGACCGCGGGGAAGCCCGGCTTAAACAGACACTCTCTCCCCAGTGGAGCTACATGTCTCTACCAGAGAAGCCCTGGATGCTAACTCAATTTCTTTTCTCTAGACCCAGAGAGCTTATTTGAGAGCTGAAGATACAGTCATGTGCTGTATAACAATGTTTTGGTCAACAACAGACTGCATATACAACAGTGGTCTCATAAGATTAGTACCATACAGCCTAGGTGTGTAGTAGGCTATACCATCTAGGTTTGTGTAAATACACTCTATGATGTTGGCACAACAACTGAATTGCTTAACAACGCATTTCTCAGAATGTATTCCTGTCGTTAAGCGACACATGACTGTATTTAATGAAATAAGATTAGCTATTAGGTAATAAGTGTCTCCTATGTTTCAAGCACTTCACATAGATCATCTTTAATCCTCACAGCATCTTGAAGGTAGGCATGACACCTATTTTACAGATGAAGAAACTGAGATTCAGTGAGGTTAGGTAACTTGCCTGAGGCCGTAAAGCCAGCAGGCAGCAAAGCAGAATTCGAAGTCAGGTCTTAGTCCAAAATCCACATCACTCTTCTCTCATGATGACATGAGGATGTGACCTGGAACCCCACTTGCAGGTCTATTCTAGCCAGCAATGCAAAGGGTCTGTCCAATGTGGATCTTCTCCTGGGCCAAGAAGGACCCTGCTGGGTTGTGGATTAGTGGGGACGGCGTGAACGAGCATGCTAAGGATTTCTGTCCCTCCAGAGTGGGACATCAGCTGACTGCCTGAGCAATCACCCAGGCCCTGGGCGTTTGGTTCACATTAAGTTTATTCTGGCTCCTTCTACCTTCTTCCCTCTTGCCCTGCAAAGCCCTTTGTGTAATGGGTCTACCCTTCCAGTTAATTTCAAAAACTGCTGAGCCAAGGAGGGCCCTCCTCCGGTGTTTGTTGTTGTTGACAGGAAACATGAGTGATGAGTCACTCCAAAGCAGTGTATCAAAGAGCAGGGCAGACGTGGGCGGATCTGGAGAGTGTCTGGTGTCAGCTGGTGGAGGCCTCTGCAGGGGCGGCTGTGAGGAGGCGGGTCTGGGAGGCGTTACTCTGTCTGTGTGTGGGACAGACGGACAGTCCCCCAGGGAAGGAGTCTCAGGGCAGACCACAGGCAGAAGAGATGTCAGTAATGGAGAGCTGATGAAAAGCCATCCCGATTCTGTGTCTGGGAGCCCAGCGTGTCAGAGCCAAAGGGCGCTTCTCCTGATGGACAATGCCTGCCCAACGCCTGGCCAGAGCCCTGGGCGGGAGAGGGCTGGCCAGCTGATGGTGGGCTGACAGACCTGTGGGTCTTATTTGCAAGGCTACAGGAGTTGAGGGCCACCTGCAAGTGTGGGTGTCCCTAGGGGACATGCCAAAATCCGTCAACCATTAGGGAGAAGGAGCAGTATTATCAAGACCACCGGCAATGTTGTCACCATGCAGACTGGTATGGACTGAAGACTGAATGTGTCCCCAAAATCCATATGTTGAAACCTCACTCCCAATGAGATGGTATTAGGAGGTGTCACCTCTGAGAGATGACTAGGTTGTGAGGGCATAGCCTTCATGATGGGATTGGTGCCCTTATAAAAGAGACCCCAGAGACCCCGCTCGCCCCTCCACCATGTGAGGACACAGAGAGAAGATGGCCGTCTATGAACCAGGAAGCAGGCTCTCCCCAGACACCGAATCTACTGGCACCTTGATCTTGGACTTCCAGCCTCCGAAATGTGGGAAATAAATGTCTGTTGTTTATAAGCCCCCCAGCCTGTGGTGTTCTGTTATAGCAGCCCGAGCTGACTAAGATACATCCTCACACTTACCTCTGTCATTCAAAATACTCTCCGTGTCTGTGACGACCATGAGGACTGGTCCTGGTACTTTCTACAGCGCCTAACTGAATTAATGCTCACCTATTTGATGAACTCTGATCCTTATTTAACACTGTCCTGAGGGTGTGGCTGAAGGCACAAAGAAGCCTGAGACAAATTTTTGCCCTCAAGAAACTTGTGCTCAAAATGGGAATCAAAATAGAGATACACAATGCAGAACACTACACTCTCAATTGTAAGATTGTGTGGTTACAACTCAAACAGTATCAAGGGTTTGGAGAGGAGAAAAAATCTCAGCATCCAGAGTCCTACATTAGAGTAATCAGGGGAGGCTTCCCGGAAGTGGTGAGGCCTGAGTGAGTCCTTGAATGATGGGTTCAGAAGAAGGGAGATGAAATTCTAGGTGGGAGGAGCAGTGCCAACAGTCAATACTGAATTCAGAGTCAGCTCTAGACATAGAGGGTTCTTCACTTCTTGGCTCCATGGCCATACTCTAGTCAAATAGTAGATGGTAGGATGATACCAAGGCCAGAGCGGGTGAGAATGTATATTTCTGACAGCAATCTCTGCATTTCAGACCCAATACAGGGATAGCAGATACCATTTCTTGAGTGCCTACCAGGTGCCGGGCACTTTACATAATTTAACTTATTTCATTTTCACAGCAAACCTAGGGGGTATTATCACTATCCTCATTTCACAAATAGGGGAACTGAGGCTGACAGAAGTGAGGGAACTTGCCCAAGATCACCCAGCAGAGCGGCAGAGATGGAACTCCAACCTGGTCCTGGGTGCCCTTTCCACCGGTCTCGCTGCGTCCCCAGCCAGGGGTGGCCAGCTTCCCTTTGGCCTCTGCTGAAGGTCACTTAGGAGTAAACGCTCTTTCTCTACGCCAGCCACCACCCCCTCCAATGCTCCATCCACCATGACACCCCTGCTGACCTCTCCGCAGCCACACGTGCTCCTTCCTGCTTTGGATCTAAAGACCCCTGAGGTCACGACGCATCTTAGGATGGAAAGCACCTTTAAATTAACGCCTGGGCGTAGAGGCGGGAGATGCACAGGGAAACTTTTGGGGTGATGGTTATGTTCATCATCTCATTTGGGGTGATGGTTTCATTTGTGTATTCACATGTCAAAATGTACCAAGTGATCCACTTTAAATATCAGCAGTTACTTGTATGTCAATTATACCTCGACAAAGCTGTTTAAAAAAATTCTAACTCAGGGCTCTCTGACTCCAAAAGAATATATGACAACAGCAGGACATTTCCTTAGCGGCACAAAGAATGGGGTGGTCGCTACAGAGACCCCGGCGTGGAGAGGGTGCATGGTGCTGCTCCTGAGCTCCCCGCCGAGAGAGCCTCCTGTGTTTCCTCCCCCACAGAAACGCCTGGGCCCCACCCCACACCAGGTATTGTGACACCAAGCTACGCCCCAGCGATATTTCACAAAACTCAGCCCTTTTTCACTCTTTCTGTCCTTAAGAGCAGGCGTGAGCCAGGCACTGCTCTATCCATTTTGTAACAGATAAGGAAATGGAGCCAGAGGGAGAAAGGCTCATAGATTTTCACAACGTCACCTCTGAGTCAAGGCAGAAACAACTGATGTTCTTCATTCTCTAGCTGCCTCGGGAAGAAACCTGGGACCGATGGCTCCACCTCAGCAAAGGCCCCAGAGATGCCCTCCTGTCTGCCCCGCTAAGGACCAGGTCCCCTGCCCACATGCCCGCAGCCACCCAGCCCAGCCCCCTAAGAGCACAGCAGCCTCCTCCTGCAGCCAGGGTGTCCAGGAGTGGGGGGCCCTTTCTTTTTGGCCTACTTGCTGGTTTCTTTCAACACATCTGAGCTCAGTTAAACTGGATTGTGCACATTAGGACCACCAGTCATAGGAGCAAAGGCATAATTTCCCCCCAAGGGCATCATTCCATATGCTGGAGGGATGGATTAACCCTAGAAGCAGGGCCGCCAAGTTCAGTCTCACAGGTTGCTCACTGCACAACTGCAGGGGGCGCCAGTCACCTAGTGACCTGCCTGGAGGGATTTATGATTTAATGGGAGCAAACAAATCTTAATATAGATCTCTCTTTACTATAAACAAAAGGGTTAGGAACAAGCAGACTTGTCCACGCCAGTGCCAGGAATGACAAACAACAGACTAAGCCCAGGCTGAGTACCGAGTGAGCTGGTTCTCGTCCCAGCTCAGCCTGGACCCAGCTGTTTGACCTTAAGCAAGAGCCTTAGTTACTTCACTCCCAACAATATAAAACATGGCAAGTCCTGCAAAAACTGTATAACTTAAGTATTATGTATCATTCTTTTAAAGATTAAAATCCAGTTGGACTAAAAGACTCTAGAAGTGCCTCCTGGCTAGGTCAGTCTACAATTCTCCGCTGTAAAAGATAGGATTGCATTGAGAGAGGATTCAGTGACGGGGGAATGGAGAGGGAAGCCAGGTGGGGCTAGTCTTACCTAAACGCTCTCAGAACAGAGAAACAAACACACCCTCCACCAGTTCTGATCTTTTTTCTCTAGTCTCAGGCTGGAACAAAGAGCCTTTTTGTGAGTTTAATGGGGCCTGACTTACTCAGCAAACTTTTCTGTCTCCTTCTTCTGTATGAGAATAAAAACAAACCTTTCTGTCCGGGTTTGCTAGGTTCCTTTGAAGGGCCTGCAGCTTTGGTTTAGGCAAACAGGAACCTGGCCGGGACCGCCCTGGTAAATGAGCTGTTTGGCAAGACTTTGCAGAGGCCTCCACCATAAGAGACTGAGGAGGGGGCGGAGGAGAGGGGAGCAGGAACCACAGAGGAGAGAAGGCAACGTGCAGCAGGCCTGTGCCAGGCGCACTAATAGTAGGTGTTAGGGCTGACATTCCGGTTTTTTTTTAAATTATTTTATTGAGGTCATATTGGTTTACAACATTGTGTAATTTCAGGTGTACATTATTATATATCAGTTTCTGTATAGACCGCATCATGCTCACCACCAATAGTCTAGTTTTTATCCGTCACCATATATACGTGCCCCTTTACCTCTTTCGCCCATCACCCCTCCCTCTTCCCCTCTGGTAACCACCAATCTGTTCTCTTTATCCATGTATTTGTTTATCTTCCACATATGAGTGAAGTCATATGTTGTTTGTCTTGGTCTGGATTATTTCACTTAACATAATACACTCAAGGTCCATCCATGTTGTTGAAATGGGACAACTTTGTCTTTTTTATGGCTGAGTAGTATTCCATTGTGTATATATACCACATCTTCTTTATCCATTCATCCATTGATGGGCACTTGGGTTGCATCTACGTTTGGCTATTGTGAATAATGCTACAATGAACATAGGGGTGCATAGATCTCTCTGTATTGTTGATTTCATGTTCTTTAGATAAATACCCAGTAGTGGGATACTGACATTACTGAGCACAAGGTACCACCAAGCACAGTGCTGAGCCTCTATCATATTCATTTATTGGGACCTCCCTAAATTAGCTCATTTAATCCTCTCGACCTCCCGAGACGGAGAGGATGGCTGCCCGTGGTCTGGATCAGGAAATGGGGACTTGAAGAACACACACAGACCAGGTGAGTTCGACCCAAAGGCTTTGCTCCTTCCACCCGGCCGTGTCTGCTCCCCAGAGAGCCCCAGCCTCCGCCCCTCCTTCCCAATCCCCCAGAACCCGGGATCCTCCAGGCAGGCGGCTTAATAGCCATGCCTGAAATCGCGTCTCGATCATTCGAACAGAACGTCATTTCCGCGGCCTTGAGGATAAGGATCAAGTTCACATTCCAGCTCAAGCACCTGGGAACTCTGCAACCTCTGCTCACACCTCCCGCCTCCCACTCAGAGGGGCCGTGTCTGCTCCAGGGGTGAGTCAGCCCCTCCCTGCCTGCCCCCACTCCACACACACACACACACACACTCACTCTCACACTCACTCACATTCACACACTCACGTTCACACTCTCCCGCACACACTTCCCACCGGACCACAGGGAGATAACGCACAGGCACCTTCCAGGAATGAGACCAGCTCTCTCTCTATCTCGGGGTGACGTCAGCCCTGTAAACAGTTCACCAGTCACTTAGAGTGACTAAGGATGGGCGTGAACTCTGAGGGTGGATGGGGGCATCAGGGTGGAGGAATGAAGTCAATTTAATGCACTTTCCTACCACTGGAGTGCCCAGAAATGAGGGGAGGGAAGGAAAGCCTTTCAGAAGCCCACATTTGAGGCCGGGGGCTGTGAGGGTCCCTTGTAGGAAGTTATCTTCAGCAGCAGGACCGCACTGACAGATTCAGTGTCACCACCCTGCCGCGGGCCCACCATCTCATAGCCTACCCTACACACACAAGCATACACACACACACACACACACGCACACACAAAGCAGTAGCACAGCTTCATCGGCTCCCCAGTGACTGGAGATACTAAATATCATTATCATTATGACCAGTATTTACCACACACTCAGTATGCAGTGCCAGGCATTATGCTAAGCTCTTTCCATGCAAAAAAGAAATTTCCAATTAATTCCCACGACAACCCAATGTGGCAGTTACCATTACTCCCATTTTCCAGATGAGGACACTGAGGCTTAGAGCTTGGGTCACTCCGCCGAGCTCCCACAGCGAAGGAGTGACATAAGAGCCCCTTGTTAACCAGCTCGCTCTTCCCCTCCGGTAGAGCACCTCTCAGGCACTGTCAAAGCCTCGACTATTTGGGCCACCTATGCTCAGGTGACAATGCTCTTAGCCCAGTCCCTGGTTTTAATTAACTGCATCCGGTTTGTCAGCATATCTAATGCCACAGTGGGTGGACTTCCAGAGCAGGGCCAGGCCCACTGCCAACCCCCAGGGCCTTCTCTTCCACCTACCCTTCCTTCTGCCCTGTTCTCTGCAGCTTCTCACAAGCTCCACACTGTGGAGTCCAAGCGGGGGTGACAGTGGTGGCCAGGGGCGGAGACCAGAGACTCGATCTGACTTCTGAAGATACGCAAGGAGGTGTGAATTAGGGAGCCAGAGGGGAGAGGGGATGCAGTTGGCAGAATCACACTGCCCCCCAAAGATGTCCTCCTCTCAATCCCCAGAACCTGTGACTATGCTACCACACATAGCAAGAGATGTGACTAAATTAAAAATCTTAAGATGGGGAGATGACCCCGGATTACAAGGAGGGCCCAATGTAATCCCGGGGTCATTGAACACAGGACACTCACCTTCTCCTGTCCTCAGCCATCAGCTCCCCTGGTTCTCAAACCTTCGGGGTTTGGACTGGAACTGCACCACCACCAGCTCTTCCTTGCAAGAGGCAGGAGGGAGGGTCCGAGTCAGCAGCAGGAGTTCATGGAAGGTGGAGTAATTCAAGGAAGGGACCATGAGCCAAGGAACATGGGCAGCCTCTACAAAAAGACAAAGAACCAGATCCTCGCCTGCCACCTCTGGAGGGAACTAGCCTGCTGAAACCCTGGTTTCAGACTTCTGACCTCCAGAACGGTACGAGAATACATTTGTGTTGTATGTTTCCGGTCATTTGTTATAGCCGCCATAGGATACTAATACAGAGGGAAACCAGAGCAGTGCAGGATTCAAACCAGCTGGAGAAGATATTGGGGACTGTTTGAGTCAGTTCGGGTGGCCACACAAAATACCACAGACTGGGGGGCTTAGACAACAGACGTTTACTTTCTCACGGTTCTGGAGGCTGGAAGTCCAAGATCAAGGTGCCCTCTGAGGCCTCTCTCCTTGACCTGCAGATGGCTGCCCTCTTCACGTGGACATCCCTCTGTGCATGCGCCCTCCTGCTGTCTCTCTGTGTCCCAATCTCTTCTTCTAGAGACACCAGCCTGATTGGATTACGGGCCTCATTTTAACTTAATCACCTCTGTAAGGACCCCGTCTCCAAATACAGCCATAGTCTGAGGTCCTGGGGGTTAGGGCTTCAACAGATGAATTTAGGAGGAACACAATTCAGCCCACAACAGGGAACCTCCACGCTCGCCTTATTCCGAAAAGGCCCTCACTTTTCTGGCAGCTTCCGGACCTCCCTAGAGCCCAGTTTGAGCTGAAGCAGCCACTGCCCATGGAACTGGTTGGGGCAGGCCAGGGAGAGGGACTGAGGCTCCCTGAGAGAGGAGTCACTGCAAGGCAGAGGGACAGGCACCAGGGATTCTAAGATGAGTTTGGGGTAACTCAGTCTCTCTTCCAGGACAGACCCCTCTCTTCATCCTAACTCCTAGTCCTAACAGGGGCCCCCGGAAGCTGTTAGAGCAGGTAGCCCTGCTCACAACAGCAATGGCCAGCCACTGTGCACAGTGCAGAGGGGTCAGGGTTTAGACCTGTGCAGGCCAGGTGTCTCTTTGCAGGGACATTGGCAAGGACAGAAACAGCGAAGGATGGAAAACGCATACACAGCAGAAGTCCCCACCTTCACACACGGGACTCTGAATCCCTGAGAGAGGACCTGTCTTCCTGATTTCTCCTCCCAACATCACCCAGGCCCCCTGACTACAGTGGGCCCCGGGCAAGATTCTCAGGCAGCAGAGGTGGCTCAGCTGCCTTCAGAGCTCCTTCCCCCTCTCTGTCTCTGCCTCCTCCCTGAACCAGGCCTCCTGCCTACAAGTGGCTCTGCTGTCTCTCTCCCCTCCCCTGCCCTCCCCTCCCAGCCTCCTCCAGGCCAGGGTGGAACCACTCATTCCCACAGACTGCAAGGGCCCCGGGCAAGGTTCACACAGGAGATGGCCCACACCAATTACTTGAATAGAGAGGATTTATGACAAATACTTGCATAGGCATAAGATTGCTGATCTGGTGACTAAAAAGGTGAAAAGAGAATGCTATAGTATCACCCCAAGACTGAGGCAGCAAAGGGAAGAGGCTGGCATGATTAAAACTTGGAAGCTTGGAGAGGTGGCCCATGGGACTGAGACCCCAACCTCAGAGGAAGGGGCTCTGGCTGGTGCCAGTGTGTTTGAAGTGGGGCGCAATGAAGTTTGTTGGAAAAGCCACAAAATGGATCCAGCTCCGCATCCAGATCCTCTGCCTCTTAGATACTGAGTATTTCTGTAGCATCTTCATAAAACCACAACTCACATTCACACTGAAAGAAGCATATCCTCCTTGGCTCCTTCATCCTGTGACCTCACCAGCCTGGCAGACCCTGCCAAGGGGGAGGAATCTTGGGACCTGTTAAGATGACCCTAGAATCTGTCATCCTAAAAAGCAAATTTGCCTGTTATTTTCTCTCAAAATGAGTTTATTTGGGAATAGCCAAAAGAATTGCAATTTGTGATGTGCATGCTATGGTGAACTATAGGCAAATCCCGCAAATGAAGGAGAACTGCCTTTATAGAGAAGAAAAGGGAGTAGGGCAGGGCTGTTCTAAACAAAAATCCATTTGGAGAAAGAAATAGTTCAGGGCGGCAACAGCTTCTCATTGGCTGAGCTGTGGTGTTTCTCATTGGCTGAGCTGCAGTGTTTCTCATTGGCTGGGCTGTTGCTGGGTGGGGAGAGAAATCTTCCTTCAGTAGCAAAGTAGTTTTGAGTCCTGTCCAAGATGCATGGGCTTGTCTCTTCCTGTTTGGTGTAATTGAGGATGTGTGATAGGGCTTGAGAGCTCCCCCTACAGGCCTTCCCGATCCAATTTAGTTAAGGTTTCCTTTATTAATTTCAACGCACCCAACTCTGACCTTTTCTCTCTCTTGCTACTTCAGCCTGTCTGCTGGTTCATTTTATGTGTCAACCTGATGGGGCTAACAGATGTCCACAAAGCTGGTAAAACATTATTTTGGGTGTGTCTGTGAGGGAGTTTCTAGAAGAGATGAGCATTTGAATCAGCAGACTGAGTAAAGCAGATGGCCCTCCCCAATGTGGGTGGGCCTCAATCAAACCATTGAGGACCCAAATAGACCAAAAAGGTGGAGGAAGGGTGGATTCACTCTCTCTGTTGAGCTGGGACATCCATCTTCTCCTGCACTCAGACTTCTGTGCTCCTGGTTCTTGGGCTTTCGGACTTGAACTGAACTGCACCAGCGGCTTTCCTGGGTCTCCATCTTAGCAGACGGCAGATCCTGGGACTTCTTAGCCTCCAAAATCATGTGAGCCAATTCCTATCATGAACCTCTTTCTATATTTCTATATATCCTATTGGTTCTGGTTCTCTGGAGAACCCTAGCTGATATAGCAGCAGGGCCTCTCTTTGGCCTGGCATCCCCCTGCCTGTGGCCAGGATGCTGGGTGCACACAGGCCCGTGGGAGGTTTTAAATGTAATTATCAGGACTAGGTTCCAAGACACAGGATTTCCTTTTAGTTGCCAGCACTCAATGAGGGATCCCAGGAGACAAACTGGCACTCCCCTTCTTATCCACGCCCTGTGAAATAGGTAGAAGCCACTCACCCTGAGACGGCAACGGCTGTAAGACCACTCAGTCTGGTTGTGCAGGCCTCCCCACCCAGCACCAGATGGCCGAGTAAGACCACACAACACTGCAGCTGTGCACCCAGGCGATAAGACCACACAACACTGCTGCTCTGCGACCATGATTTTTTTAACTTGTTGACTCTCCAGCATGTGTCTTTGAGGAGATTGTCCTCAGTGAATGAGGCTGTCAAACCTCCCTTTATAGAAAAGTCCAGAAACGACGGTTTTCCAGTTAGAATAACTTGAGGAGGGCATGATAAAGGGACTGGTTATGAAGGGATAGACAGAGTGTAGGGAAGCCACCGATGATGCAGCCCACCACACACGGCAATTCCAGAGACCTGAAGAGACGGGAGAGCGGTCACGTGGAACAAGAGAAAGAAAGTTGAGAGGAGCCGTGACATCCAGGTGAGAGACTGAGAGCCTGACCCTGAGGTAACCCCACAGAGAAAGAGTGGAATAAATACCTGTGCCTCACCCTCCTCCCTCTGAGCTCCCGCTGGGGCTCCCCATTACCGACTGCAACCAGAACCAGAGAGTAAGGGGGTCCACAGAGGTGAGTCTCGGCAAGGGAGCAGGGTGGACCTGGAGGGGCCACCATAAAGCATTCAGGACACCCCAAAGACACCTGGCCTGCACCCAGATGCCCCTGAGAAAATCGACCTTTCTGTAAAAGATGCCCATTGGAAAAAGGCAATTTTATCTCCAAGGTGACCCTAGGGCTCTCACCCAAAAAGACCTGAGGGACACAGGCACAGCCCCGAGTCCTGAGACGCATTCTAGAGTGACAAGGATGGTTTAGGGTCCGAGAAGGATTTGGCCCATTCTGTGGGAATCCAAGTATTCTCAGAGACCCAAACCTCGGGGTTGAGAACGAGTGGGTTTCTCTGGGCTTATTGTCTCTCTTTCCAGGAGATTCTCTGTGGCACCTTGAGATTTCCATAGGCCACTTTGATTTAAAGCCAAATCTGAGATGATTCGGTGAGACCAGCCACTTGACCCGCTGCATGTAGCTCAGTGACCCCAGTGGACTTTCTCTCTAAAAACTCTGCGGCATTTTTCCTATACCTCCTCCAGAGCTGTAAGTAACACAGGCCCCGTGATTTATGGGGTTCAGCTTCCTACAAGTCATTTTCCTCCGAAACCACTTTCCACTTCAGCTAGCAACCACTCTCACAGAGTGATGTGCCTAGCCCGAGAAGGAGCGTCACGTGAGCCCAGTCTGTGTGGCCTTGCACCTGGGCCAATGTTACCCAGGGTGCCCCGCACCTCCCTCGGGACCCCATCAGGTGTGCTTGGCACTGCCCGTCAAGAAAAAGCCAGGATCTGAACAGGCCATATATCAACCTCCCTGGGCCAGCATTCACGTCGAAGCCAAACACCAATTCCTCAGTTCAAAGCCAAAACCAGTCCTGCAGGAAAACTTATCAGGCTCGGCTCCAGGCCAGCCAGTTAAAAATGGATTCGGATCCCTCCGAAGTTCACACAGTTCGTTTCTGCTAATTAAACAAATATTTTTCCAGAGCCGTCTTGGTTTCCGCTGTTGCCGTTGGCCCGAGTTGCGGGCACACGGTCGGAGCCGGGCCCTGGAAAGCAGCAGAGATCAGAAGAGACCAAAGGGAGCTTTTGGAGCAACAGAAAAGACAGGTCTGCAGAGCAGAGGAGTTCTGAGTCCAAACAGAAGGAAGGAAGAAACACGGACGCCTCTGCCTCTGAGTCACAACCAGCTCACAAACCCCTGTTCATTCACACGCACACACGCACACACTCACACACACACACTGATGGAATGCATAGTCTTTTTTTCTCTTGCTCCCTGAACCCCCACTGCCCTCCTCCCTCCCCTGCACACACAAATAAGCAGTCTAGGGCAGAATAACAATTCCAAATTCAGAGGCTTGAGTGTAGCTTTGTTCTCACGCTGAAGAAAGTACAGAGTGGCTAAGAAGTTGCTTGAAGAACAGGACTAGGGGATGTGGCACAAGGTCCCCACGTGACACACGTCAGCAGTGGTTCTTAACCCCCTTGAGCATATAATTATTCACAAATGCCCCCCCACCCCCACCCCGCCCAACAACCATGGTCCCAGAGAAATGTCCACACATTTAATGTTTCTGTACAGGGTCAGGAAGTTCAGGCCCTTCTGAAGCCGGCCGAGAGCGGACCATTGATTACAAGCCCAGGATCCCGGTGCTGGAGCAGTCGGCACCCAAGCAGTAAGCAGAATTGCCAAGCACATAGCCTGTCCTCCTTCAGCCCCCCGAAAGACCCCTTGACTGGCAGCACTCAGCACCCCGGAGCCTCTCACTGCCATGCCCCCCAACACACACCCTGAGCTGGCCTTTTAAACTTGGGACCCCTGGCTTTTCTCAGAAAAGGCTTGGCATCTCGCCGTCCACTTCTGTTGTGTAGGAGCATCACCGACACCTGCCAGGCCTGGCTGCACTGAAGACCCTGGCCCCGCTCCCAGCCTGACCAAGGAACCGATGCCCATGAACCTTTTCCTCTCTTGAACTCCAGACTCCTCGTCTATAACATGAGACACGGGGCTACATCAGCAGCTTCACATTCTTTTTAACCAAGAGCCCTTGCCATGCCGGTCTTTAAACAGAGCAAAGCAGAGGCACTCCAATCGAAGAGGGGATGGGAGAAGACCCCCACTGACCCCCAGGTCTCTGCAAAGCAAGATTGGAAAATGCTGGACTAGCAGATTCCTAAGTGCCCTGCAGCCCAGGAATGTTATGATCCTGGGTTTCCTCGGGGACCCTGGATCTAAAACATCCCTCTCTCCCTCATCTCACCACCCATCACCCATAAAACCAACATTCCATTGACTAGTTATGCATTCCTTCTTTCCAGATCATTCCATTTTAGGTAATCTGATGAACTAGCCGTGCTTCAGGGTTCAGAGGGCATTATTAGGTTAATGAGCCAGTCCCACTGCTAAGCGAGCAGTATTGTAATGGGATCACTTTACTCCAAGTGAGAAATGTTAAAATATGTTTTTTGCATTTTTTTTAATTTCAAAAGTAATATGTGGTTTTTATTAGCAACAGTTATACTGTAGAAATACATTGCATAAGAGGTGAAAAATTCCCCCTCTCCTCCCCCTCCAATCCAAGACCTTGAGATAAGCAATACTTGAGTGACAAGTTTGTGGCAGCCTTGGCGGGCCCACCGATTGCGTGTGGGGAGAGCTAGGCACCTGTCACTCCCAGGGAGCTGGCCTGTGCAGCCAGGGTAGGTAGGTGCTGCCAGGAGAGCCTTTCCCAGGGGCTCAAGAAACACAGCAGTGTGTGAATTCGAACCTTCGCTCCCTGAATAAATGCAACCCTCTCCAGCTCCTGCTGCCTTCCTGAGATAAACGGTTAACTCCAAGCTGATCACACGAGGGTGGGAACAAAACCACAAGAGAATCAGACTTCCCTTGATGAAGAAATAATGATCCAGCTCATTAGGGCCAGACCGTCGGGCTGGATAATAATCAGTTTCCAAACTACCAGGAGATCTGAGGTCTCTAAAGATCTGCGCTTCAAGGGGCTTCCAATTAAGCAGGGCTGGGAAAAAGCATCGAGTCCAGCGCCATGTGGTTAGACAGACTCTGCTTGAACACTTCTGGTGATGGGGAGCTCTCTACCTTGAATTGGGAGAAGATGCTGGTAATTAGGAAGTCCTCCCTCACGGGGAGCCCAGACCCTCCTTCCATGCTACGCACACTCTTTGAGACTTCTGCTGGCCTCCCCACATATGTAAGCTTCCAGTGGAAACCCAGGGTCTCCCTGCCCCGGGGGCTGTACTCTGACATTTCACCAAACAAAAAATTCCGGCCTCACATCAAAGAAACCTCGCAGCGTTATGAGGAGCTCGGCGTCTTTCAGGCCAGACGTTTTCTCCCCTAATAACCAGACCTTCCCCTGAGCTCAGCTCAGCCAAGTGTTTCATCTCCTTGTGTCCTGTTTGTGGACCAGGGGAAGTTGAGGGTACATCCGATCTTAGCCTTGTGGAACTGCCACCAAACAATACATCAAAGGCCACTTCTTTTGAAAGCAGGGACTGACTTGCTATGATTCCAGAACAAATTCAACCTAGCGTTCCAGAAGGAAATCCCAGCTGACCTCTCCTCCCTCGAGATCTTAAGTCACTTAACTCACTGCCTCTACTGGCATCTTTTCCCTTTTCCCTCGGGAGAGAGTCTAAGTAGAGCGTTTCTCCTCCTTCCCTTCAGGGTGGGGGGTTCCTTCCCCAGCCCCACATTCTGATCACAAGCTAAGTGAGGGTCGCAGAGTTGTCTGGCTGAGGGGTTGCACCCCAGAGACACTCCCGGTGCCACTGCTGCAGCGAAGTGTGGGGGGCGTGAGCCTGGAAGACGGGGTTCTTCCAGGAAGAAGACTGAAGGCAGCAGCTGCCTGGGGGAGTCTCCTGACGGGATCAGGGGAACCAGCCAGCGTGGTCTGATGGCACTTGTTTCTCCTGGCGTGGGAGGGTGGCACAAGTCTTCCCATGAGCTGAGTGGATGCGATCGAGAAGGGAGACAGCTCCAGGGTGCGGGATGTGCAGCCGGAACAGAGCTAAGGGGAGGAGGTAAGACTGGCTAGAGAGGGCGTCACCCACATCGGGGAATGCTGCTGTGCTGGGGAGCCCGTGTCTGTGCTGAGGGGCTCCTTCACAGAACAAATACACCCCTGGAGGAGACCAGTGATGGGTAGCTGGGGGGAGCCCACAGCACCACCACCCCTGCATCCCTCTTCTTCATCCCCACCCCAGAGGACCCTGGGGCCGAGGCAGCGGGGCTCCAGCCCAAAAGCTGGGAGGGCAGCTGCGAAGTCTGGGTGGACCTGGATCCTGCTCCTACCCTCTGGGGAGCATCTGCTCTCCACAGATGCCCCATCCATGACCAGAGCCCCAGGCCTCCTCCCAGTGTGGGGAGGAGACTGCGCTCTCCAGCTGATTACTGTGGAAGCAGGCTCCTGGCCAGAAATGAGGGGCAAGGCGACTGTCTCCAGGGACCCTGGAAGGAGACTGGCCCTCAGGCTTTCGCAGTGCCCCGGAAGAGCACCCCCGTCCTGCACGTTCCTGTCTGTGAAGAGCTCCCCCACACATTCGCCAGAGGGAAGACGATCTCTTTAGAGCTCTTACAGCAAATGGGCTTCTCCCAGGGGACTTAAAGACGGTGTGTGTTGTGTCCTGCTCATCCTTGAATCACCAACTGCCCTGGACAGAGAGAGGGTCTGGCATAAAAAGTGCTCCAAAATGTTTACTGAATTGAGTTTAAAACAAGGAGCCCGCTGCCTGGGGACAGCTCTCATATTTTCAGCTTCACAGAATCAACCAGCTTTCTGCTTCTATCGTCCTTCGTAAGTGTTGAGGGCATCCTGTCCCAAGTCCCTGTCTTGGAGGCTGGAGAGACTTTGGAGGATATAAGAGTTGTTCCAGCTCAAGATTATTGTGTGTTTCAGCATATTTGGGCCCAGACAAATCACAGATGATATAATCCATAATTCTTTTCCAAGCGTTCCTTACTTGGGAGATTCGTCTAGTGGCCATAATTCAGCCTTATGTAGATGCATATTTTTTTTTAGGTGCACAAACTTTTTAATGGGTTTTCTCCTCCACAGAGAATGCCTCAGAGTTGTGCTTAATAAATTGAGAATAACGTGTCAGCAAACATTCTCGACTGTTGACCCTCCTTGCAGTTTTGCACTGATCATGGCTGTCTGTGAACTTTTCATATTTGATTAAGTGGCTTGGGCACTTTTCACTCTTCCCCAGGATCCACAATACCTCTGGGTAACCTGGGCCATATAAATATTTAATCAAATTATATGGGAATTTCAAGTGTGAATGATGCAACCTCCTTCATAATAAAAGTCTGTTATTCTCCACTCCTGCAGTCACACGTCCCCCCACCCAGACTCTCGTCCGTTGGCTTTTCCTTACCACACACACGCTGTCTGGAGAGAGAGCCAAGAATCCTCTCGCAGAGGAAACTGTGAAGAAATAGAATGTCTAAATAAAGTCAAGTCTTCTCTGAGCACCTTGCAATCATTATTCACAGAACATTTCACACTCAAGCTCTTGCTCTATATAAAGCACACCTTCCCCGGCGGTTTGAAAAAGTCTCAGGCAGCTAAAAGCTAGAGGCATACACATCCATAAATAATTTGTTCTTTAGGCCAGCTTCTAATTTAACTGCAGTCTTGGGGAGGAAATACAAAGAATATTTAAACTTTAAGCAATCACATCTCACCAAAACTAATGGGCAGGGCTTAAAGGGGTCAGCTGATTTTTCATTTAAAATTAAAATTCAGTGTTCTCTGCAGAACTTGAAGTCAGTCACTTCAGGTTCTTGTCTGAAATAGATTTGAGTCTCTGCCTCTTTCTCTTGGCGCTGTTGGATTTGTCTCCAGACAGTGTGTGCATGATCAGAAAAGGTCGGCATGGGCACTGGGGGGGTTGACCGCAGGTTGAGGAGGAATAGATTGTTCTTGCCCAGAGATTGTTTGGAAATGATCGTCTAAGGGGTTTGGATGCCTTAAAAGAAACATATTCTGGGGCCGGCCCAGTGGTGTAGCAGTTAAGTTCACACCTTCCGCTTCAGTGGCCCGGGGTTCACTGGTTCGGATCCTGGGTGCGGACCTACTCACCACTCATCAAGCCATGCTGAGGCAGCGTCCCACATAAAAGAGCTACAACTCTACAACTATGATATATATCTATGTACTGGGGCTTTGGGGAGAAAAAAAGAAGAAGAGGAAGATTGGCAACAGATGTTAGCTCAGGGCCAATCTTCCTCAAAGAAAGAAAAATTAAAAAAAAAAGAAACATTCTATTTTATTTAAAAGTTTTGCAGGTCAAGTAATCAATCAATGGCTGTTAATTGAGACTAGCAGAAAAACTAAAACCTAATATAGGCTCTCAAAGGCTTACGATACATTTCCTGGAGGTAGGGAGCTGCGTTTACAGGTCCAAGACTGATGAGGGGTCCAGGTCCAGCTCTGCCACTTACTACCGGCTATATCGTACTGGGCAAGGTATTGAACTCCCAAAGCTCCGTAAAATATAAAATGGAGATAATAACAGTAAAATGGAGATTTTATTCCTCATCTGTAAGATGGAGATAATAACAGTTCTCACCTCAGAGCTTTGTTGCAAAGGTTAAGTGAGGAAGTACACAAGGGGCCTGGCACATACGAGTTCTCTGTAAAACGGGATATTACTATCATCTATAAAATAACGCCCCAAGGCACCATTGCAACACAGCAAATAAGTGGCACGACCATTAAATTCATGGAAGCTCAGGAATGGAGAGACTCCTATGGACGGGGATCAGGGCCACATAGTGACCATGGAGGAAGATATCCACAGAGGAAGATGTTTACCAGTGACTACAGTTTAACCGGTGGCTTAGCGGTTAAGTGCGCGCTCCACTACTGATGGCCCAGGTTTGGATCCCGGGCGCGCACCGACACACCACTTCTCTGGCCATGCTGAGGCTACGTCCCACATACAGCAACTAGAAAGATGTGCAAGTATGACATACAACCATTTACTGGGGCTTTGGGGAAGAAAAAAATGAGGATGATTGGCAATAGATGTTAGCTCAGAGCCGGTGTTCTTCAGTAAAAACAGGAGGATTAGCATGGATGTTAGCTCAGGCCTGACCTCCCTCACAAAAAAAAAAAAAAAAAAGATGTCTGGCTAAAAACATGGTCACTAAACATCCTAACCATGATCCTCACTCTTCCTTAGGCTTGGTTTATTCCAGTCTTGGCCAGACAGGACCACTTTCTTGTCAAGAGTGGGGTTCAGGGCCGTCTGCTTCTATTCTGCCAGACTGCCTTCCCATCCTGGACACCACACCCCAGTGAGTGACTTCCAGTGACGGGGGAGTCTTCCTGGTGCTCCCAGGGTGAGGCCGAGAATATCTTCAGTGGCCTTACCAGGTGTAAGCAAGCCACCTTGCAGTGAAGACAACCACTGTCTTCCTTTCCTGCCAGGTGAGGTAGACCCAGAAGGGTAGAGGGCAGAGTGGGGAAATTCAGGCCATGTCCTACAGTTAGAATTCATTCAGTACATCCATTCCCACTATATGACTGGCCTTGGCCCACACCTGGGGAAAGAACGCAAGCAGACTCTTCTCAGAGCTCCAACTGTTAGATAAATCCTGAATGAAGGGTTAGCCAAGGGTCATGGTACTCAGTAGTCTGTGGAGAGTCAGATAAAGTCTACCTTGAGTTAATTCTCTCTTTTATGCAAACTGTTCATTGAGCATCTGCTGGTACAGGACAGTGTGCCTT
Source organism: Ceratotherium simum simum (assembly GCF_057802395.1). Taxonomy (NCBI): domain Eukaryota; kingdom Metazoa; phylum Chordata; class Mammalia; order Perissodactyla; family Rhinocerotidae; genus Ceratotherium; species Ceratotherium simum. The sequence goes on along the minus strand of NC_141931.1, from coordinate 27,897,740 downwards.
GTGGAAGATGTGAAAATTAAGATTTCGCTCCTCTGGGTTCCCAGAGAACTTTGCTCACATCTCATTATAGTCCAATTACCTGACATTGTATTTGTTGACTCTTTGCTTTCCCGACTGGACACTCAGATCTGGCTGTGTCTTTCTCAGTTTGAATCCCCAGCACCCAGCCAAGGGCCCGGCATGTGGCAGGCACTCGCTTGGTGTTTATTGGGTTAAATAAGTCTGAGTCCGTGTCTTCAGAACTTACAATCCCACACCATGGTCAGCATTGGTCCTCAAGGCCATGGCATCGAGTGACAGCTGTCACGTCAGCCATAAAAGCAGAGAGCCACGGGAGTTGGAGAGAGGGTGAGCCTGCCCTGGTGGTGCACCCCAAGAGGCTCCACTGAGAAAGTGACTCCTGAGAAAGCCCTTGAAACAGGATTAGAGGCAGGACCAGAGCTCCAGTAGGTGGAGAGGAGAATCACAGCTAAGGGAAAGTCATGAAAGAGGCACACAGTGTGTGAGGCAAGGAGGCGAGTCTGTGAGACATGATGGGCAGGTGTGTCAGAGCAGGGTGGCCTTGAGTGGGTGCTCAGGGTGCTGGACTTTACTCGGTGGACAACAGTCCTTCCCGATTCTTGTCATCATCATCATCCCAACAGTGGTAATAGTAATAGAAATAACAATAAAACACCTAGCATTGCCTGAGTGCTCAACACGTGCAAGGCGCTGTTTTAAGCATTTTGCAGGAATTATTCCTTCAATCCTCATGAACACTCTATGGGGAGAGCCTTCCATTTTATGGACTAGAAAACGGAGGCACAGGAAAGTTAAGGAAGCTTCCCAAAGTCAACAGCTGAAAGTGGCAGAGGATTCAGACTCAGACATGCGGCTCCAGAACCCAGATCCTGCCTCTGCTGACGTTCTCCTCCCAAGGTCGTGGTAGCCTCATGCTGCCCCTCCTTGCTTCCAACCACGACCATCACCCCATGCTCTGGTTCTAATCCTCCACCTGGTTTTATCTCCACATGGGGTCTGTTTTCACCATAGCTAGCTCTTAGTGTTGGAAAGCAGTCTGACTGCCACACTCTCATCTCAAAAATATGTACCATCTCTTAGGGATATCTTACCTGTTCTCTACCTAGTCCATCAGCTCCCATCAGCAGCAGTGCCTGCCGCACTTTGTCATCTCGTTCCTGAAAACCTTGTCTTCTGCTCATACAGCCTTTTGAGCGTCTTACCATAGCCGCTGCTACTGGTGCCCATCATGGTGGTAACAAGACCCCAGGCTGCTTCCTCCCAGTGTTCCCAGAGCCTGAATCTCCAGGGGCCATTTTGGCGCCAGTCCATAATGCCTCCCGCATGTCCTTCATGAAACAGCTGCTTGTGCTTCTATCTAAAACTCTGTCACATGGGCCTCAAAAGGCAACTTATGGGACCAGTTGGAGGGTCGACTACCTGCCACCCTCCCTCTCTACCCTGGGAACCCACATGCAGAAGTCCTCCTCGCTGCTCCCCCACCCAATGCAAATTCCTCAGATCGACAGCCAGAAGTGAGTGGGCGAGGCATTTGAGGTCCTGCTCCCGACTTAGCCTCAGCAGAGACCACCTTGCCACCACTGAGACCTCTTACTTATGTACAAGTCTCCAACATGAATTGTTGGTGTCTACTTCTCTTTTTTTCTTCATTTCACACTTTACTAGACGTAGTAAAAAAAAACTCTTAAATCGTTTAATTTCCTCCCTACCTGGCAATTCCAATAAAAAGCTTTGGTCAGAGTGCCACAGTGAAATTTTTCAGGATGGAATAATGTGTTGTCTAAATTTGCTTAAAAATAGCGTGGAGGGGTAAGGGGCATATAGATGAAATAATGTTGTTGTGAGTTGATCATTGTTGAGGACAACGGAATACAGGGATGTTATACAGATGCTAACTACTGCATTCTGTTCACGTCTGTATGTGTGTAAAATCTTCCAACAAAAAGCAAAAAACATAAAATTTTTTAAAAGTTGGTGGGGCAAGTGCTTCAAATTCACGGCAATAACACCATTCTGGAGTTTCTTTATTTCCTTTCTCCACATCATCTCCGGCATCCTGTTCCAGGGATAAGTGGGACTTGGCTGGCTGTTTGCTCCTGGTCCAACAAAACCAGACAGAGTTGGAATTGAAGTCTGTGTGGTTGATGGCACCAGGGAGGCCCCGCCTGGGCTGCCCCACAGACCCGGCGTTAGCAGCTCCCTCGTCAGAGCTGCTGCCCTTGGTCTAGACGCAAGGTTGGAGCGTCCAGGCTCCAGCTTCTTCTGAGTCAGTGAAACGCTGACGTGAACAGTGAGGTCTGCGTCGCATCTCAGCGGAGCCACGTCTTGGGGGTGGCCCGCCAAGCGCAGACACCAAAAACAACAGACTGCCGGAGGGTGTTGAGATGGGTTGTTGAGAAAATGGTGTCATAGGAATTCTCTCTTGGGTCTTTAAAGTGTCCATTTTCAGACGGAGGAGCCAAAGGGACGTCCAGAGGCTTAGTTTTGAAGGAATTTCAGGCCCCCTGGGGACGTAATCTGAATTCTGCAGCTTTCTGTGGTCCAGGCCTAGCCCCTTTCATAAATCTGGCAGAGTGACTCTCAGGAAAGACGCTGCTGGCCAAGGGGCGGCCTCAGGGTTGGATCAAGATTGTTTGACTCTGAGAATGAAGTGGGCCCAGTCAGGTTCCACGTGGGCAGCCTGTCTGTTTGGAGGTCTCCGTCCCCAGCCCCTCACCTTCTGCCATCTTTGGGATCCTCTGGAGCCACAGGAGTCACAGATCGGTGGCACACCACCTCGCCTGGTTAGAGCCCTCCCCACTCCTGATGTCTCGGGGTCTCGGGGTGCTATCCGTGACTCCACGTCATGCCCAGCGGGCACCGTCCCTTTGGTTTCTGAGGGAGTGTCAGAGATGTGACCTCACTTCTACATCAGCAGCCATCTGAAAAGCAGGGTCCAGGCTGTCCCCTTCCGTCTCACAGAGGCTGAAAGAGATGCAGATAGGAGAGAACAGCCTGAGTTGGACCCACACCCAGCCTGGACCCAGCTGGTGCTCCATCTCAGGGGTGTTGCGTGCAGTAACTCCGTCCACTTCCCTCTGCTGCCTTAATTCGGTCCACCATCCTGGATCTCCAGTGATCTCCAGGATCACTGCAGCAGCCTCTAACTGGTCTCCTTGGGCCGGTATGGACATCTCCGTTCCATTCCCACCTGGCTGCAAAGTGATCTGTCTAAAACACAAGGCCGATTATATCACCCCCTGCCACACACCCTCAGTGACTCCTGTTGTCTCAAGAATCGGACATAGTTCTCCAGGCCCAGCACACTCACAGCTCCAGCCCATCTTGCCCTCCTCCCCGGCATGCTCTCCCCTCCCCAGGCCCAGTGCCCATTGAAGGATCCCAGGGCGCCTCTGCTCTAGCCTGACTGTGGCCTCCCACTTCCCTCTGCCTGCAGCACCCTCACCCTCAGTGTCCGTGGGCACCGTCTCTCCATTCAGGTCTCTGTGTTTCCCCAACCCCAAGGCTGGGTAGTGCCGTCCCTCAGCGGGTGCTTCAGTGGCCACCTGCCCAGCATGTATCACACCATCTTGTAATTGCTAGTTTACTTCCCTGCTGCTATGGACTGAGTGTACATGTCCCCAAAATTCGTATGTTGATGCCTAGCCCCCAAGGAGATGGTGTTAGGAGGTGGGGCCTCTGGGAGGTGATGAGGTCATGAGAGTAGAGCCCTCATGATGGCATGCATTAGTGCCCTTATAAAACACACCCCAGAGAGCTCCCTCGCCCCTTCCACCATGTGAGGACAGAGTGGGAAGACACCACCTATGAACCAGGGAGAGGGCTTTCAGCAGACGCTGGGTCTGCCAGTGCCTTATTCTTGGACTTCCAGCCTCCGGAAGTGTAAGGAATAAATGTCTATTGTTTATAAGCCAGCTGGACTGTGATGTTCTGTTATAGCAGCCCAAATGGTCCCCCAACCTAATCTTGGAGAGCCAGGACTGTGTTTAACCCACCACTGTGTTCCTGAGTACAGACTGGCACACAGTAAGAATTCAAACACAGGGGGCTCAGGGCAGGCCCACAACTGGTTTCTTTGTGTAGACCACAGGCCCATCTGAGAGTGCCAGCCCGAAAACGGTTTATTAGGGATCCTGATGTTTTCTACTGTGAAACACTTGAGTAACAACAACCAGATATCCTCTGCTCTCCCATCTCTGTCCCTCAGAGAGTCGTATCCTCCAAACCATTCCTCAAACTCCTCCCAACCTGAAATGTTTTTGCAAAGGAATGAGAATGCCCTGAAGAGACAATGCCCCAAGGTGGCAGCAGAAAGGCCTTGTCATTACCACCTTCGCAGCCCCAACTACCGAGGGCTGATCCCACAGACTAAGGCTGAACCCTGGAGAAGTGGGACCCGGACCACGTTCACTATGTATCAGCATTTCTCCATTTAACACAAACGAAATCTCAATGAAATGGACATGGAAGGCAGTAAACCAGAGTTCCCAAAAGGGGATGGACTTTGAAGTTGGGTAGATGTGAGTTTAAGTACTGTTTTTACCACGTATTCTTTTTGTGCCATTTGTGTCATATGTAAAATGTGCATAACGCCTGGTGTATCAGTCAGAGTAAGTGCCAGCTGCTGTAACAAAACCCCTAAATCTCAGTAATTGAATGCAATGACACACTTACTTCTCACTCACGCAAAGCCAGGTGTGATTGTGTGGTTCTCTTGGGAGTGGCCTCCCCAGGCTCAGGGATCCCCATTTCTCCCACACGTGGCTCTGCTCAACTCTATAGCATTGTGGTCCTCCACTGAACCTTCTGCACTAAGTTAGCCAACAGGTGAAGAGAGGAGACCCAGAGGATTGCTCAGGAGGTGAGGGCCAGCCTGGAAGTTTTATGCATTGCTTCAGCCCACGTCCAGTGGCCCCATCTAGACATAGGGGAAGGTGGGGCAGGAAGTGTGGAAATAAAATGTTTGAAAGCGCTTCACATTGCTTCTGCCACGCCTATCTGACAGGATCGCTGTATTTAATGGAACATATAAAAGTGCTTAACAGGGTCCTGGCCCACGGTGGATGCCAAAATAACGAGTTTCCTTCTCTCTCTGCCTTTGGCGATGGATGTGACTGGAAGGTTTCTAGAATGATCTCTGCATGTAAATGAGCCTTGGCTCTTTTTTTTTTTTTTAAGCACCTGCTGATGAGGCTTCGTGAGTTACTAGCCAGTCATCAGAGGCCCAGGGGAGTCCGAGAGGTCACCCTGATTTACCAGAACATTTGGGAAGTTTTGCACTAAGCACCATGACAAATGTGTGCCCCCCATGCCTCCATCCACAACCATCATCCACAAATACACATTCTGCCCTGCTCCAGAAGAAGACAGAGGTTCAGAATGACTGGATTTATGAATTTCCTCAATGCAGATTAAAGAGGCTTAAGGACTCTGTCTATGGGGATAAAGCTGTGGAATAGGGTGTCTCTGGATGAGAAGGCGTGACTCAGGATGGAGTCAGCTGTTCCGACAGGCTTTTGGAGGTGAATGGGAGTGGGATGAGACACCTAGGAGGTGAGAGGCAGAGGCTCAGACTCTCTTCCCATCATCTCCCCAGACTCTCTTCCTGCCCTTACCTGAGGCTTTTTGATGTACTGGTGGGGCACAGAGTTGGAAGGATTAGCTGATGACCTTGTGTCTTGGGGTCAGAGACAAGGTGCTAGAGAGGCTATGAGGATGAGGATGGGTGAGCTTACAGGGGTTCAGATCAGCCTCCAGGAAATAAAGGAAACTGAACATCTGCAGACAGATCAGCAGCACAGGGAGGATCGGATGAAGCAATGCAAGATGACTTTGAGGGACCACATCCCTACCATGGCCCGTGTTTAGTCACCTCTGAGAGTGGGTTTCCGCGAGGCTGATGGACATTTCTGTGACTCATGGGTTACTGGCTCTGATATCCAGTAGGAGCCCCAGCACTTACTTTCACGTCTTGGTTTGAGAGATCCTTTGCTAATGTTACTATTAGTTAAGGCAGCAGCAGAATCCAGCTGCTCCGTGATGACTGATCCCTCAGGCAGCCAACCTCCTCCCCCCAGCCCCATGCTCACCAATGCTCCATGAGGACACACCACCCACTAATCCCTGGACTCTTCAGTGACCTGTGCCCGTTGGGCCTCCAGGCCCCTCAGGTGTCTTCTTCCCATCTGCTTCTCACTTCTCAGTCCCTCCCAGAAGTAGAGGAGCAGGGAAAACAATGCCATGAGAATCTACTCTTCTTTGGGATGGTTGTTTTCCCTTTATCCCTTACAATTTGGGAGATGAGGAGGCCCAGACAATCACAAGCCTAAGAAAAGAGGTAGAACGTGATTCCAAGTGTAGGGAGAAGTAATTTCCCATGGGTGGTCTTTCCTTTCACATCTTCAGAAAAGCCGCAAAATGGAAACACACAGACATGTTCAAATCCAATCCGGAAAAAATTGTCAAGGACCCTAATACGGAAGTTGGGGAAATGCCAACCGATTTCTCATCTAGCTCCAGGGCACCATCTCACTTTGACTCATTTTGATGGTCTTGGCAACTGGCTGTGGTTTCTGGCCCATGGCCAGTGATTTTAAAGGCCAATTTCCCGTGACTATGTGATAGGCCCTTGGCTCTAGACCTTCAAACACTCCACTGCCTTTCTTTCCCCCTCTCCCATATCTATGCTCTCTCCTTTTAAGACTCGCATTTCATTTTAAACCAAATTTCTCTTTTCTCCTTCATCGTGTTGACTGGCCATCACCATGGCTACCCTCCCCACCCCAGCCACCTTGTAGGAAGGGGCCGCAGGCAAGGGCTTATACTTGTGATCCTCCATTAGTCAAAGTGGTGATGAGCTCAACTTCCCTCGTGATCAGCAATGAGTCCTCCTTCCATTTGTTTCTCCGTAGCTAAGACAACTCTGTGACTAGTGAGCCTTGGGTAGGGCAGAAAAGTCCTTCCCTGGGGGCAGGAAATTGATTACTTGCCTTTAGAGTTGACTACTCCAATGATAAAACAGGGGGCTACTCTATGTATCTGCACAGCAAAAAAATTTATAATGCAAGATCACAAACCATATATATTTTTTTAAAAACTACTATATACTACCTATAACAAAACCACTTTGAAGAATTTTCTCACACGTATGATCACAAATGGCTTTCGTGAGTGATTTTGCTCAAAAATAAAGCTGGCCATCATCCACAAAAGACTGGCATGAATGAAAGAAAGGTGTATAGCAACACACCTTGCTATATTTTTTGGGAAATAAATATACTGTACCATTTGACTCCCCAAAATGTTATCAACATATTTGTGAGCCAAAAATATTCAGACAGTATTGATTTAAATAAATTTTGTTGAAGTAATCATCCATAAATATTTGCCCAGTGATAAGAGCGAATACTACCTTATTCAAAATTTGTATCCTTAAGTGATAGTTTTAAAAGAATCAGCCAACTAAATAATCCTAATATCATTTTTTCAACGTGGTATAAGGGAATAACTCTCCTTTTCTGATACATGTGCATATTTGTTTTGTTTTATGATATGAATCATACGAGTCATATTTTTTTATTAATATATGGCCATGTTAAAGAGCCTAAATAGAAAAACCACACCCTTGCTGTGGGTATAGGAGGTGAGGTCATTCCAAATGGCACTCACCAGGTATAATGAGGTATGTTGCTTAGATCTAAAATGATCAGAGGAATATTCTAAACCTTGATCGAGTGGCAATTTCACAGGTGTATACACATTTAAAAATTCATCAACCTGTATACCTTTGTACACTTTACTATATTACGTCATGTCCCTATAGAAAAATATAATAAGCGATCAGAGGGCCTGCTGAAGGTGAACATCAGAGAGCTGCCCAAACACCTCCTGAATTGTGGAGAGAGGTTAGAGGGGAGGAGAAAAGCAGCCCCGCCAACCCATCTGTGAAATGTTGCCAGTGTGTGAGGGCCAGGAGATACCTATCTACAGAAATAGTTAATAAATGCTAGTTTATCTCGGACTTCGTAAGATAATTTGTTTTATGCTTTTTGGAGTCTCATCGTTTATTTCCCTTATTTCTCACTTGGTATTAGACAAAGTACAGTCGATTATTTATTCATGGTAGTTAAGTTCTTTAAAGTCTCTAAGAACACTGAATTAGCAGATACGAAACCTTCGCTCCTAGGACAAATACAGGATTAGGTTCCGGCGAGCCTCTGGTCACAGCATTTCCATCAACCAATCAACACAGAACTTTGTTTTGTGTGTTTCTTTTTAAAGACCTCTTATTTAATACATATTATTGAGTCGTTAACATTGAACTCACTGCCAACAACACTGTTAACTCATGCCTGAAGGAGGCTGATCTAACACACGTATTTTCTCCATAAGGTACATCATAGCCTTCTCATACGTAGGACCACTAGGCACTATAGCAATACACTCGGGGGCCCTTTTAATCGGTGAAATCACCAACAAAAAGCCCAAAAATGAGAAAAACATGACACTAAATAGGCCGTGAAAGGACACTTGTTTACAGTATGAGAGCTGGAACAAATAGCAGAGCGTCACTTCCGTTTGACCTCAGCTGGGACATGCTCATTGGGTGATTCAAGTATTTTTGCTGCTCTGTGCAGGTTCCTGAACAAGTTTGAAAGCACTGTGAGTATTGATCTCAAGGTTACAAATAAATTTTAGCAAGTAGGTGAATTCACAAATACAGAATCCATGAATAATGAGGATCAACTGTATTTTGAAAGTTTCCACTTGGTTTAGCTGTGGTAAGTGGAACTAAAGGAAGGAGCTGTTGTCTATACCGATGGTTACCAACTTTACTCCATATTAGAATCTCCTGGGGAGCTTTTGAAACCCTCAGGGTCCAGACTGCACTCCATGCCAATTAATTAAGCATCTCTAGTTTGGAAACTAGGCATCAGTATTTTTTTTTTTTAATTTTCCAGCCATATTTGAAAGCCAATGGTCTGCTTTGACCAAAAGTTTAATGGCATAGCCCATGTTGAGGGGTAGGATGGTGTTGATAGCAGCAGAATTAGAAGGAGAAAACTTCAAGGGGTCATTGATCACCATGTGTATTAGTTATTTATTGCTCTGTAACAAATCATCCCAAAGCTTAGCAGCCTGAAACAACATTTATTGTCTCAAAGTGTCTGTGGGTTAAGAATACATGTGTGACTGAGCTGGGTCCTCTGGCTCAGGGTCTCTTCAAAGACCAAAATCAAGGTGTCAGATGGGGCTATGGTCCCATCTGAAAACTCAACTGATGGAGGATCTGACTCCAAGCTCAGGGCAATGATCGTTGGCAGGATGTAGTTCCTTGCAAGCTGGTGGACTGAGAGCCTCTGTTTCTCCCTCATTGGTGCTGGAGGCCACCCTCAGTTCCTTGCCATGTGGGCCCCTCCATCCAGCAGCTCACAATGTGGCAGCTGGCTTTTATCAGAGTGAACAAGTGAAGAGACAAGAGAGAATGTCCAATCTCTCGTAACCCAATATCAGAAGCCATATCCCATCACTTTTGCTGTATTCTGTTCATTAGAATCAAGTCACGAGGTCCAGCCCACACCCAAGGGGAAGAGATTACACAAGGTGTGAATGCCAAAATGTGGAATCGCCAGGATGGGGGTGAGGGGAATCTTAGAATCCATGTACCACACCAGCCTTTCTGACCTAGAGATTTTCTTTCTAGAGCTGAACCTTGAAATTGCTGGTTTGGTCTTAAAGAAATTACTTCTTTATATCTATACTTTCAAATAAAATATCTTTGTATGAAGTAGTCACTTCCTGCATTCTATGTGGATAAATCCACACGCTCCAGGACTTCGTTCTCCTGCTCTTAATTTTTGCCTGTTCAGGGATGATAGAGGCCACACAATTGGAAAGATACGTCTTCCACCATAAAATTATATATCTCGGGGCTAAATATAAATAGTTTATATTAATTATAAATTCATTAATTTTGAGGCAGAAGGAATACAAGTGTAAAGACCCTAAGGGACATTCATCCAAGAGGCCAATGTGGCTGGAGTAGGGTATGAGGGGGAGGAGGAGCTAGTGGAAGGAGAGAAAATTCTAGAAGTAATGAAGGTGCAAGGGCAGATTATACAGTCTTGTAGGCCATGTATACTAGTCATCTATTGCTGCATAACAAATAACCCTGAAATTTAACAGCTTAAAATGAAAATAAACCTTTATTATCTCCCACAGTTTCTGTGGTCATGACTTCAGGACTGGCTCAGCAAGTGATTCTGGCCTTGTATTTCTCATGAATTTGCTGTCAAGATGTCGGCCAAAGAATATTCATCTGAAGATTTAATTTGGGGGTGGGGAGTCCACTTCCAAGATGGCTCACCAAGTGGCTGCCAAGTCAGTGCTGGCTCTGAGGACTTCTTCACACAAGGATCTGTCTATAAGGCTGCTTGAGTGTCCTCCCAACATGGTGGCTGGCTTCTCCCAGAGAGCAAGATAGAACCGGATGTCTTTTATAACCTGACCTTGGAAGTCTGCTCATCAAGTTTCCATGTTACTAACTCCCACCCCTGGGAATAAACCCTGGGACACATGCTGTAAAATGACAGCCCTGGGAATATACTATCGTAATTACACTCAGGGACTTCACTGCAAGAGGGTCATGTCAAGAGAGCCCCCACAGGAGAAAATTGTCAAAAGAGCACAACTCTTTTGAAGAAGGTTCAAGAAGTAGTTCTGCAAGCCTTGCCCTAAAGAATGCCCTGGGCAGGTGACCACCAGCACCAGAGACTCCCACAATGGGAGATAAGCCATCCCGGAGAGATGTCCACACAGGGGTGCGACGGACCACTGGAGCTGCACTGTGATTGCTGATGGCCAACCATGCATCCAGAAGAGAAGGCTGGGCAGAGGGGAGTGACGTGAGGGCATCATTTGAGAAGTGACTGAGTGTAGACCTGCTGCCCTAGGTGGTGTCTATGGCTGTGATTGGGAGTCCACAGCAGAACCAATGGCTTCATACATAGGAGATGGCAATGCTTCACTTCTCGCTTCTGTGGTCTACCTCAATCCTAGCAAAGATGCTGCCCATGGTCCTCATAGGTGGGAGCAAATCAGGTCTGCTTCTGTGCAACAGAGGGAGGAAGCCAAACAAGGCAAAAGATACCCAGTCCCATGGAAAGTGAGGCTGTGTGCAGTTTCTCTTATATAATAGCAATGCTAAAATGTGTGTGTGTGCACGCATGCATGTATATTGTGTGTACGCCTGTGTGTGCATGTGTGTATTGTGTGTGCATGTGTGTATTGTGTGTGCATGTGTTTCTACACACTCTTGCCAGCACCGCACCCCTGCCCTGGGTAGGAGTGTAAATCAGCACACCTTTCCTTGAAAGCAAGTTGCCAGTGTGTATCAAGAGCCCTAAAAACGTCCATTGTGGAGCCGGCCCTGTTGCCTAGTGGTTAAGTTCGGCATGCTCTGCTTCAGCAACCCAGGTTCAGTTCCCAGGTGTGGACCTATACCACTCACTGGTGGCCATGCTGTGGCAGCGACCCACATACGAAATAGAGGAAGATTGGCATGGATGTTAGCTCAGGGACAATCTTCCACAAGCAAAAAGAAGAAGATTGGCAACAGATGTTAGCTCAGGGCCAATCTTCCTCACCAAAAAAAAGAAAAAAGTGTCCATTGCCTTTGACCCAGTCATTTCACTTCTAAGAAATTATGCTTAGGAAATTATCAGACATAAGGATAAAGTTATGTATAATGATGTTCTTCTCAGTGTCATTTATACTAATCGAGTGTTGAAATAATCAAAGTGTCCACCAATGGGGAAACGGTTAAATAAATTATGATGTATACAGCCAATAAGAATATATTGTCAGAAGCCATTTTAAATGAATGCTCACAACTAAACGTTTATTTTTTTATAAAGTAAGATGCCAAACCATATATACTGTGATTATGTTGTCGTGTGTAATCAAAAAAGACTAGTAGGGAATATACCAACATATACCTGGGTGCTGAAATTCTTGGTGACTGCTGGGTGCTGTTCTTATTTTCCAAATTTTCCACAGTGAGCACGTATTGTTGTCTTAGCTCGGATTTGCTCCAGAAAGCAGAGCCTGAGGCATGGACCCAAGGGCAGGTGGCTTATTTTGGGAAGAGATTCTCGGGAGCAGGGTGAGGACTAGGCAGTGAATCAGGGCCCGCTCATCACAACTTTGCAAAGCTGCTGGCTGCAGGAGCGCTGGGGAGTCGGTGGGAGGAGGGAATGTGAGAAGATGTGCCCATGATGTCTGATAATCAGAGAAAATGTAATTAAAAAGAAAAGAGAGAGGGGGAGGAGGGAAAAAGAGAGTGAGTAGAAAGGAAAAAGAAAGGGAGAGAGGGGAGAAGGAAGGGAAGAGAAGGGCGTCCATCTTCATTGTTGCTGCACTTCCCTCCTAACTCTCTGCCTTTTCTTGGTTGCGTCACCATCAGCACCTGCCAGCTGGTAGCTCAGAGCTCTGGTTGCAAAGGAGAGACACTCTGTTCTAGAAGATTCCGGCCCTGAGCAGGAGAGAGCACGGCCCTCGATGCCCCAGCCTCTCCTCCCACTCCACTCACTTCCCCGCCTGGGCAGGTCACTCCATGCTCCTGTGAGTCTCCTGAAAGTCAGGCCGATAAGAACAATCTACAGTGGTGTCACATTTCAGGCTTTACAAAGCTTTCACTTGAATTATTTCATTTTATTCTTGCAACCAAGTGTGAAGTAAACAAGGTAGGGCTTTTAATCTCTGTTTTGCAGCCAGGAAATGAAAGCCCTGAGAGGTGAAGCAGTTTGCTCAAGGTCACACAGCTAATAAGCGGCCGAGCGCCAGAGCCTGGCCTCGAATCTCCGGCTTGTGACCCCAAGAGCAGTTGTGTCTTCCTCCACAGAGCCCTGTCCTCTGGGTACGTGCCTTACAGCCTGACCACCAGCCCAGACGGTGCCCAGATCCTCATAAATTCTACACTCATTTGCAACAAACTGATAATATTTATTGAGCCTTTATCAAATACCAGACTTTTCCTAAGCATTTGCATTCATTATCTCGTTCAATCCATATATCAATCCCATTGACAGGCGAGGAACCAGAGGTTCCTGAAGGTGAATAGCTCTCCTGTGCACACAACCATGCACACAAGCAGGACAATTTGACTTCAGGACTATGACAATGACGTTACTGGGTGCTCCTTTGAAAAAGGGTCCATTTAAGATGACAAAATCAAATCTTCAAAGAGAGATCCCAATCCATCTGGACCAGCTCTTACACAGTGCTTAGATTCTGACGGGCCCCTTTCTGCTCTCTTCTGAACTTCATCCCCTAACAAGAGCCCTGACCTCTAACCCATCACTCTCTGGGCTCTCACTTGCAGAGCTATGATTTGGGGCTATGCCTCTCAGATGTCTGTAAGCACAGCACACACTCAGTCAACGTTGGGTTGTTGTCGATTGGTTGGCTGGTTGAATGAATTAATGAATTCTGTGCTCTTGGAAGCCCACCTTCCCCCCAATCCCTTCTCCACCAGTCTCAGGGTCGGACGTTTCCGATGTTAAGATCACCAGTTTAAAAGCTTGATGGAAGCATAAATGTTTTAACTGGATCACCGAATTATTTTACCCCGGAAGTAGGAGCCTATTAACAAGCTAATGAATCATCCCGGACTCATTCTCTAGCCCCTCTTCCCTTTCACCCCATGGCACCCTGTACCATGGCCCTGTGGGTGTGTTTCGATGGAAAAGAGGGAAGAAGTAGGAAACCTCTGGAGCAGCACTTCCGAGCTAGTTTTAGAAAACCTGTTGTGAATTCAGCTGCTCCTCAGTGAGCTTGTTTATTCACCTTTAAACAAAGGTAATATGTTGTAAATCCCATCAAATCCTTTAATGTGTTACCATGATCACAAGTCTCCCCAAAAGGAGGATTTCATAGACAAAATTTTTCAAAAACACTTCTCCATAGAACCGCAGTCCAGCAAACGGTCACTGAGAAGCCCAGCATAGGGCATGCACCCTCCAGTGGAGGGTTCGAGCCTGCTCTGTGGCCAGGATAGCCTGGGACGTTCTTAAAAACATATATTTCCAGGCCCACACTGGACCTTTGGGAACAGTCTTTAGGTTGGGACCAGGAAACGGTGTTTCTTAGACGCCCACCAGATGATCTGAGGATGAGCCAGTGTGGGCATCTCAGCTGAGGTCCTGGGACACTGTGTGAAGGTCTGAGTGGAAAGAAGCCCACCCAGGGATGGGGAGAGGCAAGGAGAGGTGTAGGGGAGCCCAGAATGAGGGGGTACTCAAAGGAAGGGTGTCACGTGTCGCCGACAAGCTTTGCCCAGCTGACAATTTCCCCTGCCCTCTCAGGAGCAGAGCAGGGGCTGTGTGCTTTTAGAAGGGTCGCCATCTGCCACCAAAGCTGAGGGGCGTGGGAAGAGCCAAGGCATGTCATCTTTACAGCCGGGCACAGATGTGGCATCCACCCAGCAACCCCCCACAACCAGGCCAGCCTCAGAGGAAGAGGGTGGGCCGAGAGCCTGGCTGGCTCGTCTGTCTCCATCATACTGGATGGGCTGCACAGGGCACAGCCCGGGGTGAGGACAAGCTCAGGGCCTTCCGGCTCTGCTCCCGGCTGGGTCTCAGAACCAATCTGTGTCGGCGGCACCAGGAGGCCTGTGGGCCGCGTCGGGAGGAAGCTGAAATGCCCAGGGCTTTGCATTCAGATTCCGTGTCCCTGACTTTTGTCAACCTCCCTCACTGCCTTGTCGACCACCTCAGGGCAGGGTCCCCACCTTACTTTTTTGGGTGCCCAGTGCCTAGCATCAAGCCTGGCCTCGAGTAAGTCTGAGATAAATACTTGTTAAATTGAGTTGAATTCTCCTTTTCAAATGGCCTCGAGTTCCTCCTTCTGTCTTTGTGGGTTCAGAGCAGGTGGTCATTGGGCTGATGGAGCGCCGTGGTCCAGCTAGCACCCTGCCCGCACGAAGCGAGCTGGACTTCTGGAGTTGAAATGAGTGCCTGCAAAACCCTCTCCCCTTGAGTCTGGCGTTGGTTTGCTTCCCGAGGGTCCAGGTGGACCTCAATGCTGTTGTCACTACGGGACAAACTACCGTGCCCTCCTCTCTTCCCACTTCTGCAACCTCTGCTCTAAGTGCAAACAGGTGAGAAGACTGGATTCGTCTTGCCTCCATCTGAGCTGGGGAGGGGCAATGAGGCATCTTAGTTCTACCAACTGTGTGATCTTGGACAGACTGCTCAACCTCTCTGAACTGCAGGGACAGAGGCTCAGTAGGTGTAAGCGCTGTGCATGGAGCCCATCTCTCTGTGGATAAAGTTCTGTTTACTGACAAGGACGTGGTTTAAACATCGTTGCATTTTGGTTCATGCATTTACACAAATGTGCGTCTTGTGCCTTGTTTATTAATGTGGGTGGTGAGTCTGCTGGGTGGGATCGTGCACCCTCCGGGCTTGGACACTCAAAGCCATTGCCCAGGCCCAGTGCCAGGTCCCTCCAATACAAAAGCCCCAGGTCCTTGCCCGTGAGAACCCTGCATTCCCAAGTCACAGCCTCTGTTCTCAGGACCACTGGGGACGTAGGTCACAGACAGCGCTCACTCCTCAGGTGGCGGAGCTGGAGGGAAGAATTCTTAGAGCAGGGTTCATTCAATAGATGACTAAAACAACCTTGCTCTGGGTGTAAAATCTTCTTTAGGTGAGTAGGGACAAGGTCAAGGAACCAAAGTTATTGATACAATTTTCTTTTTTTTTTTTTGTGAGGAAGATTGACCTTGAGCTGACATCTGTGCCCATCTTCCTCTATTTTGTATGTGGGACGCCATCACAGCATGGCTTAACAAGTGGTGTGTAAGTCCGTACCCAGGATCCAAACCCGCGAACCCCCAGACTGCCAAAGTGGAGCACGTGAAATTAACTACTATGCCACCAGGCTGGCCCTGATATAATTTTTTTTATAGATTTGATACAAGTTAACTGATATTTATTGATATCTATTCACACACATATTGAATGCTTATTGTGTCTGGGATTTTCAAGGCAGAGGAAGAGGAAATCTAGCTGTGGCCGTGATTGGGGCCCCCGTTTTCACAAGTCCTGTAGGATTTGGGAGTGAAGGAGACAGAGCTGCTCCTGCCCGCACATCTGTGGAGGTGGGCACACCTACTCACATCAGTTCAACACCTGGGGCACAGGGGTAGCTTTAAAACATCCTGCAGCTGGATAAATGCAGCCTGAACAGTAGGTTCCGTCTTGGGGGAAGGGGAGAGGAAATTACCGAGGATCCTGAAGGCAGTTCCGTTTATGTGTCTTTTTTCTCCCCCTTGGGCCATGGACTTGGTAAGGGCAGGCCTCGAACAGAGCTCTTTCCAAAACTCTGTTCTTGTGCGATGGTCGACGTCAGGGGCTTGGCTTCCTGGTCAGGTCAGGGCTCCCTGCTCCCCTCTGAGGAGCTGCCCTGATCTTTCCCGAAATTGGATTGGGGCGATGGGAGATGTTCTCAGAGGATGGGCAGCCCAGCAGATCCGTGCCAGCTTCTTCCCCAGAGGAGGAGGAGGGCAGGACAGCAGTGGCCTTTTTGAGGACAACAACCAAGGTTTCCAGTGGACCACACTTCACAGTGGATCACTCTCCTGACACCCAGTGCAGAAGTCCCATGCGCTGAAGAGCTGTAGGGGCTGCCTCAGCCTTGCACGTGGCAGGAGGCTCTCAGAGTGTGTGTGGAGCCCTCGGGGGCTCCCTCGCATGAGGGAGACTGTTAGCCCTGTCACCTCTCATTGCAACCTTTGCATTTCTGCAAACTCTGAACGAATAACCACAAACTCTGGGTTAGCCTGGTCCTCAGACTGAGCAGGATCTGGAAGTCACAGACTCTTCGCAGCCCTGACACTAGAATGGGTTGCTCCGGGCCTCCTTGTGGCTGGTTCCCAGTGAGGGGGGTGGGGGGGCGCTGAGCACATTACCCCCAATTCCATTCATCCCTTCTCCGGTCAAGTACGAACATGCTTCCTCATGCCTCTCCTTGGAACGTGCTTACAGAGCAGTTAGTCACGCGGCTCTTTATGCCCACAAAGTCTGGACCTGTTAGTTCTGCTGCGCCTGCTTGCATTACAGCATGAGCAATCTAAAGTTCAGGGAGATTAAATACATCACCAAGGAGAAGCAAATGACAGGCCACTGAGTCATTCAGCCGCCTTACAGACACTGTTGAAACAAGGACAGAACCCGAGGCCAGGCCCCCGACAGAAATCAGACATTAAGGAGAGAGAAACCATGCAACAGGCGAGTGGCTAGTTTAGCCAAAGAATAACTGAGACTCTTAACATCTCCTGGGCCTCCTTCTCATTAGGAATATGCACTCCATTCGCGATGTTTTCACAGTGTGACTGGTCCTTTAGAGAGGTGGTGTGACAGTTTGGCAGGCGAGGGAGGGAGAGGGCTTGTAGGCCAGTGGACTATGTAGACACGTATATCAGTATAGTCGAGTCTTCCTGGTTGGAAAGATGAGGTAGTCATGAGTGTCCAACTAAGAGCTTGCATGTGCTGTTTTTCATGCATTATCTCAGAAAATGTTCGCAATAGCCCTAGGAGATAGCTTTTGTTGAGGACTCGAGACTTCTGGCTTTGGTTTATATGTCTGGAGGCCCATTAAATTGCTCCCAGCAGCAAATCTGGCCTCCATTGTGCTTCAGAGGCCCCCATCACTGGCACACGATGCTGCCTCTGTGCCCGTCACGTCTAGAACAACATCCCACCTCCTGGCACCCGGGACTTACTGCAGTGCGTGCCCGATCTGCACCATTCACCCCAGATCTGATCTGTCCTCCTCCTCCAGCTCTGAGGTCATTCGGAGGAGGCTGAGGACAAAATGCAACTGCTCCCTCTAAAGTGGGCGGCACACGGTGTTCTTGTGCCTGATAAATGTACCAGGAATTTCATTATCTGATGAGGAAAGTCTCCTGGGCTGCCCAAGTCTGCTGCACAGCCAGCTGAGGGAGGCGCAGCTGGTAGGAAGCAGGATCGAAGACTGGGCCCGCCTTCTTGAGCCAGTGACCCCTGCTGAGGACAGCTGAGGAATATTTCCCTGGACCAGTCTCAGTCTCAGCAGAAGGGACAGACGGGGACTTTGGAGAAGACTGAGGCTCTGCGAGGTAGTGGAGGTGTCACCAGGCTGGATAAGAGTCAGAACATAGATGGGAACCCAGTATTCTAACTTTGTGATGACAGTACCCAACACTTAGAGAGAACCTTCTACAGGACCCACATAGCACAACTATTCACTCATTCAATCCTCCCAGCAACCTGCGAGGCCAGGACTGTTACTGTCTCAGTGCCACACACGAGGAAACTGAGGCACAGGGAAAGAGGCCCGCCCGAGGTCACACCAGCTAGTTAGGCTTCTTTCCCATCACGTCCCCTGTGGCTCTTATCTGTTCCCTCGAAGCCTCAGCCTCCCCAGCGGGAGGGCCACCTGGTTAATGATGGACACGCTCTCCAGGTGCAAGGGCAGCGTGCCCAATGGCTGGCTCACTGGCACCTGTTGTTTTATGGACGGTTGTAAGCATTCTGTGACCATAAGGGCACAGGTTAGTAGGCTCTCCAAGGCACGTCCAGACCACAGCAAACCCAGGTGGATGCTGAAACATGTCTTCCTCGTGTCTGAGCTTCGCCCCTACACACCTATCCCCCATCAGCCACCTGTGAACGAATGATGTCCCCTTCTCCACGCCTGCCTTCTCCAGAAGAACTCCACTGTGGCCCTCACTGGGACAGCCCTTCCTTTGAAAAGCCTTCTCTGACCTTCCATTTCCACGTGGCACAGCAGGCAGTGGTTGGGAGCGTGGCTTGGCTTGCATCTGGTTCACTAGCCATGTGACTGTGGGTTTCAGAGACACTTAAGTTCTCTGTGCCTTGGGTTCCCCAGTTGTAAATCTAGATGACCATGGGATCAGAAGCGAGGGCGTATGGGGCAGGTAGCAGGCCCTGTGTCAGCGGGACGCTCACCCTTCCTGGGTCCCGTGGCCCCTGGCCCTGTCAACATAGCGGTGTCTCTGTCCCATCATGGTGGACCCCTTGAGGGCCGGACCGTGTCTTATCGTCTCCTCAGCGCCCAGCCACGGAGGAGGTGCCCAGGGAGTGATGTCTCTTTTAGTAGAGAGACCGTTCTTGACTATTTGTGCTAAGTGAGGGAGGAAAACATAAATAACCCCAATAGGAAACGCTCCCTCTTCGTGACAGGATCAGCCAAATGGCCGCACTAGTAAATGGCGGGAAAGAGTGCTTAACTGCGTTCCAAGTTACAGAAATGATTTCCAGCTTTCTGCTGGTGGGGGATCATCTCCCTCGTCGACTTCCAGCCGATGATTCACACGCTGATTCTGTGCTTCATTCCCTAGAGGGGAAACCCTCTCAGTTTCTCAAGTCATTCATCTGACCGCGTGCGGCTGACCTAACAGAAAGCCGCCGCTGCCCGGCCAGTGCATTGCCGCGACCCCAAAGCAGAGCCAGCAGAGAGTCTGGACACACAGGAGACCCCGGGCTGGAAGGTGGGCCCTGGCGTCACAGTTGCACGTGAGACCCTAAGGAGAGGCCTGACTGTTCTAGCCTTTCTTCACGCTGCGTCTTTGGCCTCTGACTCCCTCCAGCTGAGCTCCCGGCCCGGGTGTCTGAGCCCTCCCCTGAGGGACCCCTGGGCTTCCCGGCCTGCTGTGTCTGGACGGGTGGCTGTGGCCAGGGTCAGAGGGGACAGCTGTCCCTCTTTGCCACCTGCCCCCAGGCCCAGGCCCTGCTCTGCTGCATGGTCCTCTACACCATCGCTCAGAAAGGAGCTCAGCCGGGCGGGGACGGGGGGTCTCTCCCTCACAGGGGGTGCAAGAGCAGCTCGGGGCTAAGCCGGGCCCACCCCTCAGTGGGTTCTGCTGCCCGCTGTGCCCCCACTGTTTCCCCCTTTGACCCAGACCCTCAGGCTGCCGCTGTCTCTCTCCCCCACCCCCACTTTTCTCCTCTGAAGGGGCCACAACCTCCTCCAGGCAGCTCACTTTGCTGCTGGCCTCTCTCCAGACATTTGTTTCCCTTTCTTCTCAGTGGGGACCAGGAGGGGCGGTCAGGGGCTAAGGAGAGAGGGAGAGCCAGGTCGGCCCCCTGGGTTTTCTCTGAAGCATGAATATTTCTGGCGGGGTTTACTCCGCCTTTTCAGAGAGTCCCGCTCCCGTTTCTGCTGCCGCCTTCAGATCTGGCTGCTCAGAGCCCAGGCCCCCGCACGGCCCCTTAGGACCTGGGACTCAGGGGAGCAGAGACCACCCAAGCCCGCTCCTGCTGCTCTGCCTCCCCGGGCGTGCCCCTTGCACCTGTGGGCACCCTCACAGGCACATGCTCACACACGCACACCCACATGTACTCACACACTCATAGGCACACACGCTCACACACGCACACCCACATGTTTCCACAGGCACGCACACGCACGCTCACATGTACTCACACACTCACAGGCACACACATGCACACCCACATGTACTCACACACACACAGGCATACCCACATGTACTCACACACTCACAGGCACACCCACACCCACACATGCACATCCACATGTACTCACACACTCACACAGGCACACTCACATGCACTCACACACAGGCACACATGCTCACACATACGCACCCACACATACACATTCACGCACTCACATACTTACAGGCACTTGCTGACATGCTCACACATGCACACACACCACATATACATTCACGGGCACACTCTGACATGCTCACACACAATCACACTCGCGCATACTCATAGGCACATGCTGACTTGCTCACACACACATGCACACTCACGTAATCATAATTGTACACGCACATGTTCACAGAGACCCTCTGCTGAACTGTCTTGCACATCCCTCACACTTATGCACACACATGTGTACAAGGAGAGAGGCCTCTTCACCCTTGGGGAATGGGCTCCTCTCACAGATGTGGGCCCACCAAAAACCTGTGCTCCCTCTTCCTGCAAAAACACGAGAGTCACCTACCTACATGTGCGCACACCCCACCCTGCTGTCTGCACTATCACCTTCCGGCCTCTCTCAGTCACCGTCACTCTGTCTCACCTCCACTGTCTCTCCCTTGGTCTCTTTTCCTTCTGTTCTTCTCTTGGTCTCTACATCTGTCTGACACACACGCACACCACATGCACACTCATACCTGCACACACACATGCACACTTTGTTCCTCAGCATTTCCATGGAGGTGAAGGGTGTGCATGTGAACCAAGCAAGCCAACCTAAATAACCTGCAAAATACATACCCAACTTAATGCAAATTGCAGGAAATCAAAAATTATAAACACCTAAACAATTGTGGTCTGGGCATTAGGTGCCCTGTTATTCTCTGTCACTCCTCCAGCATCCGGGCCCCCTCACTTATGGTTCAGAGCACCCTTAATTTTCAAGATTCTACAACTCCAGTGGGATTTGCTCCTGAACACACATGAGAACAGCTACCACCAACGCACCCTCCCAGGACTTGCAGAAATCCTCAGGTGAGATGTTTTGGAGGCTGAGAAGCTGCCAGACCTGAGGGCATTAGTGGGAACCAGCCAGTCCATGGAAAAAAGCCGCCCCCTCTGGGTTAGAAGTGTCTGCCAACACAGACCCAAAAGACCTCTATTGCTACTGCTGGACAATCCAAAAACGAAAACTAAAGGAAAGCAAAATACCCCCCTTTCACCTCGCCCAGCTTTGCAACCAGGAGGGGGGGGGGGGGGGGGGTGTCGACGATGCCCTAGAGGCCTGATCTTATGGCGAAAGGGAAGAAGGAGAAACCAGAGGCCCTTGTTTACTTGGTCACTGGAGTAGAAGCCACCTTCAGGTGAAGGAGAGGTAACCAAATGTGACCTTGATGTGTCCCCAGCAATTCCTTGGTTACAAGAAACAGAAACCACGGGAGGTTGTTAGAGGGACATGGGAGAGCTGACACAGTCAGAGGAACACTTAAGACCCAGCCTCTGGCTGGGATAAGACTTGGAAAGCCCCAAAGACGTAATGAAGGGTCTCTGTAGGACCGCAAGATGAATGGGCTACCACTCATTCAGGGCCAGTCACTCTGATGCAAATCCCCGAACAAAGGCTATGAGTGCGCCTGGCTTAGGTCATCTTGATTTATGGTCATTGAGACCTTCCCTAATGAGGGAAAGTGAGTCTGCAAAGTTCAGGGTCAGTTATCAGAGGAAGGAAGACTAGAGGCCGGGTAGGCAGAAGCAAAAGATGTCAGCTGGAGAAGACTTCCCCCTTTGCAATGTCCCTGCAGTGACAGGGACAGTAGCAGGCCCACACGGGCGGTGCCTGGAGCATTCCCAACCCCAATTAAAGAAGTGAGAATAGGAGACAGGGGCACTTTCTCAAGAGAAGGTATTTTTAAGGAGTTGGTACATTAACTTGGCTCCAAACATCTTCAAGGAATTTGAGATGGCTTTCCAGAAGGTTTCTTTATTTTTTAACTTTTCATGTTGATATAATTTCAAATTTACAGAAAAGTTGCAAGAATAGTTCAAGGAGCTCCATAAACCCTTCACCAAGATATACTAATTGTTTACGTTTTGGCCCATTTGCTGTATCATTCTCTTGCTCTCTCTTGCTCTCTCTCTCTCTGTATATATATATACACACACATATATATATATGTGTGTGTATATATATGTATCATGTGTGTGTGTAAATATATATATAACTATCAAAATGAAGAAATTCAACATCAATACAATACTATTACCTAATCCACAGCCTATATTCAAATTTCTTCTTGTCTCAATAATGTCCCCAGTAGCTACTTTATTTCTTGGTCCAGGATCCAGCCTGGCTTCTTGCATTGCATTTAGTTATTGTGCCTCATTAGTCATCCTGATGGGTTTTAAACATGGCCTCAGGCCCAGGTTCAGTTCCTGGGCACAGACCTACACCACTCATCAGTGGCCATGCTGTGGCGGGGACCCACATACAAAAAAGAGGAAGATTGGCAACAGATGTTAGCTCAGAGCGAATCTTCCTCAGCAGGGAAAAAAAAAAAAAGTGGCCTCATACACTCCTCCAGTTGAGAAGTGGGCCTGGGTCCACTCAAACCCTGCGGGCTTGTAACAGCTCTGACCAATGGTGGAAGTGACACTGTATCATTTCCAAGGCTACATGAAAACACACTGCTTCCTCCCGGCTTACTGGAATACCTGCTCTTGGAATCCTGAGCTACCCTGCAGGTGTCCTGAATTTTGGAAGCCCAAGCCACATGAGAGGCCACACACAGGCATTCATGTTCACTGTCCCAGCTGAGCCCAGACTTTGAGTCAGCCCAGCCCAGGTATCAGGCATGTGGGTGAAGAACATTCTGTGTGATTCCTAACTTCCATTCAAGTCACCCCCAGCCATTTGAGTCTTCCAGCTGAGGTCCCAAACTGTGGAGCAGAGTCAAACCATTCTTGCTGTGCTTTCTCTGAATTCCTGACCTACAGAAGCCATGAACATAATGAAATATTTTTATATGATTGAATTTAGGGTGGTTGGTCACACAGAGAGAAAACTGGACTGGTCTCCTTAGTCTGGACCAGATTTTGTCTTTGCTTCTTTGTCTTTCTTGAACTTGGCGTTTTTGAAGGATACAGGCCAGTTATTTTATAGACTGTCCCTCAATTTGGGTTTGTCTGATGTTTCCTCATGATTAGATCCAGGTTGTGCATTTTTGCCTGGAATACCACAAGTGTGATGCTGCATTCTTCTTAGTGCATTGTATCAGGAGGGACGGGATGTGAGTTTGTCCCAGTGTTGATGATGTTAACTTCGATCACTTGGTTAAGGTGGTTCAGGTTCTTCACTGCAAAATTACTGTTTCCTTTGTAATTAACAAGTAATTAATACTTTGAGACTATGTAAATATCCTGTTCCTCATCAAACGTTCACCTACTGGTTTTAGCACCCATTGATGATTTTCTAACTTCATCATTTCTTCTATATTTATTAGTTCACATTTTATTACAGGCAAGACCTTTCTCCTTTCCTCAGTTGAATTATTTACTCACTCATTTGTTTGTATCACTAAGGACTTGTGGATTTTAATTTTATTCAATGAGTTATAATCCATTAATATCATTATTTAATTTGATACTCATATTACCCCATATTTGGCTATTGGGAGCCCATTCAAACTGGTTTCCATGTCCTTTTGATATGCCGCCATCTTTTGGAGTATTCCTTGCTTTCTGATTCAACAAGATGGTCCAGGCTCATCTTGTGCTATCCCAGCCAGTCCTGGAAACAGTCTTTCTGCAGGGAAACTTGATTCCTCTTAGCAAAGGATGGTATTAGAACCAAGATCTGGGTGCTAAGTAAGCAAGCACATTGTTACTGGCGTTCACTGCTTCTTGGTCCTTCAGTGGACAGAGCTAGGAATACACACATGCACACACACACACCTCTCTATCTATATTTATTTCTATGTCTATAACTATACCCGTATCCTAGGTCTATATGAAAATAGAGACAAAGATCCTACAAACCATGAGTTCATACTGACGCCTCCTATCCAGTCCAATGCCACAAAACCACATTCTCTCTTTCACTCTTCCCATATTTTTAACTCCCTTCTCCAGCAGTGAGAGGCTCCCATTATCATTAACACATTTTGTCATTTGGTCAAGCCTATAGTAAACAGAAAGAGGTTTCAGAATTGTGACTCTATACCACTGAAAGAAGCAAACCTACTACCTAGGGTCAATACCTGTTTGTAGTTTTTTTTAAGTGAAATTTACAAACAATGAAACAAATGAACAAATCTTAGGTGTACAATCCAATGAGTTTTGACATATGCATATCCCCATGTAACCCACTTCCTTACCAAGATATACAGAACATTTTTATCACTCCAGAAATTTCCCTCGTGCCCCGTCCTATTCAAGCCCTCACCCAGAGGCAACCACAGATCTACTTTCTATCACTATAGATTAGTTGTCGGCATTGGAACTTCATATAAGCAGCATCCTACACACATGTGTGTAGTATTTTGTATCTGGTTTCTTTTGCTAAGCACGATGTCTATAAGAGTCATCATGTCATTGCAGATGTCACTGGTTTATTCCTTTTTATTGTGGCATAGAAGTCAATTACACGAATCTTCCAAAATTCATTTATCCATTTTCTTTCTGATGGACATTAGTGTTGCTTCTAGTTTTTAGCTATGGTGAATAAAGCTGCTATGAACCTTCTTGTACACGTATTTTTGTAGACATATGTTTTTGCTAAATGTCTAAGAGTGGCATTGCTGGGTGATAGCGTAGGTATCTGCTTAACTTTATAAGAAAATGCCAAACCTTTTTCCAAAGTGGTTACACCACTTTACATGCTCCCACCAGCAGCATATGTGAGTTCAAGTTGCTCTACGTCCTCATCAACACTTGCTGTCAGGCTCATAGTCAGCCTGCACCTGAGCTAAAGAGAGAAAATAAACAGAAAGGGCACTAATGTGTATTCAGTGCTCCATCAGCAAAGCATTCTGCTGGACCTTGCACAGGCTTAATTTTCATAGCAACCCCATGAAGTTCATTATCATCCACATTTTACAGATGAGGAAATGGAGTGCTCTGAGATCCCACAGGGAGCAAGTGGCAGCAAGGATTGCCACCCAGAGCTGTTGAGCTCCAAACCCCACTGTCTCCCAGTATATGGAGCTGCCATCACACAACAGCAGGGTGGCATGCAGGAGTGTTCACAGGGAAGACACATAGAGAGGTGGCAGCTTGTGTCAAAGGTGTGTCTCCTGCTGCCCAGCTCCTGCAGCCAGGAGATGTGAGATACCTGGTAGGCATCACAGGTCTACCCCCCGTTCCTTCTGGGGCTCAAGACCCTGAAAGCCAATAGGCATCAATGCAATATCCAAAGCACAGCAGGCCAATGGTGCACAGTTGACCCTGGATCTGGGAGAGGGGAGCAGACAGAGCCAACGGGGCCAGGCTGAGGCTCCAAGTGGGGCTGGGCTGAGCTCACTGGCACCAGCTCCCCTGGTACCCCCTGGCCTGGGCAGTGTGGACAGGCTGGCCAGGCTGTGAGGACTAGTTCCACCTTGCAGTTGAGAGAGTGCCCCTGAGGTCCAGAGACAGAGATGCCAAGCTGAGCCTGAGAAGGGAAACGCATGACCTGGCCTAGGTTCCCCAAACTTGCCCAAATGGGAGCATCACCAGAGGCAAGTTTTCCAAAACAGATTCCCAGGCAACCTTCCTAGAGTTTTTGATTCCACAGGTCTCAGGAATCTGAATTTCAAATACTTCTAAATGTTTCTGAGCGATTCTTCCGATCTGGATATTTTGAGAAAAACAGAGTTAACCAAAAAAATTATTGCAAAATCAAGGGAGTAGAAATAAACCTGCAGGATGGGTAGGAATGAAGCAGAAACGTCGCAAAGAAGGGAGGAATGTTTTATGCCTGTGCTCAGGAGAGGGATCTCTGTGAGTTTCTAAAACTTGTAGAGTTTTCCCTCTTCCAGAAGTGAAAATAGCTGGGATGGGTTCTGTATGAAGGAAGGCTGACTCCCAAGATATGGCTGCACGGACAGGGCCGGCCTGGAGAGGGGCGCCCTGGAGCAAAGAAAGGGCGTGGCCACGTCTCGAACGGAACCATCATGAGGATCCTCATGGAGGTGTCCCACAGATCAACGACCTGGGTCAGATGTTTTAGGGACAGGTGCTTAGAGGGTTGAGGCGCTGAGGCTGCAGGGTGGATCTGCCAATGTGGCCACCATCGGTCCCTCCCCAGGCCTTGTTTTCATCTGATTTTTATTTTATGTTTTATTGTTTCAGTCTTTGATGTTGATGTTCTCATGCCTGGGAAAGGAGGAAGAAAAGAGTCCGAACAGAAAAAGAGAGAAGGAGAGGAAGGGTTTGAAGACAGCCGGGTGGGAGTGGGAATGTGTGAAAGAAAGGGCTCTGCGGGGCCAGGTGGACCCCTGACGAGGCAGACACGCGGGAACACCAGCAGGTGGAACACAACAGGGAGCTGTGCTGGGAGCTGGCCGGCCGGAGCCGGCAGAGGGATCCTCAGTTGACATTTGGAACAATCGCTCCTGAATGGTGGACCTGGCCTCACCCCTGGCCCTCCCTTCAACTCCTTGACCCCCGGAGGCCGGTCCAGAACCGGGCTCCTTTCTATTACTCTTTCTGCCCCACTGGTTGCCTTGGCAACAGCTTCCCTGGGCCGCTGGCCTTCCAAAGCACCGCTGTAATGCAAATCTCAGGCAGGTTTGTTCTGCTCTGCTGGCTTTGAAGATGATAGGGGGATGCCGGGTAGCAGCTCTGGTTTCAGAACCTGTCCCCAAGGACACCCCTCTCCCATTGAGGGGAAGGAACAGGATCTGGGAGGAAAGGTGAAGAGGGGGCCACAGAAGCAGTGCAGCTGGGTGAGGAGCAGCCGGAGGAGTGGGGACAGTGGGACTTTCCTGTTACACCCTTTGGATCAGCGGGCTGGATGAGAGCCCACAGTGGGACTGACCTGTAGTCGATTAAATAATAGTAACTGAAGAAAGTATCTTTTCCCCCATCCTGTCCCTTCACCGTGTGCTTGTCTGTCACCTGCTCCCCTATGCTGCCTCATGGCCGAGAACCCCTCAGGTAAAGCGTGCAGGTCTCAGAAGGAAAAGTGGCTGATGAGATCTGAATTCAGGTTCCAGTGTTGTATTTAGAAGGTGAGTATGTAACTGTGTGACTCATGAGCCGTTTGATGTTGTGGTTAAGAGCAAGAATTCTGGAGCCTAACCAGGTGTGTTTGAACCCCACTCTAGTATTTATAACTGTGCGTCCTTGAGGAAGTTACTTAACCTCTCTGCATGTTAGTTGCGCCATCTATACAATGGAGATAATAACACCACCTATCTCTGAGCCAGTGACTCTAGATAAAGCCCTTGGAAGAGTGCCTGGCACATAGGAAATGCTTTTAAGTGGTTGCTACTGGTATTAGTGACTCAGCTGTGTGCTTTTAAAAGCTTAGTGAGTTATTTTTGCCTGGAGGGCCCTAGACTCTGAACACCTGGCCAGCCTCGATATGCTTGGGCAACTCAACCTCCAAACTCCTAGTCACCCCAGATATCATCAGGCCGTGCCCTGCCACTCCCGATAGGGCTGAGGTCCACGCCCAGATAGCCCTGTCCATCAGAGGGACCAATGACCCTCTCTCTTCCCAGGGCAGCCTAAGGGTACAAGCCCCAGACCACATTGCTGCCCTTGGTGGGACCTACGAATGAGAGGGCTGTCCCTCCTCTGCTGGTCCACAAGGACCCACTGATCTGAGGACGTGTGGCTGCCAGGAAACCACAGCTCCACACCCGGCTGTGCTGCATCAGGGGGAAGCCGCCTCCTTACCTCCCTTCTCTGCTAGGGCTCTCTCTCCTCCCCCACTGGGTCCTGGGGGGGACTAGAGAGGCCATTACCAAATGAGGATGTGACATTGTATAAACGTCTGCTTGTCCTGAGGAAAAACACTCTGCTCTTGTCCAATTCCTACAAGATCTGTCTGTAATCAGCCCCACACACCACCTCAGACACCATCCTGCTCCCTGACCTCACCGGAGGCCATCTCCTTCATAATTTCTCCTCTCAACATGGGAGCATTGATTCAGGAGCCTCTGGAGCCCTCGCCGTCCACCTGAACTTGTCGGAGAAGAGATTTACGCCATGCTTTGCTCCTAGGAGAGTGGCTCTCAGGCAGGCAAGCCCGTGGTCTTAACTGCTTTGTAAAGATCCCCGGATATGGGATTCGCCCTCCTTCACGTGTGCCTCCCCCAAACCCAAAACAGATTTGAAGCAACCAAAACTAGGATTGAAAAATGGAATCCATGCTGGAAAACTGTCAAACCTCATCTGAAAAACCGAATATGGTCTCTTCCCATTTGCCGTGGCCGATTTTTATTTTACTTATGTGTTATTTATTTTACCAACATTAAGTGCATAATGCCAGACGCTGTTCGAAGGGCTTTGCAAACAGTGACTCATTTAATCCTCAAAACAGCTCAATAAAGTAGATGCCATTGTTATCTTCTTGCCCATTTTCAGAGGGGGAAACTGAGGCATGGCGCAGTTAAGTACCACGCCAAGGTATATAGCCAGTAAGTAGGCAAGTCGAGATTCAAACCAGGGCAGCAAGCTCCAGAGTCCCTAGTCTTATCCCACCATGCTGGCTTTCATTCTGCCATGCTGGTCAGCATTTTCCATAAGTAGCCTGGAATCTTCTAGAAGGCAGAGATAGTGTCTTCCTGAAAACATCCTACCAGGGTACTGAAGGCAATCAAGAAATGGTTTGTGATGTTGATGGCTGTTAATAGTAGTGGCAATGACCAAGAAGAGTCGTTTACCTCCACAGCACTCATTAGAAACTGTGACCCTGGGAAGCAGGAGACACCAGCTCCTCTCTGCTGGAGCTGCTCCTGCAGCTTGCCCACTCGCCCTCAGAACAGTGAGCTGACAGTGCTCCCCAGGCCCTCAGGAAGGGCTGGCCAGGCGGGAGCAGTCTCCTGATGCCTGCCCCACCAAGGAGGAGGCTTCCCCGGCGGCACTCTGCCTCTGCCCGACCTTTCCAAGACCTGTAACCACCACACCCCTTCCAGCTTCCCCAGCGGGAAGAAAGCATCTTCTCTCCCATTGTTCTTTGAGGAAGTTTGGCAGCCGGCACAGAAAGTGTTTCTTCCAGACCCCCAGGCAGGCTTGCAGGAGCCTTGCTGGGCAAGAGTCCCCAGATGCTTCTGGAGTGTCTGCCAGAGCCTACAGCTCAGGGAGTGGCCCTCCCTTCTGTGAGTGACCCACCCTTGCTCAGATGCTGAGCAGGGAGGGGACAATAGCTGGCTCCCAGTCACACTCCCAGCAGCTGGCCTATCCTGAGCCCCCACCGTGCTGGGGAAGGACCGCCAGGAGCCCCTCCAGGCGAGGCAGCCTTTCTTCTGAAGAGTGAGACCTACTTGGTGGAGCACAGGTTGCACCCGTCCTTGCCCCATTTCTGCAGGAAGAATGACAGCTCTCACGTATGTGTCACACGCATCCCCCAGCCCCAGTGGTGGTTTATTCTCCACCCGTGCTGCTGGGGGTGGTCGTTTAGCACACACAGGTGTTTTGTTCTGGGAGGTCCTGTTACAGAGCAAGACCTGCTCTAAGAACACAACAGATCAAGCCCACACCTACTGCGGGCTGTGGGGTCTCCTCCCATGTGCCACGAGCCTAGGGGGCCAGGACAGCTGTGTGACCCCAGGAAAAAGCAAGGAAGGGAGATTCACCATCCTCTGCTCTCTGTGTCTCTACAATCAGCCGACAGTCTGCTCCTGAAGGTGCTGCAAAAACTCCATCGGCTCCAGTGTCAAACCATCATGCGTCGGTTATGAGTTCTCAGCAACCCTGCAGAGTAGACTGGTGGGGTTTTATTACACCCATTTTACAGATGAAAGAACACAGGAACAGAGAAGTGGTCTATCGAATGGCGCCCATCCTGACTCTCGGCCCAGGAACTTCCCACTTTAACAAACGCTGAGGAGTAAGGTTGCCTCGCAGGGGTGAGGGCGGTGAGGAGGGGAATTGCACAAACCTGAGAGTGAGCGCCTCTTGAGATTTGGGGCCCAGGCACCCTGCTTGCCTCACCCTAGTCCCAGCCCTGTAGAGCCTCTCTGTCATGGAATTAATGGCAGGCGTCTGTGGCCACCCAGCTGTCCCCTACTCCAATCCAAGGAGAGCCCACCCAAAACTGAGCCAACATTTCCTCTCTCCAGGAGACCATCGCCTTGTTCTCCCCAGTCTATCTATCTCCTCTGCTAGATTCCAGGATGCTCCCAGCCAGCACCGCCTTTCCTTAGGAAAGCCAGGGGACATGCAGTGACTGTTGGCTGGGGTGGGCTTGAGGGCCCTCGGGAAAGTGCCCTAGAGAGAGGGCTGGCATGCACCCGGAGCTGCCTAAAAATAGGCCTTGAGTGACAGCCTCTCCTTGAGTGACAGCTGGGACTGTGTGAGGAGAAATGGGGAGGCAGGAGCCAGGGAGACTGGGTGTCCCCAGTGGGCTTAGTGAAGCTATTTTGAAGCCAGTTTATTGGGCTGCCAGGAGGGCTCCCCCATGCTTGCTTGGTGACCTTGGAGGCACTGGGTACAGGGAGATGATGAAGAGGACAGCTCAGAGGTGGGAGCAAAAAGAAGAGAGAGGGACACTTAGAAGTGCAGCAGGGCCGAGCGAGGAGGCAGAGTCGGGGGCATTGCACCAGACTGCAGGGCCAGGCAGGGAGCAGGCCAGCCCACCACCTCCTGCTAAGTGAGGGCTCTGCTGGGGAGGGGTGGCAGGATCAGGTGAGCCAGACCTCCAGTGGGCAGGTTGTGCCATGCAGGCAAGTCCAAGTGGTGCTGAGTGAGGCTCCAGTGCCCACCGCACCCACATGTCCTGGAGGGCCATCCACCCCAGCTGAGGCACAGCAGGCTGTTCCCATCCCACTGGCTGGAGCCTGTGGTAGTGCCAAAGAGCTGGCTCTGCTTGGGTTTCTTGGAGGTTCCTCGGCACAGTATTCCACTGAGAACAATAGAAGTGCCAAGTTTCTTCTGGTGCAACCCAATATCTGTACCAATCCCAGCTGCCCAGCCCCATACCCTGGGATTCCGACAGCAGCTACAGATGAGTCAGCTCCTGTGGCTCCTGTCTGTCCCCAGTTGGGTGGACATGTTCCAGACCCTGAGATGTGACACCATCCCTTGGAGCACCCTTTCAGCCTCATTCCCAGCAGCTTTGTGTTGTCCCCAAGTCCCCCAGGACCTGCCATGTCTGAGGAGGAAATGCCCCAAGCTTCCTCCTCGCTCTGCCCAGCCCCACCAGCACTTACTGTCCTGTGTCCTGCCACCTGAGGTGGCTGCTTCGTGATAATAGCTCGGATTCTACTGACTCTGTTGAGAAACTGTTACATGGGTGTCCCGAAGGTTCAGTCATATGATACAGAGTCCTTGACTAGTTTGGGATTATCATCTAGTTGAATAGAAAACGTGAGTGAAAATGTGAATGCATTACAGCATAACCAGTAGTAAAAACTAAAAAAGCATTGCAACAATAAAAGTGGTTACAAGAGTTCCAGAAAGGGGACACCACAGTGCTCAACAGTGTTCAGGCTTGAGAGGGGATTTGAGGCTTGAACTGAACTCAGACTACCATCTCAGCACAGGGACATGGAAGCAGAGGAGCTCCGACCACCGTCTCAGCGTGGGGACATGGAAGCAGAGGAGCTCCGACCACCGTCTCAGCACGGGGACATGGAAGCAGAGTTTCAAATGTTGAAGTAAGTGGCCCTAGGTGGGAAAGGAGGAAGACACCACGTGGGTGTGTAGAGTTCTCCTCTAAGGGGTCTTTGGAGATAAAGGAGACCATCTTAAAGCTGAGGGTAAGGGGTTAGTCTTAGTCTTATGGGCAGTGGATGACTGTCAAAGGTTTAAAACAGGAAAGGCCAAATGAGGTTTTGAGATGACCAGTCTGGGGGTGGTAGAGGGTAGACAGGAGGGTGGAAAGACTAAAGGCAAGAAACGGTCTCAAGGGCCCTGATCAGAGTGCAGGCCATGAGGCAGAGAGGAGAGGAGGGGACAGTGGGGGAGGGAGGGGAAGGAGAGGGAGTGGAGAGGAGAGGGAGTGGGGAGGGAAGGCAGAGGAGAATGATGACTCCACAGTTTCCAGACCAGAAAATCTAATAAAGCAATGTTTGCTAATTGTGCTCTCAGATGATTTAAGAAGCCTAATTAGATGGCGTCTTTTTAAACAGTTCCATGAGGAGTGAGGCTGATGCCAGGAATTTCAAACACTGGTAGAGCAGAGTTTGGGGTAAATTGTCCTATCCCACTACCCTCTTTCTTTCTATGCATATGACTGGGCAGCGGGACTGCCATCTGGAGTGGAGACACCAAGGATGAAGGGAAAACCCTGGGGGATGGAAGAAGAAAGCCTTCTCCAGCTGGTGGGCAGGCGCATGCCCAGTGTCTGCTACCCCACAAAGATGAGGTTCTCATACCCGAAGTGCATAAACAAAGCCAATTATTACAGCATCAGCTTTTGGGAAAAGAATACAGCTTTATTGTGAGATCGATCTGCAAGGAGACGGGAGGCAACGCTCACAAATCTGTCTCCCCAATCCAGGGCTTGGGGCATAGTTTATGGGGTAAAGGTCAGGGTGGTCTGAAGTGTGGAGATAGGTGATTGGAGGTGATTAGAGGTGAGGAGAAATGAGGTAATTGATGATCTGTGCAAGCATAGTCAAGCTTCATGGCTCCTTATAGGACACATGTTCACAAAATGGTGGTGTTAGTAGGATCTGAGGGTGGAGTTTTCAGCCCCCTGATATCAAAAGGGTCACTTATAGAGCATTTGCACAGGCCCAGTTGATGGGTTGGTGGTCTTAACTGGCCTGAATGAGACAATGGGGGGAATCTCAGTTCCTTCAAGATAACTCTTGATTACTCTGTTGGTAAGATGGGTCAGTTGAATTGGTCCTAGTGGGCCCATGGTTACATGTCCACTCTCCGTGGGACCCTCCCATTCCTGCCTTTGGGGAGCACTGGCTATTTTCCTGGAGCCCTCCCTCCTTCCCCACTCCTCCGCCTGTGCATGGAAGAGGCCTCTGATGCAACCAGCCCAGGCCTTTTTGCTAGGAGTCATGGATTTGACTTAAAGCTTGATTTGATGCCATGCTTAGACTTACCCTGGGTTTCTGTGATTGTGCATCATTCTTCTCACGATCCGAGGGCCCAGCGCCTACCTAACTGCCTCTTGTCTCCGGAATTTGTTCCCAGTCTCCCACCTCACTGTGACTCTGCTTCTCCTCATACTCACTGCCCACCCCTCAGCCCCTAAAAACAAGGGATGCAGTGACAAAGAGGTGAAAGTCTGGGCCAGCAGAGCAGAGGGAGCAGGGATGTGGATGGCCTTCCTTGCAAGGAGGGCGGGAGGAGCCGTGGGGAGGAAAGCCTTCCAGTTGGTGGGGCAAGCACTGCCCTCCGGGTGAAGACCTAACTCCTCCCGCTGGGCCTTCGGGCGGACTCCAATTCCTCACACCCTTCCCTACTTCCCCCTGCATATTTTGCCTCATTAGTGTCCCCTGATGTTCAGTCTTTCCCGTTCTTTCTCTGTCATGTTTGGCAAACTTCATCTGGTATGCTTTGAAGTCTTCATCTTAAAGTTTCTGAGAAATCAGGTAGGATGCTATTCAAATACAGTTCAAATACAATTGCATTTTGCATTTATTTCCCGATGCTTTATATATATATGTATAAAGTACCCAACTAAGCCACTAGAAAGAACTTGAAAGGAAGATGACACCACTACCACTCTCAAGTGGCCTCCTTGAAGATCTGGGGAGGTGAGCTGACAAACGGACCTGGAATCCTAAGTGCCCCAGGCTGCCACCCGGGTGACAGGCGGGCTGGGTCTGGAGGTAGAATGTGCTCTCTGACCTTCAGCCATGAGGGCCCCCAGCTGAGCTCCCCAGGGACGGCCACACCTGTCCCTGCATTTCACCCATCCCCTCAAGAGGCCCAAGGCAGTTTCCCAGGCCCAGACATGGGGAACTTCCAAGGGCTGGGTCTGGAACAAGGCCTTTCCAGGTCACAGTGGCTCCGAGAGCTGGACTCCCAGCACAAAACACTCTAAGCTGGAGGTCTGCTCTAGGCAGGCAGAGAGGGTGGCAGGCGTAGCTAAAGGCTTCCTGGAAACAATGAGCCGGGCCTGCTTTCACCTGTTGTTCTCTGCCCTGACAGCTGTGGGAGATGAATGAGCCTAGCTGAGCCAGCGGCAAGGGGAAGGCTGGCTCCAGCCCGTGTGTGGCCTGTGCACACACACACCACTGCGAACATATCCTTTGGAATGTGACTGAGACTCAGGCTGGAGCCTCTTGGTGCAGGACTCACCAACTCCGATGCCACCATGGCTAGGAGCTTGTGTCGACCTGAGCCTGACGTGTGCATGTCACAGGGTCTTGGACTGAGTTCCTGGTGATTGTACCTCCAGGAAGATGCCCTCATTCTCTTTGTTATATACGTGGATCTCTAGGGGCCAAGGGAAACCGCAACCTGCACGGAGGAGGCAGCGTGGCTGCGCCGTGCTTTCCATCCAGGTCTGTTCTGGAAGCACCCCCCACAGGCCGCACCTGCCACCACTGCTCCTCAGCCACCCAGGAGGCCAATGAGAACAGATGACCCGTGACAACCACCATCTCATGGCCTTCCCCTGCACATTTTGCCTGCTCACGGGTGTCATAGCCCTGATGTTCAGAACTCTCCGTCTCTCTCTGTCATACTAGGCAAACTTCATCTGGGATGCCTCCAAGTCCTTACCTTATAGATTCCCAGAATTTAGGCAGGATGCCATCAGTGCGGTTCAAAAACATTTGCATTTTGCATTTATTTCTCAATGCTTAATACAAATGAAACACCAAGGCCATTAGAAATAACATAAGTGCTAAAATTGGAACAGTCCAGAGATTAGCATGGACCCTGCACAAGGATGACATATAAGTTTGTGAAGCGTTCCATATTTGGAGATGTGTTAACTCATCTTATTGCAACAATCAATTTGCAATATATACAAATATAAAATCGTGACTTTGTACACTTTAAACAATGTTATTAAGTGTGTTAAACAATGTTATTTGTGAATTACATCTCAATAAAGCCAGAAAACAAAAGAAAGAACTTAAAAGGAAGATGACACAATTACCACTCTCAAGCAGACTGCTTGAAGATTTGGAGAGGCACGCTGGCAAATGGACGTGAAATATTGCCAGGACAGCACAAGAAAGAATATGGTTCTGTGCCCACAGACACGCTACAGAAGCGAACGCTATGAAATGAGGAAGGATTCACCCAGCCCTGGGTGTTGGGAAGGTCCAAATATTGTGAAGGATGAAGCCGTGTGATTCTATGTGAGGGTCTAATATCAATGCCAGAAATCAGGTTGTCTTGCATGTGGAAGAAGAGTGTGTGGAATTGCCCAAATCCCAACGTATTGGGAGGGCGAGTGAGTGTGGTTCTGTCCCTGGGGGAGGCAGGAAGCCCATTTCAAGAAACAACCCCCAGCTCTATCATTCCTGAATTACCAGTTAAATGGGATTAAGATTTTTTTCTTCATTACTGAAATAATTAATCTGTGTTTATGGTTGAAAATTTAGAATATACAAGTGAAGAGCAGAAGAAAATACAAAGCACGTGTATTCTCACCCACAGTTACAGTTCGTCCTTCCAATCTTTTTTCTCTGCATGAGCAGAGTTTTGCTAAATTACAATTTCTTAAATAAAGCATTGATTCAGAGTATGTGTATCTTAGATTGTGCTGTTGTTGCACGTGTTCAAAGGTGGCTCAGTGACAGCGTGACCCCTCAGGTGTGCAGGAGGGCTAAGAAGAGTTACCCTTTGGGAATGTGACTATGACTTGTCACATCATCCCTTGGATTTATCGTCACATTGGATGCGTTCATATAAAGAAAGGCCAGCCCCTCTACCTGCCATCTCCTCAGCCCCCAACACAGTCCCCTCCAAAATCACCACCAATTTCACCTTTGTTTTCTATGACATGTGTCTGTGATACAGTGTGCAGAGTTGAGCATATTTGAAATACTTCTTATAACTCCCCGCCTCTTCATAAACCTCTTCGGTTCAAGAGTAGTGAGCCCACAGGGGCAGAAAGATGAAGAAAAATAGTTGTATGCACCCAGACGTGACCCCTGACCTCAAGGAAATGTCCACTTTGGGAGAGGCCTTATCTAGATTAAAAACAATCATATAGGGGCCGGCCATGGCCTAGTGGTTAAGTTTGGAGCACTCCACTTTGGCAGTCCTGTTCGGTTCCTAGGCGCAGACCTACACCACTGATCAGCAGCCGTCCTGTGGCGGCGACCCACAAACAAAATGGAGGACGATGGGCACAGATGTTAGCTCGGGGCTAATCTTCCTCAGCAAAAAAATAAAATAAAATAAAATCATATAATACAAGTTGAATGTTTATGGGCTTGAGTAATGTAAGAGCTGGGGAAGAACTGAGAAATAATCTGGTCCCCACCCCCCACTTTTGTATTACAGATGAGGAAAACTGGTTCTAGAAACAGACTTATCCACAGCCCTCTTGCAAAGCCCCAAAATGCTTGTTTCTGAGCCCTAATGTAACCTTTCAGCAGTTTTGGTGCCTTCTGGTTCCAGTACATACGCATCAACACATTTTTACTGAGTTTGTAGTAAGTCACTGTGACTCATGCCATCTTCCTCCTAAAGGCAAAATCTCCAGGAGCGAGTTAGAGGATGCAGGGCCTTCCTCCCCCCAAAGGGTTAAGTGGGGACTGGTGAAGTAAGTGCTGGTCCCAATGGCGTTTGGACAGGAAAAGAACTTGGGGGCTGTTTTTCTTCTCTGAAAGCCAATCCCAGTGGAGTCGCTGGGGTTTTTAAAACCAAATGTCTTTACAGCCTGAAACGAAAAACCATGACCTCAGCAGTCACACATGCAGCCCCGCTGCTATACATTTAGCATCGGCCGCGCTCCAGGCGGCCTGTAAATAACCCAAGTCTGCGGGGCACATGTGGGGAGGACGAGCTGCCGTCAGAAATGGTTTTAGTTGGAAGGCAGAGGCTCCAGCCCTGTGATTGTTCCAGTCATCTGTTAGTGATTTCCCGCTCCCGTTAAAGCCAGACACTGGGTCCGTTTGCGTCGTTGCAGACTGTCATAAGGGATTCGTTTTTATTGCTTGGACTCCAGTCTCTGAACCACATCAATTACAGCCCTTTGTGTTACGGATGGGGGGTGTGAAACAAAATGACAGTCTTGTTGTGGCGGAACAGTTCACAGATTGTACCGGGACAGGATCCCATGTTCACCGTGAAAACAGAGGAGGGGGAATAAATCGAGATTCTAGGCTGCAGAGACAGATCAGCCCCCCCAAAATACAAACGCCTAATCACTATCGGCAAATCATCGCGTCGGGAAGTTTAGGCTGCATTCAAACCTAACTTTGCAAGGTCAGGCAATGGAGACCCAAAACCCAGACTTAAGGAGTAATTTCCAGAGTTATCAAAACAATGTACCACTATTATTATTATTATTCAGAACAGCCTATGGAAAATTTAGTTGTTATTAACTAGCCTCGTGGAGACTGTAAGACACACAGTGGACCAGCCAGAGAAGAGAATTGGGGTTTGTCCTGGCTCTTCCATGAATTTGCTCCGTGACCTTGGGCATGTCATGGACGTTGAGCCTCAGTTTCCTGTTCTGTTAGATTAAGGGTTTAGATGATCCGAATTTCCCTCCATCTCTAACTCTCTAGGGCTCCAAGCACCTTTATGAGACATGGAAAGAAAACCATCAGCAGATAAAGTCACCGTGACTTGAGAAATCATCGTACCGGAGGGGTAAACGTTGCTGAGCTGTGCACACCCGAAGCATTTCGGACAGAAGGCCTGTGCCTTCCCAGAGGCCACAATCAAAGACGGCTGTCATTGCAATAACAAGAATCCCAGGGCACAGGTGGAATTTAGGTTCTAAATCACAAAGCCTACATCGTGAAGGCCTCTAAAGAGCTACTTTATGACACTCTCCAGCCTCCTGATAACCGTGTTCTGCCTTCGAGGTAACCCCCACCCAGGAGAAGAGCAGAGGCTACACTGTAGGAGAAGGGACCCTGGAAAGTATACAAAGAACAGTCTTTTGTCTTCAGGGAACTCCTGCACCTCGCAGAACAGGCCTGACTTGGCCAAAGGACGCCCCCAGCACCCCCGAGGAGGCTCACCAGCCACAACAGTTCCATCAAATCCTGGCAAAAAGAGAAGTCTGCCATCAGAAGTTTGCAGTCTGTCTTCTCTCTTGCTCTCTTTTGTCTTCTGCACATGACTGATGGATGCACTGGCAAGGAAGGTCGGCCCGATAAGTCATTTCCTCCTCCGAAGGCTTTTGACTCACCTCTGATTCACCTCGCACGCGTCTGCTCAGAACCAGACAGTGTGTTTTTTTCTGAGCTGTAATCTACTGTGGTTCTTGACTCGAGCCCGCACA
This sequence comes from Ceratotherium simum simum, assembly GCF_057802395.1. Taxonomy (NCBI): domain Eukaryota; kingdom Metazoa; phylum Chordata; class Mammalia; order Perissodactyla; family Rhinocerotidae; genus Ceratotherium; species Ceratotherium simum. The sequence goes on along the minus strand of NC_141931.1, from coordinate 27,858,668 downwards.
GGTCGCATAGCTGTGCAGGAAGCCCGGGCTGGGGGCTGTGGCGCTGAGTCCTAATCCTGTTTCTCTGCTCTCAACTTGGCGGGCGCCTGGAATGAGTCCCGCTCATCTCCAGTTTCCGCTCCAGGGAACAGGAGGATGAGCCTGCCCAGACTCGCAGGAGGGTGGTGTGCAGCCGCAGGGTCCAGTCGGGACCAGACCCCACTTGTCCTGAGCACACAGGAGACCAGGCACCGGCCTGGCCTTACAAGGGAATTCAACAGCAGCTCTCAACAGGCCTGACACCCAGTGGGCCGTAGACGTCACACCCTAAGAAAAATGCAAGGGGTAGCTTCCGCTTAAAAAAAAGAGTTTTAATTGTCACCAACCACACTTCTTCCTGACTTACCCCCAAGGCTTGATGGAGGAACTGCAGCTGACAGCCTAGGAGAAAGAAGAAAGACTCTCCATACTGTGCCTTTTTCTCTCTGCTGTGTGTCTGTGGACACACAGTAGTCCGTCACACACACGTAGTGACCATGCATTAGCAGCCCCATCGGCATGGGCAAAGGGAGCCATGAATACAACGAGTCTTGATGAAGACAGACCCGCCCCACGCTCCAGCTGTTAGGAGAGGAAGTAGTAACTCCACCTACCTCCCATAGAGGATGCTCTCAGCTGCAGAGATGACTGTGTCTGCCCATTCACATCTGCCATTCCATGAATAAGTCCTGACTGCCTAAAGATGGACCGCCATGTCTGCCTGCGCCACAGAAATGTCCTGGGGCTGGCCAGCAGCTCTCGTCACACTGCCTGGGCTGCTTCCCAGGAGGCACTGAGCTCAGACATAATGCCACTGAAAACTCCTGGGGTGACAGGGGGTCACCTGAAGGAGGACCGAGGTGCTGGAGAGGAATGGGCTGTCTCTGCAGATTTGCACATCCCTGGAGGGTCCTGAGCACAGGCTGGATGGGCTCAGCAGGGCTGTGATGGGGGACCTGGGGACTTGCAGAAGCACACTTCCAAAGACCCTGCTGATTGCCTGAGGACAATCTCACCACCTGGGCACTGCAGAGTGACCTAGAGGTAGACTTCCTCGTAAATAAAATATGTGGTGTGACCCGAGAAAGGAGAGTGGCTGAGGAGAACAAGGGGCTGGGGGGACACTTCTCAGCCCTCCTCTTCAGCATCGAGAGGGGCAGCTAATGAAGTGGGGCCCAGGCATCGTTGTCATGGGACATGGGGAAATGTGAACTCTGGGGGGTTTCTCTTCCTGAGTTTTCCCCTCTCCCTGCTCATACTCTGTGCCTCAATATCCCCAAGTAAAAGTAGCAAGAATATTAATAGCTACATTTATTGGGTACTTCATGTGTGCTGGGCACATTTATTTTTAACTCATTTAATCCCCAGGGAGGCATAAGGAAGAGCGGGTACCAGAAATAGCCTGCACGTTTTTCTGGCTGTTCTTGGGAGAATTGAAGAGAGACAGAGTCTTGAAGAAACTTGCTGGGTGAAGGATTTCCCCCTGACAAAAGATTCAGCTTGCCTGTAAGGAAGGAACCAAGGGAGAGAAACAAGGAATGAGAGAGAGGGAATCGCGGTTTCTGGGGCGGGAGGGATGGGGGACCTGGGCCCACATCCTTGGCTCCTCTGAGGGAGAGAGGCAGACGAAACAGGAGCAGGAGTCCCCCACCCCCAGCCTGACAGGGAAGCACAGGACCAAAGTGGTCATCGGACTGGACAACGGATGTCTCAAGTGGTCCCATATAGACTGAACATCAAGGGGGGCTACAAGACCGCCCCCAAAAGCTTTTGCACTATTCAAGACCCCAAGAATATGCCACAATGCTTGGATGGGTGAAGACTGAGAAGGATTGAGGTTAAGTTTCCCAGCAGCCTGGCAGAGGATGGAGTGAAATCAGATATTCTGTTGTTACAGAAAAATAAAGTTGGTTCTGTTTCTTTCATAACTGAGTTTTTGAACTAGGATTCATATATGCTACATTTGTCTTTAAACTCCCAGCTTAACACTTGATAGTTTTTCAATGAATGTTTATTGAATGACTGTATGAGCCAGAGTAAAAAAGACAAGGTAAATACAGATATGTAATAGACCAATGGTTCTCAAAGTGTGGTATAGGGACACCTAGGGGCGTCCAAGATCCTTTCATAATAATCCAAAGACATTAAGTTGTTTTTTTCACTCTCATCCTCTCACAGTGGAGTTTTCCAGAGGCTTCATAAAGTGTGATATTACAACTGATCAAATGCAGAAGCACATGGAACAATCCCACTGTCTTTTCTTAAGCCAGACATTAAAACTATGTGCAAAATGTAGAATAATACCACTCTTTTCACTAATTTTTTTTTATTTTGGAAAACATAGCTATTAGTCATAAAATATTTAATGTTAACATGCAATGAGTTTATTAGTGCATTTTTAATGAATTAATAAACCATATTTTTAAAATTTCTCAGCTTTAATGTTAACACAACATACATCGCTAGATATGATGCATATAAACAAGTGCTCTTGGAGATCCTCAATAATTTTTGAGAATGCAAGGGGTCCAAGTCAAAATGTGTGGGAACTGCTGTAACAGACAAAGAGCAGGAGGAGGGATGAGGTGGGAGGGACAGGAGGGCAGATCTGCAACTGGCTGTTTGACCTTGAACGAGCCATTTGACCTCTCCAGGCTGATCTACCAAGTGATGATGCTGGACTGATGGGCTCCAAGGGCTCCATCCTTAACAATCTCTGATTTCACAGGCAGAGGCAGAGATGTAAGCTCAATAAAGTCAAAGGTGCCCTCCTTGAAATTCTGGCTCCCTTGAATACACCATGGGAATGCCACAGGATGGGTTCGCTGGCTAAAAATAATTGCCCTAAGACCTGGGGGTCAGAGGCCTCCTTCAGAGCTAGGAGGGGGGATGATGTCAGCGCCCAGGAGCCATCAGCATTCCTGGGCAGCTCAGGTCTGTGGGTGACTGCTCAGGAATCCGCCATCCTTTTGTGCCTCCAGAAATGTCACCTCTAATCTCTGCCTGAGCCCAGAGTGTGTGTGTGTGTGTGTGTGTGTGTGTGTGCGTGCGCGCGCGCGCACCCTCCATCAAATGCTAAAAGTAATCCGATTTAGGCTCTGACATCCTTTCAGGGAAGCCTCAGCGAGAAACAAAGCTCAGAGACTTGTTTTTCAGCCTCCCATCTCCCCTTCCCATGTTGGGGCCTCAGTAAGTGCAATGCTGAGGAGAGGGCAAGGCTGTGATTTCGAGCAGTGATGACATCCTGCACTTTCCGCCCCATCCCTCCAGAGCTGGAGCCCACACTGCTTTGTGGGGTTATTGAAAACCTGCTCTGAAACACTGTTATAAATACTCCATAATAAGTAAACATGAGCTATTTCTGAAATGTACCCAAGAATAGCCAACTGCCCAAATAGCCAAGGTTCTTCAGATCCTGGGAAAAAGAGAAATGTGGGTATGGTTTATTTTTCCATTGCCCAAAGCCGAATCGTTGGTATATGACTAATTTTAGTTTTCTGTTTCCATTTTTTTTATCTTATCATCTTGTAGCCTGAGCAAAGAGGGAAGAGGGGAGAAGGAGAGAGAGAAAGACAATGAGAGTGAAGGAGAAATGGAAGAGGGAGGAAGATTCCATTCTTCCACGTCAGTGCTTTTGATAATGTTCAGAAAAACAACCGGGTCTAGGTTTTAGTATTCCCTTGACCCTGGGAGACATGAATGATAAAGACACAAGATGGTGAGTAAGCCATAGAGGAATGTTATGAACTTCCAAATCCCAGAAGAATCAGAAAAAAAAAAGAGAAAGCTGGGGAAAAAAGAGAAAGGCCACAATAAAGACTGGAGTGACTTGAGGTGTCAGAAAAGAAGTTTGAGGTGAGCAAAGGGGTCTGGAATTAAGACCCGTCTCACAAGAGTCCTGGAGCCACTGGAAATGGTTCTCTTTGCCACATTACTGTGGAGGAGAACAGGAAATACACAACCTGATGAATTCCACAAATGTTGTTCGCATGCCCGGCCCCCAGTTTTCATATCCACAGGAAGCAGGCAGTGCCACCCCCTGCCCCTTCTCTCCTGTCGCTATCAAGACTCAATGACTTCAGCACATTTCTGAGTCATTGCTGAGATGCCAGATTCCATTCTCAGCGCTGGGTGAGTGAGCTGACACCAGCAGAGCTCTCTGTCCTCTTTGGAAAGTCTAGTGGAACAGAATCACGCCCCTGAGTGTCTCAGAGGGGGACCAACCCCACACAGCTGAAATTCCTCCTGGGCCAGGTCCTCAGCTGCCAGTACAAGGACCCCAGAGTCCTGACATCAGCCAGACCTCTCACCAGCCACCCAGGAAGTTGGGCCTGACATCCTCAAAGCTGTCACAGGATCACCTGAAGGCCCTCATCTGTTCCTAGCCTACTTGCTCCAGACCCCATCCATCTTCACCCAGCGTGGAACCTCTGGGTGTGTCTCCTTAACTTCAACTGGGCTGCTGGTGTTTTGTGGGTTTGACCTCTGCTTTTGGCTTCCTGGTCTCAGCTTTCCCCAAAGGATCTCCCTGGACTTGACCTTCATTTTTCTATGCACTCCCCCAATCCAACCCTAAGCAAACCAGCTTCCAAACCACTCCCACCCCTGAAAGAATAAGGTTCCTACATCAATACTCAGCTTAGGCTCTAACCATGCTATTACTGCCTCATCCACAGCACAGATCAAACGCCTGGGGGATGACATGTCTTTTGGGGTGTTCACAGGAAGACTGTTCACCTTCCCAGGTGCTCTCAGTGCTTGGATTTAGGGATGAAATCTTCAATATTCTGAAAAAGATTAGACTCGATGAAGAGAGAAAACTTTCATGTCTGCGCACGCCTTCCTCCAGAGCTGCTGTCAGGAGTGGTACAATCCTGACCTGCAGCTAACTAGGGAGGCCAGGGCAACAGCGCCCTCCCCAAGGGAACGTGGGGGTCTGATAGGCTGAAATGTACAATGGATTATAATTATGGTGAGCTTGAATTCCAAAAACAGGCACCAAAGCTTGGAGGAAAAGACTGAGAGACCAAACACTCTGATCTGGCCCTGAGCAGATCACTGTGCTTGTGTCCCTAAGTCAAAAAAGACTGTCATTTTTTGTGCCAAAGTCACACGAGGGGCCCTTGCTAACATGAACATGAAGATTGAGATGCTGTTCTAATCATGGTGACAGATTTGTTTTAAGGCCATCACATTCTCTCTCATCTGATTATTCTTGGAGCGGGAATACACATATGTTATGAACTGAATGTTTGTGTCCCCTCAAAATTCGTATGTTGAAACCCTACTCCGCCACGTGATGGTATTTGGAGGCGGGGCCTTTGGGAGGTAATGAGGGAGGATTAGATGAGGTCATGAGGGTAGCGCTTTCATGAACGGAATTTGTGCCCTTATGAGGGCCACGAGAGATCTGGCTTCCTCTCTCTGCGCTCAGCCACGTAAGGACACAACGAGAAGTTGTCTGTCTACAACCTGGAAGAGGGCCTTCACCAGAACCCAACCATGTGGCACCCTGATTCAGACTTCCAGACTCCAAAACTGTGAAAAATAAATTTCTGTTGTTAGTAAGATACCCAGTCTGTGGTAGTCTGTTACAGAGCCCAAACAGATTAAGACACACATTTGCAAGAGATCTGAGAGCATTTGGGTACAATCTGTGGTTATGGAACAAAGTTAAACCAGCTGGCCGAGATGAGTATCAAAGCCAGGATCTTTGTTTAAGAGCCTTTCACCACGATATTCCAGCCTCCCTAGTCCCCCAGCAAGCCACACAGAGAAGACGTGTTTGCGGTACATGCACCTTCTCCTGGTCCTAAGCTCAACTGAGTTTGATGTAAGAAACATCCTATACCTATGACTTGTTAACATGGCTCCTGCCACTTCACATCATTTACACACTGTCTGTAAAGTTTGCCTATCGCTCAGTATATGGTAGCTACTTGAGGGGTGAAATAAAGCTATTTTAACACAGGTACAACTTCATGGGGATAGATTTTGGAGGAGACCAGACAAAGAAGGCTTAAACACTGAAATTTGAAAACCCTTCCCATGATCGCATGAGGGAATTTTCTCCCTTTATTGGGTTTTATTTTGTACAGGGCACTTTTCAAGGACCTACGCTTGCTCAAGAGTTTTGCTGATACCTGGAGTTCAAAAGGAAAGACACAGCTGAATGGACGGAGAAAGTGAACCTCTGACAGCCACCTGGCCATCTCCCAGGGGTCCATGACCACCTCACCCTCAACAATGCCCAAATGAGTTCTCATCTTCTGCCCATCACATGCCACCCCATCTCCTGGTCTCTAAAAATGGAGGCAACTTGCATGTGTCACCCAAGCCCAAACCAAGAGTCATTCTAGACTCCTCCTCCTCCCTTGTCTTTTTTAACTCTAGTCCTTAGTTTACTCCAGATCTGTTCTCCCTCTCCATCCGCACTGCCACTGCCATATTTCAATCCCATGTCACTGGCTAGGACAGGCTAGGTGGGTTGCAGTGACAAACAACCCCAAAGTCTTACCGACTTAAACAACAAAGATCTATTTCTTGCTTGCGATACAAGTCCAGCATGGGCTGGCAGGACGGACTATACTCACCATAGTCACTCAGGGCCCCAGGTGCACTGAGATTCCACTGTATTAGCATGCTGACTCAATTGAAGCTACTGTGGCCAGGGTTGGGGAGTCGAGCTCTAGCAATTAAGTGTTTCAGTCTGGAAGTAACATATTATGATGGCTAATTGCATGTTGGGTTGTATGTATGGCTAATTGTATGTTGGGTGGCTGGGCCACAGGGTGCCCAGATATTGGGTCAAATATTGGATGAGACTAACATTTATTTACTTATTTTTTAATGAAAGCATCTTTTTTTTTTTTGAGGAAGATTGGCCCTGAGCTAACATCTGTTGCCAGTCATCCTCCTTTTTTCCTTTTTTCTCCCCAAGCCCCAGTAGATAGTTGTAGACTAACATTTAAATTGGTGGACTTTGAGAAAAGCAGATTGCCCTCCCTCGTGTGGGTTGGCCTCATCCAAGCAGTTGAAGGCCTGAATAGAACAAAGACTGACCTCCCTGAGCAAGAGGGAATTCTGCAGCAGACAGCCTTCAGACTTCATCTGCACCATTGACTTTTCCCTAGATCTCCAACCTACTGGCCAACTCTGCAGATTTTGGACTTGCCAGCCTCTGTAATCACATGACCCAATTCCTTAAAATAAATCTTTCTGTATACACATACACATCCTGTTGGTTCTGTGTCTCTGGAGAACCCTGAGTAGTCCACACATGGAGCTTCCACTCACCTTTCATCACCAGAACCAGTTGCAGAGCTGTGCCTCAGTTCAGGAGGGAGGTCAGACCAGCCTCAGTGTACCAGGAAGCGGAAAGAGCCTCTCTGCCTGCGTCCACTTCTGCCCCTTCCAAGCCAAAGTCCACTGCCCCCTTGGAGTGATTTTTTAAAAACGCAAATTGATGTCACTTGTCTATTTAAACCCTGCTGTGATGTCCCATCACCTCTAGAATAAAATTCTAAACCCTTAGACCCCCTTTCTGATGTGGCTCAGGCATTTTTTACTTCCTCCCCCATAGTTCTGGATCCAACCATCAGCAGGTCACTAGCCCCAAACGAGCCAGGCCCCCGCTCCTTTGTTGCCCCCACTTGCCTGGAAGGCCCCTTCTCTATTTTTCCATTGGTCAATTCCTGCTAAGCTCTCATGTGTCACCCCCGACGTCCTCGCCTCAGTAAAGCCTCTCGTGAGGCTCTCAGGAAGGGCCGAGAGTTCCTTCCTCAGGCGCCCATTGCATCTTGTGCATTTTTCTAGCCTAACACATCACATTTCAGATATCTCTTCCAATAGTAATAAAAATTAAAAATAATATAAATATATTATAATATATAATATATTTGTATTATATACTTTACATAATATAAATAGTATAACTATATAATATGTTATACTATATAATATGATATATTTATATTATATACTTAATATAATATAAAATAACTAGTTTTCATTCAGCACTTGTGATCTACCTGGTAATTTACATGCATTGTCTCATTTAGTCACCAAAAAGCCTTTTCTCATTCTACAGAGGAGGAAAAGAAGGCTCAAAGAGGTGAAATAACATGTCTGTCAGCTCTCGGTTTTCAGGTGGCCTGGTTGATGTTGGAACCCCTCGGGCTGACTCCATGGCCTTTACACTAACTGCCACACCTCAATGCACCTGTCTTTCCAGTCTGTCCCCCTCTAGACAGCAGTGCCCTGAGGGGGCACTAGGTGTCTGTCAGCCTTGCAGCCCCAGCCCTTTGCCCGGCACTGACACTGAGGTACCAGCATGATGGTAGATTCTAGCCAAGTGCTGGAAACAAAAGGAATCTGTGTCCTCATGTTCTAAGGGGCCTGAAGGGCTCAACAGAGGGACAGCCCCAAAAGGCAGAGATGGTAGAATCCGCCTTACTTACACCACCCGACCCCACCCAGGTGGCAGAGCACAGAGGGGAGAAGGAAGTCGGGATGTGGCCCTGTGGGGAGGCTACCGGAAGAGGTTTTTCTCCCTGACCCCTGTGAAAAGTGCATTCTTCTCTCTGCAGCCAAGTGAGGCTCATTCAGATGCTGGCTTCAAGCAGGGGCACTGGTGCCTCCTTCCCCAGCTGGTATTTGCTGAGCAGGAGTGGAGCATGGTGAGAGAGCACCCAGGAATGCAGGACATGGTCTCCCGGAGTCTGGGGCACGCGGGAAGGTGAAGGTCACTGGAGTGGCCTATATCAGCAGGGGCTTAAGATCCCACGTCCCGGGAAGAGAAGGAGAGGACGTCGTCCCAGTTACATGAGGCTCTGGAAGGTCAGAAAGAGTCTCAGAGGCTCCCATGGCCACCGGAAGGAGCAGACAGGGAAGAGGAGAGTCAGGAGCAGGGCACACCCCCACTCAGGAAAGGAGTGAGCGATGTGTCTGCTGAAGAGGCTGCGGGGGACACAGAGGCTGGTTCCTCAGGGAGCCTCCAGCCACAACAGGAGCCTGGGACCACCACACACATGCATGCACACACGCAAGCACATGCATGCACACAGCAGGCCCTCCATCTACACAGGACCTGCCACGTCAGCAGAGCCCCCAGTGCCCATGGAACCAGGTGGGACAGGGTGAGACCAGGGCCACCTCCCACTGCCAACTGCAACCTCACTCAGGTAAGCAAAAACTCTTCCTATGCCCCCCTATTTTTTAACTTAAAAAAAAACTGTGAAATATAACACACATAGAGAAATGTATATGTAAATGTTTAGTTGATGAATTATCATGAAGTGAGCAACCATGTAACGGTTGTGTCTTAGTCCCTGCAGGCTTCTCAAACAGAACACCACAGACTGGAGGGCTCATCAACAACAGATATTTATTCATCACAGTTCTGGAGGCTGGAAGTCCAAGTTGAAGGTGTCAGCAGATTTGGTGTCTGGGGAGAACCCGCTTCTGGGTTGCAGACAGCCAACTCCTCACTGTGTCCTCACATGGCAAGTGCAGAGAGGGGAAGCCAGCTGTCTCGTGACTCATAAGCATGCTAATCCCATTCACGAGGCCCTACCCTCATGACCTCATCTAATCCTAAGCACCTCCCAAAGGCCCCCCCTCCAAATACCATCATCTAGGGCAGTAGGGTTTCGACATATGAATTTGGGAGGATGAAAACATTCAGTCCTTAACACACCAGGCAGGTAGTAGAGCACAGCCGGTCCATAGAATCCGCCTGCAGGTCCCCTCTCCATCTCTACCCGTCTCTTCTCACAGCAATCCCTGCTGCCCTGACTTCCAACACTGCCCTTTGGCTTTGCCTGGCTATAACTGAAACGGTTTCTTAACTTTTTCCCTCTCTTCTCCATCTTGAAATACTAGAGTAGTGTTATGGGTCAAATTGTATCCCTCCAAAACTCATATGCTGAAGTCCTACCCCCCAGGACCTCAGAATGTGACCTCACTTGGAATTAGGGTCATCACAGATGATTAGTCAAGATGGGGCCCTACTGGAGAAGGGTGGGCCCGAATCCAATATGGCTGGTGTCCTCATAAAGGGGAGATTAGGACACAGATGCACACAAGGAGAAGGCCATGTGACGATGGGGGCAGAGATTGGGGTGATGCCTCTACCAGCCAAGGAACTCCAAAGATTGCCCACAAACTCCCAGGAGCCAGGGGAAAGGCATGAACAGACTCTCCCTCAGAACTCTTGGAAGGAACCAGCCCTGCCGACACCTTGATCTTGGACTTCTGGCTCCAGAACTGTGAGAGAATGTATTTCTGTTGTTTAAGCCCACATCTGTGGTGCTTTGTTACGGGCCCCAGCAAACTAATACAAGCAGCTACAGCCTAGAAGAGGTATAAACAGAGGTACAGAGCTTGAATTGGATCACAAATTATGGTTTTAAACTGGACAGACTACATTTCAATTACCCAGAGTGTGCAGAAAGCTGTGGCACCTGCTCCAGCTCTTGTTAAGGGAGAGGCAGGGGGAGTGGAGAGGGGCTGAAACCTGCCGTTGGGTTGGACAAATGAAGATACTTCAGATGTCAACACACAGGTTCTAATCGTCTGTGGGGTTGCTGAAGCCTGCAGGGGTCCCTTGGAGCGTCTGTGTGTGGTGAGGTGTTTTGGAGGTGCTCAGCGTGGGATCAGGCAGGAGAGGGAAGCAGCTGGGCCCCAGAGGAAAGACGTTTCCACAGGACCCATGCTTGCCCATCATGTGGCCTGCACCCACGCCTCCAAAGGGAAACTGAGTCCTCTGCCAACTTGACCTCATTTCCTATTCTCTTCTTTTTCCCTTGTGTAAAATAAGGCGAAAGACAAAAATCTCCCTCCTGAATTGGTGGCATGAGGAACGATAAAAGAAAATTATTTCAAGGCTTTCATGATATGTAAGTTGCTTAGACATTTTCTAAGAAGCACATGAGCGTTTCTCAGCCTAGTAAACAGCAGAGACCACGTCATTCCCTGTTGAATAATCACCCCTCAGAAGACGTGTTGTCTCTGTTCTAAATTACCGGGTCAGTAGTTTGGTTAGATTTAAAAAAAAAAAAAAAAAAAGTGCTTCCCAGGAGAGCATGCGTGCATGTGATATTCTGGTTGCAGCCCTGAGAAGCCATTCCTTTTAGGCTGGCTTCCTGGGCTGCAAGAGCAGGACTCCTTCCCATCAGCTTTAGAGACCTCAGTGCTCTGGACAGCTGTCACAACTCTGAGCTGTGGCAGGGAAACCAGTTTGGGAGACAGCCCAGTTCTCTGGCTCTGGACTGAGGACTCTGCACTAGCCTCTGCCTTCTCTTCGTGCCATCCTATGAGGAAGCCGCCTACTTGCACTGTAAGCCTGATGACACTGCTTTGTTTTTGGACCCCTCAAAAGAGGTGAGACCGACCCTATGGAGCAGAAGGTGCCAGACACGAAAAAGTGCATCTTGCATGTGACAAATAAATGGAAAGCAATAGGATATATTGGAGCATATGATGAAGCCATTTGGTGTAAAATTAATTCGGCCTGACTTTTTTTTTCCAAGAGGGTCTGACCGTGGCCTTTGAACATGCATTGTATATCTGCTTTAAGCATTTACCATGTCCCAAAGACAAGAACAAATGCCCTTAGGATAAGGATGCAACTTCCCCCACATTGGCATTTCCTTAAGGGTAAGCATTTCTCCCTAGGCTAGGATTTGATTGCTGCGCTCATCCTGTGACCACCCAACTCAAGACAGCAGACCTGCTACCTGCTGTGTCCATCAATGGCTGTGCCAATAGAACAATCTCATGACTATTGTAAAAGGGACATTGCAATCATATGTGATACATGCTCTTTGAAGGTACATAACTGCTCTGCACATCCCACTTCTTTGGTGTGCTTCCTTCCTTGGGGTAGGAAGTCTCCAGGCTATATGGTCCTCAAATTTGGCTCATAATAAACTCACCCCAATTTTGATTTATAGATTGATTATGGATTATTTGTGTCAACATATGATTCCATTTATATGAGGTCTAAGAACAGGCAAAACCAACTGTTCATCAGTAGCCCGTGCCACAGACCCCTGGGACAGGGTGGGAGGCGGGGGCCACTGGAAGGGACAGTGAGGGGGTTTCTGGGGGTGGCACTGTTTTGTTTCTTGAACTGAATGCTGACTTCACACGTGTGCTCAGTTTATAAAATTTCAACTAGCTGAACGCTTATGGCTTGGGTATCTTTCTACAGGTATATTCAATGAAAAGTTAAAAAGAGAGAGACGAGGACACAGCACAGAAAACTGCTCCTCAAATGTTAGGGGTTTCTATAGACTTCAAAGCTGCCTTGTCTTCTTCTAAACGGGATGATTTCTCTCTCACCCTCTCGTAAAAGTGATAATGATGTTTAATGTCCCAAATCAGAAATAACCTGCTCTCTGACTTCAGAAGGGAGATGTTGGCTCACTCTCCCATTCCCATAGCACCCAGTCATGGAAAAGTGGAACGGCCCTGTGATGAGGATCACAGTGTGGTCCTTGGTTCCAGGATTTGGAGCAGGCACGTAAGGCATATGTGATGTGATTAACTAATACAGGACCCTGGGGACAGGTGGGCTGTCTTGGGGGCTGCACAGACGCAGGTACACACTCCCTGCCTGGTTCCTCTCCACCCATCTCAGAATTAGACTCAGTTCCACTGGCCTTGTCTTCAAGGATCTCTCTGTGCTTCATCACAAGATTCTTCCAAGGAAGACCTGGAATGTGAGGTGGAAACTGAGGCACGAGGGGCACTGCCCAGGACCCTGAGGCAGCTTGATTCCCAGAAGCTGGTTGAATCCCCAGAGCAAGCATCAGCCAAATCAAGTTCCATTCCCCTAAAACTTAATAAGCAATATCTATCTCCCCCTAAAAATACAACCCAGCTTTAAATAAGCCTGCAGAGTTATATAAGGCCCAGGGAGTGAGGACAATGGAAAGATTGACTCCTGCTCTCAAAATCAAAAATAAAACTCGTGCCAATGAGTGATCTCGGACCTTGTCAGGAAGACCCCATAAAGACTCTTTTCTTCTCTTGCTGTCCCTTCTGTGCCCACAATTTCCCCAATCTAAGCCCTGACGACCTCATGATACCTCCAAAACAACCTCACCGACTCAAGTTATTATCTTCGTTTAGCTGCCTCTCTCACACTCTGTCACACTTTCTTAGAGCATCTTAAGGAAGATTTCCTTAGTCATGCAGTGAAAAGAGATTGGGGAGACCCACTCCATGCCAGTTAACTCCTGTCCACCAGCTCACATGCTCTGAACCGCTTTGACAGAGTCAGATGAGTCAAGTCCTAGAGTCCTAGAACCTGGAGAGGTTCCCACCCACCTTTCTGACTTCAGCCACGTGAACAGGTGAGTATCCATCCTGTGTGATTGGAAAGACCTGGGGAGGGTGAGATTGCCCGGGCTGCTTTTACTTTTGCTTTTAAGTCTTAAAAGAGTTAAGAGTGCCCATTATTTGAGCCATAAATTTATGAAAACATTAAGTTTATCCACTTACATGATGTATTTATGATAACAAGCCCAGGAATGGAGATCAGGAGGAAATTGGCCCAAGTGTTCGAGTTCTAATTCCGTCACTTTATAGTGTCTCCTTTGATATAAGCTCAAAGGAGAGGACCAGATGATCTCTAGGGTCCCTGCTGGGTCACCAGTGTCTGATTCAATTCTTCCTGGGTTATCTGATGTCGGCTTTAGCCGTGGTGTCTTCTGGTATCCAATAGGCAGGCCTCCCATCCCCACTATTCAGCTGGGTCAGACCAGTGGCTCTTACTGCTATGAAACTTGGGGTCCACCAAACCAAATGCCTAAAAGTGGCCATTGTGTGGCCCCACCATTGTGTGTTGAGAGTGTGTGGGAGCCCCTCTCAGCGCAGCCATCCACCTGACAATGGGTACTGAGCTCCAGAGGTGCTGGAATACAACAGTGAGCACAGAAGGCAGCTGTGCTTGGAGCCAAAGCATCTTCCCTTCTCTACACGGAGGATCCATGTTTTCCAGCATCGGGAGTGGTGTTGGGCCGGACAGAGTAAAGCAGGTGCCGTCTGTCATTTCCTGCCTAAAGGAAGCAAAGAATGGAGACGTCACATGTCATCACGGACTGGGTGGACAGGACCTCTCCAGACTCCCTGCCATAAAAGAAACAGAAAGTGGTGATACCCAATTCTGAGGAAATCGCATGTCAGTTTGGTCTTCAAAGTTAAGACTGATAATAGAGGTAGAGGTGGGCACAAGGTGAAGGTAAATGCTTCCCATCCTGAAGGGCAGATGTGCTGGACATCAGGTCAGGCCAGCCCCAGGACAGGCGTACAGAAGTGGCCACTCCCTGTGTTACTCTCCTTCCCTTTCCATAGACATGACATGTTCTCAGGAACCCTGCTTTGACTCAAGCTGACTCCAAGAGGAGATACTTCTAGAACCACCATTTCTCCTTTTTTTAAGAAAAAGTGGTTCTTCCAGAGAAGACTCTCCCCCACCAACTATTTCTCAAACCCCACCCCCCACCTCTCTTACCAGGACCAGCGCTTTAGTGCCAAGCCTGGGCCGGGCAGGAGATGGGGCCTTAGCGACCCCACACTTACACATAATCCCCATCAACTCCCCACCCAAGCCGCCCTTTGATGTTTTTAGTCTTTATTGCCGTTTTTCAATCTCATGCTAGTGGACTTTGGGGGCCGTCCCACCCACGTCCATAGTTTGGAGAGCCCCAAGATCCAGCTGATTTCTCTTGTCATAAGCATGGTTCAGGGAAGGATGCAAAAACAACCCATGCATTCTGAGTGAAACGCAGGGGTTTGTTCTCCCTTTGGGAGAAGAGGCGCCCTCTCTCTCCTCCTAGAGATGAACAAGGAAGCACATGCCCTGGGAGGTTAGGCAGCCATGCCATCACCATGAGGGAAGCCAGCCTGAGGACAGACTGCCCCACGGAGGAGGCAGGGCTCAGAGAACCACAGATAAATCAATCTGCAGTCCTGATGAGAGTGAGAACTTCCAGAGCTAATAACCCAGAAGC
This sequence comes from Ceratotherium simum simum, assembly GCF_057802395.1. Classification (NCBI taxonomy): domain Eukaryota; kingdom Metazoa; phylum Chordata; class Mammalia; order Perissodactyla; family Rhinocerotidae; genus Ceratotherium; species Ceratotherium simum. Next base: position 27,843,630 of record NC_141931.1, on the reverse strand, counting down.
TCACCCTACCTCTGGCTGTTTTGGTGGCGTGAGCTGACAGGTGCCCTGTTGTTACACCAGTTGGATGTGGAATTTCTGTTATTGAACCGGGAAGCACTCTGAATAAAATCATCTTTAGAAAGCTTTGCTACTTGTATGTATCTGTTACTCCAACGGAAGTAAAAACATTGTGCTTACTACAAAAGTACTCTCTAAAACAATCCTAATCCCTCCCTTCTAGCCAGATTGCCACACCCAGTCCTCCTATAACGATATTCTGGACCCTGTGGGCAGGAGCCTGCCAAAGTCTCATCCAACATCCACACTTGTCCCCACACATCCTGAGATTACAGATTCTTGAGCAGAATGGACAACGTGATGAATGAGATATTCTAGAATGATTGTCTGGTGGTATTATGCAGATGGCACTGAGAAGCAGAGAAACAACTGGGAGGCAGCGGCAGCAATGGAGGCCTGAGGAGGCCAGGTGGAGGCCAAAGGAGAAGGAGGAGGGCATGTGAGAGATACTTCCAAGGAAGAACGGCCTGATGGAGTTAGAGGGACGAAGTGGCCAGCAATGACTCTGAGCTGCACAGAGCATGGCGACAGCTTTCACAGAGAGGGAGAAATAGGAGGTGTGTGTGCTGGGAGATGAGTTTAGCAATTTGGTTAAATGAACTGCAATGCCCGCAAGGTGGAATCAGGAAGGATCTGTCTCGATCTCTGATCATTTACAGTTTTGTTTAATTTGTTTTTGTCTTGTTTTGTTTGGCAGAGTGGGTGGGAGTTCCAGTGGCAAGTGGGAGATTTACGGGCATGAGAGCATGAGAAATCTCCTCTGCTCAAAGAAGGAAAGATGGAGATGAGGAGAAACTGTTACCACCCAAAGTGGGTTCGTCTGCCTGCCACAAGACATGCCAATAGTCAAGAGGCAAGATGGTAAGAGAGAAAGGACTTTTTATTACAGCTTGCTAGCAAGAGGGAAGATAGCTGACTCCTGTCCGAAAGAACCATCTTACAGAACAAAGACTACAGGCCAGTTATATAGGGGGCTGGTCTCCAGGTGGGGGAGGCAGCTGGTCTCTGGGTGGGGGCATCCATCTGATCTCCAGGTGGAGGCAGACATCTGGTGTTAGTTCCTGATGTTCTTTGGTTTTACTGGATATGTATCAGAGACGGGAGCAATGCCTCCTGCCCAGATCTTTCAGTTGTCATTGATGATGGCTATCAGTGTAGACTCTCTGTTCAGGGGTCATCACATTCCTAAGGAACTCAATAGAACAAAGTTATTCAACTTATAGCAGCTGGGAGGGGCCATAAAATCCACAGAGCATGTCTGGGCTAGTGAATCAGAGGTCATTCAAAGTTACAATAGGGTTTCTTTTCTACAATATGGCTTCCCTTATGTCAACCTTTTGTTGAGCTGGTATCAAAACAATTCCTTCCATTTCACTGTTAAAACCCCGATTGGGACAAATTAAGAATGTAGAATCAGGGGCCGGCCACGTGGCTTAGCGGTTCAGTGTGCGTGCTCCGCTACTGGCCACCCAGGGTTCGGATCCCCGGCATGCACCGACGCACTGCTTCTCCGGCCATGCTGAGGTGGCATCCCACATACAGCAACTAGAAGGATGTGCGACTATCACATGCAGCTATCTACTGGGGCTTTGGGGGGAAAAAAAGAGGAGGATTGGCAATAGATGTTAGCTCAGAGCCGGTCTTCCTCAGCAAAAAAAAAAAAGAGGAGGATTGGCATGAATGTTAGCTCAGGGCTGATCTTTCTCATAAAAAAAAAAAAAAAAAAAAAAGAATGTAGAATCACCAAGTCCTTTTCTCAGTCAGCCGTGAGGGCCTGGAGGGGAGATTAGAATTCGAGTGGAAAACCACCCTGGGTTTGAGAAGCCGGAGTTTTCTGCCGGTTGCCTGGGGGCTCAGTGTGGGGGCTGGGAAAGCGTCCCCCCTCTTACAGGGGTGCAGTAAGTGCTGTCAGACATGCAAAGTTCTCTCTTCCCTTCAGGGGTCGGTGAGCCCTACTCTGGACTCATTCTGCTCCCTCCCACCCAGCAACTTCCAGGTTCCCTTCTGAGCAATTTGGTCCCTAAGGTGCTGTCAGGACCGTGTGCGCAGACAGGGGTGTTGTTTACGTCCCACCATCGACACAGAATTCGTTTATTTGTTGGGCATTGGCAAGCACAGATCAACAGCCAAGGCTGTCAGAAGCCTCCTGGGGTCCGCAGAGTTCTAGGCGGCTGGCCTAGGCCCGGGCCTGGCACGTGGTCAGCTCTGTCTGCAGCTCAGGAATGCACACTGCAGAGGAAGGAGAGAGAGCCTGAGAAGGCTCTGGTGGGGTTGATGTTTCACATGGATGCGGCCCACGGACTGGGGACACTGAGTCACGTCTAGGCTCCCTTCTTCCTTGCGTACTGCTCAACGTGATAATTTACCCTTGCACAGGTTAGAGCAGGGAATGTAGCTAGGCTGGTGCATCCTTTCTACAGAGGAGAAACCAGTGACTCTTCCCAAATGGTCAGCCAGTGACAGAGCTGAGGACAAGGCCCAACTTTCCTGTGCCCAGAGCGCCACCACTGCCTGTCTCAGGAGCAGCAAGGCCTTGCCGTAATCCATCCCGCTCCTCGCTGTCTGAATGACAGCTGATCTTGTTGTCCACGCTGTGTGCAGTCCTGGACAGCCTCCCGACAGCAGGACGTGGCCCGGTTTTGCATTTAGAGCCTGAGTTATGTCTCCTAAATTCTCCACACATACCCCTGTGCCTGTGACCCCGACCAGGGCAGAGTGAGGCGTCTAACAGCAAAAATGAGATGGATTATCTCAATGATGACTTCTCCAGGTTCCCACTAAGTGCTCGGGAGTTGTCAGAAGTAACCAGAAAAGCTAGGGATCAGGCACCATTCCAACCACTGATAAGTTCTGTTATTATCTCCATTGTATAGCTGAAGATGCTGAGGCCCAGAGATGTTAAATATTTTGGGCCAGGTCACATGGTTAGTCAGAACTAAGATTTGAACCTAGATACTTAAAAAGGCAGTGATCTTTCATACGTCACTATACAGTCACTAAGTCACCATCTTGGACATAAAGACACATCCCACCAGATGACCTCCAAGGACCCGTCCACCTCTGATGGCTCTAGGTTAGGTGGCAGGGCTGGGAGAATTTTAATATCAACCCCTTTGTCTCAGTGAGCTCCGGCTGCTATAACAGAACACCACAGACTGGGGGCTTATCAACAGTAGACATTTATTTCTCACAGTTCTGGAGGCTGGAAGTCCAAGATCAAGGTGTGGGCAGGTTTGGTGTCAGATGAGGGCCCCCTTCTTGGTTCATAGATGTCATCTTCTCGCTGTGTCCTCACATGGTGGAAGGTGCAAGGGAGTTCTCTGGGGTCTCTTTTATAAGGACACTAATCTCATCATGAGGGCTCCACTCTCATGACCTCATCACCTCCCAAAGGCCTCGCCTCCTAATACCATAACATTAGTGCTTCAATATATGAATTTGGTGGAGACACAAACATTGCGTCTGAAGCACCCTTCTCCTCCTTTCTGGGGCCTTGTGGTTTGGATACATGGAAACATTATCTGTAAGAAAACTCAAAATGTACGAGCTTTGGGGAAATGCTGGGGTTCAGTCAACCTGCTGATGTGGGCATGGAAGAAAGCTGACATGCCTGAGGACAGGACCACACCTGCCTGTTCCTGACTATACCCAGCACTGGGCCCAGTGCCTGGCACAGAGCGGTGAGAGCTCACTGACGATTTCCTGAGTAAGTCAATGATGATTTCTTAATGTATTTAACCTATGTAACTGCCTAACAGATCCCTTTGAGCCTCTAAGTCCTGAGGCTCTGTTCACAGTCTTTATGGCATCCCATTAATGGAAATGTTTGTGGATTTACAAATTCTTCATGTCTGCTCACCAGAGCAGGAGCCACCAGGTGACCAGAGTCTTTATCCCAGTCACTTTAGCACCACAAAAAAGAAGAAGCATCTCAGCAAATCTCCTCTCCACCTGGTCTTAGCCTTCCAGACCTCCTAGGCTCTGCTGGACCAGAGCTGGAGGAACCTGGACGCGCATGTCTTGTGGTATCGGCCCTATTGTTGGTGTGCCCAGTCTACACACTCCTGTGTACACACCGTATGTGTGTATCTATGTGTACGTGTCCAATATCATATCCTGGAAGGTGACAGCTATGCCATGAAGAATGAACGACTCACTGCTCTGTACCAGCCCTCGATGGCACATAGGCCTGCCTGGAGCTGTCCAGAGCCTGGGTCCTGTAGAGAACAAGGATGGAGGATCAGGTGTGAAACTGAAGGCCAGGTCACTGCTTTGATAGGGGATAGGCCCTACACCCACCCTCTGCCATCTATTTGACTCTGGGCCACTGAGAAGAGAAAAGTGTTGTCTCTCTGGGTAATTCTCTTTCTTTTTAGTTTCTTAAATAAGTATCTAGGAAAGGTTGAAGAAGGGGAATCAGTGAGGTTTCCAGATAGCATCTGAAGTAGGAGAGAAAATGGGTTCTTTGCCTTGACCATCTGGATGACCAATTCCATCTTCTCATCTCATTTCCTCCCCCTTCTGGCTCTGCAGGTAACTTCTCTGTCCTCCCTCTGCCTCCTCCTCCCCTCCTGTCATTTCCTGACCCGCACTCTCATTCACTCAACATTTTAGGGACCTATTCTGCGTAGATTTTATGCTAGGCCCTGAGGATACAGAGATGGGTAAGGCAACATTCCTGCCCCTAAGGTAAAAACTGAGACCAGCTGGGAGCAAAAAGCTTGCTTCAAGTCTTGTTGAGTGTTGGGGGGAGGGGAGGTGGAGTCCTTAACCACTTCTTGCCTGTGAGCAGTTCAAAGAGGAACATCTTCACTGCTCTGGGTCTTCCTTGGAAACCTGAAGGGAGTGCTGAGTATGAGGCTTCAGCACTCCCAAACAGTTCCACTGTATTAAAATTATGTTTGGGCCAGCCCCAATGGCCTAATGGTTACGTTCAGTGGGCTCCGCTTCGGTGGCCCAGGTTCAGTTCCCGGGTGCGGACCTACACCACTTGTCTATCAGTGGCCATGCTGTAACGGTGGCTCACATACAAAATAGAGGAAGACTGGCAACAGATGTTAGCTCAGGGCAAATCTTCCTCAGCAAAAAGAGGAAGACTGGCAACAGATGTTAGTGCAGGACAAATCTTCCTCAGCAAAAAAAAAATATATATATATATGTTCATGGCTCCTTTTCCTGACCATGCACCACTGCTAACCCAGAAGCATCTCTCTTAAGCATGGAATCTAAGAGATGGCCTCTATGTGGGTGGTCCTGCACAACCAGACCTCTGAAAGATGGTGAAACCAGACCAGGAATGGACTGGAAAGATCCAATGCTTTTACACAGAAGCGTAGAAGGAATGAGGTGAGGTCTGGAGAAGTTCTGAAGCCATCTAACCTAGTCCTGGCATTATTGTGTGCTCCTTACTAAAGTCCACAAGCCAAACCATCTCAGGGGATGACATTTACCATCAGGAAACAGAGAGAAGGGCTGTGTTCACAATCCCCTTGAATCTGACAGCTTCTCCATTGGCCAAGATAGAATTTTCCTCCTAAGCTGGCAGGGTCTGGGCAGCTGGAAGTGGTTTTGTTTGCGTGTGTGTTTTGTTTTGTTTAAGGGGGATGGGGCAGCCTAGAAGCCATCAAGGATGACTGTTGACCTTTTACCCAGTTAAGGTCCTAAGGGCTCAAAGCCCAAATGTGTAAGCAGGTGGTTGAAGGGCCTGGTAGCCAAGGGACAGGAAGACCCCCTTAGTCTTGCTGATCAGGAAATATAATGCAGACAAACGGGCAACCCATGGAATCCTCGAAAAGCCCTACTAGAGGTCTACATTTCCAGTTCCAGTGGAGTTATGGTGGGAGACTGACAGACAGCTCCCAGAAGGACAGTCCTTGATTGTTCACCGTTCCTCCCACCTGGAAGGTGCTTCTTCAGTAACCAAACTCCACTGGAGACTGAACCTGATATCCACCCTCTCTACTCTCTACTCTCTACTCCACCTCCTTTAACCCCCCTGCAAGCAGAACGAAACCAAAGAGGCACGTTTACAAGGACAGGTTGAAAGCTCCCGTCCAGGAGGCTATGACCACAGGGTTTCCTCCGTCTTTAGAACCACAGGTGAACTCCAGGCTCTGGGAGGCTTTGTAGCTGAAGATGATGGACCTGTGGCTCCAGCCAATCAGAGACCTTGGGTGGCATCCTTGGGGTTGCTGGAGAAGGACATAGGCCCAGTCTGTGCTGAGGCCATGAGGTACCAGAGAGCCCGTGTGGGGCCGGGAAGGAGAATAGAAACCTCTTATGGTCCATAGGAAGCTTTATTTATCACATTTGAGTTCATTAACCTCAAAGCTTATGATTATGGGGGCAGAGAGGGAGGCTTATCATGGCCATTTAGCTAAAACTTTGGGATCACTTTGTGGAGGTTTTCCAGGAAATCGAGGTCTGCCAGGAACCAGGAATCTGGGTGTGTCTAGCTCTGCACATGGCCGTTGACGGAACGGAACAGTCCTGACATCCACTATGACCGACCCATCCTAATCCAGTATTTTGGTTAGGTTTGTTTTTCACTGTCTCATCACTAACCCTGTGGTTTTCAAATGCCTCCTCCCTGCCCCTGTTCCGCTAGGTTCTTCTGTCCCCAGAGGGGTCAGCTGCCAGGAACCAAAATAAATACTGGGAGTTGGAAAAGAGGAGGACTGAAATGGAGCGGCTGCTGCGAGTCTTTCTCTCGGTAGAGTCCACACCCCATCTCCACCCGCATTCCAGCTGCTCACCATGGTGGCTAAGGGCGCCTCCCCAGCCCCCCAGCTGCGAAGACTCCTCGAGTTTCTTTAGGTTGGCAGCAAAGGGAACGAGACGCTGCTGCACTGGAAAATGTCATGTTTTTACATCAATCTCAGACCACAGCTCTGTGATTGCAGAGACAGAGAGAAATTGACTTCTTCCCTTTCCCCTCAACCGTCCCAAATGTGGGTGTCTCTGCCCTATGGCCTGGGAAGCAAGGACAAACTACTAACAGACACTCTAATTGGGGCATGGTTCACCACGTGGGGCTCCAGCATGGTCTTTGGTTGCCTTGGGTCAGGCTTCTGCTTTCATTATATCCATGAAGGGTAAAGTGCTGAGATTTCACAGGTCTCAGACGTCATGGCCACCGCTCAGATTCAATCAATACTCTCCTATAATAACTCAATGCAAGACACAGAATCTGAATTAAGTCAACAAATGTTGTAGCTGAGATTCAAATAGGACCCTGATTAGCAACTGGTTTTCATTCTTCCTGGTCATGGTATTTCAGCTCTTTTTCTTTCTTTCTTTCTTTCTCTCTCTCTCTCTTTCTTTCTTTCTTTTCAATTGTTAGCCCTAATATCCTTATTATTCTTCAAACTATTTAGATAAAGTGAGTTCTGAAAAGGCTTTGGTCACTTATTCTAGTACCATTCAATGGCCACAGTCAGCAAGTTCTGTCCAGGTTCTAACTTTAATCATGTTGGCCACTTAAATAGGCCTGTTTTCTCTCAAAACATGAATGTCTGTGCTAGAAAGCTTTCATCAGGTTCCTGTACATGTTATTTTGTTTTGGGAAGACTGAAGAATAGCCCACAGTTTTAGGAAGAAGTGGTACCAAAGGTGGGATGATAAAACACTATCTCCAGAGATGAAGCGTGAATCTATGAGGCTCTCACAGACCCAGCATTGGAGTGAAGTTCATGAAATAATTTATTGAATGATTACCATAGGCCAGTCCTGTGCTGAGCAAGTTTATATGTTATATTATTTAATCCTTCCAACAGCCCTCTGAAATAAATATTATCTCCATCTTCAAATCAATCCAGGCAGAGCCCGTGACCTTCCCAAGGTCACACAACCACCACAGGCACAGCCAGGTCCAGGCTGGGCTTTCTGCGTGGGCTCCCAGTCACTGGGGTCCTAGGGTTCTGGATCTGATACCCTGTTCATATTCTCAGCAACTGGCAATAGATTACCTTTGTTCTACAGCTTCCACCTCTTCACTTTGCAGTAGGCATCGCTGTCGACCATCCACTCAAGAACATCAGTGGAAAGCGCCCGGCACTGTGCTAAGTGCTGAGAGTGGGAAGTTGTGGTGAGCAGCCCCCCAGGGTTGTTGTGGAGATTAAAGAGATGGTGTATAGCGATCCCTCATCACAGTTCTGGCACACAGTTGGCTCCCGATAGATGGGGGCTAGGTAGTAATGATGGCCCCACAAAGCCTTCCAGGACCATCCATGGCCACCAAACATCTTTTCTTCTGAACTAACTCTGGGACACTCATTGAGCACCACCATGAGCGTGGGTCTGCTCCCCTGCCCCCTCGACTCAGTGTATGTGCTTGCGGATAAGGTCTGGCTCTGGCTCATCTTTGTATCCTCCAGCGTCTAGCAAGGTGTTAGTGGCATAGAAGAAGCCCAGAAATGTTGCTTAGTTGATCCCCAAAATACTTTCTACCCGCAGCACTGGGCACCCTGCATCTCCCTCCACACAGCTGGATGATTTTATGTGTCAACTTAACTGGGCTAAGGAACACTCAGATAGCTGGTTATTCCCGGATGTGTCTGTGAGGGTGTTCTAGAAGAGATTAACATTTAAACCAGTAGACTGAGTAGAGAAGATCACCCTTAGCAATACAGTGGGCATCAACCAGTCCATTGAGGGTACAAATAGAACAAAAAGGAGGAGGAAGAGTGAATTTCCTGTCTCTGAGCTGGGACATCCATCTTCTCCTGCCCTTGGACATCGATGCTCCTGGTCCTTGGGCCTTCAGACTTGGCCTAGACCTACGCTGCCGGCTCTCCTGGGCCTCCAGCTTGCAGACAGCAGATGGTGGGACTTCTCAGCCTCCATAATTTTGTGAGCCAAGCCCTCATAAAAAAAAAAAACTTCTTTCTATATGTCTATATATATATCCTATTTGTTCTGTTTCTCCTGAGAACCCTGACTAATACAGCTGGGTCCTATTCCCTCTCCTCTTACCAAAGCAAATCGAGACAATCTACCCCCTTGGTACAGAATGGAACAATTCTCTTTGAATAACTGCTTTTTGACAGTCATTTTTGTCCTGAGAGAATTCAAGTGTTTTTAAGGACCCTTGAAGCTTGAGGAGACTTCTGCTGTATCAGCATGGGGGGATCTTTCTGGTCCCTCCACGGTCAGCGGGCAAATGTCATGTCCAGGCCTCTTTAGGAAAGTTGGTGTGAGTCTTCTCTGGACTGGGGACTGGACTGAGACCCCTGGACCCAGGAACCCCAGAGGCCGTGGGGGGAGGGGACCATGAGATCATGTCTGCAGAGGCCCGCAGCCCCTTGAAAGAGGTCCCTCTGCAATTTCTTGGAAAAGGCTTCTCCTTCCAGCCATTTCTGCTCACACCATCTCAGTTTTCCTTGTCTGGCAGCCCCCACAAACAGCAGCCTGTGTGCTCTTGCCAAATTTCCACTAGCTCGCCCTCTGGTTTTCTCGGGCTCTGGGATCCCCGCTTGGGACCAGGTGCGTGTCTGACCACACGGTCCCGAGTGTAAACCTGTGTGGTTTCCACTAGTAATTTAACCCTTCAGATAACTCTAATAAAGCGTGTTTGGGGATTTGGGAACATGTTTCTTTTGGTTTTTTCATTTTTATGCATTCCCTCCCTCTGTCTGCATATAGGAATCTGGGGAGGGAGGGAGAATCTAGGTTTTCTCGGGAGGAGATGCTTGCCTGTTGGGAGCATAGTAATTTAGGATTTGGGGACCCTTGGTCAACCCCCGGCTTGTGTGTGGTAAGTCCCCCTTCTGTGGTTCCTTCTCAGTGCACTAGGGTGGACATGGGTGGGGAGGCCCTGTTGCTCCCTAAATAACTCTACCCGGGACACTACGGAACTGGGTTCCGGTTCCGCTTCTCGTGTTGATGGATTGGGGATTGATGGAAAATCCCTTTTCATCTCCAGTTTTTATCCTCTCCTCTGTAAGATGGTCATTGCTGTCTGGCATCCACGGTTTTCTATGGGAACATGAAAATGCTTAAGTGGAGGCCACTGCCTGAATGAGTCTACTGAGGGGATGGACATGTGAACCGAAGAGTGGAAGGAAGGGTCCAGGTGCTGCCGTAGAAGAGGTGGCTGCCTGGGGGGGAGTCAGGGAAGACATCTAGAGCTGACTTTTCCATGCAGGATGGCAGCAGGTGGCCAGGAAAGATGAGGCTGGACAGGTAAGCAGGTGGGCAGGACGCTGAAAACTACACTAGGGAGACTGGGTTTTGCCCTGAGGACCAAGGGTTCTTAGCAGGGTGTCGGCAGAGCTTGGCAGGACTAGAGGCAGAAGATTCTGCCAGCTCATCCCTCAGCGGAGCATCTCAGACGTACGCAGTGAGAAGAAGGCCCAGTGGAAACCCAGCGACTCTGAGACGTCAAGGCAAGGAGGAGCCTCGAAATCTCTCTCGACAGACTAGAGCCAGAAGGAAAATTTCTGAAGGTGGCGAGAGTGCCGTGCTTCAGAGCAGGATCCTTGCCCCCAGCTGGACAGTCACTATGCAGCCATCCGGCAACTGCGTCGCTCTGCACAACGACCTCACCTCATCCTCCAGAGGTGGGAGGGTGAGGGTAGGGCGGGACTCAGCGTGCAGCCTTGAAGGAGAAGCCACAGCACTCTGCAAGCAGGGGTTGCTCTGTGGTTGACCGTCCTTTGCACTGGAAGGTGGAACGGGGTAATGAGGAAAGGTGTGGGTTCTCAGGTTGCACACCTTAAACTTACACAATGTTATATGTCAGTTATATCTCAATGCAGCTGGGAAACAGACAGCGTGGGTTCTGGCGTCAACGCCCAGGGTGGAATCCCAGCTCCGTCACTAACTGGTGTGGACCTTGTGCAGGTTCCTTAATTTCTCTGGGCCTCCATTCCCCCATTAGCAAACTAGGGATCACAGTAGTATGTACCCCTCTGAAATAGTCTGAGGATTTATTGAGATAATACGTGCAAACTCTTGGAACTGCACCTGGCATCTTCTGAGACCACCACAAAATGAGCTCATGATAATCTGTTTCTCTAGCATTTTGCTTTGAAACCGTCTTTGGAAAATGGAATAATAATGACTCGAGGGTTTTGGAGGTAGGAACTGTAATTATCCCACGTTCCTGAGGAGGAAACCGAACCTTGGGAGGTGAAATAACGTGCAGAATCAAGCAGCTGTACAAGGGGCGAAGCTCAGGTAGGAGGCTGGCCCACTTCCCATCATCGAGCATGGCCGGGAGGGGGGACCTGCTGGCCCGAGGCTTACAGAGCACCTGGTGTTCAGGAAGGGGGCAAAAAATATGGGCGGCCATGTCCTGGAGGCTGAGTCCCTGGCAGGCTCAGGCAGGCAGAATTAGGGGAGGCAGCTGCAGAGGTAGGACCCAGGGGACGGGCTCCCTCAAACCACACTTCTCGACAGCAGTGGGAGACATCAGCATCTCCTCTTCAGAGTGAGAAGGACGCCTGATCCCCAAGGCGGGCCCACCTCTCGGTGCAGGCCCACCCGGTAATCAGTAACAGCTGCAGCTATTGGTTCGGCTGGCCAAGGATCAAGGCTCCAGCTCTTAGTGGTTTTGTAGCCTGGCCAGGCTGTAGCTCAGAGCTGCAGCCAGGGCCTGAGTCTCTCCAGCCCGATGTCTGGAACAGCCTGCCTGTTGGAACAGAGTGAGTGCTCGTGAAATGCTGAAATGATGGATGAGTGAATGAATGAGTGAGTGAATGAATCTTTCCTCCTCTTCTCTGGTAAACGCACTGCAGCGGCAGCTCCTGCCTGGGTCTCAGGGGCTTTCCAGCCCTGTGCTGAGAAGAGGGGCCTGCCGTGTGGCAGGAACCACCCCCTCAGGTCTCAGACATCGCAGAGGCAGCAGCAGGCTGACCCAAGCCTCCGGCTTGTTCCACCGCAGTGACCACTCAGGCTGCACCTTCACAGTGTGCATGCCGGCAGCAGCAAGGGCCCTTCAGTGCGGGGACACAGTGTCTCCAAGCCCCCAGCCCAGGGTCTGCGGCTCCTCCTGGAAAAGGTAAGCAAAGAAAGGGAGCTCCTTTCCAAAAGGAGGAGGAGCAGATGGGGCCTGGGCCCGCTCTCGGGCGGGAGGAAAGAGCTGAACTGAGCAGGCCTGGGGCAGAAACACGTGTGGGGAGACTTACAGGAAACCCACAAGCCAGACGCTCTCCCCGGAGAGGCTGGGGCTGGCTGGAGGGCCGAGGAAGGGGAGGGGGGCAAGAGACGTGATGGAAAAGCGGGTCTGACAATTAACTCCAGACACCTCCTCCTCCCCTTGGGTCCCTCGTGTGAGCAGGCTAAACTTTAGGCTCTGCTCTGGGGGACTGTCCCCTCCTGCAGTGCCCCATTCCTACGCTCCCCACCCCACCAGAGACCTCTCTCCAAGGCAGAGACCCCGCCGCAGCAGAGCCCTCAGCCCACACATAGGAGCCTCCTCACTTCACTATTTTAAGTGGTTTGGAAGTGAATCCGGTTCTGGGTTTCGAGGCCAAGATACATTTAACTTTTTTCCCCCTTTTCCTCTTTTGAGAGTTTGTTATGGCTGGTTTTGGAGCCAGGCTGACAGGCGGAGGAGAAGGCGCAGGCTGTAGGGGGTGGCGGGGCCCTGACAAGGGAGGGCAGCCTGAAGGGGCCCGGGGACCCCTGCCCTGCGGAGGTCGGAGGCCGGGCTGGGCTCCCAGCAGTACCTGGGGATGGGGCTGGACCCGAAGGGCAGGAGGAGGGGGCACAGTGTCATGGCCACCTAGAAAGTGGTCTAGGGTTTAGGAAGTCCATCAAGTGAGTGGGAAGGAGAAGGGAGAAAATGGACATGCCAAGTCCTCGAGGAAGGGGCGCTTCCTTGTGAGGACTTCAAGGTTTGTGTCTTAGATGTTCTCTGAGCACAGAACAGACATCATTCATCTGCCCTGAACTGAGTGTTCCTCGTGTGCTTGGGACCATCAGGGCCAGGATTTAGGTTCTGGCCTCCAAGTCCCCCTGGGACAAAAGAAGGCCACGCGTGCCCTCAGCCAGCTCTGGGGGAGACGCCTGGTGGTGGCCCAGCTGCCCGCTCTTAGGGCTGCAGGCAAGGGCTGAAGATTTGAGGGGTGCTGAGGATGTGCAGTGCCACCAGCATTCCACAGTGGCCGCAGCCTGGGAGAGGCGGAGAAGGCGGCCCCAGACTAAACATAAGATGGAAAAGGCTGGTTCTGAAAAATGGCTATTTTTACATCGCCCTTCCCAGAATGCCAAGGTACTAAGATGTGATTTAAAACAAAAAAGAACCAAAAATAGGAAAAAAAATAACACCCCCTAATGAAAATTATTCATTCTTTCAACTCATTTCTAAGGCATTATTTCACCTGGGCAGCCGGTTAAAAGAATGCCAATTTCTGGGTCCCACCCCAGATCTACGAAATCAACTCAGGCCTGGAATCTGTATTTTTAATCAGCACCTCAGCTGACTCTTCTGCACCACAGCTACGGGGGGTGCTGGAGACACTGAGATGTTTTAAATACAAGCAAGTTCACAGCGCTGGGGAGGCACTTCAGTAAAAAGCAATCAATGCAATGGGGTCTGGACCAAGCTAAGTGAGAGCTCTTGTTGGGAGATCTGTTGTTGAAGGAGAGCGTGGGATTTGTGCCCTGGGCTTGGCTCTCCTGCCTTTTTCTGCTCCCCCAGAACTCAGCAGTTCCTCCGGGCCTCAGCAGCAGGAAGGTGGAAGGTTCTAGTTTCCAGGGGCAGGATTGCCTGGCAGCCTGCCTCTAGCCCACTTCCTCTGAGACAGCCCCAGTCAGCCCTTTCCCAGCCAGCATCTTGGAGAGAGGCAGGAGACAGCAAAGTCACGTGGGCCCTGGGGAGACTCAGGACAGGCTGGTGGCCCCTTGAAAGGCCTCTTTCTTGCAGATAAAGCAAGCGAGAACCAGAGAGGGAAAGTGACTTGCCTGAGGTCACCCAGCCAAGGTAATGGCCAGCAGAAACAGGGAACCAGGCCCCAGCAGTGTGTGCAGGAGAGACTTCTGCCCTGTGGCATTTCCTGCAGAATTCAAGTTTGAGAGCAGAAGTGGCCTTAGAGATCTTTATAGTCTACCCTGAGTGTTTCAGATAAGGAGCCCTAGGCCCAGAGAGGTGACGCTCCTTCCCCAGGGCCACACAGCTCAGCAGTGATGTGCGAGGTAGCAGCCCAGGATCAGTGTTTTCCTGGGCCCAAGTCACCTTCAGTGTCCCCAGAGTCATGGGGGTTACTGAGGGTGGCAGGGAGAGAAGGGCCTTCTAGATAAATACCCTGCTCTGGCCCAGGCCTCAGACAGCTCTGCAAACTCCAGCCAGGATGACCGGCTCAGGCAGAGATCCCAGGCAGTGGAGGCAGCAGGCCGGCACATCGATGCCCCCATGTGGCCAACAGTTGAAACACCAGGAGGGCACCGATGCTGCAGTGTGGCTGCCCGTGAGCTTTGCGCTAACCAGCACCTTTCACTCCGCTGGTCGCGGGCCAGTGAAGCTAAGGAAGTCTGTGCATACAGAGACTCAGGCGTTAAAAGTGGACCCCACCAGTGTCTGACCAATATTTTGGGTTGAACCCTTGACTCCTTCATGAAAGCTGAGGACGTGAGGAGGACCCCAAGCTTAAAGAGGCTTAAGGGTGACGTTAAAAAGCTAACCTGATTAAAAATAGAGATACCATATGATCCGGCTATCCCACTACCGGGTATTTACTCGAAGAACCTAATTCAACAATTCAAAGAGATTTATGCACCCCTATGTTCATTGCAGCATTATTTACAATAGCCCAGATGCAGAAGCAACCTAACTGCCCTTCTGTGGATGAATGGATAAGGAAGATGTGGTATATATACACAATGGAATACTACTTAGCCATAAAAAAGACAAAATCATCCCATTTGCAGAAATATGGATGGAACTTGAGGGTATGAAGTTAAACAAAATAAGTCAGACAGAGAAAAACAAACACCGCATGATTTCACTCATACGTGGAAGATAAACAAACACATGGATAAAGAGAACAGATTAGTGGTTACCAGAGGGGAAGGGGGTTGGGGGGTGGGTGAAAGGGGTAAAGGGGCACAGATGTATGGTGACAGATAAAAGCTAGACTACCGTGGTGAGCACGATGCAGTCTATATGGAATACTGATAATAATGTGCACCTGAAATTATACAACGTTATGAACCACTACGGCCTCAATAAAATAATTGAAAAAACAAAACTAAAAAAAAAAAACTAACCTCAATAACCTCCCTTTGGTTCTGTCTTCAGCAGTTACAGATTCCAGAATGGCCACTTCTCCCATGGTGCCCCTTTAGCGACCATCCCAGTGACTAAATTCCCTGCTCTTATCAAGGGTTAAGAGATACAGGGTCAACATATCTCTAGGCACAGTGGGGGCGCTGCCTGGGGCCCATGACACTTTAAAGGGCCCAGGAAAATGTTTTAACTTTAAGTTCTTTTAAAATGAGAAGGAAAAAATAAATATAATAATAATTAATATATAATAATCCAGCCTGGATTATATTCATCTTTGTACCAACATAGTCGTAAAATGTCATTTTTGTATAATTTTATTTATTTATTTATTTTTCCCCCAAAGCCCCAGTAGATAGTTGTATGTCATAGTTGCACATTCTTCTAGCTGCTGTATGTGGGACGCGGCCTCAGCATGGCTGGAGAAGCAGTGCGTCTGTGCGCACCCGGGATCCGAACCCGGGCTGCCTGCATCGGAGCGCACGCACTTAACCGCTAAGCCACAGGGCCGGCCCAAAATGTAATTTTTGATTTTTTTTTTTTTTAGCGGAGAGAGAGATTATGAAAGTAAAAATACCAAGGGCCCCTCACCAACAAAAAAACTACCAACCCAATTAAAAAATGGGCAAAAGACCTGAACAGACATTTCGCCAAAGAAGATACACAGATGGCCAACAGACACATGAAAAGATGTTCAAAATCACTAACTATCAGGGAAATGCAAATCAAAACTACAATGAGATATCACCTCACGCCCGTCAGAATGGCTATAATTAACAAGACAGGAAACAACATGTGTTGGAGAGGATGTGGAGAGAAGGGAACTCTCATACACTGCTGGTGGGAGTGCAAACTGGTGCAGCCACTATGGAAAACAGTATGGAGATTCCCCAAAAAATCAAGGCTAGATCTACCATATGATCCAGCTATTCCACTGTTGGGTATTTATCCAAAGAACTTGAAAACACCAATTTGTAAAGGTACATGCACCCCTGTGTTCATTGCAGCATTATTCACAATAGCCAAGACTTGGAAACAACCTAAGTGCCCATCAAGGGACGAATGGATAAAGAAGATGTGGTATATATACACAATGGAATACTACTCAGCCATAAGAAACGATGAAATCCAGCCATTCGTGACAACATGGATGGACATTGAGGGTATAATGCAAAGTGAAATGAGTCAGAGGGAGAAGGTCAAATACCGTATGATTTCCTTCATTAAGTAGTAGATGATAACAACAATAAACAAACACATAGGGACAGAGATTGGATTGGTGGTTACCAGAGGGGAAGGGGGGAGGGAGGAGGGTGAAAGGGATAATTCGGTACATGTGTGTGGTGATGGGTTGTAATTAGTATTTTGGTGGTGTACATGATGTAATCTATGCAGAAATAGAAGTACAATGATGTACACCTGAAATTTTTACAATGTTATAAACCAATGTTACTGCAATAAACAAAAAATTAAAAAAAAAAAAAATACCAAGGGCCCACGACAGTCATAGTGCAGGCCTGAGGGCCCCGGGCCTCCAGAAAGCCCTTACAAAGGTAAAACCATGTTTCCAGAGATGAGGAACACAATGAGCCCACGCTCATTTATTTTCACAGAATCGACTGGTTCATCCCTTCTCCAAGACAGGGCAGACGACTGAGGGATCACAGCCAGGTGGAGCAACCAGGAGGTGAAGTCGTATGAAGAACTGCGGAGGGGAGGGAGATGTTGAGAGGAGAAAACAAAGAGTGTAGGCAGCAGACTGCAGCACGTGCTAGCCGTCTGCACAGATGTTGACGCAGTAAGAAGAGTCTAGAAGTCAGATACCCCCCGGTTCCTCTCCACGTGCCGTCTCTTCCTTAGAACGTCATCTTAGAATGGTTTAACCTCTCAGAAACTTCCCTTATCTGAAAAACAGAGAAGATAGGAATACGTCCCCAGTACAGCTGTTGTGACACACAGGAGACGCTCGAGAACTAGAGCTTGATAATAATAACATTACAGACTGGGTGTCTGTGTCCCGCTCCCCAATTCCTACGTTGAAGCCTGACCCCCATGCTGTCGTACTCGGAGGCGGGGCCTTTGGGAGGTGATTAGGGTTAAATGAGGTTGTGAAGTGGGGCTCCTGTGATGGGACTAATGCCCTTGTAGAAGAGGGAGAGAGACCAGAGCTGCTGTCACCACCCTGTGAGGACTCAGTGACAATGCTGTCTGCAAGCCAGGAGAGGGTCCTTCCTCACCAGGAGCCAGATCTCCCGGCACCTTGATCTCAGACATTCAGCCTCCAAAACTGAGAAATAAATGTCTGTTGTTTAAGCCCCCAGTCTGGTATTCTGTTATGGCATGGCAGCCCGAGCTGACTAAGACAAACCATCAGTGTATTTTACTGCAGGACTGCCAAGTGGAGAAAAAGCAGACCTGTTCTCTTTAGTCCCAAGGATGGAGCAAAGCCCGGTAAGTAAAAGCCTGGCTGTCATCTCAGAGCAAAGCCCGAGTTGTCCAGAGATGGGACAGGCGCCCTCTGCAGTGGCCAGTCCCTGCCTCAGGTCGCAGGGCGCACCCAGCCCTGGGTGGGCAGGTGGGGTGGGTAGAGCCTGTGACTGTGGGTGAGACCGGGGCCCATTCGCTGCCTTGGGAAGGGGCAGGGAGGGAGGAGGAAGTCTCTCGCTGCAGGAGAGAGAACTGGCGTTGGGGAGATTCACAGAAGGGTCCGGAACGACAGTCGAGATGATCTACTCTGTGATCCTCCTGGAGCCGGCCCCTCACTGACCACTCCGCATGGCAGGACTGGCCTCTGCTGAGAAGTTGCTCTGCTTCCTCTCTGGTTTTTGCTGACTCTCTGCCTTGAGGACAAAGTGCTGCGGCCTCTTTAACGCTTCAGGCACCGCGGGCTGTCACGAGGCCAGCGCTCTCTGCCAGGGCATCCTGATCACCGTTGGTTCAAAGGTCAGAAACCCAGGGGGCAGCTGAACTTGTGGCAACTGTGGGAGAGGACCTGCTGTTGACCAATGTCTGGGCCAGAAGGCTACTTATTCCTGGCAGGTTCTGGAAATCTGTGTGGAGGGCTTACGCCCTTGTCCAGTGAACAAGCTCAGGGCAGTTACTTATTCACCCATCCACCCTATGCTGCGCCTAAAATTCAAATTCCAGATTTCAAATACTGCTCAAAGGCAGCCCTCTCCCTTTAGCCAGTGACTCCAGAAACGCCCTCACGAAGTGGTCTCCTCTCGGACCCGTTGGCATCTCCAGGGTTTCCCCAGCAGTCCTGCTGCTCGTGGCTCAGTGTCTACCTGGGAAACTATAGCAAATAAGCTACTGAGATATTCAGGCTCTTTCCTCTGTGCAGAGTGTACACAGGAGCCAGATGTAACTGGAAAGACCAATAGGGGCCAGCCAACCTCCCTGCCATGTGCCATGAGTACCCAGGGCCCAGGACACGCATTCCTGAGAAACACCGTTCTTCCAGCCTGGGCACGTGGTGGTGGTGGTGTTTGAAGCCAGCGTTACACCTCACCGTGTTAATGTGGGTGTCCGGGAAAAGTGTTCAGATTACAGTGGGAGGTAAAAATTGCAGTCCAAAAGCCACAAATATCCAGAATCCACACACTAACCTGCTCTTTCCAGGACTTCTAGGTGGATGAGCAGTGTCGTCGTCATCTCCGGCTGCTATACCAAGAATGCCACAGACTGGGGGACTTGAACAACAGACATTTGTTTCTCACAGTTCTGGAGGCTGGAAGTCCAAGATCAGGTGCCAGCATGGTTGGGTTCTGGTGAGAGCCCTCCTCCTGGGTTGCAGATGGCACCTTCTCGCTGTGACCTCACATGGCAGAGAGAGAGAGAGCTCTGGTGTCTCTTCCTCTTCTTAAAAGGGCACCAGTTCTGTCAGACCTCATTTAACCTTCATCACCTCCAGACAGGCCCATCTCCAATGCAGTCACATGGGAGATTGGGGCTTCAACATGTGAATTTAGGGGGACACAATACAGTCCACAGCAGTCACACACGGCAATGCATCGAAAAACATGGAGGGTTGAAAAGAGAGAATGCTAGAGAAGAAAGAGTTGGGAAGGGAAGGGGCCATGGGCAAGATGGTGTCAGAGTGAGTCGCTGAAAATACATAAAAACCAAGGATTCAGACCACCATCTGGGGCCACTCCTAAATCAAGGGGAATGGCTGAAAGGGTGCATGGTGGTCTCCTTCTGTTCTACAGCAGCTCTCCTGGATTCTAGCGCCAACTCAGGGCATCTCCTGTCCTTGTCACCATAGACTCAAAAAAAAAAAGAGCACTTGTCTGGAGAGGGGAAGTCAGTGATGGGAAAGAGAACAGAGAGAGGCTATTACACTTTAGGTTCCCGGAGGACAAGGGTCTTCCTGGTCTGTGAGTAAGGAACTTTCTGCACACCACATGCCTCACAGGACCGGGAGAGCATCTGCAGGGTGGTAGTTTGGAAAGACTCATGGAAAACAGAGTAAAACCTGGGGCCCAGGAAAACTGCCTTTTCATAAAATCCTTTTGGATGAGGCAGCATTGAAATAATTATCAAGAGACGTCATGGAATCTGCTTGCCACACCCTTGAACAAGCAGGACAGATAGTTCCTGGTACCTGTCATCCATCACCTCTCTTCCATCATCCATCATCCATCATCCATCATCCATCATCCATCATCCATCATCCATCATGCCAGAAGACACAGGAGCCTTCCATTGCTCCTCTCCTCAAGCTGGTAACAATCATTGCTGTGCCAGCGATGCACAGCCTCCTTTCTCCCCGCCTCTCTCACCACTTTCTTTGTTCCCCACCTGGAAATTGATGGTGCTTGAAAGGACTTGTTGAGTTTTTGTTTCGCTCTTTTCTTAACAAGAATTGGAAAATTTGAGTCGTCTTTTTGCAAAGTTAGAGTGTGAAGGTTGTACTCTCCTCTAAGGATTTCAGAAGGGAGAGAAGTTGAAGGTGACCAGAAACAAATAAACAGAGGAGCCCTTATTGACTGATTGCTTGGAGGATTAAAAAAAAAAAAGGCACTTGTGCTAGGCGCTGCTAGGTGCTACTTACTCTCTATTCTTCCCTTCTTCCTTAATAAGAGAAAACTTGTATTGTTTGGGATAGCAATGTGCCCAAACTAAAAAAACAAAAACTGTACGTCCAAGTCTTCTTTACAGATGTGGGTGGCCAGAGACATAAACAGAAGCTATTGGATCGGACCTCCAGTAAACAAAACTTATTTAGCAGGCAGACACCCCTTTGTCCATTTTTCTTCCTGCCTGGAACATGGACATGATGACTGGAGCTATAGCAGCCATCATGGGACCATGAGGGAAAAGTCAAGAAAAATGTAAAAATTTTGGCCCTGGCATACTTGAGCTTCTACACCAGGGCCTGGCAAACTATGGCCCATGAGCCAAATCTGGCCCACCAACTGTTTTTGTAAATAAAGTTTTATTGGAACACAGCATGCTCATTCATTTGTCTGTGGCTGCTTTTGCCCTGTAATGACAGAGTAAAGTAGTTGCAACAGAGACCATATGTCCCCAAAAAACTGAAAATATTTACTATACAGAAAAAGTTTGTCATCTTCTGCTCTAAACCACAGGCAGTAACTGCTTACTCCCAGAGTTATCACATAAAAATAATGAATCTTCTTGTGTTTAAGACATGAGGTCAGCTTTCTTTTACTCACAGTCTAATTGATATAATAATACTTACACTTCAGGCAATTAGAGTTTACACAGCTATGGGAGAAGAACACGGCAACTTTGGGGAAATTAAGAAAAAGACACATCCCAAATTCCCTCCATTAGAAGGAACACAGCCAACCCAGTGGACATAGCCCCACAGAACTCCAGGAGGCTCTGCTCACACTGTAGTCCAGGTGGAGCTGTGCAGTACACAGCCTGGGTGACTGTACATGGCAGCCCTGTAGCCCTGGCTTCTTCCTGCAGTCCACTCATTCAGCCAGCATGTGTGGAATATCTCTGTGCCGGATACTGCGGAAGGTGAATAAAACATGGTCCCTGGTCTTCAGAAGCTTACAGTATAAAGGAAATAAGCCAAGCATGCGTATGTTAGGGACTGAATTGTGTCCCCCCCCAAATTCGTATGTTGACTCCCTGACCCCCCAATATGACTATATTTGGAGATGGGGCCTTTAAGGAGGTGATTAATGTTTGATGAGGTCATAGAGGTGAGGCCCTGATCCAATAGGACTGGTGTCCTCATAAGAAGAGGAAGAGGCACCAGAGATGTGCACAGAGAGAGAAGACCATGTGAGGCCACAGAGAGAAGGCGGTCATCTACACACCAAGGAGAGAGGCCTCAGGAGAAACCAACCCTGCCGACACCTTGACCTCGGACTTCCAGCCTCCAGAACGGTGAATAAATAAATGTCTGTTATTTAAGCAGCCCAGTCTGTGGTATCTTGTCATGGCAGCTTGAGCCAACTAAGACGTCATATAAATCCAACACGGGGCGCTTTGGGGTAAGTAAGCATCCAGAGAGGCAAACATCGTATAGCAGACAGCTTCGATCTGAGGCCTGCAGGACAAGGGCGTGAGAGCCACTGTTCCATTTAGACAATGAGCCGTGACTGGCACGTTCCCTCCGTTCAGGCTGGCGCATCTGATCCTGAGATTGTCCTTGATGGACATCATATTTGTGAAGCAAGCATAGACTTGGGAGATGTGAATTCACTTGCTCTGATTTCTTCTCTCTGGTCTAAATTAAATGGCCCCCTTCTATTTGGGGGAGAAAAACGCTGGCGGGGCTCTGTTTGGGGCTCTTTGCTCACTCATGCTTCCCTGCCGGAACTACTCACAGTAAAGTGTGTTGAGCTTCAAGTTTCTGTCTTCCTTTTAATGCTTGATTTCCTGAGAACATGTTATTTTGGAAAATAATGTTTTCTTAGCCTCAGTTGAGCTCAGATGGGGAGTATTCCTTCTGCCCCATCTCCCTTCTCCCTAAGTGTTGGCATTTGGCCACGTCATAAAAAATGTGGACTCTGCTCTGCCCGGTGGCCTGGTCCTCCCGCACATCCAGTGTCCTGTGGGGCTGGAACTGAGTGCTGGGTTAGGAAAAGGGCACCTACATTTTGCCCCAAAGGGAAGACAAGAGAACAAGAATGCAAAATCGGGCTCCAAGAAGGACACAAGCACTTCTTGGCCCTCATGGTGGAAAGATCGTTATTCTTCCTTCCATGTTACATGCACAGCAGGTACCAGAGGAGGCCGGTCCAAACCTTAGACAAGTGTGGATCTTCTCAGGCCAGCAGAACAGAGGGAAATTCAAGAAGGAGGTTGCGTTTGGCATTCTTTAATACACATGTCGTTCTATTTGACTCAGACTAGCTGTTCACCAGTATCCGTCTTTCCATCTTCCCCACCACACAGTTACATTACAGTCCTCAGCATCCTTCCATCTAGGTGGAACCTGTTCTTACCAATAGACTGTAAGTGGCTGTGACGTGTGTACCTCCAGGCTGAGGTGGGTGACAGGGACATGCCTCCTCCACATGCTTTCTCTTCGCTTGTCTGCTGGCCAGTTGCAGAAGTTTCAGAGGAGAACTCCAAGGCCCCAGATACTGGTGAACCCTGGGTCTCTGAGGATTTCAAGGAGCAGAGCCCCCACCAACCCATGTTCCCTGTGCCATAAAGGAAAAGTAACTTTTATCATAGGAAGCCCCTGGGATTTGGGGCTGTTTGTTACAGCAGCTGGCCTCACCTGACTAATATAGAGACTTAAGAATGGAGCATTAGAGAGGGTCCAACATTGGACTCTTAGTCTTCCAGGGAAGAGAATCTCATTCCTTCCACCCTGAGCAACCTCACTCACAGGGATGACAAGACTGGACCCCACAGTTTTTACAGGAGAGAATGAAGAAGATCTGGGCTGAGCATGATATGCCCCCTCTTGGGATGGGCTGTGGATGTTCTGCTTGTGGTGTCGTTCAAGACCAAGTAAGCCAGACATCAGAAGATGTGCCCATGTCACACTCTTGTGTTTTTCTTGTTGGGGGCCTAAGATCAATCAGACCTCTGTGGGTGAGTGTGGGCTTCCCATGCAGATAGTGGCCACTGTTTCTCTAATTATCCTAGGAGGACATCAAGAGGTCTATTCTGGGGTGGCGGTTGAGGACTTGGAAGGCAAGTCGTTGATGGGAATAAAGGAGACAGTTCCTCTTCTCTCTTGAATTGGAGCTCCATCCAGAGGAAAGGCGGAGAAGTGGAGATACCAGGAGAGCGTCCAGCAGGGGGTGGGTCCACCACCCCTTCACACGGAGGCCACCTGGGAGTGAGACAACAGATCTCTGCTCTTCCTTTATCCCAAACTCACAGTAGGTTCTTGTTGACATTTCTCGCCTGGGCTGGAAGGTGTGAAGAGGAAAGGACTGTCCTAGTCTTGGGAGCAAAGAAGACGGAGGAAGAGTGTCTATACCTCCAAATCCAGAGAGAGAGTGGCCAGGGGGGTCAGCAGTGGTCCGCAGGGAACAGTGACCTGCAGAGGGTCACGGGCAGCAAAGGCAGCAAACAGTGTATGACGACAAGGCCAGAGTGCAAGGATCTGAGGGACATGCCCCCAAGCCCCAGCACCCACAGGCCAGGCCCCAGGGAAACACACAGAAATTGTGGGGCTGCTTTTGGGGGGGCCAATTTCCCAAAGTAAAGCTTGCAGGGACTCCCTTACTGTCATTATTTGGGTTACATAAAAGCAGAGAGAACGTTTCCATCTTGGCAATAGTCAGAGAGCAAAGGACATGCTCTGGCTAGCAAGACGAGCAACCCTGAGCCCCAGCGGGGACAATGGAAATTCTTTACTCTGGGAATCTAGGCTCCGTTAATATTGCACCTGAGTGGAAAGTTAGACAATTAGCACACGAGTAGAAGCAGGCCCCAGCCCTCATTTCCACCAGCTCTCAGGTCCATGAGTCATCTTTCCGTTGGGACTTGGCCGGTTCACGCCTTCTGCAGCAGGGTCAAATGCATGATCCCTTCAAGGCCTTACATGCCACTGTGGGAGGGATTGTTCTTCTAAAGAGGGGCACACTGCTCCCCTCTATTCCGGTCCTGCATCTACCCCTGCCTGCAGTGTTTTGGGGAAGTCACAACAGCTCCAGGATTTGAAGGGAAAATTTGGATTTTCTCCCCAGCTGTAAATCCGCCTGGAGGAAACTCCAGGTACCAAAGAGAGGCTGCCTGGAGCCTCAAGTTCCCACTCCTCCCTCTGCTGTCCACATAGGCTCTCACGAATCAAGTCAGCACGGGGATGAGGGACTTGGAGCTCCCCAGTCTGGGGACGGGCATGTGTTTGCAGAGCCGGCAGAGCCGTGGGGGGATCCAGGGTCCTGACCTGAGTGAGGGGGTGGCCACTGCTCAACCACCTCCATTTCTTCATCCCTTATTTTATTTTATTTTTTTATGGCATCATCATTTTCCCAGGAACTGAGTTGAATTCATGAGATCACTGCTCCCCACCCCGGGCTTAATCCAGTTAGTCACTGAGTCCGGTCAATTTTCCTCTGAATTGGCAGGCGCGACCTTCTTCACTTTCCTCCCTCGCTGCCATCTCTCATCACTGCTCCTCAACTCCCAAAAGAGCTTCTAACAGACCTCGTGCCTCCAGTCTCTGCTTGCTGCCCGTCTTCCAGAACATGCAGACTTCTGTTCCTATCATTCTGTTATTGAACCCAAACACAAGTTCGTTTACCCATCGCATAGTAGGGCCAATAAAGAAAACAACTGGGGGCTGGCCCGGTGACGTAGTGGGTAAGATCTTGTGCTCCACTTCGGCGGCCCGGGGTTCACAGGTTTGGATCCCAGGCGTGGACCTATGCGCCGCTCATCAAGCCATGCTGTGGCAGCGTCCCACATATAAAGTAGAGGAAGATGGGCACAGATGTTAGCCCAGGGCCAATCTTCCTCAGCAAAAAGAGGAGAATTGGCAACAGATGTTAGCTCAGGGCTAGTCTTCCTCACCACACACACAAAAAAAAACATAAAAGACTAAAAGAAGATGTAAAAAAAAAGAAAAAACTGAAACACCAGGCTTGTGGCAAGGAAAGAGGTTTACTATTATCGAAAGGCAGCCAGACGAGGAGATGGGAGTTAATTAGAACTCAGATTCACCTCCTCAAAGGGAAAAAGGTAGGGGTTTTTGTCTGGGGTTTTAGGGAGAGGAGGCAGAGCATGAGCTGGGGTTTTGGGTAGGGGAGAGGGATCATGTGGCCGTGCTTGTCGGCACCTTCCCACCAGGCTGTGTTTGGCCTTGAAGACTGAATTTCTTTTCCTTTGACTGGACTTTTCTGGTTAGATTTCATCTTCAGCTTGTGTTTGGCCTTATGAGGCTGAATCTTGATGTCTGGACCTTGACTTCCTGGGAAAGACAGCTCGCTCATATCCTAAGGAGGGACAGAAAGACCTGGTTAGTTTTAAACAACAGTTGATGATGCTGAATATGCACAGCTGCAGCTAGCAAAGCTTATGTCAAAGTTTTGATTCTCTTCCTCTAGCCCAGGGAAGATTTTTTAACCTCTTCATCCTCAGTTTCAATTCCCTGACTAAAATACTTCAGAGGGTCCCCTCTGTCTCCAGAATAAAACTCCCCTGCCCTCCTTACCCTAGCATTTAGGGCCCCTCCTTCCTTTCCATCTTATTTACCGATTCAGCATTTCACGTGTCCTCTGCCACAGTAGGTGGTCTTTTCCTCTGTTCCCTGGTATTCCCTTTATGGGAGCCACCATGGACCCCCAACACCCATTTCACCCCAGAAATTAAGCAAATCTCAGTAACTTCACTGCCAGCATTGGTTCAGGAATGGACATTAATTTAAATCTGCCCAATGTCTGCTGGGTGGGTAGGTGGGGGGAGCTTGGAAAGATGAGGGATGTCTGTTGGGCAGATTTAGGGAAAGTTCTCCCCATCCTACAAGAGAACCACTGTGAAGAGATGATATCACTTCTTCCTCTGGACATTGTGGAGGTGGGGTGTGAAGCTAGCACCTCAAAAGTCCTCTGCAGGGAGGGTGCAGTCACCCTGGGATGGCCCAGTAGAGCAAAGGGCCACATACTTGATGACATCTTAAAGCTGTAAACTCAGCCCACCGTGGAGCCTACCCCACCGCTGGACTCCCTGTCCTGTGAGAGAATACATTCCTCATTGTGTCTGGGGTTTCCTTGCAGTCAAATACATCCTAAGTGATGCTCAAAGCCTAAAATTCCCTATTCCCCACCTCTGTCTGTTAGTTCTGCTTCCTGTGCTTGTAAAGCCTTCCCTCTCTCTCTCTCTCTCTCTATTTAAATCTTATCCAATTTTCAAAGTTCAACTCAATGTCGCCTCCTCCATGAAGCTTCTCCAGATACATTTTTTCAAGAAAAAAACTCTTAAGCACTTTTTTCCTTTCTTAAGGCATTCTCTCCATTCTGGCTTCTTTTGAGATTAACGTTGATATTGTTTACACACCTTTTATCCCCTCCTAAATGGGAAGGTCCTAGAGGAAAGCTAGATCTTTGCATTCCCCATTTCCAATACTCAGTTCAGAACCATGTATTGGACATTCAATACATGTCTATTAAATAATACATAGATAAATGATAGATTGATAGGTAGGTAGATAGATAGATAGGCAGGCAGATAAATAGATATGAACAGCCATTATTTCTGGCCTTGCAAGGGATGCTATTGAAGCCATTAAATGTCCTGGCTGCACTGGGCAGGGGGTGGGTCCATACTCTGGCTGTAACTTCCTGAGCACCGTGAGAAACAAGCCTGACCCCAGGTAACTGCCTTCCTCAGTGTCCACCTGGGAACATGCCACAAGCCCAGGTGAGCGTTCTGATTTCCTAAGGGGACTAGATGTCCCAGTTTGCGCAAAGGGACCTCCTGAGAAAATAGGGTGCAGCCAAGGACTCAGTCTGACCAGTTCCCAAAAGGAAGGGAAACTGTCTCCATCCTGCCGTGAATGTGGATGTGGCTGGTTCCGAGGTTACATGTTTATGCTACTGCTCAGTGTTTCAGGGCAAAAAGATGGCGGCCACTCCTCTCCTTTACCTCATGAAGCTGCTCAAGGGCAAAACTTTACAGAGGGCCTCGATTCGCTTGGAAATATAAAAACGTGAAAGGAAATGCAGTTAACAGTGGCGTGTCCTTATTCATTGTAAGACCAAGATTTATCTGACGTCTTTGGATCTCTTCTGCTCATCAATCATTTCCTTCAGTGGTGGGCACGTCCTGAGGAAAATAATGATTCGCACCTGGTCTGAGGTAATCCGCAGTCGTCGTCAGCACAAAGTACGCACAATTACAGAGCTCAGTTCCTGAGGTTCAAACGCTTGGCTGCAGCTGGAAGTCTAAACAAATGGTGGCAGAAAGATTCAATCATATTCCTCCTGGCCAAGATCTGCAAAGCACATTTCCAGGGACTCCAGCCTTAGAAACCTGGTTCCAGTGATTTCTGGAAGCACCGAGCAGGGTCCATGGGAAATGGGCCTTGGCTGTGCCCGGCATCTTGAGACTCCCTAAGTCTCCCTAAAATACCAGACTTCAGGGGCATTTCATTCAATTGGGACTAGAAACTAAAATGAGAGAGCCTGGTGAAGAGGAAACTGTGGCAGGCTAGAGCAGAGGTTCTGAAAGTGTGGTTCTTCCCCATATCTGACCAACAGCATAAGGGTCCCTGGAACTTACTAGAAATGCAGGTTCTCAGGCCCCACCCCAGACCCCCTGAATCAGAAACTCTGGGAGCAGGGCCCAGCAATCTGCATTTTAACAAGCCCTCCAGGTGACTCGGAGACATGCTAAAAGTTTGAGAACCACTGGAATAGAAGCTCAGGAAAGTTCCATGACCACCTTCATCTCCTCCCTGGAAAGTCAGAGTGTGGGAGTTGATAGCTCAGGTCCATCTGATCCTGACCCTGGGAATCCCAATCTAGCTGCTTTCCTACCTTACCCCCTGACAAAAGGCAATGCTTAGTAGGTAGTAGACTATAACACAGATTTTAATAAACGTCAAATTTAAAGCAACATTCTTGCTTGGCAAATGAAGGGTCCTAGGTTCATATTCAGTAGGCACCGCCATGTTGAATTATGACTATCGGATTTGCAAAATACTCCCTTCTTGTATTAGGATTCTCCAGGGAAAGAGAACGAATGGGAGATACACATATTTACAGAGAGAGAGAAGGATTTATTATTAAAAAAGTGGGCACACGATTACAGAGGCTGAGAAGTCCCACAATCTGCCCTCTGTAAGCTGGAGACCCAGGAAGCTGGTGGTGTAGTTCAGTTCAAGCCTGAAGGCCTGAGAACCAAGGGATCCAACGGTGTGAGTTCCTGTCTGAGGGCGGGAGAAAACCAATGTCCAGGCTCAGCAGTCAGGCAGAGAGATGGAATTCACCCTTCCTCCGCCTCCTTGTTTGTTCAGGCCCTCAGTGGATTGGATGATGCCCACCTGCATTGGGGAGGGCGATCTTCTTTACTGGGTCTACTGATTCAAATGCTAATCTCTTCCAGATACACCCTCACAGACACACCCAGAAGAGTGTTTTACCAGCTACTTGGGCATCCCTTGGCCCAGTCAGGTTGACACGTATAATTAATCCTCACACTATTCATAGAATCCCTTTCTCCCAATCCACCCTGAGGCATCCTGCTCCTGAATGTTACTCCAGATAGTAACTAAGCTATGCTGGGCCAAATTTCCAACATCTCTTTAACCCCTGAATTGTTTCCTTCTCATCCAAGTTTTGCCCAATAACTTGAGAAACTCATTTTCCTCTCTCTATTCATTTTCTCTCTCACATTCTTCTCCCGTTCTTGGCCCCACACTGGCCTTTCTGGTGACGCACAGTCGTCCTGGAGGCACACCTGTGACGGGAGAAGGAACCATCTCCATTTTGAAGTCACTTGAGAGGAATAACCCAGGTTACAATCTTCTAAAACCCTTCCAAGTACTGAAAGTGCCTTCAGCATCTCCATAAAGGTTTGCTCCCACCTCCTCACCCTCCTCCTGCCTTTTCTCAAGTTCTGTATAAATCCAAAGCCTGTATTTGAAATCTGTTTTGTTTTGTTTGGTCTGGAGTAGATTCTGTCATGTTTCTTCACCGTCCAGCCTTTGGACCCCACTGTAGCCCGAGTGGGAGGCAACTGTTTGTTCCTAAGTGGTCTTCCCCGCAGCCCCAAGCTGAGCCCTCTTGTCTGCAGTTGGCTGGCTGCCTACCCCAGTTTCTATTCCTCTGTGATTCGAGCAGACCCTCACAGAATGCTCTACCCCTGATAGGCAACCAATTAAATGAACTAAAAGCTTCTAGAATGGGAAGGAATACATTGTTATAGGCTGGCCTGGGAACTTATAATGTTTGTTTCCGTGAAGAAATGTGTTCAAATAAGAACCAAAGGCTCCTGTCTTGGGTCAGTTTCCTTGTTATTAGAAATGTCATTCGGCTTTTTTGAGTCTTAGTGACTGTACTGCCCTGTTTTAAGGACATACGGAATTGATCTATGGGCTAGGTCACGTGATCTGGGGAAAGCTCGCTGGGTCTGGGAGTGGCAGATGTGGGATTCGGGTTTGATGTCATCTCCAGCCTGTCAGGTAACATTGCTCTGATCAATGCCACATTTGTCCAGAACTGTACCTACTGTCAGCCTGTTCTGAGTGGAAAGTTCCCAGCTCACCACATGATGCCACAAAGGGCAGTGGATGGACTCAATAATCCCTACACGCACGGCCGTGGCTCGCTAGCATGCTGTCCCTCCCCTCCTGGTGCCTCCATCCTCCATCCTCTCTCTTTGCTATCCCTCTTATCGCTTCTTCAGTTGGCTATTAAATAGAAGTGAATCACATTTTTGCTATATTTCTTGAAGAAAATTTTACACTCTTCGCTTTTTTACAAGTAGCAAGGGACCCCTCTGATTCTCCAAAAGGGAAAAATAACCTGATGATTAGACTCTTTGAAGGTAGCTTGTGATGGATTTTTTCATATGCCTCAGCTCACTTCAATTTTTTAATTTACCCACACGTGTTCTGCAAGGTGTGTCTTCCCACAGGCTCTCATGTGAAATCCCCAGGATCCCTGCATGGCCCATCCGGTCCTTTATCAAAGGCTCTTCCAGGTCTTTGGAAACCATAAGCATAAGAAGGGATTATAGTAAACTCTTTACGCATGTAAAATTTCATGGGATTACACCTCATTCTCTTCTTTCTGTGCTTGGGAGAAAAGTCATGAAACAGAAGAGAAGCCACATCAATAAGTCTTATGTATCTTCACACTCACTCCAGAGAAGTGCTGCCAATAACCCAAGTCCTTAAAATCTTTGTAAACTGCCCAGCACCATGAATATAAAATGGGGTTGTTTTTATGTTATGCAACTGCATTTACTAACCCAAGACTTGAGAAACAGAATCAAGGTCATCTCTCTTCTCTGGTTCTTCCCCTATTCGTTCCTGGGGAGCTTACCCAGTGGCCCTGGCAGGGTTGGCTCTTCCTTCGTGTTTGGGGCTCATACCCCTAACCCCTGACATTTCTAGATGCAGCATTTGCTCCTGTGTCTGCTCCTTGAGAGACAGTGAGATCCTGCAGGGCCAAGATTTGTGTTTATGGTTTTTTGTATCCTTAGTACCCAGCACAGAACCTAAAATAATTGGTTAAAAAAAAGAAGAAAAAAGGATGGATGGATGGACGGACGGACAGACGGTTGGATGGATGGATGGATGGATGGATGGATGGATGGATGGATGGACGGATGGGTGGACGGATGGGTGGATGGGTGGATGGGTGGATGGATGGATGGATGGATGGATAGGGAAAGAGGATCAAACAATAAATGACCGTTCTTTCTTCTTGTCTCATCTAAACCTCTGTCTCTAACACAGCAGAATGAGCCTCAGGATTCGGATTAACAACCAGAAGTAATGGCAGTTTTCTTTGTTGCTCAAGCAGAAGGCAGAGAGCTAAACTAAGTGTGCATGCTGGCTCAGAATTCAGTTGCAAATTCTCTCTCAGCCCTGAAGTTTGTGGTTTACAAGAACTGCACACCTGGAGACCAGCTGCTGGGAGGTAAAATTTTACATAAATAAATAAGTACATGTGTGAGAGAGAGAACTGTTATGAATCTTTTCTCCTTTTATTTATGGTTTTGAGACATTAGGCTTTTAGGAAGCACCTTGTTTAGATTGGACCAACTTAAGACATATTTTCAATCAAATTGCCAGAGATCACAAGACTTTCACACCAACCTAACTGGGGCCTAGCTGTCAACGCCATGTGGTACCAACATTGAGAAAAGAGAAAAAGCAAAGACTCCAGGATCTGGAAGTATTTTCCTGGCCATTACAGGGAGAACAGTAAATGCTACAGTGCTGCCCAGAGGGTGGGAGAGCAGTCACAGCCTGCTACCCCCTGGCGATCCCTCCTTGCATCTGGAAGACAGCACAGCTGCTCACAATATGGGAGAGCTGGTGAGCTGTGTGTTCAGAGCCAGTTTTATGCTCTTTTTCGTGAATAAAGGAACTCAACCGCTTAAAGTAAAGGGTGTTGCCCCCTGGAAAGAAAGCATGAACAGTAGTGCTAACGAAGCAACCAGGGGAGGAAATGGACAGGCATTCTTTTGGTCTCAAACAACTTCAAAGCTTTGTGCAGACTCATCTAAAAGTACCAATGGTTCACCACATGTGGCATTTGTGTGCAAGCATCAGCATCAGCAAAGGAAGGAAGAAGGGAGGAGACTCCACTTCCTTCCCTGGCGACTAGAGGGGGCCCAGAGATGAGCAGGAGAGTGAAGGCACTGCTGGGAGACCCACTTCTTTCCCTCCACCTCTCCTCGTCCCCACCTGCAGAGGGCAGGCAGCACCCAGGAACTGGAGGCTGCGTCTTCCTACTGTGAAATGGTTCCTCAGTTTAAAGGAACTGGTTTTGATCTCTCCAAAGGGTAGGATTTGAAGCTGGAGACTTTGCCCAGACCCACATCTAGAAGGCTTATAGTCATCTAGGGAGTGAGTCATGCCAAAGCAGGAGAGGCTAACCAATGAAAGCGATTTTACCCGACACTTTCCTTCACGTGAGATGCAGGCAGGTCCTGTGAGCCACACAGCACACTCAGGGCTTTTAAAGTCTAGTTTATCCAACAGAAGGTAGCTGCAACCTGTTTCCTCGTCCAAAAACGAGGTTGGTCAAGAAAAAGTGTGAGCACCTATTGTGGAACACAAGATCTTATAATCCCAAACACAACCTTGGGGCCAACAGGAAGGTATTCTTAAGCAGAATCCGGTTTGTAACAGTCACACAGATCTCTTTCTCTTTTTTTTAGACATTTCTGCCCTTTGTCCCTCCATTGCGCATTAAATTTTTATTATGAAAATAAATAAATACTGAAACATATGTGTAACAGCTAGATCTTAGGTTAGCATGAGGGAAGCCATCTTAGGGAAAGGAAGCAATATTGTAACTATGACCCTGACTCACCAGTCTCTATGAATGCCTTCTGGCCTGCACGTAGCCTAGATGATTAAGCACCTCTCGCTTTTGCAAAATACATGATCTGCTAGCTCTACGACTCTTGTTTACGTATATCTCCCAGCTGTGATAAGATGATAACTTTGTTCTCTGAGTTCCCGAGGAACATGGTGACCTCCAGAAGGAGAAACTCTGTGTTGGTACCGGTCACAAATGACAGAAGAAAGAGATAATGTGGTGTCTTGAAGTTTGTCACACGGGACAATCTATATCCCTAAACCCCCTCCATCCCTGCCCATTTCCCCTACATAACTGCCTCAAGATTCAGGATGATTTTAAGATGGTTCTTTAGGACACTAGTCCACCATCTTCCAATTATGCTGCTAATTGTATAAACTTTCCTTTCTCAACCAAAAACTTGTTGGCAATTGGTTGGCACCGGATTGCGGAGAGCAGAAGGAGCCCCTTTTTGCTCAGTTACACATGAAGAATGACACCCATGTATCTATTCTCCACCCAACATGAACGAATAGCAACATTCTACCATACTTGCTTCTGATCTTTTTTAAGAAATGAAATATCACAGAGAGGTGAAGTTCCCTTTGTTTATATCCCCAAGTCACATGTCCCTCCCTCCCCCAGAGGTAACCACAGTGGGATGCTGGCATGTGGTTCCCATGATTCTACGCATTTACTACACACATCGGTATCCTTAGGTACTTAGGCTGTTTTGTATTTCAATTTATACAAATGGGTTCATACTGTACATAAATGGGTTGGCAACTTTCTTTTCCTCTGCCATTATAATGTTTAGATCTATTTGTGTTAAAACATATAACTCTAATTCATCTAACTTTTGTTGAGTGCAGGCATTGTACTGATATGTTCTGCAACTTCTCCCCGACTAACGGGGCCTTTCGCTATTACAAACATTGCTGCACTAAACATCCTCACATGTCACCTTATGATGTGGCTGAGAGTTTCTTAAGGTATATTTGGAAAGGTAGAAACACTGGGCACACATGGCATAAACAATCATACTGGATGTCATCTAACAGCCCTCCAAAATACACATATCAATTCACACTCCCATTAGCAGCCTGTGGGTCCCCATGTGCCAGTATGGTCCATCAACATTAAGAAACTGTCAGACCTTTTGATGTTCATCAAGATGATGGTATATAAAACTAACACAATATTGTATGTCAACTACAATAAAAATTAAAAGATGATGGTATATAACGGTATTGCTTTGTTGAATTAAATATTCACCAATTTGCATTTCCCTGATCATAACTGACCAACCTTTCCTCAAATGCCAGCGAACATTTGAGGTTTCCTCTTTTGTAAATTTTCCTGTTCATTGTCTTTGCCGTTTTTTTCCCTGTGGGGTTGTTAATCTTTTTCTTAATGATTTATAAAAGATCTTTATGTATTTTGATTACCAGTCATTTGTTATCTATGTTGCAAATGTCTTCTCCTAATCTGTCAGCCGCACATCGAGTGTTGAAATACAGACTAAGAAGTCTTCTGAATATATTACTCCTGAAACAGGTGGTACTGTCCCGAAGGCAGACGAGAATCGTTTACACAGCGATAAGATCTACAAACATCCACAAAACCAGAGTACAGTCATAACCACATAAATTTTACATCCGGGGAGCTCTTTATACTTTTCAAGGTATCTTTTAACCACCTAATTTCAGCCTCACAAAAACGTATGAGGTTAGCAGGGCCTGATTTTCTCATCTGTAAGATTCAGCGGTTGATCATCAAAATCCTTTTAATGATCGACATCGGACCTTTTATCCTTCGTCTGCAGCTGGGAAGATCCAGGCCCAGAGGAGTGGACAAACTTGTCTACAGTCACACTCCTACTTGAAGATACAGGCACTTTATATGTCAATTATATCTCAGTAAAGTTGGGGGAGGGAAGTACAGGAGGCTCTAAAATCTTAGTCATCTGATCCCTTAGGCAGTGTCTCTCCCCATGAGGGTGGCATTGAGATCCACACTAGGAGACAAGCAGAAAGGCAGGAAGACGGGAGTCTGAGACAGAGACAGGCACAGCTCCATCACCGGACCTTCCAAAACACAGGAAGATGACAATGGCCCCTCTCGACTCACACAGGATGAACCCATCTTGTGTTTCCGCTCCCAACAAGAAAAGGGCCGTGTGAACACAAAGACGGACTCTATTCAAGAACTTTTATTGAGCAACGAGTATGGGGCCCAGATTCTGCACCCAGTGCTCCAGGTGTGGAAATATTATCGGCTTTCATTGCTAGAGGCAAGTTTCTCTCACAAAGAGAATGGGTTTTTTTTTTCATTGTTCTTAGTACATGCAGAAACACTGATTGACCCAGAAGATGTATCTAAGACTGTAACTGAATGGGAGTGGCTCTAACTCTCAGCGTACAATGACACACCACCGTAACAATGGCTGAAGCAGCGGAGATGGAAAATACCCATGGGTGCCAGCACGAAACTTCTCACCAGATCCGGGGCCCCACCCAAGTCACCCTGCAAAGAGACACTTCTGGTGGTGGAGCACAATGGGCATTACCGTGGCCAGTGTCAGCTCATCCTATTCCACACACTCTCCAGGGTAGGGAGGTCCAGACAGACCTGGGAGAATCTGGTGATGTTGGCATTTCTGGGGACGCTGGCTTCAGGCATGACCCACAACAGCGTTCACAAGTGGTGTCTTCTCCAGTTCCCCAGAAACCAAATATACCTGAACTAATTATGCAAAAGTCCGCCAGTTTAACTCCCTCGTTTCTGTTTTTGTTTTAATTACGATGCAGAATCTTAGGGAGACAAACGCAGTCTGAATACACTCCTTAATAGCACACCTCATGGCGTATAATGCAGAATTACTTGTTTCTATCACTATAGGAACAGATTGCGAAACATCTTCCTCCCTCCCTTGGATGATGAGTCTGATTCCTGTCCAGTTCGGAGCACTGAGACAATGCCTTCAGCATAACAGATGTTCCATGAGTATCCACAAAATGAATGAATCGCTGGTGGACGGCACCCACGGCTGCCGGCAACCTCTCCTGCCAATTTCAGAGGTTCAAGGAGTTAGCATAATTTAGAGTGGGAGAGGAAGTCATCTGTAGAAAAAGATGAAAAACAATACCTAAAGAGTTTCCTAACAGCCCTTCACATTAGAAACGGGTACTCCTGGTTATACATGCTAACACACCTCACATTCCCTGTTGTTTAGACTCAGTAACAAAACCTAAGGGTTACAGCCTATTATAGCCTCTAAAAGTTTTTATCCCCTACATAAACTTTTTAAAAGAGTTGAGACCTAAAACTGAAGAAAAACTTCCTAATAAACACTGTGCTAGTTGTGGGGGATAAAGAGCCTGTGCCTTCCCCCACTCAGACCCATAAAAAGCCCCCTGAGTGATGACCACACCTGGGCGCAGGTGGGCCTTGGAAAGAGCCCACCAAGGCTCCAGAAAACAGCATCCCAAGTGGCAGGGTGTCACCAAAGCAGCCGTCACGGGCCACATGGTCAGGACCTGACCTCCCATGGGCCCCCGTCTGCGGCACAGGAGCCTCCCTTTGCACACCCAGCGCCACCCTAGTGCTGAATGAGTCAGAGATGGCACCAGGTGGCTGGGCCTCCTGGACATGTGGAAATCAGCAGCAGTGCCCTGGACCCCCAGCCCCACCTGGCCTTGCCCTGTGCTCCCGGAAGAGTCTTTCCTGAGAGTCCCTCTGAGGAAGGTCGGTGAAAAGAGAACAACTGCACAGAGTTAGAGCGGAGTTCTAGAAGAGCCAGCACAGGAACATGCCCCCAGCAGAAGCTGAGGCAGGGCCTTCCTAATGCCTTGGAAACATTCTCCAGGAGTCGGCAGAGAGGACAAAACAGGACAGCCCAAAGGGACTCGGGGAACGTTGTTCTATCTATGGCAACTGCACCGCTTCAGACAAACATGGCAGAAGCCCTTGCAGCCCGACGCTGGGCTCAGCAAGGCCAGCAGCCATGGTGCCACCAGCCTGCTCCCGCCTCCCGTGCCTGCAGCTCAGTTGTAGGAAAGGTAATTGATGAGCCGGGGTGGGATGTTCAGCTTGGCGATTTTCTCCAGCCCTCTGACGCCGGTGGCCCTCCTCAAGCTCACCCTGCACAGCTGCGACAGGGTCAGAGGTGTCTCTGGAAAAAGGGAACAGGAAGCACGTGAGGTCAGCTTAAGGAAGTAGCATAACATCCTCCAACTTAATAAACACTCTAAGGTGGAATTGGAAACATCTCCCTCTTCCCAGAGCTAGCACACGTCCTGCATGCCTTCTCTGGAAGGCTACCAGGAAGGACAGCCAGGGACCGAGGACACACGATCAGGAAATGGGATTCCAGTGATGTCCATAGGGATTTCATTTTGTGGGGTTTTTTGTTTTGATTTTCTTTTTTGTTTTCCATAATGTTGTAACTTGGCACACAGATTTGTCAGCAAAGGACGAACCTACGGCTAGGAGCCTTGTTTGTCGAACTTCCGGACAAACGAAGGACGGGGCGGAGGGTTAGTGCCCGGAGGTGCTGGTGCCAGCTCCTGCTGTTCCAGACCACAGGCTCTGCTCTCACTACCGAGTGCCACAGGCCGCAGGAGACCCAAGGAGAGCGGATGCACATCACAGAACATCTAGCAGACACCGGACGCAAATGCACGTCCTGCTGGCAGAGGGTCAGGGCCTCAGGACTAAAGAAGCAGCCAGGAGCTGGAGGTGCTGGGGGGTGAGCAAACCAGGGCCAGAGATGGAAGACGCTGGAGGTCCCTGGCAGCTGGGGCATGGCACTATTGGCCAAGCAGAGCCTGGCCTCAAGGACTGCCTTTTAGAATGATCCGTGATTGATAAAAACAAATTAACCAGAGTATTCCCAATTTATGAAAATGTATGAAATAAAAAGCTCTTTGAAAGAAAAAAAAAAAAACTACTGGTGAAATTCATTTTCCCATGTTACTTCTTCCCCCAAATTATTTGGATGCAGAAGAAGAAACATCTTCTGGGAAATAGTTAACCAACAGATATGGATAGTGTTGCCTCTGAATTCATAATGGATTTTGGTTGGGTAGAGTTGCCAAAAATTTGAATAAATTGACACACTTTTTTTCAACTGATAGGTGTCTGAAAGCCTCTTGTGAATGTAATCCTGGTAAACTCATTTAAAGATTTGTACCAAAGAAGTCTTGTCCTTAGCCAGATCATTTGTACTTTGTTTCCTGAAGAGTGAAGCTTGTGTCTATATTACCAGCCTCACATGGAGTTTGCAATTATTTACTCATAAATGATCTGATATATTGCCAGAACAGAGCTTCCTGCATAACTGTCTCTCGTGCAATTCTAAAATACATTGCATCGTGCAAACAGCAACAAAAGTAAGAGTCCCCTCACTTTCGTAGTGCTCGAAGCATTTGCCAGGGGCGCTGCTGCTCCACGTGTAGTCGGAGGGTTTCTTCCCCCGGTTGTCCCGCGCGTAGATGTTGCCTCCAAATTCGATGAGCATCTCAATCAGGTCAACGTTCTTCACCTTGGCCGCGTGATGAAGGGCTGTCTCGTGAAGCTTTGCTGCATTCACGTTGGCCCCTGCAGGTCCAGAGCGGGGAACAAATATCACCGAGCAGAGAACGTGGAGCCAAGAGAAACATCAGCTCGTTCTTTTTCATTCAGCACCGTGTACAAAAGCGAACCCCATCCAGGGCACAAAATCAAAACAGACTCTGCTACAGCCTTGTCAGGATGTTTTTCAAAATCCGAAAGCAGGAAGTACTTTTTTTTTCTTACAACAAGTGAGCTAAAGTCAGGTAACAGTAATAAAGAAACATAACTGGAAATAGAACCAAAAAGAAGAAAACTAAAACAAAGAAGTCCCCTGTGAGTTAAGAGGCAGTTCTAATGCCCAGTGCAGGCTGTCCCCACAGGTCCCGAGGCTCTGGAAGCTCAGGTTGAGCTACTCAAGCTCTCCTGCCTGTCCTTGCATGCAAACGCACACACACAACCACACCGTGGACACACACACACAGCGACACACATACACACACCATGGGCACAGGACGGAGGCTCTAAAAATGTGCATTGAATGAATGTATATCTTACAAAAACACATACAGAGACACATTAGAATGGTGGGGCGTGGGGGACAGAGGAAAGAAGGGAGAAGGGGGAGAAAGTGGCCTTGTGTGGATTAATGTGCCTTGAACTGAGAGAGCGCGCATGAGCCAGCAAAACAACCGACACCAGCTGGGCGTTAAAAATCCTCAACTTCGTGCTTCAGAGAAAAGAGGTCAAAGCCTGCACATTATCAAAATCCTGATTCCAAAGCAAAATAGGATTTAAGCAGACTCAGAGTAAGACCTTAGCGAGACATGGGACTGTCACGCACCTTAGCGCACCAAGGACCCGGGACGGCAAGCACAAACGGCTCAGCATATGCTTGCGGACAAAAGAATAGAGAAGCATGTGACGAGTGCACGCCGGGCTGGGAAGATGGAAGTCCAGCACGCCTCAACTGGCTCCTTCGGAATGCTGCCAGCAGTTAAATATTTACTGCCCGGATCAGATTAACAATCGCTTCACCATAATAACTGGACTTTCACCTTCCCCAGCCCTCCTCCTCTGCAAAAATAATCTGCAGCTCGGTGACTTGGCCTCACTGCCTACACGACACCAGCAGCCTTGTATCCACCCCTGGGAGGCACCACACAGCCCCCCAGGGCTCAGCTCCTCCAGCAGGGCCAGGGGCCTCTCTTAAATCTCGTGCAAAAGCACCCACATGCATTTTTTTCTAGAGATGTGGTCCATGGCTTTCATCAGATTATCCATCTAGGTGAGAATCACTACTCTAAAAAGAGTCCATACGCTGTTCTCTTCTCTCTACTTCTCTGTATGTTTGAGATTGCCCATAGTTAAAAAATAGCTTAAGAAAATAAAAAGAATCCATTTAATCTAAGAAGGGATGTCAAAGATCGTCTGAGAAGACTAGACTAGAACCAAGGATTAAGTCCAGAGCTGACAGCGTGGTGGCAGTCAGCGACAGCGAGTGATGCTGACACATCACGGAGCATTCCCCAGGAGAATTCCGTTCACCCCTCGCTCCATTCTCCAGGTGTATAGAAACTCCCATGGAAACAACTGGGTCCCATGCTCAAGGCCGTCATGGACATTGTGGTTGCCCTCCTGTTCCTTTCCAACCTGCCCCACTGAACTGCCACCCTGCAATGTGGGGTCCTAACCTCCAGCTCCCCGTGTGGGCCCTTGCTGGGTTAATCCCTCCCCCTACCCAGGCCCGAGCCAATCAGAATTTGGCGAAGTCTGGCCAAAGGGACAACGTTTGACAGGGACACAATTCAGGCCGATGGGACATAAGGAGGAATGTGAGGGAGATATCTGGAGAAGGGGTTCTTCCCTCCTCTGAGAAAGCTATCAGAAGCCTCACAAAGTGACGTAGATTTCAGCCCAACTCTGCTGCAGCCATTTTACCCCTATCAGGGACGCCATGGGTAGGATCAAGTGGACACTGAGGAAAACAGAACTGCAGAATTAAAAGAAAGTGAGTTCTTCATGACGCTGTTGAACACCTGGGTCAAACTGACCCTGAAACCTGGTCTAGTTCTGATCTTTCCAGTTACCTGAACCCAGAGTTCCCCTCACCCAGGTGAAGCTAGTTTCCTATTACTGACAAAGGAGTGATCACTTCTATAAAGTCCTAACTAATGCAGAAAGGATGTTGGGGATAAAACCATGAATTTGATCCTTTCCTCTTGAGCCACAACAAAAAGAACTAAAGGAAAAATGGAATGAAGGTGTACCGAGCACATATATACCAGACACTCTGCAGAAGGTTGTCACACTGTAAAATTTTTATGTTAAAAGCTCAACAGCAATAACAGGTAGATACCATAGGTTGATAGAAATGGGGTCCAACCATCTGATGAGTGACTTGCCTAGAAGACCTATGACTGCTTCTAACCTAGATAGTTTATCATTGTATAAAAAACAAAAACTACCCCAGTGACCAACCCTACACGAAATGAACCTTTTTCACTGAAAAGACTTAAAAGTGGCACATTAAAGTAAGACTCACTAATAGAAAACTACACACAACTTGAACTCAGATGACCGTCATCCAGGGGGAATTCATAATCTTTCTATTTCTGAACAGTTTTGTTTCTGTATCCTAAATTGCACCCAGAATGGATGAGACGGCTGAGCTAAAATTTTCCATCAACAAAATATTTCAGTTGGGTTCATAATAAAAACTCCCTGCCAATACCCACTCCAGCTCCATTAGGTAGACAGGTCCTGAATCTAACCTTCAGTTGGTTGGTTGGTTTTTATTTTGTTTTTGTTTTTCACCTTGGGAACCTCTCTATCCTGAGCCTTTTCAGAACTGGATTCCAAGTGCTGCCAACTCCATTTTCCATTGGATCCCGTCTCTTCCTAATTTAGACAGCAAGTGTATCAGGCAGGTATTGTGAATGGTCCCCTGTGGCCACTGAAAATAATTGTCCACCACCTACTATGCACCAGGTACTGCAGGAATGTTATCACGAATCCTCCCAATAGCCCTG
This sequence comes from Ceratotherium simum simum, assembly GCF_057802395.1. Lineage (NCBI taxonomy): Eukaryota > Metazoa > Chordata > Mammalia > Perissodactyla > Rhinocerotidae > Ceratotherium > Ceratotherium simum. Next base: position 27,802,327 of record NC_141931.1, on the reverse strand, counting down.
CAAAATAGGCTTCATTTTTCCAGTTTTATAAATACAGAAACTGAGACCCAAGGTCTCAGTTGGCAAGTAGGAAAAGCCAGCTTCAAACCTAGGCTATCTGAACCCATCACTCAGCTCTCTGCCGGCACACAGTGCAGAAAAACAAAACACCTGCGTTGAGCAGAGCAGGTATAAACACTGATGCACCTGCATTGAGCAGAGCAGGTATAAACACAACACACCTGCATTGAGCAGAGCAGGTATAAACACTGACGCACTTGCACTGGGCAGAGCAGGTGTAAACACTGATGCGCCCGCACTGGGCAGAGCGGGTGTAAACACTGACGTGCCTGCACTGGGCAGAGCGGGTGTAAACACTGATGCACCTGCACTGGACGGAGAGGGTGTAAACACTGACGTGCCTGCACTGGACGGAGCAGGTGTAAACACTGAGGCACCTACACTGGACGGAGCAGGTATAAACACTGATGCACCTGCACTGGATGGAGCAGGTGTAAACACTGAGGCACCTACACTGGACGGAGCAGGTGTAAACACTGAGGCACCTACACTGAATGGAGCAGGTATAAACACTGATGCACCTGCATTGGATGGAGCAGGTATAAACACTGATGCACCTGCACTGGACGGAGCAGGTGTAAACACTGATGCACCGGCACTGAGCAGAGCAGGTATAAACACTGACGCACCTGTGTTGAGCAGAGCAGGTGTAAACACTGATGCACCTGCATTGGGCAGAGCAGGTATAAATACCAACACACCTGCATTGAGCAGTACTTTGACACAGTCCAGATGCTCCCGGGCACAGGCAACATGCAGTGGGGTCCCAAAATGACAATCGTGCGCTTCCAGATTGGCCCCAAGGTCAATAAGAAGCCTCACACATTCGGAACTTCCTGAAAAGAAATGGAAAAGGATGAAGACTATCAATGAGCATAAGCATTTGAAATAACAAGCAAGACTGAAGCAGCAGCTAGAACAGGTAAGCCCCATGCTCAGTTGTAGGGGGAGGAGGGAACCAGGACTACATCCCAGGCTAAGAGCAGTTTGTGACCCCTCATGGCCCTAGGGAGCACGGGGCTAGTTGACCTTTCTCTTGAGAGCCCAACGGTTCTCTAAGCCTACCTGGCAGCGGGAGAAAGGGAGGGCACAGCTGGCCCTCTTGCTGGGAGAATAAAAACTTGGGGAACACCACCTCTTAACAGCCAGAGAAGATTCTCCTCGCTGCCTCCTGGCTCCTCAGTGGGAGAGAAGGTGCTCCCCATCTCCAGGCTGCCTCCTAAGCTGTGTGGGGAGCTCCGAGCTGGAGGTGATGACAGAAAGCTGCTGGCATCCTGGATGAGCGTCCCTAAACTTTCTTACCGGGTTCCCCGCCTGCCTCTTCCAGGCAGACGCCTTTCCTGCCTCTTCCCCTGGCTCCTCTCGAGTATCTTTAGCCCAGGTTTGGGTTGAGGTTCATTCTGTCCCACGCTCCATCCTCTCCCATCACTTCATCATGCTTCGTTGTTGGCAGCTACCAACTTGCCACCACTAGCCCTGAGACCCAGCCCCACCTCTACAGCTGTCTGCTGGCCATTCTCCTCGGGATGTCCTAACCACTACAAAGTCCCCTCCCTCCCCTCCCTGGGGGCACCTCTTCCTGGCCATCAGGCTCAGTCGTTGGCAGCACTCCCCGCTCAGCCCTGAGTCGGTGTTGACCCCATGCTCTCCTCCCTCTCATATCAAATCCCACTGATTCTCCCCCAGAGTTTCTAGATGAATCCACTCCACTTGGGCTCGAAGAGCTTTGCACTTGGATCACTGCGATGGCCCCCTCTCCACTTCCCCCCACCACTTTAGTCTATCTACTGAAGGGGAGCAGAGCATGCCACCCCAAAACATGCCACTTTGGAATAAGGATTATTTTGAGCTGAGGACAACTGAGAAGAAGCAGATAGAAGAAAAGCTCTCTACCCTCTCCTACTTGCCTAAAAGCAAGACATAATTTTGTAAAGGTGTCCCCTCCCCTCTCTACCAGGAAGGAAAGAAATTAATCAGCAGAGACAACTCTAGACCCTGACCAGCCCAGAGCCAGCACCAGAGGATTCTACACAACAAACCTCGCTAACTGGCTTTATCTCCCATTAGTCCCCCATATCTTTGCCTTCCCACAATTTGCCCCCCTAGAAACTCAGTCCTTTTCCTTCGTCTTGTCCTTTCTCTATAAAATTATTGTTCTTTGTTAAGATGCTCTGTAAGCCCAAGTTCTAACACCCCTCTGAGTCAGTCATCACTGAGTTCTCCCGCGTGTGAGCACGCTGCACACGTTAACAGACTTCTACTCGAGTTTCTCTTGCTAATCTGTCCTATGTCGGTCTAACTGGCAGGGCCCCAGGCAATGAATCTCAAATGGGTAAAGGAAAAAAAATTTTTCCCTCCTCTGCACTGTCCATGGATGGCCACTAAACCAACCTTTCAAAAATGTTTTCCTATCATTCAACATCTGCTCAAAAGCCTTAAGAGCTGCCTGTAGCAATTCCCAGTGCCTGCGGGTGACAAAGGATGGCCTAACTGGGAATCGGGCTGTGAAGCAGCAGAGAACAGTGGCCCTGGGTGGAGCCATGGAAGGGCACACCCCACACAGAGACCAACACCGTGCCCGCCAATCAAAATATAGGCCACACGTTTGCAACCTTTGCCCAAAGGAGTAGAATCCAAACCCCTTAGTCTGTCACTTAAAAAGTTTTCCACCAGCTGGTCTTGCCCTAAATTTAGTCCTATCTGTTGTAGCTCCTCTACTGGGAACTTCTGACCCAGTGAGACCAGGACAGCCTTCTGATTCTCCCACCATCTGGAATCAATCCATTCTTGGAGGGCAGTTGAAATCCCACCTGCTGTCTGAGCCTCCAGGCCCAGCACCCCCTCCTCTGAGAGCACCTGTCCTGGGGGATGTGTCTGGGTCTCGTCTCCCAACTAGATCAGGGCCCACAGGGCAAAACGGCAGCAAAGACCGAGTGAGTGGCTGGAGAGTGGACCAATCTCCAGTGTTGACATCTGAAAGGCACTGAGGGTCAGCCAAGAAATAAAATCCCATCATAGAAACAACAGCTCCCTCATCCTGGATGAGGACTGCATCTCTAGGAGGAAAAGATCAAGAGCCACATACAGAACAGGAGCTCTCCTTCGCCTGCTGATGGCTTCCACTTCCTGTCTCCACTGCTCCCTCCTGCCCAACTCACCGCTCATGCAGGCCTCGTGCAGTGGGGATGCGGTGTACAGGGGTGGGTTGACCTTGGCCCCGTAGGAGAGCAAGAGCTTCACACACTCGATGCTGCCCGAGGCGCAGGCATCACAGAGCGGGGTGCTGCCGTCGATGTTGCGGGCGTCCACCTTGTGGGGAAGAAGAAACCAGCGTCAGAGGGTGGGGGGGGACAATGCACACAACCTGCTTTCTCATCTCGATGCTCATTCATCTTTGCAGAGACACTTCTTAGTCTTTCAAAGAAGTTCTTAGGTTTTCTATTATGTGCTAAAGTGCCTGCCAGGCCAGGGAGTTCAAAAACAGAAGGGAACATGAGTTGGGGAGTGTCGACTAGCCTATACAGGAGTCACCCTGTTGGGGCTCTTTTCTCTCTCTGGGCAAGATCAACTCAGCCTCTCTCTCACCACCACCCCAAGCACCTAATAAGCACAGAGCAGGCAGAGAGATCCAGGGTACAAGCTGAGGGAGGCAGCGTATAAAAAAAATGGGTTTTAAAACTCCAACCGCAGCTAGGAGTGTCTGAACCAGCTTCACTTGCCTCCTCCAGTTGGAAAATCACAGGGCAGGCGGGGAAAAAGGCAACTCCCCAAACTGGCAGATCCTGCTTAGAATTTGCCCCAATTCAGCTCCTACGTGGGTACACACTGCAGCTTGTTCCAGGTCCTCCTGAATCACCTCCACAGCCAAGCTTTTGGAAAGAGTAAGTGGTGCACAGTCTTTGCTTCTTCCTCAACTCCTAAGCCCTGACACCAGAGCCTGCACTCTGGATACGCCGGCTATCCAGCTGTGTGCTGGCCGGCTCCTACCCACAGCCGACTGGTAAATATCCAGGAATCCCTCCAGCTGGATGCCGCTGGGGGCTGACCTCAGTGTGGTGTGAGTATTTACATCAGAGGAAGCAGCAAATCAGAATCTTGTTTTTGTTCCTTTTTACCTTTTTTCCAGAGAGCCAGTTTGCCAGCATCCTTAGTCATCCTGCTCTCTGAGACCAAACAGCAGCTCTTGAGCCAAGTCCCCACCAGCCCTCCTAGAGAGCCTGTGTCTGATGTGCACGGCCTGCCCCTGCCCACCTGGGAGCAGGGAGCTCCCTCCACCATCTTCCTAAAACTGCCTTCTCTTCGATCTCTAGTGACCTCCTGTTAGCCAAGTCCACAACCACACTTACTGGTCCTCAGTGTGCAGCTGGCATAGAGACCGCCCTCCCTCCTCCCTCGGCCTCCACCACACCCCATTCTGGTTTCCTCCTTCCTTTCCTTCTAAGCCTCCTGCGGTGGTTTCTTTCCTTTCCATGCTAATCCCAAGCCTCTTCTTTTCCTCCGAGCTGGCCCCGTCCATTCCCACAGCCACAATCCCAGTCTCAGGGGTCTGTCCTGAAGGGCGGCTCACCTGGGCCCCGGCGGCCAGCAGCAGCTGCACGCACTGCACCTGGCCCCGCAGACTGGCCACGTGCAGGGGCGTGATGGAGTCCACCGTGACCTGGTTGACGCAGGCGCCGCTCTCAATGAGCTGTTGCAGCTGCAAGGTCTCGCCCCGCTGGGCTGCCTCGTGCACGGGGGTGCGCTCCACCCAGAAACCTGGAAAGAAAAACAGACCTAGATCTAAGACCACGCCACTTCTATCAGGTCAAATGAACATACGGGCAACTCCAGGGACCCTTCACAAAACCCAAGACACTATATACGATCAGGTAATTGGTCCAAACACTCCTACTCAAAATCCTTGAGTGATGCCCACTGCCTGGAGAGTGGAATCCAACATCTTGGGCATGGTGTATAAGGGTCTTCGTGATCTGGACCTTGTTCACCTCTTTGACTCATCTCCCACCACAGCCCCCAAACAAACCCCACCCTCCCAGCACACTTGTAGCTCATCACTGCCCCCCACCATTTCACACCTGTGTCACTTTGCATATATTCTCTCTGCCTGAAATGCTCACCTCTGCCCCCACCCCAATCGTCCAGTCTGCAATCTCCTGTTGAGACATGACATCCTCCACATGGACCCATTTAAAATATCTCCTTCTTGGGCCGGCCCAGTGGCTTAGTGGTTAAGTGCGCGCGCTCTGCTGCTGGCGGCCCGGGTTCGGATCCCGGGCGCGCACCGACGTGCCGCTTCTACAGCCATGCTGAGGCTGCGTCCCACGTACAGCGACTAGAAGGATGTGCAGCTATGGCATACAACTATCTACTGGGGCTTTGGGGGAAAAAATAAAATTAAAAAAAAAAAATCTTCTCTGGGACACTTCTTCTACAAATACTTGTGTATACACATTCACAGCATTTCACTGTCCCGCTCCTTGCCTGGGAATGCCTTGAAAGTAGGGACTATGTTCTAATCATTCAATTTAGTGGATTCCTCAGGATTTTCTACATTCAAAATCATGTCATCTGCAAAAAAGAGATAGTTTTGCTTCTTCCTTTCTAAACTGGAAGCCTTTTATTTCTTTTTCTTGCCTAATTACTTTGGCTTGAACTTCTAGCACAATGTTGAATGGGAGTGGGGAGAGTGTACATCCTTGCCTTGTTCCTGGTCTTGGAGCAAAAGTTTCAATCTTTCACCCTTAAGGATGATGTTAGCTGTCAGTTTTTCGTAGATGCCCTTTATCAGGTCAAAGAAGTTTCTATTTATAGTTTGTTGAGTGTTTTTAACATGACAGTGTTGGATTTTATCAAATACTTTTTCTGCGTCTATTGCAATGATCACGATGGCTTTTTTTCTTCTTAATTCTATCAAAATGGTATCTTACATTAATTGATATTCTGATGTTAAACCAACCATGCATTCCTGGGATAAGTCCCACTTGATCATGGTATATAATCCTTTTTATATGATGCTAGATTTGGTTTGCTAGTGTTTTGTTGAGGATTTTGTGTCTATATTCCTAAGTGTCATTTTTCTTGTGATGATGTATTTGTCTGGTTTTGGTATCAAGGTAACAGTGGCCTCATAGAATGAGTTGGGAAGTATTCTCCTAATTTTTATAAGAGTTTATGAAGAGCTGGTATTAAATCTTCAAATGTTGGGTCAAATTGACCTGTGAAGACATCTGGGCCTGGGCTTTCCTTTGTTATAAGTTATTACTAATTCAATCTCTTCATTTGTTAAAGATCTATTCAGATTTTCTAATTTTTTCAGTCAGTTTTGGGAGTTTATAGTTGGTGTCTTTTTGGGAATTTGTCCCCTTCATCTATGTTATCTAATTTCTTGGCATACAATTTGTTATAGACTGAATTGTGTCCCCCCAAAATTCACATGTTGAAGTCCTAATGTCTAGTACCTCAGGATGTGACTGTATTTGAAGACAGGGTCTTTACAGAAGTAATTAAGTTAAAGTGAGGCCATTAGGGTGGGCCCTAATCCAATCTGACTGGAGTCTTTATTAGAAGAGGAGATTAGGACACACAGAGAGACACCAGGGATGTGCATGAAGAGAAAGGCCCAGTGAGGACACAGCGAGAAGGTGGCCATCTACAAGCCCAGGAGAGAGACCGCAGGGGAAACCAAACCTGTCCACACCTTGGTCTGGGACTTCCAGCCTCCAGGGCTGTGAGACAATAAATTTCTGTTGTTTAAGCCACCTGTCTATGATATTTTGCTATGGCAGCCCTAGCATACTAATACACAATTGTTCATAGTGGTCCCTTACAATCCTTGTTATTTCTATAAGGCCCATAGTAATGTCCCCTCTTTCATTGCTGATTTTGGTAATTGGAGTCTTCTTTTTTTTCACTTGGTCAATTTACCTAAAGGTTTGTCAATTTTGTTGATCTTTTCAAAGAAGCAACTTTTGGTTTTGTTGCTATTCTACATTGTTTTTCTGTTCTCTCTGTCACTAATTTCCTCTCTAATCTTTATTATTTCTTCCCTTCTGCTTTCTTCAGGTTTAGTTTGCTCTTCTATTTCCAGTGTCTTAAGATGGAAGGTTAGGTTACTGATTTGAGATCTTTCTTCTTTTTAATATAGATGTTTACAGCTATAAATTTCCTCTAAGGACTGCCTGAGCTGTTTCTTATATGTTTTTGGTATGTTGTGTCTGCATTTTCATTCATCTCAGACTATAATTGTTCATTTTTGCATTCCAACATCATAAAGTATGTGTTCAACAAATATATATTGATTAATAGATAAACAGGCACTATCCCAAGGGGAGTAAAATTCTCTAAAATTCCCCTCTTTCTTATACAATGTCTTACCTTTTCTCATCCTTCCTATACCTTCAAGCGGTGGTTCTCAAACTTGCATCAGCACCACCTGGAGAGCTTGTGAAAACACACAGTGCTGAGCCCCACCCCCAGAGTGTGAGCAGTAGGTCTCTGGTGGGGCCTGAGAATCTGAATTTCTAACAAGCTCCCAGATGATGCTGATGCAGCTGGTCTGGGGACCACGCTTTGAGAACCACTGCTTTAGATGATACTTCTCCCTCTGAATAAAGACCCCTTCTCTCCCCAGCTCTGTCTTTATCCCCAACCCCCCACCTCTCCCCACTTGTCCTAGATAACATCTACTTGTACCTTTCCAGACTGAAATCCAGTGGTTATTTTTTCTGGGAGGCCTTCCCCAACTCAGTCCCATTCACACTGGGACAGCAGCCCCTCCTTTCGCCCCCACAACCAGCCTGTTGGTTCCCACCAGGCGTTATTGTCCTGTGCCCACCACCTGTTTGCCTGCTATCTGCCACGTCGTAGAAACAGACTATATAATGGTCACTGAGGTTGGTTCCCAGACCCATCCATTCCACCCCAGATGAGTGGTCTAAGTCAATCATAGTAATCCCATTTCCTGTGGAACATCGGGCCCAACTCTAGCTAACGAGAAGTGAGAGAGAGCCTGCTGAGAGGTGTCACAGCTGCACAACTCCCTCTCTCCCAAGGCGTTACAGGAGAAGACTGTCTCCTTTCTTCCTCTGGATATTGCCTGGAAGTGAACTCAGAAATGCTGCAGCCATCTGGCCACCTGCCTGAGGATGGATCCAATAAGAACAGTAGAGCTGGGAGAGCCAGCAGATGGAAAGCACCACAGCCTTGAGAACCACGGTGAGTGGATGGTCACATGAGGCCTGTGCCCAGTGGACAATTGGCTTCCTATTATAGGAGAATGATATTTCCTTCCTGTCTCAGCCAGATACAGACAAAAGCATGCTACCTACTAGAGACTGTGAACTCCTCAAATGCAGAAACCATGGCGATGTTTACTCAGCACCCATCACAGCATCTGGGATATAGTGGAGTCTTCTAGACACTTTTTTTAAGATGTCATAAATCACAACGATGCTGCACTAATATCGACATATCCTTATTATCAAGGTTCTACCTCAAGCAGACAAGATCACATTACACACTTCTTCATAATAATCAGTTTCCTTTTATTATTACATCTCCCTAGAAAACCTAATCAACTAGATAGTTCTCAAATCTTATCAGAAGCACTTTTACAAACCATATTTGGGGTGAATTTATTTCCTCTGCAGATGGATCAACTAATCAGTTATGTGTTGAGGACTGTCTGCTCTTAGAGATTATCTCAGTTCTCCACACGCAAGCCCCCTCCCCACCTCTACAATGGGCAGTCTAGTACCGCAGCCAACAGTCCTCTAGAGCCAGAACTGCTCGGGTCTGAAACAGCTCGCCCATTTATCAGCAAGTGTGAGAACTGGCTTCCCTGAGTGTCCGTTTCTTCACCTGTCCGTTGGGATAATAATAATAATTTTATTCATTGGTGGGTTATGAAAATTAAGTGAACGAAAATGAGTACAAAAAACTTAGTGTGAGGCCTGGCACACAGAGTAAGTGCTCAATAAATGGGGTCCATCTGTAGTGTTTTTACCAACCCCCCCAACTGTACCCATCTGTCTTGCCCATGAGCCAAAGAGCCTGTGTGATCCTATGAAATGGGGACTTGATGGGGGGGGGGTGGGAGGAGGCTAAGGGGGAGCTGAAACACAGGAAGATTGGATTCTCACAAAATATAAAAGCCAAGCTTGTGGAACTTGCTACTTATCATCTCAAGAAGGGGACCCCAGTATGTTTCCCCAGTAGTAATTACCAGTAGCCTGAAGGCCTATCTTGGGGGGTAGAGAAAAGTGGCAATGGATCACTTTAAAGTCAATCTAGGGCGAGCAAAACCCCAAGGGCAGAATGAGCAGTTGTAACTTTTTAAAAGGAACAGAGAGCAGGTCCTGCAGCAAAAAGGAAAGTAAGCTCAGGACCGCCACCTGCGCTGTGGGAGGCCCTGAGGCTGAACCTCAGGCGGCCTTGCACGGCTCCCACGTGCCTCCACTCAGCAGCTATCCAGAGAGAGGTAGCATCTTCCACTGCAGTGTTCAAAGACGGATAAGATGTGACCGTTAGCAGTTCATGGTCATGGGCAAGGGGAACGTGCAAATAAAACAACATAATGACTGCGATACTGGAGGAACAGTTCATGTTACGGACACTTAGAAGCAAGACGACTCAAGTATCTAGAGCCAGTCAGGAAAGCATCCCGGAGGGGGCGGGCTGCAGTGGGGTTGTGACGAGCATTGCTGGTTTGTCTCCATATTCCCAGCACGTGGCACGGTAAATGGCTCCAGGAAGATGCTCATATCCACTCGCTTGTTGAATGAATAAGTGAATGGATGAATGGAAGGAATTACTAAAATGAATTATAAAATCTGGACATGAAATTTTTAAAAGAAAATCTATTTCTTCATGATCAGTCTATAGAGGAAGTGCAACTTACTGGTAACCGTATTTTCTAATGAAGAAACATCAGCTGCAATGGTCTTAGCAGCAGCAATCGAGGGCAGAGATAAGAGGCAGCAGATGTGATAACAAAAAGGGGAAAAAAAATTTCTGTGCATCAAAAGGCACAATCAACAGTGAAAAGGCAACCTACAGAATGGGAGAAAACGTTTGCAAATCATATATCTGAAGGGGTTCATGTCCAGAATACACAGAAAAACTCCTACAGGGGCCAGCCCGATGGCACAGCAGTTAAGTGCAGGCTCCGCTGTGGTGGCCCAGGGTTTGCAGCTTCCGGGCGCGCACCAACGCATCACTTGTCAAGCCATGCTGTGGCGGTGTCCCATATAAAGTAGAGGAAGATGGGCATGGATGTTAGCCCAGGGCCAGTCTTCCTCAAGAAAAAAGGGGAGGATTGGCAGCGGATGTTAGCTCAGGGCTAGTCCTCCTCACAAAAAAAAATATATATATAACTCAACAACATAAAAACAACCTCATTAAAAAATCAGCAAAGGACTTAGTTATTTCTTCAAAGAAGATATACATATGGCCAACAAGCACATGAAAAGATGCTCAACACCACTAATCATCAGAGAAATGCAAATCAAAACCACAATGACATATCACCTCACACTCATTAGGATGGCTACCATCAGAAAAACAGAAGATAAATGTTGGCGAGGATGTGGAGAAACTGGAACCCTTGTGCAATGTTGGTGGGAATGTAAAATGGTACATCTGCTGTGGAAAACAGTATTCTGGTTCCTCAAAAAATTTAACATAGAATTACCACACAACCCAAGAATCCCACTTCTGGATAGATACCCAAAAGAACTGAAAGCAGGCTCTCAAAGAGACATTTGCACCCTCATGTTCATTGCAGCATTATTCACAACAGCCAAGAGATGGAAGCAACCCAAATATCCATCAAAGGAGGAATGGATAAGCAAGATGTGTATAAACATACAGTGAAATATTATTCAGCCTTAAAAAGGAAGGAAATCTTGACACACGTTACAACATAGATGAACTTTGAGGACATTATGCTCAGTGAAATAAGCAAGTCATAAAAAGACAAATACTGCAAGAATTCACTTATATGAGATATCTAGAGTAGTAAACTTTGTAGAGACCGAAAGCATGGTGGTTGCCAGGGGCTGGGGGGAGGGGAAAAATGAGGAGCTCTTGTTTAATGGGTACAAAGTTTCAGTACTGCAAGATGAAAAAGTTCTAGAGATGTGTTACACAACGTGCATTCACAACTACTGACTGTACACTTAAAAATGGTTAAGATGGTAAATTTTATGTTTGACCACAATTAAAATTTTTTAAATTACTTTTTAAAGAGAGTAACAAAAAGATGACAGAGGACCTGGGAGTGTGGGAGGTTGTCGCTGGTAGCTGGCACCAACCACAGGCTGTCATCAACAGGGGGACAGCTTTACAGCAGGAGGGGAGGGGCAGAGGGGAGGTGGGGACCCCACCCCCTGCATAAAGAATGTGGGGGTCACCTTGTGCTCCACAGAGCTGCACGAAAGGGCCCACTGGCCCTCAGTGGGAAGAGCATCCTCCAGTGAAAAGATGCGGAGGGTCAGTGTGCAATTGTTAACCTTAAAGTAAAAAGACGCATCACCTTGCAATCTGTGAAAAGGGCGCAGGGAAACACCATACATTAGTCAACCCACTCACCCGGCCTGACCTCAGGCTTTGTTTCCATCTTGTGCCTGGACCCGGGTTGTGATGAGATGCCCCATCCCTGTGCCATCCCCCTCGGGAGAGGGGCCACCCTGGAAACCTGAGACCCTCCTGTCTGGCAAGTTCCCTCTGGGACTAACATTCCCCCTAAATCCCACACCTGCCACATAATTGGTCTCCTAGAACCCCCTCCACTCCCACCCCCAACCCCGCTTTGTGTGTGCTGTCTCTGGCATGGAACACCCTCCCAGCCCCTTATTCCCCATCCTCTGCCCTTTGGCTGAGTGAGTAAATTCCTCCCCATCCACTAAGACCAAGTTGACTGTCTGCTCCTTCAGAAGCTTTCCAACCTGGAACCCACTCACTCCCTTCTTTTTTTCTTTTGATTAGCCCTGAGCTGACATCTTTTGCCAATCCTCCTCTTTTTGCTGAGGAAGACTGGCCCTGGGCTAACATCTGTGCCCATCTTCCTCTACTTTATATGTGGGACGCCCGCCACAGCATGGCTCGATAAGCAGTGCGTATGTCTGCACCCGGGATCCGAACCTGTGAACCCTGGGCCGCCGAAGTGGAATGTGCAGACTTAACCACTACACTACCAGGCCGGCCCCACCCACTCCCTTCTTCATGCCATCTCTGTACAAACAGTGGCACACAAACTCCCACATACCTGCACCTGATTTGAGACTCCCATTCTTCCACAAGCATCTTTAGGATAGGACGGGGCCGCCCACCCTCCAGTCCCAGCACAGCACCAGACACACAGGTATCAGGTCAATACTCTCCAGAAGCGTGTTTTACTTACCAGATTGAACTTCTTCCCCCTGCAGTTGGGTTTGCCCTCCACCCCGGGAAGCACCTTCTAGCCCCTTACAGGCCTGCCTGGCCCAGGGCAACCGAGCCATGCCCAAGGCCTCGCCCACTCCAGCTGAGCCAGGTGCAAGGGTGTCAATTACATAGGCGTTTGTTGCAACCAGAGCCGAGGCCACAGTCCCTGGAAGACAGAGCACCTGGGCACTGGTGCTCCAGGACCAACAGGAGCTGCATCCTGGCTCACTCCTGCCTTGACCCTGTGCTTCAGTTCAAGGTCATTTCGAGGTCATGGTGATACCTGTATCATTCTTCATGTTGACCTGCCGCTGGCAAGCCCAAGCTCACGAAGGGCTAAGTGAAAACCTCCGTCTTGAAAACTGGAGTTTCACCAACATCATCCACAAATCTGCCCGAGACTGTAAGGGCCACCCAAGAAGGAATGACAGGGGCTTGAGAACATTTTGCCACTTCTCTGCCCCACAGCATGACCTTATTGATTCAGCCTATGTACCAGACGTGCACCTTTCCAGCTCCCTGCTCCAATGCCCTCTTTACCTTCACTGGGGCCCCTGACACCCTCACATCTGAGGGCTGGCCTGAGCCCATCCTTCGGGAATTAAGAGGACCCAGTTGAGTACTTCAAGTGGTTCAGCATCAGCCTCCCCTGAGGGAGCTGGGTACGTGGTGACTGAGGAGCCGCAGGAATCACCCAGCTTGTGAGCGCAACTCATCCGTCACTCACAACGAGCTCTGTGACCTTGGGCAAGTTGCTCACCCTCTCAAAGCCTCAGTGTTCTCACGTATAAAATGGAGATAATTTTACTCCGCAGGGTGGCTGTGAGGACTGAATGAAATACTGCCTGGACGTTATTTTGCCTGGACAATCCTAAGCACTCAATAAACGACAGATGCTCTGGCTGTGACGGGATCCTTATCATCATGACAGCCTCTGCTAGTCCTGTTTGGATCTTGGATTCCAGTTCTACTAACTGTCCTTGTGCCATACGAGCCTCCCATTGGACCCCAGTTCCAGTAACTGGATCCCGTGTAAGTCCCAGTACTGAGTCTTACCTGCACAGTTCCAGGGGCCCCTAACACTGGAGCCTGCATCCCTATAAGCTGGTACCAGCTCGCCACCCCTGACTGTTACATGTCCAGGAATTCTGCAGCCAGAAACCACTGGGGGCTCAAAATCAGCAGCAGTGTGAGTACACCAGAGAAAGCAGCAAATCAGAACCTTGCCTTTGTTCCCTTTTTTTTTTTTTTTCCTTTTTCCTCCAGAGAGCTGATTTGCCAGCATCCCACTTAGTCATCCCAGAGGCGGGAATCCTGCCCTTTGAGGCCCTGCCAGCCCTCCCAGAGATCTGCGTTGCTAACGTGCACGGCCTGCCCGGGCCCCCTGCCCACGTGCAGAGCAGGCACTCATCCGTCCTATCAAACTTTCCAGAGGCTATCATCCACGCAGCGCTGTCTGTGCTGGCCGTGACCATGACCCTGACCCCGCTCCAGGCCGCTCGCCCCAAGCTGGGCTGGCCTCTCCCCCAGCCTTAGCTCCACTCTAACAAAGAGCCTTTTCCAAACACCACAGAGAACACCTTCACCACAAAGCTGATCCAACACGCTGGCTTTGACTCAGGGTCAACACTATGATGTACCCCTAAATGTTGCTGGGCCGGGAATTTTGTCCAAAGTATGCCATTAAGAGGATCCTGGGGTCCTCACTGCAGAAATGTCCTTCTCTGCCGCAGCTGCACATCGAAAATAATCTGCAGGCTCTGGAATAAGCCCTTCCCCCAAAATACGCTGGGAAACATTCTTGAAATGATGGCCTTCTGCCCTACCCCATCCATAAGTGCAGCGCGAGGTAGAAGCGAGGGGCAGACCACACCTGTGAGGCCTCGCCACGTGCGGGATGTAGCGGCCGGGAATGACGCTGAAGACACGGTGGAGATGGTCTTCTGAGGCCTGCTCTCACTGGGAAAGTCAGGGTCCCGAATGACTCGTCCCCCAAGGTCACGGAAGGACAAGGATTTGTGTGTATAAGGCTAACAATGAATTTTAGAGCTGAAAGGACCTTAGAAATCCTTTACAATCAACACTTCCAGAATAGCATGGCAAAGTATACCCAACTATCTGATAGAGCAAAAGAATAAAAAAAAATTTTAAGGGCAAAAACCCACAAGGGCAAAGAGACTAGCAAGGTAGCGACAGAAGGCTAAGGATGATGATATGTACTCTGCAGGATGTTTTAAGCACCAAAGACACAACGTATGTGAGGGGCCCGGCATAAGCGGGTACTTAATAAGCGGTGTTTATCATGACCGCCAATTTTTAATAGTGCAGTCGGAATTAAAGTTTTAGTGCACTCAAAATTAGTCAGTCGTGGGGCCAGCCCGGTGGCACAGCGGTTAGGTGCGCGCACTCCTCTTCGGCAGCCCAGGGTTCGCCGGTTCGGATCCCAGGCGCGCACCGACGCACCTCTTGTCAAGCCGCGCTGTGGCAGCGTCCCACATAAAGTAGAGAAGATGGGCACAGATGTTAGCTCAGGGCCAATCTTCCCCAGCAAAGAAGAGGAGGTTTGGCATCAGATGTTAGCTCAGGGCTGATCTTCCTCAGGAAAAATAAAAATTAGCAGTCACCTTGGTTCTCAAGGAAAAACAGAAATCTTTATTTTTATGTGTGGAAACCCTTACTTAGGAATTGGGGCTGAGTGTGTTGCTGCTTTTTAAGATTTTTTCAGTAATGCCTTTTTTAATGTTTTCACTATGAATGCTCAAAAGATTGTCAGCAAACTTGAGGTCAAACGGCATACTGTGTGGTTTTAAGGTGTGTTAAATTGGGTAAAAATTAAACAGAAAAGGTTGATCTTTCTATAGGGACAAAACAGTCAAAAGTCAGTAAGAGAGGAAAAACAGAAAGCGAAAGAGAAAGTGAAAAACGCCCTACGAAGTGAAAGATGGCCAGGAAAAAGGAAGAGGAGGCTTCTTAATGAACAATGCCGTCCTCCTTAAACACACTTAATTAGACACGCTTGTCTCCAACTCACCCTGCTGCCTGGTTCCTCATTCCCTAACCACAGAGCGAGGAGTTTACATCCTAACGACCTCAGCAGTGGGTAAACCTCCGCCTTCCCCGTCTTAGCCAAGGGACTTGGGGAAGTTTTTCATTTAAAATCACCTAGGCTTCAGTTTTCTTATAATTGCAGATAACGTTTCACAAGACAGTTTTATGGAGAACATAAGAGAATGATGTACAACGTTTTGGCCAGAAAAGTATCCAGT
The DNA here is from genome assembly GCF_057802395.1 of Ceratotherium simum simum. NCBI lineage: Eukaryota > Metazoa > Chordata > Mammalia > Perissodactyla > Rhinocerotidae > Ceratotherium > Ceratotherium simum. The sequence goes on along the minus strand of NC_141931.1, from coordinate 27,786,578 downwards.
AAGTGTTTGTAACTCATGACACATGATTTCCTTGAATACCTTTATTTGCCCTAAACAGGCTTTTTTGGTTTGTTTGTTAAGTCCTCTTTGAAGCCCAACTTTAGGATAAACTTCCCACTCTAAATATCTCTCTATCCATGAGAAGATACCCCGGATCACTTTCCTATTGGCGTCTCCTTCCCCTCCCCCCTCCCCCCTTCCCTCCCTCCCCCAGGAAGTAAAGGATGGAGCTGGGGGCATGTCAAGTTGAACATGGAGGATGGAGCACACACTTCTCTGGGCCCTCCCCAAAGACCCCACTACACTGAGAGCAAATGGGGGAGGGGGAAAGACCTACAGATGCTGACACTGAAATCTACAGAGAGCCCCCAGTGAAAAGGCATGCCCCTACCCAAACTCCCTGCCTGAAATCTACCCAGGGACAAGCCCACTGGACACAGAGCTTCTCAACAATCTCTTTCATGCCTCCCTCGTAAATACAAATGCACAGCCAAGGTTTATATTAGAACAAGAAAGAAAGAGATCAAAACAAACAGAAGACAAGGAATTCTGCAGAACCAGGGTCAATGCACGCAAAAGTTTCTTAAAAACTATTCTTGATACCTAAGCAGAGAGCAAGGAAAATGCTGATACAAGAGCAGGAGGCTTTTTAAAGGAAAATTCAGGGAATAAGAAAAAGCTTTTGGCAACAAAAAATGTGATAGCAGAAATTAAAAACAAATCCAACAAAAGAGTTAGAAAATGAAGTTCAGAATAGAACAAAAAGACAAACAGATGGAAAGTACAGGAAAAATAGTAAGAAAAAAGTTCTATCCAGGAAGTCTAAAATCCAATTAACAGGGGTGTCAAAAAGAGAAAAGAGAACTCGCAAAGAAATTACACTAACGTTCCTAAATTGAAGGGAATGAGTTTCTAGATAGAAAAGATCCAATGAGAAGCCTGAGTGATGAATAAAAAGGACCCACACCAAGCCACATCGTCATATCATTCACAACACCAAGGATAAGGAAAACCCCTAAAAGTTCTAGAGAGGAGAAAAAATCACCAAGAATTGGGAATCAGAATGGCATCTGACCTCTTAAAGCAGTTCTAGAAACTTGAGGACAGAAGCAATGCCTTCAAAATCCTGTGGGAAAAGGATTTCCAACCCAGAATTCCAAACACAGCCAGACTGCCAATTAAGTGTGGAGATGTAATCAAGACATTTGGGGATAATAAGATCTCAAGTAACTCGCCTCCTCATCACTCTTTCTCAGGATATTCCTGGAAGATGCGTTCCATCAAAATGAGGGAGTTAAAGCAGGAAAGAGGGAGGGAGATACAGGAGCTAGGATTCAACTGGGAAGAGAGGTGACTCAAATTCCCAGGATTTGGTCAAGGGGGGCTCCAGGAAGAGAGCTGGGCAGCAGGCCTAAGAGGCAACCTGCACAGATAGAGCAGGAAATGCCCCCAAATCATAAAGGAAACGAGAAAGACAGTGGAACCCGTGGGACCTCAGGTGCCCGAGCAGACAGAGGGTTATTGCACTCTGGCGGAGCATCTCGCATAAATTAGTGATTGTGCATATAGAACAGTGAACAGATAAAAAGAACAGTCGTTACCTCTAAGAAAAGCAAAAAGTCATACAAGGAGAGAAATGTATTCCTAGTAGAGCAAGTGGCACAGTTGTGGACAATATTCACAGTCATTATAATGTAAATGCCATAATACTGATTTAAACAAAAAAATTCAATTATATTAGAGGATCCTGGAAGGAAAAAAATGTGAGAGTAGAGATGCAAAGTGGACTGAGGCTTCATCTCCCATAACAGGATGTCTGCAGGGAGCGTAAAACTTGAAAGTCGGGAGATTGCACTATCAGCACATATTTAGACAAACGGAGGAAAACCAGATGAACAGCTAAAAGAGTTGAAAGTAGCTGCCTCTGGGTAGTGGAAATCGAGGAGGCGTGAGGAGGGGTTGGAAGAAGATAGAAATTTTTCATGATAAGTCTTGTGGTTTTATTCAATTTTTTAAACTACATATGGTATATCCATAAAATATATTTTAAAAACTAATAAGAAATCTTTTATAATCTCTAATTTAACTCATTTTAGGAAAGTGAAACAGAGCAAAAGCCTTGCCTAAGATCACACAGCATAGGAATCCCTGGTTTTGGAATCCCTGGGTCTCAAACTGGTCCCTTTCCCACCATGCCAGGCTCGTGCATGTGTGTTTGTGTGTGCGCCCCATATTTAAGAACTGACCCATCTCGACATGAAATGCATTTCTTGTCTCAATGCAAAACCAAAAACCATTTAGGGCCATTCAGCATCACTGGGATTCTTGGCTAGGTTCCCAATAAACATGTTAAATATACAGGCCCAAATTGCATTTTTTTTTCTGGCTTTGCCTTTCCAACCCATCAAAGTCAAAGTCTCCAAGCTTGACGGTTAACAAACACCTAGTGGATTTCACTGTTTTGGGTTTCTTTTTTTTTTTTCCATGCATACAAGAAACAGAGGTAACTTTAGGTTTGCGTCTTTGAACAATTTCTTCCTGTCGTCTTTCCCATGGGTTCTGAGTGAACCTACACATTGCTGCACTCGTGGATAGCGCTCACCCCTGACCCCCCACCCCTGGCAGGCCATCATTTCTGGAATCGCAGAGGTTTCCATATATAGAATGTAACATAAGCTTTAGGGCCCCCCTATAACTCTGTCCTCTGGAACCACGCAATGAAACTCACCCTACACAGAGGGAAACGCCTAATAACAAGACCATTTGAATGAGGTCGCAAACTACCCAACCCATGCAGAATTCCGCTTTATCTTACAGCAGGATGCATGCTTGTGTTAAAAATATACCGATTCAGTTGCAATTGTGATGGAACAGGTGAGCTCGCTCTAGTCTACTTTCTGAACATCTGTGAGCTCCAGCAGGTGGAAGAGACGATTTTAAATGGCAGGTTTAGTCAAACGCCCAGGAGCAAGGCAGATCTCAGAGCACAGACTTAGAAGTGTGTTCTCAGCTTTTGCCTGTTAGTAATCTAATCTCTATCCTCACCTAGACTGTCCATGAAGGGAGATCCAGAGAATTTAAATTCTCTTATCACTTCTATAAATTCTGCTCCTTAAAATAGCTGCTAGTGACTTGTGCATCTCCAAGAGACCTACTTTTCAACTTGGTCTTGCTAATTTGTTTGCTTCGATACACAGCTTCAGACTGCAATTTGGTACTATTTAAATCTTTAGGAAGGTAGAAATAGGAGACGGAAAACATTTCCTCTGATTCTATCAAATCACACTAATTAAATTCTTGGTTGACATTAGCACTTATCTCTGTTTCCACTTCATCAATACAAGTTGGGGCGCTTTTAAAACGTGCGGCAAGCAGGCTGTACTTCAGAACGATTAAATCAGAATCTCTGGGGATGGGACCCAGGGAACAGTATTTTTTAGAGACCCTCAGGTCACTGCAGTGTGCAGTGAAGATTGCAAATCACTGTTTGGCTGTTTCTCTGTCATAGGAAAGCACTGTCTTTACCTTCCACTGTGTCCCAGAGCCAGCTTCCCAGAGCAGCGGTCCTTTCTCCTTTCTTCCTGAAGGACCTTTGTGGTCCAGCTCAAGACACCTGCTTTCAAAAGGTGTTACATGGGAGCGCTTTTACCATTGACTGGCCATCTCTGCATTATACCACATCATATTTCCCACCATGAGAAATCTACTGTTCCCCAACCCCCAGATAAAGAAACTCCCAACCTCTCCCCATTCTCCAAGGCAGCAAAGTTGAGCCAAAAAATTAAAACTCATTTGTACTGCTATAGACAGCAGCCACTACTGGCCACCAGGACTGCCTCTGAATCCCAATTGGTGCTAAAATCATCCTAAATGGATTTCCTTCAGACATTTTTGTTAGCAGTATAATACAGTGCCCAGAGGTTTCTCCACTAAAGAACGTTTCTAGAGAACTCTAGAACGCAGCTTTCTCCAGGGCAGAGACAGAAACACGATTTGAGAAGGTTTTAAGGAAATTGACTTCCCAGCCAGGGCACTGATTATCTAGATCTCTCAAAGTACTTTCAATACACTTATATTTTTTAAAAATCAAAGTCTGCAGACAACAGAAGAGTGAGCAGGCATATAGGTTCCCGGCACGAGGATGCAGATCACCCTATGCTCCTGCTTGTGCATTTCTCACAGCGAGAAAGGCGATGTGGTTTAATGCAGAGATGGCCAATCGGTGGTAAAAGTGCTCCCATATCCCCTGAGAAACGCACAGCAGACATGGCTCATCCATCCCAGCCACAATACCAATCCAACACTCCCATAACCCTATAAATTGTGGAAATCAATAAAAGAAACCTTAAATTAAAGTCGAGAAGGCCTGTAGGGGGAGCTCTCAAGCCCTATCACACATTGTCAATTACACCAAACAGGAAGAGAGGGAGGCTTGCATCTGGGACAGGAAGTAAAACTACTTTACTACTGAAGGAAGATTTCTCTCCCCAGGAGGCAACAGCCCAGCCAATGAGAAACACTGCAGCTCAGCCAACGAGAAACACCGCAGCTCAGCCAATGAGAAACACCGCAGCTCAGCCAACAAGAAACACCACAGCCCAGCCAATGAGAAATGCTGCATTTCAGCCAATGAGAAACACCACAGGCCAGCCAATGAGAAATGCTGCATTTCAGCCAGTGAGAAATGCTACAGCTCAGCCAATGAGAAACACCACAGGCCAGCCAATGAGAACTGCTGCAGTTCAGCCAATGAGAAACGCCTCAGCTCAGCCAATGAGAAGCAGTTGCCACCCTGAACTGTTACTTTCTCCCAATGGACTTTCCTTTAGAGCAGCACCTCCCTATTCCCCTTCTTCTCTATGAAAGCAGCTCCCCTGCTTTGTTTTCTAGATTTGCCTGTGGTTTGTCATAGCAGGCTTGTCCCAAATTGTAATTCTTTTGGCTATTCATGAATAGGATAAACTCATTTTGAGACAAAATAACAGGCAAATTTGCTGTTTAAATTGACAAAATTAGAGACAAGCCTATGTGATGGGAAGGCTGTAAGCCTTTTAGCTTAAAACAAGCAACAACCAACAAACAAAACAAAAACCCCACCTGAGTTTAAACCTCAGCTTTGCCACTTTCTAGCCGTGTGAACTCAGTTTCACAGCTAAATTATCAGTAATGACGACTGTCTTGCAGCTGTCCCTATGGCTAATGTCTGGCACATACCTAGCAGCTCAGTGTCTCTGATCACAGTCCCAGGAGCTGCCTCTCCTTCCTCTCCCCATCTCCCCTTCTGAACACCCCGGACGGCAATGAACTGTGTTTCGAGTTCTTGGCTAAGGAAAACTGAAGAACATCAGCAGCTCACCTTGCTTAGAGCCCCAATTCCCTAAGGCACCCTTTCATCTTCTGCCAGCCTCTCACTTCCAAGTCAGAAGCTCTTGAGTACAGATGCTGAATAAGGGGATCATTTTTTCAGCTTTGCAAATAGACACTTACCTTGGGTCCATAACGATCCGTATTACATTTGCTAAGTTATAAACACTGGATTCACTTTAGGATGTGACTTGCCCCAAATTCTTTGTACTTATTGAGAAGGCCGTATTGTAAGATTCTGCAGTCTTTACCTCTGTGAGGTTTATATTAAAAAATGGAAAACCTACATGCTTTGGTTGGAGTACACCACACATATATAATTTCAGATCAGAATGCTAAAATGGGTTAATGTTCCTACGATGGACCTCTACTTCTGCTGGGAGAACACGGTTGTTCTGGATTCAACACATACAGCTTATTCATTAGGGTTGAGAATAAAAATGTCAGCAGGACATATTTTTGGAGAAATATATTAAATGAGACAATGACAAAGTCAAAAATATCCACGAACCCTAGCAGCTGTGCATCCATTAGTTTAGAATGTGCTTTTCTTCTAAAGATACATTCCTCGAACTATGCAAAAAAAAAAAAAAAACATGGTCAGAACTGATGCTGTGCTATTGAATGCTCTACAGAAACAAAAAAATTAAAATATGTGCTTAAATAGGTTCCGTGGTTAGCTGTTCATTGCTTATTTAGTTGAACCAATTGAATACAGATCACACTGGCAGGGTCAAAGTCTTGTGCCTGCTTGGGGCAGAATGCCAAGTAAAAACAGATGCTTATTAAACACCTTTGATCATGCTGAAGGTGAGTGTTTTGCAAAATCAATTAAAATACCTTTGCCTTGCTCTGACTGCAATTCCTCTTAAGCTAAATTTAATCTTAAGACTTTTCATTTTTATTTGCACTACTGTTTTTACCAGTGTAAAAATACTTTAGATTTTTGTTTCTTTCCAGGCTTTCAAAGTGCTTTCACTGCTCATTTCATTTGCCATAGTATAACTTCATAGGCAGGAGAGTTTGCTTCCCCAAAGAACGACCCTTTGCCCTCAAATCTATTTTATTCTTGGGTAGCTCAAATGATAAAGAAGATTCAGCGAAGAACCGAGGTCGCATTTTTTACAGTGTGACATGATGCCACAGAGGCACATCCACCTCCTGGAGCAGACTCCTTCTATCACAGCTGGGTGAATCTGTAGGATGCTCAAGACACTGGGCGCCTGGAAGAGGTTTCAGCTCCCACACTGGGCTCGTGCCAAGGCTCCCCTCTGAATGGTCCCGCATGGGCATTTCCTAGGTTCTCCTCCGAACTTGGCAATGACTACGCGCACACACACACCCCGATATTCCCCCAAGGTGCTCGGCGCTCTGGTGGCTCTGCAGTTGTGAAGTCCCACAACTATCGCGTCACAATGACCAGCCCTGCAAAGCGCTAGCCGAGGACACGGAGTGGGACACAGAAACCTCGCCTGAGATGCCAGGGATCACTGGACCCTGCTCCTTTAAGGACATGACCCTCCAACCTGGACCCGCCAAAACGCCCCTGACGACACACTCAGCGGGTCACCGATCTCGGAGCGAATGTCATCAGATGCACCTCTTCAGTCCCCAAGAGCCAGCTCTGGCGGTCCTCGCTCTTTCAACAGCACCCCCGCCCCGCATTCCCGGTACCCGAGCCCCGCGCCCGGACCCTCCGCTGCGCCCCGCGCGTACCCACGTCGCCCAGGAAGAAGCCGTCCGCAGCCCTGGGCTCCATGCCGCTCGCTGGCCGTGCGCCCCAGCTCGGCGACCCGGCGGCTCTCGGCGCCGGGGACCTGGGCCGGCGACCGCGCCAGGCCGGCGGGGCGGGGCCAACCGGCGCGCTGGGGCCGCGCGTCCGGCCCGAGGTGGCCGCCCGTGCCGGGAGTTGTAGTTCCCGGGCGGTGTGGCGCCGCTCCCGGGACTCCGGGCCAGCGCCGCTCCGCGGTCACCTGTGTCCAACTCCGCTGTCGCTGCCGCAGTGCTGTGCTGAGCAAAACGTGTCCATGTGCAAAATATGTGTCCATGTGTAAAACGTGCCCACGTGCAAAACATGTCCACGTGTCCAAGTGCAGAACATGTGTCTATATGCAAAACATGTTTCCAGGTGCAAAACGTGTTCGTGTGTCCATGTGCAAAAGATGTGCCCGTGCACAAAGCATGTGTCCACGTGCAAGACGTGCCCAGCTGCTAAAACTCACTGCCATCCTCTGCGTTATCGTGCTCGGCAAAGCACAGAGTTCCACCGTGACTGAATTTTCTAGATGGGTTTTCTACCAGAGCTGGTGTTCATACTCCTTGTGTCTTTCATCTTTCGAGATAAATCATAAATTCCAAATCGTTCACATTCTTTTTTTTTTTTAAGCCCTCTCCAAATCTTTAGGGACTGTTTTAAATCCAATGTTCCCCTAATAGTCTTAGCAGATAAAAGCCGGGACACGCGTGGCGGAAATGAAGAACCTGTCTCCGAATGATTCCTAGTAGGCGACTGAGCAAGCGCGGGGTATTTTTTTGCAAGCGGTTTACAAAGTTCAGAAGGTTTAACCTTACTGAAGCTCGTTGCCGCCTCGTCACGAGGTTTCTCACCCACCCTGAGCTGTGCTGAGCCTAATGTAAAGGTAGTTGGGGCTGGAAAGTAAAAACATGGGGAATCATCCGGTGTGGTAATACATAAGGCCTAGCAGAGCGCAGAAGGTGTGCTCTTTTCCCCGGGTAGGCGAGGCTCCCCTGTGACTGGAATGTTTATCTCCATTCTCCATGCAGGTATCGCGTTGAGGAAGGATTTGAACCCTCTGTAGGAGTCCCAGGATCCTGAGAGTTAGAGCCCAAGCCTGGGAAGGACATTGCAAGCCTATTAGCAATGTGTGTCTGTACCCTTTTTGCCACCTGTCTTCCAAATTTAGGCTCTTGCATTTTCTTGCAAGTTTCTTGCATTTTTTTTTTACTCAATGTAGTACATATTTGAATGGATATAATTGCCATGGGATGTTGTTTTCCCCTATGACAACACCATGTGTTTGGATGTTTGTATTTTCTTCAATATTTCTTCCTTGACAAAGTATCGTCTAGATCTGAGTATAGATCACATATATATATTTATATTTATGTGTGTATACTATACATATTTATAAACTATTTATATTTATATAGTTATGTGTATATGTATATATAGGTCTATATCTGTATGTGTGTATATATATATACACATATATACATATGTATGTATGCATGTGTTTGCTAAATATATTAGAAAGCAAATATTTCCTTATTATTAATTGTATTGTCATTCTTTCTCCATTCTGTTGCTTGATATCAATATTTTATTGCAGAAAAGCTTTTTTAAGTTTTTATACGTTCATAAATACATTCTGAGAGTATCTTCTCTTTCTTCAATATTCAGAAAGTATTTCCCCACCAAGAGCCAGAATATGTATATTATTCTGTTTCATTCTGTTCTGTTGTTAAGTCTTTAACCCATCTGGAATTTGTTGCAATATATGGGATCTATGTTAATTTTTATCTAAACTGAAACAGAACTGTTCCCAAAATATTCATTAAATAGTAAATCACATCTATTTTTGTGTTAATCTCCTTTTATTGCATATTAGATTCCAATTTCTTTTTCTTCTTTTATTGATATAATTGACAAATAACATTATATTAGTTTTAGGTGTACAACATAATGATTTGATATTTGTATATATTGCTAAATGATCACCAGAATAAATCTAGTTAACATCCATCACCACACATAGTTATAGTTTTTCTTCTTGTGATGAGAACTTTTAAGATCTACTCTCTTAGCAATTTTCAAATATACAATACAGTATTATTAACCATAGTCACTATGCCGTACATTACATTCCCAAGACTTATTTATCTTATAACTGGAAGTTTGTACTTTTTCACCACCTTCCATTTCGCCCACCCTCCACCCCCCATCTCGAGCAATCACCAATCTGTTCTCTGTATCTGAGTTCAGTTTTTTTATTTGTTTATTGTTAGATTCCACATATAAGTGAGATCATACAATATTTGTCTTTCTCTATCTGACTTATTTCACTTAGCATAATGCCCTCAAGATCCAGCCATGTTATTGCAAATGGCAAAATTTCCTTCTTTCTTGCAGCTGAATAATATTCCATTGTACGTATATACCACATTTTCTTTATCCATTCATCCATCGATGGACACTTAGGTTGCTTCCATGTGTTGGCTATTGTAAATAATGTTGCAATGAACATAGGGGTGTAGATATGTTATCGAGTTAGTGTTTTCATTTCCTTCAAATGAATACCCAGAGGTGGAATTGCTGGGTCATATGATAGTTCTATTTTTAATTTTTTGAAGAACCTCCATAGTGTTTTCCATAGTGGCTGCACCAATTTACATTCCCACCAATGGTGCACAAGGGTTCGTTTTCTCCACATCCTTGCCAACACTTGTTATTTCTTGTCTTTTTGATAATAGCCATTCTAACAGGTGTGAAGTGACGTCTCACTGTGGTTTTGATTTGCATTTCCCTGATAATTAGTGATGTTGAGCATCTTTTCACGTACCTCTTGGCCATCTGTATTTCTTCTTTGGAAAAATGTCTTTTCAGATCTTCCCATTTTTTAATTGGATTGTTTGGTTTTTTGCTATTGAGTTGTATGAGTTCTTTGTATTTTTTAGATATTAACCATTTACCAGATAGATGATTTGCAAATATTTTCTCTGATTCTGTGGGTTGCTTTTTCATTTTGTTGATGGTGTCCTTTGCTGTGCAGAAGCTTTTTAGTTTGATATAGTCCCACTTGTTTATTTTTGCTTTTGTTGCCTTTGCTTTTGGTGTCAAATCCAGAAATTTATCACCAAGACCAGTGTCAAGGAGCTTAGTGCCTATGTTTTCTGCAAAGAGTTTTATGGTTTCAGGTCTTACATTCAAGTCTTTAATCCATTTTGAGTTGATTTTTGTGTATGGTGTAAGACAGTTGCATTCTTTTGTGTGTGGCTGTCCAGTTTTCCCAACACTATTTATTGAAGAGACACTGCTTTCTCCATTGTATATTCTTGGCTCCTTTGTTTTAAATTAATTGACCATATAAGCATGGGTTTATTTCTGGGCTCTCTATTCTGTTCCATTGATCTATGTATCTGTTTTCATGCCAATACCATATTGTTTTGATTATATAGCTTTGTAATGTAGTTTGAAATCAGGGAGCATGATGTCTCCAATTTTATTCTTTCTCAAGGTTGCTTTAGCTGTTTGGAACCTTTTTTGGTTCCATACAAATTTTAGGATTGTTCTATTTCTGTGAAACATACCATTGGAATTTTGATAGGGAATACATTTAATCTGTATATTGCTTTGGGTAGTATGGACATTTGAATGATATTAATTCTTCCAATCCATGAGCATAGAATATCTTTCTATTTATCTGTGTCTTCTTATATTTCTTTCATAAATTTTCAGTATACAAGTCTTTCACCTCCTTGGTTAAATTTATTCCAAGATATTTTATTCTTTCTGATGCAATTGTAAATGGGATTGTTTTCTTAATTTTTCTGACAGTTTGTTGTTAGTGTATAGAACCACAAAAGATTTTTGTATATTGATTTTGTTTCCTGCAACTTTACTGAACTCATTTATTAGTTCTAAGTTTTTGGGTTGAGTCTTTAAGGTATAATATCATGTCGTCTGCAAGTAGAGACAGTTTTACTTCTTCTTTTCCAATTTGGATGCCCTTTCTTTCGTTCTCTTGCCTAATTGCTCTGGCTACCACTTCCAATACTATGTTGAAGAAAAGTGGAAAGAGTGAGCATCCTTGTCTTGTTCCCGATCTTAGAGGAATAGCTTTCAGCACTTCAGTGTTGAGTATGATGTTAGCTGTGAGCTTGTCATAGATGCCTTTATTATATTGAGGTACGATCTCTCTATAGTCACTTGTTGAGAGTTTCCAATTATTTTTTAATCTATTTTAAGAATCTCTATGACATTAATAAAAGTTTTTTTATTTATTTAGCAAATATTTACTGATTACTTATTTTAAGGCAGGTAACTTTTAAACTAGCCACTACATGTTTTTTTATAAATGTCATTTTATAACATCATAACCTTTTTTGTTAGAGTTTTAAAATCTGCTAAGACAACTATTTGGAAAATGGTATATTTAGGGACTGCCCACATGTCATGAATTAAGATGTCTTAAAAAAAGAACAAAGCAGGAGGCATCACAATCCCTGACTTCAAAACATACTACAAAGCAATAGTAATCAAAACAGCATGGTACTGGTACAAAAACAGACCCACAGATCAATGGAACAGAATTGAAAGCCCAGAAATAAAACCACACATATACGGACAGCTAATTTTCAACAAAGGTGCTAAGAACATACAATGGAGAAAGGAAAGTCTCTTCAATAAATGGTGTTGGGAAAACTGGACAGCCACATGCAAAAGAATGAAAGTGGACCATCTGCTATCGCCATTCACAAAAATTAACTCAAATGGATCAAAGACCTGAAGGTGAGACCTGAAACTATAAAACTCATAGAAGAAAATATAGGCAACACACTATTTGACATTGGTTTTAAAGGAATCTTTTCGGATGACATGCCTACCCAGACTAGGGAAACTAAAGAAAAAATAAACAAGTGGGACTTTATCAGATTAAAGAGCTTTTATAAGACAAATGAAACCAGAATCAAGATGAACAAACAACCAACCAGCTGGGAGAGAATATTTGCAAAACATACATCTGACAAGGGGTTGATCTCCATAATATATAAAGAACTCACACAACTGAACAACAAAAAAACAAACAACCCGATCAAAAAATGGGCAGAGGAAATGAACAGACACTTCTCCAAGGAAGATATACAGATGGCCAATAGGCACATGAAAAGATGCTCAACATCACTAATCATCAGAGAAATGCAAATCAAAACAACACTAAGATACCACCTCACGCCTGTTAGAATGGCTATAATCACCAAGACAAAAAACAACAAATGTTGGAGAGGATGTGGAGAAACAGGAACCCTCATACACAGCTGGTGGGAATGCAAATTGGTGCAGCCTCTATGGAAAACGGTATGGAGATTCCTCAAAGAATTAAAAATAGAGATGCCCTACGATCCAGCCATCCCACTACTGGGAATCTATCCAACGCACCTGAAATCAACAATCCAAAGAGGCTTATGCACCCCTATGTTCATTGCAGCATTATTCACCATAGCCAAGAAGTGGAAGCAACCTAAGTGTCCCTCGACTGACGATTGGATTAAGAAAATGTGGTATATATATACAATGGAATACTACTCAGCCATAGAAAAAGACAAAATCGTCCCATTTGCAACAACATGGATGGGCCTGGAGCGTATTATGTTAAGTGAAATAAGCCAGAAAGAGAAAGACAAACACTGTATGATCTCACTCATATGTGGAATATAAACCAACACATGGACAGAGAAAACTGGACTGTGGTTACCAGGGCAGTGGGGTTGGGGGGGTGGGCACAAGGGGTGAAGGGAGTCATATATGTGGTGATGGACAAACAAAAATGTACAACCCAAAATTTCACAATGTTAGAAACCATTAAAACATCAATAAAGGGAAAAAAAAAAAAGTTAGATTGCCTACCAGATAACAAGACTTTCTATGAAGCAGTAATTAAAACAGCATGATAATATGGAATGTGAGAGAACCCTCCAGAAACAGATTCACTTCCATGAGGGAATCTGGTGTTCAATAGAAAAGGTATCAGTGGGAAAAAAGGACTCATTCGATAAATTGTATTGAGTCAAGTGTCTGTGAAAAAAGATAAAATTTGCTTCCTACCTCACATCATACACAAAAATTCCAGATGGATTAAAGAGCTAAGTGTGAAAAAACAAAAATGTGACTATAACATAGGAGAAAATTGTCATGACATCATAATAGAGAAGAATTTCTTAAACAAGACACACAAAGCACAAAAAATAAAGGAAAATATTGGCCAATTTGACTACATTAGGCCAGATTTGGCCTGTGGGCATAGTTTGCCAACTCCTACTTTATGGCATTAATTCTACTCCTTATATACTCCACTGATGTTTCCCTTTTGTCTTTAGCCCTTAAAAGTTTTGCTTTTTCTTTTGATATTATAGCATGTGCCTTTTTGGCTGGAATTTCTTCTTTTTTTAATAAAAATTAGTTTCAGTGCTCTTTTATTGGTTTGATGGTCTTGGAGTCATTAATGTTGCAGATAAAATAAGGCATCATCTCTCATCTAATCTCAACTGCAAGAGGAAGAATAACAGTGAGATGCCGGTAAGAAAGACCAGCTTCTGGGCCTCAACCCTTACCTAGTTAAAAAAATGTACTCCAGGGGTCCGGCCCAGTATTTGCATTTCTAATTAGCTCCACAGGTGTGCTGGTTGGGTTCCCTGGGAAGGAGACGCTAAAATGAGTTAGGGTTAGGAGTGCAAAAGGTTTATTGGAGAGTGGGTCAGTTTGGGATCTCCAAGAAGCAGATACTGAGATGGGATAGGTGTGCAAGAGATGATTTATTAGGAAAAATTCCATGAAGGATGAATGGAGAGAGCACGGGGTAGGCAGGGAGAACCTATAGATGGAGATATAAGTCTAACACCTGTGAAAGAAGAGAAATCAGGAAGATTTGGCTATAAGGAGTCTTAGGTGGCAGCTCAGGTCTGAGAAAGTCTTGGCCAGGTTGATGGAAAGTCCCTCAGCAAAAGTGGTCCACTGAAGGAGTCAGGCAGGAATGGGCCTAGTACCCGTGTTGTGCTCAATTACTGTCTGGGAGCATCCTGGAGGAAGCATGAATGCCATAGCGGGTCCAATGGTGTAGCAGCTGGAGTCTATGAGTTAACTATGCTTCCACAGCAGGTTGTCTTGAAAGAGATCACTTCCATTGCTACCACAGTCTACGCCTTGCACCACACAGATCCATTTCTCACACATATTTGGGTAGCAGTTCCTCCATGGTTTCCAAGGGCTTCTCAAGAGGAAACTTAGAAAAAGAAGGTTGGTAGGGTAAACTACAGCCTCTCTCTCTGAAGTTAGTTTCAGGGCCTCAATTGATACTCTCCTTTCTCCTCCACTATCCATTTTAAATTCCCCTCAATCTCAACTATCATCTCAATAGGTCTTCGTGGCTTACTTGGTGGTGTGACTCAAGCTTTGATGCTTGAGACATCTGACCCCATAGTAATCATACATTTCATACATTCATATACTGGAATTGCTGTATGTGTCCATTCATAGTTACAATAGGGCAAGGAACGGCCAAGATACACCCAAGTAGATCGCCTGGATATACAAGTATTCCTTCCTGTATGTAAAAATAGCCCTACCCCCTCTTGCTGATAAGCATCAATACCACCATCAAGATAATGACCCCTCGCCCACTGCCCTCTGGACACAAAACTCCAGAGTGTCCTGCTGGCAGCTTTAGCTTGCAGTTTAAAAGGCGCATGCCGAGTCTCCTGACAAGAGTGCACTTCCTCTGGAGACCAGGATCTCCAGCCCAACGGAGCCAAGAGTTGTGGGAATGGGAAGCACAAAGTCTCTTAGGGGGTCATAGGAATTGACCGTAATTGGGGCCACTCCTGCTTCCATCTCAACCCTCAGCTTTCCATTCTGGCTTTCTTCTGGCTGTAGATGTTAAGTAGAACTCTCATTAGCTGCCCATTTATTTTGCTTCTGGAGACATCACGTCCTTTTTGCTATCTCCACAACTCCCTAACAGTCAAGCCCCCTTGGCTGTCTCTCCAACTTTGCCAGTCATTAGAGTAATTCTGACCTTTGGTTTCTATTACTACCTGGCCTTGATTACCTCATGCCCCCTCAGTCCCGTAGATAACAATGAGCCAACACTGTGACCACCTCTCTCAGTGTGAGCTGAGAGAGTCATCTCCTTTCTCAGGCTACCACTGGTGATGTCTTCAACAACTGAGCCACTAATTTGTGCCAAGGACTACCCTGCATCTCAAATTCCACTTGGAATGTGTTCCATCTTGCCATCTGGAGAGTGAGTGAGCCAACCCCAAAACCCCATCTAACCTCCTTTTTTCTTGGACCATTCTTAATATTACCTGAATCAGTTCTTGTTCTCCAAAAAGCAAATATACAAGAGACTTATTGAGGGAAACACATGTGAAGGACAAAAAAGGAAGAAGTAAGAGTAGGTGGGGAGAGTCTTCAGATTGTGGTGCAGATCTGATACTTGTGAATAGAAATGAGGAAGGAAGAATTGGGTAGGAAGAATCTCAGATCACTGTGAAGTTCTGAGAAAATCTTAGCTAGGCTGATGTAGAACCCCCAAGCAAAGGTTCTTCATTAGAGGAATCCTGCATGGAACAGGAATGGCCAAACACTAGAACCCCCACCATGCTCAGTCATTGGCTGGGAACAGCTTGAAGGAAGCACGGTCTCAGCATGGATGCTGTGGTAGACTAAGCGGGTGGCAGTGGAGGCTGTCAGTCAACTGTGCTACCCACAGCAGGTTCTCTTGAAGGAGATCTGAGTGAGGCATCTCCATGGCCACCACAGGGAGTAATACCTATGAAAGAAAGAGAGAAGAAGCAGAATTGGGCTGAACGAGTGAGCAAACTGCAATGCAGACCTGGCAAAGTCTCTGCCCGCCCAACGGAGAGCTCTGGAGCAAATTAGAGGAATCCCACGTCAGGCAAGAAATGGCTAAGTTCCTGTACCTTATTCAAGCACTGGTCATGGGCCACCCCAAGAAGAGCATGACTTCAGCTTGAAAATTGAGGCAAACTCTGCAGGAGCTGACAGCTGAGGGCGTTAGCTGACTGTACTCCTTGCATCTGAACAGCAAGTTCTTTCTTTAAGGGGGGTCCTGAGCAGCACATCCCCAAGCTGGCCACAAAGGATTCTTACACTAGCTAGAGTTTAAGAATCACAACTTTAAGGCTACCTATCTATGCAATTGCTTGTCCTTGTTCATTTCAATAGTAAGTGATAATTATACCTGGGTTGTATTTTATTATTGAGGTGAAATTTGTGGTTGTTATAATTTGCTTATTTTGTGCTATCTATTTATTTTATGTTAGATGTTTCTCTGGATTGGACCAGGTGGTATACCAGGAGGCCGTTTTAGCTGAGCCTAAGATTTCTAACATTCAAGTGAGGAAGTAAAGCTAACAGCTAATTCAAGACGAAATTGAGAACAGGAAGTGATTGGGGAAATTTCTAAGCCAAAAAAAAAAGTCACTTTCAGAGCAGTCATATCGGGCTTTTTCCACAGAATGGGTGAAATGGGAGCTAGAAGAATTTGTTTAATCCTGTTTGTTTCCTCTTATCCAGTTTCCTCTGAGCGCTTCCCCTTTCTTTGTTCGCTTTTTTCCTTCACTAGTTCTTTCCTCTCTCCACTTCAGTGTAATAAAACACACACTTTAAGTCTGTCAGTCAGTAATGTTTATCTATTGAGCCTCTGCTTGGTGCAAAATTTTATACTAGGTACTGTGTGGGATAGGAAAGCAAAGGAAAATGTGATCCCAAGACTTAAAGATGTCCGGTTTCTGCCTCTACCTCACTCCCACATCCCCCCAACCTAGCCCACCCTCCATGTGGTCATCAGAATTATCTTTTTAAAACAGATCTGATCAGATCCCATCACATCTTCAACACTCCAAAACTGTATCTCACAAATGACTTGCCATCCTCTGCAACATTTTACACTTCTCTGCCCTTGTTGCTGCTTCTGCATGTCAAAATCCTACTCAGCCTTAAGGAACCACCTTAAATATCACCTCTCCCATGAAGGCTGTCTGGTTCTCATAATCCAAGTTAATCCCACACTCCTCTATACTTCCATAGCACGTCTTTCTTTTTTTAAAACACATATACTCTGTTTACACTTTTGTTATGGCATTTTTGGGGGGAAGTGTTGTAGGATTGCTAAACTTCATCAGTTGGGCAGTGGGGTACACTTAAAACACCTAGAAATACTCTTGATTTCCTCCTTATTGTTAAAGATTATTTAACCCCTTTTACTCTACTTCCATTTTTATACACACATATCTTCTGTCCCTTTTTTATCTATTATAACTGTGTGTGTGTGTATGTGTATGTATGTTTTGTTGAAGAATTTGGAGATATATTTTTGATAGCTATGGAAGAGAATGGAGACAAGTGTTAACTCCAAGGAAAACAAAAAGTTGTACAAAAATTGTTTTTATGGCATAGCTGTGAACATGGTTAATAAAAAATGGTGATATAGGGGCCGGCCCAGTGACGTAGCAGATAAGTTCTTGCATTCAGCTTCGGCGGCCTGGGGTTTGTGGGTTCAGATCCTGGGTGTGGACCTATGCACCACTCATCAAACCATGTTGTGGCAGCATCCCATGTACAAAATAGAGGAGGGTTGGCACAGATGTTAGCTCAAGACTAATCTTCCTCAGCAAAAAGAGGAAGATTGGCAACGGATGTTGGCTCAGGGCCAATCTTCCTCACCCCCCCCCCAAAATGTTGATATACCTATATTGGGAACATGGAGAGAGGCAAATGTATATTTGCAGGTTATTATCTAAAAGAGCTCAGTGCTTATTACTCATACTAGGAAGATCCTATCTAAAACTGAGAAATCAAGTGGCAGAAAAAAAAATGTTTTTAGAAATATGTGGAAAAATAGCAGGAAAAACAGCCAAAAGAATTGGAAGTGCTTGTCTCTGAGGAGCAGGAATCAGGGGAGGGAATATATATAGGAAGGTGTACCCCACCCAATCTTTGGGAGTCAGGACAGGATTCCTAAACTGAGACCTGAATAAATGTAAGTTGAAGAAGAGACATCAGACAGAGCAAGAGTCTGGAAGGAAGGAGGAATATGGATTTTGGCCACATAAAAAATCAGTGTGGCTAGAGCATAGAGTGCAATGGAAGAGTGGGGGTGGGATTAGGGTTGCAAATGAAATTATCATTATGAAGATAGAAAGGTAAGCAGAGTCAGCTCTCAAAAAGCCTTGTCAAGTGTATAAAAGAATTTGGCCTCCAGCTAGGAAAACAGAATCATAAGTAATATTAAGAAACTTCTTTCAGTCATACATTTCTAAATGAAAGTAATCGAAGAAATCACTTTCCATTTTTACTTCTGCTTGTCTAGGTCCCACCTATCTTTCAGGCCTGGCCTAAATACCACCTACTCAAATAAACCTTCTCCAAAATTCCTTAGGCATATCACTCTTTCCCCTGACTTCCCGTAAAATTGTATCTGTTCCTCTTATTTATTTATTTATTTATTTATTTATTTATTTATTTATTTTTGTGTGTGTGAGGAAGATCAGCCCTGAGCTAACATCCATTCTAATCCTCCTCTTTTTGCTGAGGAAGACCGGCTCTGAGCTAACATCTATTGCCAATCCTCCTCCCTTTTTTTTTTCCCCCAAAGCCCCAGTAGATAGTTGTGTGCCATAGTTGCACATCCTTCTACTTGCTGTACGTGGGACGCGGCCTCAGCACGTGTGCGTCGGTGCGCACCCGGCATCCGAACCTGGGCCGCCAGTAGCGGAGCGTGCGCACTTAACTGCTAAGCCACGGGGCGCCCCATGTATCTGTTCCTCTTAAATGACACCTATACTTTTTAGCCACAGCCTGTTCGTTGTTTAAATATCTCAAACCTTCAAATACAAGGGCTTTAATGTTGGGGTCTTATACATCTGTGTATCACTTAGCCAATAACACGTTTCAGCATAATATATGCACGTAAATTTATGTTAAAAGCTAATTGAGTAAATTTAAAATGTACTGATTGCTTTTAAAAAGAATATATGTAATAAAATACTGTCTTTAATAATACACATTAAATATTTTGTATTCATTTCACTCTGTACAAACTTTTATTTTTCCACAAATTTATTCAATCTTTTTCTGTCTATAGTTCTTATCTACGTTATTCATAGCATTTAAAAGCATTATTTATCACAGATTTGCTTTTTAAAGAAAATCTCATCTTAAAAACATAATCTAGGATCCATGATTCTGAATGTCTTTTGCTTTCTAGTCTGTTGCTGTGATTCTATTGAAAATGCACATAAATGTCACTTGCCAGATGCCATTTCCTACTCTTCCTGTTTTCTTCTATTTCTAGCTTGTTCCCTTTCAATTTTTGTTTGATGTTATTTCCTCCTACTCTAGTCCCTTCCCTAAAATACCATTATCTTTTTCTTCAGTGAGTTTCCCCACTCTACCGGAAATTAAAGACAGAGAAGTAAAATGTTGCTTTGGAGGAAAGTGGACAGGAAGATGGAAAAAGCCAAGGCATTTAATGGACTTTTTAATAGAGCTCTATTCCTGCTTCAACAAAAACTAACCATCTTCCTTTTCTTCTTGAGGTACACGTGTTAGGCCATGTTTTCGTTACTGACCTTTTTCTGAGCTGGAATACTACATGAGGCTAGGTTCTTGAGTCTCAATTTGCATCACAGAAAACTCCCTGGACATGCATTGGCTTCCCTTCGTGTCATTGTTACTCAAGGTGTAATCTATTGAGTGCCTTTGACCTGTTGGAGGCCACACAGGATATAAACTAAGCACATCTCTTTTCATCTGAAAGTACAGATACCACCACAAACAAAATGGAGGCAAATTCAAAGCAGATAATGCCTTTCTAGCTAAAGGATCAGGGAGAACAAAGAGGATTCTTTACTCTTCTTCTATTGAATTACTTATGGTGATGTTTTTTGTTCTTCATTTTCCGAGGTAGACTACTCTAGTCCACTCCACTAATTTTACCTCTAACATCTTGCTAACTATAATGGACATCATAAAATGCTTGCAAACAAGGTTCCATGCCTAGTACTTGAATTATCCTGCTGAAAGGCTATTCCTTCATTAATTGGAATGTGGTAAAGGTAAAACCATCAACTATCCTTCTTGGTATCCAAGAATAACTTGGTATCCAAGAATAACTTTCTGCTCTTAGCATTATATGGTCATGGAAATTGAAGGAGACTCGATTGAAATTCAGAATATGGACCCCAGCTGTATCTCTGGAGTCTCCATATGTGTTTTCTATCAGATCTGTCACAAAGTGATAGCTATATTTTGGGGAAGAGTGCTTATAGTTGAAGAAAAGAGGTTAGGATGGAGGAAATGTAAAGACTATGCTTTTAGTTTTATTTTACTTTTAAGGGGCTATAGAGAAATTATTATATAGAATATTAGCTCTGATAAAGAGCAAGTCAATAAAAGATGTGTATTTTGAGCTCATGCTATGTGTAAGCTGCAGAGCTTGGCAGGAGAGAGTGATTAGATATTATCTACATGAGAAGGTAACTGAGACTAAACCTAACAGGAAATATTTAATATCTTTAGGGATAAAAATTTTAAATGTTATTGAAGGACATAAAAAAAGAACTAAAAGAAGACTCTCTGTAACATGTTCAAGTATAAAGATTCAACATATTAAAGATGTCAGTTCTCTCCACATTAATCTATAAGTACAAAAATCAAAAGAATTTTTGGTGAACTTTGACAAATTAATTCTAAAATTCATTTGGAAAGGTAAAGGAGGAATAGTAAAGCAGTTTTGAAAAGGAAGAAAGACTATTCAGCCTGACAAATATTACAGCATAAAACTATAGCGATCCATGCAGCATGATGCTCATGCAGAAATATGAAAATCAATTGGTAGTATGAAGTACAGCATGCACACACATCATTTATTTATTTATTTTTATTGTGGTCACATTGGTTTATAACATTGTAATAAATTTCAGGTGTACATCATTATACTTCTATTTCTGCATAGATTACATCATGTTCACCACCCAAATACTAATTACAATCCATCACCACACACATGTGCACATGTCATTTAATATGTAATAAAAAGTAGTATTCCAAATCAGCAGAGAGAAAGAATGAACTATTCAACAAGTGGTTTGGAGAACATGACTATTCATTCGAGAGGAAAATAGAGTTAGCTCATTACTGAAACAGTACACGAAAACAAATTCCAAATGAATAAACTTAAAAGTTTGAAAAAAAAGCTACAGAAGTATTAGAAGATATAGGAGATGATATTCAAGAACTTGACAACATGGAGGATGTCTTAGAAAAAGACTCAAGAAGTGAAAGCCATAAAAAAGAATAATGCATTGAACTCCATCTAAGATTTAAAACGCTACAACAACTAAAATGAATGAAAAATTAAAAAGCAAGCTACTGAACAAGAAAGTATATGCAACATATAAAGTTAGATAATGGACTACTAGCCAGAATATATGTAGAATTCCCACAAATCATTAAGAAAAAACAAAAACATACAAACAACCTAAAAAAGAAAAGGGAGAAAAACAATGAACAAGAAAGTCACAAAAGAAATATAAATGCCCAATAAATAGACGAAACCTACTCAGTTCCACTAATAATGAATGGAAGGAAAAGACAAAACAATGACATACCATCTTTCACCCATCAGATTTGCAAAAAGTTTTATAGTTAATAATATCCGGTGTAGGCTACCTTTGGAAAAATTACTACTCTCACATTCTACTCGTGGCATAGACTTTGGGGGCAATTTGGCGGTATCTCATTTTTTTTTTTTTTGATGTTTTAATGGTTTCTAACATTGTGAAATTTTGGGTTGTACATTTTTGTTTGTCCATCAACACATATATGACTCCCTTCACCCCTTGTGCCCACCCCCCCCAACCCCACTGCCCTGGTAACCACAGTCCAGTTTTCTCTGTCCATGTGTTGGTTTATATTCCACATATGAGTGAGATCATACAGTGTTTGTCTTTCTCTTTCTGGCTTATTTCACTTAACATAATACGCTCCAGGCCCATCCATGTTGTTGCAAATGGGACGATTTTGTCTTTTTTTATGGCTGAGTAGTATTCCATTGTATATATATACCACATTTTCTTAATCCAATCGTCAGTCGAGGGACACTTAGGTTGCTTCCACTTCTTGGCTATGGTGAATAATGCTGCAATGAACATAGGGGTGCATAAGCCTCTTTGGATTGTTGATTTCAGGTGCGTTGGATAGATTCCCAGTAGTGGGATGGCTGGATCGTAAGGCATCTCTATTTTTAATTCTTTGAGGAATCTCCATACCGTTTTCCATAGAGGCTGCACCAATTTGCATTCCCACCAGCTGTGTATGAGGGTTCCTGTTTCTCCACATCCTCTCCAACATTTGTTGTTTTTTGTCTTGGTGATTGGTATCTCATTTTTTTAAAGATTTTTTGTGTGTGTGTGAGGAAGATCGGCGCTGAGCTAACATCTGCTAATCCTCCCCTTTTTTGCTGAGGAAGACTGGCCCTGGGCTAACATCCACGCCCATCTTCCTCCACTTTATATGGGACGCCGCCACAGCATGGCTTGCCAAGCGGTGCATCGGTGCACGCCGGGGATCCAAACTGTCAAACCCCAGGCTGCCGCAGTGGAGCGCGGGCACCCAACTGCCTGCATCACCGGGCCAGCCCCTAAAAGATATTTTTTAATGAAAATAAGAAATAAACAAGAAACTATTGGAAATAATGTTAAAAAATCCACATACCTACTCCTTAAAATGTGTTTCCAAGTAAATAATAATAGTAATAAAACATTACATATAAAGTTAAAGTCATCTGTTTTATCAGATCAGATTCAGTGTAAGTCATAAAGCCCTGGTTAATGCATGTAGAAAGGGAATTCATTAAAAGATACTGAGTACCATTTCTGTGAGGGCCAGAGAACCAGCTTCAGGTGCTGCATAGCCAAGAAGAGCAGCTGTAAATTACACACCAGAACTGGCCTGGGATAGACATTGCTGCTTCTGAAAACTGGGTGGGCTGCTGCCACTACCATCACCCTGGTCAAAATAGATTGTGTATGGTCCCTACTTCTGATTCAAAGTCTGGGTATGCAGGCTTAACCAATGGACTCTGGGTCATATGTCTCTGCCCCAGCTGCAGGAGAAACTGGGAAGGTCAGTTTCTGGCTTTTTCAACTTCTAGATTGGGAGGTAGACCCTGCCTCATAATGACAATTGTGAATGACATCTTTTTATTTCTATTACATTTTCTAAGTGTTTATTGCTGTGTATGAGCAACTGTATGCCAACAAAGTAGAGAATACAGGTGAAATGGACAAATTCCTAGAAAGGTAAAAATTACCAGAACTGACTCAAGAAAAATAGAAAATCTGAATAGATCTTAAGCTAGAAAAGAGAATGAATCTACACTTGAAAATCTTCTGATGAAGAAAAACCCAGGCCCAGATGACTTCACTGATAAATTCTACCAAACATTTAAAGAATCGATACTAGATCTTCACAAACTCTTCCAGAAAATAAAGGAAGAACATTCCTCAATTCATTCTATGAGGCCAGTATTACTCTTATACCAACACCAGAAAAAGACATCACAAGTAAATGTAAAAAAAGATACAGACCAATATCTCTTATGAATATAGATATAACAAAATACTAGCAAACCAAATCCAGCAACATGTAAAAAAGGATTAAATGCCAACACCAAGTGTGACTTATCATGGAATGTAAGGTTGTTTTAACATCCAGAAATCTATTGCTCTGGTGCATTATATTAATAAAATAAAGGACAATCATTTAAATAGATGCAGAAAAAGCATATGCTAAAATCCAATATTCTTTCATGATAAGAATGCCCAACAAACTAGGAATACAAGGGAATTTTCCCAACCTGATGAAGGGTATCTATGAAAAATCTACAGCTAACATCATACTTTATGGTGAAAGACTGAAAGCTTTCCCCCTAAGATCATGAACACAACATAGATGTCTGCTCTGGCTAATTCTCTTCCAGCATCACACTGGAGGTTCTAGCGAGGGCAAGTAGGCAAGAAAAAGAAATAAAAGGCATCTAGATTAGAAATGAAGAAATAAAACTTACTATGTTAGCAGATGGCATGATCTTGTATATAGAAAATTCTAAGGAATCCACTAAAAAAGCCTACTAGAACTAGCAAGAGTTCAGCAAGGTTGCAGGATGTAAGATCAATATACAAAAATCAATTGCATTTCTATAACTAGCAATGAAAAATACACTGGATAGATTAACAGCAGATTAGATACTGCAGCAGAAAAGATGAGTAAACTTGATGACACAGCAATATAAACTATTCAAGATAAAGCACAGAGAGAAAAGAGACTGGAAAACGGAAACAGAACATCAGTGACTGTGGAACAATATCAGTTGCTCTAAAATACTTGCAATTGAGACCTCAGAATGGGAGAGGATGGACAGAAAAAATTTTTAAGAAAAGTGGCTGAAAATTGTCCATATTTCATGGAAGCAAAAAGTCCATATGCATAAGAAGCTCAACAAATCCAAACAGGTAAACAAAGAAAACCAGACAGAAGCAAATCATCATAAAATTTCTGAAAAATCAGTAAAAAAAAAAAAAATTTAAAAGGAGCCAAAGAGAAAATACATATTGTGTACAAGTAAACAAAGATTAGAATAACAACAGACTTGTCAGAAATTATACAAGCCCAAAGACGAAGGAGTGATACCTTTAAAGTAATTAAAGAAAAAAAGTAGAATTCCATCTCCAGTGAAAATATCTTTCAAAAGTGAAAGCAAGATCCAGCCCTGATGGCTTAGTGGTTAAAGTTCCAAATGCTCCACTTCAGCAGCCTGGCTTTGGTTCCTGGGTGCAGAACCACACCACTCATCTGTTAGTAGCCCTGCTGTGGCAGCAGCTCACATTGAAGAACAGAAGAACTTACAACTGTACACAACTATGTACTGGGGCTTTTGGGGAGTGGGGGGAGGGGAGGAAGAGGAAAAAAAGATGAAGATTGGCAACAGA
The DNA here is from genome assembly GCF_057802395.1 of Ceratotherium simum simum. Classification (NCBI taxonomy): domain Eukaryota; kingdom Metazoa; phylum Chordata; class Mammalia; order Perissodactyla; family Rhinocerotidae; genus Ceratotherium; species Ceratotherium simum. The sequence continues at coordinate 27,761,402 of NC_141931.1, read as the reverse complement.
TGGTAGCTTAGGGCAAGTCTTCCCCTGCAAAAAAACAATCCTCTCTAAAAAATAAAAAAAAAAAATGAAGGCAATATAAAAGCTTTTTAAATAAAACAAAATCATTGCAATAGACCTATGCTTCAAGAAATTGCTAAAGGAAATTCTTTAAGCAGAAAGGACATGATTTCAGACTGAAATTTGGATCACTGCAAAAGAATAAAGAACACAGAAAATGGTAAATATGTGGGTAAAAATTTTTTCTTTTTAATTTCTTTAAAAGATAGTTGACTTTTTAGAGCTAAAATACTAGCAATGTATTGTGGGGTTCAGAAGAGATGGGAAGAAAAATGTAAAACAATAATAGCACAAAATCCAAAAAGAAGGAAATGAAAGTATACTTAAGGTTCTTATATTATATGTGAAGTGGTATAATATAATTTGAAATTTGACTGTAACAAGTTAAAGATATTTATTGTAAATGGTAAAGTATCCACTAAAGAAATAAAACAGAGAGGCATAGCTAGTGAGCTAGTAGTGGAGATAATATAGTTTCTTTAAAATACTCAATCAAAGGAGGGAAGAAAAAAAAAAGGAATCAAAAATAGGATGAAGAGAAAGCAATTAGCAATATAGAAAATTTAAACCCAACCATATGAATAATTACACTAAATATAAATGGTACAAATATTCCAATTAGAATTTGAAATTGACAGATTAATTTTAAAAAAAAAGGACTTAACTATATGCTCTCTAAAAGAAATCCACTTTCAATATAATTGTATGGATAGACTAAAAGTAAAAAGATGAAAAGATATATATACCATGTACATGTTAATCAAAAGAAGCTGGAGAGGCTATATTATAACAGATAAAGTAGACCTCAGAACAAGAAATGTTACCAGAAATACAGTGATATTTCAGAATGATATAGGGATCTTAATTTTGTATGTACCTAATAACAAAGCTTCAAAGTACATTAAGAAAAATTAATACAACAGAAAGGACAAATAGTCAAACCTACAATCATAGTTGGAGCTTTCAGCAGTCTTCTTAGTAATTGATAGATTACCAAAATAGACAGAAACCAGTAATGATATAGAATAGTTGAACAACCATATCAACCAACTTGACCTAATTAACATTTATAGAATACTCAGCTGAATAGCAGAAAAGTACACATTCTTTTCAAGTACACACAAAACATTTATTATGATAGACCATATTTCAAGCCATAAAACAACTTATTAAATTTACTAAGATTGAAGTCATAAAAAGTGCATTCCCTAACCAAATCTGAATTAAATAAAAAAATCAAGAGCAGATCTGGAAAATCCCCAAATATTTGAAAATTAAATAACATAATTTTAATAGTCCTTGGATCAAAGAAGAAACCAAAAAGTCTATTATAACATCCTTTGAACTGAATGAAAATAAAACACAACATATTAAAAATAAATGAAATGCAGCTAAAGCAGCATTTCGGGGAAATTTATAGGGTTAAAGGCTTTCATTAGAAAAGAAGAAAGTTCTCAAATCGATGTTATAAATTTCTACCTTAACAAACTTCAAAAAGAAGGGTAAATCAGAAACAACAAATAGAAGGGAGAAAATAATAAAGAGAAGTACAAAAATAAATGAGAGAGAAAATAAAAACAATACAGAAAATCAATGAAACCAACCGCTGATTCTTTGGGAAGATCAATAAAATTGATAAACATCTTGCCAGATGGATTAGGAGGAGAAAAAGAGAGAAGACACAAATTACCAATATCAGGAATGAGAGAGGGGTATTGCTACAGATTATACAGATATTAAAAAGATAATAAGGAAATATTGTACACAACTTTATACCAAAAAATTTGACAACATAGATGATGTGGACAAATTCCTTTAATGACACAAATATCCAAAGTTTATTCAAGAAGAAATAGATATTATTATTTGTTTTATTGGGAAATAATTCAAATACCATAAATTCACCCACTTACAGTGTACATATCAATGGTTTTTAGTATATTCACAGATATGTGCAACCATCACCACAGTCATTTTAGAAAATTTTCATCACCTCCAAAAAACAAACCTCTACCCTTTAGCTATTAGGTCCCTATTTCCCATCCTGCCTCCCACTCCTTAGCAGCCATGAATCTACTTTCTGTCTCTATAGATTTTGCTACTCTGGAGTTTCATATAAACGGAATCACATAATATGCAGTCTTTTGTGACTGAATTCCTCCACTTAGCATAATGTATTTAAGGTTTATCCATGTTGTAGCATGTATCCAACTTTATTCCTTTTTATGACTGAACAGTATTCCATTGTTTCAATGTACCACATTTTGTTTATACATTCATCAGTTGATGGACATTTGGGTTGTTTCTACTTTTTGGCTATTATGAATAATGCTACCGTAAACATTTGTGTACAAGTTTTTGTGTGAATATGTATTTTCCTTTCCTTTGGGTATATGACTAGGAGTGGAATTTCTGGGTCATATAGTAGGTCCATGTTTAATCATTTGAGATACTGTAAGACTAATTTCCAAAGTGGCTGCACCATTTTACATCCCAACTAACAGTACAAGAAGGTTTAGATTTCTCCATGTCTTCACCAAAGCTTGTTATTGTCTGACTTTTTTAATTCTAGTTGTCCTAGTAGATATAAAGTGGTATCTCATTGTCTTTTTGATTTGGATGATTTTGATTTGTACTTGATGGTGTCCTTTGAAGCACAAAAGTTTTTAATGTTGAGGAAGTGCAATTTATCAATTTTTCTTTTGTTGCTCATGCTTCTGGTCTCATATCTAAGAATCCTTTCCCAAATCCAAGGTCGTGAAGCTTTACTCTTATGTTTTCTTCTAAGAGTTTGTAGTTTTGTTTTTATGTTGGGTTTTGATGCACTTTGAGTTAATTTTTGTATATGGTATGAGGTAAGGGTACAACTTCATTCCTTTGCATGTGGCTATCCAGTTGTCCCAGCACCATTTGTTGACAATCAGTTGACCATATATATACGGGTTTATTTCTGCACTACCAACTCTATTCCATTGATCTGTATATCTACCCTTGTGCCAGTACTGCAGTGTCTTGATTATCATTGCTTTGTAGTAAGTTTTGAAATCAAGAAGCCTGAGTCCCCCTACTTTGTTCTTCTTTTTTGAGATTGTTTATTGGCTATTCTGGGTCCCTTGAAATTCCATACGAATTTTAGAATCAACTTGTCAATTTCTACAAAGAAGTTATCTGGGAATATGACAGAGATTGTGTGTAATCTGTGGATCAGTTTGGGGAGTATTGTCATCTTAACAGTGCTAAGTCTTCTGATCCATGAAGATGGGATGTTTTCCTATTTATTTAGATTTCTTTCAACAATATTTTGTGGTTTCCAGAGTACAAGTTTTGCACTTGTTTTGTTACATTTACTCCTAAATATTCTATTTGGATGCTATCGTAAATGGAATTGTTTTCTCAGTTTTATTTTCGGATTGCTCATACAAGCATAAAGAAATACAATTCATTTTTGTATACATATCTTGTATCTTGCAATCTTGTTGAATTCATTTATTACATCTAGTAGTTTGTTTTTGTTTTGTTTTGTTTTTCTTTTACTGAGGAAGATTAGCCCTGAGCTAACATCTGTTGCCAATCCTCCTCTTTTTCCTGAGGAAGATTGGCCCTGAGCTAACAGCTGTGCCCATATCCCTCTATTTTTTGTGTGGGACGCCTGCCACAGCATGACTTGATAAGTGCTGCATAGGTCCACACTCGGGATCTGAACCTGTGAACCCCGGGCCGTGAAGCGGAGCATACAAATTTCACTACACCACTGGGCAGGCCCTATACATCTAGTAGTTTTTTACTGGATTCCTTAGGATTGTTTTTATGTATAAGATCATATTATCTGAAAATACAGATAGTATTACTTCTTCCTTTCTAATCTAGGTGTCTTTTATTTCTTTTTCTTTCATAATTGCCTTACCTAGAACCTCGAGTACCATGTTAAATTGAAGTAATGGGAGCAGACAGCCTTGTCTTGTTCCTATCTCAGGGTAAACACATCCAATAATCTTATTGTCTTTTTTAAAAAGAAAAAAACAGTATTATCAAGGTCTCTACGTGTGGAATCAGGAACTTTTGAAATTAAACACATCACTTTCAGATTAGTTCTTTAACTTTCTTTTGCTCTTTACAATGTCAAATGTGGATAAATTATGCAAATGATTAATCAGCCTGCGCTGATGGAAGTTTTGACTTTGTCCCTGGTATAATTCGCATTGAAATACTTTATGAAATAAAAAGATTCTACTAGAACCAATGTTAGCACATTTCACTGAGCAAAACTATCAAACTCATTTCTTAAATTTCTTACTGGACTGAATAAAATCTGTTCTGTCCATTTTTAAAAAAAGCCTCTGAGTATGATGTTAGAATGGATCTTTTGTAGATGCTGTTTATCAAGTTGCGGAAGATCCCTTCTATTCCTAGTTTGCTGAGTGTCTTTTACCAGGAAAGGGTGTTGGATTTTGTCAAATGCTTTCTCTATGTCTATTGAGAGGATCATACGACTTTTGTTTTTTGGTCTATTGATATGATTTATTACTACAGTGAGCGCTTGGACCCAATTCCAACATGTGTGTGTGGAGGCTTCCCCACACCAACAAGCAATTCTCGGACACCAGCAGGGTGAATTCAACTCAATTCTGACGCTATCTACCTGGAGATAGAATCAGATTCCATAGGTAAAGCGTTCAGTTCCACAAGACCACTCCCCACTTCAGATGCCAATCACAAGTCCCAGGTTGTGGCCTGTACTTCTGACCAACTGGCTATAAGTCAGAGGTTCCAACAACTCCCTCCTTGGGTTTGATTAATTTGGCAGAACGGCTCACAGAACTCAAGAACACCCATTTACTCACTAGTTACTGATATATTACAAAGGATATTAAAGGATATAAAGGAATCAACGGTCAGATGAAGAGATACATAGGTCGATGTTCCAAACAAAGGAGCTTCTGTCCTCATGGAGCTTGGGGTCTGGCACAGTGGCAAGTGGAAGCATTCTGGTTCTGCAATGTGGAAGCTGTCCAAAAAGGAGAGCTGTCCTTCTATGTTTTTATGGAGGCTTCATTATGTAGTCATGATTGACTAAGACATTAGCCATTGGCAATTGATTCAACCTCAAGACCCCCTCTCCTCCCTGAAAATCAGGGAATGGGACTGACAGTTCCAATCCTCTGATCACATGGCCGGTTCTCCTGACAACCAGCCCCCACTCTTCAGTGGGGTCCAAAAGTCACCTTCATTAACATAAACAAGAGACAACTTTATCACTCTCAACACCTGGGAAATTCTAAGGGTTTGGGGAGCTGTGAGCCAGAAATAGGAACAAAGACCAAATATATTTGAGAAATGTATTTCAGTCATCTGAATGGGAAAATATATATATTTCTTATAAATCACAATATCGCAATTATATTAACTGATTTTTTGATATTAAATCAACCTTGTATTCTGGGATAAATCCCACTTGTTCATAGTGTACAATTCTTTTTATGTGTTACTGGATGCGGTTTGCTAGGATTTTGTTGAGAATTTTTGCATTCATATTCATAAGAGATGTTGGTCTGTAGTTTTCCTCTCTTGTGGTAGTTTTGTCCGTTTTTTTGGTATCAGGATAATACTGGCCACGCAAAATGAGTTGGGAAATGCCCCCACTCCCTTCTATTTTCTGGAAAAGTTTGGGAAGAATTGGTAATAATTCTTCTTTAAATGTTTGGTAGAATTCAACGGTGAAGGCCTCTGTGTCTGGGATTTTCTGTGTAGGTAGTTTTGTGTGTTTTTAATTACTAATTCAATCTCTTTACTTATTAGAGCTCCATTCAGATTGTTTACTTCTTTGAGTCAGTTTTCAGTAGCTTTTCAGTATTTCTAGGTATTCATCTATTTCATCTAATTTACCTAATTTGTTGGCATACAGCTGTTTATAATACTCCCTTATAACCTTTTTTATTTCTGTAAGGTTCATAATAATGCTCCCTCTTTCACTTCTGGTTCTAGTAATTTGAGTCTTCTCTTTTTTTCTTGGTCAATCTCACTAAAGGTTTGTCAATATTTTCAAAGAACCAACTTTTGATTTCATTGATTTTTTCCTCTGGTGTTATCCTATTCTCTGTTTTCTTAATTTCTGTGCTAAGCTTTATTATTTCTATCTTATGGCTTGTTTTAGGTTTAGTTTGCTCTTCTTTCAGCAGTTTCTTAAGGTGGGAGGTTAGATTATTGGTTAGAAATCTTTGTTATTTCTTAATATAGGCATTTACAGATATAAATTTTTCTCTAAGCATTTCTTTAGCTGCATCCCATAGGTTCAGGGGTGTAGTGTCTTAATTTTTACTCAACTCAAAGTTTGTTTTTTAATTCCCTTTTGATTTATTCTTGGACCTATTGGTTTCTTAGGAGTGTGTTAATTTCCACATATTTATAAGTTTCCTAATTTTTTCTATTGATTGCTAATTTTTTCCATTGTGCTCAGAGAAACACAATAAATTTATTGAGGTTTATTTTATGAGCCAGTATATAGTCTATTCTGTAGAATGTTAACATGTGCACTGGAGAAGAATGTATATTCTGTTGTTGAGTGGAGAGTTCTATAGAGGTCTGTTATGACTAGTTGGTTTATAGTGTTGTTTAAGTCTTCTATTTACTTGTTGATCTTCTATTTAGTTATCCTATTCATTATTGAAAGTGGAATATCAAAGTCTCCAACTTGTATTGTTTAATTGTGTATTTCTTCATTTACTTCTGCATTTTTTTCTTCATGTGTTTTGGAGTTCTGTTATTAGGTGCATGTCTATTTATAATTGTTGTATCTTCCCTATGGATTGACCCTTTTATTATTATAAAATTTCCCTCTTTATCTCTAGTAACATCTTTTTTTGTTTTGAAGTTTATTTTTTCTTATATTTGTATAGTCATTTCAGCTTTCTTATGAATGCTATCTGTGTGACATATCTTTTTCCATCCTTTTACTTTCAATGTATTTATATCTTTAAATCTAAAGTGTGTCTCCTGCAGACAGGGTATAGTTGGATCATTTTTTTAATCCATTCTGCTGATCTCTGCCTTTTGATTGGATTGTTTAATCCATTCACATTTAATGTTATTATTGATATAATTAGATTTATGTCTGCCATTTTATTTTTTTTCTATATGTGTCATGTCTTATTTGTTCTTCTATTCCTCCTTTACTGCTTATTTGCATTAAGCAAGTATTTTCTATTACAGCATTTTCATTTCTTTAATTTTATTTGTTTTTTTTAGGGGTTACTATAAAGTTTGCCATATACATCTTAAATTATCAGAATCAACTTCAGATTTATACTAGCTTAATTCCAATGATATATAAAAATGCTACACCTATATAGCTCTAATCCTTTTTATTTCCTTTTGTGGTATTATTGTTATACATGTTACATCTATTAATATTACAAACCCAACAATTATTATAATTATTACTTTACCATTTGTTGTCTTTTCCTTAGCCAAATGCAGCTTTGTTGCCACCTACCTCCTTTGTGGTTTTATTAGAGAATATATTATACATATATTAAATTTCTATATAAGTCCAATATTACATTATATACATATTATTTCATGGCTTTTTAAATCAGTTATGAGAAGAAAGGAGAAAAATGTGCATTTATACTCTTTTTTATCAATACATAATTAACTTTACCCGTGTTCTTCGTTTTTTCATGTAGATTCAGATTACCATCTGGGGTCACTTGGTTTCAACCTGAAGGACTTCTTTAGTATTTCTTGTGAGGCAGATCTGCTGGTGACAAATTCTTTCAGTTTTTATCTGGGACAGTCTTTTATTCACCTTAATTTTTGAAAGATATGTTTGCTGGATATAGGATCTTTGGTTGACAGTTTTTTTCCTTTGAGCACTTTGAATATGTCATCCCACTGCCTTCTAGATTACATTGTTTCCGCTGAGAAGTCAGCTGTTAATCTTATTGGGTTTCTCTTGTACCTGACAAGTTATTTTTCTGTTGCTGCTTTCAAGATTTTGTCCTTGTCATTGACTTTCAGCATTTTTACTATGAAGTGTCTATTTGAGAATGTCTTTGAATTTATCCCACTTGGAGTTCATTGAGCTTCCTGGATGTGTATATTATTGTTTTTCATTAAATTGGGGGGCCGGCCCCGTGGCTTGGTGGTTGGGTGCGCACGCTCTGCTGCTGGCAGCCCGGGTTCGGATCCTGGGTGCGCACCGACGCACCGCTTCTCCGGCCATGCTGAGGCCGCGTCCCGCATACAGCGGCTGGAAGGCTGTGCAGCTATGACATACAACTATCTACTGGGGCTTTGGGGGGAAAAATAATAAATAAAATAAAATAAATTTGGGGAGTTTTCAACCATTATTTCTTCAAATATTTTTTCTTCTCCCTTTTCTCTTTTCTCCTGGTATTCCTGTTACACATGTACTGGTGTTCTTAATGTTGTCTCACATTTCACCAAGGTTCTGTTCATTTTTCTTCAATCTTTTTCTCTCTGTTCCTTCAGCTTGCATAATCTCTATTGGTATATCTTCAAGTTTGCTAATTCTTCCTTCTTCCAGTTCAAATCTATTGTTGAGCCCCTCCAGTGTTTTCTATTGCAATTATTGTACTTTTCAACTCTACACTTTCATTTGGCTCTTTATTGATATTCTCTATTTGATGTGACATTGCTATCATATCTTTTTTTTACTGCTTTTATCACACTTTCCTTTAGTTTGTTGAACATATTTATAATGACAACTTTGAAGTCTTTCTCTGTTAAATCCAACATTAGTTGCTTTCACAGGAGTTTCTCTTATTTGCTTTTTTCTCAGTGTATGGGTCATACTTTCCTGTTTCTTTGCATGCCTCATAATTTTTGGTTGGAAGCTGGCCATTTTAGATAAATTGCCCCAATTCTGTGTACTGTCTGCCTGCCCACTTTGGGGCTTGTTATTGTTATTGGCTTGTTTATTTGTTTAGTGACTGGATTATTTTAGTGATATCTGTTTCCTCATACACATAGTGTTAAGCTTCTGTTGTTGCTTCTCAGGGAGGCACATCTTTAGGTATTCCCACAATCACCCTAGTATAACTGTGGTATTGGTAGAGCTCTCTTCCTCTGAAATAAGTATTATTAATAACTCTGTATCTATTAAAGAAACAAAATTTGTAGTTAAAAACATTCCTATAAATAAAATACAGGCCCTGATGACTTCACTGGTTAATTCTACTAAACATTTTTGAAAGAAATACCACCAATTTTAGTCAAAGTACTTTGGAAATGAAAAGAGAAGGGATTACTTACCAACTCATTCTGTTAGGTTAGAATTACCCTGATACCAAAACTAAGATATTACAAGAAAAGTAAACTATAGACCAATATCCTTCATGAACATAAATGACAAAATCCTTAATAAAATATCAGAAATTTATGTCCAGTAATATATAAAAAGGATAAGGTATCCTAATCAAATTAGGCTTATTCCAGGAACTCAAGCTTGGCTTAATATTTGAAAATCAGTTAATGTAATTCACCATTAGTAGACTAAAAAATAAAAACTATATAGTCCTCTCAATAGATGCAGACAAAATTCCACAGTCATTTATGATAAAAGCTCTCAAAAACTAGGAATAAAAAAGAAAAGCCTCAACCTAAAAAAAGGACACAAAACACCAAAGGTAACCTTATACTTAATGGTGAAAAACTGAATGTATTTCCCCTAAGGTTAGTGATAAGATAAAGATGTTTGTTGTCACCTCTTATATTCATCATTGCATTAGAGGCCTGAAACAATGCAATAAGGAAAAAAATACAGATTGGAAACAAAGAAAAGTATTTTTATTTGCAGTCACCATGTTCATCTTAGAAAATCTTAAAGAATACACACACAAATAGCTGTTAGATCCTAAGTGAGTTTAGCAAGTTGCAGGATATAAGGTTAATATGGAAAAAACAATTCTATTTCTATATATCAGCAACACACCATTGTAAATTAAATTTTTAAATACCATCAAAAATATAAAAAGATAAATATAGCAAAATGTGCACAAGACTTGTATACTGAAAACTATAAATATTGCTCAGAGAAACTTTAAAAGACCTAAATAAATAGAAAGAGATATCGTGTTCATGAATTTGAAGATAGAATATTAAGATGTTAATTATCCCTAAATTGATCTATATATTCAACACAATCCCAAACAAAATCTTAGCAGCTGTTTTTTTTTTTGTTTTGTTTTTTGTTTTTAGGTAGAAAATGATAAGCTGATACTACAACTTATACAGAAATTCAAAAGACTTAGAATAGCAAAAACATATTTGGAAAACAACAAAGTTGGAGGCAATGCAAATTCAAACCACAGCACTTCCTCCAGAGTAGCTAAAACTGAAAGGTGTTGACAAAGATGTAGATCAACTAGAATTCCCAGACATTGCTTGTGGAAATGTAACTTGGTACATTGTGAAACCAATTTGCAAAATGTTTGGCAATATCTATTAAGGTTGAACATATGGCTTCTTTATTGCCACAATAATGCTGCATAATAAACCACCCCAAACTCAGAGGCTTATGACAACAGCATTAATTTTCATACTCATCAACCTTCAGGATGTCTAAGGTTCTACTAACCTAAGGTGGGTTTGGGCTGCGACTTAGATTCATATCTGCTCCATATATGTTCTGAGGGCCCAGGCTGAAGGGGCAAGGGCTACATGAGACACGGTCTCTTCATGTGCATCAACTGAGCTCAAGAACTAAATTAAACTACACGAGCACATTTAAGACTCCTGCTTATACCATGTCTACTACTATTCTATCAGCCAAAAGAATTCACATAACCAAGAACAATATTAATGAAATAGAGAAGTAAACATGGCCAACAGGGAAGAAGGAAGAGAATAAACATTTGTTGAAACAAAAATCCAAATTATCATGTCCAGCATGGTATACACCCAACAGAAATAACGCATATGTGCACCAAGAGACATAAATAGTAATGCTCAAGCAGCATTATTCATAATAGCCAAGAACTGGAAACAATTTGAATGTCTATCAACAGTACAATGGATAAAGAAAATGTGCCACATTCATGTCTACCTATATAGCAATGAAAATGAAAAAAAAGTGCACACCAAATCATAAGTCTCATAAACAATGTTACTCCAAAGAAACCAGGCACAAAATCATTCAATTTATATAAAGTTCAAACCACAAGCAAAACTAAATGATAAAGTTTAAGGATGCATGTTTAGGCAGCAAATCTATTAAGAAAGGTAAGGAAGAGATTGCCATGGAAGGTAGACTAATGGTTAGGTTTGATGGTAGGGAGAGAGGATGGGTATTGATTGGGAGTTGGCACAACAGGGAGCTTCTAGGGTTTTGGCAATGTTCTATTTCTTGACCAGATTGGTGGTTTCATGAATATTTGCTGTGTGGTAAATCAGGGAGTTGTACAATCTGGTTTTGTGTACAAGCATACCTTGCGCTTCACTTTATTGCACTTCGTAGACATTACGTTTTTTACAAATTAAAAGTTTATGGCAACCCGTGTCAAGCAAGTCTATTGGTGCCATTTTTCCAACAGCATTTGCTCACTTCATGTCTCTGTGTCACGTTTGGGTAATTCTCACAATATTTCAAACTTGTTCATTATAATATTTGTTATGGTGATCTGTGATCAGTGATCTTTGATGTTACCATTGTAACTGTTTTGGGGCATCATGAACTGTGCCCACATAATACAGCAAATTTAGTTGATAAACGTTGTGTGTGTGTTCTGACTGCTCCAATGACTGGCCATTCTCTGTCACCCTCCCTCTCCTCAGGCCTCCCTTTTCCTTGAGACACAACAATATTGAAATTAGACCAATTAATAACCCTACAATGGCCTCCAAGTGTTCACGCGAAAGGAAGAGTCACATGTCTCTCACTAAAAGCCAAAAGCTAGAAATGATTAAACTTAGTGAGGAAGGCATGTCGAAAATCAAGATAGGCTGAAAGCTACGCCTCTTGTGCCAGTTAGCCCAGTTGTGAATGCAAAGGAAAAGTTCTTGAAGGAAATTAAAAGAGCTTACTGCAGTGAACACACCAATGATAAGAAAGTGAAACAGCCTTATTGGTGATATGGAGAAAGTTTTAGTGGTCTGGATAGAAGATGAAACCAGCCACAACATTCCCTTAAGCCAAAAGCTAATCCAGAGCAAGGCCCTAACTTGCTTCAATTCTGTGAAGGCTCAGAGAGGGGAGGAAGCTATGGAAGAAAAGTTTGAAGCTAGCAGGGGTTGGTTCATGAAGTTTAAAGAAACAAACCATCTCCATAACATAAAAGTACAAAGTGAAGCAGCAAGTGCTGATCTAGAAGCTGCAGCAAGTTATCTAGAAGATCTAGCTAAGATAATTAATGAAGATGGCTACACTAAACAATATACTTTCAATGTAGATGAAACAACCTTCTATTGGAAGAAGATGCCATCTAGGACTTTCATAGCTAGAGAGGAGAAGTCAATACCTGGCTTCAAAGCTTCAAAGGACAGGCTGACTTTCATTAGGGGCTAATGCATCTGGCAACTTTAAGCTGAATCCAATGCTCATTTACTATTCCAAAAATCCTAGGATCCTTAAGAATTATGCTAAATCTACTCTGCCTGTGCTATCTAAATGGAACAACAACACCTGGATGACAGTTCATTTATTTACAACATGGCTTACTGAATATTTTAAGCCCACTGTTGATACCTACTACTCAGAATAAAGATTCCTTTCTAAATATTAGTGCTCATTGACAATACACCTGGTCACCCAAGAGCTCTGAAAGAGATGTACAATGAGATTAATGTTGTTTTCACACCTGCTAACAGAAGATTCATTCTGCAGCCCATGGATCAAGGAGTAATTTTGGCTTGCAAGTCTTATTGTTTAAGAAATACATTTCATAAGGCTATAGCTTCCTTGGATAGTAATTCTTTTGATGGATCTGGGCAAAGTAAATTGAAAACCTTCTGGAAAGAATTCACCCATTCTAGATGCCGTTAAGAACATTCATGGGAAGAGAAAACATCAACTTAACAGGAGTTTGGAAGACGTTGATTCCAACCCTCATGGATGAGTTTGAGGGGTTCAAGATTTCAGTGGAGGAAGAACTGCAGATGTGGTGGAAATAACAAGAGAACTAGAATTAGAAATGGTGCCCGAAGATGTGACTGAATTGCTGCAATCTCGTGATAAAACTTTAACAGATGAGGAGTTGCTTCTTATCAATGGCAAAGAAAGTGGTTTTTTGAGATAGAATATTCTCTTGGTGAAGATGCAGCGAAGATTGTTGAAAGGACAACAAAAGATTTAGAATATGACATAAACATAGTTGATACAGCAGTGGCAGGATTTGAGAGGATTGACCCCAGTTTTGAAAGAAGTTCTACTGCAGGTAAAATGCTGTCAAACAGCGTTGCATGCTACGGAGGAATCGTTCGTGAAAGAACAACTCAACTGATGCAGCAGACTTCATTTTCGTCTTACTTTAAGAAATTGCCACAGCCACTCCAAATTTCAGCAACCACCACTCTGATCAGTCAGCCTCCATCAACATTGAGGCAAGACCCTCCCCCAGCAAAAAAGATTTTGACTCACTGAGAGCTCAGATGATGGTTAGCATTTTTTAGCAATGATGTGTTTTTTAATTAAGGTATGTAATTGTTTTTTTAGACATAATGCTATTGCACACTTAATAGACTACAGTATAGCGTAAATGTGACTTTTATACGCATTGGGAAACCAAAAAGTTTGTGTGACTCATTTCATTGTGACATTTGCTTTATTTGTGTGGTCTGGAACCAAACCTGCAATATCTCCAAGGCATGCCTGTACAGTTGACTACTTAGTGCGCCACATAATGACATTTCCGTCAACAACTGACTGCATATACAACAATGGTTTCCATAAGATTAGAACCATATAGCCTAGTTGTGCAGGCTATACCATCTAGGTCTGTGTAAGTACACTTTATGACGTTTGCATGATGAAATCGCCTAACAACGCATTTCTCAAACTGTATCCCCATTGTAAAGCAATGCATGATTGTACTTTTAAATATTTGTAATATTTCTACAGCCAACCTTCTTTAGCTCAAGAACACGCTTAATTTCACTTCTAGGGCCTTTGCACTTGCTTTGCCTTCTGCTTGGAAAGCTCTTCCTCCACATCTTCCAAGGGTTGATTTGGTCTGTTTTTACGTTGAGATTTGACCTCAGATGTCCCTTATTCAGTGAGACCTTATAACTCGGCCTCTTCTGCCCCTGGCCTTCAGCTTCCAACCACATCCTCCAGCTTTTCTAGCTGTTTTCACAGTATTGTTAAACGAAAGTCTATTTTTTGTTGTGGTGGTAGTGGTGGTGTGCTTGTTAGTCATCCACCTGTAGAATAGTTTCCATTTTTGTGCAGCATCCCTGTCTAGCTTGTTCACGACTGTAATCCTAGTGCTTAATTCAGCACCTGTCCATAGTAAAGAGTAAAAGGTGCTATTGAATGAATAAATCGTTCTATTCCCATCACGTAGAATTAATGCTATCTGTGGTCCTTTAGCTCTCTCTGCATAGATTATTAACTTCTACAGGTGTTTTATTAGAGAACTAGCATGCAAACAAATGCTACATGGATTTAACATTTATTAAATTACAAGGACGAGATTCAGTAAATGTCGCTTTTGGGAGAGACAAAACAAGCGGCAGCTTCGGAGTGAGACACGAGAGGCGGACACTCGACCACAGCGCGAGGAAAACCCCACAGCACGCGCACAATCGACAGGGCAGCGTCTCCCGCGTCTTCCGGTGCGTGCCTTCCGCATCCGGCGACGCGTCAGCACCGCGAGAGGCCCGGCCCCGCCCCACTCCACCCCACGCTGGGCCATCGCGCGCGCCTACTCCGTCCTCCAATCGCGGGGTGCCCTGCGGCATCGCGCCTGCGCAGAGGGGAGAGGTGAGTGCCGCGTGGACGCCGGCTGCAGCCCGCGCCTGCGCGTCGGCTTCCCCTCAGCGATTGGCTCCTGCCTCCTACGGGACCGCCACAGTTCAGTTTTCACTTTCTCTTTTTTTTTTCCCTTCTTCTCTTCCTGAGGCCCCGGGGTTTTACTTCCGGTTTCCAGCCCGCGTCACTGAGGCGACATGTTCCCTCAGGCCGCGGGGCGTCTCGGGGTCCCTTCTTTTCTCTGACCCTGTGAAGAAGGGACGACGCTTGTCTGAGGAGCGCGGCGGGGCCTGCGGGCTCGGAGCCTGGACGCCGGGCCCGCGTCCTTCGCGGGCGCCTCGGGGCCGCCCTCCGCGCGCGCTGGCACAAGGGCGGAGAGGAAGGACGGGCTGCGACGTGGAGCGTCCAGCGCGCCTCTGACGAGCTGTGGAAAGGGGCGGCGGAGCGCGCCCATTGGAAACCCGGGAGGAGGGGAGTCGCGGAAAACGGCGACTCGGGGCCCCGTAGCTGGGAAGGAGGCGGAGACGGCGGCTTCTTAACGGGGTCCGACAATCGCTCTGTCACATTTGGCCACGAGGGACCGAGAGAAAGGAAGCGCATGTCCGGGGGAGCGGACATCTGAAAGCATGGGGAAGAAATCGAACAGGAATCTCAGGTCCTCGGGGGCGGCGGCGGCGCGAAGGACAGGTAACACCTCCCGGGGCGGGCGCCTCGGTGTGTGGAGCCTTGTGACACCTGGACGGAAGGAGGGCAGGAGGCGAGGCCGGGTGCACGGCGTGGCTGCTGGGGCTCGGGTCGTGGCTGTTGGGGGCTTCGCTGTTGTAATCTTAAGAAATTATAAAATTGCGATTGATTTTGCATGCTTTTCTTGGATGATGAGTGACTAACGCGTCCTGGCCCGTTTGCCCTGCTCTGGGGTGACCGGGGTGGGAGAGCTCGGTGGTTTTCAGCATCATGTTGGCTTTGCCGCTTTTCACCTTCTTTGCTGCTTTTTTGAGAATGGCCACTTTTCACGCCGGTGGCCATTCTCAATTTTGCTAACTTATCGATCTTGACTCTTTTCGAGGAAGTTAGCATTTTACAAGCTCGTATAGGTCTTCCGAATTCGTTTTTCCCCTTTTTGAGGCAGACAGTCTAGAACGGCTTAGGCATTGCCTTTGAGTTGCCCGTCAGAGGACAGCTTCATCTTCGTGGACGTTGTAAGAAATACTTAGTTGAAGTCTTGCCCATTTGGTTTGGACTGGCTAGTGAATAATTGTCTAAGGGTTCTTCGTGAATCTGCACCTCAAGTTTCTTTCTGGGGGGACTTCATGGCAGTGCGTGACCTTTCCTTTTTTAAGTAAGTGTAAAAGGAAGAGGTCTGTGCATTGGGAGGGTCATTTAGCAGGAAACCTCACTAGTGCGTAAGGAGGGTGGTAATAGGTCGGTCCATGGGAGCCAGCAGTTTGTCTGAAGGTGGCACCAGGCAGCGTTGTGTGGGAGAACCTGGCAGATTAACCTCAAAATTTGAGGGAGATAACTTTGAAAATCCTCAGGTTTCATTTAATCACCACCTGTTTGAAATCCAAAAATTTACATAACACCTGTCTTAGCCTTCTTTGTTCTCCCTGTAAGGTGAAGTTAGGATGATGAAGTTGATGAAAATATATTCTAAATGTAAGTGTTGTACAAGTGTATGGTGTTACTGTAGTAGCGTTAGTGATCTAAGGGCCCACGGTGTTCCCTTGAAAGAACATTAGCAGATGAATGGGCTGTGTGAGTGATGTTTAATATTATAGGGTCTGAGATTGGTAGTAAGTCTAGTCAGCAGGTTCATAACAAAGCAGAGATTCCTTAATAGTATAAGAATACTCTTCTGTCGAAAACTACCTTAAAGAATTGGATACCTCTATATCATATGTTCAGTACGTCAGTAAATAACTAACCCAGACTGGAGAAAAGTAAAAAGTGACAAAGTGTCTGTCACAACTGACTTAAGAAAAACAAAGAATGGTATTTGAAATCTTGTGTTTTCAGGACATTTGCCCAAATGTAACCAGTTCTCTTTAAAAAGAGCTGTATCATGAGCATCTCCTGTAATCCAAACATACTTGCTTAAATAAAAATCCACCAAGTGCCTAAAAACTTGCCTGAGACATAGTGTTTGTTAAATAAATGCAGTATGATATCTATTTAGTATAATTAAATAGATATAGCATCTATTTATCAAATGAGTCTTTCATTCCTCTTCTGATGGACATTTAAGTTATTTTCAAGTTTTCCCCTGTAACTAACAATGCTGTGTGATTATCTTTTTTGCTATTATTAAACAATGCTTCATGTGCTCATGATAGTATTTCTAGAATCGATTCCTTATGAGAATGCTGCATAATAATGCTGTTAAATGGCCCTCAAGTGATTGTACCCTTTTATATTCACTCTCTCAAAGGTGTGTTTTTATTTCCCTGCTAGCCAGCACTGGATGGTAACAGTATTTCTTTAATATTTTACTAATTTTCTAATAATTGAAAATAACATTTCATTTTAATTTTTACCTTCCTTGGGTAATAAAAAAGTTAAATGTTTTTGGCCGGGTCATATCCTTTGCTTGTTTTTTTTTTTGTTTTTTTTTTAACTGGGTTCTGAACTCCCTTCTTTGATCCCGTTAGCTATTACCACACTGTTTTAATTATTGTAGCTTTATAATGTATTTTGGTACTTTCTTTTGAAAAAAGCTTTGGGCTCTTCTTTTGCATTTTTCTTCCAGATGGAATTTAGAACCATCTTTTCAAGTGCTGTAGAAAATCTTGTTGGGATATTGTTTGTGATTGCATTGAATTTATAGATTAATTTGAGAAGAGACATTCTTTTGAGTTTTTCCTTCTAGGAGAATAGGTATGTCTCTTTGTTTCTTCTATTAATATTTTTATTGTGAAATATACCATTTATATGTACTGTGAAAAAAAAATTTGTATCTGTGTACCCAGCTTAATAGAACATTGCAAATACCTTAGAAGCCTTTGGTGTGTGCCTCTCCCCAGAAGCAGAGTATCCCCACCCCCAGCACCATGGTCATCTTGAATTTTGTGTTAATTATTCCCTTGCCTTTCTTTACAGTTTTATCACCTATATTTGTATCCTTAACCAGTGTATTGTTTATTTTCACCTGTTTTGAACTTTATTTAAATAGAATCATACTGTATGTCCTGTGAATTAACTTTTTTTAAACATTATGTTTCTGAGATTCATCTGTGTAGAAGCATGTGCTTATAATTTAGCAATTCAGAAACTTTTTTGTTGTTGTTGAAGTATAATTGACATACAATATTATGTTAGTTTCAGGTGTACAACATAGTGATTCGACATCTATGTGCGTTACGAAATGATCACCGCGATGAGTCTAGTAACAGAAACTTTGGTCTCAGGACTCCTTTACACTTTTAAAGATTTTATTTATTTTATTTTTTCCCCCCAAAGCCCCAGTAGATAGTTGTATGTCATAGCTGCACATCCTTCTAGTTGCTATATGTGGGACTCGGCCTCAGGATGGACGGAGAAGTGGTGCCTCAATGCGCACCCGGGATCCGAACCCGGGCCACCAGCATTGCAGCGCGCGCACTTAACCACCAAGCCACAGGGCCGGCCCTCCTTTACACTTTTAAAAACATTGAGCTGGGTGCCGGCCCAGTGGTGTAGCAGTTAAGTTCTCGCGTTCCACTTTGGTGGCCCTGGATTTGCAGGTTCGGATCCCAGGCGCAGACCCACGCACCATTTATCAAGCCATGCTGTGGTGGCATCCCTTATAAAGTAGAGGAAGATGGGCACAGATGTTAGCCCAGGGCCAATCTTCCTCAGCAAAAAGAGGAGGACTGCCATCGGATATTAGCTCAGGGCTAATCTTCCTCACAAAAAAAGAAACAACTATTGAGGATCCCAAAGATCTTTTGTTTACGTGGATTATATCATATTAGATATTAAAACTGAAAAAATTTTAAATATGTTAGATATGGCATCTATTGGTATATTTGTATATGCCAGTAAATATATTTTGGTATTGGTACCTCTACCAATAATAATAATAATAAACCTATTACATCTTAACATAAATAATATTTTTAATGAAAAATAACTATTTTCCAAAACAAAAGAAATTAGTGACAAGAGTGGCATTGTTTTACATTTTTGCAAATATCTTTAATGACTAGGGCCTCGTATCTGCTTCTGCATTCAATCTGTTGCAATATATTGTTTTGGTTGAAGTATATGAAGAAAATCTGGCCTCACTTAGCTGTGTATTTAGAAAAGGGAGGAATATTTTAATAACCTTTTAAAATAGTTATATTTTTCTTCAATACTGTTCAAAACCTAATGGTTTCTTAAAAGTTAGCTGCAGTGTAGAATTTGAAACCATATCAATGAACTTCTCAAACTCTGTGACATTAAAACTCGTTGGATTATCTTGCGTTTTGAAGGGATCTTTCACCCATGCATTGGTCATGTAGATGTTAGTTCACTGAATTATGTAGATCTCCCAAAAGATGACACATTTCATTATATAATATCAAAAAATTACGTATATTAGCATCATCACCACTTTGAGAACCACCGCTGTAAATCATTCATTTTCACCGAAATACAATGGTTTACTGCAAGAATACATTACATATTTATCCATGTTATTCTTTATGAATATATTGGTTATTTTCAATGTTCAGCTATTATAATTAGTGCTGCCATAAACGTTCTTGTTCATCTCCAAGTGCATATATACAGTACTTTTGCTCGGGCATATTAGTAGTGGAATTGGTGGATCCATTGGGAGGGTATGTACATGTTCAATTTCATTAGATAATATCTAACTTTTCCCAGATGGTGGTTCTGACTTATACTCCACCGATTGTGAATGAAACCTCTTTGCTCCCCATTCTCTCCACATATGGCATTGTCCAACTTTTTAATTTCTTTCGGTCTGGTGGAAGTAAAGTGATATATTATTGTGATTTTAAACTGCATTACTCTGATTACTTAAAAGAAATTGAGGGTCTGTTTTCTTCTGTGTAATGTTTCCTTATGTTCTCCCCATTTTTTCTATTGGGTGCTTGTTTTCTCATTAATTTGTACGATTTTTTAAAAACATGTTATATATACAAGTTGACAGACTCTTTCTGTTGCTAAAAAAAGTTACTAGAATCATTTATTTAAACAATTAAGAAATATGTAAAGGCATACATTGAAAAGAATCTTTCTTCCCTGTACCTATCCAACTCATTCCTCAGTATATTTTTTTTTATTCCTCCTTCTTACTCTAATTTCTGCTATGCTACATTTTCTTCTCCACTTGCCAGTATATCCTGGAAATCCTCACAAATCAGTGTGTAGGCAGCATGCTCATTCTACAGCATAGGAAAACAGTTTTCCATTGTGTGGCTGTACCAGTTTATTTAACTAGTCTATAGTAGATAGACTGACTATTTGATTGTTTCTAGTCTTTTGCTGTTAAAAACAGTGGTGCATGGAGTAACTTTGTAGAGTTGTCATTTTATATGTCAGCAGGTATTTTTGTATTATTAATTTCCAGAACTGTGATTACTGGGTCAAAAGATAAATGCTTTTGAAATTTTGATAAATATTGCTAAACTGCTTTTCTTTGGGATTTTGCACTCTTACCTGCAGTATACTGAAGTAACCGTTTTCCTAAAGCCTCCCCTCTCAAAATATATTGCTAAACTTGTAGATTTTGATAGCCTGATAAGTGAAAAGTGTATGAGTTTATTTAAATATACATTTTATGATGACTGAGTTTGAGCGTCTTTTTGTATGTTTAAAAGACTTCCCCCGCTTTTTCTTTTCTTTTCTTTTGATGATTTTTTTTTTTTTTTTTTTTGGTGAGGAAGATTAGCCCTGAGCTAACATCTGTTGCCAATCCTCCTCTTTTTGCTGAGAAAGATTGGCCCTGGGCTAACATCCACGCCTATCTTCCTCTACTTTATATGTGGGAAGTGTGCCACAGCATGGCTTGATCAGCAGTGCATAGGTCCGCACCCGGGTTCTAAACTGGCGAACCCTGGGCTGGAGCGCGAGAACCCAACCACTATGCCAGCAGGCCATCCCCCCCGCCTTTTTCTTTGTACTGACTGTACATATCCCTTGTCAAT
Source organism: Ceratotherium simum simum (assembly GCF_057802395.1). Classification (NCBI taxonomy): domain Eukaryota; kingdom Metazoa; phylum Chordata; class Mammalia; order Perissodactyla; family Rhinocerotidae; genus Ceratotherium; species Ceratotherium simum. The sequence goes on along the minus strand of NC_141931.1, from coordinate 27,740,285 downwards.
TTTTCTATTTTTTATTGGGTTATTGGACTGTTGAGTTGTTGGACTTCTTAACATACTCTGGGTACTGAATCTTTTGATAGTTAAATGGGTTGCAAATACCTTTTCTCTATCTTTGTGGTGTTTTTGATGAGCAGAAGTTCTTAATTTTTAAAGATTTTCATTTCATGTCTATATACTTGGAATTGTTTTGTGTAGTTTGGAGTATAGATATAATTTAACTTTATTCTCATGTGGATAACCAGTTGTAGAATTTACCATTGAATCCACTTGGGTCTGAAGTTTTGTTGGTAGCAGATTTTTAACTGGTGATAACAGGATTACTCAGGTTTTTTAAAAAAATTATGCCAGTTTTGGTAAGTTAGATTTTTCTAGGACTTTGTCTATTTTGTCTCAATTTTTAGTATTTATTGGCACAGAGTTGTTGAAAGTGTCCTTTTACTATCTTTAATTCTGAAGCATGTATAATTGTCTCCTTTTTTCATTTCTGATATTGAAATTTTTTTTTTTAATTTTTTGTTTATTGCAGTAACATTGGTTTATAACATTGTAAAAATTTCAGGTGTACATCATTATACTTCTATTTCTGCATAGATTACATCATGTTCACCCCCAAAATACTAATTACAACCCATCACCACACACATGTACCGAATTATCCCTTTCACCCTCCTCCCTCCCCTCTTCCCCTCTGGTAACCACCAATCCAATCTCTGTCCCTATGTGTTTGTTTATTGTTGTTTGATATTGAATATTTCTGTTCTTGTTTCCCCCTCACCCTTTCTGTTAGTTTATCTTGCCTGTAGTTTATCAGTTGTTAGTCTTTTCAGTGAATCCTTTTGTGATTATTTCTATCAATTATTTCTTTTTGTGTTTATTTTTTTTCTCATTTACTAAACTATTTTGCGATAGCTGTAGATTCATATGTACTTGTATGTTTTAGATCTGTCTCTTTTAGAGATCATCTGTTGGAATTTTTTAATGCAATTTTAAACTTTTAGCTGGGCCATATAGCCTATTTATATTTACTTCAATTGCTCTTATTTTATGCTTTCTGTTTGTCCTGGCTGTTCTATATTTCTTTGCTCTCCTTTTTTGTTATTTTTAAAAATATTGATTTAATATCTTTTATCATCCCACTTTTCCCATATTCTAGTTTGAAATTGTATACTTTTTTCTTTTTAAGTTATCCTAGAGATATCATGCATCTTTGACTTTTCAAAATCTAAAAATAACCAATATCTTTACCTTCCCCTTAGACAATACAAGAAGTTTAACTTCATTCAACCTCTTCGTGACTTATGTTATCTTGTATTTTAATTGTTTTTTTAAAATTCTCACCTGACAGAAGGGGACCTGTTTATAATTATTTTTTGTGTTTTACAGTCAGTGCTTGTTTACATTTCCCACATTATTACTACTTTCCCTATTATTCATTGCTTCTTTTATCTTTTAGACCATCCATCCAAGGGCTTTTTTTTTTTTTTTTTCCTGCTTAAAGTATATCCTTTGGAATAGCTTTTATTGAAGGTCTGTTGATGATGAACTTTCTCAGTTTTTGTTCACCTGAAAATGTCTTTGTGTCACTGTCATTTATTTGCTGAATATAGCAGTTTAGTTTGGCAATTGTTTTCTTTTAGCACATTGAAGATATCATTCCTCTGTCTTTTGGTTTCCATTATTGCTATTGAGATGTCAGCTGTCAGTCTCTTGAGTCCTGTTTCTCTGTCTGCTTTAATATTTTTCTCTGCATCTTTAGTTTTCTGTTGTTTCAATGTAATGTATCTTTATCTTGCTTGCAGTTGTTTGTCTTCTTAAATCTGTAAATTAGAGGTGTTTTGAAATATGTTTGTTGGCTATTCATAATTCTTGAACTGCAAATTACCATTTTTATATTCTATTGATCTATCTAAGTGTATAAATAAATCTTTTATAACCTAAATAGTAAATATTTCCTCTGGTCTTTTGCTTTTCTTTTCACTTTGTTTCCCACAAACTTCCCCAACAGAATGCATTGCCAAACTTGTGGATTTTTGATAATCTGTTAAGTGAAAAGTAAAACTTGAATAAAACTCTGGAACTGGTCTTTTGGGAGAAGGAGTAGGACTATGACTGCTCTTTCAGTTTTTTCATCATAATTGGTTTATTCATATGTTTCTTCCATTTAGACCAATGTTGGTAAATTATATTTTTATATTTTTCAAATTTATTGGTATAAATTGTGTATGAGAATTTATAGTTTTAGAAACCTTTTTCCTATATTTGTGGTTATATTATCCTTTTTGTCCCTGATGTTTAATTTTTTTTTTTCTGTATTATATTTGCTAAAAGATTGTTCTATTCCAAAACAACCAGCTTTTTCTTCTATTGATTGGCTCAATTGGCCTTTTGATTTTGTTTTTAAATTTGGCTTCTCTTGTTTTAATTACTACTTTTATCATAAGAAATGTGTCTGAGCATACTTTTTGTTTTTCCTTAATAAGATTTTAATAACACTTAATTGGAGAAATAAATCCCTTGCTAATGTTCTGTGTAAAGACTCCCTACCCTCCTTGGCATGGTGGAATAGACCCTGTTTAGAACCTTTGGGTACACCTGCTCCCTCATTAGGAGAAAGAATATTCGAGACCCCAACTCCTGAGGCCTAATTTGACCAGTTGAAGCACCTGCTTCACCCTGTGGTTATCCCTGCTTCTCTGTGAGCCGCCTTTATTGAAGGCCTGTTCTTTGCCCTGGGAATCTGGGATGGGATATATCTAGGGATAGTGGCAATAAAAAAATTATCTTTGTTATGCCATGCATTAGGCATCACTTTCTCTTTTTTCGTATGTAATAATCAAAAGAATGCAAAGTAGGTCTTAAAGTGTAATTGTCCCTGATAGAAATTTATTCTTAGAATTTTCTTGTAAGAAGGACAAAACTACTTAACAATATCCTTGTAATAAATATAGTAATGAGTTCAATGCAGCCATTTCATTGCAGGCTGATAGTTTAATGCTAATGCATAAATTAGTAAACTCAGTTTGTTGAGGAGCCAGAACATAGGTCAGTTACTTTATAGGGATGTCTGAAAATGTCACCATATAAACTTTGAAATGATTCTAATTAAAAGTGCATAGTCTTGAATATGGAAAGTATGTTCTCTAAAGAATCTGGTGACTTTTTATACAGCGTAGCAAGAAAGAAAATAAAATTTGATAGATGTAAGATTATAAGCATGTGTTTGATATACAAAAATACTTTTTACAGTCAGATTGGATTTTGAGAATGTTGAAACAATCTTCAAACATTGAATATTAAATCCAAAAGTAAGTAAGCCACAGTTAAGTGAAGAGTCATAGTACATAGGTATAACTCATTTTGCACAATGGATATAATCCCCCAAAAAAATGTTTAAAAAAAAAAAAAGGCAATTTCTCTTCCATTGGATATACTAAATACCCAAAGTGAATTTGCTGTTTTAAATAGTACATAATTAATCTATATGATTCTTTATGAGTTTAAGTAATTTGCTTTTTGAGTTCAGATTTTCCTATATGTTTGCTATATGTACAACACAGTAGTGGTAATGATTCTCTAGGATCTCCTTCTAGGTTTTCCTCCAGCAAATGCAGATACAGTCAGGAGATACACGTGGATATCTTGGGTTACAAAACATGAGTCAAGAGTCAAGATGTCCTTAGGTCAGGCCAAGTACTTCACCTCCCTCCTTCCCATTCAGTTTTATTTTTGGTGAGTTTTGTTAGGGCTGGGTGGCTTAGTGGGAGGGACAGGCACCCCCATTCTGACCCCAGGTGCTGGTATCAGCATCTCTTGGGGATATATGGAGTATTCAAAACCATATTCAGTAGGCCTTTTATTTTGTAAATTATACGACAAAGCCCCATGAAACCCTAGCCAGTGCGTTTACGTAGTCAGTAATGAGAAAGCTTTATAGGGGCAATGAGTTAGAATAACTTGGGGTCCCTGTAGTGAAAAGACATGGATTTCGGATTACGTCTGGGATTTGCAATCCTGCATGGTTACTGGGTACCAGCGGGCAAGACCTACGAGGAAACTGAAACTTGGACCCATCATTGTAAAATAATAAAACCACGTAGGGGTATTGGGTGACGTCAGAAATAGAGCAGAGGCACTCTGCTTGCTTGTCTAGCCCTCAGACCAGACTGCAGCTCCCACGGCCCCCCTACCCCAGTCTCCACGAGAGTCTGCGGGGTGTGCGGCCGGGCGCCAGGCTCGCGGTCAGCCGCCCTCGTTGACTTTTAAAAGGCTCCGCCCCGCGCCGCCCGGGCCACCGCACTGGCCATCGCTGGCGGGAGGGGGCGGCGGGTCCGACTGAACAGAGGCACAGCCCCCTCCCCCACGGACCATGAGGTGAGGAGCAGGGGTCGCCCCCGCACCCCCAGCTCCAGCTCCCCGCTGCTGCCGGGGACACCCCACTTGGCCGGCGAGCTGCCTGCCAGACCGCTGGGTGCAGAGGAGAGTGGGAGAAGGGACACACTACGTGTCCTACCTTCAGGGGGCTTTAGGGAGTAAAGCTTTGGTGGGGCCGCTGTGACAGGTGAGGACACACACGGTTGTACGGTGCTTAAAGGTTACGGAGAGCCTTTGTTTCTAACTCGTTGGATTCTGAGTGTGGTAGGTGAGGAAGCCCTTGGAGACCTGCTGGAGAGATGGCATCACTTCTTACAGCTTTTCTCTGTGTGTAGACTTACAGTATTTTAGGTCATCTTTTGAAATGTAAGACAGAGATTTCAAATGGACTTTGCACTTCAGATAGTAGCAAGGGTACCTTGGTTTTCATTCCATCTGTGCATGATTATCTTGACATAAAAAACATTTAAACTTTTGTATATGGCAAACATTTTTATATTTCTTAAAATTTTTATGAAAATTGTACATTTCTCATTCTAGAGTATTTTCAGTTTTATAGTAGGGACGCTTTGTTTTGTGGGTCTCTTCATCATTGTTTTGGCTTATGGGAAATTGTGTTTCCTTTTTTTTTCTCTACCTTGTCTTCATTTAAAAAAACTAGCTTGTTTGCTGCTTAGGGCTATGGGAGATCTGTTTTTCCAAAATGAAGATAGCTTTACTTCCCCCAAATTATTTTTGCCTGTACTTGACCCACCCAAGGATAATTTAGTAAAGTATTGAGTATCTACTGTGGCACTTGGAGCTCTGCTGGACATTGGGGGACTTTGGTGAGCAAGACAAAGAGTATCTGCCTCTATGGACCTTATAGTCTAGGGGAAGATAGACCCTCCACAAAAGTAAATTGATAAAATAATTGCTTGTTGTAATGAGTGCTTTAAAGAAAAGACATACTTTTGGTCAGGTGATCAGAAAAGGTTTATCTGAGGAAATAACTTCTAGATTTCACTAACGGAAGAGAGAGAGCTAAGTCATGGGCAGGACAGGAGAAAGAGCACTCTAGTCAGAAATAACAACACGTGCAAAGGCCAGAAAAGAAGACAGAGCTTGACTCGGAAAGATCAGTGTAGCTGGAACTTAGGACATAGTAAATGAGGGGAAGGTAGATCAAGGTGAGGTGTAGGAAATAAGCAGGGACCAGATTTTACATGGCCACTGCAGGGAGTGCACCTTGTGTTCTGAGGGCAGTGAGAAGCCACTGACAGGTTTTAAGTAGAGAAATGAAGTGATCTGAAAAAAGAATTGATTCATTCATTACATAAATGTTTACTGAAACCTTACTGTGTACCAGGCACTGTTCTGGGCACTGGGGATACAGCATAGATAAGGACAAATGCCCTGTATTCGTGAAACTAATGATCTAGTGGTGGGAGGATAATCAAACAAGAAAAATATCAGCTGTTGATGAGTGTTGTGCAGAAGATGATCGTTGTTTAGATTGTAGTGTATGTTTGTATGTTCTTTAAGACTTTATATATATATATACATATGCTTCTCTTTTGTAATCTGCTTTTCTTTCCCCTAAACAATTTATGGTGGGACATTCTTCTGTGTTAAATGAACAGCGTTCTTTTATTTGGGAGCATCTTAGTTTGTTTTTTAGATTAAGTATGGCAAAAATAATAAAGCATGAATAAAAAAATACTGTGCAGCAACCAAAATTTATGTATTATAAGGCATCTGTTGGGAAAGAATTATATAGTAACTTCCTTTTGACTGTCTGACATGTGGCTCTCCTACCTCATCCCATACCCCAGTAGCCCCTCTGTGATGCTTTTACTTTGACCTATAAATGTGGTTAGTTAAATTTATGGATTTCCTATTTATTGAACCAATTCTTATATTGCTAGAATGAATCCTAATTGATTTCTGTTGTTATTTGAATATCCTGATGGATTCTCTTTGCCAGTGCATATACTTTAGGATTTTAGTATCAATATTCATAAGAGATAGGTCTATAGTTTCCTTTTTTATGATTTTCTTTGTCAGATTTTAATATTAGCATTTGACTGCTTTGTAAAAAAGAATTGGGAGGCTTTATTCCTTTTTCTGAGCTTTGGAACAGATTAAATAGCATAAGTATTATTTCTTCTTTTATTCAGTTACAAAATACATATTTAATAGACACCCACTGTGTGCCAGGCATTGGGCTGGATGCTGGTTAATCAGAAGTAAACGAAGCAGACGTGGTTCCTGCCCTCACAGGACTTGGTTTATTAGGGAAATAGACATTAGTGAAGTAATTATGAATATGTAATTATAAATCTTGATAAGTACTCTGAAAGAAAAGAACAGGGTGCTTTGAAAGCATATCATTGAAGATCTATATTAGATTTTACTTTTTATGTATTTGAATAAATGGTTGAGTACATATGTACCAAAAGCTAATTCTTTTTAAATTAATCATATTTATTGAAGATTTGTAATTAGGTCTGTGATAAGTACATAAGTAAATAAAATGAGGTCTTCATAATTATACAAGTTGAAATAAAAAATAATGGTAATAGTTGCTACCATAGTAGGTGGTATATTCCACATTTTTTAATTGAAGAAATTAAAACTTAGATTAAGTGGACACTTCTAGTTTAACATGTCCAACTGTGTACACCCTCTAGAAATCCCACTAAGATTATAATAGAAGAATAAAGGTATAAATCCATAAAGATGAAGAGAATGAGAGAGGAGAAGATAGGTGAAATAAATATTTGGGAAACTGGAAAGAAGACGGTCAAGTAATAAATGACGTAGTGGATTAGAGAATGCTGAAGGCTGAAGAGAGGTAAGCCAATCAGAAGCAAGCTGATGGCCACCACAGAATCTGGAAAAGGCTCCGGGTTTGGAGGTACCAAGTACTTTTCCAGGCAGGAATACAGGGTGAGAGGAAATAGAAGGATTGATGGATGATTTTTATAATCTTGATGCTTGGATCCCCTTCTCCACCCTATACACCCAGAGACTACCTCTCTTCTACCCTGACAGAAGATGGAAGGTTTACACTCAGGAGACAGTAACTAGGCAGGCTCTAGACAGCTGAGGTAGGGGTGAAGCACCTAAATGGAAATGAGGATTAAGTGCAAGTCAGCATACTGACCAGTGAAACTAGAGCTGTCTGTTTCTGTGTGGTTCCCAGAACTAATAGTTAAGCTTATGCTCCCCCTAAACAAGATATCAAAGCATTTTTTCCTGAGGAAACTTAACAACCAATGGCAAAATATTTAACAGATATGGGCTTTTGGAGTTCACCTGATTAAACAGTTGCATCACCGTCAGATTACCTGAGGGAGCAAGCGCTGCTGATCAAGAAGCACTGTTTATGCACCAAACCTTCAGTCACCTTTAAGTGCCTCACACTTAAACATAAATGCAGTCAAGGATCACCAGCCATGTGGTGAAAGTCTCTAACATCAAAGAGACCAAACAGCAGTAAACAAGTAGGAAATAAAAGGAGCTTGGTAGAAATAGATTTGCTGCAGGTAACAAAAGAAACATCAACAAAAGAAAATTACAGTGTCTTTAGAGAGAAAAGAGAAGATATTATATCCATGAAAGAAGAGATTCTATTTTTTTAAAAAGAGAGATAAATTATTCAGAAAACAGAAAAGAGCTCTGTGACAGCAGAAATTTGTTTAAAAATTTGATACAAGGATTGGATAATAAAGTTGAAGAACTCTCCTGAAAAATAGAAAAGTCACAAGAATTAGAAAATGAAAAGGTGAGAAAATTAGAGAACCAGTCAGGGAGGTCCTTCATCTAATACAGTAAGAGGAAACTATCGTCTGTGGCCCCAGAATTGAAGGATGTGAGTTTCTGGATTGAAAGGGTCCATCTGGTGCCCTGAACAAGAAAACAGGAGAGCAATACAAAAGCACCAGACTGACTACATAGTTTCCAAAGGAACAAGACCAGATGAGTTCTTAATCTCTCTACTTCTGAAAAGAAGAAAGCGGGGGTTGGCAGCTCTCAAACAACATTTTGAACTAATTCAAGAGAAAAAGAAACCATGTAAACCCTAAATTATATGTAGGTGCTACTGGGAAGCCACGATGAGAAGTTCCAATAGTTCTATGAGAAAGGTAGAGATGTGCAGAGGAGGCATAGCTCAGAAATCTCCAGCAACCATTCAGTCCCAGAAGCAGAGAGCCCCATCCTAGGAGAGAATAGCTATGTACTCGGTTAAAACTGAACAGCCACACAGTATCCTTAGAGCAGGAAGAGAGGATTTGGAAAGTGCCTGGGCGACCCAGAGATCTTAGAACATGCTGGCAAAATACTCCTAGAAGTGAATGTATGGCCTTGGAAAGCAAGGGTTGTCTCTGTTAGTGGCAGTGGTCTCAAAGAGGAAACAAAAGCTGGAAGTAAAGGTGCTCACTCTTGAACCAGATTACACTTGCAAGTGAGAAGAAGAGTGGCAACAAAGCCACCATATTATTTTAAAAAACAATCTTTGGATGCGGGAGCAGAGGAGGGAACCTTTAAGCTAAGAAACCTGGAAACTCTTCTATCTCCTACCTGCACCCTGAACCTTCTGGTAATGGTCCAGGGTAATTCATCTCATTCAAATATGAATAACAAAAAGAATATGCCCAACATCCATACAGTGATGCTGGGGTAGATTGCATTTCTTTGTTGGTTGGTTTTTGTTCTTTTAACATAATATTTTTATTACTGAGATATAATTCACGTGCCATAAAATCGCCATTTAAAAGTGTACAATTCATTGATGTTTAGTATATTCACAAGGTTGTGCAACCATCACCACTGTTGCTTGCACTATGGACTTTAGGGCTTTACTTCTCCTTGTATTCCTGCCATGACTCTGCAGTCCCACTCACTAAAGGGAAAGAGTATTTTTCCCTCCCGCTTGACTTTGGATTTGGCTATGTGACTTGCTTTGGGCAATAATATCAGGTAGATATTGACAGCCTGTCAGTTTCAGGCCTAATAAACCTTAAAAAGACTTGGATATTTTCATTTTTTTTTCTGCACCTCTGCCATTTCCATGAGAAAAATATTCCTCTGCTAGCTCATTGGTTGAAGGAAGATGAGAGACATGTGGATCAGGTTCCCCCAGCTGAGCTGAGCATAATTCAGCCAACACTGTAGAAGTGTCAGTAATAGTAAATGATTGTGGTTATAAGCCACTGAATTTTGGGATGGCTTGTTACTAAGCAGTTAACTGATACAAATATATAAGGAAAAAAAGGTTAAAGGGAGAGAAAGAAAGGAAACCACAATTTTCTATAGATTATGAAAAAAAAAAACCCGAAAATATTGCCACAAAGTAGATCAGGGTGGGCAAGCTACTGCCAGTGGTATTGCCTACAGTAATAAAACAATATTTTGGTTAATGAGGGACCACATATATGAGTCCCATAAGATTGGTACCATATAGCCTAGATGTGTACAACCTATGATGTTTGCACAACAACAAAATTGCCTAATGACACATTTCTCAGAATGTGTCCTCTTCATTAAGCAACGCATGACTGTATTTTTGTAAGTAAAGTTTTATTGGAACATAGTCATTCTCATTCATTTACTCATTGTCTGTGGCTGCTTTTGTGCTTCACCAGCAGAGTTGAGTATTTGTGACAGAGACTGTATGGCTCACAGTTCTAGAATACTTACGTCTGTCCCTGTATGAAAAAGCTTGCTGACCTCTTGAAGTAGGTGAAAAATGTAACCTAAAATTCCAATATAAATTTAAAAATAAATAAACTAATACATCACTTCCACACCTCCTAGAATGGCTATAATCAGAAAGATAATAACAAGTGTCAGCAATGATGTAGCAAAATTAGAACTTTCCATACACTGCTGGTGGGAACATAAAATGGTGCAGCCACTTTGAAAAATAGTCTGGCAGTTCATCAAATGGGTGAACATCAATTTACCATATGATTCAGCGATTCTCCTAGGTATATACCCAAGAGAAATGAAACTATGTCCACATAAAAACTTGTACGCGATTATTCATAGGAGCATTATTCATAATAGTCAAAAAGTGGAAACAACCCAAATGTCCAACAGTTGGTGGTTGGGTAAATGAAATGTGGTATATACATAAAATGAATATTTATTTGGCCTTAAAAAGGAATGAAGTACATGCTACAATATGGATGAGCCTTGAAAACATTATGCTAAGTGAAAGAAGCCAGTCACAAAGGACCACATATTGTATGATTCCATTTATATGAAATGATCTAGTATAGGCAAATCTCTAGGGACAGAAAATAGATTAGTGGTTGCATAGGCCTGGGGCTAGGGAGCAATGAGGGGTGAGGGACATGGCTAAGAAATACAGGGTTTCTTTTGGGGTAATGAAAATGTTCTAAAATTGACAATGGTGATGGTTACACAGCTCTGAATAAGCTAAAAGCCATTGAATTGTACACTTTAAATGGATGAATTGTATGCTATGTGAATTATATCTCAATAAAGTTGTATTAAAAAATAAAAATAAATTAATGAATCATAAAAGATATGAAGAAAGACCACAAAGCAGAAATATAAGAATTCAAGGAAGAGACAGCCAGAAAGCAGGAGGTTGTGAAATGGGAACTAGAAGAACAGCAAAGAAATGAAAGAAAAAGATTAAATCATTTCAGAAACAGTAAATTATAAGGTACTATATGGGAAACTAGGCACCATTGCAAAGGACATAAAGATAGATATGAAATTTTATAATGTGTATATTTTACCACAATTTTAATTAAAAATGCAAAAAAACAAAAACTAAAGATAGACATGAGAAAAGTGAATAATAGAAAACGTAGATTTTTTTAAAGTAAGTAGTGGGAGAATAATATAGAATACAGAACTGGAGCCCCAAGAAAGAAACTCAAAACGATGCAAGAAAACAAATAAAGTGTAATTCAAAGTGTTTCCTTAAATAAAAAAAGATTTCAGTCTACCTATTGAGAGAATGCATCATGTTCCAAAGAAAAGTGGCGTAGCACTGAGATATTCTGGTAAAAAATTTTGGACTGGCAAAAGGTCCTATCATGAGGAAAAGATTGGTGGCAGAACAGAAATAACACCAGAAAACAGTAGATGAACCACGTGCAAGCTACTCAAGGAAAGAAAGTATGAGCTAAGGACTTGGGGGATTTTTTTGTCCTGCCACGCTGTCCTTTGAGTGTAAAGACTATTGGCAAGTTTTGAACATTTGGGGCTTTAGATCTTTTTTACATGAGCCTTTCTTGAGCAAACAACTAGAAGACAGACTCAAGGTGATCAGTAAATGAGAAGGGAAATTTCAGCCAGGGAATTGACCACTAAAATCTTAGAATTATTTACAAGGTGTTATTAGGAATCATTGTCTTCGTGAATTTAAAAGGAGTACTCTTGATGTTCCATCATTATATTTGTAGGCTGTTTTCTATATATCCTTTTATCACTCGAAGTAATCTATTTACCACTAAATTTTTTTTTTAATCACAAGTGACTATTGAATTGTATGAATGCTTTTTTTATGTCTGCCAGGTCATAAGTTTTTCTTTAATCTCTTAGTGTGGTGAGTTACATGAATAAGTTTTGTAATGTTAACTATTTCTTGAGTTCCTGGCATAAGCCTTACTTGATCGTGTTGTTTTGTATTATATATATATTGCTGGTTTAGGTTTTCTTATGTTTTTATTTAAGATTTTTGCATCCGTTTTCATTGGTGTTATTGCCTTAAAAGTTTCTTTTGTAACTGCCCTCGTCTGGTTTCTATATCAAGGTTATGCTAGCCTTATGAATAATTTGAGAAGATTTTCCTATTTTCTGTTCTTGAGAAAATTTTTAAGTGGAAGACTTCTGGGCCTGGCATTTATATACCTATAACAATTAAACAACTGTATCAGTTATTTAATAGTTATATATATATTCTGGTTTTCTATTTTTCTTAAGCAGGCTTTGATATATTATTTCTAGGAAATTCTCCCATTTTATCTGTAGTTTCTATTTTTGTCATAAAGTTGTTTCTATTATTCTTTCATGTGTTGTAGTATCTATAAATTACACTGCCCTTTTTTAAAATAAAGTTTCTTGTTTTGTTTTTGCTGGGAAAGATTCACTCTGAGCTAACATCTGTTGCCAATCTTCCTCTCTTTTTCCCCCCTCCTCAAATCCCCAGTACACAGTTGTATATTCTAGTTGTAGTTCCTTCTAGTTCTTCTATGTGAGCTGCCGCCACAGCATGGCTACTGACAGACGAGTGGTGTGGTTCTGTGCCCTGGAACCAAACCCAGGCCTCTGAAGTGGAGTGTGCGGAACTTGAACCACTAGGCCATCGGGGCTGGCTCTGCACCCACTTTTTATTCCCAATGTTATTTGAGTTTTTTTTTTTTTTTTTGACTGGAGGATGTATCAGTTTTGTCAAAGAACTAATATTTATTTTTTTTTCTACTCTGGCATCTTTCTTCAATTTAATTTACATGAGCCTTTCTTGAGGAAACAACTAGAAGACAAACTCAAGGTGATCAGTAAATGAGAAGGGAAATTTCAGCCAGGGAATTGACCACTAAAATCCTAGAATTAATTACAAGGTATTATTATTTATTTCCTTCCCTTATTTTCTTTGAATTTACTGTTTCTCTGTTTTCGAAGTTCTTGAATTAACTCTTTAGTTCATTGATTTTCAAATATTTTTTTTCTCTTATACATACATTTCAAGCTAATGGTTTCCCTGTAGGTATTTTAAATGTGTCTAAGTTTAGATAGATGGTGTTTTCATTGCTATTCAGCTCAAACCCTTTTAAATTTTATTATAATATATTCTTTAACTTATGAATCATTTGTAAGTAAGGTTGGGTTTTTTTATTTCCAAACGTGGGGCTCTTGAGGTTAACTTTGTATGGTCACTTGGTAATTTTACTGGATTTTGGTCAGAGATTGTATTCTGTACAATATCAGTATTTAGTACTGCACACATTTTAACTATATAGTTCAATTAATTTTGGTAGATGTATGCACCCTGTAACCACCACACCAATAAAAATACACGATATTTCTATCACCCCAGAAAGTTCCCTTGTACCTACCTCACTTGCAATTTTCCTATTCCTACTCCCTCCCCCAAGCAACCAGTGATAAGATTTTTATCACTATAGATTAGTTTTGCCAATTCTAGAACTTCATATATATGGAATCCTACTCTTTTGACTTCTTTTGCCCAGTTTGTTTTTGAGATTCATGCCTGTATCAGCAGTTTTTCTTTTTTATTGCTGTGTAGTAGTATATTGTATGAATATACCATAGTTTGTTTATCCATTCACCTGTTGATGAACATTTAGGTTGTTTTCAGTTTTAGTCTACTGCGAATAATGCTGCCCTGAACATTCATGTACAAGTCTTTTTGTGGACAAATGTTTCATTTCTCTTGGGTAAATATCTTGGAATAGAATTGCTGGATGATATAGTGAGTATATATTTAACTTTATGAAAAACTGACAAAACTATTTTCCCAATTGGCTATATAGCTTTATATTCCTACCAGGATTATATGCCAGTTTCAATTGTTCCTCATCCTTGTCAGCACTTAGTATTTTCTGTCTTTTTAATTTTAGCCATTCTAGTGGGTGAGTAGTATTTGTGGTTTTAATTAGCACTTCCCTGATGACTAATAATGTTGATGATTTTCCTGTGTACATACTTGCTATTAGTATGTCTTTTGTAAGTGTGTCTAAGTTCTTTATATATTCTGGATACAAGTCCTTTGCAAATATTTTCAATTTCTCCCCCTTTTTTTTTGAGGAAGATTGGCGCTGAGCTAACATCTGTTGCCAGTCTTCCTCTTTTTTCCCTTTTTTCTCCCCAAAGCCCCAGTACGTAGTTGTATATCCTAGTTGTACGTTGTTCTGGTTCTTCCCTGTGGGTCACCACCTCAGCATGGCTCGGTGAGCGGTGCATAGGTTTGCGCCCAGGATCCGAACCGGCGAACCCTGGGCCACTGAAGCAGAGCGCGAGAACTTAACTGCCACACCACTGGGCCATCCCCTCAATTTCTTGATGATGTCTTTTGAAGATCAGAAGGTTTTAATTTTCATGAAGTCCAATGTGTCAGTTTTTCTTTTATAGTAGCTGATTTTTGTGCCCTAAGAAATTGTTACATGTCCCATGGTCAAGAAGATATTTTTTCTATGATCTTTCTCTAGAAGCATTATAGTTTTAGCTTTATGTTTGTGTCTGTGATTCATTTCAGTTGAATTTTATGGTTTGAGGTAGGGGTTGAGGTTCATGGTTTTTTCCATTTTGGTTGTTATGGCACCATTTGTTGTAAACATGTTCTTTCCCTAATGAATTATGTTGACAGTGTTGCTGAAAATCAGTATCTGAACTCTCTATGCTGTTCCATTAATCTGAATGCATTATCTTTGCGTCAACACATAGTTTTGACTACTTTAGCTTTGTAGTAATTCTTGAAATAAGGTGGTATGTCCTTCAACTTTGTTCTTCTTTTCCAAAATTGTTTTGGCTGTTCTAAATCCTTTGAATTCCTATATAAGTTTTAGAATCAGGTCATCAGTTTCTGCAAACTGGAATTGTGTTGATCATCAGTAGATCAATATTGTATCTCAACATCCCCCAGCAAGGTCGCAAAGCTAGGCAGTAGTATTAGCCTAAGTCCAGACTGAAACTGGACCACATAGTGCTCCATAAAGGATGTCTCCAAAAACACTTGGTGTATCTATCTATTCAGAGGGGATTTTTAGTTCTCTAGGAGAATTTTAGGCTGAAATAATGATTAGTAACTGCAAATTAAGCAGAGGCAATTTGAAATTCAGAAAAACAAAACATGGTGTAAGAAAGGAAATTGACTACCCCGTGTGGATCAGCCATGATTAATGCATACAATTTGATGAAACATTGAATACTGATAAAACAAAAATAGTGACATAACTATGAAAGGATGGGAAGGGGAAGTGTGGGGTATTTTTATATCTGTGTGTGGAAGGCAGGTGTTTTTCAGTAAAGGATTGTCTAAGGTTTATATGGGTGTTTTATTTAGAAACGTGGAGTTATACCAGAAGATACAGCTAAAGTTGAAAATGGTCGCCTAAGAGGAATGGAAATAAGGGCTCCCTGGGAACAAGGGGGCAGCAACTGATAAGCCTAGTGGTATTTGGCTTTTTATTTAGTGTATATTCTTTGTTGAAATTTATTTTTAAAAACAAGAGGAGGGAAAATTAAGTAGCTTTCCAAGAGTCACAAAGCTAGAAAGACCTGGGTTCAAAATCTTGTCTTGCCAAGATCTTTTGATTCCAAAGTCCATGCTCTTCATCACTTGTTCCACTCACTCCCTTCAGTCTGAAGAGGAGATTGTCTTGAACACAGTTGTTTCACACATAATTCTGAAATTATGACCTAAATGTTAAAGACTACTCTTTTAGGTAGGCACCTGGTCTTCGGTTTTCTCTTGTAATCCCCAGCTCCAGTGCAGAGCTATATATATAACAGGACTATGATAAATATCTGTGGAACACTGGTGAAGAATGATAAATGTGAGCTGGAAAAATCCTAAGACATTAGAGAAGCTAGATCTTGGGCTAGGCTTTAAATATGAGGGAAACTTAGACATGAGGTGGGGGAAGGGTGTAAAAATTGGATATATATATGTAACTAATGAGGGAAATTACATGAAGATTGATCTGAGTCAAAAGTATTTTGCCCTTGTGCCTGGGAGGGAGATAAGATTTATTGAGTAGGTGGGAATCAAGCAGTCAAAGGCTTTAAATGTCTTATATTTTAACTTTTTAAAGCTATTTTTATCTACCTTATATATGTAACTTTTGTGCTTCTGTGCTAATAAATACTTACTAGGATAAATGTCTCCACACATGGCAACAGATAAAAAAGGAATTTGATAAATAATCTAGTGCAGTGCACAATGCCTTGTACATAACAGGCCTTTAGTAAGTCAGTTTGTAGAGTCACAGTGTTAGAACCAAAAGGAGCCTTAGATATTATAACTAAATGAGGCCTTAGAATAAATAGTTTAACAAAATCCTTGTTAGTATGCTTTCAGCTGCCAATAAAAGTGGTTTAAACAATCAGGAACATTTATTACTTCACGGAACAGAAAATCCAGTGGCAGGGCAGCTCCAGGTTAATTCATTCAACAGTTCAAGGACTTCATCAGGGATCTAGATTCTTTCTGTTTGTTTTGTTCCATCCTCAGTGTGTTGGCTGATCAATCCCATCTGGGTTTTAGGGGTTCCAGGCCACAAACACAGCTTCAGACAAGGCCCTAAGGCTAGGAGAAGATGGAGGCAGGGAGAGTGCATCTTTTGTCTCCTGTCCTGTTGTAAGAAAACTTTCCCAGAATTCTCTCTGTAGATGACCATTCAAATCTCATTGGCCGGAATTGAGTCACATGTTTATTCCTAAAGCAATCAGTAACCAAAGAGAGTAGGATTACCATAATGAGCTTAAAATAATTAAGATTCACACCCCCCCCCCCCACTCCCAAGCCTCTCCTGAAGCGTGGGATCACCCAATACCTGAATAAAATTGTGGTCTGGGAGAGGAAGGAAAAAGGGGCATGATTATTGGGAAGGCAGTCAACATCATCATCACGTTAAGGTCTCAGAACAAATTATTGGTAGATCTGCACTAGAATCCCAGTCTCCTGATTTCCCTGAGTCTTTGGGGAGAAAAGCGGGGGGGGGGGGGGAGAATTGGCAGTAGATGTTAGCTCAGGGCCAGTCTTCCTCAACAAAAATAGGAGGATTGGCATGGATGTTAGCTCAGGGCTGATCTTCCTCACACACACACAAAAAAGAATCTTGAATGTATCCACACAATTCTGCCTCCAATCCTTTTTGAGAAAAGGTGTACTATTATAAAACTATATGTGCTATTTTTTTCTAAAGTATGTTGAATTCCTCAAATAATAAACTACTTGCAGTTCCTTACATGTATGGTATTTTTACCTCTGCATTAGTTCCTGCTGTTTCTGTTGCCTAGAAAACGTACACACTAGTGCCCTTTTGTGGCTTCCTTATTGTTTGAATACCTACTCAGATTTCAAATATCAGTGTTTCTATGAAAGCTATCTTGACATATCCCATCTCAATGAAGTTGGTTGGTTGTACCATTATGCACCTACTATATCATGTTCTAGATTCTCCTACACATTTATAGTACTGATTTCTTTCCAGATTTGTCTTCCTTTTCTAGTCTAAGTGCTTTCATTGTAGAGACTGTTTTGCATTTGTCCTGATAAACCCAGGCTATGGCATAGTACTGGATACATAATAGTCACCACTAATAGTTTTGTTTAATGAATGGATGAATCATATACTACTAATTTGGGAGTAGGGAGAGATTTTATTTAATTGCGTTCTATTTGATTTTATTTCCAACCAGTAGAATGTGGATATAGGTCTGTAATCTTGACTCTTCATTTTGAAAAATTTTTTTCCAGTGAGGCAAAAGTGATTCCTATAAACATAATTTATTTCTATGAACAAAATTTTCTTTAGAACTTAAAGAATATTTGAGGGAAAACATTTCATTTTATGTGTGTTACTGTTTATAGAGCAAGTTTAGCCGATAGCTCTGGAGACTTGTTAAAGGAGGTAAATATACATTACAGAGTTGTACCTAATGCAAATTAGATGCTGGGTAAACATTTGGGTTTGTTTATATAGTAGATATGCCATAAATAGAACTATTCACTTTATGATTTAATTTTTTCTTTTTTCATTTTAGCATTTTTGACATTAACAGAGAACAGGACTATGTCAAGAATTCTGGGGGTATACTTGGTGAAAATGAATTAAGACCACCCTCCCAGCTACAGTCTCTCTTAGAGAAGACCAAGACAGGGTTCATATCAGAAAACAGTGGGTATTAAACTAAATGCTATAAATTATTACTAAATAATCCAAAGTAGAACAGTACAATTTTTAAAATTTTAATTTAGAGGATGTAAAATGAAAGGACTTTTAAAAATATATATAATTTCCAGTAGCTACAAATTTCTTATAATCATTGACAAAATTGTTAGGTGATTAAGTTTCAAATTAGATCAGAAAAGGTATATGTTCAAGGGAGATTGTCCCCCTATTTGTATTTCTTTGAAATTACGATTCATTTTACTGGATTTTGAATTGGGATATTTTAAATAGTAGAAGTAATACATGCTTATGTAAGAAAAACCTAAATTGTAGTAATATATCTAAGGTAAAAAGTATAAGTTCCCCTTTTATCCACTTCCCAATCTCAATAACCATTAGTTTAAACACTGTTAACAATTTGGTTTCCCATTTTTCTAGATCTTTTTCTGTACACTTTGAAACACACAATTTTTTACCAAAATGACATTATATAATGCATGTTATTTGCTTAATAGTATATAATAGATATCTTTATATGCCAGTATATACAAATTTACTTTGTTTTTGTTTAATAGTTGCAAGGTGTTTCCCTGTTGATGTCAATTTAGGTCATCTCCAGTGTTTTTGCTGTTATAGATGCTGGTACATGGAACACCCTTGTACATATATCCTGTGGACTTATACTACTATTTCTGAGAAATAGATTCCCAGAAATGGAATGGTTATTTCCTTATGTGCATTTAAGTTTTCGTTAGGTCCTGCCAAATTGTGCTCTAAAAAAGTTGTATTTATCTTAAACTGGCAGTCCTTTAATTTCTTAAAAGGTGATGCGTTATAAGGATTAGATTGAGGAATGGTCTCTTCTTTCAACAACTATCAAATGGCCTGCTTAGACTACATCAAGTATATAGGCATGGATCGTATTAACTGTAGGTTGTAATCCATCTATAGGGAGTACTAATAAGGGTCTTTCATGGCAGATGTTGGGTTCTGAGTGTTTCTGTCTTTGATGAGTGTTATTGCTTAATGCACAAACAGGAGATGTAGTTGTGCAAGTCCTGTGGAGATGTAGAAGTGGCTAGTTTTTGTGAGAATTGTTGTGAGATCTAAGTTGTTGGCATTAGTGCATCTCATTATTTACTTTCAGACCAGATGTTTATAACAATGGAAAACAGATACCTGTGGCATAGCATCAGAAATTGCTTTATAATTTTCTAATCCTTCTTATTAGAAGTTAAAAAGAGAAAGAACTGTCCCAAACCAGACACTAGTTATCTGTGTGATGGATTTTGAGAAACAGGGAGATTTATGCAGAGCAACTTGTGCAGAATCTAACTTGTGTCAAGCTCGACTAAACTTTTAAGATTGAATCCACAAATAGAGAAATGTGCCTAAAGCCAGGTGCTACAGGAAAGAATATTAACTCAGTTTCCAGAAGCATTGTGATTGAACTTGTTTTCTTCACGTGCTGTCTTAAGCCCTAGGGACACTCTACACTCTACAGTTGGGTACTTTTCACGTTACCTTAGATGTTGTCTTAGGTTTCTTTGTAGAATAGCCCCCTCTTAATAGTCAGATAACCTTGAATTTTTAAATAAAGCATGTGTATTGCTCAGCAAAAATGAAGCCATCCATTTATTTAGTGCTCATATTGTTTTGTACATTAGTTAGACTCTTAAAGTACGTTGTATAAGAAGAGAGAGTGTCACATAATTTCTTGGTGAAGTTCTCCTCTATCTCCTTCTTTATAGAGCAGGAAACTTGTGCTTTCTTGAGAGTATAATTGAGGTCATTTATTGTAAAGTCATGAAAGATTCAGGATTTACTGTGGTTTTCTAACAACTTTGCTTTTGACATGCTTTTCCTTCTACTACTCGTAAAATGATTCCTTTTATAAATAAATTGCTATTTGGAGAAAGCTGACCTAAAGGGGAAGCATTTTTAACCATAAATAAATAGTTTTAGAAATAAAAATACATAAGTACAAAATAGTTCATTTCCTACTTGTTCCTCCTTGTTTATTTTAAATCATTACCTTTATTCATAGCTTTATTGGGAACAGTATTCCCCACACTGGTGTAAATAAAGTGTTCTCTGACCACACGGATTGGGCAACACTGTGTTCGATAGGTTTTATTTCTTTTTAATTGCACTATTTCTCACAGTTTTCAGTTTATTATTTTACATTGACACTCAAACATGGGGATATGTGTAGTATTCAGTACTTTTGAAACTTAAAATCTGTGCTTACCTATTAACACATTGCAGAATTTAGATAAGTTGATAATCATAGAATGTTCGTTTCCAAAGCTGTTACAACTTTTAGTTCATTCACTGTAAGCAACATATTTTTCAAATATTGAGCCTCAGAGTATACTTAGTTTTTTTACTATTATATTACCTTTTTACAAATATTAAATATGAGGTTTCCCAAATTATGATATTTAAAGGAATCTTGATTTGTGTTTGAGCTAGCAGTGCAGCTTATTTATGAGTTTGCAGGTGCAGGCTTCCCAGTGTGTTTTGAGTAATGCAGCTAAAGAAAGCCATAATTTTAATTATTACTGGTGTTTTGCGATTTGAATCTCTTTAGAATATCTGTATTTTTTACAGCACTAGTATACCGATATTGAAGGAGAAAGTGGAACTGAGTAAAAGTGAAACAGAATCGATATAGGTCCAGGTGTATCAACTTCAGAATGTTCTTAAATGTTTCATCCTCTTTTTTTTCCTTCTTTGTTGTTTATAATCTTTCATTTATTTATTAAAGCATTTTTAAATTACATTGATAATTGAAGTGTTAAGACAGTTTGGTCCAAATTAATTTTACTGAAATGTTTGTTTTCATTTCTGTGATAGTCTAGTTGTTTTTTTTAATCTGTTGTTCTTAAGTTAATTTTAATTAAGGTGCTTTTTTTCCTTCAACTTTTGAACTTTAAGTAATTGGCAGAGTTCTGGTGAAAGCAGGAAGCCATATTAATGAACTTATACTTATTTGTACATATTTATATTTATATGATAAAACTTCCAGTGCTATATAAATTATTCCATTCTCTTTATTATTCATAAATAATCAGTTTCTATCTCCCCCCCTCAATCTTGTTAAAGAGAATAGAGAGGATACAAATAGAAGGGAGTAAACAAATCAAATGGTTAAATGTTATGAGAATTCATTAGGCTCAGTTCTTGCTCAAATGAAGCCTTGTCAAGTCAAAACGTGCAAAGGCTCAATCATGAGAGTTACTGGATCAAGTTAGTAATTCTCATTTAGGGAAACATGCCTCTCATGGGAGGGGCATATCAGAATCTCTGGGATAGCACATGGATGTGGTTTAAAAAAAGCACTTTCAAAAAAAGTAATAAGGTTTATTTTTGTAGGATGAAAAAAAAATAATGATTTTATAATACAACCCATAAGAGGTGAAGTTCAATAGACACATCTAAGCTGGTGAAGAAACCCCAAAGATGCAATGATTTCTAATATGTTTGCTGAGTGTGCAATAGTAGGCCCCTTAAAAGGAACCTAACAGACTTACTTGGGGATTTGATGGGAAGGGTAAGTTTATCAAAATGTGGCATAGGTTTAAAAAATCTTAAAGATGAGAAACATTGGTCTAAGTGATTGCTGACCGCCAACTTCACACTACAGTTGCTTCTGCTTTGACCGACTGTGGTTACGCGCACAGCTTTAAACCAAAAGGCATAAGGGATTGGCAGGGTATGGTTTACTGTTGTATTGAAAGTAATTCACCCTCAATTGTAGTTAATCCATTTAGATTATTTTCTCACTTGAGAGGTCTTTTAAGATAGTACAGATATGGTAGCCAAAACCCATTGTGAATGTCTTAGTTATATAGGAAGGAAATAGATGAGGTATTTAGTGTGCCACTTTTAACCCCATCCTTTGGTTATCTTAAACAGTTGCATTATTTTTGTTTGTTTTACAGTTTTTGAGACAGTGTCCTTGAGTTCAGACTCTGTCTTCCAGAGGGCAGTTTCAATTCTCCATACTTCTTACTTGGACTCTGCATCTGAGCATGGTTTTCAGTACAGTCAAGTGACTTTGGTGAAAAATGACATTTTCTTAAATGAGGTGAGGTGCCTGGTACACACTGTGTCTGTGTGTTAGTTTTATTTTAGTTTTAAAGAAGTAGACCCATCATTTCTGGTATATAAGCCTAGATCTTTTTAGCTGTCACTTTTCAGATGAGATAAAAGATCCTTGAAAATAGTCACTTGAAAGGTAATAATAATATATTCTAGGGAATAGAAAAATAATAAATTTCATTAGTCTTTTAGAAGGAGGAATTCAGATGATGCACTTTTTAAAATTTATTTGCAAGGCAAAATAACATGTTTATAGCAATTGGTTATTCTCTCTTTATACAGTACAAAACCTTTTACCAAGAAAAAAAGGCAAGTAACTATACTCAGGAAGAACTTCAAGAAACTTATGGGTTTCTTCTGTTTGAAACTGAAAATCAGGTAAGGGAATTAGGTGGTAGAAAATTAATTTTGTGATATTAATGTACGAAATTAATGATATCATTAAACTTAAATATTGGTATTTCAGTTCTGTAAGATTACCAGTTAGTTCGTCAGTCTTTTTTGTTACTTAGTTTGGTGGCAATGTAAATGACATGAAAGCTAGTCATGAAAGAGATTTGATTTCTACAACTTTCCATAGGTCCTCTTTAGATTTATTTTAAATACGTTTGTAAGCTAATGGTAAGATTTGGATTAATGCAGATTTCTTATCAGTAATGCCTTTTAATGGGTATTTCTCCATTCTGGACCATTGTTTACATAGATACTTTCTGTTTCTTGTGGAGATTTTTCAAGTTTAAATTACATGGTTTTGGGGATAAGATGAACACTTTCAGCATTCCAGTTACTTGAAATTGTTTATGCCTGTCTTTGAAGATTGAACATCCATATTATTACTTGTGCTTAAGTGTGAGAGAAGGAAACTACTGTGTGCAGGGTATGTCTCCAAAGATGTGTATGGCTTCCTAGATACAATTTCAACAATACTGGAGAACTATAATCCAACTTAAAATAGTTCAACGGTAATATTTTGGTTGGGTTCATGATTTTTAAAAAACAAAGGTAGATTTGGTTAAAGAATAATTAACATAAGCATATATAACGTAAGACTTATGTAGTAATACCAGAGGAGTTTGTTTACTTAATCATCTACTTCCAAATAAGATATGCTATGGATTCATACTAAAAAAAGGCATTTAGAGTTAAGACATTTTCAAATTTAGTGATTCCAAAGCTAGAATTGAAAAAGAAATCAAGAGAGGACTTATCTGTGAGCTTAATTTAGTTTTGCTGGTGACATTTTTGTTAACCGAAATGGTAAAATTTCATGAGAAACTTTGAACTTTTTACCAAAACACAATTGCCTTACATAAGCTTGCTTTGTACCATGAATACCTACAGTGTACAGATTCAGTGTTTATTTCAGAGCTTATAGATTATAGCATTATTTCATTGCCTCTCCCAAGATTGATATGATAAGCAAAGGACGATCTTTTATTTAAAGGCAAAGTTGGTATGTCAGCGTGGACTCTGTGTTGGCAGCAGTGCTCTTACCACTCTGGGTGATCCAGCAAAAGGTAAGTCTATGAGAAAAAAGAATCTCTTCTTTTACAAGTTGAAGAGGGGTTTAGTTAATTTCATAAGACACCTATATTAAAAGCCAGTTTTATTAATGATAAACAAATAATAATCTTTAGCATCAGAACTTTAAACCTGTAAATGAGCTTTGAGTCTAAGACTTAAAGTTTTCCAATAGGAGTTACATGATCAGAACTTTTTTTTAAAGGTTGGTTGGACTAAAAAAGATATTGAAGGTATCTTTTATTATCAAGAGATTTGATACTATCTTTCAGGTCTAATGAGGATCTCTTCTAAAGTATCCTAATGGCAATAGGAATAGAGAATAGATAGAACTGACCAAACTTGGCAACTGTGGAATGTGAGGAGTAAGAGAAAGGAAATAATCAAATATAAGGTTTTAAACTAACACTACAGTAATATTATTAATAGAAGAGAGACACAGAAGAATAGGAGATTATAGAGAAGCTGATGAGTTAAAAGAGAAAGGTAGTCTTACAGTTAAGAACGTGGATTAGCACTAAATTTCTTTAAGCTTCAATTTTGACATCTGTAAAATAGATAAAAATATCTTCTAGATTTGTTGTTAGGATTACATGAGACTATGTAAAGTGCTTAGCCCCGAGGGTATGGCTAGTAAGCTCTCAGTAAATGGATACTACTACTTTGATTTTCATGAGTTTCTGGAAGATATCCTGCTGGTGGTAAAAATAGTTGGAAAAGAGATTAGGATTGGAGATTTGGGCTCAGGGTAGTGTGGGTGAGTGTAAGTTGAAGCCAAAGATATTGTTACATGGGATAGTGTAGAAGGAAAAAATGGCAAAGAACAGAACTTTTGGATCATTGTGAGACCAATGGGTGGGGAGATGGGGTAGACGATAGGAGGAGGAGGAGTCAAGAGCTGTCCAGTGGATGAACAATCAGGAAGGAGAGTTTATAGAAAGCAGAAGGATCTAAGGAGGGGTATTTAGCAGTGTCAGATGCTATGGAATTTGGAGATGAGATCAGGACTGAGAAAGATTATTGGGCTTCATGGCTAGATTCCTGCTGATCTTTTTTTTTTTTTTTAATAACAGCTTTATTGAGAGAAAATTCACGTACCATACAATTCACTCATTTAAAGTATACAATTTAGTGTTTTTTTGGTGTATTTACAGAGTTATGGAACCATCAACACAATCAATTTTAGACCATTTTCATCACCCAAAGAAGAAATCCCACACCTATTAGCAGTGACTCCCCATTCCCCACTACCACCAGCCTAGGCAACCACTAATCTACTTTTAGCCTCTATGAATTTGCCTATTCTAGACCTTTCATATAAGTGGAATCATATGTGATCTTTTGTGACTTCTTTTACTTAGCTTAGTGTTTTTGAGGTTCATCCATGTTGTAGCGTGTACCAGTATTTCATTCCCTTTTTGGCTGAATAATATTCCATTGTATGGTTATACCACATTTTTTTATTCATTCAGCAGTTGATGGACATTTGGTTGTTTCTACTTTTTGGTTATGAAAAATGCTGCTTTGGCCGGCCCTGTGGCTTAGCGGTTAAGTGTGCGCGCTCCACTGCTGGCCACCCGGGTTTGGATCCCGGGCGCGCACCGACGCACCGCTTCTCTGGCCATGCTGAGGCCACGTCCCACATACATCAACTAGAAGGATGGGCAGCTGTGACATACAACTATCTACTGGGGCTTTGGGGGGGAATAAAAATAAATAAATAAAATCTTTAAAAAAAAAAAAAAAAGAAAAATGCTGCTTTGTACATTCGTGTACAAGCTTTTGTATAGACATGTGTTTTCATTTCTCTTGGGTATATACCTAGGAGTGGAATTCTTGGGTCATATGGTAACTCTGTATAAAACAGAATTTTTTAAAACTTATGTTCAACTCTTATAAAGGACATGAAAGGGGATAAATTCATAACTCCAATAACACTTTATATAAAACCTTTTTTCCTTCTCCCCTATTCTTTTTCACCCCCTCCCCTTCTTTTCATTATGAAAAATGCTAACACAGAAAAAGTAGACAGCTGGGTATAATATACCCATCACCTAGGTTTAACAGATAATGTTTTGCATTATTCCCTTCATTTGTTTAAAAAAAAATTTTTTTTTTGCTGAAGAATTTGAAAGTAAATTACAAGTAAACACCTCAGTTTATATCTCCAAAAAATAAGGCCATTTTTCTATCTTACCACAATCCCATGAGTTTATTGTTGATGTTTGAGAGGCTGGCTTCAGTAGAGTGGTGGAGTAGAAGCTGGATTGTTCCTAACAAATACACCTTCTTAAACACATATACTGGGGTTTGTAATGAAATAACACTACTGCCTGTGTATATTTGACATGGTTTTTGGCTCAAATAGAAATGGATAGTTCTGTGCATAATAGTAATATTTTATATTAATGAAGTGTTTTATAGTTTTAAAAGTGTATTGATATTTTTAAATCTTCCTGATAACTCGGTGGTTATGCATCCGTGAGCCAAGCCCACCCTCCCCACTTAAGTGACATACTCCTCAGTCACGTAGTTATTATTATTAGTAAGTGGAAAACTTGGGACTGAAACTCAGGCTTCTGACCACAAGTTCTTTGCTCTTTCCACTATATCAAAGTGTTCTCACCATTGTCTTTTTATATTTCAAAAGAGATGCCTCAGTTCAGGAATATCTCTGAAATCTGTCCTTTCCTCCTTATTCTCACTTCTGCCGCTGCATGGAGATCCTCCTCTCCTGTCTCAACTCTTATGGTAGCTTCCTAGTTCATCCTGTTTCTAGTCTCTCCCCTCTATAGACTCACCTCTCTAACTTGTAAGCATTGATCTGCTGCTTAAAACCTTTGATGGTTCTCTACTGCCTTCAGAGTAAAGTCTAATAAATAAGCTCATTAGTAAGTCCTACAAAGATCATTACTGTTCGGTCCGAAGCTTCCTTTTCAGCCTCAGCTTCCACCATTTTCTCCCCTGTTCCCAACACTGTGGCCTGCTGTCCTAAATAGTTTATGATCTTTTATGCTTCTGTATTTTTGTTCACTCTTTTCTCTACCTAGAATTTTGTTCCTCTCTCAGGATGTGGAGAGAAGGGAACTCTTATACACTGCTGGTGGGAGTGCAAACTGGTGCATCCACTATGGAAGGCAGTATGGAGATTCCTCAAAAAATTAAGGATAGAACTACCATATGATCCAGCTATTCCACTGCTAGGTATTTATCCAAAGAACTTGAAAGCACCAATGTGTAAAGATACATGCACCCCTGTGTTCATTGCAGCGTTATTCACAATAGCCAAGACTTGGAAACAACCTAAGTGCCCATCCAGGGACGAATGGTTAAAGAAGATGTGGTATATATACACAATGAAATACTACTCAGCCATAAGAAACGATGAAATCCAGCCATTTGTGACAATATGGATGGACATTGAGGGTATTATGCAAAGTGAAATAAGTCAGAGGAAGAAGGTCAAATACTGTATGATATCACTCATTAAGTAGTAGATAATAACAACAAACAAACACGTAGAGACAGAGATTGGATTGGTGGTTACCAGAGGGGAAGGGGGGAGGGAGGAGGGTGAAAGGGATAATTAGGCACATGTGTGTGGTGATGGGTTGTAATTAGTATTTGGGTGGTGAACATGATGTAATCTATGCAGAAATAGAAGTATAATGATGTACACCTGAAATTGATACAATGTTATAAACCAATGTTACTGCAATAAACAAAAAATTTTTAAAAAAAAAGAATTTTGTTCCTCTGTCTAAAGAATTCCTTTCTCAGACAAATTTAATTACTTAGTTATTTCCATTTCTGTGTGCCCTCAAGTACAACATATGTCTGACAAATATTTAAGTACCTACTATATGTTGGGCTATGATGTGGCTACAATGGTGAACAAAACAAATATAATCTCTGGAATTTATAATCTAACCGAATAAACTGCTTGAAGGCAAGGGCCTTGTTTTATTTCTCTTTGTGTCATTGCTGCCTGGCACAGACCTGCCATGTAGTAAACTTCAGTACATGTTATTAAATAAGAGTACTTACTGAGATTTTTTGCAAAAAATAACTTGAGAATCAGATTACCATAGACCTTTTCACCCAATGATTGCATGGAGAAAAAATAGACAAACAGAATTTTTGAAGAATGTGAAACTTTTATCCCTTTTTAATTATTGTACCCATAGAAAATCAGTTGTCAGATATATTCTGTATCATCTTAGCTCTAATGTTTTCATACCTTTAGAATATCTCGAATAGTTTTTAAAAGGTAAGCAGTTTCAAAAGTTTTTTAATGTTGACTTTTGTCTTTCTTGTTGTCTTGTTCAGTTAAAGGTAGTCCTGCATGTGAATTGTATATGTGTGAATAGTCTTTTTAAAGTGTAAATTAATCTATATTTTATACTTTTACAGGTGTATACATTTCCAAATATTCGGACTATCTTCATGCAAGACCATGGTATCATGGGAAGTCCGGTTATGTTGTAATTTTTAATCTAATTAAGGTAAAGCCCAAATGTGCTTCTATGTAATTTTTCTTTTAAAAACTAAAGGTAATCAGTCTGTGATAATGTGCTTTGCAGATCATTTGCTAAACATAGTCCTTGCCAAAGACAGCTATCCAAATTCAGAAAAAATAACTATTTTTTCTTTCTTTTAAAGACAAAGCTTTTTTGTTCATTGAATAGGTGATTTATGAATGTATTTTTAAAAAACAAAACAAAAAAAACTTCCAAGTAATACAAAGGTATTCAGTGAAAAGTCTTCCTCTCACCCATGTCCCACAAAGCCACTTTTTAAACATTAAGTAACAGAAAACAAGTAGCTGCTTATAAAACAGTGTGATCACAGTTATAAGAAATGAATTTAGAGAGCAACATTTGTTGTCTGGTTTAAATTGTCAAAATAAGACATCTTTATTTCTTTATCCCTAACATTCGGACCTTGTTCACAGCGTTATGTGGCACCTAAAACTGATCATCTCAGGGATTCTTAAGCACCCTTAAATAGTCCAGTATAAGTGAATCACACAATTAGAATTTTCACTCAAATAGTAGGAAAACCCTGATTTTAGAGGGTGGTGGGCTTTTTGAGGATATATTCTGTAGTCTTCTTTTTGTGTTAGCTTTCTTGCTATCTTAAGCTCTTTGGTTATAAACCCAACACTAGTGATTTTTTTTAAGAGTGTGAACTCTTAATATTCAAAATTTGTCCACGAGAGCTGGAGGGAAAGTAGCATTGCATTGGTGCACAATCACTGCTTTTCCGCTCTTATCTTCCTTCTGCTCCATGATAAGTACAGTCACGTGCCACATAACGACATTTTCAGTCGTTCATATATGATGAACTGCATATATGACGGTGGTCCCGTAAGGTAAGCCAAAAAATTTCTGTCGCCTAGTGATATCATAGCCATTGTAACATCATAACGCAAGATATTACTCATGTTTGTAGTGATGCTGGTGTAAACAAACCTACTGCACTGCCAGTTGTGTAAAAGTATAGCATATACGATTGTGTATGGTACATAATACTTGATAATGATAAATGACTATGTTACTGGTTTATGTATTTACTATCCTATACTTTATATTGTTATTTTAGAGTGTACTTTCTACTTATTTTATAAAAAATTGACAGTTAACCAGTACGCCATGTTATGTAAGCCAGCAGCAGCCGCGTACATCTTGTGTTTACCGTGTCTGTTGATTGCATCATTTGCTCGTGCTTAATTTAACCTCGCGTTGTTTTGTTCATCATGGCCCCTAAGAATACAAGATCCACTGCTAGTGTCGCCAGTAAGAGACCACATTGAGAGATTGACATGAAAACAAAATTAAAAGTGATTAAGGACTACAAAGGTGGAAAATCAGTGGTGGTTGTTGCTCCCCAGTCAGGCATATCCCTTTCCACCACAGCTGTGATCTTGAAGAACAAGAACAAAATGATGGAAGCTGTTAAAGGATCTGCTTTATTGAAGGCAGCGAGACTTAACAGAAAATTCAAGAAGGGCCTGTATCAGACTTGGAGAAACTTCTAATGACCTGACTGAAGACCAGACGCAGAAGCGTATCCCTCTCAATACCATGATGATCATGGCCAAAGCAGAAGAATTTGTTTGTGATATTGAAAGAAAAGGCTGGAAGCATGATGTTGAATTTACTGCTAGCACTGTGCAGTTTAAACAATTCAAGAATCATTATTCATTATATAATGTGAAAGTGAGTGGTGAGTCTGCAAGTGGTGATGTGAAGGCAGCTGAAGAATTTTTGGAAACTCTAGATAAGCTGATTGTGGAGGAAAATTACTTGCCAGAGCAAATATTCAGTATGGGTGAAACTTCCCTGTTCTGGAAAAGGATGCCTGAAAGGACTGTCATCCGTGAGGAGGCCAAGTCAGTGCCAAGTTTCAAGGTTTTTAAGAACATAATAACAGTTTTGCTTGGGGGCAATGATGCAGGCTACAAATTGAAACCCTTTGTGATCTGGCACAGTGAGAACCCCAGTATAGCAGTAAGTATAGCAGTATACTTCAAGTATAGCAGTAAGCACACCCTGCCAGTGTACCACAGGAGCAATAGAAGTCAGGGATGACACAGCTCCTCTTCCAAGATGCCCTCCTGAATTGCTGTGCCAGTGAAATGGAGAAGTACTGTTTGGAGAATAACATACCTTTCAAGACTTTGCTTATTGTTGATAATGCTCCTCCTTTTATTGGTGATCTTCATCCCCACATCAAAGTGGTGCTTCTCCCTTCAAATACCACCTCTTCGATCCAACCAAAATATCAAGAAGTTACAGCAGCTTTTAAGGCCTGCTGCCTGAGCAGGTCCTTTGCCCAGGCTATTGCTGCACCTGAGGAAGACACTGAGAAGACCCTAATGCAATTCTGGAAAGATTACCACATCTATGACTGCATCAGGAACCTTGCTTAGGCTTGGGGTGATGTTGCCAAGGAATGTATGAATGGCATCTGGGAGAAGACACTCCAGAGGTTCGTCCATGACTTCAAAGGATTTTCCACTGATGAAGAGGTTGCAAAAATCAACAAGGCTGTGGTTGCGATGGTAAACAACTTTAACCTGGGTGTGGTGAAGGTGACATCGAGGAGCTCCTAGAGGTGGTTCCTGAGGAATTGACTAATGAAGAGTTCTTGGAACTGCATCAGGAATGCATAGCCGAAGAGTCAAGAGAAAAGGAAACTGCAGGAGAAGAAAATGAAGAAGAATCCCCAAGAAAATTCAGTGAAGGGTTTAGCAGAAGATTTGCAGACCTTAAGAAGCTCCTTAAAAAGTGTGAAAACATGGACCCCAACACTGACAGGTTTTCATTAATACAGAGGAATGTTCATGGTGCCTTATCTGCTTACAACCAAATCTATGACGAAAATGAGAAACAAACCAAGCAAACCACCATGGACATATTTCTGAAAAGACTGACACCTCCTCAAGAAGAGCCTCAGGAGGCCCTGCAGGAGGTGTTCCAGAAGAAGGTGGTGTTAGCGTAGGAGATGACCGCGCCATGTGTTATTGCCCCTGAAGACCTTCCAGTGGGACAAGGTGTGGAGGTGGTAGACAGTGACACTGATGCTCCTGACCCTGTGTGGGCCTAGGCTAATGTGTGTTTGTGTCTTAATTTTTAACAAAAAAGTTTAAAAAGTAAAAAAAAAAATAAAAATCTTTAAAATAGAAAAAAACTAATGGAATGAAGATATAAAGAAAATATTTTTGTACAGCTGTACAGTGTGTTTATGTTTTAAGCTAAGTGTTACTACAAAAGAGAGAAAAATTTTTTAAAAATTAAAATTTATAAAGTAAGAAACTTACAGTAAGCTAAGATTAATTATTGAAGAAAGAAAAATTTGAGGGGCTGGCCCAGTGGCGTAGCAGTTAAGTGCACACGCTCCGCTGCTGGCGGCCTGGCTTCGGAACCCCAGTTGCGCACCGATGCACCGCTTGTTAGGCCATGCTCTGGCGGCATCCCATATAAAGTGGAGGAAGATGGGCACGGATGTTAGCCCAGGGCCAGTCTTCCTCGGCAAAAAAAGAGGAGGATTGGCATGGATGTTAGCTCAGGGCTGATTTTCCTCACAAAAGAAAAAAAAAGAAAAGTTTTTAAAAAATTTAGTGTAGCCTAAATGTACAGTGTTTATAAAGTCTACAGTAGTGTACAGTAATGTCCTAGGCCTTCACATTCACTCACCACTCACTCACTGACTCACCCAGAGCAACTTCCAGTCCTGCAAGCTCCGTTCATGGTAAATGTCCTACACAGGTGTACCATTTTTTATCTTTTATACCATATTTTTACTGTACCTTTTCTTTGTTTAGATATATTTAAGATACACAAATACTTATCATTGTGTTACAGTTGCCTCCAGTATTCCATACATTATCATGCTGTACAGATTTGTAGTCTAGGAGCAATAGGCTGTACCATATAGCCTAGGGAAGTAGTAGGCTGTACCATCCGGTTTGTGTAAGTACACTCTACGATGTTCGCACAGTGACAAAATCGCTTTACAACGCATTTCTCAGAACAGTCCCCGTCGTTTAGCGACACATGACTGTACTATAATTCTGCTGTAGAAAGTGTGCCTGTCAGCTTAATTAACAAAGATTCGGTTTTTTATTTGTGTCAGATTGTGCTTCACCCTTGGGTTCTTGCCCCCGTGTCCCACCCTGTCTGGTGGATGTTGCTGTTTAGTTTTCGCTTTTAGTTCCTCTTACTTGATTGCTCCAAAGCCAGCCACACCCAACATCATAAGCTGTTTGATGAAGAGAAGATACAGGTGGTGATTGCTCACTGAGAAGTGCTCTTTATATTCTTTGACTTCTTTTTTTTTTTTTTTGTGAGGAAGATCAGCCCTAGCTAACATCCATGCCAATCCTCCTCTTTTTGCTGAGGAAGACCGGCTCTGAGCTAACATCTATTGCCAGTCCTCCTCCTTTTTTTCCCCAAAGCCCCAGTAGATAGTTGTATGTCATAGTTGCACATCCTGCTAGTTGCTGTATGTGGGACGTGGTCTCAGCGTGGCTGGTCAAGTGGTGCGTCAGTGCACACCCGGGATCCGAACCCTGGCCACCAGTAGTGGAGCGCGCGTACTTAACCGCTAAGCCACGGGGCCAGCCCTCTTTGACTTCTTAGTATTGCCTTTGGTGGTCCTATAAATGAAGAGGCAGGACTTAGCAGCAAAAAGAAATCTTTTTTTTTTAAAGTAGTTAAATTCTTGTAAAGATAAAAATAAAAGTTGGCTATAATCTCATACCTCATTTTGGTAAATATATTTGGTATATTTTTATTTTTTCCATATTCGTCATTATATTCAAAACAGCTTTTAAAATCCTTGTATGATATTTCATTGTATGGTAAACTTGACTGTGGTTTAATTTTTTTTTTTTTTCTTTTTCTGGGAGACATGTAACCCTTGATGAAGAGAAATCTATGATGGGAAATACTATTGACTGTTCAGTAATTAGGGCCAGTGGCCTGCTTAAGCACTTTACTGCATATTTGCTCCTAGCTGATTTACTGGGTCCTGGCATAATAGGTGTATCTTGGTCTGTAATTTACAACTGATAATTAATACTTCAGTTTGGAAACTTGTCTTTTGAAGCTTTAGATTTCATTTGTCATCTTTTATCTTATAGTCATTGATAGCCAATCTGGTGGGCTATATAATTTTTCTTTTAAAGAAATGGTTCTCTTAAATTTGGGGTGATTCCTGTACTTTTTTGATATTGTGATAAAAACTGTGGACATTTACCTCAGGAGGATGCACAGACATACTAGATTTTTAAATACAGGCATACCTCATTTTATTGTACTTCACTTTATTGCTCTTTGCAGGTATTGTATTTTTCACAAATTGAAGATTTCTGGCAATCCTGTGTCGAGCAAATCTATTGGCACCATTTTTCCAATAGCATTTGCTCACTTCCTGTCTCTGTGTCACATTTTGGTAATTGTAACAATATTTCCAACTTTTTCATCATTGTTATATTTGTTAAGGTGATCTGTGATCATGATCTTTGATGTTACTATTGTAATTGTTTTGGGGTGGCACGAACCGTGCCCATATAAGATGGTGAACTTAATCGATAAATGTTGTGTGTGTTCTGACTGCTCCACCAACTGGCCATTCCCCGTCTCTTTCCTTTCCTCAGGCCTCCCTATACCCTGAGACACAACAGTGTTGAAATTAGACCAATTAATAACTTTGCAATGGCCTCTAAATGTTCAAGTGATAGGAAGAGTCTCACGTCTCTCACTTTAAATCAAAAGCTAAAAGGGATAAGCTTAGTGAGGAAGGTATGTCGAAAGCCAAGATAGGCCAAAAGCTAGGCTTTTTGCACCTGTTAGCCAAGTTGTGAATGCAAAAGAAAAGTTCTCGAAGGAAATTAAAAGTGCTTACTCCAGTGAACACACATATGATAAGAAAGTAAAACAGCCTTACTGGTGATAGGAGAAAGTTTTAGTGGTCTGGATAGAAGATCAAACTAGCCACAATATTCTCTTAAGCCAAAGCCTAATCCAGAGCAAGGCCCTAACTCCCTTCAGTTCTGTGAAGGCTCAGAGAGGGGAGGAAGCTGCAGAAGAAGTGTTTGACACGAGCAGAGGTTGGTTCATGAAGTTTAGGGAAAGAAACCATCTCCATAACATAAAAGTACAAGGTGAAGCAGCAAGTGCTGATGCAGAAGCTGCAGCAGGTTATCAGAAGATCTAGCTGAGATAAGTAATGAGGGTGGCTACACCAAACAACAGATTTTCAGTGTAGTGAAACAGCCTTCTATTGAAAGTAGATGCCGTCTAGGACTTTCATAGCTAGAGAGAAGTGACTGCCTGGCTTCAAAGCTTCACAAGATAGGCTGACTCTCTTGTTAGGGGCTAATGCATCTGGTGACTTCAAGTTGAAACAAGTGCTCATTAGCATTCCAAAAATCCTAGGATCCTTAAGAATTATGCTAAATCTACTCTGCCTGTGCTATATAAATGGATCAACAAAGCCTGGATGACAGTACATCTGTTTACAACATGGTTTACTGAATATTTTAAGCCCACTGTTGAGACCTGTTGCTCAGAAAAAAGATTCCTTTCCAAATATTAGTGCTTATTGACAACGCATCTGGTCACCCAAGAGCTCTGATGGAAGTATACGAGGTTAATGTTTTCGTGCCTGCTAATACAACATTCGTTCTGCAGCCCATGGATCAAGGAGTAATTTTGGCTTTCAAGTCTTATTATTTAAGAAGTACATTTCATAAGGCTATAGCTGCCATGGATAGTAATTACTTTGATGGTTCTGGGTAAAGTAAATTGGAAGCCTTCTGGAAGGGATTCATCATTCTAGATGCCATTAAGAACATTCATGGGAAGAGGTCAAAATATCAACATTAACAAGAGTTTGGAAGAAGTTGATTCCAACCCTCATGGATGGCTTTGAGGGAATCATAATTTCTGTGCAGGAAGTAACTGCAGATGTGGTGGAAATAACAAGAGAACTAGAATTAGAAGTGGAGCCTGAAGATATGACTGAATTGCTGCAATCGCATGATAAAACTTTAACCAATGAGGACTTGCTTCTTATGGATGAGCAAAGAAAGTTATTTCTTGAGATGGAATCTACTCCTGGTGAAGATGCTGTGAAGATTGTTGAAATGACCACAAAGGATTTAGAATATTACATAAACTTAGTTGATAAAGCAGTGACAGGGTTTGAGAGGATTGACTCCAGTTTTGAAAGAAGTTCTGCTGTGGGTAATGCTGTCAAACAGCATCGCATGCTACAGAGAAATAATTCATGAAAGGAAGAGTCAATCACTGCAGCAGACTTTATTTTTGCCTTATTTTAAGAAATTGCCACAGCCACTCCAGCCTTCAGCAACCACCACCCTGATCAGTCAGCAGCCATCAGCATTGGGGCAAGACCCTCCCCCAGCAAAAAGATTACAACTCGGTGAAGGCTGAGATGATGGTTAGCATCTTTTAGCAATAAAATATTTTTTAGTTAAGGTATGTAATTGTTTTTTTAGACATAATGTTATTGCACACTTAATAGACTATAGTGTAAACATAACTTTTATATGCACTGCGAAACCAAAAAATTCATGTAACTCACT
The DNA here is from genome assembly GCF_057802395.1 of Ceratotherium simum simum. Classification (NCBI taxonomy): domain Eukaryota; kingdom Metazoa; phylum Chordata; class Mammalia; order Perissodactyla; family Rhinocerotidae; genus Ceratotherium; species Ceratotherium simum. The sequence continues at coordinate 27,704,285 of NC_141931.1, read as the reverse complement.
TTGTTGCAGTATTTGCTTTACTGCAATGGTATAGAACCAAACATGCAGTATCTCCAAGGTATGCCTATACAATTTTAAGGGGTTCGTGAATATTGGCCTTAAGATAATTTTCTGAGAACCATAGTTCTTAACGCAGTTAACTAGTCTTTGAAATACATCCACATCCTTATTAGGCTACTTTTAAAAATGAATCCTAGAGTAAGATTATTGCTATTTGAAGATATCTGATTAGTCTTAATATTTTTATTCTAGGGAAAAGTCAAGTTTGTGTCTGAGAATTATACAGCTAACTATACTAGCCCATCTTCTGGCTATGATTGCCACGTGGCTGCAAATACTAACAAGGTTTCTCACAAGACGAGTCATTTTCGCGCCTTTGAACTGAGTCAGGTATAGTCATCTGGGAATATGTCATTCCCAAGATACGTTTCCGAATCTAATGTGTTAAATTTCAGGACTGGGTGGGGTTGAGATAAACTTGGTGCATATGGAATTTCATAGTGCTACCCTGATGATGCTCATTTCTTTTCTTTTAGTATTACCTCTATGAACTTTCAGGCAGCACTGTTAATGAGCGACCCAGACAGATCTGTCCTTATGTGATTGTAGCTTTTCAGTACAGGGAACCTAAAAAGATGGCAGCACCAGCTCATAAAAGCATGTAAGTAATTATGTGCACACTTTGTTTTACTGGGTTTGTTTCCTTTGCTCTTATAAAAATGTTTTTTTTTTTTCCCTAGACTTGAACTCAGTGAAAATGGTAAGCATTATTTAATTGATTCTTTTAGGTTTTTAGGTTTTAAGTAAATGTTTTATTCATAAATGAAATAATCAGTTTCTTTCTTACCCTCATTTCTTAAAGTTGTTACCTCTCCGTGGAAAGGCAAATTAATTATTCAAGGCTGCCAACTGTGTGATATAACTCTTTGGTCCTCTTATGGTTCAGTGGTGCCAACACAACTGTAAGTGTTGAATTTTTGTCCTTTATTAATGCTTGTATAATTTTTTAACTCTCATTGTAAAGTCTTGCTTGTTAGCACTGGTGTGAAATACAGCAATAGTACTTCGTTTTAGATTACTTTTGGGTAGATGCATAGAGCACAGGGTCATGACACAGGAGACGTAAATTCAGATAAATTCTGCTCTTGGCTTTGTAATAAGTTGGTTTTATAATCTTTGACAAATCACTTTTTAAATTTTAGTGTCTTAATCTGTTCATGGGAAAGTGACCTCTCAGGCTAAATTAAATTGATTTGATACTAGAAGTTTGACTTTCTGCAAGAAACAAATTAGATTTGCCTGGATAGCAGATGCAGCAGATTATAGCCACTTAATTCTGTTTTTGAGTCTTTATTAAGATTTGTGGTATGTGATTTTCTAATTTTCACATGATTTTCCTAGGCTAGTATTAAGTAGAATAGCTGTCACATGTATTTTCATTACAATGAATTATCATAATATTTTCCTCCAGGGGACTGTGAAGGGCATCTTTGTTTAGTCTGTTCTTAGTTTGCACCCCAAACCATTGAAAGGTAGACATAGTTTAATTGAAATATAAGGTGAAAACTGATGTGCTCTCAGAATTCATTTTCTTTCTATTGGCCTTTTTTAAGAAGAGGGAGGAATATTATAATCCATAGAATGAAGTAAGAATTCTTTGAATAAATAAATGGGAGAGAAGGGCAAGTTCTTTCTCACTACAGAGTGCAACTAATAAGTGTAGAGAGAACGATGGCATAAGAAAATCACCATTTGGCAACACCATAATAATCAGTGGATGCTCAAAATAGTAAGGGAAAGTCGATGATATTTATGTATATCACAATATATCCCCAAAACTTACTTATCAATCAAAAGGGGAAAATACAGACTTTATAATGGAAAAACTGCAGATACCACCTTAACTAAGTGCTTAAGTTAACGTCACCAGGAATGGAATAAACGTTGTGTGCTTCCTGATATCATGCACAGAGAGGGACATGATATCACTTCCGTGGTATTCCTGCCAATCTAATCAGAAGGAAATATTAGACATACCCACATTGAGGGACATTTTGCAAAATAAATGGTCTGTAATCTTCAAAACTATCAAGGTCATTAAAGAGAAAGACTAAGAGACTGTTCCTGATTGAAGGAGGCTAAAGAGACATAACTAAATGCAGTGTGTCATCCTGGATTGGATCCTGGACTGGAAAAAAAATTGTTTTGTTATAAAGGACCTTAGTGAGATAGTTGGCAAAATTTGAATGAGGTCTTTAGGTTAAATAATTGTAGTGTATCATTGTTAATTTCTTGATTGTGCTCATTGTTTTGTTGTTTTATAAGGGAACGTCTTTTTTTAAGGACACACAGAAGTATTTAGGGGAAAAGAGGGCATCTATAAGTCTGCAAGTATTTAAAAATGAATTTTAAAGAAGGAAAAAGTAGTCAGGGGAAGTGATGCAAAAGTCTGGATGTGGTTCATTCTTGGGCACTCGTGGTAGGCAATCCAATATCGTCAAAAGTTTTCAACTCTTACGTAGCATAATTTTTAGAAAATTCTCATGCCAGTATGTATAATTCTTCCACACATCTGTTTATTTTGGTTATACCAAAAATACATGCATTCAGGAAATGTGAACATACTTGCAGACTATGGTCTATGGGATCATATATTTGAAAATCTGTAATATTTATAAATAGGCACATTATTTGACCTGAAATTTGTCAGTTAAAGGACTTTTTGTGGTTATGTTATCTTTGTTTACATTTATATTAGAAAACCAAAAATTATGAAGCTGTTGTTTGTGTTTATTGCATTGCATGATATTGTTGGTTTGTTTTTTAGCCCACGTGAACTAGATTTTAAGTATGTAATGAAAGTATCAGCTTTGAAAAAAAGGCTACCAGAAGCTGCCTTTAGAAAACAGAATTACTTGGAGCAAAAAGGTCTGTTCAAATGTAATGATACACTGCATGCCTTAGGCTTTGTTTCAGTTTCAGTTATTTCCCTCTCCCTCTCTCTCCCTCTCTCTCCCTCTCTCTCCCTCTCTCTCCCTCTCTCTCCCTCTCTCTCCCTCTCTCTCCCTCTCTCACCCTCTCTCTCCATCTCTCTCTCCCTCCGTCTCTCTCTCCCTCCGTCCCCGTCCCCCTCCCCCTCCCTCTCCCTCTCCCTCTCTCTCCTGGTTTCCCTTAAGTGATTCTTAAAAGAGTCTTTTGGGAAAGTTGTAGAGTTGCTTTGTGATTCATTTCCTTGGAAAGGTAGTTTCATCTAAGATGGCAAAGACTAGCTGTAGTATAGAATACTGAGGGAATTAGGTGAACAGGATATGCTTAGTAATAGTTGGAAACTCATAACCCTTCCTTTCAAGGAGAACAGAATTTTTGTGGTTGTTTTTATTTATTTATGTACTTTTAAATGAAGCAGAAAATGTGAGAAGGAAGTTTCTCAGTCATTTAGATTAATTCATGGAACATTGATGTTTATATTATTTATATAGTATTTGTCTTGTTAATCTTATAGTACTGTCAGTATAAATGATAGTGTTGTTTTCAAATACTTTGTACAGTAACTTTTTATTAAGGAGTTTTATAACCAAGAACATTGAATGATAAATGTTTTTTGAATAGTATTCCTAGTACTTCTTTCATCTTTTTAACATATAAAATGAATAAATTGGTTATAGAAAAGCATAATACCATTTTAAAATAAGACATGTTCTGTTTCTCTGATTTTCTCCACAGTCTGTTGCCAAGATATGTGCTTCGATATGTATGAGGTGGAATTGTCAAACAAACAAGGGGAAAAAATAGATAAACTAACAGAATACATTAAAAATAAGCAATTGGTAAGAATCATCAATTTGAAATATAATTATTATTTTTTCCTTAAATTAAGAAATTGATACCTAATTATTAGTTGTCTGTGTCAAGGTTGAATTATTTAAGCTTTGCTGAAAGGATTTTCATTGTTTAATAATTATTGACACAATATTTATTGACTAGCATTTTCATCCCCTTTGTATCTTACTTTTGTTGTCTCACTAGTCAGTTTATACTCCTGATTTTAAGAATAAGAGGACAGTTTTCCTCAAATCCTTTTTTGTTGTTGTTGTTTTTGTTTTATGATGGAAGAATTGAGTAGATCCTTAGTGTTTCTGCATTAATCAAAGGACCACTTGTGAGATACTTCTTTAAAAGTGATCTGTGTCTATCTGTAAGTTTATAAGGAAAAAAAAAGTTGCTGCTTCTACTGTTTCCATACTGTAGAATGTAAGACTCTACTGAGAAAAATATAAGGATACAAAGACTTATCTCTGTTACGTTACCCAGGGCTCCTCAATGTGAGGGTAGGAGTAGATGCTGACTTTATGGTGAGTGATTCCTAAACATCCCAAGGGAAATGATGTAAGTGTGGAACAGCGGCCACACAAGTCTGAGCCCTTTAGTGACATGATGACCCACTGTCCTCCATAGTAGATAGCGAGAAATCAATAAATTAAAATGGAACATGTATAGTATAAGTTGTGAAGGTAATCTGTTTTAGGAATAGTGTCAGTTAATATACTTTGAGTTGCATATAACAGAAACCCAAACTGGCTTAAACAGTAAAGGGATTTAATAGACTCACTTTCCAATTCTAGGTGATAAGGCAAATTCTAGTGCTGTTTGCTCAGGACTCTTTCTCTTTCAGCTTCACTCTTCTCTGTGTGATAGTTTTGTCCTGAGGTTGCCAGTCAGGGCTACATGGTTCCTTTTTGCATCCAGAGAGTGAGAGAACCTCTCCTCCAAACCATTACTTCAGTTTCATTAGACCAGTTTATGTCATTTGTGTATCCCTCAACTAGTAACTGAAAAGGGAATGGACTACACTGATTAGCTCAGGCCTCACCTTCCAGAACTGGGTATGAGATCAGTCCCACCCAATCTGCAGTAGTGCTGCACAGCAGAGGAGAACCATCTCTGCAGTGCAGAGGTGGACTAGGTGACATTGGATGCTGAGTGGAATATCTGTTGAATATCTACTGTAGGATTGTAGGCTCTGTTTTTTGAAGTGACGTAGTCCATTTTATATTTGGAAATTAAAAGGGAAAAAGTCCAGATATTTTCAGAAAATGCATTAGTTAAGGGACTACTTGTGAGTACTTACAGTATTGAAAGTAGTGGAGACTTGGTGCAGAACTTTGCTTTGAAACCTGTTTATTAATAATTGATTATACGAGCCAGCCCTGATGGCCAGCCCAGTGGTCAAAGTTTGGCACTCAGTGCTTTGGCAGCCTGGGTTCACTTCCCAGTCACGGAACCACGCCACCCATCTGTCAGTTGCCACGCTGTGGCAGTGGCTCATGTAGAAGAGCTACAACAACTTACAACTAGGGTATACAACCATGTACTGGGGCTTTGGGGAGAAAGAAGAAAAAGAGGAAGATTGGCAACAGATGTTAGCTGAGGGCGAATCTTTCCTTGCAAAAAAAAAAGTGAGAGAAGAATTAATTATAGAAATTACATATTACACAAGGTCTTTCCTCCTCAGTGCTCCATGCTTCTTTACTTGCCTCATCATATTATGAGTAATTAAATATATCAGTCTCTCCCCAACTAGACATTGAGTTCCTTGAGGGCAGGTATCATGTCTTAAGCATCTTTGACTCCTTAGTGCCTGGTGTATAGTGGAGGGGCAATAAATGTCCCTTGAATAAAGTTTATGTGGGTTTGTACCTAAGAACACTGAACTTCAAGAACAGTACAGAGCAAGGTGTCTTTTTAAAAGGGTGTTAAGGGCCGGCCCCGTGGCTTAGTGGTTAAGTGCGCACGCTCTGCTACTGGCAGCCCGGGTTCAGATCCCGGGCGCACACCGACGCACCGCTTCTCTGGCCATGCTGAGGCCGCGTCCCACATACAGCAACTAGAAGGATGTGCAGCTGTGACATACAACTATCTACTGGGGCTTTGGGGGGAAAATAAATAAATAAAATTATTATTAAAAAAAAAGGGTGTTAAGGACATGTATGACTATACTTTTCTGTGTGTAAATGGAAGAGACTAGAAGTACATATTTAAAAGATTCTATGATTTCTCCTCACAAAGGTTAAAATAGGAACTTTATGTAGCTCTTTCAGTACATGATTTGAGAGACTAAGATATACTACATATTTCTGTTTTATTTGCACAGTTTTTGGAAGATAGAAATGTATGGTTTTAAGTAGATATAGTTTTCATCTATATGACAAAACTAAAATACAGAACAGTATAGAGGCTAGTTATTGTCACTTTCACTTTCTACATCAATAGAAAGTGAAACAAGAATTATACCTGTTTGCAGTTTAATAGATACCGAAAGCTATATATATATATATATATATATATATATATATATATAAAACTATTGGTATATTTATTCAGTAATTCTTTCTTGAGTGCTTGAAGAAAAAATACAAAATAGTCCCTGCCATCAAGGAACTTATAAGACTGTGGAGGAGACAAAAATGTAAACTATAAATGTGTAGGGGCTATAATAGAAACATATGAAGAGTCACAGTAGTGATTGTTCCTGTGAGTGAAGTATCAGCATCATAACTTAGTTCTAATATAATAATTAGAAAAGAAGACTTTTTTCATACTTGAATTGTTATTGAAAAATTTATTGATTTACCATATTTATAGGCTTATGACCTATCAATTTTTGAAATAGAATGTTTTGTCACTTTATTTTCTAAAATGTTATATTTTTTTTCAGTTTTATAACTGAAAAGAATATTGGATTTTATCTTTGTTATGGGTATATAGGCTTTTGAAATGGTGAATAATGGAAAAGAAGAACTGTTATTTTTATGATTTAGAATGATGGCTTTTAGATAACTTCCCCTGCTCTCTGGGGACAAAATTCCCATAGTTACTGGAAACATTAAAATTTCAAAATTTTTTTTTCTTGAGCTCAAGGTTTCCCTGAAGGCTGTGGTAGAGGGGAAAAAAAAGAGGAAGAATTTATTTTCATCTGCATTTCTTATTGCCACGGACCTAATTATGTTATTTTCTATTATTTTCTGTCTCTTAGGCTGCTGTAGAAAGGATTCTTTTATTGGATGATGTCTTTCAGTCTTTCTGGTTCCAGGATTCTGTGATGTTTCATGTAAACATGAGCTTAAGATGCTAATCATAGGTCTGATCCACCTTTAATTCGTAGAGACTAAATGGTAACAGATTGGCTCCTTAGGCAGCAGTATGAAATGTCAAGCATCTCAATGAAAACATGAAATAAGTCTTTTCTGATTGATTTGTTATGTAGTTGAACACATATACTAAAACTAATCCTGGAGGTTCTAGTTAGTATATGTAGCCCTAACAAGGCCAAGATTATTTGAGCACTAAGGAACTTGCAGTTTCTGATACTGGAGGACAAAATAATTCTTATTCCCATGAACAGTAACGTTTCAAGAGTTTTGGGGGGTTTTTTTGGTTTTTTTACTTTTCATGAGCTCAAAATCCACTGTAGAATGTGATAGAGGGAGAAGGAGAGAGGAACTGAATCTTCTTTCTTTTTTTTTTTCTTATTTTTAAGGCAATCATCAAATGCTTAGAAGAGCGGGGGTTTTTCATTTTACTTACATCATCAGCCTTAATATCAGAAACAAGTAAGGACAACTTTTTTGAAGAAATATTTTTCAGTGTGTTTACTTTTGTTTTATAAGATCAACCACCTAACTTTTCTCTAATTCTCACTCATTCTGTGTAGATTTTGGAGATGAGCGAATGGGGCTACATGGGTTACATTTGTTCCGTTCATCCCCGTCTACAGGTAAGGGCACAGTGGCTTGCAGTTCACTGAATCTGTTGGCCCTGTTTCAGTCCTCATCTTACTTAACTGTTTTCTTCTCTTAACTCTCTTCCTTTAACCTCCCTGGTTGGTCTTTCTTTATCTCCTTTGTAGGCTTATCATTTCTTCTCAGTTTCACACCCTCATATCTACCTGTCTGTTGACATTTCCACTTAGATGTCCCTCAAATTCAGCATGTCCCAAACTGAATTCATTTGTTTTTGAACAAGAGCTAGGAGATACTTTTATCATAGTCTGCCTAGTAAATGTGACTCAGGGCCTTCACAGATGCAGTTCCCTCTCTCTGGACTCCTTGTCTCCTTTCCCTTTATCGGGTGATGTTGACCCCCATAGGACCAAGAATTGGCTCTTAGAGGCAAAAAAATATTACTCATATAGTATATAAATAGATATACAGTATATCTCTGGTTTAAAATTTCAAAGAACAATTAGGAAACGAAGTCTAAAAGGCCTCTGGGGGTGGGGGGAGATAATGAATAAAATCAGAGGAGAAGCCCTGCTTTAGCCTGTGACTCTTGTCTGTCAGGTGTCAGTTTAAATACCACTTTATTGATTCCTGTCACCACTCTTCCCTCAATGAAGAGCCCTAGGCTTATCATCAATGTAACTTAAATATTTATTTGTATAATTATTTAATGCCTGCCCTTCTTTTTTTTTTTTTTTTTTTTGTGAGGAAGATCAGCCCTGAGCTAACATCCGTGCTAATCCTCCTCTTTTTGCTGAGGAAGACCGGCTCTGAGCTAAGATCTATTGCCAATCCTCCTCCTTTTTTTTTTTCCCCCAAAGCCCCCCGTAGATAGTTGTACGTCATAGTTGCACATCCTTCCACTTGCTGTATGTGGGACACGGCCTCAGCATGGCCGGAGAAGCGGTGCATCGGTGTGCGCCCGGGATCCGAACCCGGGCCGCCAGTAGCAGAGTGCGCGCACTTAACCGCCAAACCACGGGGCCGGCGCAATGCCTGCCCTTCTTAAATTCTGCTGTATCCTTACTGCCTAACAATGCCAGGCACCTGAAAAATAATAAATGTTTGCTGAACGTATAAATAAATGGAAGTAAATGAGTCACTTCTTTTTGTCATATGAGGAAATTTTCCTCATTGTTTTATAGTTATACTTTGTGTGTTTAAACATAAAATTGTGTGTAGCATTTATAAAGTTACAACCAATACAAAAGGATTTTTAAAGTTGATTTTTTAAAATTGTGTTCAGTTACTCAAAGTGGAGAATGGCACTTTCTTAGGCATCACTTCTTTGTACTAAGCAAAACATTACCAGTTATAGCAACGTAATGGCAGGAGCTGTTCACACTTTTCAAGCTTTTCCTATGTCAGGTATTGTGCTAGGTGTAATTGATTTCGCAGCCCTTAAAATAGGCGTTCTTATTATGACCATTTCAAAGATGAGGAAACTGAGACTTAAACTTGCCCAAGGTCAAACAACTGACTCTCAAGCTGGCTTCCAACTCCGTCCCATACTGCCTCCCTCTTCTGTAAGAGACCTCTGACTATTCTTATTTTAAACGTAAACTGCCGCACAAATAAGAAACATCAGTACCTGTACCCTTCAGTGTTGAACAGCCCAGGATTGCTGTGGGAATAAACACTGCAGTGCTGTGTCCCGGTGCTCATGGCCTCCTCTGGCTCGTTAGGCAGTTTCTATTGATGGCAGTTTGGAGGTTCAGAGCCAGGGTTGTTTGTTTTAAATTGAGTGATACTTTGCTTAGCAGACTTAAAAAGTTCTTTTTCATGGATTTTATAATAGTCTGTTACAATCATTCTGGATTCTGTCTTCCCAAATTCTTGAAATAATTGATTTGTCTAGAAAAATA